>NC_132844.1:71424248-72707349 GCF_048164855.1 Canis lupus baileyi | reverse complement strand
CTGCCCCCTGTGGGACATGCTCAGCCTCCCCGGGGTTCTCTGGACAGCCTACTCCCATCAGAGCCCTGGTGTCCCATAGAGTACCCAGGGGTTGCAGGGAAGAGGGAATGCCGGGAGCCCCCGACAGGGTGGGTGCAGGTGGGTGGAGCACAGGATGCACTGTGCCCTGCCTCCTCCCACTGTCCCTCCTGGAGGGCGGCACACCCTGCACAGGACACCAGCCCCTAACCCAGAGGGACCTGGGCTGGCCTGGCCCTGGGCTCTGTGGGGGCTGGGGTGATTTGAGTCCCCCCCAGGCCCAACACAAAGACTAATGGGATCCAGCCCCCCATGGCCCTGGCCGGGCCTGGATTCTGGCTCTGGGCTGAGGGAGCCCTCTCACAGCTGGATATGGCCTCCTGGGCCCTGGGCGTGCCCCAGAGATCCAGGTCAGCCCTGACCTAGGGCAGCCCTGGGGATCCCGGGACACCCCAGGGTGGGGAGAACAGGGGTGGGCCTGTGGGCCCCACCAACACCCACAGCAGGATGCAGGCTCCTCCAGGTGTTGGGGCCCCAGGGGGCCCAAGGCTGGGGTCCAGCTGCCCTGCGGGGACCCAGCGCAGGAGCCCATGAGCTGCAGGTCCAGGTCAGCTCTGCTGTCCTCAGAACCGTCTCTCAGGCTGAAACCTCAGGACACACGCCCCCACACAGAGTCCACACATGCTCCCAGGTGGGTGACTCCAGCCTCCGCCCCCTACCCCGTGTGATTCTTGCCCTCCCCTAAAGGACAGAAAGGTCTCCCTGCCCAGGGGAAGGCGCACACCTTTGGCTCTGAGCCCGTTTGCTGTAGCAAGTCAAGAAAGTGTTGTGGTGTGAAAATGCACAGCCAGCCCATTTCTGTGTCTCCAGGAACTCTGTGCACGGGGCGTGGAGAGACCCCCAGAGAGGAGGAGGGGGCACCACCCAGGCCCCAACCAGCCCCTGCAGGGGCGCCGCCAGGCACACACACAGCTGACGTCCCCACGTGAATACCAGGGGCGGCCAGACACCAGGGTCAGGACCCCACGGACTTTACTGGGACTCAGCCTGTGCCCCGCGGGCCAGGAGGGGCTGGGACAGAGTGACAGTCAGGGAGCCTCAGGTCACCAGGGTCTGTGCAAATCGACCTAGGAGGTCTGTGCTCCCTCTGTCCTGGGGGCCCGGGCTGGCCGGGTTCCGGGGCACTTCCTCCCCTCCCCGCATCCCCGTGCCTGTGTGCCTCGGGCACAGAGGGCCTGTGGGGTGGTCAGTGTGGCCCTGGAAGGGAGGTCAGGGCAGCAGGCCCTGGTCTTGTGCCCAAGATTGCAAATACGAGAAACCACCAAGGAGCCGACACCGATGTAAACACACGAGGGTTTATTTACAAGCTCCAGCATGGGTCCAAATGTACCCGACACTGCGGAGCAGGGACTTGGACCCCGAGACTAAGAGGCGATGTAGCAGCTTTATAGGGGCCAGTGGCCCATGGGATACACAGAAAGGTGCACAGTCATGTCGGTCCACACGCAGGTGGCCGACTGAATTACATCTTACCCTATAGTATCCATTTGAGCTGGCCTATTACTTTGGTCAGAATTGGCGCGCAGTTTTGGCGGGCACAAAGCAGGGTTACATTGTTATGAGCCGATTTCCGATTAGGGTGTGCCCAGCGGCTCAACTAGGGTGGGGCAGCGCCTTAAGCAATAAGCAGGTTATGTGGGGGTCATACAGGAGGTGGCAGGTGTAGCACAAAATGGAATCAGTCCTCCTCTGCTTGTCCAGGGGTAGGGGATTTTTGTTAAATTTCCTGGGTCCCACATTCCCCCCTTTTTCAGAGGATCCTATGCAGGATCCAATCAAGGGTCCAGGTTGCTCTTAGAGTGAGCCAGGTGGAATGATTAAACCAGGATTTTAACCAACCTTGTTGCTGTTCTCGCTGCCATTTATATTCCAGCGAAGATGCAGCATTCTACGTTTAAGGCAGCACATAACCCCACACACACACCACACACACACCCTTTGTTGTAAGAAGACTAAGTCTAATCCCTTTCTATTTTGAAGGACAACCTCAGACTAGGGAGTCTTGGAGGTGCGAAATTAGTGAGAACGGTGCACTCTTAGCTTTAGGGGATTGTCCTTGTCCGGGTGGCTTTTCCATTCTGGAACAAAGTTCTTGAGAACGGTACGTGGGTCAGCTAGCTGGACGTGGGTGTAGTGGACCAGGGAGTAATCCCGTCGACCTTGAGAGCGTTGGGAGTGGTCAGGATCAGGGTGTAGGTCCCTTGCAGCGAGGTTGAAGTGTCCGGTGTTGGTATCTCCACACGTACACACGTACACCCAGTCACCTGGCCGATATCGATGGGGATCCGGGGGTGGCCCAGTCTCATAGAGGGCCCTCAGCTTAGGCCACACCTGCTCATGGGTTCATGACATTTGGAAGGAGAAAAGAAGTTGGCGACCATCAAATTCAGCAAGCACCTCAAGTTTTAAAATGGGGATAACAGGTGGAGGAAGACTGAACATGATCTCGTAGGGAGTCAGTCCCATCTTATATGGGGAGTTCCTCACCGTATGTAGGGCGAAGGGGAGGAGAGTCACCCAGTCCCCGCCAGTCTCCAGGGCTAATTTAGTTAAGGTCTCCTTTAATGTTCTGTTCATCCTCTCTACCTGTCCTGAGCTCTGGGGCCTATATGCACAATCTAATTTCCAATCTGCCCCAAGTACTAGTGCCACTCCCTGTGTTACCTTAGAGAAGAATCCTGGGCCCTTGTCTGACCCAATCTTAACAGGAAAACCATACCTCGGTAAGATGTCTTCCAGCAGTTTCTTGGTCACGGTCTGTGCCGTTTCAGGTTTGGTGGGAAATTCCTCTGTGCATCCTGAAAAAGTATCTACAAACACTAATAAATACCTGTATCCATATTCTCCAGGGTTTACCTCAGTGAAGTCCACTTCCCAGTAGGCTCCTGGGCGGTCCCCCCGGAGCCAGGTGCCTGGGTTAGATCCATGGGCGGTGGCATTAGTTAACTGGCATGAGTGGCAGCTTGCCACGATCTGCTCGATCTTTGCTCGAGAGTCTTTAATAGTGATCTTTGCATGTCGTATGAGGTCTTCCATCTTCCTTGTTCCCGTGTGAGTACTCCGATGCGTTTTGGATAGGACTCGCCGTCCCAGTTCCTCTGGCAAGATGATGCTGGAGTCTGTGGCCCTCCACCAGCCACACAATCACTGGGTCATAGGCAAGTGTTTGATCCAGTGTAAGTCAGCATCATTATAGTTGGGGGTGTCCGGCAGGTTCCGTTCTCCCGGATCAGGTAGCGTGGTTGCTAAGACCTGGGTCACCAAAAGGGACGCCTCCTTTGCTTTTAAATCGGCTAGCCGGTTTCCCCTGGCTACTGGTGTGTCTGCCTTTTGGTGCCCCGGACAGTGGATGATGGCTAGGGCCTTCGGCAGCCAGAGGGTCCTCAGGATTTCAAGAATCTCCATTTTGTTTTTAACAGTCTTTGCCTCTGTTGTCAGAAGCTCTCTCTCTCTCTGTAAAGGGCTCCGTGGATGCGAGTGGTGGCAAAGGCGTACCTGCTGTCGGTGTAGATGTTTATTCGTTTACCTTCCCCCACGGTCAGCGCCTTGGCCAGTGGGATCAGTTCTGCCCATTGAGCCAACATTCAGGCTGTCAATGGCTCCGCCCAGACGGTCTCTGTCTCCGTGGTTACGGTATGGCTGCCCCCGCAAATCGGACTCCTTCTCGGACAAAACTGCTGCCGTCCGTGTACCAGGTGGCATCGGCGTTCGGCAGTGGCTGGTCCTGGAGATCAGCTCTGATTCCGTACACCTGTGCCAAAATTTCTTGACAGTCATGCAGAGGGGGGTCCCAGTCTGGGTTAGGGAGTAGCGTTGCCAGATTCAATGTTGGTGACTTAAATAAAATTCTGGTGGGGTTTAACAGTAGGCTCTGATAATGGGTCAGATGGGCATTGCTGATCCAGCTGTCTGGGGGCTGTTTGAGTACCCCTTTAATAGCGTGTGGTGTGGTAACATGCAGTTCTTCCGGACTTTTTCTATTATAGACTCGTTCTGCTATTATCACTAAGTCCTGCAAGCTCTTCTCTCCCAGTCTCTCTACTCTTTGCAATTTCTTTTTAATGTTCAGAGCGGCCTGGTTAACAAAAGCCATGATAATTGCGGCCTTTGTTTCCGGGGCTTCTGGGTTCATAGGGGTGTACTGTCTAAAAGCCTCTATTGCTCCCTCTAAGAAGGCTGCTGGACTCTCATCCTTACCCTGTCTCACATCATAGACCTTGGCCAGATTGGTAGTCTTGCACGCGGCAGCCTGGAGACCGGCCATTAGAGTCTGGCGGTGGACCTGGAGTCTCTCCTTACCTTCAGGCGAGTTGTGTGCTTTGGGGAGTAAAAACGGGTTTTAGCCAAGGAGGGGAATTCTCGATCATGTCCTGACAGGCCAGGATGTTGGGCATCTGGTCAGGGTGGCCATCTGGTTTGTCCCTGAAGTTCACGGCCTTAACCTGCAAGATAATAGGTAGGTGAAAATTTCCTTCTCGGGGCCATCCCACGTCAAAGGTTGGCCATTCTGATATGCAATAAATTTGGAATCTCTCTCTCTGTATGTCTATGCTCACAATAAGAGCTCTTTCCCTAACATCCGAGAAGTGGGAGAGCATAAGAGACAAGGGTATGGTTTGTATCTGCCCCATTATGTCCCCCGTCCACACCAAGGCACAGACAGTTATGACAGTTCACAAATAACACAGTCAAACACACAGTTAACAAGAACACAGTAACACACACCAGCACACAAACAGGTAACACAGACCAGCACGCAAACAGGTAAGAACACAGTAACAGACAAACGTTCTAGTGCAGCTGCGGAGACAAGACAGAAAGTAATCCGAAGGGCTGGCAGCCAGCCCTCCTTACAGATGAGGACCCCCGTCGTCCTTACGGATGGGGACCCCCTGTCCTCCTTATGGATGAGGACCCCCGTCCTCCTTACAGATGAGGACCCCCGTCCTCCATACAGAGGAGGACCCCCGTCATCCATACAGATGAGGACCCCATCCTCCTTACATATGAGGACGCTCATCTTCCATACAGATGAGGACTTCCATCCTCCTTACAGATAGGACCTCCATTCTCCAGGCAGGGGCAAGGGACGTCTCCTCAAGACTCCCGGTTGATGGCCCACCAGCGCATCCGCCTAAGCCAATGCCGACCTAATACAAATTGGAATTCCTACAGGTTAGAGCTCTTAGAGAATATGTGCGCAAAAGGTGGAAAAAGTTGAGTGCACTCACCACGCGTGAAATCCTCCGGATAAGGTCCTGGAGGTCTCTCAGATCCCGGACGAGCCCCCAAATGTTGTGGCCAAGATTGTGAATCCTAGAAACCACCGAGAAGCCGACACCAATGCAAACACAAGAGGGTTTATTCAGAAGCTGGAGCGTGGGTCTAAGTATATCCGACACAGCGGAGCAGGGACTTGGACCCCGAGACTAAGAGGCATAGCAGCTTTATAGGGGCCAGTGGCCCATGGGATACACAGAAAGTTGCTCAGACATGTCGGTCCACACGCAGGTGGCCGATTGAATTACATCTTACCCTATAGTATCCATTTGAGCTGGCCTATTACTTTGGTCAGAATTGGCGCGCAGTTTTGGTGGGCACGAAGCAGGGTTACATTGTTATGGGCTGATTTCTGAGTAGTGTGTGCCCAAAAGCTTGACTAGGGTGGGGCAGCATCTTAAGCAATAAGCAGGTTATGTAGGGGTCATACAGGAGGTGACAGGTGTAGCACAAAATGAAACCAGTCCTGCTCTGCTTGTCCAGGAGTAGGGGATTTTTGTTAAATTTCCTGGGTCCCGGGATCAGTGGGTGGCGCAGCGGTTTAGTGCCTGAGTTAGAAGACTGCTATTGTCTCACGGCCATTAGAACGCAGCTAGTTGAAAGCTGGTTACTAGGCATGCTCTCTTGTGAGAGCTGAGCTCAGGGCAGGACCCTCCCGCATCCTGCCTGCCCATAGTCATAGCTGCTAACATCCTTAAGTGATGTTCTGGGAGAGGTTGGAGAAATGCGAGTGGAAGTGTCAGGACTGTACTCACGTGTATCTGAGTTCAATATAGCCATTGCGAACGTCCTTGTTCAATTAGAGTGTAGCTCGGGTATACCTCACCTCGATAAGTGTCTAGCAACATCGGCCTGCAAAGCATACACACTTCTGAGATTTGAGCTTATGGCCTGTACCTCCCCCATCTGACTGCCTGTGCGTTCCGCTTACACAGCATTTCGTTGTATGCGGGAGAGTAGCGGAGTGAGAACCAAGTGTCTGCCTTGTCATTTTGGCTCCCAGCGGACAGCTGCCTGCAAGGCATGCACACACCTTTGGATTGAGCTTAGGACTTGAACCTCCTACATGCTGACTGCCTTTACGCTTAGCATCCAAAGGATTTTGTTCGATACGGGATGCAAGTTTTGCGAGAGGCATATGTGTGTTAGTTCAATCCAGCAACTTCTGAGGAATTCCTCCCTCAGATGGGAGCTACCTACTAACTTCCAAACCTGAGTAGCTAGCTGAAAGCTGTCTCTCTGGGGAACTTACCTCTCAGAGTTGAGCTGAAACGTGGTCCTTCCCAGTTCCACACTGCCTGCAGATACAGTTACGAACATCCTCACTAGACATGTTTGTCAGAAGCTCATGGGATGCAAGGGGCAAGCTGCAGGCTTCAAGGTTGTGTCTCCAGGTGCAGTAAAGCGGTATTCATGGAATATCCTGAATTACAATGCTGCCACGTTCTGATGGCCATCAGAATGCAGTAAGTAGAAAGCTGGCTTCGAGGCAGGTCTCCTTTTGAAAGCTGAGCTCAGGGCAGGACCCTCCTGCATCCTGCCTGCCCATAGTCGTAGCTGCTAACGTCCTTATCTTAGGTGCTGGGAGAGGTTGGAGAAATGCAAGTGGAAGTGTCAGGATGGTACTCACGTGTATCCGAGTTCAATACAGTGATTGCCAACGTCCTTGTTCAATTAGAGTGTAGCTAGTTTCTAACTCCCATGTACGAGTGGGTAGCAGACATTTGCCTCCCAGTTGTACACAATTTTGAGAGTTGAGCTTATGGCCTGTACTTCCCACATCCTGCCTGCAGGTACACTTCGCTGCTAACAGGCCTAGGCTCGATGCGTGACTGAAGTGTTGTGAGAGGTAAGTGGAAAATCCCGGCATACAAGACTAGTGCCTCCAAGCTCAATCCAGCGATTTCCTAGTAATTCCTGTCTTAGACAGGTGCTACATACTAAGTTCCATACTTGAGAAGCTAGCTGAACTCTGAGTCCAAAAGCATCTCTCTCCCGAGAGTTGAGCTCATACCTAGTCCCTCACAGTTCCACACTGCCTGCAGAATGAGTTTTGAACATCTTCACCAGAGACGTTTGTCAGAAGCTTGTGAGAAACAAGTGGAATTGTGCAGGCCTGGAAGGTGTCTCCAGGTACAGTAGAGTGGTATTCTTCAAACCTCCTAAGTTAGAAGACTGCTATGGTCTCACGGCCATTAGAACGCAGCTAGTTGAAAGCGGGCTTCTAGGCATGGTCTCTTGTGAGAGGTGAACTCAGGGCAGGACCCTCCCGCGTCCTGCCTACCCATAGTCATAGCTGCTAACTTTCTTACATTAGGTGCTAAAAGAGGTTGGAGAAATGCGAGTGGAAGTGTCAGGACTGTACACGTGTATCTGAGTTCAATATAGTGATTGCCAACATCCTTGTTCAATTAGAGTGTAGCTCGGGTATACCTCATCTCGATAAGTGTCTAGCATTCATCAGCTTGCAAAGCATACACACTTCTGAGAGTTGAGCTTATGGCCTGTACCTCCCCCATCCTGACTGCCTGTACGTTCCTCTTCCACAGCATTTAATTGTATGCGCGAGTGTGGCGGAGTGAGAACCAAGTGTCTGCCTTGTCAATTTCGCTCCTCGCGGACAGCTGCCTCCAAGGCATGCACACTCCTTTGGTTTGAGCTTAGGACTTGAACATCCCACATGCAGACCTTCTGTAAGCTTCGCTTCAAAGGATTTCGTTCGATAGGGGCGGAAGTTTTGCGAGAGGCAAATGTGTCTCCGGTCCTCCTCTCTGGGCCTCTGTGCTCTGACAACTTGGTGGCAGCGAGTGGTCTGTGTGGTGTCTGGCGATGGGATGTGGTGCTGATTGTCAGGTGCACATCTGCCTGGGAGATGCACCTGCGGGGATTAGTGACGGGTTGGGCGTCAGCACCTCTGGCCTCCAGCGGGCAGTGCTGTGCTGCTCCCTGAGACTCGGGTCTGATGGGGAGGAGGCGGGTGGGGACACTGGTCCTCTAGCTCTAGGACAGAGGATTCCGCCCCCCAGTCTGCAGGCCCACCACAGAAGAGCCGCCAAGCCCCCGGTTCCCTGCCGCTTCTCTCAGAACTCTGCTTTCACTCTGCCCGCGTCTGAGTTTCTTTTGGTTTTGTTTTTTATCTCAGACTGTTGTGCCCAAGATTGCAAATATGAGAAACCACCAAGAAGCCGATTCCGATGCAAACACACGAGGGATTATTTACAAGCTCTATCTTGTGTCCAAGTATACCCGACATTGCAGATCAGGGACTTGGACCCGAGGTAGGTTTTAGCTTAGTTTTAAGGGCTGGTCTTGGGGATCTCAAGAAGGGCTGGAGCAATTCCTCTATTCTGTTTACATTTTGATATGGGGCCTTCAAGGGCATTGAGCCCTGTTCTCATTCTAATAGGGGCTTCCTGCCCTTGGCCTGGGCTCAGTTTTGATTCAATTGTGGGGCTTTCTAGGATATTAAGCTGTAAACAGCAAAGGTTCCACACATGGAACGGACGTCACACTGTCCCTATTTGCTGAAGACGCGGTACTAGAAACAGGAAACCAAAGAGCCTCCACCAAAACCTGTTAGAACTAAGGAGTGAGTTCAGTAAAGTCACGGGACACAAACTGACCCTACAAAGCAGAGTAGCCTTGCTGTGTCCCGACAATGAGCACTCAGGAAGGAAAGGAAGGACGTGAAAGCCTTCTCAGGAGCATCAAGGAGAATAAATAATGAGACTGAACCAAAGGAGCACAAGTCTTGTGCACTGAGCCATATCAGGGTCTAGGAGGCCGTCCTGGGCTCGTGGGGTGGGAGCCTCACCTTGTGAAAATGTCCACAGTTCCTGAAGCCACCCTCAGTTTCATGTCATTCCTATCAAAATCATGGTGGCAGATCTTAGAAATAGGAAAAAAAACAAAACCCATAACATCCAACCCCCACAACAAATGACCCCGGACAGCAAATCAGTATTGGAGAAGCATGACAGAGTGGGACGCAGCACTTTCCTATTTCAAAAGATGTCACAGAGACACAGGATAAAGCAGTGTGGTTCTCGGGCCCCCGGCTGGCTCCCTCAGTTAAGCATCCAACTCCTGACCTCACCTCCGGTCCTGATCTCAGGGGTCGTGAGTTCCAGGCCTGTGTTGGGCCATGGACGAGGTGTGGAGCCTACTTAGACAAACCAGACCCACGGGGGGTGGTCCCGGCATAAGCTGAATGAGCAAAACAGAGAGTCCAGAAGGAAATGTGCTCTGATAGAACTGATTTTTTTAACTTAATTTAAACCCAATTAATTAACGTATAGCGTATTATACTTTCAGAGGAAGAATTCAGGGATTCACCAGGTGGAGATAATAGCAGTGCTCGTGACATCACGTGACCTCCTTCATGCCAGTACCCTGTTATCCGCCCCCTCCAGCGACCCTCAGTTTGTTTCCTATCATTAAGAGTCTGTATTTCCTGCATCTGTTTTCATCTTATTTGTTTTTCCTTCCCTTTACAGTTGTTCATCTGCTTTGCTTCTTTAATTCCACCTATGAATGAAACCACACGTCATTCTCTTTTCCGAGTGAGTTACTTCACTTAACATGATCCCTTTAGTTCTATCCACATCATTGCAAATGGCAAGATTTCCTTCTCTTTGATAGCTGAGTTCCATTCCTCTCTATATGACCACCATCTATCTCCCATCCTCTTTATCCATCATCTGGCAGAGGACACCGAGGCTCCTCCCACAGTGTGGCTACTGTGGACTCGGCTGCTGTGGACATTGTGGTGCAGGTGTCCCAAGTCTCACTGCATCTGTATCTTCAGAGTGAGCTCCAGGCCGTTCACCTGCTGGTTGCAGGGCGGCTCTATTTGTAACTTCCTGAGGGGCCTCCACACTGTTTCCAGGGCGGCTGCACCAACCCGCGGTCCCGCCCACAGTGGAAGAGGGTTGAGTGAGTTTTGCAGGACGTGGTAAAAGTCTGGTCCACATTTCATTTCATATCCTGTGGGCTCCAATTCCTTGTCCTTAAGTATTTCTGGGGAAGCCGGGTGTTGGGCTCCTTTTCAGTGAGATGTTTCCAAAGCTAACAGGCCCCAGATGAAGCCTGAAAGGAGGCAGGTGCAGCCCAGAGAGCACCCGCTCCCTCCTGCACAGTCTCCTGTAGCGCCTGAGCATCCCGCAGGGGGCGCCTGAGCCCAGGCCCCTCCCATGGGGCACACATGTGCAGTAGGCCTCCTCTGCCTGCACTAACAGGAGCCAGCCTGTGCTGGGGAGGCCTGCGGAAGACATGGGGACGCGTCTATGCTGATGAGCTGCAGCCTCCTCAGGACCTGCGGGGAGTCTTCAGGGGGAAATTGGGCCACATTCATGCTGACAGGAACCCCGGTCTCCTCAAGACCCGCGATGAGGCTTTAGGAATATGTGGGCCCACATCCACCCTGACAGGAGCCCCTGGGCCGCCTCAGGACCCGCAGGGAGGCTTCTGGAAGATGTGGGCCCACATTCACGCTGACAGGAGCCCTGAGCACCTCAGGACCCGCAGGGAGGTTTCAGGAAATTGTGGGCCCACATCCACGCTGAGAGGCGCCCCTGAGCAGCCTCACGACCCGCGGGGAGGCTTCAGGAAGAAATGGGCCTGCATCCACACTGACAGGAGTCCCTGAGCTGCCTCAGGACCTGTGGGGAGGCTTCAGGAAGATGTGGCGACGCGTTCACTCTGGCAGGAGCTCCCGGGTCCCTCAGGACATAAGATGAGGCTTCTGGAAGCTGGGGGCCGCACTCATGGTTACAGGAGCCCCAGCCTCCTCAGAACCCTCGGCGACATTTCGGGAGGATTTGGGGCCACATGGACACAGCAGGACGCTGACTTCCTCAGGACCCCTGGTGTAGACTTGGGGAAATATATGGATGCGTCCATGTGGACAGAAGACCCCAGCTCTGTCAGGGCCTGTGGTGAGGCCTAAGAAATATGTGGGTGCCACATCCACAGTGACAGGAGTCTCCAGCCTCCTCAGGACCCACTGGAAAGTTTTGGGAAGATTTAGGGCCACATCCATGCTGACAGGAGCCCCCAGCCTCCTCAGGTCTTATGGTGAGGCTTGAGGAAAATGTGGGGCCACGTCAATGCTGACAGGTACCCTGTCTTCCTCAGGACCTGCACTTTGGCTTCAGGACATAAGGGGCTGCGTGTATGCTGACAGGAGCCCACAGCCTCCTCAGGACCCGCGGTGAGTTTTCTGGGGGACGTGGGGCCATGTCCAGGGTGACAGGAGCCCCCGGCCTCCTGAGGACCTGCTGTGAGGCTTCCAGAGGATGTGAGGCATAGTCCACAGTGACAGGAGACCCAGCGTCCTCAGGACCCGCTGACTATGACTCAAGAACACGTGGGGCCACGTCGCACTCACAGGAGCCTGGCTTCCTCAGGTCCCCTTGGAGGAATCTGGAGGAGCTGTTGGGGGCCACTTCCACATCAGAAGGGACTCCTCAGAACCACAGGGTAAGTGAAAGGATAGAATGAATGGTAGGGTGAGGGGAGGGGAGGAAGTTGGTGGTTAGCCTTAGGTTAGATGTTAGGGGTTAGTGATTATGCTTATGGTTACGAATTAGAGGTTAGGTGAGGCATAAGGGTATTTGTCAGTGTTATGAGTTAGGATGGGGGTTAGGGTAAGGGACAGGATTTAGTGTTAGGGTTAGGGTTTAGGCTCTAGGGATTAGGGCAGGAGGTTAGGAGTTGGGGTTAGGGTTATGGTTAGAGTTAGGGTTGGGCTTAGGTTTGCAGTTAGGGTTAGGGGTTAGGGTTGAGTTATGGTTAGGGGTCAGAGTTAGGGGTTAGAGTTAAGGGTTACAGTTAAACTTAGGGCTAGGTTTAGGGTTAGAGCGAGGGTTAGGATTAGGATAGGGGTTAGGGCTAGGGTTAGGGTTAGTGTTTGGTTACAGGTTAGGGTTAGAGTCAGGTCAGGGTCAGGGTACGGTTTTGGAAAAGGGTAAGATATAAGGTTAGGGAGTGGGTTAGGGGTTGGTTTTAGGGTACGGGTTAGGGTACAGTTTGGGGTATGAGATAGGATTAGTATTAGAGGTTTAGGGTTAGGGTACAGGTTAAGGTTAGGAATAGGATTTGAATACCTTATTTTAAGGTTAGGGTTAGAGGTTAAGTTTCGGGTTAGATTTAAGGTAGGGGTCAGAGTTAAGGAAACCTAAGTTTAGGTGAACCTACATTTAGGAGTTAGGATGAGGGTTGGCAGAAAGGTTCAGTGAATGTGTTTTGGTCTTGGGGTTTGTGTTTGTTCTTCGATTAGTGATGGGTCTTGTTTAAGGGCTAGGTTAACATTAGGATTAAGTGTAGGGTTAGGGTTTTGTCTGTGTATGGTTAGAGTTTGGGTCTGGCATGTGCCTGCACTGGGACTCCTAGCATCTTGGGTCGTTTAGTTTTATGCACTCTATTTAGGTTTTGGGTTCAAAGATAGCCTGACTCCACCAAGTCAGTGGCCTCCCCAGAGAATCAAAATCCAGCCTTCTGATGGGGTCAGAATAGACATAGCAGGCTTCTCCCGAGCTGAGCTAAGGAGGGGATTTGTGGCTCTAAAGACTCTTTATTTGGATTTTCAGTTGCCTTTCTGATTTTATCTCTAGTGCGTACATGTTTCATCAATACTACCTATTATTATTTTAAAGTTTTACTTGGGGATCCCTGGGTGGTGCCGCGGTTTGGTGCCTGCCTTTGGCCTAGGGCGCGATCCTGGAGACCCAGGATCGATTCCCACGTCGGGCTCCCGGTGCATGGAGCCTGCTTCTCTCTGCCTGTGTCTCTGCCTCTCTTTCTCTCTCTGTGACTATCATAAATAAATAAAAATTAAAAAAAAAATAAAGTTTTACTTGAATTCCTGTTTGTATACACAGAATGATATAGTTTCAGGTTTACCATATAGTGATTCAACCCTTGGATACAACGCCTGGTACTGGCCACAGGTGCCCTCCACTATCCCCATCCCCTGATTCCCCATCCCCCTCACCTTCCTCTGGTATTTATTAGTTTATTCTCTGTGGTTAAGAAAGTGTTTTTTTGTTTGATTCTCTCATCCCCCCTGTGCCCCTTTGCCAGTTTGTCTGGTTTCTTAAAATTCACATGTGAATGCAATTGTATGGTATTTGGTATCTTTCTCTGACTGACTGAGTTCCTTGAGCATAAGTCCTTTCCACTTCTCCCACGTCATTGGAAATGGCTTCATTTCATTGCTTCTGATGACCCGGTGATGTCGCAGTTGGTATATTTACCACATCGTCTCTGCCTATTCATCACTCGATGGACATCTGGGCTGTATCCACAGTTTGGTTGTTGTTGATAACGCTGCTACAAACACTGGGCTGCGTGTCCCACTTGGAATCTACTGTACGACTTTTGTATCCTTGGGGTAAATACCTAGCTCTGCAATTTTGGAATCGTAGGGCAGCTCTATGTTTAACTTCTTTTTTTAATTTTTTTATGATAGTCACAGAGAGAGAGGCAGAGACACAGGCAGAGGGAGAAGCAGGCTCCGTGCACTGTGAGTCCAACGTGGGATTTGATCCCGTGTCACCAGGATCGCGACATGGGCCAAAGGCAGGTGCCAAACCGCTGCACCACCCAGGGATCCCCTATTTTTAACGTCTCTAGGACCCCCACAGTGTTTTCCACAGTGGCTGCACCTGTTCGCATGTCCACCAGGAGTGTCCGGGGGCTCCCTCTTCTCTATAGCCTCAACAACACCTGTTGTTTCTTCTGTTGTTAATTTTAGCCATTCTGACGGCTGTCAGGTGACATCTTATTGTGGTTTTCATTTGCATTTCCCTGATGATGGGTGACTCTGAGTGTCTTTCGGTGTCTGGTGGCCATCTGGATGTCTTGTCAGAGACAAAGTCCATTCATGTCTTCTGCCCATCTGCAGTTGGATAATTTGTGTTTAGGATGCTGAGATTTATATTTGCTTTACGTATTTTGCATACTAACTGTTTATTGGATGTGTTGTTTACAAATATCTCCTTTCATTTTGTATGTTGCCTTTTAGCGTTGGTTGTTTCTTTCACTTTGCAGAAGCTTGTGAATTTGATGAAGTCCCAATAATATTTTTGCTTTTGTTTCCCTCAACTCAGAGGCATATCTAGAAAGAAGATCCAATGGCCAACGTCAAAGACGTTGCTGCCTATCTTTTCTTCTTTTTATGGTTTCAGGTCTCACATTTAGGTCTTTATCCATTTTGAATTTATTTTTTTATATATATGGTGTAAGAAAGTGGTCCCGTTTCATTCTTCTGCATGTGGCTGCCTGGTTTTCCCAACACTATTTGTTCTTATCCTGGGATCAGGGTTAGGGTTTTTTGAAGAGACTGTCTTTGTGCCATTGGATATTCCTTCCTGCCTTGTTGTCGATTAATGGATCATAGAGTTACAGGTTTGTATCTTGTTTCGGCATTCCATTCCATTCTATTCTATTGATCTAAGCGTCTCCTGTTGGGAGATTCTTGATTGCTGATTCAGTTTCGTTGCTGGTTATCTGTGTGTTCAAGTTTCTTATTTCTTCCTTTTTCATTTTTGCTATGTTATATATTTCCAGGAATTGATCTATTTCTTCCAGGTTCTAGGTTGCTGGCATGTAATTTTTCATAATGTTCTCTTATGTTTGTATTTCTCTAGTGTTGGTTGTTATTTCTCTTATCTCATTTGTGATTTTATTTTATTTTTTTGTTGTTGATTTTATTTGGGTCCTTTCTCATCATTTATCTTTTTTTCTTTTTTAAAGATTTTATTTATGTATTCATGTGAGACACAGAGAGGCAAGGGTATAGGCAGGGGGAAAATGAGTCTCCATGCAGGGAGCCTGATGTGGGACATGATTCCCCAGGACCCCGGGATCATGACCTGAGCCAAAGCAGATGCTCAACCACTGAGGCACCCAGGTGCCTTGCTGATTAAATTCCTTTGCTAGTTATGGGTATGTTCACATTTTCTATTTCTTCCTATTTCAGTTTTGCTCCTTTATACATTTCTAGGGATTTGTCCATTTATTCCAGGTCTCCCAGGTTGTTAGTGTATAATCTTTCATAGTATTCCCTTATAATTGTCTTATTTTTCTGGTGTTGATTGTGATCTTCTCTTCTCTCTTTTGTGATTTTATTTATTTAGTTCTTTTCTGTTTTCTTGTTGATAAGACTGGCTAGGGCTTGATCCATTTTCTTAGTTATTTTGAAGAACCAGTTCTTAGTTTCATTATTCTATTCTACTGTTTTGTTGTTTCTGTATTGTTTATTTCTGCTCTCATCTTTATTTTTCCCTTCTGTAGGCTTTAGGCTTTGTTTCCTATTCCTTTTCCAGCTCCTTTAGGTGTAGTGTTGGGTTGTGTATTGGAGACTTCTTGTTTCTTGAGGTAGGACTATATCGCTATCTACTTCCCTCTAAGGACTGTCTTTGCTACATCCTAGAGATTTGAAGAAACATGTTTTCATTTTCTTTTATTTTTTTTTAAAGATTTTATTTATTTATTCATGATAGTCACACAGAGAGAGAGGCAGAGACACAGGCAGAGGGAGAAGCAGGCTGCATGCACCGGGAGCCCGATGTGGGATTTGATCCCGGGTCTCCAGGTTCACGCCCCAGGCCAAAGGCAGGCGCCAAACTGCTGCGCAACCCAGGGATCCCTTATTTTCATTTGTTTTAAATTTCCTCGTTAATTTCCTGGTTGCTCCATTCATTCTCTAGTAGGATGATCATAATCTCCACGAATTTTTGGTCTGTCCAAATTTTTTCTTACTGTCGACCTCGAGTTTCATAGTGTCGTGGTCCGAAAATGTACATGGTATGATACCATCCTTCTTGTACCTGTTGTACCTGTTGAGGGCTGATATGTGGTCCATGATATAATCTATTCTGGAGAATGTCCCCTGTGCACTTGAAAAGAATGTGTATTCTGCTTTAGGAAGAAATGTTCAGACTATATCTGTTGAGTCTCTTTGGTCCAGTGTGTCAAGGCTATTGTTTCCCTGTTGATTTTCTGCATAGACGATCGGTCCATTGCCATAAGTGGGTGTTAAAATCCCCTGTCATTGTATTATTATCAGTGTGTTCCTGTACGTTTGTTGTTAATTGGTTTCTATATTTCGGTACTCCCATGTTGGCAGCATAAATATGTAGTTGTTTGATCTTTTTTTAAAAATAAATTTATTTTTTATTGGTGTTCAATTGACCAACATACAGAATAAGACGCAGTGCTCAACCAGTCAAGTGTCCCCCTCAGTGCCCGTCACCCATTCACCCCCACCCCCTGCCCTCCTCCCCTTCCAGCACCCCTAGTTCTTTTCCCAGAGTTAGGAGTCTTTATGATCTCTCTCCCTTTCTGATATTTCCCAAACGTTTCTTCTCCATTCCCTTATGTTCCCTTTCACTATTATTTATATTCCCTGAAGGAATGAGAACATACACTGTTTGTCCTTCTCCGATTGACTTACTTCACTCAGCATAATACCCTCCAGTTTCATCCACGTTGAAGCAAATGGTGGGTATTTGTCGTTTCTAATGGCTGAGTAATATTCCATTGTATACATAAACCACATCTTCTTTTCTATTCATCTTTCGATGGACACCGAGGGTCCTGCCACAGTTTGGCTATTGTGGACATTCTGCTATAAACATCGGGGTGCAGGTGTCCCGGCGTTTCATTGCATCTGAATCTTTGGGGTAAATCCCCAATAGTGCAATTGCTGAGTCATCGGGCAGGTCTATTTTTAACTCTTTGAGGAACCTCCACCCAGTTTTCCAGAGTGACTGCACCAGTTCACATTCCCACCAGCAGTGTAAGAGGGTTCCCTTTTCTCCGCATCCTCTCCAACATTTGTGTTTTCCTGCCTTGTTAATTTTCTCCATTCTCACTGGTGTGACATGGTATCTCATTGTGGTTTTGATTTGTATATCCCTAAGGGCAAGTGATGCAGAGCATGTTTTCATGTGCATGTTGGCCATGTCAATGTCTTCCTCGGTGAGATTTCTCTTCATGTCTTTTGCCCATTTCATGATTGGATTGTTTGTCTCTTTGGTGTTGATTTTAAGAAGTTCTTTATAGATCTTGGAAACTAGCCCTTTATCTGATACGTCTTTTGCAAATATCTTCTCCCATTCTGTAGGTTGTCTTTTAGTTTTGTTGACTGTATCCTTTGCTGTGCAAAAGCTTCTTATCTTGATGAAGTCACAATAGTTCATTTTTGCTTTTGTTTCTTTTGCCTTCATGGATGTACCTTGCAAGAAGTTGCTGTGGCCAAGTTTAAAACGGGTGTTGCCTGTGTTCTCTATGATTTTTTTTTAATTTTTATTTATTTATGATAGTCACAGAGAGAGAGAGAGGCAGAGACACAGTCAGAGGGAGAAGGAGGCTCCATGCACCGGGAGCCCGATGTGGGATTCGATCCCGGGTCTCCAGGATCGCGTCCTGGGCCAAAGGCAGGCGCCAAACCGCTGCGCCACCCAGGGATCCCTTCTCTATGATTTTGATAGACTCTTGTCTCACATTTAGATTTTTCATCCATTTTGAGTTTTTCTTTGTTTATGGTGAAAGAGAGTGGTCTAGTTTCATTCTTCTGACTGTGGATGTCCAATTTTCCCAGTACCATCTGCTGAAGAGACTGTCTTTCTTCCAATGGATAGTCTTTCCTCCTTTATCGAATATTAGTTGACCATAAAGTTCAAGGTCCACTTCTGGGTTGTATTCTGTTCCATTGATCTATGTGTCTGTTTTTGTGCCAGTACCACACTGTCTTGATGACCACAGCTTTGTAGTACAAGCTGAAATCTGGCATGTGGTGCCCCCAGATATAGTTTTCTTTTTTAAAATTCCCCTGGCTTGGATCCCTGGGTGGCGCAGCGGTTTGGCACCTGCCTTTGGCCCAGGGCACGATCCTAGAGACCCGGGATGGAGCCCCACGTCGGGCTCCCGGTGCATGGAGCCTGCTTCTCTCTCTGCCTGTGTCTCTGCCTCTCTCTCTCTCTCTGTGTCACTATCATAAATAAATAAAAAATAAAATAAAATAAAATAAATAAAATAAAATAAAATAAACAAAATAAAATAAAATAAATTTCCCCAGGCTTTTCGGGGTCTTTTCTGATTCCACACAAATATTAAAATAGTTTGTTCTAACTCTCTGAAGAAAGTCCATGGTATTTTGATAGGGATTGCATTAAACGTGTACATTGCCTGGGTAACATTGACATTTTCACAATATTAATTCTGCCAATCCATGAGCATGGAATATTTTTCCATCTCTTTGTGTGTTCCTCAATTTCTTTCAGAAGTTTTCTATAGTTTTTAGGGTATAGATCATTTACCTCCTTGGTTAGGTTTATTCCTAGGTATCGTATGATTTGGGTGCAATTGTTAATGAGATTGACTCCTTAATTTCTCTTTCTTCAGTCTCATTGTTAGTGTATAGAAATGCCTTTGATTTCTGGGCATTGATTTTGTATCCTACCATGCTACCAAATTGCAGTATGAGTTCTAGCAATCTTGTGGGGGAGGGTTTTGGGTTTTCTAGGTAGAGTATCATGTCATCAGCAAAGAGGGAGAGTTTGACTTCTTCTTTGCCAATTTGAATGCCTTTAATGTCTTTCGTTGTCTGATTGCTGAGGCTAGGATTTCCAATACTATGTTGAATAGCAGTGGTGAGAGTGGATATCCCTGTCTTATTCCTGATCTTAGGTGAAAGGTTCCCAGTGCTGCCCCATTGAGAATGATATTTGCTGTGGGCTTTTCGTAGATGGCTTTTAAGATGTCGAGGAATGTTCCCTCTATCCCTACGCTCTGAACTGTTTTGATCAGGAATAGATGCTCTATTTTGTCAAATGCTTTCTCTGCTTCTAATGAGAGGATCATATGGTTCTTGGTTTTTCTCTTGCTGATATGATGAATCACATCGATTGTTTTACGAGTGTTGAACCATCCTTTTGTCCCGGGGATAAATCCTACTTGGTCATGGTGAATAATATTCTTAATGTATTGTTGGATCCTATTGGCTAGTATCTTGTTGAGAATTTTTGCATCCATGTTCATCAAGGATATTGGTCTGTATTCTCCTCTTTGGTGGGGTCTTTGTCTGGTTTTGGAATTAAGGTGATGCTGGCTTCATAGAACGAATTTGGAAGTACTCCATCTCTTTCTATCTTTCCAAACAGCTTTAATAGGATAGGTATGGTTTCTTTTTTTTTTTTTTTTTTTTTTAAAGATTTTATTTATTTCTTATTTATTTATGATAGTCACACAGAGAGAGAGAGAGGCAGAGACATAGGCAGAGGGAGAAGCAGGCTCCATGCACCGGGAGCCCGACGTGGGACTCGATCCCGGGTCTCCAGGATCGCGCCCTGGGCCAAAGGCAGGCGCTAAACCGCTGCGCCACCCAGGGATCCCTAGGTATGGTTTCTTTAAACGTTTGATAGATTTCCCCTGGGAAGCCATCTGGCCCTGGACTTTCGTGACTTGGGAGGTTTTGGATGACTGCTTCAATTTCCTCCCTGGTTATTGGCCTGTTTAGGTTTTCTATTTCTTCCTGTTCCAGTTTTGGTAGTTTGTGGCTCCAGGAATGCGTCCATTTCTTCTAGATTGCCTAATTTATTTCCGTATAGCTGTTCATAATATGTTTTAAAAATCGTTTGTATTTACTTGTGTTGGTAGTGATCTCTCCTTTCTCATTCATGATTTTATTAATTTGAGGCTTGTCTCTCTTCTTTTTAAGAAGACTGGCTAATGGTTTATGTATGTTATTAATTCTTTTAAAGAACCAACTCCTGGTTTTGTTGATCTGTTCCACATTTATTGTGGTCTCAATTTCCTTGAGGTCTGCTCAAATTTTAATTAAATCTCTTATTCTTTTGGGTGTAGGATCTAGCTGCTGTTTTTTTCTCTAGCTCCTTTATGAGTAAGGTTAGCTTTTGTATTTGAGTTCTTTCCAGTTTTTGAATGGATGCTTGTATTGTGATGTATTTCCCCCTTAGGACTGCTTTTGTTGCATGCCAAAGATTTTGAACATTTGTATCTTCATTCTCATTAGATTCCATGAACCTTTTTAATTCTTCCTCAATTTCCTGGTTGATCCTTTCATCTTTCAGCAGGATGGTCCTTAACCTCCAAATGTTTGAAGTCCTTCCAAACTTCTTGTTATGATTTAGTTCTAATTTCAAGGCATTATGGTCTGAGAATATGCAGGGGATGATCTGAATCTTTTGGTATCAGTTCAGACGCGATTTGTGATCCAGTATGTGGTCTATTCTGGAGAAAGTTCCATGTGCACTTGAGAATAATGTTTATTTAGTTCAGTTTGGATGTAAAGTTCTGTAGATATCTGTGAAATCCATCTGGTCCAGTGTATCATTTAAAGCTCTCGTTTCTTTGGAGATGTTGTGCTTAGAAGACCTATCGAGGGTAGAAAGACCTAGATTGAAGTCACCAAGTATAAGATAATTATTATCTAAGTATTTCTTCACTTTCGTTATTAATTGGTTTAAATATTTGGCAGCTCCAATATTCGGGGAATGTATATTGAGGATTGTTAAGTCCTCTTGTTGGATAGATCCTTTAAGTATGATTTAGTGTCTGTCTTCATCTCTCACTATAGTCTTCGGGGTAAATTTTAGTTTCTCTGATATAAGGATGGCTACCGCTGCTTTCTTTTGAGGACCATTTGAATGGTAAATGGTTCTCCAACCCATTATTTTCAGATTGTAGGTGTCCTTCTGTCTAATATGAGTCTCTTGTAGACAGAAAATAGTTGGGTCCTGCTTTTTTATCCAGTCTGAAACCCTGCGCCTTTGAAGGGGTCATTAAGCCCGTTCACGTTCAGAGTTACTATCCACAGATATGAGTGTAGTGTCATCATGACATCTATTCAGTCCTTGTTTTTGTGGATTGTTCCACTGAACTTCTTCTTAATGGGGAATTTTAAGAGTCCCCCTTAAAATTTCTTGCAGAGCTGGTTTGGAGGTCACATATTCTTTCAGTTCCTGCCTGTCTTGGAAGCTCTTTATCTCTCCTTCCATTTTGAATGAGAGCCTTGCTGGATAAAGTATTCTTGGTTGCATGTTCTTCTCATGGAGGACCCTGAATATGTCCTGCCAGCCCTTTCTGGGCTGCCATGTCACTGTGGAGAGGTATGCTGTTACCCTAATGCTCCTCCCCATAAAGGTCAGGGATTTCTTGTCTCTTGCTGCTTTAAGGATCTTCTCTTTATCTTTGGAGTTTGCAAGCTTTACTATTAAAGGTCGAGGTGTTGGATGGTTTTTATTGATTTTAGGGGGGGATCTCTCTATTTCCTGGATCTGAATGCCTGTTTCCCTTCCCAGATTAGGATTCTTTTCAGCTATGATTTGTTCAAATACATATTCTGGCCCTCTGCCCCTGTCAGCGCCCTCGGGAACCCCAATTACAAGTAGGTTTTTCTTCCTCAGGCTGTTGTTTATTTCCATTAATCTGTCTTCTTGCTCTCTTAATTGTCTGTCTATTTTTTCCTGAGTTTCCGTCTTTGCCATCAACTTGTCTTCTATGTCACTCACTCGTTCTTCCACCTCCTTAACCCTCGTCGTTAGGACTTCTAGTTTGTTTTTTTTTTTTTTTTTTTTTTTTTTAGGACTTCTAGTTTGGATTGCATCTCATTCAATTGATTTTTAATTTCTGCCTGATTGTATCTAAATTCTGCAGTCATGAAGTCTCTTGAGTCCTTTATGCTTTTTTCTAGAGCCACCAGTAGCTGTATAATAGTGTTTCTGAATTGGCTTTCTGACATTGAATTGTAATCCAGATTTTGTAACTCTTAGGAGAGAGGACTGTTTCTGATTATTTCTTTTGAGGTGAGGTTTTCCTTCTATTCATTTTGCTCAGTGCAGAGTGGCCAAAAAAAATTGTATTGGGAAAAGGAGAAAAAGAGAGGAGAGAAAGAAGGAAAGAAAAGAGAAAAAGAGAAAAGGAAGAAAAAGAAAAAAAGAAGAAAAAGAGAAAGAAAAAGAAAGAAAGGAATAAAGGGTGGGGGATGCAACAAATCAAAAAGAAAGAAGAAAAGAAAAGAAAAGAAGAGAAGAGAAAAGAAAAGAAAAAAACACGGGAAAGTATCTTTGGATTCTGTATACTTTAAGTCTGTTGACTTCCCCTGGAACTTGTCCGTCTAGCTCGTCTTCTGGGGGAGGGGCCTGTTGTGCTGATTTCAGGTGTTAGCTCTTGAGGGAGCTGCTCTGCCCTCTGCCTGGTGCAGGGCTCAGTGGGGGTTGTTTAACCCGTGAGGCCCCAGGAGGAACCATCCCAGTGACGCTGGCAGCTCTGGAGCCCTGGATTCAGCTCCCACAGTAACTATGGAGCTCTCCCTCTGCAGGACCTGGAGGTGCCAAGGCGGGGACGCTGATCTGCTCAGCTCTGGGCAGAAGCGTCCTAGCTGTCGTGGGCCTTCCCGGGCTCTGCCTGTCCCAGGGGGAGGCCAAATCCTGGGCTGTGTCCTGGCACCCTGTGCTCCAGTGCCTGCGCTGTTGGATTCCCCCTCCCGGCCACACAGCCGCCTCTGCGGCGCTGCCGCCCGAGCCCCTCTGAGCTGGTCCCAGAGTCCCGCAGCCCTCTCCGCAGGGATCCTCTTCCTCTGCTGGAGCCCCCTCCGAGCTGCTCCTGGCCTCGCAGCCCCCTCCATGCGGAGCCGCCGCCCGAGCCCCTCTGAGCTGCTCCGGGTCCAGCCGTGGGCCCTGCAGTCTTTTAGGGAGCTCGGCCGCGGGGTATGGTGCAGTCTCCTGGGTGCGCAGGTGTCTGTTAGTGTTCCAGGGAGCCCGAGGGCATCCCCGCCATCTTGGCATCCTGCTCCAACTCCCTGCGGGTGCCTTTCCACCCAGGAAGATTGGTGAAGCTCCTGCTTCTCCAGGACAGAGCTTTCCTGTCCTGGGGGCACTCGCCCCAGCCTTAGCCCGGCACCTCGTGGGGCCCCTCCCCCTTGGATGCCTTTTGTTTCTTTATTTCTTTTCCCCCCTCTTCCTACCTTGATAGAAGTGCGAACTCTTCTCACTGTAGCATTCCAGCTGGTCTCTCTTTAAATCTCAGGCCGAATTCATAGATTTTCAGGATGATGAAGATTATCTAGGTAATTTGGTGGGGACAGGTGATTTGGGAACACTACTCTTCCGCCATCTTGCCCCTCCCTCCACTTTCCTATTTCAAACAATGTCACAGAGACACAGGATAAAGCAGTGTGGTTCTCGGGCCCCGGCTGGCTCCATTGGTTAAGCATCCGACTCCTGACTTCACCCTTGGTCTTGATCTCGGGGTCATGAATTCTAGCCCTGTGCTGAACTGTGGACGAGGCATGGAGCCTACTTAAACAAACCAAACCCACAGGGGTGTTGTTCTGGCATAAGCTGAAGGAGCAGAATAGAGAGCCTGGAAGAAAATGCACTCCGATACCGTCAACTGATTTTTTAAACTTAATT
The DNA here is from genome assembly GCF_048164855.1 of Canis lupus baileyi. Taxonomy (NCBI): domain Eukaryota; kingdom Metazoa; phylum Chordata; class Mammalia; order Carnivora; family Canidae; genus Canis; species Canis lupus. Next base: position 72,683,551 of record NC_132844.1, on the reverse strand, counting down.
TAATTTAAACCCAATTAATTAAGAGTATAGTGTATTATACTTTCAGAGGTAGAATTCAGGGATTCGCCAGTTGGAGATAAAACCAGGGCTCGGGGATCCCTGGGTGGCACAGCGGTTTGGCGCCTGCCTTTGGCCCAGGGCGCGATCCTGGAGACCCGGGATCGAGTCCCACGTCGGGCTCCCAGTGCATGGAGCCTGCTTCTCCCTCTGCCTGTGTCTCTGCCTCTCTCTCTCTCTGTGACTACCATAAATAAATAAAAATTAAAAAAATTAAAAAAAAAACAAAAAAAAAACCAGGGCTCATGACATCACGTGCCCTCCTTCATGCCCATCTACCAGTTACCCTCTCCCTCCACTCCCCTCCCCTCCAGCGACCCTCAGTTTGTTTCCTGTGATTGAGTCTTTTTTTCCTCCATCTCTGTTTTCATCTTATTTGTTTTTCCTTCCCTTCACAGATGCCCATCTGCTTTGCTTCTTTAATTTCACCTATGAATGCAACCATACGGTAATTTTCTTTCCTGACTGACTTATTTCACTTAACATGATCCCTCTAGTTCTATCCACATCATTGCAAATGGCAATATATTCTTGTCTTTGATAGCTGAGTACCATTCCTATCATCTAACTATCTATCATCTATGACCATCATCTATCTTCCATCCTCTTTATCCATCATCTGCCTGAGGGCACCAAGGCTCCTCCCACAAGGTGGCTACTGTGGACCCGACTGCTGTGGACATTGGGGTGCAGGTGTCCCCGAGTCTCATGCATCTGTACCTTTGGGCTGAGCTAAGGCCGTGCACCTGCTGGTCCCAGGGCGGCTCTATTTGTAACTTCCTGAGGAGCCTCCACACTGTTTCCAGGGCGGCTGCACCAGCCTGCGGTCCCGCCCACAGAGGAGGAGGGTTGAGTGAGTTTTGCAGGGCGTGGTTAAAGTCTGGTACACATTTCTTTTTGTGTCCTGTGGGCTCTAATCATTGTCCTTAAGTATTTCTGGGGAAGCCGGGTATTGGGTTCCGTTTCAGTGAGTCGTTTCCGAAGCTCATAGGCCTCAGCTGGAGCCTGGAAGGAGGCAGTTGTGGCCCCGTGTACGGGGACGCTGCCTCCTGCATGGCCTCCTGCAGTGCCTGAGCGTCCCGCAGGAGGCGCCCGAGCCCAGGCACTGCCCAAGGGCCGTGAGGGTCAGTAGGCCTCGTCCACCTGCACTAACAGGAGCCCACCTGTGCTGGGGAGGCCTGAGGAGGACATGGGGACGCATCCACGCTGATGAACCCCGGTCTCCTCAGGAACCGCGGTGAGGCTTCAGGAAGATGTGGGCCCGCATCCACCCTGCAGGAACACCTGGGCCGCTTCAGGACCTGCAGGGAGGCTTCAGGAAGCTGTGGTGCCATGTCCACTCTGGCAGGAGCTCCCGGGCCGCTCAGGACATAAGTTGAGGCTTCTGGAAGGTGCGGGCCGCATCCACGGTGTCAGGAGCCCTGGCCTCCTCAGAACCCGCAGTGACGTTATGGGAGGACGTGGGGCCAACGCTGACCTCTTCAGAACCCCCGGTGTAGACGTCGGGAAATATGGGGATGCTTCCATGCAGACAGAAGACCCCAGCCTTGTCAGGGCCTGTGGTGAGGCGTAAGAAAGATGTGGGTGTCGAATCCACACTGACAGGAGTCTCTGGACTCATCAGGACCTGCCCTTTGGCTTCGGGATATATGGGGCTGTGTTTATGCTGACAGGAGCCCACAGCCCCCTCAGGACCCACGGTGAGTTTTCTGGGGGCCATGGGGCTATGTCCAGGCTTACAGGAGCCCTCGGCCTCCTGAGGACCTGCTGTGAGGCTTCCAGAGGATGTGAGGCATAGTCCACAGTGACAGGAGACTCGGCATCCTCAGGACCCACTGACTATGACTCAGGAACACGTGGGGCCACGTCCACACGCACAGGATCCTGGCTTCCGCAGGACCCCCTGGAGGACTCTGGAGGCGCCATTGGGGGCCAAGTCCACATCAGAAGGGACTCCTCAGAACCACAGGGTAAGTGAATTGGTAGAATGAGTGGTAGGGTCAGGGGAGGGGAGGCAGTTGGTGGTTAAGTTAGGTTAGATGTTAGGGTTTAGTGATTATGCTTATGGTTACGGATTAGAGGATAGCGTGAGGGATAAGGGTAAGGGTGAGTGGTTAGGAGTTGGATGGGGGTTAGGGATTAATGAAAGGGGTTAGGGTTAGTGTTAGGGACAGGATTTAGAGTTAGGGTTAGGGTTTAGGCTTAGGGATTAGGGCAGGATGTTAGGAGTTGGGTTTAGGGTTATGGTTAGTGTTAGGGTTGTGATTAGGTTTGCAGTTAGGGTTAGGTGTTAGGACGTGAGTTAGGGTTAGTTTTTAGGGTTAGGGTTTAGGGTTAAAGTTAGGGCTAGGTTTAGAGTTAGGGTGAGTGGGAGGGTTAGGATAGGGGTTAGGATGAGGGTTAGTGTTTGGTTAGGGGTAATGGTCAGGTGAGGGTCAGGGTAGGGTCAGTGTACGGTTTTGGAAAAGGGGAAGAGATAGGGTTAGGCAGTGGATTAGGGGTTAGTTTTAGGGTACGGGTTAGGGTACAGTTTGGGGTATGAGATAGGGTTAGTATTAGAGGGTTAGGGTTAGGGTACAGGAAAAGGTTAAGAATAGGATTTGAATACATTAAGTTAAGGTCAGAGTTAGAGTTTAGGGTTAGGGTTAGATTTAAGGTAGGGGTCAGGGTTAAGGAAACCTAAGAATAGGTTTAGGAGTTAGGGTGAGGCTTGGCAGGTAGGTTCAGTGAATGTGTTACGGTCTTGAGGTTTGTGTTTGGTTTTTGATTAGTGATAGGTCTTGTTTAAGGTTTAGGTTAACATTAGGCTTAAGTGTAGGGTTAAGGATATGTCTGTGTATGGTTAGAGTTTGGGTCTTACCCTGTGTGTACACTGGGACTCCTAGTATCTTGGGCAGTTTAGTTTTATGCACACTATTTAGGTTTTGGGTTCAAAGATAGCTTGACTCCAACAAGTCAGTGGCCTCCCCAGAGAATCAAAATCCAGGCTTCTGCTGCGGTCAGAAAAGACATGGCAGGCTTCTCCCGAGCTGAGCTAAGGAGGGGATTTGTGGCTCTAAAGACTCTTTATTTGGATTTTCAGTTGCCTTTCTGATTTTATCTCTTGTGCGCACATGTTTCTTCGATACTAACAATTATTATTTTAAACTTTTATTGAATTCCTGCTTGTAAACACAGTATGATATATTTTCAGGTTTGCCACATACTGATTCAACCCTTGGATGCAACGCCTGGTACTGGTCACAGGTGCCCTCCACTATCCCCATCGCCTGATTCCCCATCCCCCCCCACCTTCCTCTGGTATCTATTAGTATATTCTCTGTGGTTAAGAGTGAGTTTCTTGGTTTGCTTCTCTCATCCCACCCCATTGACCCCCTTGCCAGTTTGTTTGGTTTCTTAAAATTCACATGTGAATGCAATTGTATGGTATTTGGTATCTGTCTTTCTCTGACTGAGTTCATTGAACATAAGTCCTTTACAATTCTCCCACGTCATTGTAAATGGCTTCATTTCATCCCTTGTGATGACCGAGTGATGTCGCAGTGTGTATATTTACCACATCGTCTCTGCCCATTCATCTGTCGATGGACATCTGGGCTATATCCACAGTTTGGCTATTGTTGATAACGCCGCTACAAACTCTAGGCTGCGTGTCCCTCTTTGAATCTAAGAGACTACTTTTATATCCTCGGGATAAATACCTAGCTGTGCAATTTTGGAATCATAGGGTACTTCTACTTTTAACTTCTTGAGGACCCTCCACACTGTTTTCCACAGTAGCTGCACCTGTTCACATGACCACGAGGAGTGAAAGGGGGCTCCCCCTTCTCCATAGCCTCACCAACACCTGTTGTTTCTTGTGTTGTTAATTTTAGCCATTCTGTCGGCTGTCAGGTGATATCTTATTGTGGTTTTGGTTTGCATTTCCCTGATGATGGGTGATGCTGAGTGTCTGTCCGTGTGTCTGGTGGCCATCTGGATGTCTTGACAGAGACAAAGTCCATTCATGTCTTCTGCCCATCTGCAGTTGGATAATTTGTGTTAGGATGCTGAGATTTATATTCGCTTTACGTATTTTGCATACTAACTGTTTATTGGATGTGTTGCTTACAAATATCTCCTCTCATTTTGTATGTTGCATTTTAGCGTTGCTTGTTTCCTTCACTTTGCAGAAGCTTTTCAATTTGATGAACTCCCATTAGGATTTTTGCTTTTGTTTCACTCGCCTCAGATGCATATTTGGAAAGAAGATCCAATGGCCAATGTCAAAGATGTTGCTGCCTATCTTTTCTTCTTTGTATGGTTTCAGGTCTCACATTTAGGTCTTTCATCCATTTTGAATTTATTTTTTATACATATGGTGTAAGAAAGTTGTCCAGTATCCTACTTCTGCATTTGGCTGCCTGGTTTTCCCAACACCATTTGTTCTTATCCTGGGGTCAGGGTTAGGGTTTTTTGAAGAGACTGTCCTTGTGCCATTGGATATTCCTTCCTGCCTTGTCGATTAATGGATCATAGAGTTACAGGTTTGTATCTGGTTTCAGCTTTCCATTCTATTCTATTGATATAAGCGTCTCCTGTTGGGAGATTCTTGATTGCTGATTCAATTTCTCTGCTGGTTATCTGTGTGTTCAAGTTTCTTATTTCTTCCTTTTTCATTTTTGCTATGTTATATATTTCTAGTAATTGATCTATTTCTTCCAGGTTCGGGGTTGCTGGCATATAATTTTTCATAATGTTCTCTTATAAACGTTTGTATTTCTGGTGTTGGTTGTTATTTCTCTTTTCTCATTTGTGATTTTATTTGGGTCCTTTCTCATCTTTATATCTTTTTCTTTTTTAAAGATTTTATTTATGTATTCATGGGAGATGCAGAGAGGCAGAGGTATAGGCAGAGGGAAAATGGGGCTCCATGTGGGCATCCTGATGTGGGACTTGATGCCCCAGGATCCTGGGATCGTGACCTGAGCCAAAGCAGATGCTCAACCACTGAGGCACCCAGGTGCCTTGCTGATTCAATTCCTTTGCTAGTTATGGGTCTGTTCACATTTCTATTTCTTCCTATTTCAGTTTTGATTGTTTGCACATTTCTAGGGATCTCTCCAATTCTTCCTGGTCTCCCAGTTTGTTAGTGTATAATCTTTCATAGTATTCCCTTATAATTGTCTTATTTTTCTGGTGTTGATTGTGATCTCTCTTCTCTCATTTGTGACTTTATTTATATAGGTCTTTTCTCTTTTCTCATTGATAAGTCTGGCTAGGGCTTTGTCTATTTTACTAATTATTTTGAAGAACCAGCTCTTAGTTTCGTTATTCCATTCTCCTGTTTTGTTGTTTCTGCATTGTTTATTTCTTCTCTCATCTTTATTTTTTCCCTTCTTCTGTAGGCTTCAGGCTATGTTTGCTATTCCTTTTCCAGCTCCTTTAGGTGTTGGGTTAGATTGTGTATTGGAGACTTCTTGTTTCTTGAGGTAGGCCTGTATTGCTATGTACTTCCCTCTTAGGACTGCCTTTGCTACATCCCAGAGGTTTTGAGAAACATGTTTTCATTTTCATTTGTTTTAAATTTCCTATATAATTTCTTTGTTGCTCCATTCATTCTCTAGTAGGATGTTCATAATCTCCACGTATTTTTGGTCTGTCCAATTTTTTTTTCTTACTGTCGACTTCAAGTTTCATAGCGTCGTGGTCCAAATATGTACAGGGTGTGATACCAACTTTCTTGTACCTGTTGTACCTGTTGAGGGCTGATTTGTGGGCCATGATATGATGTGTTCTGTAGAATGTCCCATGTGCAGTTGAAAGGAATGTGTAGGGATCTCTGGGTGGCGCAGCAGTTTAGCGCCTGCCTGTGGCCCATGTTGCGATCCTGGAGACCCAGGATCCAATCCCCCGTCGGCCTCCCGGTGAATGGAGCCTGCTTCTTCTGCCAATGTCTCTGCCCCTCTCTCACTCTCTCTCTCTCTCTGTGACTATCATAAATAATAAAAAAAGGAAGGAATGTGTATTCTGCTTTAGGATGAAATGTTCAGAATATATCTGTTGAGTCCCTGTGGTCCAGTGTGTCAAGGCTATTGTTCCCCTGTTGATTTTCTGTATAGACGATCGGTCCATTGCCATAAGTGAGTGTTAAAATCCCCTGTCACTGTATTATTATCAGTGAGTTCCTGTACGTTTGTTGTTAATTTTTTTCTATATTTAGGTACTCCCATGTTGGCAGCATAAATATTTAGTTGTTTGATCTTGATAGAGAGTCTTTTTAATTATGAAATAATGCCCTTCTTCATCTCTTCTTATACTATTTGTTCTTTCTTTTTTGAAATTTAAATATTTTATTTATTTAGTCATGAAAGATACACAGAGAAGCAGAGGCAAAACATAGGCAGAGGGAAAGGCAGGCTCCACAAAGGGAGGCCGATGTGGGACTCGATACTGGGATCTCAGTATCACCCCTGAGCAGAAGGCAGATGCTCAACCACTGAGCCAACAGGTGTCCCCCAGGGTTAGGTTTCAAATCTCCTTTGTCTGATATAAGTATGGGTCCTCCAGCTTTCTTTTGATATCCATTAGCGTGATAGATGACTTTCCATCCCCTGACTTTCAATCTCCTGGTGTCTATAAGACTAATGTGAGCATCTTGTAGGCAGCATACAGATGGATCTTGTTTTTTTAATAATGATTTTATTTATGAGAGAGAGAGAGACAGAGAGAGAGGCAGGCAGAAAATTAGGCAGAGAGAGAAGCAGGCTCCCCACCAGGAGCAGAATATGCGACTCGATCCCAGACTCCAGGATCTCACCCTGAGTCAAAGGTAGAGGCTCAACCCCTGAGCCACCGAGGCATCCCGGATCCTGTTTTTTAAGCCACCCTGATACCCTATATCTTTTGATTGGAGCATTTAGTCTATCAGCATTCAGAGTGATTATTCAAAGATATGAACTTTGTGCCTTTGTGTTTCCAGAAGAGTTGGTGTTTCTGGTGACGTTCTCTGCTTCTTTCTAGTCTTTGTTTCTTTTGGTCTCTTTTTTCCCCCACTAGAAGAGTCCCTCTTAAAATTCCTTACTGTACTGGTTAAGTGGTCATGAACTCCTTTTTATGTTGCCTGTCTAGGAAAATCTTTATCTCTCCTTCTCTCCTGAATGACACCCTTGCTGAAGAAAGAATTCATACAAATTGGACTCCAATAAAAAGAAATTTAAAAACATAAAATAACTTCTTTCTAATATGATTGAGGACAATGGCATGTAGGAGGAAAACCAGAAGCAGAAAGAGAAGAGGAGAGATTTTATCCTCTGTAGCCTTCACAGGGACCTGGTGTCCTTTCCTAGGAGGTGCCCCCTGTCCGTAGGATGCTTCCTTCCCCTCTGTGCTCCTTGTTGGAACCCAGCAGGCACATCTCCGTGCCTCCAGCATGTCTGCAGTCATGGTTTATAGCGTCTTCCATGAATCCTATTGGGGATCACAGCGACTTGTATGTAACCATCTGGCTGCTGTTTGACAACATTGGGGGCATTCCGACTTTTGTTGGTTTTGGGGTGAGTGTGTCTCTATGACATGCAGCTATCACGTGCAGCTATTGGATCCTATGGCTGGGTAACCCAAAACCCCGAAATGGTTGGCAAAACCTCATTTCTGGTGCTGGCGCTGGGTGGCTAGCTGGGCTCTCCTGTCCACCCCGGGGCTCGCTCATGCAGTGTCTTTCCACTGGAAGGTCAGCTGAGCTGGAAGGTTGGCTCAGACACATTCCCATGTCCGGCATTGGGTCCTGCCAAGCGCTTGCTGCTTCTCTTCTCCCCAATGCCTCTCCAGCAGGGAGCCAGACATTCGGGCCACCCTTGCGGGGAGCTCCTGAGGAGCCGGCTGCCCATGGCGGGGAGCCATGTGGCTGCCTGTATGTGGGAGTCAGGGTGGGGATGGGGTTGGGGTTGTCGGTCCCCTGTCCTGAATGGCCTTCAGGCCGAGCCCCATGCTCACACACCCCCTACTCACTCGGGCAAGGAGGGTGCCCTCCACACGTTGGTATGAGAGATCCAGCACCACAAGGTGTGCATGCTGGGTCCATCTGGTGAGGGTGGCCCAGGTGCATGAGCTGTAAGTGTGGGAACCAGGAAATTTAACAAAAATCTCTTACCCCTGGACAAACAGAGCAGGGCTCATTCCATTTTGTGCTACCCCCGCCACCTCCCCTATGACCCCCAAATGACCTACTTATGGCTTAAGGCGCTGCCCCACCCTAGTCAGGCCTCTGGGCACACCCTAATTGGAAATCGGCTCATAACAATGTAACCCTGCTTTGTCCCCGCCAAAATCATGCACCAATTCTGACCAAAGTAATAGACCAGCTCAAGTGGATACTATAGGGTAAGGTGTTATTCAGTCGGCCAACCACATGTGGACCGACATGACTGTGCAACTTTCTGCGTATCCCATGGTCCACTGGTCCACGAGCTGCCTCGCCTCTTAGTCTCAGGGTCCAAGTCCCTGCTCCAATGTGTCTGGTGCACTTGGACCCAAGCTCCAGCTTGTAAAGAGACCCTCAGGAGTTTCATCGGTGTCGGCTCCTTGGTGGTTTCTCGGATTCGCAATCTTGGGCACAGCACAAGGGCCTGCTGTCCTGATATCACTTCCATGGCCACGCTGACCACCCCGCAGGCCCTCTGTGCCCAAGGCACCCAGGCACGGAGATGCAGGGAGGGGAGGAAGTGCCCCGGAACCCGGCCAGGCCCGGCCCCCTGGACAGAAGGAGCAGTGACCTCTCAGGTCACTTTGCACAGACCCTGGTGACCTGAGGCTCCCTGACTGTCACTCTGTCCTGCCCATTCTGGCCCACAGGGCACAGGCTGAGTCCCAGTAAAGTCTGTGAGGCCTGACCCTGGCGTCCGGCCACCCCTGGATGGCACGTGGGACGTCAGCTGTGTGTGCCTAGCAGCGCCCCTGCATGGGGTGGTTGGGGCCTCGGTGGTGCCCCCTCCTCCTCTCTGGGTGTCTCTCCACTCCCTATACTCAGAGTTCTGGGAGACACAGAAACAGGCTGGCTGTGCATTTTCACACCACAACACTTTATTGACTTTCTACAGTAAACGGGCTCAGAGACGTGGGTGCGTGCCTTCACCTGGGGAAGGAGACCTTTTTGTCTTTAGGGAAGGGCAAGAATCACACGGGGTGGGGGGATGAGTGCTGGAGTCCCCCACCTGGAAGCATGTGTGGGCTCTGGTTGGGGGCGTGTGTCCTGAGGCTTCAGCCTGAGTGACGGTTCTGAGGACAGCAGAGCTGACCTGGAACTGCAGCTCATGGGCTCCTGTGCTGAGTCCCTGCAGGGCAGCTGGACCCCGGCCTTGGGACTCCTGGGGCCCCAACACCTGTAGGAGCCTGCCTCCTGGTGTGGGTATGGGTGGGGCCCACCGGCCTACCCCTGCTCTCCCCACCCTGGGGGGTACCGGGATCCCCCAGTCTGCCCTAGGTCAGCGACATGGATCTGTGGGGCTCGCCCAGTGCCCAGGAGGCCACATTCAACTGTGAGAAGGCTCGCTCAGCCCAGGGCCAGAATCCAGGGCTGGCGACGGCCATGGGGGGGCTGGATCCCATTAGTCTTTGTGTTGGGCCTCGTGGGGGCTCAAATCAACCCAGCTCCCCAGAGCCTGGTGCCCAGTCAGCCCAGGTCCCTCTAGGTTAGGGGCTGGTGTCCTGTGCAGGGTGTGCCACGCTCCAGGAGGGACAGTGGGTGGAGGCAGGGCACAGTGGGTCCTCTGCACCACTCACCTGCACACACCGTGTTGGGGGCTCCCTGTCTTCCCTCCTCCCTGCAACCCCTGGGTACTTTATGGAACACCCAGGCTTCTGATGGGAGCAGGGTATCCAAAGAACCCCGGGGAGGCTGAGCATGTCCCACAGGGGGCAGCTGCACCGGGTCCTTGCTCAGGGCCGATGGTGTGGGGGTGGATGGTGTGGGGGCATGCGTATGATGGTGGTGGAGTTGAGGGCTGGTGTAGGGGGGATAGTGTTGAGGTATAGTGTGGGTGGGGATTGTGTGGGGCTTTGTGTGTGTGAGGGGGATGGTGTAGGGGCAAGGCCATGGGGGATGATGATGTAGGGGGATGATGTGTTTCTGGGAAATGGGGGGATGGGGTGGGGGGTGGCAGACACACGGCAAACCCTTTCTCTAAGATGCATGGGGAGACGTCTACAGATAAACGCGACCCCAGTCTGGGGTTTGCTGTGACACCTGCTCCTGGGTCCCCGTGTGGTCAGTGCAGTGCCCTGGCTGGACTGGGGGCAATATCTCGGGTCATCATACTATGTATGTTTACAAATTGCAAATTGTCTCAAATTAAATGCATAGAATTTAGAAATATATAAAGCACCGAGAGGGGTATCACCCTGACCCCTCCGACCCTCATCGGATCGATGTGTGTCCTCCTCCAGTCACAGCCATACACCCAGCCCCCAGCTCCCCTTACTGCCCCCCACAGCCTGCAACCCCACCCCCTGCTTTTCTGAGGGCCGTCCCTCACACTTTTGGCGTTCAGCTCACATGGCAACCCCTGGAGGCCCCATCCTAGTGGCCTCCTCATCCCTGAGAACCCGGGGGAGGTGGCATGGGGTACATCCCCAGCACCTTACCATGCAGCTGTGTGTTGCTGGTGCTGTTCTTCTCCCGGCCTCGGAAGCCCTGTGTTCCCGACCCAGAAGCCCCTGGTCCTCCCCCGGAGCCCAATCCCCCCTGGCCCCTCAGCCTCACCCTACCCTGTAGGGTACTACCCTGTAGTAGTACCAAAACATGATGTGACTGCTGAATGTCCTGTTGACGTCCAGGTCTACCTGCGTGATGTCCTAGGAGGAGACCAGGGCCTCCTCCTTCATTTTCTGTGGGAAAACCGGGGAGGAGGAGCAGGCATCAGTGATACAGACCCTGACCTGTCACGAGCCGCTTTGCTGGTCAGGGGGCCCTGGGGCAACCATGGGAGTGTGTCCTGCAGAAAACTCCTTCCTTCCTCTGGGAGGCTGGGGATGGCGGGAGTGCCCACTGTGCCCGTGTAACTGCGTGAGGGCCTGTGCCCAGCTGTTCTGGGCGGGGTGGTGACTGAGGGACAGCCTGGGTTGGAGGGCATAGGGGTTCAGCTCAGGTGGGAGGGGACATGGGATGTTGTGCCCAAGATTGCGAATCTGAGAAACCACTACGGAGTTGACACCAATGCAAACAAATGAGGGTTGATTTCCAAACTCGAGCTTGTGTTCAAGTACACCCGAACCCAACACAGTGGAGCAGGGACCTGGACCCCGAGTTGGGTTTTAGCTTAGTTTTAAGGGCTTGTCTCAGGGACCTCCAGAAGGGCTGGAACAATTCCTCAAGTTCTGTTTACATTTTGATATGGGACCCTCAAGGGCATTGAGCTCTGTTCTCATTCTAATAGGTGCTTCCAGCCCTTGGCATGGGCTCAGTTCTTATTCTATTGTGGGGCTTTCCAGGGCAATAAGCTGTAAACTTTTGTTTTTTTCCTGCAACTGAAGTAATGTAAATTTCAGCTCTTCTTCACAGGGTCCTGGGATGGCTTGATGTTTTCGAACGCTGAACTTAAAGTGGAAAGGCCTTCATTTTCTCGGCCTCCTTGCGTCCATTCCCATCCTAGCTAGCTCCTACCCCCTTCCCAGGAGCTCCTAAGAGAGCAATTGCAAATGACCTCAGCCTGGCAGCGTGTGTTGGGGGACAGGCCCTGGGATTTGGAATCAGGAAGACCTGGCTCCTGGGCGTCCCAGTTCTGCAGCGGGATTCGATGCTGCAGACTCTTACTCCCTGAGGCTATCTTAACAACTGACTTTGTACATAGAAAAGCTGTCCGGGAATCCCTGGGTGGCGCAGCGGTTTGGCGCCTGCCTTTGGCCCAGGGCGCGATCCTGGAGACCTGGGATCGAATCCCACATCGGGCTTCCAGTGCATGGAGCCTGCTTCTCCCTCTGCCTATGTCTCTGCCTCTCTCTCTTTCTCTCTGACTATCATAAATAAATAAAAATTAAAAAAAAGAAAAGCTGTCCTTTGTCTTTATAAGATGAAGAGCGAGTCAAAGTGTTTTTTCTCTGCACTTCTGATTGCTCAGATTCCAATCTGAGATGTATTTCCTGTTAATAAGGATAATTTACTATCCGTAGTATTATGCTTAAAATATTCTGACACAAGTAATCAGAGGGATGAGGGAATGTCTTCTCTTTCTTCACAGCTCAGTCACTCATCAGGAAATGCATCTTTATGGATTTGGAAAGAACTGAGAGACATTATTACAATGGTCCTATTATTATGTGAAGGATTCTTCCCTGAGATTCTTCACCTTTTTTAACTGACACTGAAACACTGTGAACTCTCTGGAAGACAAATGTCAGGGAAATAAATGTTATACATTCCTAATTTTAAACGCACTTGCAATATGGTGTCTATTATACTAGAATTATTTTTATCTGATTTTTGCTATTTATTATCCATTCCTGCTTTTCAGGTTGAGGAGGCATTATACGTGTTCCTAAGTGTTTTTCTTTCCTTCTGATCTAAAATTCTTACTTTGTTCCCATGGAAGGAACTCTTTAAGAATAAGGCAAAATTAATTCAACGATTCTTAAAATGTCTTCACACTTGGAGCCTGATTCATTTTAGTCAATTTTCAAAATAAATCTTATTTATTAGGAAAAAACCAAAGATTTATAGGAAAATTGAGAAGATAGTACAGAGCATTCGCATGCACTTGCACTCAACTTCTCCAATTATTGATATCTTATATTAGTATGGTACAAATATTAGCTAATGAATCAATATTAAAATATTCGCATTAACCAAAGACCATACTTTATTCAGATTTCCTTAGATTTTGCTAAGTTACCACCCCTCATATGACATTCCATTTGTCTTCCTATTTTCTCAGGCTCCTCTAATTGTGACAGTCTTTCAGCCTTTCCTTGATTTGTTGAACTGGAACACTTTGAGAAGTAGATTATTTTGTAAAATTTCCCTCAGTTGGGACATGTCTGTTGTTTATATCATGATTGAAATATTTCTGTAGATTATATACAGAGATATACTGCCATTTTCGTTATATCATACAAAGAATAGATACTATCTACATGATTTATCAGTCTTGGCATCGTTCTGGTCATCTTGCTGAAGTAGGGTTTGTCAGCTTTCTCCGTAGTAAACTGATTATTTATTATTATTATTATTATTATCATTATTATATTATCATTACTATTTTAAGTTTTTCATAATATATTTTGTAGAAGGAAGTTACTATGTGTATTGCACACATAAGAGTGGGAAGCTATGCTCATGAACTTGACGGTGGAATGTCTGCACAAATTGTTTGAAATTCTTCTACATAGGAGATTTCTCTTCCCTCTAGGTTTGTTTGATTGTTTTTTTCAAAGATATTATTTATTTATTTGAGAGAGTGAGGAGAGAAAAAGCATGAGCGAGTGGGACAGAGGGAGAGAGAGAAGCAGGTTCCCAGCTGAACAGGGAGCCTACCTTGTGACCTGAATCATGATCCAAGCCTAAGACAGAAGCTTAACTGACTGAGCAACCCAGGTGCCACTCTTTGTTTCTTTCTTTTTTTTAATAATAAATTGACTTTTTATTAGTGTTCTATTTGCCAGCATACAGAATAACATCCAGTGCTCATCCCGTCAAGTGCCCCCCTCAGTGTCCGTCACCCATTCACCCCCACCCACCGCCCAATTCCCCTTCAATCACCCCTAGTTCTTTTCCCAGAGTTAGGAGTCTTTATGTTCTGTCTCCCTTTCTGATATTTCCCACTCATTTCTTCTCCCTTCCCTTATATTCCCTTTCACTATTATCTATATTCCCCAAATGAATGAGAACATACAATGTTTGTCCTTCTCCGATTGACTTATGTCACTCAGTATAATACCTTCCAGTTCCATCCACCTTGAAGCAAATGGTGGGTATTTGTCAATTCTAATGGCTGAGCAAGGCCCACCTTTTCTCTCTCTTCATCTTCTGAGTCTCCTATTATATGAATGTTATTGTTTTAATAAGTGGCTGAATTCCCCAAATCTGTCTCTATGGTCCATAACGTTTCTTGTTTTTAAGGCTTCCACTTGGGACTGCATCTCAGTTATAGCATTTTTAACGTTGGCCTGACTAGATTTTAGTTCTTTTATTTCTACAGTAAGGGATTCTCTAGTTTTCTTCTGTGCTCTTTTTCCAGCCCAGCTGCTATCTTTATAATCATTGTTTTAAACTGTAGTTAGATATCATATATGTGTATTGATGAACTTCCTCCCTGTGAGTACTACCTCATGTTATTTTATGGAGGAGAATTTCTCCATCTCATTAGTTATTCCAGAAAAGAAAGAAGGCAGAAAAAGAAAAACCAAGACAAACAATAACAACTGCCCTCCCCCCCCCCAAAAAAACCCCAGATTATTTTGGCCTGCTCATTAAAAGATTCTAAATCCCAAAATAAGAAACACAATTAAAGTACCATGAAAGTAAAAATAAGAAATATATAAGGTACATACATAAAAGTTAAAATAAGGCAATTAATAAAATAGAATCAAAGAAAATAAATGAAAAAAGAGCACAAACTACAAAGGAATCTAGACTCTACTTTCGAGGCAGAGCTGAAGCTCTGCAGCCTCTCTGGTCTGACATCTTGGTGACAACAAATGGTCTGTGTGGGGTCTGGGCATGGGCCTTGGCACTGATTGTCAGGTGCACATCTGCTGGGAGTTGCACCTGTGGGGGTCAGAGGCGGGGTGGGCGTTAGCGCCTCTGGGCTTCAGCAGGTGGCGCTGTGCTGCTCCCTGAGACCAGGCCCTGATGGGTGGGATGCGGGTGGGGTCTCTAGGTCCTCTGGTGGGGCTGAGCATCCTGCCCCCCAGTCTGCTGGGGCCTCCACAGAAGAGCTCCCAAGCCCCTGGGTCTCCGACGATTCTCTCAGAATCCTACGTTCACTCTACCTGCGTCCGAGCTTCTTTTGGTTTTGTTTTTGCATCTTAGACTGTTGTGCCCAAGATTGCGAATCCGAGAAACCACCGAGAAGCTGACACTGATGCAAACACACGAGGGATTATTTACAAGCTCGAGCTTGTGTCCATGTATACCCGACACAGTGGAGCAGGGACTTGGACCCCGAGGTGGGTTTTAGCTTAGTTTTAAGGGCTGGTCTCGGGGATCTCCCGAAGGGCTGGAGCAATTCCTCAAGTTCTGTTTACATTTTGATATGGCGCCTTCAAGGGCATTGAGATCTGTTCTAATAGGGGCTTCCTGCCCTTGGCCTGGGCTCAGTTTTTATTCTATTGTGGGGCTTGCTGTGTCCTGACAATGAGCACTCAGGAAGGAAATGACAGATGTGACTCCTTTCTCAGGAGCATCACAGAGAATAAATAATGAGACTGAACCAAAGGAGCAGAGGACAGTGTACTGAGCCATACCAGGCTCTGGGAGGCCATCTTGGGCTCGTGGTTTGGGAGCCTCATCTTGTGAAAATGTCCGCAGTTCCTGAAGCCACCCTCTATTTCAATGTCATTCCTGTCAAATCATGGTGGCAGATCCTATAAATAGGAAAAGAAAAACCCATAACATCCATCCGCCCCCACAAATGACCCCGGAGAGCAAATCAGTATTGGAGAAGCAGGAGAGTGGGACGCAGCACTTTCTTATTTCAAACGATGTCACAGAGACACAGGATAAAGCAGTGTTGTCCTCGGGACCCTGCCTGGCTCCGTCGGTTAAGCATCCGACTCCTGACCTCACCTCTGGTCCTGATCTCGGGGTCGTTATTTCTAGCCCTGGGCTGGTCCATGGACCAGGCCTGATGCCTACTTAAACAAACCAGACCCACGAGGGTTGGTCCCAGCATAAGCTGAAGGAGCAGAACCGAGAGTCCAGAAGGAAACGTGCTCTGATACAACTGATTTTTTAACTTAATTTAATTTAAACCCAATTAATTAACGTATAGTGTATTATACTTTCAGAGGAAGAATTCAGAGATCCACCAGTTGGAGAAAACCGCAGTGCTCGTGACACCACGTGCCCTCCTTCATGCCAGTCCCCTGTTATCCTCTCCCCTGTCCCCTCCCCTGCAGCAACACTCAGTTTGTTTCCTATAATTAAGAGTCTGTATTTCCTGCATCTGTTTTCATCTTATTTGTTTTTCCTTCCCTGCACAGATGTTCATCTGCTTTGCTTCTTTAATTCCACCTATGAATGACACCACACGGTCATTCTCTTTTCTGACTGACCTATTTCACTTAAGATGATCCCTCTACTTCTATCCACGTCATTGCAAATGGCAAGATTTCCTGCTCTTTGATAGGTGAGTACCATTCCGCTCTCTATGGCCATCATCTATCTCCCATCCTCTTTATCCATCATCTGCCAGAGGGCACCGAGGGTCCTCCCATATTGTGGCTACTGTGGACATGGCTGCTGTGGACATTGGGGTGCAGTTGTCCCACGTCTCACTGCATCTGTATCTTCGGAGTGAGCTCCAGGCTTTACACATGCTGGTCGCAGGTCGGCTCTATTTGTAACTTCCGGAGGAGCCTCCACACTGTTTCCATGGTGTCTGCACCAGCCCGCGGTCCCGCCCATAGTGGAAGAGGGTTGAGTGAGATTACAGGACGTGGTAAAAGTCTGGTCCACATTTCATTTTGCATCCTTTGGGCTCCAATTCCTTCTCCTTAAGTATTTTTGGGGAAGCTGTGTGTTGGGCTCCTTTTCAGTCAGACGTTTCCGAATCTAACAGGCCACAGATGGAGCCTGGAAGGAGGCAGAGGTTGTCCCCGGGATGGGCACGTGCCTCCTTCACAGCCTCCTGTAGCGCCTGAGGATCCCGCAGGTGGCGCCCAAGCCCAGGCACCGCCCAAGGGGCACGCATGTGCAGTAGGCCTCGTCTGCCTGCACTAACATGAGCCAGCCTGTGCTGGGGAGGCCTGAGGAAGACGTGGGGACATGTCCATGCTGATGAACCACAGCCTCCTCAGAATGTGCGGGGAGTCTTCAGGGGAATATTGCACAGTGTTCACACTGACAGGAGCCCCGGTCTCCTCAGGACACACGGTGAGGCTTCAGGAAGATGTGGGCCCACATCCACCCTGACAGGAGCCCTTGGGCTGCTTCAGGACCTGCGGTGATGCTTCAGGGAATTGTGGGCCTGCACCCACCCTGACAAGAGCCCCTGGGCTGCCCCAGGACCTGCGGGGAGGCTTCAGTAAGATGTGGGCCCCCATCCACGCTCACAGGAGCCCCTGGGCCGCCTCAGAACATGTAGGGAGGCTTCTGAAAGATGGTGCGCCGCGTCCACTCTGGCAGGAGCTAATTGGCCCCTCAGGACATAAGTTGAGTCTTTGGGTGCTGGGGGCCGCATCCACAGTGACAGGAGCCTCGGCCACCTTAGAACCTGCGGTGACGCTTCGGGAGGACGTGGGGCCATGTCCACACAACCAGACACTGATGTCCTCAGACCCCCAGTTTAGTCTTTGGGAAATATGGAGATGCGTCCATGCGGACAGAAGACCCCAGCCTTGTCAGAGCCTGTGGTGAGGCCTAAGAAAAATGTGGTTGCCGAATCCACACTGACAGAAGTCTCCGGCCTCCTCAGGACATGCTATGAATGATTCGGATGATTTGGGGCCACGTCCATTCTGACAAGAGCCCCCAGCCTCCTCAGGTCTTATGGTGAGGCTGAGGAAAATGTGGGGCCACGTCAAGACTGAGAAGACCCGCGTCCTCCTCAAGACCTGCACTTTGTCTTCGGGACACATGGGGCTGCGTCTACGCTGACAGGAACCCACAGCCTCCTCAGGACCGCGGTGAGTTTTCAGGGGACATGGGACCATGTCCAGGCTGACAGGAGCCCACGGCCTCCTGAGAACCTGCTGTGAGGCTTCCAGAGGATGTGAGGCATCCAGAAGGATGTTCCTCCTCCTTCCAGAGGAGGCATACTCCACGTTGAGAAGAGACCCGGAGTACTCAGGACCCACTGACTATGACTCTGGAACATGTGGGGCCACGTCCGCATTCACAGGAGACCGGCTTCCTCAGGACCCCCTAGAGGACACTGGAGGCGCTGTTGGGGTCCATGTCCATGTCAGAAGGGACTCCTCAGAACCATAGGGTAAGTGAATGGGTAGAATGAATGGTAGGGTCAGGGGAGGGGAGGTGGTTGGTGGTTAGGCTTAGGTTAGATGTTAGGGGTTAGTGATTATGCTTATGGTTACAGATTAGAGGTTAGGGTGAGGGATAAGGGTAAGGGTCAGTGGTTAGGAGTTAGGATGGGGGTTTGGGTTAGGGACAGGGGTTAGAGTTAGGGTTAGGGTTTAGACTTTAGGGATTATGGCAGGAGGTTAGGAGTTGGGGTTTGGGTTATGGTTAGAGTTAGGGCTCGGCTAGGTTTGTAGTTAGGGTTAGGGTTTAGGGTGTGATTTAGGGTTAAGGGTTAGTGTTAGGGGTTAGAGTTAAAGTTAGGGCTAGGTTTAGGGTTAGGGCGAGGGTTAGGTCATCTTCACTAGAGACGTTTGTCAGAAGCTTGTGACACGCAAGTGGAATAATGCAGGCCTGGAAGTTGTCTACAGGTGCAGTATAGTGGTATTCTTCGAACCTCCTGAGTTAGAAAACTGCTATGGTCTCACGGCCATTAGAATGCAGCGAGTTGAAAGCTGACTTCTAGGCAAGCTCTCTTGTGAGAGGTGAGCTCAGGGCAGGACCCTCCCGCATCCTGCCTGCCCAGGCTCATAGTTGCTAACATCCTTAGGTGAAGTGCTGGAAGAGATTGGAGAAATGCGAGTGGAAGTGTCAGGACTGTACTCACGTGTATCTCAGTTCAATACAGCGATTGCCAACGTCCTTATTCAATTGGAGTGTAGCTCGGGTATACCTCGCCTCGATAAGTGTCTAGCAGACATCGGCCTGCAAAGCATACACAATTCTGCAAGTTGAGCTCATGGCCTGTACCTCCCCCATCCTGACTGCCTGTACGTTCTCCTTCCACAGCATTTCGTTGTATGCGGGAGAGTAGCGGAGTGAGAACCAAGTGTCTGCCTTGTCAATTTCACGCCTAGCGGACAGCTGCCTCCAAGGCATGCACACTCCTTTGGATTGAGCTTAGGACTTGAACATCCCACATGCTGACCGCCTGTACGCTTCTCTTCCAAAGGATTTCGTTCGATACGGGACAGAAGTTTTGCGAGAGGCAAATGTGTCTTCGTTCAATCCAGCAACTTCTGAGGAATTCCTCCCACAGATGGGAGCTACATACTAACTTCCAAACCTGAGTACCTAGCTGAAAGCTCTCTCTCTGGGGAACTTCCCCCTCGGAGATGAGCTGACACGCGGTCCTTCCCAGTTCCACACTGCCTGCAGATGCAGTTACGAACATCTTCACTAGACGTTTGTCAGAAGCTCATGGGACTCAAGGGCCAGCTGCAGG
This sequence comes from Canis lupus baileyi, assembly GCF_048164855.1. Lineage (NCBI taxonomy): Eukaryota > Metazoa > Chordata > Mammalia > Carnivora > Canidae > Canis > Canis lupus. Next base: position 72,664,061 of record NC_132844.1, on the reverse strand, counting down.
CTTCAATGGTTGTGTCTCCAGGTGCAGTAGAGCGGTATTCATGGAACGTCCTGCCTTACAATGCTGCTACATTCTCACGGCCATCAGAAGGAGCTAGTAGAATGCTGGCTTCTAGGCCTGCTTCCTTGTGAGAGCTGAGCTCAGGGCAGGACCCTCCCGCATCCTGCCTGCCCGTAGACGTAACTGCTAATATCCTTATGTTAGGTGCTGGGATAGGGAGGCGAAATGCATGTGGAAGTGTCAGGCCTGTACTCCCGCTTATGTGAGTTGAATACAGTGATTTCAAACGGCCTTCATCAAAGAGTGTATCTAGTTTCTAATTCCAATGTACGAGTGGGTAGCAGACATCTGCCTCCCTGGCGTAGACACTTTTGAGAGTTGAGCTTATGGCCTGTACTTCCCACATCCTGCCTGCAGGTACACTTCGCTGCTAACAGGCGTAGGCTTGATGCGTGACTGAAGTGTTGTGAGAGGTAAGTGGAAAGTCCCGGCACACAAGACTAGTGCTTCCAAGCTTAATCCAGCAATTTCCTAGTAATTCCTGTCTCAGACAGGTGCTACATACTAAGTTCCATACGCGAGAAGCTAGCTGAACCCCGAGTCCAAAAGCATCTCTTCCGAGAGTTGAGCTCACACCCAGTCCCTCACAGTTCCCACTGCCTGCAGAATGAGTTTTGAACATCTTCACCAGAGACGTTTGTCAGAAGCTTGTGAGACGGAAGTGGAATACTGCAGGCCTGGAAGGTGTCTCCAGGTGCAGTAGAATGGTATTCTTCGAACCTCCTGAGTTAGAAGACTGCTATGGTCTCATGGCCTTAGAATGCAGCTAGTTGAAAGCTGACTTCTAGGCATGCTCTCTTGTGAGAGGTGAGCTCAGGGCAGGACCCTCTCTCATCCTGCCTGCTCATAGTCATAGCTGCTAACATCCTTACGTGAGGTGCTGGGAGTGGTTGGAGAAATGCGAGTGGAAGTGTTAGGACTGTACTCACGTGTATCTGAGTTCAATAGAGCGATTGCCATCATCCTTGTTCAATTAGAGTTTAGCTCTGGTATACCTCGCCTCGATAAGTGTCTAGCAGACATCGGCCTGCAAAGCATACACATTACTGAGAGTTGAGCTTATGACCTTACCTCCCCCAAACTAACTGCCTGTATGTTCTCCTTCCAAAGCATTTCATTGTATGCGGGAGAGTAGCGGAGTGAGAACCAAGTGTCTACCTTGTCAATTTCGTGCCTAGCGGACAGCTGCCTCCAAGGCATGCACACTCCTTTGGTTGAGCTTATGGCTTGTAAAGCCCACATGCTGACCGCCTGTACACTTCACTTCCAAAGGATATCGTTCGATACGGGACGCAAGTTTTGCGAGAGGCAAATGTGTCTTCGTTCAATCCAGCAACTTCTGAGGAATTCCTCCCTCAGATGGGAGCTATATACTAACTTCCAAACCTGAGTACCTAGCTGAAAGCTCTCTCTCTGGGGAACTTCCCTCTCGGAGATGAGCTGAAACGTGGTCCTTCCCAGTTCCACACTGCCTGCAGATACAGTTACAAACATCCTCACTAGACATGTTTGTCAGAAGCTCATGGGATGCAAAGGGCAAGCTTCAGACTTCAAGGTTGTGTCTCCAGGTGCAGTAAAGCGGTATTCATGGAATATCCTGAATTACAATGCTGCCACGTTCTCATGGCCATCAGAACGCAGTTAAGAGAAAGCTGGCTTCGAGGCATGCTCCTTTTGAAAGCTGAGCTCAGGGCAGGACCCTCCCGCATCCTGCCTGCCCGTAGTCGTAGCTGCTAACATCCTTATTTTAGGTGTTGGGAAAGGTTGGAGAAATGCAAGTGGAAGTGTCAGGACAGTACTTATGTGAATCTGAGTTCAATACAGCGATTGCCAACGTCCTTGTTTAATTAGAGTGTAGCTCGGGTATACCTCCCCTCGATGTCTAGCAGACATCGGCCTGCAAAGCATACACACTTCTGAGAGTTGAATTTATGCCTTGTACCTCGCACATGCTGACTGCAGATACACTTCGCTCCTATCAGGCTTAGGCTCGATGCGTGACAGAAGTTTTGTCAGAGGTTAGTGGAAGGTGCCGGCCCACACGACTAGTGTCTCCATGCCCAATCCAGAGATATGTGAGGAACTGCTCTCTTAGATTGGTGCTACATAGTAAGTTCCATACATGAGAAGCTAGTTGAACACAGTGTCCAAAGTGTACTTGCCTCTGAGACTTGAGCTCACCTCCAGTCCCTCATAGTTCCACTCAGCCTTCAGATGGAATTTTGAACATCCTCACTAGACATGTTTGTCAGAAGCTCATAGGACACAAGAAGCTAGCTGCTGGCTTCAATGCTTGTCTCTCCAGATGCAGTAGCGCGGTATACATGGAACGTCCTGACTTACAGTGGTGCTACGTTCTCAAGGCCATAACAACGCAGCTAGTAGAAAGCTGGCTTTGAGGCATGCTTCCTTTTGAGAGCTGTCTCAGGGCAGGACCCTCCCGCATCCTGCCTGACTGTAGACGTAGCTGCTAACATCCTTGTGTTAGGTGCTGGGAGAGGTTGTGAGAATAGCATGTGGAAGCGTCGGGCTTGAACTCACGTGTATCTGAGTTGAATACAGCGATATCCAATGGACTTCTTCAATCAGAGTGTAGCTATGTTCTAACTCCCATGTACGAGCGGTTAGCAGAAATCTGCCTCCCAGGCATACACACTACTGAGAGTTGAGCTTATGATCTCTACCTCAACATCCTGCCTTCAGGTACACTTCGCTTCTGAAAGGCCTAGACTCGATGCCTGACGGAAGTGTGGTGAGAGGTAAGTGGAATGTCCCGTCACACAAGACTAGTGCCACCAAGGTCAATCCAGCGATTTCCTAGTAATTCCTGTATTAGACTGGTGCTACATACTAAGTTCCATAGGTGAGAAGCTAGCTGAACGCCTTTTCCAAAAGCAACTTAGTTTTGAGAGTTGAGCTCGCACTCAGTCCCTCACGGTCTGATACAGCCTGCAGAATGAGTATCAAACATCTTCACCATAGACTTTTGTCAGAAGGTTATGAGACGCAAGTGGAACAATGCAGACCTGGAAGGTATCTCCAGGTGCAGTAGAGTGGTAGTCTTGGAACCTCCTGAATTAGAATACTGCTACATTCTCACTGCCATAAGTATGCAGCTAGTTGAAAGGTGACTTCTAGGCATGCTTCCTTGTAATAGCTGAGGTCAGGGCAGGACCGTCCCGCATCCTGACTGCCTGTAGACATAGGTCCTAGCATCTTTATGTTAGGTGCTGGAAGAGGTTGTGTGACAAGCATGTGGAAGTGACAGGCCTGTACTCACGTGTATCTGAGTTCAATACAGCGATTGCCAATGTCCTTGTTCAATTAGAGTATACCTCGGTTCTAGCTCCCATCAATAACTGTCTAGCAGACATCTGCCCGTAAAGCATACACACTTCTGAGAGTTGAACTTATTCCCTGTACCTCCCACATGCTGACTGCAGGTACACTTCTCTCCTATCAGGCCTAGGCTTGAATCGTGACAGAAGGGTTGTGAGAGGTTAGTGGAAGGTGCCGGCCCACACGACTAGTGTCTCCAAGCCCAATCCAGAGATATGTGAGGAACTGCTCTCTAGGATTGGTGCTACACACTAAGTTCCATACATGGGAAGCTAGTGGAATGCAGTGTCCAAAGGATACTTTCTTCTGAGACTTGAGCTCACCCCCAGTCCCTCACAGTTCCACACGGCCTTCAGATGAAATTTTGAACATCCTCACTAGACGTGTTGGTCAGAAGCTCATAGGACAAAAGGAGCTAGCTGCAGGCTTCAATACTTGTGTCTCTAGGTGCAATAGAGTGGTATACATTGAACCTCCTGACTTACAATGTTGCTACATTCTCACGGCCATTAGAACGCAGCTAGTGGAAAGGTGCATTTGAGGCATGCTGCTGAGGATCAGAGTCACCCGTTCCAATTGAGGCCCAGTGGGGAATAGAGGAACCATGTCCTGATGATGCCCAGGTAGGGACCAGAGTCACCAGGTCCAGATGAGGCCCAGGTGGGGAGCATATTCACTAGGTCCAGGTGAGGCCCAGTTGAGGACCAGAGTCACCAGGTCTGGTTGAGTCCTAGACACCTGGTCCAGGTGACATCCAGATGGGGACGAGAGTCACCAGGTCAGTGTGAGGCCCAGAGGGATTCCAGAGTCATCATGTCCAGGTGAGGCTCAGGTGTGGAACAGAGTAACCAGGTACCAATGATGCCCAGGTGAGGACCAGAGTCACCAGATCTGGGTGACGCGCAGATAGGATCAGAGTCACCAGTTCCAGTTGAGGCCAAGAAAGAGTCCACAGCAATCAGGCCCAGGTGGGGAACAAAGTCACCAGGACTGGGTGAGGCCCAGATGGGGACCAGAGTCACCAGGTCCGGGTGAGGACCAGGTAAGGACCAGATTCACCAGGTCCAAGAGGCCCACGTGGGGACCTGACTCACCAGGTATGGGTGAGGCCCAGGTGGCAACCCCACTCACCAGGTCCAGGTGAGGCCCTGGTGGGGACTGTAGTCACCAGGTAAATGTGAGGCTAGAAGGACACCACAGTCACCAGGTCCAGGTGTGGCTCATGTGGGAACGAGAGTACCAGGTCCAGGTGAGCCCCAGGTGGGGACCACAGTCACCAGGTCCAGATTGAGGACTAAGTGGGGGTCCCAGAGTCATCAGTGCTAGGTGAGGCCAAAGTGTGGAGCAAAGTTATTGGGTCCAGGTGAATCCCTGGTGGGGAACAGAGTAACCATGTCCCATTGATGCCCAGGTGGGACCAGAGTCACAAGCTCCAGAAGAGGCCTGAGTGAGGAGTAGATTCACCAGGTCCTGTTGAGGCCCAGTTGAGGACCAGAGTCCCCAGCTCCAGGTGAGGCCCAGAGGAGGCCCAGAGTCACCTGGTCCAGGTGATATCCAGGTGGGGACCAGAGTACCACGTCAGGGTGAGGCCAAGAGGGGGACGAGAGTCCCTAGGTCCAGATGAGGCCCCGATGTGGAACTGAGTAACCAGGTCCTATGATGCCCATGTGAGCAGCAGATTCACCAGGTCCAGGTGAGTTCCCTATGGGAACCAGTCACCTCTTCCAGGTGAGGCCCAGGTGGGACCACAGTCACCAGGTCAGGGTGAGGTCCAGAGGGTGACCAGAGACACCAGGTCCAGGGGAGGCCCAGGTATAGAAGAGAGTAACCAGGTCCCAATGATGCCCAGGTAAGGACCAGAGTCACCAGGTCCAGGTGAGGCCCAAATATGGATCAGGGTCGTGTTGTTCCAGGTGAGGCCAAAGGAGACCACAGGAACCAGGTCCAGGAGAGCCCCATATGTGAACCAGAACCACCAGATCTAGGTGAGATCCAGGTGGGGACAAAAGTCACAAGGTCCAGGTGATGCCCAGGTGGCAATAAGACTCACAAAGTCCAGGTGAGACCAGGTGGTGACCAGAGTCACCAGGTCCAGGTGAGGTCCAGGTAAGGACCAGATTCACCAGGTACAAGTGAAGCCCAGGGGGAGACCAGAGTCACCAAGAAAGGGTGAGGCCCAGAGGGGGAACCCGAGTAACCAGTTAAGTTTGAGGCCCAGAGTTGGACCAGAGGTCCCCGGTCAAAGTGAGGCCCAGGTGTGGAATAGAGTATCCAGGTCCCAATAATTCCTAGGTGAGGACCAGAGTCACTAGGCCCATGCAGGGCCCAGATGGAGATCAGAATCACCAGGTCCTGGTGAAGCATAGAAGAAGACCACAGTCACCAGTATCAGGTGGGCCCCATGTGGGAACCAGAGCCACTCTATCCAGCTGAGTGCCAGGTCCATGTGAGGCCCACGTGAGGACCAGATTCATCAGGTCGAATTGAGGCATAGCTGGGGACAAGGGTCACCAGGTCTGGGTGAGGCCTAGGTGGGGACAAGATTCACCAGGTCTGAGTTAGGTCACAATGGGGACGAGAGTCACCAGGTCCGAGTTAGGTCACAGTGGGGACGAGAGTCACCAGGTCCAGGTGAGGCCAAACTGAGGACCCGAGTCACCAGATCCAGGTGAGGTCCATGTTGGAAAGAGAGTCACCAGGTCCAGGAGAGGTCCAGGTGAGGACCAGAGTCACCAGATCCAGATGAGGCCCAGGTGAGTACCAGAGTTACCAGGTACATGTGAGGCCCAGGTGGATATCAGAGGCAACAGGTCCATGTGAGACCGGCTGTGGAACATGGTCAAAGGGTCTACATGAGGCCCAGGTGTGGAACACAGTAACCAGGTCCAGGTGAGTCCCAGTTGGTGACAACAGTCACCACGTCCAGGTGAGGCCCAGGTGGGGACCAGGATCACCAGGTACAGGGGAGGCTCTTGAAAGAACCAGAGTCAACAGTTCAAGGTGAGGTGCAGGTGGCAACCAGAGTCAGCAGGTCCAAGTCAGGCCAAAGAGGAGTTCACAGTCACCAGGACAGGGTGAGACCCAGAGGGAGACCAGAGTCACCTGGCCCAGGTGAGGTCCAGTTGTGGAACACAGTAACCGGGTCTCAATTATGCCCAGTTGAGAACCATGGTCAATAGGGCCAAGTGTGTCCCAGATGGGGATCAGAGTCACCAGGTTCAAGTGATGCCCTGGGGTGAGCAGGATCACCAGGTACAGGGGAGGCACTTGAAAGAACTAGAGTCAACTGTTCAAGGTGAGTCACAGGTGGCAACCAGAGTCAGCAGGTCCAAGTCAGGCCAAAGTGGAATTCACAGTCACCAGGTCAGGGTGAGACCCAGAGGGGGACCAGAGTCACCTGGTCCAGGTGAGGTCCAGTTTTGGAACACAGTAACCGGGTCCCAATTATGCCCAGTAGAGAACCATGGTCAACAGGGCCAGGTGAGGCCCAGATGGGGATCAGAGTCACCAGGTCCAAGTGAGGTCCAAGTGGGGACCACAGTCACCAGATCCAGGGTAGTCTCAGGTGCAGACCAGAATCACCAGGTCCAGGTGAGTTGCAGGTGGCAACCACACTCACCAGGTCCCGGTGAGGCCCTGGAGGAGACAAGAGTTACCAGGTACATGAAAAGCTAGAAACACTGCAGCCACCAGGTCCACATGAGGTCCAGGTGGGAACAAGGGTCACCAGTTACAGGTGAGGCTCAGGTGGGGATCAGTCTCGCCAGGTACATGTGAGACCCAGGTGGGAACCAGTGTCACCATCCAGCTGTGGCCCAGGTGAAGACCAGAGGTAACAGGTCCATGTGGGTCCCTGTTAAGGAACATTGTAACCCTGTCCTGATGCTACCCAGGTGGGTACCAGAGAAACCAGGTTCAGGTGAGGCCCAGGTGGGGACCAGAGACATGAGGTCCAGTTGAGGTCCCGGTGGGAACCACAGTCACCAGGTCATGTGAGGCCATGCTGAGGATCAGAGTCACCAGTTCCAGGTGAGGCCCAAATGGGGCCAGAGTCACCTGGTACAGAAGAGGCCAAAGTGAGGACCAGAGTTACCAGGATCAGGTGAGTCCCAGTGGGGAATAGAGTAACCATGTCCCGATGATGCCCAGGTAGAACCAGATTCACCAGGTCCAGGTGAGGCCCAGGTGGTGACCAGAGTCACCAGGTCGGGTAAGGATCAGGTAAGGACCAGAATTACCAGGTCCAAGTGAGTCCCATGTGGGGCCTGAGTCACCAGGTATGGGTGAGGCCTAGGTGGCAACCCCACTCACCAGGTCCAGGTGCGGCCAATATGCAGGCCATAGTCACCAGATCCAGGAGAGGCCCTGGTGGGGACCTGAGTCACCAGTTAAATGTGAGGCTAGAAGGACACCACAGTCACCAGGTCCAGGTGTGGTTCATGTGGGAACGAGAGTCACCAGGTCCAAGTGAGCCCCAGGTGGGGACCACAGTCACAAGGTCCAGATTGAGGCCGAGGTGGGTGGCACAGAGTCATCAGGGCCAGGTGCGGCCAAAGTGTGGAGCAAAGTTATCAGGTCCAGGTGAGTCCCAGGTGGGAAACAGAGTAACCATATCCCATTGTTTCTGAGTTGGGACCAGAGTCACAAGGTCCAGATGAGGCCTAAGTGAGGAGTAGATTCACCAGATCCTGTTGAGGCCCAGAGGAGGACCAGAGTCACCCAGTCCAGGTGATATCCAGGTGGGGACCAGAGTCACCACGTCAGGGTGAGGCCCAGAGGGGGACGAGAATCACTAGGTCCAGGTGAGGCCCCGATGTGGAACTGAGTAACCAGGTCCCATGATGCCCATGTGAGGACCAGATTCACCAGGTCCAGGTGAGGTTTCTGTGGGAACCAGTCACCTCATCCAGGTGACGCCCATGTGGGACCACAGTCACCAGGTCAGGGTGAGGTCCAGAAAGTGACCAGAGTCACCAGGTCCAGGTGAGGCCCCAGTATAGAAGAGAGTAACCAGGTCCCAGTGATGCCCATGTAAGGACCAGAGTCACCAGGTAGAGGCGAGGCCCAAATATGGACCAGAGTCGTGTTCCAGGTGAGGCCAGAAGGAGACCACAGGAACCAGGTCCAGGAGAGCCCCATAGGAGATCCAGAGCCACAAGATCCAGGTGAGGTCCAGGTGGGGACCACAGTCAAAAGGTCCAGGTGAGGCCCAGGTGGCAACAAGATTCACCAAGTACAGGTGAGACCCAGGTGGTGAGCAGAGTCACCAGGTACAGGTGAGGACCCGGTAATGACCAGAATCACCAGGTCCAAGTGAAGCCCAGGGGGGGACCAGAGTCACCAGGTAAGGGTGAGTCCTAGAAAGGGAACCAGAGTAACCAGTTTAGTTTGAGACCCAGAGTGGGACCAGAGGTCCCAGATCAAAGTGAGGCCCAGGTGTCAAATAGAGTATCCAGGTCCCAATGATGCCTAGGTGAGGACCAGAGTCACTAGGGCCATGCAATTCCCAGATGAGGATCAGAATCACCAGGTCCTGGTGAGGCCTAGAAGGAGACCACAGTCACCAGTATCAGGTGAGCCCCATGTCGGAACCAGAGCCACTCTATCCAGCTGAGTCCCAAGTCCATGTGAGGCCCACGTGAGGACAAGATACATCAGGTCGAATTGAGGCACAACTGGGGATAAGGGTCACCAGGTCTGGGTGAGGCCTAGGTTGGGACAAGATTCACCAGGTCTGAGTTAGGTCAAAGTGGGGACGAGAGTCACCAGGTCCAGGTGAGGCCAAACTGAGGACCAGAGTCACCAGATCCAGGTGAGTTCCATGTTGGAAAGAGAGTCACCAGGTCCAGGAGAGGTCCAGGTGGGGACCAGAGTCACCAGATCCAGGTGAAGCCCAGGTGGGGACGAGAGTCACCAGGAACAGATGAGGCCCAGGTGAGTACCAGAGTTACCAGGTACACGTGAGGCCCAGGTGGGGACCAGAGGCAAAGGTCCATGTGAGGCCGGCTGGGGACCATGGACAACGGTCTACATGAGGCCCAGGTGTGGAACACAGTAACCAGGTCCAGGTGAGTCCCAGGTTGGGACCAGGATCACCAGGTACAGGGGAGGCCCGTGAAAGAACCAGAGTCAACTGTTCAAGGTGAGGCACAGGTGGCAACCAGAGTCAGCAGGTCCAAGTCAGGCCAAAGTGGAATTCACAGTCACCAGGTCAGAGTGAGACCCCAAGGGGGACCAGAGTCACCTGGTCCAGGTGAGGTCCAGTTGTGGAACACAGTAACCGGGTCCCAATTATGCCCAGTTGAGGATCATGGTCAACAGGGCCAGGTGAGGCCCAGATGGGGATCAGAGTCACCAGGTCCAAGTGATGCCCATGTGGGGACCACAGTCACCATATCCAGGGTAGTCTCAGGTACAGACCAGATTCACCAGGTCCAGATGAGGTGCAGGTGGCAACCACACTCACCATGTCCCTGTGAGGCCCTAATGGGGACCAGAGTCACCAGGTACATTAGAAGCTAGAAACACTGTAGCCACCTGGTCCACATGAGGTCCATGTGGTAATGAGAGTCACCAGTTACAGGTGTGGTCGAGGTGGGTATCAGACTCACCCGGTCCAGTTGAGACCCAGGTGGGAACCATTGTCACCATCCAGGTGTGGCCCAGCTGAAGACCAGAGGTAACAGATCCAGGTGGGTCCCTGTTAGGGAACAGTGTAACCATGTCCTGATGCTACCCAGGTGGGTAACAGAGACACCAGGTCCAGGTGAGGCCCAGGTGGGCACCAGAGACATGAGGTCCAGTTGAGGTCTCGGTGGGAACCACAGTCACCAGGTCAGGTGACGCCATGCTGAGGATCAGAGTCAACAGTTCCAGGTGAGGCCCAGGTGGGGCCAGAGTCACCTGGTACAGAAGAGGTCAGAGTGAAGACTGAGTTACCAGATCCAGGTGAGTCCCTGTGGGGAATATAGTAACCATGTCCCGATGATGCCCAGGTAGGGACCAGAGTCACCAGGTCCAGATGAGGCCCACGTGGGGAGCATATTCACTAGGTGCAGGTGAGCCCCAGTTGAGGACCAGTCATCAGGTCTGGTTGAGGCCTAGAGGGGTACTGGAATCTCCTGGTCCAGGTGACATCCAGATGGGGACCAGAGTCACCAGGTCAGGGTGAGGCCCAGAGGGGTTGCAGAGTCATCATGTCCAGGTGAGGCACAGGTGTGGAACAGAGTAACCAGGTCCCAATGATGCCCAGGTGAGGACCAGAGTCACCAGATCTGGGTGTGGCCCAGATAAGATCAGAGTCACCTGTTCCAGGTGAGGCCCAGAAGGAGTCCACAGCAATCAGGTCCAGGTGGGGAACAAAGTCACCAGGACTGGGTGAGGCCGAGATGGGGACCAGATTCACCAGGTCCAGGTGAGGCCCAGGTGGTGACCTGAGTCACCAGGTGTGGGCGAGGACCAGGTAAGGACCAGATTCACCAGGTCTAAGTGAGGCCCACGTGGGGACCTGAGTCACCAGGTGTGGGCGAGGCCCAGTTGGCAACCCCACTCACCAGGTCCAGGTGAGGCCAACCTGCAGGCCAGAGTCACCAGATCCAGGTGAGGCCCTGGTGGGGACCGGAGTCACCAGGTAAATGTGCGGCTAGAAGGACATCACAGTCACCAGGTCCAGGTGTGGTTCATGTGGGAACGAGAGTCACCAGGTCCAGGTGAGACCCAGGTGGGGACCACAGTCTCCAGGTCCAGATTGAGGCCTAGGTGGGGGGCCCAGAGTCATCAGGGCCAGGTGAGGCCAAAGTGTGGAGCAAAGTTATCAGGTCCAGGTGAGTCCCAGTTGGGAACCAGTCACCTCGTCCAGGTGAGGCCCACAAGAGTAGTGCCTCCAAGCTCAATCCCGCGATTTCCTAGTAATTCCTGTCTTAGACTGGTGCTACATACTAAGTTCCGTACTAGCTAATTGAACCCTGCATCCTACGGCAACTTACATCCGAGAGTTGGGCTCACACGCAGTCCCTCAGAGTTCCACACTGCCTGCAGAATGTGTTTCCAACGTCTTCACCAGAGATGCTTGTCAGAAGCTTGTGAGACGCAAGTGGAATAATGCAGGCCTGGAAGGTGTCTCCAGGTGGAGTAGAGTGGTATTCTTGGAACCTCCTGAGTTAGAATACTGCTGCGTTCTGAGGGCCAGAAGAATGCAGCTAGTTGAAAGCTGGCTTCTAGGCATGCTTCCTTGTGAGAGTTGAGGTGAGGGCAGGACTCTCGCGCAACCTGACTGCCTGTAGACATAGGTCCTAACCATGTTAGGTGCTGGAAGAGGTTGTGAAAAGCATTTAGACATTTCAGGCTTGTAGTCACGTGTAACTGAGTTCAATACAGCGATTTCCAACAGCCTTGTTCAATTAAACTGTAGCTGGGTTCTAACTCCCATAAAAGAGTGGCTAGCAGACATCTGCCTGCAAAGCATACACGCTTCTCAGAGTTGAGCTTATGGCCTGTACCTCCCACAATGTGACGGCCTGTACGGATCGCTTCCACAGCATTCCGTTCTATGCGGGACAGTAGCGGAGTGAGAACCAAGTGTCTGCATTGTCAATTTCGCGACTACCGGACACCTGCCTCCAAGTGATGCACACTCCTTTGGATGAGCTTATGGCTTGTTCCTCCCACATGCTGACCGCCTGTATCTTTCACTTCGAAAGGACGTTGTTCCATATGGGACACAAGTTTTGTGAGAGGCAAGTGTCTCCTAGCCCAATCCAACGACTTCTGAGTAATTCCTCCCTCAGAAGGGAGCTACATACTAACTTCCAAACCTGAGTACCTAGTTGAAAACTGTCTCCCTGGGGAACTTCCTTCTGCAAGATGAGCTGACACGCGGTCCTTCCCAGTTCCACACTGCCTACAGATGGAGTTACGAACATCCTCACTAGACATGATTGTCAGAAGCTCATGGGACGCAAGGGGCAAGCTGCAGGCTTCAACGGTTGTGTCTCCAGGTGCAGTAGAGCTTTATTCATGGAACGACCTGACTTCCAATGCTGTAAAGTTTGGGTTAGGTTACGGGTTAGGGTTAGGGTTAGGGTCCTGTTTAAGCTTAGGGTTAGGGTTAGGGTTAGGGTTCAGGTTAGGGTTAGGGGTAGTTTCAGCGTTAGGGGTAGGCTATGGTTTAGGGTTAGGGTTAGGTTACCGTTTAGGTTATGGGTTAGGGTACGGGTTAGGTTACAGTTTAGGATACGGGTTAGTGTTAGGGTTAGGGTACGGGTTAGGGTTAAAGTTAGGGTACTGTTTAGGGTTAGGTTACGGGTTAGGGTTAGGGATAGGGTAAGGGTTAAGGTTAGGATTAGGTTAGGGTTAGGCTTATGGTTAGGATTAGGGATTGGGTTTCGTTAGGCTTAGGGTTGGGGTAAGGTTAGGGTTAGGGTACGGGTTAGAGTTTGGGTTAGGGTACAGGTGAGGGTTAGGGTAAGCGTTAGGGTACGGGTTAGGATTAGGGTACGGGTTAAGGTTAGGTTTAGAGTTAGGTTTAGGGTTAGGTTTAGGGTTAGGGTATGGGATAGGTTTAGGTTTAGGGTACTGTTTAGCCTTAGGGTTAGGGTTAGGGTTAGGTTACAGGTTAGCGTTACGGTTAGGGTTAGAGTTAGAGTTCGGGTTATGTTTAGGGTTTGGGTTAGGGTTAGGCTACGGGTTAGGGTTAGTGTTAGGGTTATGATTAGGGTTCGGTTTAGGCTTAGGTTTAGGGTACAGATTAGGGTTAGGGTACGGGTTAGGGTTAGGGTATGGTTTAGAGATATGGTATGGATTACGGTACGGGTTAAGGTATGTGTTAGGGTACTGGTAACGGTTAGGGTTTGGGTTAGGTTTAGAGTACGGGTTAGGGTTAGGTTTAGGGTTTGGGTTAGGGTACAGGACAGGGTTAGGGTTAGTGTTAGGGTTCGGGTTAGGGAACGGGATAGGATTAGGGTTTGGGTACGGGTTAGGGTACAGGTTAGGTTACGGTTTAGGGTTAGGGTATGGGTTAGAGTTAGGGTTCAGGTTAGTGTTGGGGTTAGGGTTAGGTTTAGGGTACGGGTTAGGTTTAGGGTTACGGTATGGCTTTGGGTACGGATTAGGGTTAGGGTTAGGGTTAGGGTATGGGTTAGGGTTAGGGTACAGGAGAGTTAGAGTTAGGGTATGGGTTTGGGTTAGGGTTAGGGTATGGCTTAGGGTTAGGTTTAGGGTTAGTGTTAGGGTTAAGGTACTCATTAGGGTTAGGGTTAGGGTACTATTTAGGGATAGGGTTAGGGTTAGGTTTAGTTTTCGGGTTAGGGTTAGAGTTAGTTTACGTGTTAGGGATAGGGTTAGGGTGAGGTTTAGGGTTAGGTTAGGGTTAGGGTTTGGTTTAGAGATAGGGTTAGGTTTGTGATTAGTGTTAGGGTTAGGTTAGGGGTAGTTTTAGTGTGAGGGTACTGGTTATGGTTAGGGTTAGGGTAGTGTACGGTTTTGGGTTAGGGTACGGGTTAGGGGTAGTGTTAGGGTTAGGAGTTAGGGTTAGGGTTTGGGTTAGGGTTAGGGTTTGGGTTAGTTTTAAGGGTTAGGGTTAAGGATTAATGTTAGGGTTAGGGGTTAGGGGTTCGGGTTTGGGTTAGGGTTAGGGGTTAGTGTTAGGGTTAGGGGTTAGGGTTAGGGTTAGGGTTACGGTTAGGGTTAGGATTTAGGTTTAGGGTTTGGGTTAGGGTTAGGGTTAGGGTACGCCTTAGGGTTAGGTTTAGGGTTAGGGTTAGGGTTAAGGTACACGTTAGGGTTAGGGTACTGTTTAGGGTTAGGGTTAGGGTTAGGTTTAGTTTATGGGCTAGGGTTAGGGTTAGGGTTAGTTTACGTGTTAGGGATATGGTTAGGGTGAGGGTTAGGGTTAGGTTTAGAGATAGGGTTAGGGTTATGATTAGAGTTAGGGTTAGGTTTAGGGGTAGTTTTAGTGTTAGGGTACGGGTTATGGTTAGGGTTAGTGTAGGGTACGGTATAGGGTTAGGGTACGGGTTCGGGTTAGTTTTAGGGTTAGGATTAGGGTACAGGTTAGGGTTAGTGTTAGGGTACCATTTAGGGTTAGTGTACGGGTTAGCGTTAGGGTTGGGGTTAGCGTAAGGTTTAGGGCACGGGTTAGGATTAGCGTTACAGTATTGTTTGGGTTAGGGTCAGGGTTAGATTTAGGTTATGTGTTAGGGTTAGGGTACGGGTTAGGGTTAGGGTACAGGTTAGGGTTAGTGTTAGGGTTAGGGTATGGGTTAGGGTTAGGGTACGGGTTAGTTTTAGGGTACAGGATAGGGTTAGGGTTAGGTTTAGGGTATGGGTTAGGGTTAGGGTAAGGGTTAAGGTACGGTTTAGGGTTAGGGTTAGGTTTAGGGTACGGGTTAGAGTTAGGGTACATGTTAGGGTTAGATTTAGGTTACGGGTGAGTGTTAGGGTTAGGGTATGGGTTATTGTATGGGTTAGGTTTCAGGTTAGGTTTAGGGTTAGGGTTAGAGTTAGTGGTTAGGGTTAGTGTTAGGGTGAGGGGTTAGGGTTAGGGGTTAGGGTTAGGTTTAGGGTTAGGGTTAGGATTAGGGTTAAGTGTTAGGTTTAAGGGTAAGAGATAGGGTTAGGTTTAGGGTTAGGGGTTAGGGGTAGGGTTAGGGTTAAGGGTTAGGGGTTAGGGGTTAGGGGTAAGGGCTAGGGTTGGGGTTAGGTGTTAGGGTTAGTGTTAGGGTTAAGGTTAGGGGTTAAGTTTAGGGTTAAGGGTTAGGGTTAGGGTTAGGGTTTGGGTTTGGGTTAGTGTTAGGATTAGGGTTAGGGTTAAGGGTTAGGGTTAAGGGTTAGGATTAGGTTTAGGGTTAGTGGTTAGGGGTTCATGTTAGGGTTTAGGGTTAGGGGTTAAGGTTAGGGTTAGGGGTTAGGGTTAGTTTTTGGTTTAGGGTTAGGTTTAGGGGTTAGGGTTTAGGATTAGGGTTAGGGTTAGCGTTAGGGATTAGGGTTAGGGGTGGTTAGGTACGTGTTAGGGTTTGGTTTAGGATACGGGTTAGGGTACGGGTTAGTGTTAGAATACTGGTTAGTGTTTGGGTTAGGGGACGTGTTAGTGTACGGGTTAGGGTACGGGCTTAGGGTTAGGGTACAGGTTAGGGTACAGGTTAGGGTTGGGGTACAGGTTAGTGTTAGGGTACCTGTTAGGGTTAGGGTATGGGTTAAGTTTAGGCTTAGTGTTCGGGTTAGGGTTAGGGTTAGGGTTAGGGTTAGGGTTAGGGTTAAGGGTTAGGGTTAGGATAGGTTTAGTGTTAGGGTTTAGGGGTTAGGGGTTAGGGTTAGGGATTTGATTCGATTCGATTCTTTTCGATTCGATTCGATTCATTTCTTTTCGATTTAAATCGATTCGATTCAATTCTTTCCATTCGTTTCTTATCGATTCGATTTTTTCAATTCGATAGATTCTTTTCTATTCGATTAAATTTGATTCGATTCGATTCTTTTCGATTTGATTTGATTCGAGCCTTTTTGATTCGATTCATTTCAATTCGATTCTTTTCAGTTCGATTCGATTCAAATCTTTTTGATGCGATTCAATTTGATTCTTTACAATTCGATTCGATTCTTTTCAATTTGACTCCATTTTTTTCGATTCGATTCGATTCTTTTCCATTCGATTTGATTCGATTCTTTTCGATACGATTCGATTCTATTCTCTTCGATTCGGTTCCCTTTGATTCGATTCGATTCTATTCTTTTCAATTCGATTCGATTTTTTCGATTCGATTCGATTCCTTTCTATTCGATTCAATTCGATTCAAATCTTTCGTTTCGATTCGATTCTTTTCAATTAGATTCGATTTTTTTCGATTTGATTCAATTCGATTCGAATCTTTTCAAATCAATTCTATTCTTTTCGATTCTTTTCGATTCTATTTGATTCTTTTCAATTTGATTCGATTCAATTCTGTTGGATTCGATTTGATTCAATTCAATTTGATACTTTTTGATTCGATTCTTATTGATTCGATTCAATTCTTTTCAATTTGATTCATTCTTTTCAATTCGATTCGATTCGATTATATTTGATTCTTTTTGATTCGATTCGATTATTATTTTTTTTATGATAGGCATACAGTGAGAGAGAGAGAGGCAGAGACACAGGCAGAGGGAGAAGCAGGCTCCATGCACCGGGAGCCTGACGTGGGACTCGATCCCGGATCTCTAGGATCGTGCCCTGGGCCAAAGGCAGGCGCTAAACCACTGCGCCACCCAGGGATCCCTCGATTCTATTATTTTTGATTCAACTCAATTCGATGGTTTGATTCGATTATTTTTGATTCGATTTGATTCGATTCTTTTTGATTTGATTCGATTATTTTCGATTTAATTCGATTCTATTCGAATATTTTCGATTCAATTCGATTGCATTAGATTCGATTATTTTTGATTCAATTCGATTCGATTACTTTTTATTTGATTTGATTCATTTAGGTTCGATTCGATTATTTTCAATTCGAATCAATTCGATTCTTTCCGATTCGATTCTTTTTGATTCGATTCGATTATTTTCGATTCGATTCGATTGTTTTCGATTCATTTTGATTCGATTATTTTCGATTCGATTCGATTTGATGCGAATCGATTATTTTTGATTCGATTCAATTATTTTCGATTCGATTCGATTATTTTCGATTCAGTTCGATTCAATTATTTTCGATTCGATTCGATTCAGTTCGATTCAATTATTTTCGATTTGATTTGATTAGATGTGAATCGATTATTTTCTATTCGATTCGATTCGATTTGATTATTTTCGATTCGAATCGATTCGATTCTTTTCAATTGGATTATTTTCGATTCGATTGGGTTATTTTAGATTCGATTGGATTATTTTTGATTCAATTCGATTGGATTATTTTCGATTCGATTTGATGTGAATCGATTTCGACTCAATTCGATTCGATGCGATTATTTTCGATTCGATTTATTTTCAATTTGATTCGATTTGATTCGATTCGATTAATTTCGATTCGATTCGATTATTTTCGATTCAATTCAATTAAATTTGATTATTTTCGATTCGATTTGATTGGATTCAATTCGATTATTTTTGATTCGATCCGATTATTTTTTATTTGATCGATTCTTTTCGATTCGATTCAATTATTTTCGATTTGATTCGATTCGATTATTTTTGATTCAATTCGATTCGATTCGATTCGATTATTTTCAATTCAATTCGATCGATTCAGTTCAATTATTTTCGATTTGATTCGATTCGATTCGATTATTTTGGATTCGATAAGATCACTTTCAATTCGATTATTTTCGATTCGATTTCATTATTTTCAATTCAATTCAATTCGATTATTTTCGATTCAATTCAATGCGAATCGATTATTTTCGATTAGATTCGATTCAATTATTTTCGATTTGATTTGATTCGATTATTTTCAATTCGATTCAATTTGATTATTTTCATTTTGATTCGGTTCGATTCGATTCTATTATTTTCGATTCGATTCATTTCGTATCGATTTGAATCGTTTTAATTCAATTCGATTATTTTCGATTTGAATCAATTCTTTTTGATTCGATTCTTTTCGATTCGATTTTTTTCGATTCGGTTTGATATTTTCGATTCGAATCGACTCGATTCTTTTTGATTCGAGTATATAAGATTCGATTCGATTCTTTTCGATTCAATTCAATTCGATTCGATACGATTGTTTCCTTTTTTTTTTTAAAGATTTTATTTATTTATTCATGAGAGACACACACAGAGAGAGGCAGACACATAGGCAGAGAGAGAAGCAGAGAGAGAAGCAGGCTCCATGCAGGAAGCCTGATGTGGGACTCGATCCTGGGACTCCAGGACCACACCCTGGGCCGAAAGCAGGCACTAAACCGCTGAGCCATCCAGGGATCCCCGATACGATTGTTTTCGATTGTATTCGAATCGATTCTTTTCGGTTCTATTCGATTCGATTCTTTTCGATTCCATTCGATACAATTCGATTCTTTTCGATTCGATTCAATTCGATTCTTTTCATTTTGATTCGATTTGTTTCAATGCTATTCAATTCGATTCTTTTCGATTCGATTCGATTCGATTCTTTTCGATTCGATTCAATTCGTTTCGATGCTATTCAATTCGATTCTTTTCGATTCGATTCGATTCTTTTCGATTCGATTTGATTCGATACTTTTCGATTCGATTCGATTCTTTTCGATTCGTTTCGATTCTTTTCAATGTATTCGATTCGATTCTTTTCGATTCGATTCGATAAGATTCGATTTGATTCTTTTCGGTTCTATTAGATTTGATTCTTTTCAATTCAATTCGATATGATTCGATTCTTTTCGATTCAATGATACCATTCAATTCTTTTCGATTCGATTCGATTCCTTTTCGTTTCGATTTGATTCTTTTCGATTCGATTCTTTTCAATTCAATTGGATTATGTTCGATTGGATTCTTTTCGATTCAATTAGATTCGATTCTTTTCGATTCCATTCAATTAGTTTTGATTTGATTCGATTCTTTTCGATTCAATTAGATTCCATTCTTTTCGATTCAATTAAATACGATTCTATTCTTTTCAATTCAATTCGATTTGATTCTTTTTGTTCAATACGATTTGATTCGATTCTTTTCTATTTGATTCTATTCAATTCGATTCTTTTCAATTCGATCTTTTCGATCGATTCAATTTGATTCTTGTTTCGATTCGATTATTTTCGATTCGATTTGATTCTTTACATTTCTATTCGAATCGATTCTTTTCGATTCGATTCTTTTTGGTTCGATTCGATTCTATTCGATTCATTTCGAATCGATTCAATTCTTTTTGATTCGATCTATTCGATTCTTTTCGATTCAGTTTGATTTGATTCTTTTTGATTTGATTCACTTCTTTTCCACTTGATCTGATTCGATTCGTTTTGATTTTTTCGATTCATTTCAATTCGAATCTATTCGATTCTTTTCGATTCAATTTGATTCGATTTGATTCTTTTTGATTCAATTCGATTCAATTCCATTCGATTCGATTCTTTTCGATTCGATACGATTCGATTCGATTCTTTTCAATGCGAATCTATTCGATTCAATTCTTTTTGATTTGATTCGATCGATTCTATTCTTTTAGATTTGATTCGATGCAATTCTTTTCAATTCGATTCGATTCGATTCGTTTTGATTCATTTTGATTCTCTTTGATTTTTTTGATTCGATCTTTTCAATCGATTAGATTCGATTCGATTCTTTTCGATTCAATTCTTTTTGATTCGATTTGATTCTTTTCTATTCGATTCTTTTCTATTCGATTTGATTCTTTTCTATTTCATTCGATTCGATTCTTTTCGTTTAGATTCGATTCTTTTCGATTTGATTCAATTCGAATCTTTTCGTTTTGATTATATTCTCTACAATTCGATTCTTTGGATTTGACTCTTTTTGATTAGATTCGATTTAATTCTTTTCGGTTCGATTCGATTCGATTCTTTTCAATTCGAATCGATTCAATACGATTCGATTCGATTACTTTTGGTTCGATGCAATTTGATTAGATTTTTTTTAATTGATTTGATTCGATTCAATTATTTTCGATTCGACTCAATTTGATTCGATTTGATTATCGATTCCATTCAATTCCAATTATTCTTGATTCGATTCGATTATTTTTTATTCAATTCGATTCAATTATTTTCGATTCGATGTGATTTGATTCGATTCTTTTCGATTCAATCAATTTGATTTGATTCTTTTCAAATCGATTCGATTAGATTCTTTTCGATATGATTGCATTCGATTCTATTCTTTTCGATTCTTTTCGTTTCGATTTGATTCTTTTCAATACAATTCTATTCTTTTCGATTCTATTCGATTTGATTCCTTTCAATTCGATACGATTCGATTCTTTTTGATTCGATTTGATTCAATTCGATTCTTTTCTTTTTTTTTTTTTTTTTTTTTTAAATTTTTTTTATTTGTTTATGATAGTCACAGAGAGAGAGAGAGAGAGGCAGAGACACAGGCAGAGGGAGAAGCAGGCTCCATGCACCGGGAGCCCGACGTGGGATTCGATCCCGGGACTCCAAGATCGCGCCCTGGGCCAAAGGCAGGCGCCAAACCGCTGCGCCACCCAGGGATCCCCAATTCGATTCTTTTCAATTCGATCTTTTCGATTCGATTAGATTCTTTTCAATTCAGTTCGATTCGATTCGTTTAGTTTCGATTTGATTCTTTTCTATTTTATTTGATTCGATTCATTTCAATTAGATTCGATACTGTTTGATTCGATTCTTTTCAATTCAATTCAATTGGAATCTATTCGATTCTTTTTGATTCAATTCCATTCAATTCAATACGATTCTTTTCGATTCGATTCTTTTCGGTTCTGTTCGATTCGATTCTTTTCGATTCAGTTTGATTCAATTCTTTTTGATTCGATTCGATTCTTTTCGATTCAATATGATTCGATTCGTTTTTATTTTTTTCGATTCATTTCTATTTGAATCTATTAGATTTTTTTCGATTCAATTCGATTCCATTGATTCTTTTCGATTCAATTCGATTCGATTCTTTTCGATTTGATTCGATTCTTTTCGATTTATATGATTCGATTCGATTATTTTCGATTCGACTCGATTTGATTTGGTTCCATTCGATTATCGATTCAATTCCAATTATTTTCGATTCGATTCAATTATTTTTTATTCAATTCAATTATTTTCGATTCAATGCAATTCGATTCGATTCTTCTCGTTTCAATTCAATTCAATTCTTTCGAATTCGATTCGATTCGATTCTTTTCGTTTCGAATCGATTCTTTTCGATTTGATTCAATTCTTTTCAATTCGATTTGATAATGTTCGATTCAATTCTTTTCAATTCAATTCGATTCGATTCTTTTCGATTCAATTCGATTCCATTCGATTTGATTCTTTTTGATTCGATTCTTTTCGATTCAATATGATTCGATCGATTCTTTTGATGCGAATCAATTCAATTCCATTCTTTTTGATTCGATTCGATTCAATTCTTTTAGATTTGATTTGATACGATTCTTTTCCATTAGATTAGATTCGATTCGTTTCGATTTGTTTCGATTCTCTTTGATGTTTTTTGATTCGATCTTTTCAATCGATTTGAATCGATTCGATTCATTTCGATTCGATTCGATTCAAATTTTTCAATTCTATTCTTTTCAATTCGATTCTTTTCGATTCGATTTGATTCTTTTCATTTCGATTAGATTCTCTTCGATTCGATTCTTTTCGATTCAATTCTTTTTGATTCGATTCGATTTGATTCTTCTCCATTCGATTCGATTCACTTCGAATCGATTCGATAAGATTCTTTTCATTCGATTCAATTCTGTTCGATTCTATTCTATTCGATTCGATTCTTTTCAATTCGATTCTATTAGATTCTTTCATTTTGATTCGATTCTTTTTGATTCGATTCGATTCGTTTCGATGCTATTCAATTCGATTCAATTCTTTTGATTCAATTCGATACTTTTCGATTTGATTCTTTTCGATTCGTTTTGATTCTTTTCAATGTATTCGATTCGATTCTTTTCGATTCGATTTGATACAATTTGATTCTTTTCGATTTGATTTGATTCGATTCTTTTCCGTTCTATTCAATTTGATTATTTTCAGTTCAGTTCGATATGATTCGATTCTTTTCGATTCAATGATACCATTCGATTCTTATTGATTTGATTCCTTTTCGTTTCGATTTGATTCTTTTCTTTTCGATTCTTTTCAATTCAATTCGATTATGTTCGATTGGATTCTTTTCGATTCAATTCGATTCGATGCGATTCTTTTTGATTCGATTTGATTCGTTTTGATTCGATTCGATTCTTTTCAATTCAATTCAATCCGATTCTTTTCGTTTCAATTAAATACGATTCTATTCTTTTCAATTCGATTTTATTCTTTTTGATTCAATACGATTCAATTCGATTCTTTTCGATTTGATTCGATTCAATTCGATTTTTTTCGATTCGATCTTTTCAATCGATTCGATTCGATTCTTTTCGTTTAGATTCGATTCTTTTCGATTCGATTCTATTCTTTTCAATTCAATTCGATTCTACTCGATTCATTTCGAATCGATTCGATTCTTTTGGATTCGATCTATTCGATTCTTTTCGATTCAGTTTGATTCGATTTGATGCTTTTCGATTTGATTCAATTCTTTTCCACTCGATCTGATTCGATTCGTTTTGATTTTTTCGATTCGTTTCAATTAGAATCTATTCGATTCTTTTCGATTCAATTCGATTCTTTTTGATTCAATTTGATTCGATTCAATTCCATTCGATTTGATTCTTATCGCTTCGATTCGATTCTTTTCAATTCGATACTATTCGATTCAATTCTTTTCGATGTGAATCAATTCGATTCGATTCTTTTTGATTCGAATCGATTTCATTCTTTTAGATTTGATTCAATACGATTCTTTTCAATTCGATTCGATTCGATTCATTTTGATTCGTTTTGATTCTCTTTGAATTTTTTGATTCGATCTTTTCAATTGATTTGATTCGATTGAATTCCTTTTGATTCAATTCTTTTCGATTCGATTTGATTCTTTTCTATTCGATTCTTTTCTATTCGATTTGATTCTTTTCGATTCGATTCGATTCTTTTTGTTTAGATTCGATTCTTTTCGATTCGATTCGATTTGAATCTTTTCGTTTCGATTTGATTCTCTACAATTCGATTCTTTGGATTCGATTCTTTTTGATTCGATTCGATTTGATTCTTTTCGATTCGATTTGATTCTTTTCAATTTGAATCAATTCAATACGATTCGATTTGATTACTTCTGATTCGATGCAATTTGATTCGATTTTTTTGAATCGATTTGATTCGATTCGATTATTTTCGATTCGACTCGATTCAATTTGATTATAGATTCCATTCAATTCCAATTATTCTCGATTCGATTCGATTCGTTTTGATTATTTTTTATTCAATTCAATTCAATTATTTTCGATTCGATGCGATTCGATTCTATTCTTTTCGATTCAATCAATACGATTTGATTCTTTTCTATTTGATTCGATTCTTTTCGATTTTATTGCATTCGATTCAATTCTTTTCTATTCGATTCGATTCTTTTTGATTCGATTCGATTCTTTTCAATACAATTCAATTCTTTTCGATTCGATTCGATTTGATTCTTTTCGATTCGATGCGATTCAATTCATTTCGATTCTATTCGATTCTTTTCAATTCGATCTTTTCAATTTGATTCGATTCTTTCCGTTTCAATTCGATTCTTTTCGATTCGTTGCTTTTCGATTCGATTCAATTCGATTCTTTTCAATTCAATTCAATTCGATTCCTTTCGTTTTGATTTGATTCTTTTCTATTTTATTTGAATCGATTCATTTCAATTAGATTAGATACTGTTCGATTCGATTCTTTACGATTCAATTCGATTGGAATCGATTCAATTCTTTTCGATCCAATTCGATTCTATTCGATACGATTCTTTTCGATTCGATTCTTTTCGGTTCTGTTCGATTCGATTCTTTTCGATTCAGTTCGATTCAATTCTTTTTGATTCGATTAGATTCTTTTCGATTCGATATGATTCGATTCGTTTTGATTTTTTTCGATTCGTTTCTATTCGAATCTATTCGATTCTTTTCTATTCAATTCGATTCGATTGATTCTTTTCTGTTCAATTCGATTCGTTTCCATTCGATTCGATTCTTTTAGATTTGATTTGATGCAATTCTTTTCAATTTGGTTCAATTCAACTCGTTTTGATTTGTTTCGATTCTCTTTGATTTTTTGATTCAATCTTTTCAATCAATTTGATTCGATTCTTTTCGGTTCAATTCTTTTCGATTCTATTTGATTCTTTTTTTCGATTTGATTCTTTTCGATTCGATTGTTTTCGATTCGATTTGATTCTTTTTGATTCGATTCGATTCGAATCGATTCAATATGATTCGATTTGATTACTTTTGATTCGATGCACTTTGATTTGATTTTTTTCGAATCGATTTGATTCGATTCGATTATTTTTTATTCAATTCGATTTGATTCGATTCGATTATCGATTCAGTTCAATTCCAATTATTCTCGATTCGATTTGATTCGATTCGATTATTTTTTATTCAATTCAATTCAATTATTTTCGATTTGATGTGATTCGATTCCATTCGATTCTTTTCGATTCAATCAATTCGATTTGATTCTTTTCAATTCGATTCGATTCTTTTTGATTTGATTGCATTCAATTCAGTGCTTTTCAATTCAATTTGATTCTTTTTGATTCGATTCGATTCTTTTCATTACAATTCAATTCGATTCGATTCTTTTCGATTCGATTTGATTCTTTTCGGTTCGATTTGATTCGATTCTTTTCTATTCTTTTCAATTCGATTCGATTTGATTATATTTGATTAGATTCGATTCAATTCGATTCATTTTTTTCTAATCGATTCGATTCTTTTTCGATTCCACTTCTTTCGACTCGATTTATTTGGATTCGATTCTTTTCGATTCGATTAGATTCTATTCTTTTTTATTCGATTCGATTCGATTCTTTTTGATTCATTTCTTTTCGATTCTATTCGAATCTTTTCGATTCGATTAGATTCTTTTCAATTCAATTCGAATCGATTCGAAACTCTTAGATTCCATTCTTTTTGATTCGATTAGATTCGATTCGATTTTTTTCGATTCGATTCGATTCGATTCTTTTCGATTCGAGTCTCTTCGATTCGAGTTTCTTTTCGAATCGATTTGATTCAATTCTTTTTGATTTGATTTGATTCGATTTGATTCAATTCTTTTCAATTCCATTCGATTTGATTCTTTTCATTTTGATTAGATTCTCTTCGATTCAATTCTTTTCGATTCAATTCTTTTCGATTCGATTTGATTCTTTTCGATTCGATTCAATTTCTTTTTGATTTGAGTCTTCGATTTGAATTTCTTTCTTTTTGAATCGATTTGATTCTATTCTTTTCGATTTGATTCGATTCGATTTGATTCTTTTTGAGTCAATTCGATTCTTTTTTAGTCGATTTGATTCGAATCAATTCGTTTTTTTTCAAATCGATTCGATTGTTTTCGATTCAACTCTTCAATTCGATTCTTTTCAATTCGATTCAATTCTTTTCGATTCGATCCTTTTCAATTCGATTCGATTCTTTTTGATTCAATTCGATTCGATTCTTTTCGATTCGATTTGATTCTTTTCGTTTCGATTCGATTCGATTCTTTTCTATTCTTTTCAATTCGATTCGATTCGATTCTTTTCGATTCGATTCGATTCAATTCGATTCGATTTTTTTGATTCGATTCTATTCTTTTCAATTTGATTCTTTTCGATTCAATTCGATTCGACTCTTGTCTTTTCGATTCTTTTTGATTTGATTCGATTCGATTCGAGTCTTTATGATTTGACTCTATTCGATTCTTTTGGATTCGATTCGATAATGTTCCATTCGATTCTTTTCTATTCATTTCGATTCGATCCAATTCTTTTGGATTCAGTTGGATTATTTCTGATAATTTTTTATTCGATTCGATTCCTGTCGATTCGATTCGATTCGATTCTTTTCGATTCGATTCGATTCGATTCAATTCGATCTTTTCGATTCAATTCGATTCTTTTCGATTCGATTCGATTCTTTTTGATTCGATGCTTTTTGATTCGATTCAATTTGATTCTTTTCAATTCAATTCGATTCGTTTCTTTTCGTTTTCTTTTCAATCCGATTCGATTTGTTTCTTTTCGTTTCGATTAGATTCTCTTCGATTCAATTCTTTTTAATTCGATTCGATTTGATTCTTTTCGATTCGATTCGATTCTTTTCTACTCGATTCGATAAGATTCTTTTCTTTTGATTCTTTTCTGTTCGATTCTATTCTATTCGATTCGACTCGATTGTTTTCAATTCGATTCTATTCGATTCTTTTCGTTTCGATTCGATTCTTTTCGATTTGATTCGATTCGATCATTTGGATTCGATTTGTTACATTTCAATTCGATTCTTTTCGATTCAATTCGATTAAATTCTTTTGGATTCTATTGGATTCGTTTAGATAATTTTTGATTCGATTCGATTCTTTTCACCTAGCTTCGATTTGATTCTACTCAATTCGATTCATTTCGATTCTTTTTGATTCGATTCTATTCGATTCTTTTTGATTCAGTTCGATTCTTTTCAATTCGATTCTTTTCGATTCGATTCGATATGATTTGATTCGATTATTTTTAATTTGATTCGATTTGATTCGATTGTTTTTGAATCTATTTGATTCGATTCGATTATTTTCGATTCGACTCGACTTGATTTGATTTGATTCGATTATCGATTCGATTCAATTCCAATGATTTTCGATTCGATTCGATTATTTTTTATTCAATTCGATTCAATTATTTTCAATTCGATGCAATTCGATTCAATTCTTTTCGTTTCAATTCAATTCGATTTGATTCTTTTCAATTCGAATCGATTTAAATCTTTTCGATTCGATTTCATTCTATTAGATTCTTTTTGAATCGATTCGTTTCGATTCTTTTCGATTCGATTCGATTCTTTTTGATTCGATTCGATTCTTTTTGATTCAATTCAAAAGGATTCGGTTCTTTTCAATTAGATTCTATACAATTCTATTCGATTCGATTCGATTATTTTTGATTCGATTTGATTAGATTCGATTCTTTTCGATTCGATTCGATTCAATTCGATTCTTTTTGATTCGATTCGATTCGATCCTTCCGATTCGATTTGATTCTTTTCGCTTCGATTCTATACTTTTCGATTCGATTCGATTCTTTCCAATTCGATTCGATTCGATTCTTTTTGTTTCGATTCTTTTCGATATTATTTGATTCAATTCATTTCAATTAGATTCGATACTGTTCGATTCGATTCTTTTCGATTCAATTCGATTGGAATCGATTTGATTCTTTTCGATTCAATTCGATTCGATTCAATATGATTCTTTTCGATTCAATTCGATTCGATTCTTTTCAGTTCGATTTGATTTTTTCCATTCGATATGATTCGATTCGTTTCGATTTTTTCGATTCGTTTTGATTTGAATCTATTCGATTCTTTTTGATTCAATTGGATTCGATTGATTCTTTTTGATTCAATTCGATTTGATTCGATTCCATTTGATTCGATTCTTTTCGATTCGATTCGATTCGATTCTTTTCGACTCTATACGATTCGATTCGATTCTTTTTGATTCGATTCAATTCAATTCAATTATTTTCGATTCGATTTTTTCGATTCGATTCTTTTCAATTCGATTCGATTCTTTTCGATTTGATTCGATTCGAATCTTGTTTCGATTCGATTCTTTTTGATTCTATTCAATTCGATTCTTTTCGTTTCGATTAGATTCTCTTCGATTCGATTCTTTTCGATTCAATTCTTTTCGATTTGATTCTTTTCTTTTTTTTCGATTCGATTCTTTTTTTTTAACACTTTATTTTTTTTTAATTTATTTTTTTATTGGTGTTCAATTTACTAACATACAGAATAACACCCAGTGCCCGTCACCCATTCACTCCCACCCCCCGCCCTCCTTCCCTTCTACCACCCCTAGTTCGTTTCCCAGAGTAAGCAGTCTTTATGTTCTGTCTCCCTTTCTGATATTTCCCACACATTTCTTCTCCCTTCCCTTATTTTCCCTTTCACTATTATTTATATTCCCCAAATGAATGAGAACATATAATGTTTGTCCTTCTCTGACTGACTTACTTCACTCAGCATAATACCCTCCAGTTCCATCCACGTTGAAGCAAATGGTGGGTATTTGTCATTTCTAATAGCTGAGTAATATTCCATTGTATACATAAACCACATCTTCTTTATCCATTCATCTTTCGTTGGACACCGAGGCTCCTTCCACAGTTTGGCTATCGTGGCCATTACTGCTAGAAACATCGGGGTGCAGGTGTCCCGGCGTTTCATTGCATTTGTATCTTTGGGGTAAATCCCCAACAGTGCAATTGCTGGGTCGTAGGGCAGGTATATTTTTAACTGTTTGAGGAACCTCCACACAGTTTTCCAGAGTGGCTGCACCAGTTCACATTCCCACCAACAGTGTAAGAGGGATCCCTTTTCTCCACATCCTCTCCAACATTTGTTGTTTCCTGCCTTGTTAATTTTCCCCATTCTCACTGGTGTGAGGTGGTATCTCATTGTAGTTTTCATTTGTATTTCCCTGATGGCAAGTGATGCAGAGCATTTTCTCATATGCATGTTGGCCATGTCTATGTCTTCCTCTGTGAGATTTCTGTTCATGTCTTTTGCCCATTTCATGATTGGATTGTTTGTTTCTTTGGTGTTGAGTTTAATAAGTTCTTTATAGATCTTGGAAACTAGCCCTTTATCTGATATGTCATTTGCAAATATATTCTCCCATTCTGTAGGTTGTCTTTGAGTTTTGTTGACTGTATCCTTTGCTGTGTAAAAGCTTCTTATCTTGATGAAGTCCCAATAGTTCATTTTTGCTTTTGTTTCTTTTGCCTTCGTGGATGTATCTTGCAAGAAGTTACTATGGCCGAGTTCAAAAAGGGTGTTGCCTGTGTTCTTCTCTAGGATTTTGATGGAATCTTGTCTCACATTTAGATCTTTCATCCATTTTGAGTTTATCTTTGTGTATGGTGAAAGAGAGTGGTCTAGTTTCATTCTTCTGCATGTGGATGTCCAATTTTCCCAGCACCATTTATTGAAGAGACTGTCTTTCTTCCAATGGATAGTCTTTCCTCCTTTATCGAATATTAGTTGCCCATAAAGTTGAGGGTCCCCTTCTGGATTCTCTATTCTGTTCCACTGATCTATGTGTCTGTTTTTGTGCCACTACCACACTGTCTTGATGACCACAGCTTTGTAGTACAACCTGAAGTCTGGCATTGTGATGCCCCCAGATATGGTTTTCTTTTTTAAAATTCCCCTGGCTATTCGGGGTCTTTTCTGATTCCACACAAATCTTAAAATAATTTGTTCTAACTCTCTGAAGAAACTCCATGGTATTTTGATAGGGATTGCATTAAATGTGTATATTACCCTGGGTAACATTGACATTTTCACAATATTAATTCTGCCAATCCATGAGCATGGAATATTTTTCCATCTCTTTGTGTCTTCCTCAATTTCTTTCAGAAGTGTTCTATAGTTTTGAGGGTATAGATCCTTTACATCTTTGGTGAGGTTTATTCCTAGGTATCTTATGCTTTTGGGTGCAATTGTAAATGGGATTGACTCCTTAATTTCTCTTTCTTCAGTCTCATTGTTAGTGTATAGAAATGCCACTGACTTCTGGGCATTGATTTTGTATCCTTCCACGCTACCGAATTGCTGTATGAGTTCTAGCAATCTTGGGGTGGAGACTTTTGGGTTTTCTATGTAGAGTATCATGTCATCGGCGAAGAGGGAGAGTTTGACTTCTTCTTTGCCAATTTGAATGCCTTTAATGTCTTTTTGTTGTCTGATTGCTGAGGCTAGGACTTCCAGTACTATGTTGAATAGCAGTGGTGAGAGTGGACATCCCTGTCTTGTTCCTGATCTTAGGGGAAAGGCTCCCAGTGCTTCCCCATTGAGAATGATATTTGCTGTGGGCTTTTCGTAGATGGCTTTTAAGATGTCGAGGAATGTTCCCTCTATCCCTACACTCTGAAGAGTTTTGATCAGGAATGGATGCTGTATTTTGTCAAATGCTTTCTCTGCATCCAATGAGAGGATCATATGGTTCTTGGTTTTTCTCTTGCTGATATGATGAATCACATTGATTGTTTTACGGGTGTTGAACCAGCCTTGTGTCCCAGGGATAAATCCTACTTGGTCATGGTGAATAATTTTCTTAATGTACTGTTGGATCCTATTGGCCAGTATCTTGTTGAGAATTTTTGCATCCATGTTCATCAGGGATATTGGTCTGTAATTCTCCTTTTTGGCGGGGTCTTTGTCTGGCTTTGGAATTAAGGTGATGCTGGCTTCATAGAACGAATTTGGAAGTACTCCATCTCTTTCTATCTTTCCAAACAGCTTTAGGAGAATAGGTATGATTTCTTCTTTAAACGTTTGATAAAATTCTCCTGGGAAGCCATCTGGCCCTGGACTCTTGTGTCTTGGGAGGTTTTTGATGACTGCTTCAATTTCCTCCCTGGTTATTGGCCTGTTCAGGTTTTCTATTTCTTCCTGTTCCAGTTTTGGTAGTTTGTGGCTTTACAGGAATGCGTCCATTTCTTCTAGATTGCTTAATTTATTGGCGTATAGCTGTTCATAATATGTTTTTAAAATCGTTTGTATTTCCTTGGTGTTGGTAGTGATCTCTCCTTTCTCATTCATGATTTTATTAATTTGAGTCTTCTCTCTCTTCTTTTTAATAAGGCTGGCTAATGGTTTATCTATCTTATTAATTCTTTCAAAGAACCAACTCCTGGTTCTGTTGATCTGTTCCACAGTTCTTCTGGTCTCGATTTCGTTGAGTTCTGCTCGAATCTTTATTAACTCCCTTCTTCTCTTGGGTGTAGGATCTATTTGCTGTTTTTTCTCTAGCTCCTTTATGTGTAAGGTTAGCTTTTGTATTTGAGTTCTTTCCAGTTTTTGAATGGATGCTTGTATTGCGATGTATTTCCCCCTTAGGACTGCTTTTGCTGCATCCCAAAGATTTTGAACGGTTGTATCTTCATTCTCATTAGTTTCCATGAATCTTTTTAATTCTTCCTTAATTTCTTGGTTGACCCTTTTATCTTTTAGCAGGATGGTCCTTAACCTCCACGTGTTTGAGGTCCTTCCAAACTTCTTGTTGTGATTTAGTTCTAATTTCAAGGCATTATGGTCCGAGAATATGCATTGGACAATCCCAATCTTTTGGTATCGGTTCAGACCCGATTTGTGACCCAATATGTGGTCTATTCTGGAGAAAGTTCCATGTGCGCTTGAGAAGAATGTGTATTCGGTTGAGTTTGGAAGTAAAGTTCTGTAGATATCTGTGAAATCCATCTGGTCCAGTGTATCATTTAAAGCTCTCGTTTCTTTGGAGATGTTTTGCTTAGAAGACCTATCGAGTATAGAAAGAGCTAGATTGAAGTCACCAAGTATAAGTGTATTATTATCTAAGTATTTCTTCACTTTGGTTAATAATTGATTTATATATTTGGCAGCTCCCACATTCGGAGGATATATATTGAGGATTGTTAAGTCCTCTTGTTGAATAGATCCTTTAAGTATGATATAGTGTCCCTCTTCATCTCTCACTACAGTCTTTGGGGTAAATTTTAGTTTATCTGATATAAGGATGGCTACCCCTGCTTTCTTTTGAGGACCATTCGAATGGTAAATGGTTCTCCAACCTTTTATTTTCAGGCTGTAGGTGTCCTTCTGTCTAAAATGAGTCTCTTGTAGACAGCAAATAGATGGGTCCTGCTTTTTTATCCAGTCTGAAACCCTGCGCCTTTTGATGGGGTCATTAAGCCCGTTCACATTCAGAGTTACTATTGAGAGATATGAGTTTAGTGTCATCATGATATCTATTCAGTCTTTGTTTTTGTGGACTGTTCCACTGAACTTCTTCTTAAAGGGGAATTTTAAGAGTCCCCCTTAAAATTTCTTGCAGAGCTGGTTTGGAGGTCACATATTCTTTTAGTTGCTGCCTGTCTTGGAAGCTCTTTATCTCTCCTTCCATTTTGAATGAGAGCCTTGCTGGATAAAGTATTCTTGGTTGCATGTTCTTCTCATTTAGGACCCTGAATATATCCTGCCAGCCCTTTCTGGCCTGCCAGGTCTCTGTGGAGAGGTCTGCTGTTACCCTAATACTCCTCCCCATAAAAGTCAGGGATTGCTTGTCTCTTGCTGCTTTAAGGATCTTCTCCTTATCTTTGGAATTTGCAAGCTTCACAATTAAATGTCGAGGTGTTGAACGGTTTTTATTGATTTTAGGGGGGGATCTCTCTATTTCCTGGATCTGAATGCCTGTTTCCCTTCCCAGATGAGGAAAGTTTTCAGCTAGAATTTGTTCAAATACATATTCTGGCCCTCTGTCCCTTTCGGCGCCCTCGGGAACCCCAATTAAACGTAGGTTTTTCTTCCTCAGGCTGTCGTTTATTTCCCTTAATCTATCTTCATGGTCTTTTAATTGTTTGTCTCTTTTTTCCTCAGTTTCCCTCTTTGCTATCAACTTGTCTTCTATGTCACTCACTCGTTCTTCCACCTCGTTAACCCTCGTCGTTAGGACTTCTAGTTTGGATTGCATCTCATTCAATTGATTTTTAATTTCTGCCTGATTAGCTCTAAATTCTGCAGTCATGAAGTCTCTTGAGTCCTTTATACTTTTTTCTAGAGCCACCAGTAGCTGTATAATAGTGCTTCTGAATTGGCTTTCTGACATTGAATTGTAATCCAGATTTTGTAACTCTGTGGGAGAGAGGACTGTTTCTGATTCTTTCTTTTGAGGTGAGGTTTTCCTTCTAGTCATTTTGCTCAGTGCAGAGTGGCCAAAAGCAAATTGTATTGGGAAAAAGAGAAAAAGAGAGGAGAGAAAGAAGGAATGAAAAGAGAAAGAGAAAAAAAAAGGGAAAAAAAGAAAAAAAAACGAGAAAAAAAAGAAGAAAAAGAGAAAGAAAAAGAAAGGAGAAAAAAAGGGGGTGGGGGAAGGAAACAAATCAAAAAGCAAAACAAAACAAAAACAAAAACAAAAAACAAAAAAAAAAAAACAAAAAAAAAAGAACCACAGGGGAGTATCTTCTGATTCTGTGTTCTTTAAGTCCTTTGGCTTCTCCTGGAAGTTGTCAGTCTAGCTGATCTTCTGGGGGAGGGGCCTGTTGTGCTGATTTTCAGGTGTTAGGAGTTGGGGGAGCTGCTGTGCCCCTGCCTGGTGCAGGGCTCAGTGGGGGTTGTTTACCCCGTGAGGCCGCAGGAGGAACAGCCCCAGTGGCGGGGCAGCTCTGGAAACCTGGATTCAGCTCCGGAGCTCTCCGTCTGCAGGGCCTGGAGGCTCCGGGGCGGGGCCGCTGATCTGCTCATCTCGGGGCAGGAGCGTCCTTGCTGTCCTGGGCCCTCCCGGTCTCTGCCTGTCCCGGAGGAGGCCGGATCCTGGGCTGTGTCCCGGCGACCTGTGCTCCGGAGCCTGCGCTGGTGGATTCGCGCTCCCGGGCCGCGCAGCCCCCTCCGCGGAGCCGCCGCCCGAGCCCCTCCGAGCTGCTCCTGGAACCGCGCAGCCCCCTCCGCACGGAGCCTCTTCCTCTGCCCGAGCCCCTCCGAGCTGCTCTCGGGCCGCTCAGCCCCCTCCGCGGAGCCGCCGCCCGAGCCCCTCCTGGCTGCTCCGGTCCCGCCGGGTCCTGCCGTGCGCGCTGCAGCCCTTAGGGAGCTCGGCGCACTCTCCTGGGCGCGCAGTTGCTCTGTTACTGTCCCAGGGAGCCCGAGGGCATCCCCGCCCTCCTGGGTCCTGCTCCAACTCCCCGCGAGCCCCTTTCCGCCCGGGAAGGTCGGTGCAGCTCCTGCTCCTCCGGGACGGGGCTCTCCTGTCCTGGGGACACTCGCCCCGGCCTCAGCCCGGCTCCTCGCGGGGCCCCTCCCCCTTGGAGGCCTTTGTTTCTTTATTTCTTTTTCCCCGTCTTCCTACCTTGATAGAAGCGCGAACTCTTCTCACTGTTGCATTCCAGCTGGTCTCTCTTTAAATCTCAGGCCGAATTCATAGATTTTCAGGATAATTTGAAGGTTTTCTAGTCTAGGTAGTTTGGTGGAGACAGGTGATTTGGAGACCCTACTCTTCCGCCATCTTGCTCCTCCTCGATTCGATTCTTTTCGATTCGATTCGATAAGATTCTTTTCATTGGATTCGATTCTTTTTGATTTGATTCTATTCGATTCAATTCTTTATGATTTGACTCGATTCCATTCTTTTGGATTCGATTCGATAATGTACCATTCGATTCTTTTCGATTCAATTCGATTAGATTCAATTCTTTTGGATTCAATTGGATTCTTTTCGATAATTTTTGATTCGATTCGATTCCTTTCGAGTCGATTCAATTTGACTCTTCGATTCGATTCGATTCAATTCGATCTTTTCGATTCAATTCGATTCTTTTCATTTCTATTCGATTCTTTTCGATTTTATTCGATTCTTTTCACTTCAATTCGATTCGATTCGATTCTTTTCAATTCGAATCGATTCAATACGATTCGATTCGATTATTTTTGATTCGATGTAATTTGATTCGATTTTTTCTAATCGATTTGATTCGATTCGATTATTTTCTATTCGACTTGATTTGATTTGATTCGATTATCGATTCAATTCAATTCCAACAATTTTTGATTCGATTCAATTCGATCATTTTTTATTCAATTCGATTCAATTATTTTCGATTCGATGCGATTCGATTCGATTTTATTCTTTTCGATTCAATAAATTCGATTTGATTCTTTTCAATTTGATTCGATTCTTTTTGATTTGATTGCATTCGATTCAATTCGATTCTTTTCGATTCGATTCTTTTCAATACAATTCTATTCTTTTCTTTTTTTCTTTTTTAAAAATTTTTATTTATTTATGATAGTCACAGAGAGAGAGAGGGAGAGAGAGAGAGACATAGGCAGAGGGAGAAGCAGCCTCCATGCACCGGGAGCCCTACGTGGGATTCGATCCCGGGTCTCCAGGATCGCACCCTGGGCCAAAGGCAGGTGCCAAACCACTGCGCCACCCAGGTATCCCAATTCTATTCTTTTCGATTCGATTTGATTCTTTTCGATTCGATATGATTCGAGTCGATTGTTTTCGATTCGATTCAATTCGATTCAATTCGATTCTTTTCAATTCGATCTTTTCGATTCGATTCGATTCTTTTCGATTCGATTGGATTTGATTCTTTTCGTTTCGATTAGATTCTCTTTGATTCGATTCTTTTCGATTCGATTCGATTCTTTTCGATTCGATTCGATTCAATTGGATTCTTTTCGATTCGATTCGATAAGATTCTTTTCGTTCGAATCATTTCTGTTCGATTCTATTCGATTCGATTCAATTCTTTTCAATTCGATTCGGTTCGATTCTTTTGGATTCGTTTAGATAATTTTTGATTCGATTCGATTCTTTTCGCCTACCTTCGATTCTATTCTACTCGATTTGATTCTTTTTGATTCTTTTTGATTCGATTCTATTTGATTCTTTTCGATTCTGTTCGATTCTTTTCGTTTCAATTCAATTCGATTTTAATCTTTTCAATTCGAATCGATTCAATTCTTCGATTCAATTTCATTCAATTCGATTCTTTTCGAATCGATTCATTTCGATTCTTTTTGATTCGATTCGATTCTTTTTTATTCTATTCGATTCTTTTCGATTCGATTTGATTCGATTCCTTTCGTTTCGATGCAATTCTTTTCGATTCCATTCTTTAGGATTTGATTCGTTTCGATTCTTTTCGTTTCAATTCGATTCGATTTTTTTGATTCAATTCGATTCGATTCTTTTTGATTCAATTCAATACGATTCGGTTCTTTTCTTTTTTTTATTTTTTTATTTATGATAGTCATCACACACAGAGAGAGAGAGAGAGGCAGAGACACAGGCAGAGGGAGAAGCAGGCTCCATGCACCGGGAGCCCGACGTGGGATTCGATCCCGGGTCTCCAGGATCGCGCCCTGGGCCAAAGGCAGGCGCCAAACCACTGCGCCACCCAGGGATCCCGATTCGGTTCTTTTCAATTAGATTCTATACTATTCTATTCTTTTCAATTCGATTCGATTCTTTTCGATTCGATTTGATTAGATTCGATTCTTTTCGATTCAATTCAATTCTTTTTTATTTGATTCGATTCAATCTTTCCGATTTGATTTGATTCTTTTCGTTTCGATTCGATACTTTTCAATTCGATTCTTTTTGATTCGATTCGATTCTTTTCAATTCGATCTTTTCGATTCGATTCTTTTTGTTTCAATTCGATTCTTTTCGATTTTATTTGATTCGATTCTTTTCAATTTTATTTGATTCGATTCTTTTTGTTTCGATTTGATTCTTTTCTATTTTATTTGATTCGATTCATTTCAATTAGATTCGATACTATTCGATTCGATTCTTCTCGATTCAACTCAATTGGAATCAATTCGATTCTTTCTGATTCAATTCGATTTGATTCGATATTTTTTTCTATTCAATTCGATTCGATTCTTTTCGGATCTGTTCGATTCAATTCTTTTCGATTCAGTTCGATTCGATTCTTTTCCATTCGGTTCGATTCTTTTCCATTCGATACGATTCGATTCGTTTCGATTTTTTCAATTCGTTTTGATTCGAATCTATTTGATTTTTTCGATTCAATTCGATTCAATTGATTCTTTTTGATTCCTTTCTATTCTATTCCATTCGATTCGATTCTTTTCTATTCGATTCGATTCTTTTCTATTCGATACGATTCTACTCGATTCTTTTCAATTCGATTCAACTCAACTCTATTCTTTTTTATTTGATTTTTTCAATTCGATTCTTTTCGATTCGATTCTATTCTCTTCGATTTGATTTTTGTTTTGATTCGATTCAATTCTTTTCAATTAGATTCCATTCGATTCGATTCTTTTCGTTTCAATTAGATTCTTTTCGATTTTATTTTATTCAATTCTTTTCAATTTGATTAAAATCTTTTCGCTTCGTTCAATTAGATTCTACTCTATTCATTTCAAATCGATCGATTCTTTTTGATTCGATCTATTCGATTATTTTTGATTCAGTTCGATTTGATTCAATTCTTTTCGATTCGATTCGATTCTTTTCCATTTGATCTGATTAGATTCGTTTTGAATTTTTTCAATTTGATTCGATTCGAATCTATTCGATTCTTTTCGATTCAATTCGATTCAATATTTTTCGATTCGGTTCGATTTGATTCTTTTCGATTCGATTCGATTCTTTTCGATGCTATTCGATTCGATTATTTTTGATTCGATTCGATATGATTCGATTCTTTTCGGTTCTATTCTATTTGAATCTTTTCAATTCAATTAGATATGATTCGATTCTTTTCGATTCAATTCGATACCATTCGATTCTTTTCGATTCGATTCAATTTGATTCTTTTCGATTCAATTCGATTTGATTGTTTACGATTTGATTCAATACAATTGGATTCTATTCTTTTCGATTTGATTCTTTTCAATTTGATTCGATTCTTTGGATTCGATTCGATACTCTTCGATTCGATTCAATTCTTTTGGATTCAATTCGATTCATTTCGATTCTTTTCAATTCGATTTGAATCTTTTCACTTCGCTTTGATTCGATTCTACTCTATTGATTTCAAATCGATCAATTCTTTTTGATTTGATCTATTCGATTATTTTCGATTCGGTTCGATTCGATTCAATTCTTTTCGATTCGATTCGATTCTTTTCCATTCGATCTGATTAGATTCATTTTGAATTTTTTCGATTCGATTTGATTCGAATCTATTCAATTCTTTTCAATTCAATTCGATTCGAATTCCTTTCTTTTCGAATCGATTTGATTCGATCCGATTCTTTTTGATTCCATTAGAATCAATTTTTTCGATTCAATTCTTTTAGATTGGATTCAATTCGATTTTTTTCAATTCGATTCGATTCTTTTCTATTTGATTCGATTCTATTCAATTCCATTCAATTCGATTTGAATCTATTTGATTAGATTCTTTTCAATTCGATTCTTTTCGATTTGATTCGATTTGGTTCTTTTTGATTCGATTCGATTCTTTTCAATTCGATTCTGTTCTTTAAGGTTCAATTCGATTTTTTGATTCAATTCGATTCCTTTCGATTCGATTCGAGTTGATTCTTTTCGATTCGAATCGATAGTTTTCTATTCTTTTCGATTCCATTCGATTCAATTCGATTCTTTTCGATTCAATTTTTTTTATTCGATTCGATTCTTTTCGATTCGATTCTTTTCGATTCGATTCGATTCCTTTCGATTCAATTCGATTCGATTCTTTTCCACTCAATTCTCTTCGATTCGATTCGATTCTTTTCCATTCAATTCGATATTTTTGATTCGATTCGATTCTTTTCTATTAGATTTTTTCGATTCTTTTCGATTCAATTCGATTCGATTCTTTTCAATTTGATTTGATTCTTTTCTATTCGATACGATTCAATTTGATCCTTTTCGATTTGATTTGATTCTTTTCGATTCGATTCGATTCAATTTTTTTCGTTTCGATTTGATAATTTTTGATTCGTTACTTTTTGATTCAATTCGATTCGAATCTTATGATTCGAGTCTTTTCGATTTGAATTCCTTTCTTTTCCAAATGATTCGATTCGATTCTTTTCGATTTGATTCAATTCAATTCTTTTCAATTCGATTTGATTTGATATTTTTCAATGCGATTCGATTCGATTCAATTTTTTTATTTGATTCGATAGTTTTCAATTTGTTTCTTTTCGATTTGATTCGATTTGAATCTTTCGATTCGATTCGATTGAATTCTTTTCGATTCGATTCGATTCTTTGCGATTCTTTATACTTCCATTCGATTTGATTCTTTTATTCTGTGCAATTCGATTCGATTTTTTTCGAATCCCGTCGATTCGATTCTTTTCGATTTGAGTCTTTTCAATTCGAATTCCTTTCTTTTCGAATGGATTTGATTCGATTTGATTCGATTCTTTTCTATTCGATTCCATACGATCTTTTCAATTTGTTTCGATTCGATTCGATTCTTTTAGATTAGATTCGATTCATTTTTTTTCAATTCAATTCGATACTTTTTGATTTGATTCGATTCGAATCTTTTCGATTCGATTCAATTCTTTTCGATTCGAATCGATTTGAATCTATTCGATTAGATTCCTTTCAATTCGATTCTTTTCGATTTGATTCGATTCGGTTCTTTTTGATTCGATTCGATTCTTTTCTTTTCAGTTCAATTCAATTTTTGTGATTTGATTTGATTCTTTTTCATTCAATTTGTTTCAATACTTTTGATTGGATTTGATTCAATTCTTTTCGATTTGATTCCTTTTGATTCTTTTTGATTCGAATTGATTCAATTCTTTTCGATTCGATTTGATTCTTTTTGATTTGATTCGATTCGAATCTATTAGATTTGATACTTTTCTATTCGATTCGATTTGATTTCGATTCGATTCGATTCTTTTCAATTTGATTCGATTCATCCTTTTCGATTCAATTCAATTGTTACGATTCGATTCAATTCAATTTGAATCTATTCTATTCGATTCTTTTCAATTCGATTCTTTTCGATTTGATGCGATTCAGTTCTTTTCGATTCAATTCAATTTGATTCTTTTTGATTCGATTCGATTCTTTCCGATTCGATTCAATTCTTTTTGATTCAATTCGATTCGATTCTTTTCTATAAATTTGATTTGATTCGATTCTTTTCAAATCTCTTCTATTCGATACTTTTCAATTCCATTCGATTTGATTCTTTTGATTCGGTGTGATTTGATTCGATTTTTTTCGATTCGATTCGATTCTTTTCGATTCGAGTTTGTTCGATTCGAATTGCTTTCTTTTTGAATCGATTTGATTCGATTCTATTGTTTTTGATTCCATTCGAATCGATTTTTTTCAATTCAATTCTTTTAGGTTCGATTCAATTCGATTCTTTTCGATTCGAGTCTTTTTTATTCGAATGTCTTTCTTTTCAAATTGATTTGAATCGATTCTTTTCGATTCGATTCTTTTTGATTCGATTCGATTCTTTTTTTTCGATTTGACTCGATTCTTTTCGAGTCTCTTCGATTTGTTTTTTTTTTAATTTTTATTTATTTATGATAGTCACAGAGAGAGAGAGAGGCAGAGCACAGGCAGAGGGAGAAGCAGGCTCCATGCACTTCATGCACCGGGAGCCTGATGTGGGATTCGATCCCGGGTCTCCAGGATCGTGCCCTGGGCCAAAGGCAGGCGCCAAACCGCTGCGCCACCCAGGGATCCCCGATTTGGTTTTTTTTAATCGATTTGATTTTATTCGATTCGACTCTTCGATTCGATTATATTGGATTTGATTCTTTTCGATTCGATTCGATTCTTTTCGATTCGATTCGATTCTTTTTGATTTAATTCGATTCGATTCTTTATGATTCGATATGATTCTTTTTGATTTGATTCGATTCGGTTCTTTCCTATTCTTTTCAATTTGATTCGATTATTTTCTATTCGATTCGATTCGATTCATTTTTTTCTAAACGATTCGATTCTTTTCTTCTTTTTTTTAAAGACTTTATTTATTTATTCATAGAGACACAGCTAGAGAGAGAGAGGCAGAGACACAGTTAGAGGGAGAAGCAGGCTCCATGCAGGGAGCCTCACATGGGACTCGATCCCAGGTCTCCAGGATCACGACCTGGGCTGCAGGCGGCGCTTAACCTCTGTGCCACCGGGGCTGCCCGATTAGATTCTTTTCAATTCCACTCTTTTCGACTCGATTCATTTGGATTCGACTCTTTTAGAATGGAATAGATTCGATTCTTTTTGATTTGATTTGATTTGATTCTTTTTAATTCGTTTTCTTTTTATTTCATTCGAATCTTTTCGGTTCGATTAGATTCTTTTTGATTCAATTCGATTCGATTCTAAACGTTTCGATTCAATTCTTTTCGATTCGATTCCTTTCGATTAGATTAGATTCTTTTCGATACGATTCGATTCATTTTTTTATTCGATTTTTTTCTATTCGATTCTTTTTTATTTGATTTGTTTCAATTTATTTCAATTCGATTCGATTCGATTCTTTTCAATTCGATGCGATTCGAACCTTTTCGATTCGATTGGATTCGATTCAATTTTTTTCGTTTCGATACGATAGTTTCCGATTTGTTCTCTTCGATTCTATTCGATGGGATTCTTTTTCTTTCGATTCGATTTGCATGAGGAAGTGTCAGGCCAGTACTCACGATTATCTGAATTGAATATACCGAATTCAAATGACCTTTTTCAAAGAGTGTAGCTAGTTTCTAACTCCCATGTACGAGTGGGTAGCAGACATCTGCCTCCCAGGCATACACACTCTTGAAAGTTGAGCTTATGGCCTTTACTTCCCACATCCTCCTCCAGGTACACTTCGCTGCTAACAGGCCTAGGCTCGATGCGTGACTGAAGTGTTGTGAGAGGTAAGTGGAAAGTCCCAGCAAGCAAGACTAGTGCCTCCAAGCTCAATCCAGTGATTTCCTAGTAATTCCTGTCTTAGATAGGTGCTACAGACTAAGTTCCATACGTGAGAGCTAGCTGAACACCGAGTCCAAAAGCATCACTATTCTGAGAGTTGAGCTCACACCCAATCTCTCACATTTCCACATTGCCTGCAGAATGAGTTTTGAACATCTTCACCAGAGCCGTTTGTCAGGAGCTTGTGAGATGCAAGTGGAATAATGCAGGCCTGGAAGGTGCCTCCCGGTGCAGTGGAGTGGTATTCTTCGAACCTCCTGAGTTAGAAGACTGCTATGGTCTCACGGCCTTTAGAATGCAACTAGTTGAAAGCTGGTTTCTAGGCATGCTCTCTTGTGAGAGCTGAGCTCAGGGCAGGACTTCCCGCATCATGCCTGCCCATAGTCATAGCTGCTAACATCCTTACGTGAGGTGCTGGGAGAGGATGGAGAAATGCAAGTGGAAGTGTTAGGACTATACTCACGTGTATCTGAGTTCAATACAGCAATTGCCAACATCCTTGTTTAATTAGAGTGTGGCTCGGGTATACCTCGCCTCGATAAGTGTCTAGCAGACATCGGCCTGCAAAGCATACACACTTCTGAGAGGTGAGCTTATGGCCTGACCCTCCCCCATCCTAACTCCCTGTACGTTCTGCTTCAACAGCATTTCATTGTATACGTGAGAGTAGCAGAGTGAGAACCAAGTGTGCCTTGTCAATTTCACGCCTAGTGGACAGCTGCCTCCAAGACATGCACACTCCTTTGGATTGAGTGTAGGACTTGAACCTACCACAAGCTTACCGCCTGTACACTTTGCTTCCAGAGGATTTCGTTCGATATTGGATGCAAGTTTTTTGAGAGGCAAATGTGTCTTAGTTCAATCCAGCAACTTCTGAGGAATTCCTCCCTCAGATGGGAGCTACCTACTAACTTCCAAACCTGAGTACCTAGCTGAAAGCTCTCTCTCTGGGGAACTTCCCTCTCAGAGATGAGCTGAAACGTGGTCCCTCCCAGTTCCACACTGCCTGCAGATAAGGTTACGAACATCCTCTCTAGACATGTTTGTCAGAAGCTCATGGGACACAAGGGGCAAACTGCAGGCTTCAAGCTTGTGTGTCCGGGGGCAATAAAGCGGTATTTATGGAACATCCTGAATAACAATGCTGCCACATTCTCATGGCCATCAGAATGCAGTTAAGAGAAAACTGGCTTCGAGGCATGCCTCCTTTTGAAAGCTGAGCTCAAGTCAGGACCCCCCTGCATCCTGCGTGCCCCAAGTCATAGCTGCTAACATCCTTATGTTAGGTGCTGGGAGAGGTTGGGAATTGCAACTGGAAGGGTCAGGACTGTACTCACGTGTATCTGAGTTCAAAACAGCGATTGCCAACGTCCTTGTTCAATTAGAGTGTAGCTTGGGTATACCTCGCCTCGATAAGTGTCTAGCAGACATCGGCCTGCAAAGCATACACACTTCGGA
Organism: Canis lupus baileyi; assembly: GCF_048164855.1. NCBI lineage: Eukaryota > Metazoa > Chordata > Mammalia > Carnivora > Canidae > Canis > Canis lupus. The sequence goes on along the minus strand of NC_132844.1, from coordinate 72,621,056 downwards.
GAGTTGAGCTTATGGCCTGTACCTCCCCCATCCTGACTGCCTGTACGTTCCACTTCCACAGCATTTCTTTGTATGAGGGTCAGTAGCGGAGTGTAAACCAAGTGTCTCCCTTGTCAGTATCGTGCCTAGCGGACATCTGCCTACAAAGCATGCACACTCCTTTGGCTTGAACTTATGGTTGTACCTCCTACATGCTGACCGCCAGTACGCTTCACTTCCAAAGGATTTCATACGATACGGGACGCAATTTTTGCGAGAGGGAAGTGTCTCTTACTTCAAACCAGCGACTTCTGATGAATTCCTCCTTCAGATGGAAGCTACATACTAATATCCAAACCTGAGTACCTAGCTGAAAGCTCTCTCTCTGGGGAATTTCCTTCTGCGAGATGAGCTGACACACGGTCCTTCCCAGTTCACACCGCCCGCAGATGCAATTACGAACATCCTCACTAGACATGTTTGTTAGAAGCTCATGGGACGCAAAGACCAGCTGCAGGCTTCAATGGTTGTGTCTCCAGGTGCAGTAGAGCGGTATTCATGGAAAGTCCTGCCTCCATGGTGCTACGTTCTCACAGCCATCAGAAGGAGCTAATAGAAAGCTGCTTCTAGGCGTGCTTCCTTCTGAGATTTGAGCTCAGGGCAGTTCCCTCCCGAATCCTGCCGGCCCGTAGATGGAACTGCTAATATCCTTATGTTAGGTGCTGGGAGAGGGTGGCGAAATGCATGTGAAGTGTCAGGCCTGTACTCCCGATTCTCGCAGTTGAATACAGCGATTTCAAACGGCCTTCTTCAAAGAGTGTAGCTAGTTTCTAAATCCCATGTCCGAGTGGGTAGCAGACATCTGCCTCTCAGGCGTACACACTTTTGAGAGTTGAGCTTATGGCCTGTACTTCCCACATGCTGCCTGCAGGTACACTTCACTGCTAACAGGCCTAGGCTCGATGCGAGACGGAAGTGTTGTGAGAGGTAAGTGGAAAGTCCCAGCACGCAAGACTAGAGCCTCCAAGCTCAATCCAGTGATTTCCTAGTAATTCCTGTCTTAGGTGCTACATACTAAGTTCCATACGTGAGAAGCTAGCTGAACCCCGAGTCCAAAAGCATCTCTCTTCCGAGAGTTGAGCTCACACCAAGTCCCTCACATTTCCACACTGCCTGCAGAATGAGTTTTGAACATCTTCACCAGAGACGTTTGTTAGAAGCTTGTGAGTCGCAAGGGGAATAATGCAGGCCTGGAAGGTGTCTCCAGGTGCAGTAGAGTGGTATTCTTCGAACCTCCTGAGTTAGAAGACTGCTATGGTCTCACAGCCATTAGAATGCAGCTAATTGAAAGCTGGCTTCTAGGCATGGTCTCTTGTGAGAGCTGAGGGCAGGGCAGGACATGCCCGCATCCTACCTGCCCATAGTCATAGCTGCTAATATCCTTACGTGAAGTGCTGGCAGAGGTTGTAGAAATGCGAGTGGAAGTGTCAGGAGTGTACTCACGTGTATCTGAGTTCAATACAGCGATTGCCAACGTCCTCGTTCCATTAGAGTGTAGCTCGGGTATACCTAGTGTCTAGCAGACATAGGCCTGCAAAGCATGCACACTTCTGAGAAGTGAGCGTGTGGGCTGTACCTCCCCCACCCTGACTGCCTGTACGTTCCTCTTCCACAGCATTTCGTTGTATGCGGGAAAGTAGCGGAGTGAGAACCAAGTGTCTGCCTTGTCAATTTCGCGCCTAGCCAACAGCTGCCTCCAAGGCATGCACACTCCTTTGGATTGACCTTAGGACTTGAACCTCCCACATGCTGACCCCCTGTATGCTTCGCTTCCAAAGGATTTCTTTTGATACGGGACGCAAGTTTTGCGAGAGGCAAATCTGTCCTAGTTCAATTCAGCAACCTCTGAGGAACTCCTCCCTCAGATTGGAGCTACCTACTAACTTCCAAACTTGAGTACCTAGCTGAAAGCTCTCTCTCTGGGGAACATCCCTCTCGGAGATGAGCTGAAACGTGGTCCTTCCCAGTTCCCCACTGCCTGCAGATGCAGTTATGAACATCCTCACTAGACATGTCTGTCAGAAGCTCATGGGATGCCAGGGGCAAGCTGCAGGCTTCAAGGTTGTGTCTCCAGGTGCAATAAAGCTGTATTCATGGAACATCCTGAATTACAATGCTGCCACGTTCTCATGGTCTAGTAGAAAGGTGGCTTCAAGGCATGCCTCCTTTTGAAAGCTGAGCTCAGGGCAGGACCCTCCCGCATCCTGCCTGCTCGTAGTCGTAGCTGCTAACGTCCTTATGTTTGGTGCTGGGAGAGGTTGGAGAAATGCAGGTGGAAGTGTCGGGACTGTACTCACGTGTAGCTGAGGTCAATACAGCGATTGCCAACGTCCTTGTTCCATTAGAGTGTAGCTCGGGTATACCTCGCCTCGATAGGTGTCTAGCAGACATCGGCCTGCAAAGCATAGACACTTCGGCGAGTTGAGCTTAGGTCTGTACCTCCCCTATCCTGACTGCCTGTACGTTCCTCTTCCACAGCATTTCGTTGCGTGCGGGAAAGTAGCGGATTGAAAACCAAGTGTCTGCCTTGTCCATTTAGCGCCTAGTTGACAGCTGCCTGCAAGCATGCACACTCCTTAAGATTGAGCTTAGGACTTGAAACTCCCACAAGCTGACCGCTTGTACGCTTCGCTTCCAAATGATTTCTTTCGATACAGGACGCAAGTTTTGAGAGGCAAATGTGTCTTATTTCAATCTAGCAACCTCTGAGAAATTCCTCCTCAGATGGGAGCTGCATACTAACTTCCAAACCTGAGTACCTAGCTGAAAGCTCTCTCTCTGGGGAACTTCCCTCTCGGAGGTGAGCTGAAGTTGGTCCTTCCCAGTTCCACACTGCCTGCATTACAATTACGAACATCCTCACTAGACATGTTTTGAGAATCTCATGGGATGCAAGAGGCAACCTGCAGGCTTCAAGGTTGTGTCTCCAGGTGTAATAAAGCGGTATTCATGGAACATCCTGAATTACAATGCTGTCACATTCTCATTGCCATCAACGGAGTTAGTAGAAAGCTGGCTTTGAATCATGCCTCCTTTAGAAAGCTGAGCTCAGGGCAGGAACCTCCCACATCCTGCCTGCCCGTAGTCATAGCTGCAATATCCTTATCTTAGGTGTTGGGACACGGTGGCGAAATGCATGTGGAAGTGTCAGGCCTGTACTCACGATCATCTGAGTTGTATACAGTGACTTCAAACGGCGTTTTTCAAAGAGTGTAGCTAGTTTCTAACTCCCATGTACGAGTGGGTAGCAGACATCTGCCTCCCAGGCGTACACACTTTTGAGAGTTGAGCTTATGGCCTCCATTTTCCACATCCTGTCTGCAGGTAAACTTCACTGTAAACAGGCCTAGGCTCGATGCGTGACTGAAGCGTTGTGAGAGGTAAGTGTAACTTCCCGGCACAGAAGACTAGTGCCTCCAAGCTCAGTCCAGCGATTTCCTAGTAATTCCTGTCTTAGACAGGTGCTACATAGTGAGTTCCATACGTGAGAAGCTAGCTGTACTCCGAATCCAAAAGCATCTATCTTCTGTGAGTTGAGCTTACAACCTGTCCCTCACAGTTCCACACTGCCCGCAGAATGAGTTTTGAACATCTTCCGCAGAGACATTTGTCAGAAGCTTGTGAGAAAGAAGTGGAATAATGCAAGCCTCGTAGGTGTCTCCAGGTGCAGTAGAGTGGTATTCTTCGAAGCTCCTGTGTTAGAAGACTGCTATGGTCTCACGGCCATTTGAATGAAGCTAGTACAAATCTGGCTTCTAGGCATGTTCACTTGTGAGAGCTGAGCTCAGGGCAGGACCCTCCCGAATCCTGCCTGCCCATAGTCATAGCTGCTAACATCCTTATTTTAGGTGCTGGGAGAGGTTGTAGAAATGCAAATGGGAGTGTCAGGACTCTAATCACGTGTACTGAGTTCAATACAGGGATTGCCAACGTCCTTGTTCAGTTAGAGTGTAGCTCGCGTATATCTCGCCTCGATAAGTGTCTAGCAGACATCGGCCTGCAAAGCATACACACTTCTGAGAGTTGAGCTTATGGCCTGTACCTCCCCCATGCTGAGTGCCTTTACGTTCTGCTTCCACAGCATTTTTTGTATGCGGGACAGCAGCGGAGTGAGAACCAAGTGTCTGCCTTGTCAATTTCGTGCCTAGTGGACAGGTACTTCGAAGGCATGCACACTCCTTTGGATTGAGCTTAGGACTTGAACCTCCCACATGCTGACCGCCTGTATGCTTCACTTCCAAAGGATTTCGTTCGATATGAGACGCATGTTTTGCGAGAGGCAAATCTGTCCTAGTTCAATTCAGCAACCTCTGAGGAATTCCTCCCTCAGATGGGATCTCCATACTAACTTCCAAACCTGAGTACCTAGCTGAAAGCTCTCTCTCTGGGGAACTTCCCTCTTGGAGATGAGCTGATACGCGGTCCTTCCCAGTTCCACACTGCCTGCAGATTCAGTTACGAACATCCTCATTAGACATATTTGTCAGAAGCACATGGGACGCAAGGGCCAGCTGCAGGCTTCAAAGTTGTGTCTCCAGGTGCAGTAAACTGATATTCATGGAACATCCTGAATTACAATGCTGCCACTTTCTCATGACCATCAGAAAGCAGTTAGTAGAAAGCTGGATTCGAAGTATGCCTCCTTTTGAAATCTGAGCTCAGGGAAGGACCCTCCTGCATCCTGCCTGCCCATTGTCGTTGCTGCTATCATCCTTATGTTAGGTGTTGGGAAGTTTGGAGAAATGCAAGTAGAAGTTTCAGGACTGTACTCACGTGTATCTGAGTACAATACAGCGATTGCCAATGTCCTTGTTCATTTAGAGTGTAGCTGTGTATACGTAGCCTTGATACGTGTGTAGCAGACATCGGCCTGCAAAGCATACACACTTCTGAGAGTTTAGCTTATGGCCTCTACCTCCCCCATCCTGACTGCCTGTACGTTCCGCTTCCACAGCATTTCGTTGTATGTGGGAGTGTACGGGAGTGAGAACCAAATGTCTGCCTTGTCAATTTCGCTCCTAGCGGACATCTGCCTCCAAAGCATGCACACTCCTTTGGATTGAGCTTAGGACTTGAACATCCCACATACAGACCTCCTGTACGCTTTGCTTGAAAAGGATTTCGTTGGATACGGGATGCACGTTTTGCGAGAGGCAAATGTGTCTCTAGGCCTCCTCTCCAGGCCTCTGTGGTCTGACAACTTGGTGGCAGCTAGTGGTCTGTGTGAGGTCTGGGAATGGATGTGGCGTTGATTGTGAGGTGCACATCTGCATGGTAGGTGCACCTGCGGGGATCAGAGATGGGGTGGGCGTCAACACCTCTAGCCTCCAGCAGGCAGTGCTGTGCTGCTCCCTGAGACTCGGGGCCAATGTAGGGAGCCCGGTGGGGACGCTGGGTCCTCTGGCTCTGGTGCTGAGGATTCCACCCCCTAGTCTGCACGCTCATCACAGAAGAGCCCCCAAGCCCCGGGTCTCTGCCGCTTCTCTCAGAACCCTGCTTTCACTCTGCCCGTGTCCGAGTTTCTTTTGGTTTTGTTTTTATCTCAGACTGTTGTGCCCAAGACAGCGAATATGAGAAACCACCAAGAAGCCTATTCCGATGCAAACACACAAGGGATTATTTACAAGCTTGATCTTGTGTCCAAGTATACCCAACACAGCAGAGCAGGGACTTGCACCTCGAGGTGGGTTTTAGCTTAGTTTTAAGGGCTGGTCTGCGGACCTCCAGAAGGGCTGGAGCAATTCCTCAAGTTCTGTTTACATTTTGATATGGGACCTTCAAGGGCATTGATCCCTGTTCTCATTCTAATAGGGGCTTCCTGCCCTTGGCCTGGGCTCAGTTTTGATTCAATTGTGGGGCTTTCTAGGACATTAAGCTGTAAACAGCAAAGGTTCCACGCCTGTAAGGGGGACATCACACTGTCCCTATTTGCTGAAGACGCGGTACTAGAAACAGGGAACTGGGGAACTTCCCTCTCAGAGATGAGCTCAAACGTGGTCCTCCCCTGTTCCACACTGCTTCCAGATACGGTTATGAACATCCTCACTAGACCTGTTTGTCAGAAGCTCATGGGATGCTGGGGCAAGCTGCAGGCTTCAAGGTTGTGTCTCCAGGTGCAGTAAAGCGGTATTCATGGAACATCCTGAATTACAATGCTGCCATGTTCTCATGGCCATCAGAACGCAGTTAGTAGAAAGCTGGCTTCGAAACATGCCTCCTTTTGAAAGCTGAGCTCAGGGCAGGACCCTCCCGCATCCTGCCTGCCCGTAGTCGTTGCTGCTAACTTCCTTATGTTAGGTGCTGGCAGAGGTTGGAGAAATGCAAGTGGAAGTGTCAGGACTGTACTCACGTGTATCTGAGTTCAATACAGTGATTGCGAACATATTGAACAATACGTTCCACCAAAACCTGTTAGAACTAAGGAGTGAGTTCAGTAAAGTCACGGGACACAAACTGACCCTACAGATCAGAGTAGCCTTGGTGTGTCCTGACAATGAGCAGTCAGGAAGGAAATGAAGGACATGACGCCCTTCTCAGGAGCATCAAGGACAATAAATAATGAGACTGAAACAAAGGAGCACAAGTCTTATGCACTGAGCCATACCAGGCACTGGGAGGCCGGCCTGGGCTCGTGGGGTGGGAGCCTCATCTTGTGAAAATGTGCGCAGTTCCTGAAGCCGCCCTCAGTTTCAATGTCATTGCTATCAAAATCATGGTGGCAGATCTTAGAAATAGGAAAAAAAAAAAACGAATAACATCCAACCCCCACAACAAATGACCCCGGACAGCAATCAGCACTGGAGAGGCATGACAGAGTGGGACGCAGCACTTTCCTATTTCAAAAGATGTCACAGAGACACAGGATAAAGCAGTGTGGTTCTCGGGCCCCCGGCTGTCTCCGACGGTTAAACATCCAACTCCTGACCTCACCTCCGGTCCTGATCTCAGGGGTCGTGAGTTCTAGCCCTGTGCTGGGCCATGGACGAGGCGTGGAGCCTACTTAGACAAAACAAACCCACAGGGGGTGGTCCCAGCATAAGCTGAATGAGCAAAACAGAGAGTCCAGAAGGAAATGTGCTCTGATAGAACTGATTTTTTAACTTAATTTAAACCTAATTAATTAACGTATAGTGTATTATACTTTCAGAGGAAGAATTCAGAGATTCACCAGTGGGAGACAACAGCAGTGCTCGTGACATCACATGACCTCCTTCATGCTGGTCCCCTGTTATCTGCCCCCTCCAGCTACCCTCAGGTTGTTTCATATCATTAAGAGTCTGTATTTCCTGTATCTGTTTTCATCTTATTTGTTTTTACTTCCCTTCACAGTTGTTCATCTGCTTTGCTTCTTTAATTCCACCTATGAATGAAACCACACGGTCATTCTCTTTCCCGACTGACTTACTTCACTTAACATGATCCCTTTAGTTCTATCCACATCATTGCAAATGGCAAGATTTCCTTCTCTTTGATAGCTGAGTTCCATTCCTCTTTCTATGACCATCATCTATCTCCCATCCTCTTTATCCATCGAGTCTCCTCCCACAGTGTGACTACTGACGACCCGGCTGCTGTGGACATTGTGGTGAAGGTGTCCCGAGTCTCACTGCATCTGTATCTTCGGAGTGAGCTCCAGGCCATTCACCTGCTGGTCGCAGGGTGGCTCTATTTGTAACTTCCTGAGGGCCTCCACACTGTTTCCAGGGCGGCTGCACCAACCCACGGTCCCGCACACAGTGGAAGAGGGTTGAGTGAGTTTTGCAGGACGTGGTAAAAGTCTGATCCACATTTAATTTCACGTCCTGTGGGTTCCAATTCCTTGTCCTTAAGTATTCCTGGGGAAGCCGGGTGTTGGGCTCCTTTTCAGTGAGATGTTTCCGAAGCTAACAGGCCCCAGCTGGAGCCTGAAAGGAGGCAGGTGCGGCCCCTAGAGCACCCGCTGCCTCCTGCACAGTCTCCTGTAGCGCCTGAGCGTCCCGCAGGGGGCGCCCGAGCCCAGGCCCCGCCCATGGCACGCGCATGTGCAGTAGGCCTCCTCTGCCTGCACTAACAGGAGCCAGCCTGTGCTGGGGAGGCCTGTGGAAGACATGGGGACGCGTCTATGCTGATGAGCTGCAGCCTCCTCAGGACGCGCGGGGAGGCTTCAGGAAGAAGTGGGCCCACATTCACGCTGACAGGAGCCCTGAGCACCTCAGGACCCGCGGGGAGGTTTCAGGAAATTGTGGGCCCGCATCCACACTGACAGGCGCCCCTGAGCAGCCTCACGACCCACGGGGAAACTTCAGGAAGATATGGGCCCGCACCCACGCTGACAGGATCCTCTGAGCCACCTCAGGACCTGTGGGGAGGCTTCAGGAAGATGTGGCAATGCGTTCACTCTGGCAGGAGCTCCCGGGCCCCTCAGGACATAAGTTGAGACTTCTGGAAGCTGGGGGCCGCATTCATGGTTACAGGAGCCCCAGCCTCCTAAGAACCCTCGGCGACACTTTGGCAGGACTTGGGGCCACATGGATACAACAGGACGCGGAATTCCTCAGGACCCCGGGTGTAGACTTGGGGAAATATGTGGATGCGTCCATGTGGACAGAAGACCCCAGCCTTGTCAGGGCCTGTGGTGAGGCCTAAGAAATATGTGGGTGCCACATCCACAGTGACAGGAGTCTCCAGCCTCCTCAGGACCCACTGGAAAGTTTTGGGAAGATTTAGGGCCACATCCATGCTGACAGGAGCCCCCAGCCTCCTCAGGTCTTATGGTGAGGCTTGAGGAAAATGTGGGGCCACGTCAATGCTGACAGGAACCCTGTTTTCCTCAGGACCTGCACTTTGGCTTCGGGACATAAGGGGCTGCGTGTATGCTGACAGGAGCCCACAGCCTCCTCAGGACCCGCGGTGAGTTTTCTGGGGGACATGGGGCCATGTCCAGGGTGACAGGAGCCCCCAGCCTCCTGAGGACCTGCTGTGAGGCTTCCAGAGGATGTGAGGCATAGTCCACAGTGACAGGAGACCCAATGTCCTCAGGACCCGCTGACTATGCCTCAGGAACTCGTGGGACCACATCCGCACTCACAGGAGCCCGGCTTCCTCAGGACCCCTTGGAGGAATCTGGAGGAGCTGTTGGGGTCACGTCCACATCAGAAAGGACTCCTCAGAACCACAGGGTAAGTGAAAGGGTAGAATGAATGGTAGGGTTAGGGGAGGGGAGGAAGTTGGTGGTTAGCCTTAGGTTAGATGTTAGGGGTTAGTGATTATGTTTATGGTTACAAATTAGAGGTTAGGAGAGGCATAAGGGTATTGGTCAGTTTTAAGAGTTAGGATGGGGTTAGGGTAAGGGGTTAGGGTAAGGATTTAGTGTTAGCGTTAGGGTTTAGGCTCTAGGGATTAGGGCAGGAGGTTAGGAGTTGGGGTTAGGGTTATGGTTAGAGTTAGGGTTGGGCTTAGGTTTGCAGTTAGGGTTAGGGTTAGGGTGTGAGTTATGGTTAGGGGTTAGAGTTAAGGGTTAGAGTTAAAGTTAGGGCTAGGTTTAGGGTTAGGGCGAGGGTTAGGATTAGGATAGGGGTTAGGGCTAGGGTTAGGGTTAGTGTTTGGTTAGGGTTTAGGGTTAGGGACAGGTCAGGGTCAGGGTACGGTTTTGGAAAAGGGTAAGATATAGGGTTAGGGATTGGGTTAGGGGTTGGTTTTAGGGTATGGGTTAGGGTACAGTTTGGGGTATGAGATAGGATTAATATTAGAGGGTTAGGGTTAGGGTACAAGTTAAGGTTAGGAATAGGATTTGAATAACTTATTTTAAGGTTAGGGTTAGAGGTCAGGTTTTGGGTTAGATTGAAGGTAGGGTTCAGGGTTAAGGAAACCTGAGTTTAGGTGAACCTATGTTTAGGAGTTAGGGTGAGGGTTGGCAGAAAGTTCAGTGAATGTGTTTTGGTCTTGGGGTTTGTGTTTGGTTTTCGATTAGTGATGCGTCTTGTTTAATGGTTAGGTTAACATTAGGATTAAGTGTAGGTTTAGGGTTATGTCTGTGTATGGTTAGAGTTTGGGTCTTGGCCTGTGCCTGCACTGGGACTCCTAGCATCTTGGGCCATTTAGTTTTATGCACTCTATTTAGGTTTTGGGTTCAAAGATAGCCTGACTCCACCAAGTCAGTGGCCTCCCCAGAGAATCAAAATCCAGGCCTCTGCTGGGGTGAGAATAGTCATGGCAGGCTTCTCCCGAGCTGAGCTAAGGAGGGGATTTATGGCTCTAAAGACTCTTTATTTGGATTTTCAGTTGCCTTTCTGATTTTTTCTCTAGTGCATACATGTTTCGTCAATACTACCTATTATTATTTTAAAGTTTTACTTGAATTCCTCTTTGTATACACAGAATGATATAGTTTCAGGTTTACCACATAGTGATTCAACCCTTGGATACAACGCCTGGTACTGGTCACAGGTGCCCTCCACTATGCCCATCCCCTGATTTCCCATCCCCCCCACCTTCCTTTGGTATTTATTAGTTTATTCTCTGTGGTTAAGAGTGTGTTTTTTTGTTTGCTTCTCTCATCCCCCCCCCTGCCCCTTTGCCAGTTTGTCTGGTTTCTTAAAATTCACATGTGAATGCAATTGTATGGTATTTGGTATCTGTCTTTCTCTGACTGACTGAGTTCATTGAGCATAAGTCCTTTCCACTTCTCCCACGTCATTGGAAATGGCTTCATTTCATCGCTTCTGATGACCCAGTGATGTCGCAGTGGGTATATTTACCACATCATCTCTGCCCATTCATCAGTCAATGGACATCCGGGCTGTATCTACAGTTTGGCTGTTGTTGATAACGCTGCTACAAACACTGGGCTGCGTGTCCCACTTGGAATCTACTAAACGACTTTTCTATCCTCGGAGTAAATACCTAGCTCTACAATTTTGGAATCGTAGGGTAGGTCTATTTTTAACTTCTTTTTTAAATTTTTTTATGATAGTCACAGAGAGAGAGGCAGAGACACAGGCAGAGGGAGAAGCAGGCTCCGTGCACTGTGAGCCCGATGTGGGATTCGATCCTGGGTCGCCAGGATCGCGACATGGGCCAAAGGCAGGTTCCAAAGCGCTGCACCACCCAGGGATCCCCTATTTTTAACGTCTCGAGGACCCCCCACAATATTTTCCACAGTGGCTGCACCTGTTCCCATGCCCACCAGGAGTGTAAGGGGGCTCCCTCTTCTCTATAGCCTCAACAACACCTGTTGTTTCTTCTGTTAATTTTAGCCAATCTGACGGCTGTCAGGTGACATCTTATTGTGGTTTTCATTTGCATTTCCCTGATGATGGGTGACGCTGAGTGTCTTTCGGTGTCTGGTGGCCATCTGTATGTCTTGTCAGAGACAAAGTCCTTTCATGTCTTCTGACCATCTGCAGTTGGATAATTTGTGTTTAGGATGCTGATATTTATATTTGCTTTACGTATTTTGCATACTAACTTTATTGGATGTGTTGTTTACAAATATCTCGTTTCATTTTGTATGTTGCCTGTTAGCGTTGGTTGTGTCTTTCAATTTGCAGAAGCTTTTGAATTTGATGAAGTCCCAATAGTATTTTTGCTTTTGTTTCCCTCAACTCAGAGGCATATCTAGAAAGAAGATCCAATGGCCAACGTCAAAGACGTTGCTGCCTATCTTTTCTTCTTTTTATGATTTCAGGTCTCACATTTAGGTCTTTCATCCATTTTGAATTTATTTTTTATATATATGGTGTAAGAAAGTGGTCCCATTTCATTCTTCTGCATGTGGCTGCCTGGTTTTCCCAACACCATTTGTTCTTATCCTGGGGTCAGGTTTGTTGAAGAGACTGTCTTTGTGCCATTGGATATTCCTTCCTGCCTTGTTGTCGACTAATGGATCATAGAGTTACAGGTTTGTATCTTGTTTCGGCATTCCATTCTATTCTATTGATCTAAGCGTCTCCTGTTGAGAGATTCTTGATTGCTGATTCAATTTCGTTATTGGTTATCTGTCTGTTCAAGTTTCTTATTTCTTCCTTTTTCATTTTTGCTATGTTATATATTTCCAGGAATTGATCTATTTCTTCCAGGTTCTAGGTTGCTGGCATATAATTGTTCATAATGCTCTCTTATAAACGTTTGTATTTCTCTAGTGTTGGTTGTTATTTCTCTTATCTCATTTGTGATTTTAATTGGGTCCTTTCTCATCTTTTTATCTTTTTCTTTTTTAAAGATTTTATTTATGTATTCATGCGAGACACAGAGAGGCAGGGGTATAGGCAGGGGGAAAATGAGGCTCCATGCAGGGAGCCTGATGTGGGACATGATTCCCCAGGACCCCAGGATCATGACGTGAGCCAAAGCAGATGCTCAACTACTGAGACACACAGGTGCCTTGCTGATTCAATTCCTTTGCTAGTTATGGGTCTATTCACATTTTCTATTTCTTCCTCTTTGAGATTTGCTCGTTTGCACATTTCTAGGGATCTCTCCAATTCTTCCTGGTCTCCCAGTTTATTTGTGTATAATCTTTCATAGTATTCCCTTATTATTGTCTTATTTTCTGGTGTTGATTGTGATCACTCTTCTCTCTTTTGTGATTTTATTTATTTAGTTCTTTTCTGTTTTCTTGTCGATAAGGCTGGCTAGGGCTTGATCCATTTTCTTAGTTATTTTGAAGAACCAGTTCTTAGTTTCATTATTCCATTCTACTGTTTTGTTTTTTCTGTATTGTTTATTTCTGCTCTCATCTTTATTTTTCCCTTCTTCTGTAGGCTTTAGGCTTTGTTTGCTATTCCTTTTCCAGCTCCTTTAGGTGTAGTGTTGGGTTGTGTATTGGAGACTTCTTGTTTCTTGAGGTAGGCCTGTATTGCTATCTACTTCCCTCTAAGGACTGTCTTTGCTGCATCCTAGAGGTTTGAAGAAACATGTCTTCATTTTAATTTCTTTTAAATTTCCTCTTTAATTTCCTGGTTGCTCAATTCCTTCTCTAGTAGGATCATAATCTCCACGAATTTTTGGTCTGTCCAAATATTTTCTTACTGTCGACTTCGAGTTTCATAGTGTCGTGGTCCGAAAATGTATATGGTGTGATACCATCCTTCTTGTACCTGTTGTACCTGTTGAGGGCTGATTTGTGGCCCATGATATAATCTGTTCTGTAGAATGTCCCATCTGCACTTGAAAGGAATGTGTATTCTGCTTTAGGAAGAAATATTCAGACTATATCTGTTGAGTCCCTGTGGTCCAGTGTGTCAAGGCTATTGTTACCCTGTTCATGTTCTTCATAGACGATCGGTCCATTGTCATAAGTGGGTGTTAAAATCCCCTGTCATTGTATTATTATTATCAGTGTGTTCCTGTACGTTTGTTGTTAATTGGTTTCTATATTTCAGTACTCCCACGTTGGCAGCATAAATATGTAGTTGTTTGATCCTTTTTTTTAAATAAATTTATTCTTTATTGGTGTTTAATTGACCAACATACAGAATAACACGCAGTGCTCATCCCGTCAAGTGTCCCCCTCAGTGCCCGTCACCCATTCGCCCCATCCCCCATCCTCCTCCCCTTCCAGCACCACTAGTTCTTTTCCCAGAGTTAGGAGTCTTTATGATCTCTCTCCCTTTCTGATATTTCCCAAAGGTTTCTTCTCCATTCCTTATATTCCCTTTCACTATTATTTATATTCCCCAAAGGAATGAGAACATACACTGTTTGTCCTTCTCCGATTGACTTCCTTCACTCAGCATAATTCCCTCCAGTTCCATCCACGTTGAAGCAAATGGTGGGTATTTGTCGTTTCTAATGGCTGAGTAATATTCCATTGTATACATAAACCACATCTTTATCCATTCATCTTTCGATGGACACCGAGGCTCCTGCCACAGTTTGGCTATTGTGGACATTCTGCTATAAACATCGGGGTGCAGGTGTCCTGGTGTTTCATTGCATCTGAATCTTTGGGGTAAATCCCCAATAGTGCAATTGCTGCGTCGTCAGGCAGGTCTATTTTTAACTCTTTGAGAACCTCCACACAGTTTTCCAGAGTGACTGCACCAGTTCACATTCCCAACAGCAGTGTAAGAGGTTGCCCTTTTCTCCGCATCCTCTCCAACATTTGTGGTTTCCTGCCTTGTTAATTTTCCCCATGCTCACTGGTTTGAGGTGGTATCTCATTGTGGTTTAGATTTGTATATCCCTAAGGACAAGTGATGCAGAGCATTTTTTCATGTGCATGTTGGTCATGTCAATGTCTTCCTCTGTGAGATTTCTCTTCATGTCTTTTGCCCATTTCATGATTGGATTGTTTGTCTCTTTGGAGTTGATTTTAAGAAGTTCTTTATAGATCTTGGAAACTAGCCCTTTGTCTGAAACGTCTTTTTTCAAATATCTTCTCCCATGCTGTAGGTTGTCTTTTAGTTTTGATGACTGTATCCTTTGCTGTGAAAAAGCTTCTTATCTTGATGAAGTCACAATAGTTCATTTTTGCTTTTGTTTCTTTTGCCTTCATGGATGTACCTTGCAAGAAGTTGCTGTGGCCAAGTTTAAAATGGGTGTTACCTGTGTTCTCCTCTAGGATTTTGATGGACTCTTGTCTCACATTTAGATCTTTCATCCATTTTGAGTTTATCTTTGTGTATGGTGAAAGAGAGTGGTCTAGTTTCATTCTTCTGAAGGTGGATGTCCAATTTTCCCAGCACCATCTATTGAAGAGACTGTCTTTCTTCCAATGGATAGTCTTTCCTCCTTTATCGAATATTAGTTGACCATAAAGTTCAAGGTCCACTTCTGGGTTCTCTATTCTGTTCCATTGATCTATGTGTCTGTTTTTGTGCCAGTACCACACTGTCTTGATGACCACAGCTTTGTAGTACAACCTGGCATTGTGATGCCCCCAGATATGGTTTTCTTTTTTAAAATTCCCCTGGCTTTTTGGGGTCTTTTCTGATTCCATACAAATCTTAAAATAATTTGTTCTAACTCTCTGAAGAAAGTCCATGGTATTTTGATAGGGATTGCATTAAACCTGTTCATTGCCTGGGTAACATTGACATTTTCACAAAATTAATTCTGCCAATCCATGAGCATGGAATATTTTTCCATCTCTTTGTGTCTTCCTCAATTTCTTTCAGAAGTGTTCTATTGTTTTTAGGGTATAGATCATTTACCTCCTTGGTTAAGTTTATTTCTAGATATCTTATGATTTGGGTGCAATTGTAAATGAGATTGACTCCTTAATTTCTCTTTCTTCAGTCTCATTGTTAGTGTAAAGAAATGCCATTGATTTCTGGGCATTGATTTTGTATCCTGCAATGCTACCTAATTGCTGTATGAGTTCTAGCAATCTTGTGGGGGAGGGTTTTGGGTTTTCTAGGTAGAGTATCATGTCATCGGTGAAGAGGGAGAGTTTGAATTCTTCTTTTCCAATTTAAATGCCTTTAGTGTCTTTTTGTTGTCTGATTGCTGAGGCTAGGATTTCCAATACTATGTTGAATAGCAGTGGTGAGAGTGGACATCCCTGTCTTGTTCCTGATCTCAGGGGAAAGGCTCCCAGTGCTGACCCATTGAGAATGATATTTGCTGTGGGCTTTTCGTAGATGGCTTTTAAGATGTTGAGGAATGTTCCCTCATTCCCTATGCTCTGAAGTGTTTTGATCAGGAATGGATGCTGTATTTTGTCAAATGCTTTCTCTGCATCTAATGAGAGGATCATATGGTTCTTGGTTTTTCTCTTGCTGATATGATGAATCACATTGATTGTTTTGCAAATGTTGAACCATCCTTGTGACCCATGGATAAATCCTACTTGGTCATGGTGACTAATATTCTTTTTTTTTAATTTATTTTTTATTGGTGTTCAATTTACTAACATACAGAATAACCCCCAGTGCCCGTCACCCATTCACTCCCACCCGCCGCCCTCCTCCCCTTCTACCACCCCTAGTTCGTTTCCCAGAGTTAGCAGTCTTTCTTCTGTCTCCCTATCTGATATTTCCCACACATTTCTTCTCCCTTCCCTTATATTCCCTTTCACTATTATTTATATTCCCCAAATGAATGAGAACATATAATGTTTGTCCTTCTCCGACTGACATACTTCACTCAGCATAATACCCTCCAGTTCCATCCACATTGAAGCAAATGGTGGGTATTTGTCATTTCTAATAGCTGAGTAATATTCCATTGTATATATAGACCACATCTTCTTTATCCATTCATCTTTCGATGGACACCGAGGCTCCTTCCACAGTTTGGCTATTGTGGCCATTGCTGCTATAAACATCGGGGTGCAGGTGTTCCGGCGTTTCATTGCATTTGTATCTTTGGGGTAAATCCCCAACAGTGCGATTGCTGGGTCGTAGGGCAGGTATATTTTTAACTGTTTGAGGAACGTCCACACAGTTTTCCAGAGTGACTGCACCAGTTCACATTCCCACCGTGTATGAGGGTTCCCTTTTCTCCACATCCTCTCCAACATTTGTTGTTTCCTGCCTTGTTAATTTTCCCCATTCTCACTGGTGTGAGGTGGTATCTCATTGTGGTTTTGATTTGTATTTCCCTGATGGCAAGTGATGCAGAGCATTTTCTCATATGCATGTTGGCCATGTCTATGTCTTCTTCTGTGAGATTTCTGTTCATGTCTTTTGCCCATTTCATGATTGGATTGTTTGTTTCTTTGGTGTTGAGTTTAATAAGTTCTTTATAGATCTTAGAAACTAGCCCTTTATCTGATATGTCATTTGCAAATATCTTCTCCCATTCTGTAGGTTGTCTTTGAGTTTTGTTGACTGTATCCTTTGCTGTGCAAAAGCTTCTTATCTTGATGAAGTCACAATAGTTCATTTTTGCTTTTGTTTCTTTTGCCTTCGTGGATGTATCTTGCAAGAAGTTACTATGGCCGAGTTCAAAAAGGGTGTTGTCTTTGTTCTTCTCTAGGATTTTGATGGACTCTTGTCTCACATTTAGATCTTTCATCCATTTTGAGTTTATCTTTGTGTATGGTGAAAGAGAGTGGTCTAGTTTCATTCTTCTGCATGTGGATGTCCAATTTTCCCAGCACCATTTATTGAAGAGACTGTCTTTCTTCCAATGGATAGTCTTTCCTACTTTATCGAATATTAGTTGCCAAATAAAGTTCAGGGTCCACTTCTGGATTCTCTATTCTGTTCCACTGATCTCTGTGTCTGTTTTTGTGCCAGTACCACACTGTCTTGATGACCACAGCTTTGTAGTACAACCTGAAATCTGGCATTGTGATGCCCCCAGATATGATTTTCGTTTTTTAAATTCCCCTGGCTATTCGGGGTCTTTTCTGATTCCACACAAATCTTAAAATAATTTGTTCTAATTCTCTGAAGAAACTCCATGGTATTTTGATTGGGATTGCATTAAACGTGTATATTGCCCTGGGTAACATTGACATTTTCACAATATTAATTCTGCCAATCCATGAGCATGGAATATTTTTCCATCTCTTTGTGTCTTCCTCAATTTCTTTCAGAAGTGTTCTATACTTTTGAGGCTATAGATCCTTTACATCTTTGGTTAGGTTTATTCCTAGGTATCTTATGCTTTTGGGTGCAATTGTAAATGGGATTGACTCCTTAATTTCTCTTTCTTCAGTCTCATTGTTAGTGTATAGAAATGCCACTGACTTCTGGGCATTGATTTTGTATCCTGCCACGCTACCGAATTGCTGTATGAGTTCTAGCAATCTTGGGGTGGAGACTTTTGGGTTTTCTATGTAGAGTATCATTTCATCAGTGAAGAGGGAGAGTTTGACTTCTTTGCCAATTTGAATGCCTTTAATGTCTTTTTGTTGTCTGATTGCTGAGGCTAGGACTTCCAGTACTATGTTGAATAGCAGTGGTGAGAGTGGACATCCCTGTCTTGTTCCTGATCTTAGGGGAAAGGCTCCCAGTGCTTCCCCATTGAGAATGATATTTGCTGTGGGCTTTTCGTAGATGGCTTTTAAGATGTTGAGGAATGTTCCCTCTATCCCTATACTCTGAAGAGTTTTGATCAGGAATGGATGCTGTATTTTGTCAAATGCTTTCTCTGCATCTAATGAGAGGATCATATGGTTCTGGTTCTTGATTTTTCTCTTGCTGATATGATGAATCACATTGATTGTTTTACGGGTGTTGAACCAGCCTTGTGTCCCGGGGATAAATCCTACTTGGTCATGGTGAATAATTTTCTTAATGTACTGTTGGATCCTATTGGCCAGTATCTTGTGAAGAATTTTTGCATCCATGTTCATCAGGGATATTGGTCTGTAATTCTTCTTTTTGGTGGGGTCTTTGGTTTTGGAGTTAAGGTGATGCCGGCCTCATATAATGAATTTGGAAGTACTCCATCTCTTTCTATCTTTCCAAACAGTTTTAGGAGAATAAGTATGGTTTCTTCCTTAAACGTTTGATAAAATTCCCCTGGGAAGCCATCTGGCCCTGGACTCTTGTGTCTTGGGAGGTTTTTGATGACTGCTTCAATTTCCTTCCTGGTTATTGGCCTGTTCAGGTTTTCTATTTCTTCCTGTTCTAGTTTTGGTAGTTTGTGGCTTTCCAGGAATGCGTCCATTCTTCTAGATTGCCTAATTTATTGGCGTATTGCTGTTCATAATATGTTTTTAAAATCGTTTGTATTTCCTTGGTGTTGGTAGTGATCTCTCCTTTCTCATTCATGATTTTATTAATTTGAGTCTTCTCTCTCTTCTTTTTAATAAGGCTGGCTAATGGTTTATCTATCTTATTAATTCTTTCAAAGAACCAACTCCTGGTTCTGTTGATCTGTTCCACAGTTCTTCTGGTCTCGATTTCGTTGAGTTCTGCTCGAATCTTTATTAACTCCCTTCTTCTCTTGTGTGTAGGATCTATTTGCTGTTTTTTCTCTAGATCCTTTATGTGTAAGGTTAGCTTTTGTATTTGAGTTCTTTCCAGTTTTTGAATGGATGCTTGTATTGCGATGTATTTCCCCCTTAGGACTGCTTTTGCTGCATCCCAAAGATTTTGAACGGTTGTATCTTCATTCTCATTAGTTTCCATGAATCTTTTTAATTCTTCCTTAATTTCCTGGTTGACTCTTTCCTCTTGTAGCAGGATGGTCCTTAACCTCCACGTGTTTGAGGTCCTTCCAAACTTCTTGTTGTGATTTAGTTCTAATTTCAAGGCATTATGGTCTGAGAATATGCAGGGCACAATCCCAATCTTTTGGTATCGGTTCAGACCCGATTTGTGACCCAATATGTGGTCTATTCTGGAGAAAGTTCCATGTGCGCTTGAGAAGAATGTGTATTCAGTTGAGTTTGGATGTAAAGTTCTGTAGATATCTGTGAAATCCATCTGGTCCAGTGTATCATTTAAAGCTCTCGTTTCTTTGGAGATGTTGTGCTTCGAAGACCTATCGAGTATAGAAAGAGCTAGATTGAAGTCACCAAGTATAAGTGTATTATTATCTAAGTATTTCTTCACTTGGGTTAATAATTGATTTATATATTTGGCAGCTCCCACATTTGGGGCATATATATTGAGGATTGTTAAGTCCTCTTGTTGAATAGATCCTTTAAGTATGATATAGTGTCCCTCTTCATCTTTCACTACAGTCTTTGGGGTAAATTTTAGTTTATCTGATATAAGGATGGCTACCCCTGCTTTCTTTTGAGGACCATTCGAATGGTAAATAGTTCTCCAACCTTTTATTTTCAGGCTGTAGGTGTCCTTCTATCTAAAATGAGTCTCTTGTAGACAGCAAATAGATTTGTCCTGCTTTTTTATCCAGTGTGAAACCCTGCGCCTTTTGATGGGGTCATTAAGCCCGTTCACATTCAGAGTTACTATTGAGAGATATGAGTTTAGTGTCATCATGATATCTATTCAGTCCTTGTTTTTGTGGACTGTTCCACTGAACTTCTTCTTAAAGGGGAATTTTAAGAGTCCCCCTTAAAATTTCTTGCAGACCTGGTTTGGAGGTCACATATTCTTTTAGTTGCTGTCTGTCTTGGAAGCTCTTTATCTCTCCTTCCATTTTGAATGAGAGCCTTGCTGGATAAAGTATTCTTGGTTGCATGTTCTTCTCATTTAGGACCCTGAATATATCCTGCCAGCCCTTTCTGTCCTGCCAGGTCTCTGTGGAGAGGTCTGCTGTTACCCTAATACTCCTCCCCATAAAGGTCAGGGATTTCTTGTCTCTTGCTGCTTTAAGGATCTTCTCTTTATCTTTGGAATTTGCAAGCTTCACTATTAAATGTCGAGGTGTTGAACGGTTTTTATTGATTTTAGGGGGAGATCTCTCTATTTCCTGGATCTGAATGCCTGTTTCCCTTCCCAGTTAGGAAAGTTTTCAGCTAGAATTTGTTCAAATACATATTCTGGCCCTCTGTCCCTTTCGGCGCCCTCAGGATCCCCAATTAAACGTAGGTTTTTCTTTCTCAGGCTGTCGTTTATTTCCCTTAATCTATCTTCATGGTCTTTTAATTGTTTGTCTCTTTTTTCCTCAGTTTCCCTCTTTGTTATCAACTTGTCTTTTATGTCACTCACTCGTTCTTCCACCTCGTTAACCCTCGTCGTTAGGACTTCTAGTTTGGATTGCATCTCATTCAATTGATTTTTAATTTCTGCCTGATTAGCTCTAAATTCTGCAGTCATGAAGTCTCTTGAGTCCTTTATACTTTTTTCTAGAGCCACCAGTAGCTGTATAATAGTGCTTCTGAATTGGCTTTCTGACATTGAATTGTAATCCAGATTTTGTAACTCTGTGGGAGAGAGGACTGTTTCTGATTCTTTCTGTTGAGGTGAGGTTTTCCTTCTAGTCATTTTGCTCAGTGCAGAGTGGCCAAAGCAAGTTGTATTGGGAAAAAGAGAAAAAAAGAGGAGAGAAAGAAGGAAAGAAAAGAGAAAGAGAAAAAAAGGGAAGAAAAAAAACGAAGGAAAAGGAAAGAAGAAAAAGAGAAAGAAAAAGAAAGGAGGAAAAAAAGGGGGTGGGGGAAGGAAACAAATCAAAAAGCAAAGCAAAACAAAACAAAACAAAAAAAAGAACCACGGGGGAGTATCTTCTGATTTTGTGTACTTTAAGTCCCTTGGCTTCTCCTGGAAGTTGTCAGTCTAGCTGGTGTTCTGGGGGAGGGGCCTGTTGTGCTGATTTTCAGGTGTTAGCAGTTGGGGGAGCTGCTGTGCCCCTGCCTGGTACAGGGCTCAGTGGGGGTTGTTTACCCTGTGAGGCCGCAGGAGGAACAGCCCCAGTGGCGGGGCCAGCTCTGGAAACCTGGATTCAGCTCCGGCAGGAACTCTGTCTGCAGGGCCTGGAGGCTCTGGGGGGGGGCCGCTGATCTGCTCAGCTGGGGCAGGAGCGTCCTTGCTGTCCTGGGCCCTCCCGGCCTCTGCCTGTCCCGGGGGAGGCGGGATCCTGGGCTGTGTCCCGGCGCCCTGTGCTCCGGAGCCTGCGCTGGTGGATTCGCGCTCCCGGGCCGCGCAACCCCCTCCGCGGAGCTGCCGCCCGAGCCCCTCCGAGCTGCTCCTGGAACCGCGCAGCCCCCTCCGCACGGAGCCTCTTCCTCTGCCCGAGCCCCTCCGAGCTGCTCCCGGGGCCGTGCAGCCCCGTCCGCGGAGCCGCCGCCCGAACCCCTCTGAGCTGCTCCGGGTCCCACCGGGTCCGCTGTGCGCGCTGCAGCCCTTAGGGAGCTCGGCGCACTCTCCTGGGCGCGCAGTTGCTCTGTTAGTGTCCCCGGGAGTCCGAGGGCATCCCCGCCCTCCTGGGTCCTGCTCCACCTCCCCGCGAGCCCCTTTCCGCCCGGGGAAGGTCGGTGCAGCTCCTGCGTCTCCGGGTAGGGGCTCTCCTGTCCTGGGGACACTCGCCCCGGCCTCAGCCCGGCTCCTCGCGGGGCCCCTCCCCCCTGGAGGCCTTTTGTTTCTTTATTTCTTTTTCCCCGTCTTCCTACCTTGATAGAAGCGCGAACTCTTCTCACTGTTGCATTCCAGGTGTTCTCTCTTTAATTCTCAGGCCGAATTCATAGATTTTCAGGATGATTGGAAGGTTTTCTAGGTAATTTGGTGGAGACAGGTGATTTGGAGACCCTACTCCTCCGCCATCTTGCTCCTCCCCCCCCATACGATTTTCAATTCGATTCGATTTGATTGTTTTCGATTCGATTTGATTCTATTCGATTTTTGGATTCGATTCCTTTCGATTCGATTTGATACGATTAGATTTTTTCGATTCGATTCAATACGATTTGATTCTTTTGGATTCGATTCGATTCGATTCTTTTCAATTCGATTCGATTCGATTCTTTTCGATTCGACTCAATTCGATTCTTTTTGATTCAATTCGATTTGATTCTTTCCGTTTCGGGTCGATTCTTTTCCATTCGATTATTTTCGATTCGATTCGATTTTTTTCGATTCAATCCAATTCGATTCGATTCTTTTCTATTCTATTTTATTTTTTCGATTTGATTCGATTCTTTTTGATTTGATTCGATGCGATTCGATTCATTTAGATTCGATTCGATTAGATTCTTTTCGATTCTTTGGGATTCAATTCGATTCGATTCTTTTCGATTCTATTCAATTCGATTCTGTCGATTCGATTCGATTCTATCCGGTTTTTTATTCGATTTTTTTATTCGATTCAATTCTTTTCGATTCGATTCATTTTGTTTCGATTCGAATTTTGATTCCATACATTTCAATTCGATTCGATTCGATTCTTTTCGATGTGATTCGATTCTATTTGATTCTTTTAGATTCGATGCGATTTTCATTTCGATTCGATTCAATTCGATTCTTTTCGTTACGATTCTTTTCAATTTTATTTGATTCAATTCTTTTCAATTCGATTCGATACTGTTCGATTCGATGTTTTCAATTCAATTCGATTGGAATCGTTTTATTTTCGATTCAATTCGATACGATTCTTTTCGATTCTATTCAATTCGGATCTTTTCGGTTCTGTTTGATTTGATTCTTTTTGATTCGATTCAATTCTTTTCGATTTGATCGATTCAATTCTTTTGTTTCGATTCTTTTCGATTCGATTCTTTTTTATTTGATTCGATTCAATTCAATTTATTTTTATTCAGTTCGATTCAATTCGATTCTTCTCGATTCTTCTCGATTCAATTCAATTCGATTTGAATATTTTCTATTCAATTCGATTCGATTCTTTTCGATTGATTCGATTCGGTTCTTTGATTCGATTTGATTCAATTCTTGAATTCGATTCGATTCGATTCGATATGATTCTTTTCAATTCGATTCGATCTATTCGATTTTAGATTCTATTTCTTTTATTCGATTCGATTCGATTCTTTTCAAGTCTATTCTTTTCGATTCGATTCTTTTCGACTCGATTCGATTCCTTTCGATTCGATTCTTTTCGATTCCTTCAATTCGATTCTTTTTGTTTCGATACGATTCTTTTTGATTTGATTCTTTTAGATTCGATTCGATTTGATTCGATTTTTTGGTTCGATTCATTTGATTCGATTTGAATCTTTTTGATTTGATTTGAATCAATTCGAATATTCGATTCTATTCGATTCTTTTTTATTCTATTCAATACGATTCGATTCTTTTCGATTAAATATGATTCTTTTCGATTCGAATGGATTCGATTCTTTTCGATTCGACTCGATTCCATTATTTTCGAATCTATTCGATTTGATTCTTTTCGATTTGATTCGAATCGATTCGATTCTTTTCGATTCAATTCGATTCGAACCTTTTTGATTCGATTCGATTCTTTTCGATTCAGTTTGATTCTTTTTGTTTGGATTTGATTCTTTTCGATTTGATTCTTTTCAATTTGATTCGATTCGATTCTTTTCGATTCAATTTGATTCGGTCGATTTTTTTATTTGATACTTTTCGATTTGATTCTTTTCGATTCAATTCGATTCGTTTTGATTCTTTTCGATTCTATTCGATACGATTTAAATATTTTCATTTCGATTTGATTCTTCTCGATTTGATGCGATTCAATTCGATTCTTTTCGATTCGATTTGATTCAATTCTTTTCGATTCAATTCGATTCTTTCAATTTGATTCTTTTCGATTTGATTCGATTCGTTTCAATTCGATTCTTTTTGATTTGATTCGTTTCGATTCTTTTCGATTTGTTTCAATACTGTTCAGTTTGATTCTTTTCGATTTAATTCGATTCAAATCAATTCGATTCTTTTCATTCGATTAGAATCAATTCGATTCGATTCAATTTGATTTGATTCTTTTTGATTTGATTCGATACGATTCGATTGTTTTCATTTCGATTCGATACTTTTCGATTTGATTCGATTCATTTGGATTCAATTCGATACTGTTCGATTCGCTTCTTTTCTATTCAAATCAATTCGATTCAATTCTTTTGGATAAAATTCGATTTTTTTAGATTCTTTTCAATTCCTTTCAATTCTAATCGATTTGATTCTTTTCGATTCGATTCGATTCTTTTCAATTCAATTCTTTTCAATTCGATTCTTTTCGATTAAATTCGATTCGATTCAATTCTTTTCATTACAATATGATTCGTCTTGGTTTGATTCTTTTCGATTCGATTTTTTTATTCGATTCGATTCTATTCTTTTCTATTCGATTCGATTAGATTCTTTTTGATTCGATTCGATTCTTTTCATTTTGATTCGATTCTTTTCGAATCGATTCGATTCGATTCTTTTCAATTCCATTCATTTCGATTTGATTCTTTTTGATTCGATTAGATTAGTTTTTATTCGATTCGTTTTGATTCTATTTGTTTTGATTCGATCTTTTCGATTTGATTCTTTTAGATTCAATTCTATTCGATTCTTTTCATTTCGATTCAATTTGTTTCGATTAGAATTTTTTTGATTTGATACTTTTCGATCCGATTCGATTCGATTTTTTTCTATTCGATTCTTTTCGGTTCTATTCGATTCGATTCTTTTCGGTTCTATTTGATTCGTTTCTTTTCGATTTGATTCGATTCTTTTCGATTCGATTCTATTTGATTCTTTTTCTTTCAATTTGATTCTTTTCGATTCGATTCTTTTTTATTTGATTCGATTTGATTCGATTTATTTCGATTTGATTCGATTCAATTCGATTCTTCTCTATTCTTTTCGATTCAATTCAATTCGATTTGATTCTTTTCGATTCTTTTCTATTTGATTTGATTCAATTCTTTTCGATTTGATTCGATTTGATTCGATTCGATTTTTTCGATTCGATTTTTTTTATTTGATTCAATTCGATTGTTTTCATTTGGATTCTATTCTTTTTGATTCGATTTTTCTTCAATTCGATTCTTTTCGATTTGATTCGATTCTTTTCTTTTTTTTTTAAAGATTTTATTTATTTATTCATGATAGTCACAGAGAGAGAGAGAGAGAGGCTCAGAGACACAGGCAGAGGGAGAAGCAGGCTCCGTGCACCGGGAGCCCGACGTGGGATTCGATCCCGGGTCTCCAGGATCGCGCCCTGGGCCAAAGGCAGGCGCCAAACCGCTGCGCCACCCAGGGATCCCTGATTCGATTCTTTTCGATTCAATTCGATACTGTTCGACTTGATTCTTTTCGATTCAATTCGATTTGAATCGATTAGATTCTTTTCGATTCAATTCAATTCTATTCAATTCTTTTTTATTCAATTCGATTCTTTTCTAATCTATTTCATTCAATTCGATTCTTTTGGATTCAATTCGATTCTTTTCGATTCGATTCAATTCGACTCTTTTCGATTCGATTGAATTCAATTTGATACTTTTCGATTCGAATTGATCGATTTGTATCGATTCTTTTTGATTCGATTCAATTCGTTTCTTTTCAATTCTATTCGATTTTATTTGATTTTTTCGATTTGATTTGATACTTTTCCATTTGATTCTTCTCGTTTTGATTCGATTCTTCTTGATTCGAATCTTCTTTATTTGATTCGATTCGATTTGATTCTTTTCAATTCTTTTCGATTCAATTCAATTCCATTCGACTCTTTTTGATTCTATTAGATTCGATTCTATTCGATTCGATTCTGTCGATTCAATTCGATTCTATCCGGTTTTTTATTTTTTTATTTTTTTTCTATCTATCCGGTTTTTTATTCGATTTTTTTATTCGATTCGATTCAATTCTTTTCATTTCGATTCGATTCTTTTTGATTCAATTGCTTTCGATTCTATTTGATTCTTTTCGATTTGATTCGATTCTTCTCGTTTCGATTCCATTCGACTCGATTCTTTTGGATTAGATTCGATTCGATTCTCTTCGTTTCGATTCGAATCGATTCTTTTCTATTCGATTCAATTCGATAAAATTTGTATTGATTCTTTTCAATTCGATTCGATTCTTTTCAATTCTGTTCGATTTTTTTATTCGATTCGATTTGATTCTTTTCTATCAATTCGATTCGATTCTTTTCGTTTCGATTTGATTCTTTTTTATTCGATTCTTTTTTATCTGATGCGATTCGATTAGATTCTTTTTGATTCGATTTGATTCAATTCGATTCTTTTCGATTCAATTCGATTCAAATATTTTCGATTCGACTCTTTTCGATTCTTTTCAATTTGATTCGATAAGAATCTTTTCATTTCAATTCAATTCGATTCTTTTCGATTCAATTTGATTCTTTTCAATTCGATTCGATTCGATTCTTTTTCATTCGACTCAATTAGATTCTTTTCGATACGATTCTTTCCATTTCG
The DNA here is from genome assembly GCF_048164855.1 of Canis lupus baileyi. Classification (NCBI taxonomy): domain Eukaryota; kingdom Metazoa; phylum Chordata; class Mammalia; order Carnivora; family Canidae; genus Canis; species Canis lupus. The sequence goes on along the minus strand of NC_132844.1, from coordinate 72,594,379 downwards.
GTTCAATTCTTTTCCATTCGATTATTTTCGATTCGATTCATTTTGATTCTTTTCGATTCAATCCAATTCAATTCGATTCGATTATTTTCATTACAATTCGATTGGTCTCGGTTCGATTCTTTTCGATTCAATTCGATTCTTTTAGATTCGATCTTTTGATTCGATTCTATTCGAATCGATTCGATTCGATTCTTTTTGATTCCATTCGATTCGATTAGATTCTTTTCGATTCGATTCGATTCTTTTCAGATCGATTTGATTCGATTCTTGTTTCGATTTGATTCTTTTTGATTCGATTCTTTTCGATTCGATTCCATTCTTTTCGATTCGATTCTTTTCGTTGCGATTCGATTTTATTCTTTTCTATTCGATTCGATGCGAGTCTATCAATGGGATTCAATTAGATTCAATTCTTTTCGTTTTGAATCGATTCTTTTCGATTCGATTCTTTTCTTTTTTTGATTCGATTCTTTTCAATTTGATTCGATTCGATTCTTTTCGATTCGATTCAACACTGTTCGACTCGATTCTTTTCGATTCGTTTCAATTCAAATCGATTAGATTCTTTTCAATTCAATTCGATTCTTTTTGATTCGAATCAATTGGAATCGATTCTTTTGGATGCAATTCGATTCTTTTCTAATCTATTTCATTCAATTCGATTCTTTTGGATTCAATTCGATTAGATTCTTTTCGATTCTATTCAATTCGATTCGTTTCGATTGAATTCGATTCGATAGTTTTCGATTCGATTCGACCGATTCGTATCGATTCTTTTTCATTCGATTCGATTTGATTTTTTTGATTCTATTCGATTCCATTTGATTTTTTCAATTTGATTGGATTCTTTTTTATTTGATTCGATGCGATTTGATTCATTTCGATTTGATTCTATTCGATTTGATTAGATTCTTTTCGATTCAATTCAATTTGATTCAATTAAATTCTATTTGATTCGATTCTTTTCAATTCGATTCTTTTTGATTCGATTGTATTCAATTTGATACTTTTCTATTCAATTCGACTGATTCGTATCGATTCTTTTTTATTCATTTCGATTTGACTTTTTTCGATTCTATTTGATATTATTTGATTTTTTTTAATTTGATTCGATTCTTTTTGATTTGATTTGATGCAATTCGATTCATTTTGATTCAATTCGATTACATTCTTTTGGATTTTTTCGATTCAATTCGATTCAATTCTTTTTGATTCAATTAGATTCTATTCTATTTGATTCGATTCTTTTCGATTCATTCTTTTCGATTCAATTCTTTTCGATTTGATTCGATTCTTTTCTATTCCGTTCGATTCGTTTCCATTCGATTCGATTCTTTTGGATTCAATTCGATTCTTTTGATTTGATTCAAATCGATTTTTTTTATTCTATTCGATTCGATTTGATTCTTTTTTATCAATTCGATTCGATTGGATTCTTTTCGATTCTTTTCAATTCAATTCTTTTGCATTCTTTTAGATTCAATTCAATACGATTCGATTCTTTTCAATTCGATTATTTTTTATTCGATTCGATTAGATTCTTTTCTATTCAATTCGGTTCAATTCAATTCTTTTCTATTCGATTCGATTTTTTTCAATTTGATTTGATACGATTCTTTTCAATTCAATTCGATTCTTCTTTTCGATTCGATTCGATTTTTTGGATTCGATTCTTTTCGATTCGATACGATACGATTTGATTCTTTTAGATTTGATTCGATACGATTCGATTGTTTTCGATTCGATTCGATTCGAATCTTTTCGATTCAATTCGATTCGGTTCTTTTCATTTAGGTTCGATTCTTTTTGATTCGATTCGATTCGATTCTTTTCATTTCAATTCGATTCGTTTCGGTTCGATTCTATTCGATTCGATTCTTTTCTTTTGCTTTGATTAGAATCTTTTCGATTCGTTTCGATTCATTCTTTTCGATTCGATCTTTTGATTTGATTCTTTTCAAATCGATTCGATTAGATTCTTTTCGATTCTATTCGATTCGATTCTTTTCAATTCGATTCGATTCTTTTCATTTAGACTCGATTCGATTCTTCTTGTTTCGATTTGATTCTTTTCGATTCGTTTCTTTTCGATTCTATTTGAATCTTTTCTATTCGATTCTATTTGATTTGATTCTTTTGGATTCGATTAGATTCTTTTCTATTCGATTCGATTCGATTCTTTTCAATTCGACTCGATTAGTTTTGATTCGATTCGTTTTGATTCTATTCGTTTCTTTTCGATCTTTTCGATTTTATTCGATTCGGTTCTTTTCGATTCGATTCGATTTGCTTTGATTCAATTTTTTTGATTCGATACTTTTTGATTTGATTTGAATCTTTTCAATTTGATTTGATTCGATTCGATTCTTTTGATTTGATACGAATCAATTTTTTCATTGATTCGATTCGATTCTTTTCGATTCAATTCGATTTTTTTATTTGATTCGATTCAATTCTTTTCGATTCGATTCGATTCTTTTCATTCGATTCGATTCTTTTTGATTCGATTCTTTTTGATCTGATTTGATTCGATTAGATTCTTTTCGATTCGATTCAATTCGATTGTTTTCGATTCAATTCAATTCGATTCAATTCTTTTCGATTTGATTCTTTTCGATTAAATTTGATTCAATTCGATTCTTTTCGATTTGATTCGATTCGAATCTTTACAATTCATTTCTTTTTTTTTACAATTCATTTCAATACGATTCTTTTCAATTTGATTTGATTCTTTTCGATTCAATTCGATTCGATTCTTTTTTATTCAATTCGATTCAATTCAATTCTTTTTGATTCGATTCAATTCTTTTCAATTTGATTCGATAAGATTCTTTTCGATTCGATTCCATTGTTTTCGATTAGATTCGATTTTATTCCATTTTTGGATTCGATTCTTTTCGATTTGATTTGATACGATTAGTATTTTCAATTCAATACGATTGGATTCTTTTTGATTCGATTCGATTCGAGTCAAATCTAATTGCATAGGATACAAAAGAATCAAATCGAATCTAATCGAATCGAAAAGAATCGATTCGAATCGAATCGAAATGAATCAAATAGAATAGAAAAGAATCAAATCGAATGAATCAAATCAAATCAAATCGAATACAATAGAATAAAATAGAAAGGAATCAAATCGAAACAAATTGAAAAGAATCAAATGGAATCGAATCGAATAGAAAAGAATCGAAACGAATCGATTAGAAAAGAATCGAATCGAATAGAATAGAATAGAAAAGAATCGAATCAAATTGAAAAGAATCGTATCGAACCGAATTGAAAAGATTCGAATCAAATCGAATCGAAAAGAATCAAATTGAATCAAAAACAAATCGAAAAGAATTGAATTGAATTGAATTGAATCGAAAAGAATCAAAACGAATCGAACCAAAACTAATCGAGTCGAATGGAAAAGAATCGAATCGAAACGAATCAAAAAGAATCAAATCGAATCGAATCGAAAAGAATTGAATCGAAAAGAATCTAATCGATTCGAATTGAATTGAATCGAAAAGAATCGAGTCGAACAGTATCGAATCGAATCAAAAAGAATCGAATCAAATCAAATCGAAAAGAATCAATTCAAAACGAAAAGAATCGAATCTAATTGAATTGCATTGATAGACTCGCATCGAATCGAATCGAAAAGAATCAAATAGAACCGATTGGCAACGAAAAGAATCGAATCGAATCGAAAAGTATTGAATAAAAAAAAATTCGAATCGAAATGAATCAAATCGAAAAGAATCAGATCGAAAAGAATTGAATCGAAAAGAATCGAATCGAATTGAAAAGAATCAAATCAAATCGAAAAGAATTGATTCGAATCGAATGGAATCGAAAAGAATCAAATCGAATCGATTCGAATAGAATCGAATCAAAAGATCGAATCTAAAAGAATCGAATCGAATCGAATCAAAACGAATCGAATTGAATCGAAAAAATCGAATCGAAAAGAATCGAACCGAGACAAATTGAATTGTAACGAAAATAATCGAATCGAATTGAATCAGATTGAATCGAAAAGAATCGAATCGAATCAAATCGAAAAGAATTGAATGGAAAAGAATCGAACCGAAACGGAAAGAATCGAATCAAATTGAATCGAAAAGAATCGATTCGAGTCGAATCGAAAAGAATCGAATCGAATCAAATTGAAAAGAATAGATTCCAATCGAATCGAATTGAATTGAAAAAATCGTATCAAATAGAATCGAATAGAATAGAAAAGAACCGAATAGAATAGAACAGAATAGAATAGAATAGAATAGAAAAAGCTCGGATCGAATCACATCGAATAAAAAAATAGAATCGAAACGAATCGAATCCAATACATAAGAATAGAATAGAATAGAATAGGAAAAAAATCGAATCGAATCGAATTGAATGGAAAATAATCGAAGCGAATCAAAATGACTCGAATATAATAGAAAAGAATCGAATCAAATCAAAACGAATAGAATAGAATAATATAGAAAAGAATAGAATAGAATAGAATAGAAAAGAATTGAATCGCATAGAATAGAATAGACTAGGAAAGACTCGAATCGAATCAAATGTAATCGAATAGAATAGAAAAGAAATAGAAGAGAAGAGAATCGAATTGAATAGAAACGAATAGAATATAAAAGATTCGAATCGAATCGAATGGAAAAGAAAAGAATCGAATCGAATCTAATAGAAAAGAATCGAATCGAATCGAATAAAATAGAATAGAAAAGAATCAAATCGAATAGAACAGAAAAGAATTGAATCGAATCAAATAAAAAAGAATCAAATCGAATCAAATAGAATAGAAAAGAATCAAATCGAATCGAAAAGAATCGAATCGAATTGAAACGAATTGAATACAATAGAAAAGAATCGAATCGAATCAAAACGAATCGAATACAATAGAAAAAAATAGAAAGGAATCGAATCAAAACGAATTGAAAAGAATCGAATGGAATCGACCCAATAGAAAAGAACCAAAACGAACGATTAGAAAAGAATCGAATCAAATCGAATCGAATAAAATAGAATAGAAAAGAACTGAATTGAATCGAATTGAATAGAAAAGAATCGAATTAAATCAAATAGAAAAGAATTGAATCGAATCAAATTAAATCGAATCAAATAGAAAAGAATCGAAACGAATCGCATCAAATGGAAAAGAAGAGATGCGAATCAAATAGAATAGAAAAGAATCGAATCGAATAGAAGAGAAGAGAAAAGATCGAATCGAATCGAATAGAAAAGAATCTAATCGAATTCAATCGAATTGAATAGAAAAGAATCACATCGAATCGAATCGAATAGAAAAGAATCAAATCGAATCGAAATGAATAGAAAAGAATCTAATCAAATCAAATCGAATTGAATAGAATAGAAAAAATCAAATTGAATCGAATGGAATAGAAAAGAATCGAATAGAATAGAAAAGACCCAAATAGAATCGAATCAAATAGAATCGAATCGAAAAGAATTGAATCGAATCGAATCAAATAGAATAGAAAAAAATAGAATAGAATCAATTCTAATAGAATAGAATTGAATTGAATCGAATAGAATAGAAAAGAATAGAATAGAAAAGAATCGAATCAAATCGAATAGAAAACAATCGAACCGAATCGAACTGAAATGAATCAAATAGAAAAGAATCGAATCGTATCAAATTGAATCGAATAGAAAAGCATTGAATCGAATCAAACTGAATCGAATCGTATAGAAAAGAATAGAATAGAATAGAAAAGAATCAAATGAAATCGAATTGAATCGAATACAATAGAATAGAATAGAATCCAATCGAATTGAATCAAATTGAAAAAATCGTATCGAATAAAATCGAATAGAATAGAAAAGAATCGAATAGAATAGAATAGAACAGAATAGAATAGAATAAGGTCGGATCGAATCAAATCAAATAGAAAAGATCGAATCGAACCGAATCGAATCCAATACATAAGAATCAAATCGAATAGAATAGAAAAAAATCGAATCAAATCGAATCAAATGGAAAATAATCGAAGCGAATCGAAACGACTCAAATAGAAAAGAATCGAATCAAATCAAAACGAATAGAAGAGAATAGAATAATATAGAAAAGAATGGAATCGAATAGAATAGAAAAGAATCGAATCGAATCTAATAGAATAGAAAAGAATATAAGAGAATAGAATCAAATTGAATCGAAATGAATAGAATATAAAAGAATCGAATCGAATGAATGAAATAGAAAAGAATTGAATCGAATCGAAAAGATCGAATCAAATCAAATCAAATAGAAAATAATCGAATCAAATAAAATAGAATAGAAAACAATCTAAGTGAAGCGAATATAAAAGAATCAAATCGAATAGAACAGAAAAGAACCGAATCAAATAGAAAAGAATCGAATCGAATTGAATAAAATAGAATAGAATAGAAAAGAAGCGAAGCGAAGCAAATATAAAAGAATCAAATCGAATAGAATAGAACAGAAAAGAATTGAATCAGATCGAATCGAATAGAAAAGAATCAAATCGAATCGATTGAATAGAAAAGAATCGATCGAATCGAATAGAAAAGAATCTATTCAAACTGAATAGAATAGAATACAAAAAATAGAATAGAAAAGAATTGAATTGAATCAAATTGAATCGAACAGAAAAGAATCAATATAAAAGAATCAAATCGAATCAAATTAAATCAAATCAAATCAAATAGAAAAGAATCGATTTGAAACGAACGGAAAAGAATCGAATCAAATAGAATAGAAAACCGAAGCGAATCAAATCAAATAGAATTGAATAGAAAAAAATAGAATAGAATAGAATAGAAAAGAATCGAATCAAATCGAATCGAATATAAAATTCAAATGGAATCAAATAGAAGAGAATCGAATGGAATGGAATCGAATAGAATCAAAATGAATAGAATATAAAAGCATCAAATCGAATCAAATTGAATAGAATCGAATAGAAAAGAATCGATTTGAATAGAAAAGAAAAGAATTGAATCGAAACGAAGAGAATAAAAAAGAATCGAATCGAATCGACTCGAATAAAATAGAATAGAATTGAATAAAATGAAATAGAAAAGAATCGAATCCAATACAAAAGCATTGGATCGAACCGATTCGAATCGAATAGAAAAGAATCAAATCGAATTGAATAGAATAGAAAAGATTCGAGTCGAATCGAATTGAACAGAAAAGAATTGAATCGAATTGAAACGAATCAAATAGGAAAGAATCGAATCAAATCAGATCGAATCGAATACAATAGAATAAAATAGAAAAGAATCGAATCGAATAGAATAGAAAACAATCGAATCAAATCGAATAGAACAGAATCGAATCAAATCGAATAGAAAATAATCGAATCAAACTGAAACGAATCAAATAGAAAAGAATCGAATCGTATCAAATCGAATCGAATAGAAAAGCATTGAATCGAATCGAACTGAATCGAATTGAATAGAAAAGAATCGAACAAAACGAATAGAAATGAATCGAAACGAACTGAATCGCATAGAAGAGAAATGAATAGAATAGAATAGAATAGAAAAGAATCCAATCGAATCTAATCTAATTCAAAAAATCATATCAAATAGAATCGAATAGAATAGAAAAGAATCGAATCGAATAGAATAGAATAGAATAGAATAGAAAAAGGTCTGATCGAATCAAATCAAATAGAAAGATCGAATCAAACCGAATCAAATCGAATACACAAGAATCGAATCGAATAGAATAGAAAAAAATCAAATTGAATCGAATCGAATGGAAAATAATCGAATCGAATTGAAATGACTCACATCGAATAGAAAAGAATCGAATCAAAACGAATAGAAATGAATCGAACCAAATTGAATCGAATAGAAAAGATAAAATAGAATAGAATCCAATCAAATCGAATCAAATTCAAAAAATCATATCAAATAGAATAGAATAGAATAGAATAGAAAAGAATCGAATAGAATAGAATAGAAAACGGTCGGATCAAATCAAATCGAATAAAAAGATCGAATCGAACCAAATCGAATCGAATACATAAGAAACGAATAGAATAGAATAGAAAAAAATCGAATCGAATCAAATCAAATGGAACATAATAGAATAGAATTGAAACGACTCGAATAGAATAAAAGAATCGAATCAATCAAATCAAAACGAATAGAATAGAATAGAATAATATAGAAAAGAATGGAATTGAATCGAATAGAAAAGAATTGAATCGAATAGAATAGAATAGAAAAGAATAGAATCGAATAGAATAGAATAGAAAAGAATCGAATTGAATAGAATAGAAGACAAAAGAAGAGAATAGAATAGAAGTGAATCGAAACGAATAGAATATAAAAGAATCGAATCGAATGGAATAGAAAAGAATCGAAACGAATCGAATAGAATAGAAAAGAATCAAATCGAATAGAATAGAATAGAAAAGAATTGAATTGAAACGAATAGAATAGAAAAGAATCGAATCGAATCAAATCGAATCGAATACAATAGAATAAAATAGAAAAGATTCGAATCGAATTGAATTGAATCGAAAAGAATCTAATAAAATCGAAAAGAAAAGAATCGAATCGAATCGATTAGAAAAGAATCGAATCAAATCGAATCAAATAGAATAGAATAGATAAGAATTGAATTGAATTGAATCGAATTGAATAGAAAAGAATCAAATCAAATCAAATCGAATCAAATAGAAAAGAATCGAAATAAAAGAAAAAAAGAAAAGAATCGAAACAATTTAATCGAATCGAATGGAAAAGAATAGACGCGAATCGAATAGAATATAAAAGAATCGAATAGAATAGAAAACAAAAGATCGAATCGAATAGAAAAGAATCGGATCGAATCAAATAGAATAGAATAGAATAGAATAGAATAGAATAGAATAGAAAAAATTGAGTCGAATCGAATGGAATAGAAAAGAATCTAATCTAATCGAATGAATAGAATACAAAAGAATCAAATAGTATCGAATCGAATAGAATACAATAGAAAAGAATTAAATCGAATCGAATTGAATAGAAAAGAATCAAATTGAATAGAAAAGAATCGAATGGAATCGAATCAAATCGTATAGAATAGAAAAAAATCGAATCGAATCGAATCAAATTGAATCGAATCAAATCGAATCGAATCGAACCGAATCGAATCAAACCGAACCGAATCGAAGAGAAAAAGAATAGAATAGAATAGAAAAGAATCGAATCGAATCGAATCATATAGAAGAGAAAAGAATAGAATAGAATAGAATAGAATGGAAAAGAATTGAATCGAATCGAATTGATGAGAAAAGAATCGAATCGAATCGAATCGAAAAGAATCGAATAGAATAGAATCAAAATGAATCGAATCGAATAGAAAAGAATCAAATTGACTCCAATCAATCAAATCGAATGGAAAATAATTGAATCGAATCGAAATGCCTCATAGAATAAAAAGAATCGAATTGAATCAAATCAAATCGAATAGAATAGATAGAATTAAAAAGAAAAAATCGAATCGAATCGAATAGAATTGAATAGAATAGAGTGGAATAGAATAAAAAATCGAATCAAATCGAATAGAATAGAAAAGAATACAATAGAATCGAGTAGAATCGAATAGAAAGAATGGATCGAATCGAATTGAAGGAAGAGAATCGAATCGAACAGAATTGAAGAAAAATAATTGAATCAAATCGAATAGAAATGAATAGAAAAGAATAGAATAGAATAGAAACGAAAAGAATCGAATAGAAACGAATCGAAAAGAATCGAATCGCAGTGAATAGAAAAGAATAGAATCAAATTGAATCGAATCAAATAGAAAAGAATCAAATAGAATAAAATAGAAAATAATTGAATCGAATTGAATAGAAAAGAATCGATCGAATAGAATAGAAAAGAATTGAATCAAATCGATAGAATAGAATAGAAAAGATTCGAATCGAAAAGAATAGAAAAGAATCAAAAGAAACGAACAGAATAGAAAAGAATCGAATCTACTAGAATAGAATAGAATAGATTGGAATGGAAAAGAATCGAATCGAATCGAATCCAATAGAAAAGAATTGAATCAAACCGAATTGAATCGAATGAAAAGAATCAAATCGAATTGAATAGAATAGAAAAAAATCAAATGGAATCGATAGAACAGACAAGAATCGAACCGAATCGAAACGAATGGAATAGAATAGAAAAGAATCTAATCGAATCAAATCAAATTGAATCGAATACAATACAATAAAATAGAAAAGAATCGAATCGAATCGAATAGAAAAGCATAAAATAGAAAGGAATCAAATCGAATAGAATAGAAAAGAATCAAATCGAATTGAATCGAATCAAATCGACTCGAATCGAATCGAATAGAAAAGAATTGAAGAGAAAAGAATTGAATCGAATCGAAATGAATAGAAAAGAATAGAATAGAATAGAAAAGAATTGAAACAAAAAGAATCGAATCGAATAGAAAAGAATCGAATCAAATCGAATCGAATCAAATCGAATCAAATCAAATAGAAAAGAATCGAATCGAATTGAATAAAATAGAATAAAGAAGAATCGAATCGAATCGAAAGGAATCAAATCAAATAGAACAGAAAAGAATCGAATCGAATAGAAAAGAATCGAATTGAATCGAATAGAAAAGAATCGAATCGAATCGATTGATTAGAAAAGAATCGATAGAATCGATTTGAATAGAAAAGAATCGAATAGAATAGAATAGATTTGTGTCGAATTGAATCGAATCAAATACAATAGAATAGAAAAGAATAGAATAGAAAAGAATTGAATCAAATAGAAAAGAATCGAAATGAATCAAATCTAATCAAGCCAAATCAAATAGAAAAGAATTGATTCAAATCGAATGGAAAAGAATCAAATTGAATAGAATAGAATAGAAAAGAAACAAATCGAATCAAATAGAATCAAATAGAATAGAAAAGAATCAAAACAAATCAAATTGAATGGAAAAGTGTCGAATCAAATCAAATTGAATAGAAAAGAATCGAATTGAATCGAATAGAAAAGAATCGAATCAAATCATATCAAATCAAATTGAATAGAAAAGAATCACATAGAATCGAATTGAATAGAAAAGAATCGAATCGAATGAAATAGAATAGAAAAAGTTCAAATCGAATCGAATCGAATCGAATAGAATAGAAAAGAATCGAATCGATTGGAAAATAATCGAATCAAATCGAAACAACTCGAATAGAATAGAAAAGATTCGAATCGAATCAAATCAAATCGAATCGAATAGAATAGAATAAAATAGAAAAGACTCGAATTGAATCGAATCAAAAAGAATAGAATCGAATCAAAAAGAATAGAATAGAATAGAAAGAATAGAATAGAATAGAATAGAAATAAATCAAATTGAATCGAATAGAATAGAATAAAAAAGAATCAAATAGAATCGAATCGAGTAGAATCAAATAGAAAGAATGGAATCAAATCGAATCAAATAGAAAAGAATCGAATCCATCGAATCGAATAGAAAAGAATTGAATCGAAAAGAGAAGAATCGAATAGAATAGAATAGAAAAGAAAAGAGATGAATAGAATAGAGTCGAATCTAATCAAATCGAATCGGATAGAAAAGAATCAAATCGAATCGAATTGATTCGAATAGAAGAGAAAATAATTGAATCGAATCAAATTGATTCTAATAGAAAAGAATCAAATCGAATCGAAATAATAATAAAGAATCACTTTACTATAGAGAAAGCTGACATACACTACCTCAGCAATATGATCAGTGCCAAACCAAGACTGATAATTCATGCTGATAGTATCTATTCTTTAAATGATATAATAAAAATGGCAGTATATCTCTGTATATAATCCACAAAAACAGTTCAATCATGAGATAAACAACAGACATGTCCCAACTGAGGGAAATTTTACAAAATACTCTACTTCTCAAAGTGTTCCAGTTCAACAACAACAAGGAAAGGATGAAAGACTGTCACAATCCAGAGGAGCCTAAGAAAACATGAGGACAAATGGAATGTGATATGAGGGATGGTAACTTAGCAAAAACTAAGGAAATCTGAATAAAGTATGGTCTTTGGTTAATGTGACTATTTTAATATTGATTCATTAGCTAATATTTGTACCGTACTAATATAAGATATCAATAATTGGAGAAATTGCATGCAAGTGCATGAGAATTCTCTGTACTATTTTCTCAATTTCCCTATAAATCTTTTTTTTTCTAATCAATAAGATTTATTTTGAAAATTGACTTAAATGAATCAGGCTCCAAGTGTGAAGACATTTTAAGAATAGTTTAATTAACTTTTGCCTTATTCTTAAAGAGTTCCTTCGATGGGAACAAAGTAAGAATTTTATATCAGAAGGAAAGAAAAACACTTATGAACACGTATAATGCCCCCTCAACCTGAAAAGCAGGAAAGGAAAATAAAGAGCAAAAATCAGATAAAAATACTTCTATTATAATAGACACTATATTGCAAGTGCATTTAAAATTACCAATGCATAACATTTATTTCCTTGACGTTTGTCTTCCAAAGAGTTCACAGTGTGTCAGTGTCAGTTGAAACAGTGGAAGAATCTCAGGGAAGAATCCTTCACATAATAATAGGACCATTGGTAATCATGTCTCTCAATTATTTCCAAATCCATACAGATGCATTTCCTGATGAGTGACTGAGCTGTGAAGAAAGAGATGAGAAACCCTCATCCCTCTGAATTACTTGTGTCAGAATATTTTAACCATAGTACTACGGATAGTAAATTATCCTTATTAACTGGAAATACGTCTCAGATTGGAATCTGAGCAATCAGATGGGCAGAGAAAAACCCCTTTGACTCACTCTTCATCTTTTAAAGACAAAGGAGAGCTTTTCTATGTACAAAGTCAGTTGTCAAGATAGCCTTAGGGAATAAGAGTCTGCATCATTGAATCCTGCTGCACAGCTGGGATGCCTGCGCTCCAGGTCTTCCTGATCCCAAATCCCTGGGCCTGTCCCCAACACACGCTGGCACACTGAGGTCAGTTCCAATTGCTCTCTTAGGAGCTCCGGGGAAGGGAGAAGGAGCTAGATAGGATGGGACGGGACGTGTGGAGGCCGAGAAAATTAAGGCCATTCTACTTTAAGTTCAGTGTTAGCACACGTCCAGCCATCCCAGGCCCCTGTGAAGAAGAGCTGAAATTTACATTACTTCAGTTACAGAAAAAAAAACAAAAGTTTACAACTTAATGTCCTAGAAAGCCCCACAATAGAATAAAAACTGAGCCCAGGCCAAGGGCAGGAAGCCCCTGTTAGAATGAGAACAGAGCTCAATGCCCTTGAAGGCCCCATATCAAAATGTAAACAGAACTTGAGGAATTGCTCCAGCCCTTCTGAAGGTCCCCGAGACCAGGCCTTAAAACTAAGCTAAAACCCACCTCGGGGTCCAAGTCCCCACTCCGCTGTGTCGGGTGTACTTGGACCCAAGCTCGAGTTTGTAAATCAACCCTTGTGTGTTTGCATCGGTCTCGGCTCCTTAGTGGTTTCTCGGATTCGCAATCTTGGGCACAACACCCCCATGTCCCCCTCCCACCTGGGCTGACCCCCTGTCCCCTCCCCCCCAGGATGACCCTCAGTCACCTCCCCGCCCACAACAGCTGGGCACAGGCCCTCACACAGGTCCCACTGGCACGGTGGGCACTCCCGCCATCCCTGGCCTCCCAGGGGAAGGAAGGAGGTTTCGGCAGGACACACTCCCATGGTGGCCCCAGGGCTCCCTGCCCAGGACGGCAGCTGGTGACAGGTCAGGGTCTGTGTCCCTGATGCCGGCTCCTCCTCCCCAGTTTTCCCGCAGGATATGAAGGAGGCGGCCCTGGTCTCCTCCAGGGACATCACGCAGATAGACCTGGATGTCAACAGGATGTTCGGCAGCCACATCATGTTTCGGGACTGCTACGGGGTCAGGTGAGGCTGAGGGGCCAGGGGGGATCGGGTCCCGGGGGAGGCCTGGGGGCTTCTGGGTAGGGAACACAGCTTCCTTCTGAAGCTGGAGGAAGCAACAGCAGCCAACAACACACCGCTATATGGTAGGGTGCTGGGGATGACCCCCGTGCCCCCACCCCCGGGGTCTCAGTGATGAGGAGGCCACTAGGATGGGTCCTCCAGGGGTTGCCATGTGAGCTGAACCCCAAAGGGATGAGGGACAGCCCCGAGAAGCAGGGGGCTGGGGTGGGGGCAGTAAGGGGACCTGGGGGCCAGGCGGCATGGCCGTGGCTGGAGCAGGACACACATCACTCCGATGAGGGTCGGACAGGTCAGGGTGACACCCACCCTCGGTGCTTTATATATTTCTAAATTCTATGCATTTAATTTGAGACAATTTGCAATTGGTAAACATACATAGTATGATGACCCCCAGATAATGCCCCCGGTCCAGCCAGGGCCATGCACTGACCACGCGGGGCCCGAGGGGCAGGTGTCACAGCAAACCCCAGACTGGGGTCACCTTTATCTGTAGAAGTCTCTGTGGGCATCTTAGAGAAAGGGGATGCCCTGTGTCCGCAGGCCCCCCACGCCATCCCCCTCATTCCCCACCACACCATTCCCCTACATCATCATCCCCCATGGCATCCCCCCTACACCATCCCCCTCACACCCACACAGCCCCACACAATCCCCACCCACACTATACCCCAACACCATCCTCCCTACACCATCCCCCACACTCCACCAGCATCATACCCCTGCCCCCACACCATCCGCCCCCACACCATCAGCCCCCAGCAAGGACCCGGTGCAGCTGCCCCCTGTAGGACATGCTCAGCCACCCTGGGGTTCTCTGGATACCCTGCTCCCATCAGAAGCACGGGTGTCCCATAGAGTACCCAGGGGTGGCAGGGAGGAGGGAAGGCAGGGAGCCCCCGACAGTGTGGGTGCAGGTGGGTGGAGCAGAGGATGCACTGTGCCCTGCCTCTTCCCACTGTCCCTCCTGGAGGGCGGCACACCCTGCACAGGACACCAGCCCCTAACCCAGAGGGACCTGGGCTGGCCTGGCCCTGGGCTCTGTGGTGGCTGGGGTGATTTGAGACCCCCCCCAGGCCCAACACAAAGACTAATGGGATCCAGGCCCCCATGGCCCTGGCCAGGCCTGGATTCTGGCCCCGGGCTGAGCGAGCCCTCTCACAGCTGGATGTGGCCTCCTGGGCCCTGAGCGTGCCCCACAGATCCAGGTCGCTGACCTATCGCAGCCCTGAGGATCCCGGGACACCCCAGGTTGGGGAGAGCAGGGGTAGGCCGGTGGGCCACACCCGGACACACACACACCCCAAAACCAACAAAAGTCGGAATCCCCCCAATGTTGTCAAACAGCAGCCGGATGGTTACATACACAGTGCTGTGGTCCCCAATAGGATACATGGAAGACGCTATAAACCACGACTGCAGAGGTGCTGGAGGCATGGAGATGTGCCTGCTGGGTTCCAACAAGGAGCGCAGAGGGGCAGGAAGCATCCTCCGGAGGGGGGGGGGCCTCCTAGGAAAGGACACCAGGTCCCTGTGAAGGCTACGAATGGTGAAATTTGTCCTCCTCTCTTTCAGCTTCTGGTTTTCCTCCTAAATGCCATTTTCCTCAATCATAATAGCAAAAACTTATTTTAGGTTTTTAAATTTCTTTTTATTGGAGTCCAATTTGTATGAATTCTTTCTTCAGCAAGGGTGTCATTCAGGATAGAAGGAGAGATAAAGAGTTTCCCAGACAGGCAAAATATAAAGGAGTTCATGACCACTAAACCAGTCCAGTAAGGAATTTTAAGGGGGACCCTTCTAGTGGGGGAAAAAAAGAGACCAAAAGCAACAAAGACTAAAAAGGACCAGAGAATATCACCAAAAACACCAACTCTACAGGTAACACAAAGGCACTTAGTTCATATCTTTCAATAATCACTCTAAATGCTGATAGACTAAATGCTCCAATCAAAAGATATAGGGTATCAGAGTGGCTTAAAAAACATGATCCAGGGATCCCTGGGTGGCGCAGCAGTTTGGCGCCTGCCTTTGGCCCAGGACGTGATCCTGGAGACCCGGGATCGAATCCCACATTGGGCTCCCGGTGCATGGAGCCTGCTTCTCCCTCTGCCTGTGTCTCTGCCTCTCTCTCTGTGACTATAATAAATAAATTTTAAAAATCAAAAAAAAAAAAAAAAAAACATGATCCAGGATGCCTGGGTGGCTCAGGAGTTGAGCCTCTGCCTTTGACTCAGGGTGTGATCCTGGAGTCTGGGATCGAGTCCCATATTGGGCTCCTGGTGGGGAGCCTGCTTCTCTCTCTGCATAATTTTCTGCCTCTCTCTCTCTCTCTCTCTCTCTCATAAATAAAATCGTTATTAAAAAAACAAGATCCATCTGTATGCTGCCTACAAGATGCTCACCTTAGACCTATAGACACCAGCAGATTGAAAGTCAGGGGATGGAAAATCATCTATCATGCTAATGGACATCAAAAGAAAGCTGGAGGACCCATACTTATATCAGACAAACTAGATTTGAAACCAAACCCTGGGGGACACCTGGTAGCTCAGTGGTTGAGCATCTGCCTTTGGCTCAGGGTGTGATCCTGGGATCCCAGGATCGAGTCTCACATCGGCCTCCCTTTGGGGAGCCTGCCTCTCCCTCTGCCTATGTTTCTGCCTCTGCTTCTCTGTGTATCTCTCATGAATAAATAAATAAAATATTTAAATTTCAAAAAAGAAAGAACAAATACTGTAAGAAGAGATGAAGAAGGGCATTATTTCATAATTAAAAAGACTCTCTGTCAAGATCAAACAACTAAATATTTATGGTGCCAACATGGGAGGACCTAAATATAGAAACCAATTAACAACAAATGTACAGGAACTCACTGATAATAATACAATGATAGGGGATTTTAACACCCACTTATGGCAATGGACCGATCGTCTATGCAGAAAATCAACAGGGCAACAATAGCCTTGACACACTGGACAACAGGGACTCAACAGATATAGTCTGAACATTTCATCCTAAAGCAGAATACACATTCCTTTCAAGTGTACCTGGGACATTCTCCAGAACAGATCATATCATGGGCCATAAATCAGCCAACAGGTACAACAGGTACAAGAAGGTTGATATCACACCCTGTACATTTTTGGACCACGACACTATGAAACTCGAAGTCGACAGAAAAAATTTGGACAGACCAAAAATACGTGGAGATTATGAACATCCTACTAGAGAATGAATGGAGCAACCAGGAAATTAAAGAGGAAATTTAAAACAAATGAAAATGAAAACATGTTTCCCCAAACCTCTGGGATGTAGCAAAGGCAGTCCTAAGAGGGAAGCACATAGCAATACAGGCCTACCTCAATAAACAAGAAGTCTCCAATACACAACCTAACCCTACACCTAAAGGAGCTGGAAAAGGAATAGCAAACAAAGCCTAAAGCCTACAGAAGAAGGGAAAATAAAGATGAGAGCAGAAATAAACAATACAGAAACAACAAAACAGTAGAATGAAATAACGAAACTAAGAGCTGGTTCTTCAAAATAATTAATAAAATGTATCAATCCCTAGCCAGCCTTATCAACGAGAAAAGAGAAAAGACCTAAATAAATAAAATCACAAATGAGAGAAGAGAGATCACAATCAACACCAGAAAAATGAGACAATTATAAGGGAATACTATGAAAGATTATACGCTAACAAACTGGGAGACCTGGAAGAAATGGACAAATCCCTAGAAATGTGCAAACGAGCAAAACTGAAATGGGAAGAAATAGAAAATGTGAACAGACCCATAACTAGCAAAGGAATTGAATCAGCAAGGCACCTGGGTGCCTCAGTGGTTGAGCATCTGCTTTGGCTCAGGTCATGATCCTGGGGTCCTGGGGGATCAAGTCCCACATCAGGCTCCCCGCAAGGAGCCTCATTTTCCTTCTGCCTATACCTCTGCCTCTCTGTGTCTCTCATGAATACATTAATAAAATCTTTAAAAAAGAAGAAAGATAAAAAGATGAGAAAGGACCCAAATAAAATCACAAATGAGAAAAGAGAAATAACAACCAACACTAGAGAAATACAAACGTTTATAAGAGAACATTATGAAAAATTATATACCAGCAACCTAGAACCTGGAAGACATAGATCAATTCCCAGAAATATATAACATAGCAAAAATGAAAAAGGAAGAAATAAGAAACTTGAACAGACAGATAACCAGCAAAGAAATTGAATCAGGAATCAAGAATCTCCCAACAGGAGACGCTTAGATCAATAGAACAGAATGGAAAGCCGAAACAAGATACAAACCTGTAACTCTATGATCCATTAATTGACAACAAGGCAGGAAAGAATATCCAATGGCACAAAGCAGTCTCTTCAACAAACCCTAACCCTGACCCCAGGATAAGAACAAATGGTGTTGGGAAAACCAGGCAGCCACATGCAGAAGAATGAAACTGGACCACTCTCTTATTCCATATATATAAAAAATAAATTCAAAATGGATGGAAGACCTAAATGTGAGACCTGAAACCATAAAAAGAAGAAAAGATAGGCAGCACCATCTTTGACATTTTCCATTGGATCTTCTTTCTAGATATGCCTCTGAGGCAAGGGAAACAAAAGCAAAAATACTATTGGGACTTCATCAAATTGAAAAGCTTCCTCAAAGTGAAGGAAACAACCAAATCTCAAAGGCAACATACAAAATGAGAGGAGATATTTGTAAACAACACATCCAATAAAGAGTATCCAAAATACATAAAGCAAATATAAATCTCAGCATCCTAAACACAAATTATCCAACTGCAGATGGTCAGAAGACATGAATGGACTTTGTCTCTGACAAGACATCCAGATGACCACCAGACACACAGAAAGACCCTCAGCATCACCCATCATCAGGGAAATACAAACCAAAACCACAATGAGATGTCACCTGACAGCCGTCAGAATGGCTAAAATTAACAACACAAGAAACAACAGGTGTTGGTGAGGCTATGGAGAAGGGGGAGCCCCTTACACTCCTGGTGGGCATGTGAACAGGTGCAGCCACTGTGGAAAACAGTGTGGAGGGTCCTCAAGAAGTTAAAAGTAGAGCTACCCTACGATTCCAAAATTGCAGAGCTAGGTATTTACCCCGAGGATACAAAAGTAGTTTAGTAGATTCGAAGAGGGACACGCAGCCAAGTGTTTGTAGCAGCGTTATCAACAACAGCCAAACTGTGGATACAGCCCAGATGTCCATTGACAGATGAATGGGCAGAGACGATGTGGTAAATATACACACTGCAACATCACTCAGTCATCAGAAGGGATGAAATGAAGCCATTTACAATGACGTGGGAAAAGTGGAAGGGACTTACGCTAAATGAACTCAGTCAGTCAGAGAAAGACAGATACCAAATACCATACAATTGCATTCACATGGGAATTTTAAGAAACCAAACAAACTGGCAAAGGGGCGGAGGGGGGGGATGAGAGAAGCAAACCAAGAAACACACTCTTAACCACAGAGAATAAACTAATAAATACCAAAGGAAAGTGGGGGGATGGGGAATCAGGGGATGTGGATAGTGGAGGACACCTGTGACCAGTACCAGGCGTTGTATCCAAGGGTTGAATCACTATGTGGTAATGAAACTATATCATACTGTGTTTACAAACAGGAATTCAAGTAAAACTTTAAAATAATAATTGGTAGTATTGATGAAACATGTGCGCACAAGAGATAAAATCAGAAAGGCAACTGAAAATCCAAATAACGAGTATTTAGAGCCACAAATCCCCTCCTTAGCTCAGCTCAAGAGAAGCCTGCCATGTCTATTCTGACCCCAGCAGAAGCCTGGATTTTGATTCTCTGGGGAGGTCACTTACTTGGTGGAGTCAGGCTATCTTTGAACACAAAACCTAAATAGAGTGCATAAAACTAAACTGCTGAAGATACTAGAGTCCCAGTGCAGGCACATGCCAATACCCAAACTCTAACCATACACAGACATAACCCTAACCCTACACTTAAGCCTAAGGTTAACCTAACCCTTAAACAAGACCTATCACTAATCGAAAACCAAACACAAACCCCAAGACCGAAACACATTCACTGAACCTTCCTGCCAACCCTCACCCTAACTCCTAAACCTATTCTAAACCCTTAACCCTGACCCCTATCCTTAAATCTAACCCTAACCCTAACCTCTAACCCTAACCTTAACTTAATGTACTCAAATCCTATTCCTTACCTTAACCTGTACCCTAACCTTAACCCTCTAATACTAATCCTATCTCATACCCCAAACTGTACCCGAACCCATACCCTAAAACTAACCCCTAACCCACTCCCTAACCCTATCTCTTACCCTTTTCCAAAACCGTACCCTGACCCTGACCCTGACCCTGACCTGACCCTAACCATAACCCCTAACCAAACACTACCCCTAACCCTAACCCCTATCCTAACCCTAACCCTCACCCTAACCCTAACTTTAACCCTAACCCCTAACCCTAACCCCTAACCCTAACTCACACGCTAACCCCTAACCCTAACTGCAAACCTAATCCCAACCCTAACTCTAACCATAACCCTAACCCCAACTCCTAACCTCCTGCCCTAATCCCTAAAGCCTAAACCCTACCCTAACTCTAAATTCTGTGCCTAACCCTAACCCTAACCCCTTTCCCTAATCCCTAACCCCCATCCTAACTCCTAACCACTGACCCTTACCCTTATCCCTCACCCTAACCTCTAATCCGTAACCATAAGCATAATCACTAACCCCTAACATCTCACTTAACCCTAACCACCAACTGCCTCCCCTCCCCTGACCCTACCATTCATTCTACCCATTCACTTATCCTGTGGTTCTGAGTAGTCCCTTCTGATGTGGACGTGGCCCCCAATGGCGCCTCCAGAGTCCTCCAGGGGGTCCTGAGGAAGCCGGGCTCCTGTGAGTGCGGACGTGGCCCCACGTGTTCCTGAGTCATAGTCAGCGGGTCCTGAGGACGCTGGGTCTCCTGTCACTGTGGACTATGCCTCACAACCTCTGGAAGCCTCACAGCAGGTCCTCAGGAGGCCGCGGGCTCCTGTCAGCCTGGACATGGCCCCACGTCCCCCCGAAAACTCACCGCGGGTCCTGAGGAGGCTATGGGCTCCTGTCAGCATAGACGCAGCCCCATATG
Organism: Canis lupus baileyi; assembly: GCF_048164855.1. NCBI lineage: Eukaryota > Metazoa > Chordata > Mammalia > Carnivora > Canidae > Canis > Canis lupus. Next base: position 72,573,232 of record NC_132844.1, on the reverse strand, counting down.
TCCCGAAGCCAAAGTGCAGGTCCTGAGGAGGACGGGGGTCCTGTCAGTGTTGACGTGACCCCACATTTACCTCAAGCCTCACCATAAGACCTGAGGAGGCTGGGGGCTCCTGTCAGCATGGACGTGGCCCCAAATCTCAAACCTTCAGAGTGGGTCCTGAGGAGGCCGGAGACTCCTGTCAGTGTGGATGCGGCACCCACATCTTTCTTAGGCCTCACCACGGGCCCAGACAAGGCTGGGGTCTTCTGTCCGCATGGGCGCATCCCCATATTACCCAAAGTCTACACTGGGGGTCCTGAGGAGGTCAGCGTCCTGTTGTGTGGACGTGGCCCCACGTCCTCCCGAATCGTCACAGCGGGTTCTGAGGAGGCCAGGGCTCCTGTCACCGTGGATGCGGCCCCCAGCTTCCAGAAGCCTCAACTTATGTCCTGAGGGGCCCGGGAGCTCCTGCCAGAGTGGACGTGACGCCACATCTTCCTGAAGCCTCCCCGCAGGTCCTGAGGCGGCCCAGGGGCTCCTGTCAGCTAGGATGTGGGCCCACATCTTCCTGAAGCCTCACCACGGGTCCTGAGAAGACCGGGGCTCCTGTCAGCGTGAATGCGGCCCAATGTCCCCCTGAAGACTCCCCGCGGGTCCTGAGGAGGCTGCGGCTCATCAGCATGGACGCCTCCCCACATCCTCCTCAGACCTTCCCAGCACAGGCGGGCTCCTGTTAGCGCCGGCAGACGAGGCCTACTGCGCATGCGCACCCCCTGGGCGGGGCCTGGGCTCGGGTGCCCCCTGCGGGACACTCAGGCGCTGCAGGAGGCCGTGCAGGAGGCGGCGTGCCCACGCAGGGCTGCATCTGCCTCCTTCCAAGCTCCAGCTAAGGCCTGTGAGCTTCGGAAACGTCTCACTGAAATGGAGCCCAACACCCGGCTTCCCCAGAAATACTTAAAGACAATGAATTGGAGCCCACAGGACGCTAAATGAAATGTGGACCAGACTTTTACCACGTCCTCCAAAACTCACTCAACCCTCTTCCACTGTGGGCGGTACCGCGGGCTGGTGCAGCCGCCCTGGAAACAGTGTGGAGGCTCCTCAGGAAGTTACAAATAGAGCCGCCCTGCGACCAGCAGGTGCACGGCCTGGAGCTCACTCCGAAGATACAGATGCAGTGAGACTCAGGACACCTGCACCCCAATGTCCACAGCAGCCGGGTCCACAGTAGCCACACTGTGGGAGGAGCCTCGGTGCCCTCGGGCAGATGATGGATAAAGAGGATGGGAGATAGATGATGGTCATAGAGAGAGGAATGGTACTCAGCTATCAAAGAGAAGGAAATCTTGCCATTTGCAATGACGTGGATAGAACTAGAGGGATCGTGTTAAGTGAAATAAGTCAGTCGGGAAAGAGAATGACCGTGTGGTGTCATTCATAGGTGGAATTAAAGAAGCAAAGCAGATGAACATCTGTGAAGGGAAGGAAAAACAAATAAGATGAAAACAGATGCAGGAAATACAGACTCTTAATCATAGGAAACAAACTGAGGGTCGCTGGAGGGGAGGGGGGGAGGGGATAACAGGGGACCAGCATGAAGGAGGGCACGTGATGTCATGAGCACTGCTGTTATCTCCAACAGGTGAATCCCTGAATTCTTCCTCTGAAAGTATAATACATTATAGTTAATTAATTGGGTTTAAATTAAATTAAGTTAAAAAAATCAGTTGTATCAGAGAACGTTTGCTTCTGGACTCTCTGTTCTTCTCCTTCGGCTTATGCCGGGACCACCCCCCCGTGGGTCTGGTTTGTTTAAGTAGGCGCCACGCCTCGTCCATGGCCCAGCCCAGGGCTAGAACTCAGGACCCTGAGATCAGGACCGGAGGTGAGGTCAGGAGTCGGATGCTTAACTGACGGAGCCAGCTGGGGGCCCGAGAACCACACTGCTTTATCCTGTGTCTCTGTGACATCATTTGAAATAGGAAAGTGCTGCGTCCCGCTCTGTCCTGCTTCTCCAATACTGATTTGCTGTCCAGGGTCATTTGTGGGGGCCGATGGATGTTATGGGTTTTTTTTTTCCTATTTCTAAGATCTGCCACCATGATTTTGATAGGAATGACATTGAAACTGAGGGTGGCTTCAGGAACTGCGGACATTTTCACAAGATGAGGCTCCCACCCCACAAGCCCTGGACGACCTCCCAGAGCCTGGTATGGCTCAGTGCACAAGTCTTGTGCTCCTTTGGTTCAGTCTCATTATTTATTCTCTGTGATGCTCCTGAGAAGGGAGTCACGTCCTTCATTTCCTTCCTGAGTGCTCATTGTCGGGACACAGCAAGGCTACTCTGCTCTGTAGGGTCAGTTTGTGTCCCGTGACTTTACTGAACTCACTCCTTAGTTCTAACAGGTTTTGGTGGAGGCTCTCGGGTTTCCTGTTTCTAGTACTGCGTCTTCAGCAAATAGGGACAGTGTGATGTCCCCCTTCCAGGTGTGGAACCTTTGCTGTTTCCTGTCTGTTGACTACATTAGGACTTCCAGTGCTGAGAGGGGACCTCCTTGGCTTGTTCCTGCTCAGGGGAGATGATTTCAGGTTTTCACCCTTGAGGATGACATCAGCTGCGGGCCTTCCTAGCACCCTTTATTCTGTTGATAGACATTTCGTCAAAACCTACTATGCTTTTGATGTTGTATTTTGTCAAATGCTTTTTCTGCAACTCTTGAGAGGATCATATGCTTTTTGTCCTTTCTCTTGTTTTTCTTTTTTAAAAAGATTTTATTTACATATCCTTGAGAGACAGAGAGAGAGAGGCAGAGAGAGAGAGAGAGAGGCAGAGACACAGGCAGAGGGAGAAGGCGGTTCCATGTAGGGAACCCGACGTGGGACTCGATCCCAGGACTCCAGGATCATGCACTGGGCTGAAGGCAGGCGCTAACCTGCTGAACCACCCGGGCTGCCCCATGTCCTTTCTCTGGTTAATGTGATGGATCCTGCTGACTGATGGACAGAGGGGCCGTGGGTAGGACATGGGCAACATAGATGAACAATAGTAACAGCTATAAGCGTCTGGTTCTCAAATAAATAAGTCACAGAAATGTAGAAAGTACAGCCTAGGGAATAGAATCAGTACTGTTGTGACAACTTTGTACGGGGACAGAGAGTGACGCCACTTCTCGTGGGGGGAGCTGAGTAAGGCACAGAATTGTCAAGTCACTAGTTGTAGCCCTGAAACTACTGTCACATTGTGTGTCGACTGTATTTCAATAAATATCAAGGAAATGGGGTTTCTGGTAGGACTCCCGGTGGGTCTGTGAAAGGCATTTACACGGTCATTACACACACGAAGGCACCTCTGCAGAGGGGATAAAGATGCTCACATGTCTTCGTGTTAATTTTTAGAAGATTTACTTGAGAGAGGGTGCAGTGGGGAGGGGCGAGGGAGAGGGGGAACCTGGAGCGGACTCCTCACCCACCGGAGCCCAAGCCCCACGTGAGGCTCCTCGCCACAACCTCGAGATCCTGACCTGAACCTAACTAAAGAGTCGACGTGGAACCGACTGAACCACCCAGGAGCCCCTCAAATGATCTTAAGAGCAACCCCATGCTGTGAACTCTGGGGGTCGAGGGGACGTCTGTGACCCCCAGTCTGCCTAGAAGGGGGGAAGGCCTGCAGGGCCCGAGCATGGGAACTGAGGATGTGGGAGGGTGCCTGCATTCCCTTCCCACCTGGCGTGGGGACAGGACCCTCCCCTGGGACCCTCAGCCTTCAGGGTGAAGGGCTAAGTGCTGATTGGACCCCGCCTGCCCACAGTCATGATGCGGGACCCCACTGTGGGCGGAACTGTGCCACCCCTGGGTTCTACTGCTGCCTGGCGCTCACTGTGCATCCGCAGACCTTCGGAAGCACTCGTGCTCCGGATCTGGCTCACAGCGACCCGACTCTCCTGCTCTCCCCAGTAGCTCAGTACTCCCACTCTCCTCAGTCCCCCAACTCTCCCACTCTCCCCAGTACCCCAGAACTCCCACTCTCCCCAGTTCCCCAACTCTCCCACTCTCCCCAGTACCCTGGTGCATAAAGAGGGGGCGCTCACACAGCGACAGGTCACAGGTGAGTGGCTGCTGATGCCTGCTCCCCACAGGCCACTCTGGGGCCTGTGGGTCCGGGTGGGGGCGCTGGCCTCCCGGGCTGGGATCCAAAACACCCCGACCCCAATGCGATGACCGTGAGCATTTCCTGCAGCCCTTCCACAGCCCCACAGGGTGAGGGCGGCCCCCTAAGACCCTGTCCAAGGAAGGAGGCTGCAGTTGGAGCTCGGCAGCTCCCCCAGGACCCCGCTCCCCTGTAAGCCCTGTGCTGTGCAGGGAGTCCCAATACATGACCTTTCTAGCCCATTCTAGACGCATGGACCCCGACAGGGATGACACCCCCCGCCCCACCCTGTGGGCAGAGAAGGATGGTCAGGGTCTGCTGGGTCCCCCTGGCCGGTGAGCAGGCTTGCTCTTCACGCACTGGAATGCGGAGTCCCTCGTGCTCCCCCCAGACCCCCCTCAGGCTATTCACGCATCGTTGCCCTCAGGGTGGGGAGTTTGGTCGCACTCTTGCTGGCATCAGGTTTTAATTTTGATAAAGTCCAGTCCGTTGCTTTCTCCCCTTGGTCGTTGTGCTTGTGGAATCTAAGAGAAACCTTTGATCTCCCCCAGGCTGGGAGACATCACCCTGAGCATCAGATCAGCAGTTCCCTGGAGCCTCCTGGGTCCCCCGCTGGTGTGCTCCTGATAACAGGGTGGGAGCGCTCTGTGATCCCAACATGACAGTGTGTCCTGGGACAGTGGCTGGGAAGGTGGACTGTAGGTGGGTGAGCGACAGACAGGCAGTGAGGGCCCATGTGTGATGTTCCAGCCCAGCCTGTGCAACTCAGGGCTATGGGGTTGTCTCCAGCTCTGGTCAGACGGCGGGGGACCTGCCCTTGGGGAGCTCCCTGACGCATGTGTCCTTGGAAGGTTCTCATGCGCCGTCATTCTTGGATGTGTTTGGATTGCATGCACCATGCAGGAGGACTCGGAGACCCTGCTGGCCTTGCAAAGGACCAATATCGTGGCCCAGTACCATCAGGTGAGGCCCAGAAGGGACCATAGACATTACACACCCACAAGAGTGGGGACCATACCTGCAAGAGCAGGGGAGGCCCAGGAGAGGATCAGAGCCAAGGATGAGCCAGGTCAGCCAAGACAAGGACCATAGTCACCAGGAACAAGTGAGACCCTGGGGATGGTCCCGGTATCAGTAGCAACTAAGGGTCCATCCTGGATCCTAGTCATTGGTAGCTGAGGAGCCCAGTCACCAGGTACGGTGAGGCCCAGGTGGGGACCAGAGTCACCAGGTCCAGATGAAGTCCACAGTGACCATGTCCACGTGAGGCCCAGGTGGGGACCAGAGTCACCAGGTCCAGGTGAGGTCAAGGTGGAGCCCACAGTCACCAGGTCCAGGTGAAGCCAAGGTGGGGACTACAGTCGCCAGGTCCACATGAGGCCCATATGGGGACCAGAGTCACTAGGCCCAGGTGAGGCCCAGTTGGGGACTAGAGTCACCAGGTCTGGCTGAGGCCCAGGTGGGAACCACAGTCACCAGGTCCAAGTGAGGCCCAGGTGGGAACCGCCTTGATAGAAGTGCAAACTCTAGCTGTTCTCTCTTTAAATCTCAGGCCGAATTCATAGGTTTTCAGGATGATTTGAAAGTTAGCTAGGAAAAAAAAAAAAAGAAAGTTAGCTAGGTAATTTGATGGGGACAGGTGACTTGGGGACCCTACTCTTCGGCCATCTTGCCCCTCTGACAGGAATGTTTTTAGCAGTGAACAGTAAAGTCCGTTTATTAAAAGTTGTTATTAATTTATGCAAACAAACTTCTGTCGGCTTCAAGCAACTGTGAATCACATATATCCACACTGGCTAGAAAATTTTGTTAACCTGAGTTTCTAGATCATTTTCATTATGTGAGTGATTTCTTTCCAAAACTAATTCCCAAAGGAAGTAGGGCAATGTGACAAGAGAAACAGCCAAGCAACACGAGAAAAAAGAAACCAACAAAAAAAAACGCTAAGCATTTTTCTTGGGATCAGAGAAATCCTGATCGTGTAAGGTTTTTTCACCCTGCCCTGAGAAAAACCAATTCCCTGACTCAGATGCTTCAGGAGAGAACTGGGTTTCTGATCCAGTAAATCGTGACTGCCTCTGGCACTTGGTTCCCACAGCCGTGGATGTGGCCTCAGACCAGCTCGGTGGTTTCCAGGCTGCACTTGGAGGAGTTGGAAGGGCTCTGAACATGCACCTTCGGGGCAGCCTGGGATCCATACCCTACAGCTTTTAATTGCTAGGTACACCAACTCACATAAAACTTTGCTAGAAAGAAGTCGAATTGTGTGTTTTAAGAAGACTTGAAAAAGGGCAGCCTGGGTGGCTCAGCTGTTTAGCACTGCCTTCTTCCCAGGGCGTGATCCTGGAGACCCAGGATGGAGTCCCACTTCGGGCTTCCTGCATGGAGCCTGCCTCTCCCTCTGCCTGTGTCTCTGCCTGTCTCTCTCTCTCTCTCATGAATAAATAAATAAAATATATTTTTAAAAAGTATACTGCAGGGCAGCCCCGGTGGCTCAGCGATTTAGCACCGCCTTCAGCCCAGTGTGTGATGCTGGAGACGCAGGATCGAGTCCCACGTCAGGCTCCCCGCATGGAGCCTGCTTCTCCCTCTGTCTGTGTCTCTGCCTCTGCCTCTCTCTCTCTCTCTCTCTCAAATAAATAAATAAATAAATAAAATAAAAAGTATATTGTAGCTATATTAATAAAATGTGTTGTTTTTACATTTTATGGTGACTGGACCTAGCAACTCTTTACATCAACAACCATCACTTCTAGTCCTCACAACAGTGTTGCAGGACAGGCGGTATTATTTCCTTTTTACAGATGAAATTGATGACCTCAAGCACATGGGGTTCCTTCCCTTTCTTTTTTTCTGTTCAGAATATACAAGCTATAAGTGAGTAAATTGCAAGAAACCCACTTCCGTGATCAACATCTTTACTTTCCTCAAACGATTTTAATATTTTTCTCAATTCTGAACTCCTTATCTATCATACTATTCCTTTTCAAATAACTTAGGATACTAAATAACTCTTAAAAAAAAAAAGGGTAGCCCTGGTGGCGCAGCGGTTTAGCGCCACCTGCAGCCCAGGGTGTGATCCTGGAGACCGGGGATCCAGTCCCACATCGGGCTTCCTGCATGGAGCCTGCTTCTCCCTCTGCCTGTGTCTCTGCCTCTCTCTCACTCTCTCTGAATGAATAAATAAATAAATCTTAAAAAAAAAACATAGGATACATTTTCCCAGGACTTGTTCAGAGAACCATTCCCTGGATTAATGTCTCTCCCTAAGTATGAATCAGTGACCTGAAATAGACCCAGCATACACAGATTCTCCTATTTATTCAACACCCATTCATTCCAAAAAGACATCTATTCGGCCTTCTATATGGCAGGCACAGAGACAGGCTCCGTCCCCACCGGGTTTCGATCTATGTTCCCAGAGTACTACCTGCAGTCTTTTGAACTTCATATCAGGAGCCTTAATGCTGATTTCTGAAAGCAAAACAAGCAAGTTCACAGTTCTCTTTCATACTTCCCCAGCAGACCCTTGGGTTCTCTCTACAGAGTTGAACTGTTGTGATACTTACTGAGTCCTTGATTGTGTAGGTCAGTCACAGAGCAGCATTGCCATCCAAAACAAAAAGGAGGAAAAAGGAGTTTGGAAGTAATTGGGTCTCACAAATCGTGGGGAGGGAATATTGAAACTGTGACAATGTTTCTTAGTGCACCTTTTCTCAGAGCCACATCTGAAGGCCAACTTCCTTCTGAGAGCTGAGCCAAGATGCCATCGCCCCCAGTTCCACAGTGCCTGTGGATTGATTTCCACGCATCCTCCTTAGATATCTGACAGAAGTGCACGCAAGGTCAATGGAAAGCTGCCGGCCAGGAAGGCTTGGTTCTGCGCGGTCAAGACAGATTTCGTCAGGTCAATCCTACCGCACAATGAAGTTAGCCACTAACTCCCATAGGAGCGAGTCTAGCTATAAGCTGGATGCGAGGCCTACTTACCTCTGGGGGTTCAGCTCATGACCTGTATGTCCCCCTTCCTGACTGCCTGGACAGTCAGCTTCTCAAATCCTACATCGTATGCCTGTACCAAGTTGTTTGAGAGGCAAGTGAACGTTGCAGGCATAGCAGTCTGGTATCTCCCTGTTCAATACATTGACTTCCTAGGAACATTGTCACTTAGAATGCAGCTAGATTTGAACAGACACCAATGCGAGGCTAGTGAAAAACTAGCTTAAATTCATACTTACTTCTGAGAGCTGAGCACACGTGTTACCCCTCCCAGGTCCACACTGCCTGTGGAATCAGTTTCTAACACCCTCAACAGAAAGGCTTGTCAGTAGCTTCGTGTGAGGCAAGAGACAAGCTGCAGGCTTGGGGGGCTAGTGTCTCCGAGTTGAAGACACTGTTTGCAATGGAAATTCCGACAGTAGGATGCTGTATGGTTGGAACTCTCATAGGAGCTAGTGTCCTTCGAAGCTGGCTACAAGACATCTGTACTCCAGAGAGTTGAACACAACTGCTGTACCTGGCACCTGCTCGCTGCCTGAGGCTGTAATTGCTAGCATCCCATCTTTGAGGACTGTGGGATGCTGCGAGAGAACTCAGCGGCAAGTCGCGGGCCTGGAAAAATTGTTCTCCGGGACGAGTAGAGCGCTTCCCTAGAACCTCCACACCAAGAAAGAGGCTAAGTTCTAACTCCGAGAAGAAAGAAGCTAGTTGAAAGCTGACATCAACACCTGCTTACCTGTGGGAGGTGAGCTGCTTGCAGGACCCTCCTGCATCTTGACTGCTTGTGGCCTGCTTTCAACATCCTTGTGTTCCATGCCGGCTGAAGTTGCGTGAAAAGTGTGTGGAGGTTGCAGGCCTAAGTGTCTGTGGTATTTCGATGCAGGACGGTGATTTCCCAGTACCAGGCGTGATTGGAATGCATCCAGGGGCTAACTCGAATAAATGAGAAAGTAGCTGAAATCTGGCTTGAAGGCCGACTTCCTTCTGAGAGCTGAGCCAAGATGCCGTCGCTCCCAGTTCCACAGTGCCTGTGGATTGATTTCCATGCATCCTCCTTAGATATCTGACAGAAGTGCACGCAAGGTCAATGGAAAACTGCCGGCCAGGAAGGCTTGGTTCTGCGCGGTCAAGACAGCTTTCGCCAGGTCAATCCTACCGCACAATGAAGTTAGCCACTAACTCCCATAAGAGCGAATGTAGCTGTAAGCTGGATGCAAGGCCTACTTACCTCTGGGGGATTAGCTCATGACCTGTACGTCCCTCTTCCTGACTGCCTAGACAGTCAGCTACTCAAATCCTACATCGGATGCCTGTACCAAGTTGTTTGAGAGGCAAGTAAACATTTCTTACCTAGCTGTCTGGTATCTCTCTGTACAATACAGCCAATTTCTGGGAACATAGTCACTTAGAATGGAGCTAGATTCCAACAAACACCAATGTGAGGCTAGTGAAAAACTAGCTTCAAGTCATAATTACTTCTGATAGTTGACCGCACGTGTTGTCCCTCGGAGGTCCACACTGCCTGTGGATTCAGTTTCTAACATCCTCAGGGAAATGCTTGTCAGTACCTGCGTGTGAGGTAAGAGGCAACCTGCAGACATGGGCTAGTATCTCCGAGTTGAAGACACCATTTCCAATGGAAATTCCTATAGAGGGATTGTGAATGCTTGGAACTCCCATAGGAGCTAGGGTCCTTGGATGGTGGCTACAAGACACTTAGAACAGAGCTATGATCAGTGAGGAGGGGCAAGATGGCAGAAGAGTAGGGTCCCCAAATCATCTGTCCCCACCAAATTACCTAGATCACCTTCATATCATCCTGAGAATCTACAAATTCGGCCTGAGATTTAAAGAGAGAACAGCTGGAATGCTATAGTGAGAAGAGTTCGCGTTTCTCTCAAGGTAGGAAGATGGGGCGGGAATAAAAAAGAAACAAAAGGGAGCCAAGGGGGAGCGGCCCTGCGAGGAGCCAGGCTAAGGCCGGGCGAGTGCCCCCATGACAGGAAAACTCCGTTCCAGAAAGCAGGAGCTTCACCAATCTTCCGGGATAGAAAGGGGCTCGCAGGGAGTTAGAGCAGGACCCCAGGAGGGCGGGGATGCCCTCAGGCTCCTTGGGACACTAACAGACACCTGCGACCCGTGGAGAATGCGCCGAGCTCCCTAAAGGGCTGCAGCACGCAAACGGCTGGACCCGGGACAGCTCAGAGGGGCTCAGGTGGAGGCTTTGCATGGAGGGGGCTGCGCAGCCCCAGGAGCAGCTCTGAGGGGCTCAGGGGGCGGCTCCACAGAGCCGTGGAGAGGGGACTGCGCCGCGGCCGGGAGCACGAATCCAACAGCGCAGGCCTGGGAGCACAGGGCGCCGGGCCACAGCCCAGGATCGGACCTTCCCTCGGGACAGGCAGAGGCCAGGAGGGCCCAGGACAGCAAGGACGCTCCTGCCCGGAGCTGAGCAGATCAGCGGCCCCGCACCAGAGCATCCAGGCCTCTGCAGACAGAGAACCCTGTAGTTACTGTGGGAGCTGAATCCAGGGCTCCAGAGCTGGCCCCCGCCACTGTGATTGTTCCTCCTGGGGCTTCACGGGGTAAACAACCCCTGCACCAGTCAGGGGGCTGAGCAGCTCCCCCAGGTGCTAACACCTGAAAAACAGCACAACAGGCCCCTCCCCCAGAGACCAGCAAGAGGGACAAGTTCCAGGGGAAGAGTCTCCTACAGAGTTACAAAATTTGGATTACAATTCAATGTCAGAAAGCCAATTCAGAAGCACTATTATAAAGCTACTGGTGGCTCTAGAAAAAATCATAAAGGACTCAAGAGACTTCATGACTGCAGAATTTAGAGCTAATCAGGCAGAAATTAAAAATCAATTGAATGAGATTCAATCCAAACTAGAAGTCCTAACGACAAGGGCTAATGAGGTGGAAGAACAAGTGAGTGACATAGAGAGAAGTTGATGGCAAAGACGGAAACTGAGGATAAAAGAGACAAACAATTAAAAGAACATGAGGAAAAAGGAAATAAATGACAGCCTGAGGAAGAAAAACCCCAGGTTCCTGAGGGTGCCTAAAGGGACAGAGGTCCAGAATATGTATTTGAACAAATCATAGCTGAAAACTTTCCTAATCTGGGAAGGGAAACAGGCATTCAGATCCAGGAAATAGAGAGATCCCCCCCTAAAATCAATAAAAACCGTTCAACACCTCGACATTTAATAGTGAAGCTTGCAAATTCCAAAGATAAAGAGAAGATCCTTAAAGCAGCAAGAGACAAGAAATCCCTGACCTTTATGGGGAGGAGTATTAGGGTAACAGCAGACCTCTCCACAGAGACCTGGCAGGCCAGAATGGGCTGGCAGGATATATTCAGGGTTCTAAATGAGAAGAACATGCAACCAAGAATACTTTGTCCATCAAGGCTCTCATTCAGAATGGAAGGAGAGTTAAAGAGCTTCCAAGACAGGCAACAACTGAAAGAATATGTGACCTCCAAACCAGCTCTGCAAGAAATTTTAAAGGGGACTCTTAAAATTCCCCTTTAAGAAGAAGTTCAGTGGAACAATGCACAAAAACAAGGACTGAATAGATATCAGGATGACACTGAACTCATATCTTTCAATAGTAACTCTGAATGTGAACGAGCTTAATGACCCCATCAAAAGGCGCAGGGTGTCAGACTGGATAAAAAAGCAGGACCCATCTATTTGCTGTCTCCAAGAGACTCATTTTAGACACAAGGACACCTACAGCCTGAAAATAAAAGGTTGGAGAACTATTTACCATTCAAATGGTCCTCAAAAGAAAGCAGGGGTAGCCATCCTTATATCAGATAAACTAAAATTTACCCCGAAGACTGTAGTGAGAGATGAAGAGGGACACTATATCATACTTAAAGGATCCATGCAACAAGAGGACTTAACAATCCTCAATATATATGCCTCGAATGTGGGAGCTGCAAAATAATCAATTAATAACCAAAGTGAAGACATACTTTGATAATAATAGACTTATACTTGGTGACTTCAATCTAGCGCCTTCTACACTCAATAGGTCTTCTAAGCACAACATCTCCAAAGAAACGAGAGCTTTAAATGATACACTGGACCAGATGGATTTCACAGATATCTACAGAACTTTACATCCAAACTCAACTGAATACACATTCTTCTCAAGTGCACATGGAACTTTCTCCAGAATAGACCACATACTGGGTCACAAATCGGGTCTGAACCGATACCAAAAGATTGGGATCATCCCCTGCGTATTCTCAGACCATAATGCCTTGAAATTAGAACTAAATCACAACAAGAAGTTTGGAAGGACTCAAAACACGTGGAGGTTAAGGACCATCCGACTAAAAGATGAAAGGGGCAACCAGGAAATTAAGGAAGAATTAAAAAGATTCATGGAAACTAATGAGAATGAAGATACAACCGTTCAAAATCTTTGGGACGCAGCAAAAGCAGTCCTAAGGGGGAAATACATCGCAATACAAGCATCCATTCAAAAACTGGAAAGAACTCAAATACAAAAGCTAACCTTACACATAAAGGAGCTAGAGAAAAAACAGCAGATAGATCCTACACCCAGGAGAAGACGAGAGTTAATAAAGATTCGAGCAGAATTCAACGAAATCGAGACCAGAAGAACTGTGGAACAGATCAACAAAACCAGGAGTTGGTTCTTTGAAAGAATTAATAAGATAGATAAACCATTAGCCAGCCTTATTAAAAAGAAGAGAGAGAAGACTCAAATTAATAAAATCATGAATGAGAAAGGAGAGATCACTACCAACACCAAGGAAATACAAACGATTTTAAAAACATATTATGAACAGCTATACGCCAATAAATTAGGCAATCTAGAAGAAATGGACGCATTCCTGGAAAGCCACAAACTACCAAAACTGGAACAGGAAGAAATAGAAAACCTGAACAGGCCAATAACCAGGGAGGAAATTGAAGCAGTCATCAAAAACCTCCCAAGACATAAAAGTCCAGGGCCAGATGGCTTCCCAGGGGAATTCTATCAAACGTTTAAAGAAGAAACCAGACCTATTCTCCTAAAGCTTTTGGAAAGATAGAAAGAGATGGAGTACTTCCAAATTCGTTCTATGAGGCCAGCATCACCTTAATTCCAAAACCAGACAAAGACCCCACCAAAAAGGAGAATTACAGACCAATATCCCTGATGAACATGGATGCAAAAATTCTCAACAAGATACTGGCCAATAGGATCCAAGAGTACATTAAGAAAATTATTCACCATGACCAAGTAGGATTATCCCTGGGACAAAAGGCTGGTTCAACACCCGTAAAACAATCAATGTGATTCATCATATCAGCAAGAGAAAAATCAAGAACCAAAACCATATGATCCTCTCATTAGATGCAGAGAAAGCATTTGACAAAATACAGCATCCATTCCTGATCAAAACTCTTCAGAGTATAGGGATAGAGGGAACATTCCTCAACATCTTAAAAGCCATCTATGAAAAGCCCACAGCAAATATCATTCTCACTGGGGAAGCACTGGGAGCCTTTCCCCTAAGATCAGGAACAAGACAGGGATGTCCACTCTCACCACTGCTATTCAACATAGTACTGGAAGTCCTAGCCTCAGCAATCAGACAACAAAAAGACATTAAAGGCATTCAAATTGGCAAAGAAGAATCAAACTCTCCCTCTTCACCGATGACATGATTCTCTACATAGAAAACCCAAAAGACTCCACCCCAAGATTGCTAGAACTCATACAGCAACTTGGCAGTGTGGCAGGATACAAAATCAATGCCCAGAAATCAGTGGCATTTCTATACACTAACAATGAGACTGAAGAAAGAGAAATTATGGAGTCAATCCCATTTACAATTGCAACCAAAAGCATAAGATACCTAGGAATAAACCTAACCAAAGATGTAAAGGATCTATACCCTCAAAACTATAGAACACTTCTGAAAGAAATTGAGGAAGACACAAAGAGATGGAAAAATATTCCATGCTCATGGATTGGCAGCATTAATATTGTGAAAATCAATGTTACCCAGGGCAATTTACACATTTAATGCAATCCCTATCAAAATACCATGGACTTTCTTCAGAGAGTTAGAACAAATTATTTTAAGATTTGTGTGGACCCAAATAAAGAAAAGACCAAGAAAAGACCCAAATAACCAGGGGAATTTTAAAAAAGAAAACCATATCTGGGGGCATCACAATGCCAGATTTCATGTTGTACTACAAAGCTGTGGTCATCAAGACAGTGTGGTACTGGCACAAAAACAGACACATAGATCAATGGAACAGAATAGAGAACCCAGAAGTGGACCCTCAACTTTATGGTCAACTAATATTCGATAAAGAAGGAAAGACTCTCCATTGGAAGAAAGACAGCCTCTTCAATAAATGGTGCTGGGAAAATTGGACATCCACATGCAGAAGAATGAAACTAGACCACTCTCTTTCACCATACACAAAGATAAACTCAAAATGGATGAAAGATCTAAATGTGAGACAAGATTCCATCAAAATCCTAGAGAAGAACACAGGCAACACCCTTTTTGAACTCGGCCACAGTAACTTCTTACAAGATATATCCACAAAGAAACAAAAGCAAAAAAAGAACTATTGGGACTTCATCAAGATAAGAAGCTTTTGCACAGCAAAGGATACAGTCAACAAAACTAAAAGACAACCTACAGAATGGGAGAAGATATTTGCAAATGACGTATCAGATAAAGGGCTAGTTTCCAAGATCTATAAAGGACTTATTCAACTCAACACCAAAGAAACAGACAATCCAATCATGAAATGGGCGAAAGACATGAACGGAAGTCTCACAGAGGAAGACATAGACATGGCCAACATGCATATGAGAAAATGCTCTGCATCACTTGCCATCAGGGAAATACAAATCAAAACCACAATGAGATACCACCTCACACCAGTGAGAATGGGCAAATTAACAAGGCAGGAAACAACAAATGTTGGAGAGGATGCGGAGAAAAGGGAACCCTCTTACACTGTTGGTGGGAATGTGAACTGGTGCAGCCACTCTGGAAAACTGTGTGGAGGTTCCTCAAAGAGTTAAAAATAGACCTGCCCTATGACCCAGCAATTGCACTGTTGGGGATTTACCCCAAAGATACAGATGCAATGAAACGCCGGGACACCTGCACCCCGATCTTTATAGCAGCAATATCCACAATAGCCAAAGTGTGAAAGGAGCCTCAGTGTCCATCGAAAGATGAATGGATAAAGAAGATGTGGTCTATGTATACAATGGAATATTACTCAGCCATTAGAAATGACAAATACCCAGCATTTGCTTCAATGTGGATGGAACTGGAGGGTATTATGCTGAGTAAAGTAAGTCAGTTGGAGGACAAACATTGTATGTTCTCATTCATTTGGGGAATATAAATAATAGTGAAAGGGAATAGAAGGGAAGGGAGAAGAAATGGGTAGGAAATATCAGAAAGGTAGACAGAACGTAAAGACTGCTAACTCTGGGAAACGAACTAGGGGTGGTGGAATGGGAGGAGGGCGGGGGTGGGGTGATAGGTTTATGGGCAATAATGGGGGCACTTGACGGGATGAGCACTGGGTGTTTTTCTGTTGTTGGCAAATTGAACACCAATAAAAAATAAATTTATAATTAAAAATAAAATAAAAAAATAAAGAACACAAAGGGAAAAACAAATTTAAAAAATAGTATACCCACCATTTGCTTCGACATGGATCGAACTGGAGGGTATTATGCTGAGTGAAATGAATCAATTGGAGAAGGACAAACATTATATGTTCTAATTCATTTGGGGAATATAAATAATAGTGATAGGGAAAGAGGGGAAGGGAGAAAAAGTGAGTGGTAATTGTCAGAGGGGGAGACAGAACATGAGAGACTCCTACCTCTGGGAAATGAACTAGGGGGGTGGAAGGGGAGTTGGGAGGGGGGTGCGGGTGACTGTGTGACAAGCACTGAGATGGGCACTTAATGGGATGAACACTGGGTGTTATTCTATATGTTGGCAAATTGAACACCAATAAAAAATAAATTTATTAAAAAAATAGTATAAAACAAAAAAGAAAGGGTGGGGAGGACAGGGTTCGTGGGAGAAAATATAGTCTCACAGAGTGGACCCAGAGGTCGATCTCTTCTGTTGAGTGTATTTGGGCCTTTATTTCAGGAGGTGCTAAATCCAAAATTAAAGAATCCAGCAAAACATGTATAGAGACACAACAGCAACCACAAAGGCAGAACCAAGATATAAGAGGGGTAAAATGGAAAGGGAGAGAGAATATAATATCGCAGAATAGCAACCACAGGGCTCCACATGGCTCTGAGTGTATTTTGGTCAGTATGTTAGAAGGTGCTAACTTCCACAACTATGAAATGAAACAAGAAAACCCACCCAAACCCATAACTCATATATCTATGAAATTCCATTAGGTACATTGAAAGGAATCTGAAAATGAAGAATATTTCTAAGACAGGTAAATGTAGAAATATGAAAGTCTTTTTTCCAGTGGATAGTCTTTCCTGCTTTGTCGAATATTAGTCAAAAAGGAAAAATCTTAAAACAAAGAGTTGTTATTATGTTGTAGGTAAGGCAGGAAATGAGAAATAATATTGGGAAGTTTTAATATGACAGGTAATTGAATCATAAGGAAAATATTTAAGCTCTCTCTACTATTTTGCCTCAGCGCTATTGTTTTCTAGTGCTGGTCGGTAAACTTTCTGTTCCCCTGTTATCCCAGCTGTCTATCTGGGGGAAGGTCCTGCTGCAGTGACTCTCATGTGTCTGTGCCTGGGGGGAGATGCCCTGTCTCTTGCCAGGTGGCAGGTTTCACGTAGAGCTGTGTGTCTTGTGATGCCTTCGTTCCCTCAAGGCTTTGCTTCTCCCAGGTGAAAGGAGAGAAGAAAAAATTGGCGGTGACCACATTTCCAACCCCCAAGCCAGGAGCTCTCCATATGTCCTGAACTGTAGGCTCCAAGTGTACACTGGCTTAGACCTTCTGGAGGCCACCTTGGGGCACTATTTTTCAAACTGAAGGGTGCCTAGCAGCATGAGAGTTTTTGCTGCCTCGAGCCATTCCAGAGTCCACCTGTCCCGGAGGGAAGGGTGGATAGCCCTCTTCTGTCCACTGTGGTGCCCTGAGATCAGCCCCCAACTCCTCAGAATACTCATAACCAACAGTGCCTTTTGTTCAGTCCCCAGGCTGCCTAGTTTCCTTAGGAGTAACCTGCAGTATGTACGGATCTTGTACAGCCACCTGTGATTTTTCCATAGTGAGGTGTAGGTAATGTATGGATGCAAACATTCCCTTCCACTCTTGCATTCAAAACTGAGGACAGCCCCCAAATGAATCACTCTCACATCCCATTTTAATAAATGTTGTCAGGGAGCTGAAGATGCCCATGCTTCAAATGATACATCTTCATCACACTCTACCTCCTCCTCTCAGTAATTTCTTGGTTTGATCATCCCCCCAAACTGGAATGCCTTTAGCAGCCCAGAGGTCTCAGAGGTGCTCTATGTTGTCCAAGTGTATTATTACCTTGAAGGGAAGCTTTGAGAATGAGAGAAGTCTGAGCTTTGTCTGACCTTGAGATCCGACCCAGCGTTCTGTTTCCAGTTCCTTTTAGCTACTAGCAATAATCATTACCAAGGGATTGCATACTTAAGAACAGGGAAGCTGGGCATCCCTGGGTGGCTCAGTGGTTTAGCTCCCGCCTTCAGCCCAGGGCGTGATCCTGGAGTCCTGGGATTGAGTCCCGCATCGGGCTCCCTACATAGAGATTACTTCTCCCTCTGCCTGTGTCTCTGCCTCTATCTCTCTCTGTGTATCTCTCATGAATAAATAAATAATTAACCCTAAAAAATAAATAATAGTGAAAGGGAATAAAGGGGAAAGGAGGAAAAATAAATGGGAAATATCAGAAAGGGAGACAGACCATGGAAGACTCCTAACTCGGGGAAACGAACTAGGGGTGGTGGAAGGGGAGGAGGGCGGGGAGTGGGGGTGACTGGGTGGCAGGCACTGAGGTGGGCACTTGATGGGATGAGCACTGGGTGTTATTCTGTATGTTGGCAAATTGAATACCAATAAAAATAAATTTATTATTTACAAAAATAACAGGGAAGCTATGGGCAAGCAGGGAGAAAAGAGAAGAGGATCTCCCCCCCTTATGAGGTGGGTGCATGGGGTAGGCAGGCTCTTGGGAAAAAAACCCCACTAGAGTGACCTGGGTGCTTCAAGTATATTTGCTTTTTGTTGCCTAGTCATGACAGTGTCCCATAGCTCTGTTGTTATGATAAGAAGACATTTTTTTCTTCATGCTGCTAGATCTATTTCTTTTCCTCCTGGGTCTGCAAAAGAGTGCAAGGAGAGCTTCCTCTTCTGGCTCACCAATTCCATCTCAAGTGAGGATTCCATTTATCACATACCCATGTTTCTACTGTGTCAATAAGCACTTCATGGGATCATAAAACTCAAGACTGAATCGGCCTTTATGGTCCCCCTGGGGCTGTATGGTTGATTACATCACAATAAAGACACGGGCTGTTTTTATTGGACTTATGAGAAAAGCAGGCTTGCGAATGGTGGTGAATCATGAAAAGGCACTTGACTAGCAGATGGGGAATCAGTCTCTGGGACGCGACCATTTAACCAAAATCCAATGCACCTTGTCCACATTTCTACTTTCTGCAGGGGAGACTCTAAAACTCTACATTATGTTTGGTATCAGTAATACTTTTAAGCCTTGTTCCTATTCCTCCACATGTGAGACTCTGCACACTGGAGACTCACTGATCCCAGAATCCTTGCTTCATCAGTTCCTTCAGGATAAAAGTGATATTTCCCCACTGATACTTCCCTCCTGACCCTCCTCCTGTTCCCAAACCTGAGAATGAATCCTCTCTCTTAGCCAGAGGGCTGTGGCAAGTGCAGGCCCCATGCAGCTACATACCATGCCCAGCTCTGGAGGGCTCCAAAGAGGAGGAAGGCTATCAGGACGGACTTGGTGTAATTTCTGTCCACATTTCACCCACTACGGTCTAATATTCTGCTTCAGAAAAAGCTGCCAAAAGTCAGAAATGGCTTCCCTTGTGGAAGTTGGCCTGCCATCACACCAAGTCAGTCATGGTTTCTGGGTGATTGGAAAAGAAACATTCTGCCAAATGAAGAGAAGCACAAGGTCTTGTCCATGGTCTGAGAGTCAGGGTAGGCAGTTGGGTTCCCACCTAGGAGTGCAGATGGAAGGCAGTATGTTGCAAGGCCCAGAGAAACTCAGTACGTGATAACAGGATAGCTGTTCACATTCCTGGAAGATCTAGGGAATGAATCAGATTCTTGGTTTATCCTGGAGACCATTACAAGGAAACAACTCATGGTATTTGTTAAGGATATTATGCTGAGTGAAGTAAGTCAATCAGAGAAGGACAAACATTATATGGTCTTTCATTTGGGGAATATAAAAAATAGTGAAAGGGAATAAAGGGAAAGGAGAAAATGTGGGTGGGAAATATCAGAAAGGGAGAGAGAACATGGAAGACTCCTAACTCTGGGAAACAAACTAGTGCTGGTAGGGAAGGGGAGGTGGGTGGGGGGTGAGGGTGACTGGGTGATGGGCACTGAGGTGGGCACTTGACAGGATGAGCGCTGGGTGTTATTCTGTGTGTTGGCAAATTGAACACCAATGAAAAATAAATTTATAAAAAATATAAAAAATGACATAGACTTTAAGAAATGTGAACTGATATGCAAATAAGCATACAGACTATATAAAGAATATTTCAATTTAAAAAAATAAAGCACTGCAAAACATTAAAAAGGAAGATTAATAATAATATCAAGTAATTGTGATTTATTATTTGAGTATCCTTTTGCAATATGACTCCTGTATGAAACACATACTCTTGAAATTGAACTGGATTGCACTACTGATGTTGATATTTCCATGGAGAAAGAGATGGGCTGCTTCATTGAAAACAGCAATTATTTTCCTCAGAATCATACTTCTTGTCACAAGACATCCTTAATCTCTACATCCTAGTTTCCCAGTGGTGCTTTCAGGGGACCTAGGCTTCATGTGATTGTTAAAATGAGTGATACCATGAGAGAGAATTCTAGGGATCCAGAGACAGCTGCCCCGTGGATTACATGGGAGACCAAGGTGTTCAGAGCCATGGGCTGAACTTTAAGAGGAAAAAGACACAGGGGGCTGTGGCAGAGGGCTTTGGCAAAGGATGCCAAAGAGAGCAAGCAGGCCATATGAGGATAGAGGGTGACCAATTCCAATGTTTTAAGTTCAAGAGAACAGCATCCTCACTCAAGGCCAGTCATGGTGGTCTGTACAATGATACAGGAAAATGTCTGAGAAAGAGTAGGTTCTGTTGAGACTAACATAATAAACCAAATGTCCCAATAAAGTGGGTCAAATGAATTTCTAGTTTGTTTACAGTGTATAGAAGAGTTACATTTGCACTATACTGTAACCTGTTAAGTATGCAGTAGCTTTACATCTTGCTTTCTAGACAGATCTGAGTATAGCCTCTCGAGATCCTCCCTGTGTTGGGAATTCTAGAGGCCTGTGTGACCCTACTTATGTAGCCACAGACACTCCCTCTCATGTTCCCACAGAGCTGGTTTCCTAGGATCGACCACATTGAGGACTGAGACTCTGGGCTGAAGGGCCAGGTTCTCTGCTCCCATGTGATTCTGCTAGCCTAGCTACTGAGTGACAGGTCTGTTCCCAACATCAGGGTCATTGTCCTACCCTGGGACCATCCCTCCAGCCTGCAAATGGTCTCTCCAATCCTTCCAATCCTGGGGTGAAAGGCTGGTAGCCCTCCCAGGGATAGGAGAAAAGGCTGTTCATTTCCCTCACTTCACCTATAGACTGGGGGGCTTTGAACAAGATAGATTACTTCTAATATTCACCTTTCTATGTGGCCAGAGGTGCCATGGGATAGAAAGGGCTGGGTGTAGCTCCTTGTCTCCCAAGATTCTGAGGTCAGGGAAGGCACAGGCTGGTGACAGGTTGTGCAGAGTTGTTTTACTTCTCCAAGGAGTCTTGCAAACCATGACGGTGCCCCTGGATTTGGTAAGGTTCATTCATTAATCAATTGTTTGGTAAGGGAGTGTGTCAACATAACCATGACAACCCCTCTCTACTTTTCTGATATTGGAGAGAAACGCAAAGGTGTAGACCAACTCAGAAAAAGAAATGGGCAGGAAGCAGATGACAGGAATGTGTTCATGGAAGGGGGTTGAATAAGGAGGCAGTAAATATGCCCAACATGATGTCATGGGGAGAGTGACTGCTTCTTGGATGGACAGGATGTCTCAGGGTCTGCTCTCTGGACTCAGTTATGAAATCTGAGAGAGAAAATGATCCCGAGATATGGATCCTCTCCTCCCTTTCCCAGGAGAACAGACCCTGGTCCCTGGAGGAATGCAGTACTGAGGACATAGTGGTATTCCAGGTTCAGGGACACAATCCCAGGAACAGTGACCCAAGTTCTCTCGTCACCTGTGACTCCATTCTCTCTTTCCCAAGGCCATTCTGTCTGTCACTGCCCCAATGCACACAGAAGCCTGTCTTACAAATCCTGAGGATTAGGACACAGGCCCCAGCCATATGCATGACACTTACACCTGGCTGCTAGCAATTCTTTCTTCTATTTCTTGCTTAACAATAAGTTCCCTCTGTGCCTCTACCCTGTCCTACATTTGGATGATTATCATTCTGGGGATGCCTGAGTGGCTCAGCAGTTGTATCTTTCTTCATCTCAGGGCGAGATCCCAGAAACAGTGATTAAGTTCCACATTGGGCTTCTTGCATGGAGCATGCTTCTCCATCTGCCTGTATCTCTGCTTCTCTCTCTCTCTCTCTCTCTCTCTCTCTCTCTCTCTTCTCTCTCTCTCTCTGTGCCTCTCATGGATGATTATCATTCTGGAGAACATGGTCCCAAACTGACGCTTTGCCCGCTTGCATCTCGAGTTTCTTTTTTTTTTTTTTTGTCTTTTTTTAATTTATTTTTTTTATTGGTGTTCCATTTACCAACATACAGAATAACCCCTAGTGCCCATCACCTATCACTCCCACCACCCGCCCTCCTCCCCTTCTACCACTCCTAGTTCGTTTCCCAGAGTTAGGAGTCTTTACATTCTGTCTCCCTTTCTGATATTTCATACACATTTCTTCTCCCTTCCCTTCTATTCCCTTTCACTATTATTTATATTCCCCAAATGAATGAGAACATATAATGTTTGTCCTTCTCCGACTGACTTACTTCACTCAGCATAATACCCTCCAGTTCCATCCACGTTGAAGCAAATGGTGGGTATTTGTCAATTCTAATAGCTGAGTAATATTCCATTGTATACATAAACCACATCTTCTTTATCCACTCATATTCCATGGACACCGAGGCTCCTTCCACAGTTCGGCTACTGTGGCCATTGCTGCTATAACATCGGGGTGCAGGTGTCCCGGCGTTTCATTGCATCTGTATCTTTGGGGTAAATCCCCAACAGTGCAATTGCTGGGTCGTAGGGCAGGTCTATTTTTGACTCTTTGAGGAACCTCCACACAGTTTTCCAGAGTGGCTGCACCAGTTCACATTCCCACCAACAGTGTAAGAGGGTTCCCTTTTCTCCGCATCCTCTCAAACATTTGTTGTTTCCTGCCTTGTTAATTTGCCCCATTCTCACTGGTGTGAGGTGGTATCTCATTGTGGTTTTGATTTGTATTTCCCTGATGGCAAGTGATGCAGAGCATTTTCTCATATGCATGTTGGCCATGTCTATGTCTTCCTCTGTAAGACTTCCGTTCATGTCTTTCGCCCATTTCATGATTGGATTGTTTGTTTCTTTGGTGTTGAGTTGAATAAGTCCTTTATAGATCTTGGAAACTAGCCCTTTATCTGATACGTCATTTGCAAATATCTTCTCCCATTCTGTAGGTTGTCTTTTAGTTTTGTTGACTGTATCCTTTGCTGTGCAAAAGCTTCTTATCTTGATGAAGTCCCAATAGTTCATTTTTGCTTTTGTTTCTTTTGCCTTCGTGGATGTATCTTGCAAGAAGTTACTGTGGCCGAATTCAAAAAGGGTGTTGCCTGTGTTCTTCTCTAGGATTTTGATGGAATCTTGTCTCACATTTAGATCTTTCATCCATTTTGAGTTTATCTTTGTGTATGGTGAAAGAGAGTGGTCTAGTTTCATTCTTCTGCATGTGGATGTCCAATTTTCCTAGCACCATTTATTGAAGAGGCTGTCTTTCTTCCAATGGAGAGTCTTTCCTCCTTTATCGAATATTAGTTGCCCATAAAGTTGAGGGTCCACTTCTGGGTTCTCTATTCTGTTCCATTGATCTATGTGTCTGTTTTTGTGCCAGTACCACACTGTCTTGATGACCACAGATATGTAGTACAACATGAAATCTGGCATTGTGATGCCCCCAGATATGGTTTTCTTTTTTAAAATTCCTCTGGCTATTCGGGGTCTTTTCTGATTCCACACAAATCTTAAAATAATTTGTTCTAACTCTCTGAAGAAAGTCCATGGTATTTTGATAGGGATTGCATTAAACGTGTATATTGCCCTGGGTAACATTGACATTTTCACAATATTAATTCTGCCAATCCATGAGCATGGACTATTTTTCCATCTCTTTGTGTCTTCCTCAATTTCTTTCAGAAATGTTCTATAGTTTTGAGGGTATAGATCCTTTACATCTTTGGTTAGGTTTATTCCTAGGTATCTTATGCTTTTGGGTGCAATTGTAAATGGGATTGACTCCATAATTTCTCTTTCTTCAGTCTCATTGTTAGTGTATAGAAATGCCACTGATTTCTGGGCATTGATTTTGTATCCTGCCACGCTACCGAATTGCTGTATGAGTTCTAGCAATCTTGGGGTGGAGACTTTTGGGTTTTCTATGTAGAGTATCATTTCATCAGTGAAGAGGGAGAGTTTGACTTCTTTGCCAATTTGAATGCCTTTAATGTCTTTTTGTTGTCTGATTGCTGAGGCTAGGACTTCCAGTACTATGTTGAATAGCAGTGGTGAGAGTGGACATCCCTGTCTTGTTCCTGATCTTAGGGGAAAGGCTCCCAGTGCTTCCCCAGTGAGAATGATATTTGCTGTGGGCTTTTCATAGATGGCTTTTAAGATGTTGAGGAATGTTCCCTCTATCCCTATACTCTGAAGAGTTTTGATCAGGAATGGATGCTGTATTTTGTCAAATGCTTTCTCTGCATCTAATGAGAGGATCATATGGTTCTGGTTCTTGATTTTTCTCTTGCTGATATGATGAATCACATTGATTGTTTTACGGGTGTTGAACCAGCCTTGTGTCCCGGGGATAAATTCTACTTGGACATGGTGAATAATTTTCTTAATGTACTCTTGGATCCTATTGGCCAGTATCTTGTTGAGAATTTTTGCATCCATGTTCATCAGGGATATTGGTCTGTAATTCTCCTTTTTGGTGGGGTCTTTGTCTGGTTTTGGAATTAAGGTGATGCTGGCCTCATAGAACGAATTTGGAAGTACTCCATCTCTTTCTATCTTTCCAAACAGCTTTAGGAGAATAGGTATGATTTCCTCTTTAGACGTTTCATAGAATTCCCCTGGGAAGCCATCTGGCCCTGGACTCTTGTGTCTTGGGAGGTTTTTGATGACTGCTTCAATTTCCTCCCTGGTTATTGGCCTGTTCAGGTTTTCTATTTCTTCCTGTTCCAGTTTTGGTAGTTTGTGGCTTTCCAGGAATGCGTCCATTTCTTCTAGATTGCCTAATTTATTGGCGTATAGCTGTTCATAATATGTTTTTAAAATCGTTTGTATTTCCTTGGTGTTGGCAGTGATCTCTCCTTTCTCATTCATGATTTTATTAATTTGAGTCTTCTCTCTCTTCTTTTTAATAAGGCTGGCTAATGGTTTATCTATCTTATTAATTCTTTCAAAGAACCAACTCCTGGTTTTGTTGATCTATTCCACAGTTCTTCTGGTCTCGATTTCGTTGAGTTCTGCTCGAATCTTTATTAACTCTCGTCTTCTCCTGGGTGTAGGATCTATCTGCTGTTTTTTCTCTAGCTCCTTTATGTGTAAGGTTAGCTTTTGTATTTGAGTTCTTTCCAGTTTTTGAATGGATGCTTGTATTGCGATGTATTTCCCCCTTAGGACTGCTTTTGCTGCATCCCAAAGATTTTGGACGGTTGTATCTTCATTCTCATTCGTTTCCATGAATCTTTTTAATTCTTCCTTAATTTCTTGGTTGACCCTTTCATCTTTTAGCAGGATGGTCCTTAACCTCCACATGTTTAAGGTCCTTCCAAACTTCTTGTTGTGATTTAGTTCTAATTTCAAGGCATTATGGTCTGAGAATATGCAGGGGACGATCCAAATCTTTTGGTATCGGTTCAGACCTGATTTGTGACCCAGTATATGGTCTATTCTGGAGAAAGTTCCATGTGCACTTGAAAAGAATGTGTATTCAGTTGAGTTTGGATGTAAAGTTCTGTAGATATCTGTGAAATCCATCTGGTCCAGTGTATCATTTAAAGCTCTTGTTTCTTTGGAGATGCTGTGCTTAGAAGACCTATCAAGTATAGAAAGAGCTAGATTGAAGTCACCAAGTATAAGTGTATTATTATCTAAGTATTTCTTCACTTTGGTTAATAATTGATTTATATATTTGGCAGCTCCCACATTCGGGGCATATATATTGAGGATTGTTAAGTCCTCTTGTTGCATGGATCCTTTAAGTATGATATAGTGTCCCTCTTCATCTCTCACTACAGTCTTCGGGGTAAATTTTAGTTTATCTGATATAAGGATGGCTACCCCTGCTTTCTTTTGAGGACCATTTGAATGGTAAATGGTTCTCCAACCTTTTATTTTCAGGCTGTAGGTGTCCTTGTGTCTAAAATGAGTCTCTTGGAGACAGCAAATAGATGGGTCCTGCTTTTTTATCCAGTCTGACACCCTGCGCCTTTTGATGGGGTCATTAAGCTCGTTCACGTTCAGAGTTACTATTGAGAGATATGAGTTTAGTGTCATCCTGATATCTATTCAGTCCTTGTTTTTGTGGATTGTTCCACTGAACTTCTTAAAGGGGAATTTTTAGAGTCCCCCTTAAAATTTCTTGCAGAGCTGGTTTGGAGGTCACATACTCTTTCAGTTGCTGCCTGTCTTGGAAGCTCTTCATCTCTCCTTCCATTTTGAATGAGAGCCTTGCTGGATAAAGTATTCTTGGTTGCATGTTCTTCTCATTTAGGACCCTGAATATATCCTGCCAGCCCTTTCTGGCCTGCCAGGTCTCTGTGGAGAGGTCTGCTGTTACCCTAATACTCCTCCCCATAAAAGTCAGGGATTTCTTGTCTCTTGCTGCTTTAAGGATCTTCTCTTTATCTTTGGAATTTGCAAGCTTCACTATTAAATGTCGAGGTGTTGAACGGTTTTTATTGATTTTAGGGGGGGATCTCTCTATTTCCTGGATCTGAATGCCTGTTTCCCTTCCCAGATTAGGAAAGTTTTCAGCTATGATTTGTTCAAATACATATTCTGGACCTCTGTCCCTTTCGGTGCCCTCGGGAACACCAATTAAACGTAGGTTTTTCTTCCTCAGGCTGTTGTTTATTTCCCTTAATCTATCTTCATGTTCTTTTAATTGTTTGTCTCTTTTTTCCTCAGTTTCCCTCTTTGCTATCAACTTGTCTTCTATGTCACTCACTTGTTCTTCCACCTCATTAGCCCTTGTCGTTAGGACTTCTAGTTTGGATTCCATCTCATTCAATTGATTTTTAATTTCTGCCTGATTAGATCTAAATTCTGCAGTCATGAAGTCTCTTGAGTCCTTTATGCTTTTTTTCTAGAGCCACCAGTAGCTGTATAATAGTGCTTCTGAATTGGCTTTCTGACATTGAATTGTAATCCAGATTTTGTAACTCTGTGGGAGAGAGGACTGTTTCTGATTCTTTCTGTTGAGGTGAGGTTTTCCTTCTAGTCATTTTGCTCAGTGCAGAGTGGCCAAAAGCAAGTTGTATTGGGAAAAGGAGAAAAAGAGAAGAGAGAAAGAAGGAAAGAAAAGAGAAAGAGAAAAAAAAAAGAAAAAAGAAAAAGAGAAAGAAAAAGAAAGGAAAAAAAGGGGTGGGGTAGGAAACAAATAAAAAAGGAAAACAAAACAAAACAACAACAAAAAAAAGAAAAGAAAAGAAAAAAAAAGAACCATGGGGGAGTATCTTCTGATTCTGTGCACTTTAAGTCCCTTGGCTTCCCCTGGAACTTGTCCGTCTAGCTGATCTTCTGGGGGAGGGGCCTGTTGTGCTGATTTTCAGGTGTTAGCACTTGGGGGAGCTGCTCTGACCCCTGCCTGGTGCAGGGCTCAGTGGGGGTTGTTCACCCCATGAGGCCCCAGGAGGAACAACCCCAGTGGCGGGGCCAGCTCTGGAAACCTGGATTCAGCCCCCGCAGTAACTCCGGAGCTCTCCGTCTGCAGGGCCTGGAGGCTCCGGGCGGGCCGCTGATCTGCTCAGCTCGGGGCAGGAGAGTCCTTGCTGTCCTGGGCCCTCCCGGCCTCTGCCTGTCCCGGGGGGAGGCCGGATCCTGGGCTGTGTCCCGGCGCCCTGTGCTCTGGAACCTGAGCTGTTGGATTCACGCTCCCGCCCCGCAGCCCCCTCCGCGGAGCCGCCCCCGAGCCCCCCGAGCTGCTCCCGCCCCGCAGCCCCCTCCGCGGAGCCACCCCGGAGCCCCTCCAAGCTGCTCCGGGTCCTGCCGTGCGCGCTGCAGCCCTTAGGGAGCTCGGCGCACTCTCCTGGGTGTGCAGTTGCTCTGTTACATCCCAGGGAGCCTGAGGGCATCCCCGCCCCCCTGGGTCCTGCTCCAACTCCCTGCGGGCCCCTTTCCGCCCGGGAAGGTTGGTGTAGCTCCTGCATCTCCGGGACGGGGCTCTCCTGTCCTGGGGACACTCGCCCCGGCCTTAGCCCGGCTCCTCGTGGGGCCCCTCCCCCTTGGAGGCCTTTTGTTTCTTTATTTCTTTTTTTCCCCGTCTTCCTACCTTGATAGAAGCGCGAACTCTTCTCACTGAAGCATTCCAGGTGTTCTCTCTTTAATTCTCAGGCCGAATTCATAGATTTTCAGGATAATTTGAAGGTTTTCTAGGTAATTTGGTGGAGACAGGTGATTTGGAGACCCTACTCTTCCGCCATCTTGCCCCTCCTCCTCCAGTTTCTATAATATATGTGACCCTGCAGGATTCACCTAATCTGCTGGTGGTGTCATCCTGACTCCTGACCTGTGTTTGGACCACTGAATGTCACCGATCAGTCAGGAGTGGTGTTAAGGGAGCAGAGTTGGGAGTCCGAAGGGCCTGAGTACCCCCCACCCCACACACACACACAGGTGGCCAGTCCTCCAAAGTCAGACTCTGCCGAGCTCTCTCCACTGGAGGGCTTTCCTTCCCTTTTTGGCTCTGGAATGTCTCATTCTTCGCTTCTTTTCTGGTGTAAAGAAGTCCCCTAGTATACTATTCAAGAGAAGGAGCAGAAAAAACAGAGTGGAGCAAAGACAACCTAGAAGAAATCTGAAGAGTTTGGAATGAAAGCAGTATAACAACCAAGGGTACATGCAGATGCATTTATTCAGCCCACACCAAATGTGATCTTACTGTGTGCCATGCTCTATTAGACGATGGGGCCATGTTGGTTGTATGCTAGTTTGCCAGTGGTGAGGACCCATGAGAAGCTGTCCATATAATGGATTTTCTTATACATACTAGGAGACTAATAAATGCAATTTCCTTGGACAGTGAGTCAGCGTGGTGGTCAAGTCTCTGGAATCTGAGTTTTGGGAATGGAGTTCCAGTCACAACATGTCCAACATCCTGTGGGGACTTAAGTAGCTAATTTGGGAACAGAGCATGGTATATCTGAGTGCTCATTTTTTACCTTTTTTCTTACTGTTGGCACCATATGTCAACCATCTCTGGCAAATATTCTGTTCTACATACACTGTCTGGAAAATGTGGGACTGACCAGATTGCCTCTCTCTCTCATCCACACTAGGAACCTAAATAGCAAAAATGGTAATTGAACTTCTTACACTCCGTCTCTCACTCTCACTTTCCTCTTCTTCCATCATGCTCTCCAATTCCATCTCTTCTGTCTTCTTGCTGCCTCATCTTCTCAGACTCCTTGCCCTGTGTCATGGGAAGAAGGTGTCACCTCTCAGCTCCCCAGTGTAAAAATTCTTTCCACCCTTTTGGTAAGGTATTGCATGTCATGGTTTGGGCTCTTTTATCTGCTGGTGGTTTGTTGCCAAGGGAAAAAATGGCATAAATAGTAATTCCTACTGGCTCAGGAACAAACTATGTCTTGACCTTTTGGGATCAATTATGACAAGGGTTATTGGTTAGCTCCCTGGGCTGCTTGCCCAAGATACTGTTATGGCTTCCTGTAAGTAGGAAAACCTAGATAATTGGTTGGTTTCATTGGCGGGTTGCTGATGCCTTCATGCCAGAGCCCAAGTTTATCTATGATCATGCCAAGGCCCATTTGTGTCTTCCATTTGCAGTCCTCCATTTCTATCCTTGTCTTACTTGGGAGAGGTAGATCCACTCAGAGAAAACAGATGGATCCCTGGGTGGCGCAGCGGTTTGGCGCCTGCCTTTGGCCCAGGGCGCGATCCTGGAGACCTGGGATCGAGTCCCACGTCGGGCTCCCGGTGCATGGAGCCTGCTTCTCCCTCTGCCTGTGTCTCTGTCTCTCTCTGTCTCTCTCTCTCTCTCTCTCTCACTGTGTGCCTATCATAAATAAATAAAAATAAAATAAAAGAGAAAACAGAGATCCCAGCTGTGCTGCCTCATATGGTCTAATCATCTTCATATTCAACTGAATTGGAAGATCTTCTTGTCTATTTGTGTCATGCAAGTTCATCTCTATAGAAGCCATTAAGGCTTCAGATAGAATGCAATCAGCCAGGACTATGACCACTATGAAAGCAAGCAAACAAACAAGGAACACGTTAAGAGTCCATAAAAAGTGCCTCAAAACCAAGAACCCCATTTGCCCAAGCCAGACCAAGAGAACAAATCCTGGAACCATGAGAAACAACCTGAAAGCCAGACAGATTCTTCCTTAAGGCACCTCACAGCTTGTTCTGCCCACACGACTTTATTGGCCCAGCACAAAAGTTGTTAACGATGCCACAGATACTCCACATCCAGGCACCAAGAAATCTAGGGTAATGTGCCAGTCTAACACCATTCATACCAATAGGATTTGATTGATCCGTATTCCATCTAGGACATACATTGTATTATCATTAACATTTGCCAAAATTAGAGGTAGCTGTATTTATGGCTTTCTGATTTGTGCAATTTCCACCCATGGGAACAGTTTTCTAATCTTTGGTATAAATAGTAATTCCTCCAAGTAATGTGCCTAAACAAACAAAAGTGATCTTAAGTGGAACTCACATATAAGTTGGAAATTCCAGCCTTGGTGATTTATTTCTTTGGATGAAATCTACATTTCCCAGAGGGATTTACCATGAGCTTCGTTAATGGATGGCATATCCAGTAGTCAGAAAGAGAGTGATGGCCTTTTTTTTTTTTTTTGCTATGTCCCAACCTAACAATGATTATAATTAGTATAACAAGTATAAGAAGAAGAAAAGGGTAAAAGGGGTCATTCTGGGTGAAGGGCCACAAGGGGTCTGTGAAAAGTGAGAAGAATTATTTTAACTGAGCTAATAGAAAATGGAAAATGAATTAGATGAGAATCTTGACCCATTATCTTGGGTGGAAGCTGCCCACTATCTATCATATTTGCCTGTTCTGAAAGTCTTGGGTCAATGCCCTTTTCCAATGACTGACTGATTCCAGAAGATGTCTGAGGTGCCTGTTTGAGTAGCCTTCATATTTTTTTCCAATTCTGAGTATGTTTAAAGTTAGTGAAAATTTCAACCTCCTAGAGTTTCATTGCTCTTTTTACATAGGCCTGATAAGTTCCCTTTCAGTGATGTGTTCGGGCATTTTTTCATTTTTCTTTTCCTTCAGAAACATTTCCTATTGAAGAATAGGAAAAAGATTGCTAGGAAAATTTAAGGAACATTTGCCTTAACTTGGTGGTGAAAAACTTGGGTAATAGCCTAAGATTTCTTTAAGAAGTTACCATTGCTGCATGTAGTCTGGGTGCTGATATTCCTAGATCCTGGATGTGGATCTTCCAGATCCTAATTTACAATGGAAGAACCACTATGTAATGAAGGGAATGGACTGGTTAGCCATTCTTGCTAGTGTCTGTTTCTCCAAGGGAAACTTGCACCAAGGGAACTCACAGGTTTCTGAAAGTTTTTCCTTTTCTAATGGATGGATGAAAATATTTTCCCCTTTTTAAATAGGTTATATCTTAAATAATGAACTGTGGTCTAGCAAAATTGTAATTTCTTTTGAACTCTATATTACTTTTTGTGAAGATTGGAAGCAAATACATGGATCCATTTCACATTCTACATCTTTCTTTTTTTGAAAATGTCATATATTTGGGATCATAAACCATATTGATTTTTCAGACTCACTTCTTTCACTTTGATGAATACACATACCATTCACTGAGTTCCTTTGGATGGCCTGAAAGCTCCATTATTTTTATTTCATTCTTGAGAGAAGGAAAGAGTGTAAGTGTGGATGGGGGTGGGGGGAAGATGTAGATGAGGAAGAAGATAAACTTAAGCAGGATCCTTGCTCAGCATGGAGCCTGAGGAGGGGCTTGAACTCAGGAGCCTGAGATCATGACCTAAATCAAAATCAAGTGTCTGGCCAACTCCCCTGTCCTCTGTATAAGTCTTTGACCATTCATTTACTGTAGAAAAAGGGATCTTGTAGGCGTCTTTCCAGATCAATCCAATCAGCTTTGCCATTCAAAATGGATCATCTGAGTGTCCAAACCATGTGTGTGTATAAGCTGACATTGGTCAGTTAACACTGGGTCATATGTGCACCTAAAAGAATTTTAAATAGCATAAGAATATGTCTTGGCTTTCTTTGGGTTTGGAAAAAGTTTAAGTGCATCTCTTCATTAATCTCAGATTCAAGGTTTCAACTGTATACTCTTGCCTGCACAACTGGCTATGGGAGGGGTCGATTTTTACAGGCAAGTGGCACTTTGGTGCTTCAGGTGAATTGTCAGGGGAAAAATGAGGCATCTGGAGAAGGGAAGGAGTGGAAAGGAGGTGCAGGAGGTAGAGACACCAGGACAAAAGAGGAGAATTGCAGACAGACACACAGCTGGAAAAAGGGAGAGGGAGCATTTACTAAACAGGTGGGTCTAGTTTATTCTTGCCTAGCGCTGTCGAATTGTTCTTTAGCTTTGGCCAAAAAATTTGTTAATGATACTTTTGATGCCAAATTCTTTGGGAGGCCTCAGTGTATCAACAGACGGTGCTCCCCATTCATCTTCCTTCTTTTCTAAGAGATTTCTCTAGGGAATGAATTTGTTCATTTCCAGTGATCCAGAAATGACCTTGAAGTCCCAAATCATCATTGGTGAAGTGGTGGGAACAAGAATTAAGATCGTGAGAAGCAGACATAGGCAAAACAGACATTTTTTTTCATGTAGAGGAGAGGGTTCAGGTTTAGATGATTATGAGGGAAAGGAGTGGAATTGAGTGGGAAAAATTAGAGAGTTAGACAAAGCATGAGAGACTTCTATATCTGGGACACACTGAATCTTTAGAACAGCCCATGCATATCGTAGCCCATAGTGGAGATGAACGTAATGATAGAGGTAAAGAATCTTGCCCAACTTCCTTTAAGCTAAAACTGGGATGATGGGTTTTCTACAGCAGGTGAGGCCTCATCAATACGAGCTCAAGCCAGCATTTGCCCTGATCCCTAGAAGGGCTGGGACATGGGCTCCAGGCAGGCATGAGGGAAAGTCCTAGGCTGGGCTAAGACTCTGGTCTGGGGAGCAGGCCCAGCACTGTGTGGTGAGCAGGCCCAGCAGTGAGATTGGACAGGAGTAGAAATGCTGGTTGCCCTGTCTAGAAACTGTGTCCTAGGCCTGGTCAGACAAGGAGACTAGCTCTGCAGGACCTTGAACCCAAGTGTGTGCTACCAGCCCAGCTGCTCTCAAACATTCCTCTAGATTCCCTGCACCTAGTGAAGGTCTTCAGTCACTGCACTCAAGCCTGTCTCATATGGAGGCAAGGACAGATTTTATTCTTGTCCCAGGACTGAGGATTGTGAAAGGATGGGAGGAGGGAACTGTGCTCCCGGCCATCCCTCCCACCTCACATCTGCTGGACCCAGGAGCAGGTTCTGAGAGGGCCATTTCTGTGATGCCCATCCCTAGAGTGCCCTTCCACCTGTGGACAGAACCGAGGGTAGCCCAGCACTGCTACTGTGTCACATATGTGTGCAGAGGGAGTAGATCCCCAGCTGCACGAGCACCTGGAGACAACAGAAGGAGTCTGTGCAAGTTCAGATGTGCATGGCAGAGCTGTATCTCAAGAGATTGGCTCCATCCAAGACCAAAGGCAGTAACCCGAACCAAAACCTCTCCTGCTCTATTCCCAGGAGATTATATCCAAACATAAACAAGGCCTTTGATGCTTTCCAGTGACAAAGGGAGCAGGAACTGGACTTCAGCAATGATAATTGAATAAAAATAAAAGGAGAATATGACCAATTGCATAACCCAATCCCAGGTCAGAATGCTTCTTACTATTTTATCCAAATAACCCTACTATTTATGATAGAATAGACCAAAGAAGAGCACCTTCCTGGCTCAGTAGGTTAAGTGTCTGACTGCAGCTTGGATCATTATCCCAAGATCCCAGGAGTAGGCCTGTGTCAGGCTCCCTGTTCAGTGCAGGGTCTGAATATCCCTCTCCCTCTGCCCTTCCCGTTCTCCTCTCTCTCTCTCTCTTTCTCTCTCTCTCTCTCTCAAATAAATGAATAAGTAAATAAACAAATAATATAAATAAAACAAAAAGACAATCACATTCCTATACTTCGCCTTTTATTTCATCCTGCCACTCTCAGTCTTCAAACTAGCTGGTATAATCCACTGCTTCCAGGGACCCTCTCCAGTTGATTCCCGACTCATTGTAGTTTCCTACCTGTGGATTCTTCATCTTCAGTAATTCCGTCCCTAATATTCTCCACCACCCAATCTTTAGAGACACAAGCATGAGGGTGAGGTGATTAGAGAGTGGGGCCCCGTGTTCCTGCTACTCCAGCTGAGGCCACTTTGGGAACACCTGTCAACACCTGCTCTTTCTCTGCTCCTCACACCTTCCCTGGGCTCTTGGAGTTAGAGCCTTTCAACAAGATATTGACCACAGTCTTTCCTTCTCGATGGACGCTAGAGCCGGGGTAGGTACCTAGTTTAGTGTGGGGCTACACACCCCAGACAAACTGAACAGGGACCTTTCCAACCTGGAACTGGATCCCAGCCCAGGGTTTTAGAACTGGGGCTGCTCAGGGTTGAATACTGTGGGGACAAGAAATGAGGAAGGTTTTGTCTATGACTTTGCAGTGACCACTAGGAGTCACTGATCCTGTCACCTTGAGTAAGAGGAGATAGAGTTTGGACCTTATGAATCTAAGACCATTTCAGGGAAACCCTCAAACGGATGTCCTGCGGGCCATAAAAGGGAGCTGCAAAGAGCACATTGACTCTGGAATAAGCATCTATCTCTTTGCTGAGCTCACTGAGCACTGGAGTCCATGTCCCTCCACTTCCCCCTATCTCCATGGACACTAACTCTTTACCTGAATGCTATATATTTGCTTGTAAAAACATGACCATGGGTCTTCACCTGGAAGACAGGTTATCTGGTGTTTCTTTTTTGTATATATATTTTTTATTAGAGTTTGATTTGCCAACATATAGTATAACACCCAGTAATCATCCCATCAAGTGCCCCCCTCAGTGCCTACCACCCAGTCACCCCATCCTCCCGCCCAACTCCCATTCCACTACCCCCTTTTCATTTCCCAGGGAAGGAGTATTTCATATTTTGTCACCCTCTGTGATTTTTCCCACTCTTTTTTTTGTTTTTGTTTTTGTTTTTCTCACACTTGTGATCCTCATTCCATTGAGAACCTAGAATCAGATTGTTGCTCCTGACTAAAGACAGGAAGAGACTTCTTCCAGAATACGTACCACTTTCACAAGTTCCTGAAGCCACCTGCAGGTACAGGAGAGAGGACACCATAAGGCTCATCTCTCTGTTACACTGTCTGTCTGCACTTATTTTAAAGCTATCACTTAAGGAAGCCAGATGGAACATCAGGTTTGAGATGTTGGTGCCCAAATAAATGACAGGATGCCTGAAGGAAGTTGCTTTTCCTGAAGGATGTGTCTCTTCAGCTCATTCAGGATGGTGACTACAACAAACCTGAACCAATAAGGAGAAACTCTTGCTGAGGGAAACTACCCCATCACGCTGTTTATTTCCAGCTTTGGTATCGCCAACACTAAATATCCTCTCAAATAAGGTAATGCTTGGCAAGAGGCAACCACTCAGCACTCTTCCCAGCAGGAAGATTATGTTTTTCATCTCAATTGGACACTGTCTGATTTTCATTGGAATTTGTGTGGAAAGCAACCAAGAAAGCAACCAAGTATCTTTGACATTCATTCCTCGGTCCAAGATACTCAAGCGCATCTTGACAATATTAATGATCACTTCCATTCTGATCATCTGGGAGAGTGTAATGACCAAAGGATCATAGAGTGAATCTAGAAGAACACAGAGTACCCGTCAGTACATTTAATGCCACTCAAGAATAACTGAAGTAGGGGTGCCTGAGTTGCTCATTTGAGTCTGCCTTCAGTGCAGGTCAGCTCTCTGGGACCTGAAACAAAGCCTAGTGTGGGGCTTCCTGCTCAGCAAATGCTGTGTTTTTCTCTCTCCTTCTGCACCTTTCACCCTAATCTGCTCTCTTTCTCTCAAATACATAAATTAAGTCTTGAAGAAAATTAGAGATTAACTTTGGGACTGTTGCTCATTATAAATGGAAGGCTAGAGAATACAGAGGCATGTGGTTATGAAGCATGGGCTGATCTGCATTGTTGGGCCACCCATGAACTTAGGACTCTAAAATGTGCTGTGTAATGAGGGTTTTGTTTTGTTTTTTGTTTTTTCAAGAATATTGACTGAGTCCATCGTGTGGTGTCAGTGGGACATATCTGCTGGAGAATCTACCTCCCACTTTCTCTCTCCTTCTCCATTTCTCTGTATTTCTCTGTGTCTCTATTTGTCTTTATTTTCTCTCTCTGTTTCAATCTCCTCTGTCCCTCTCTCACACACACACACTCACACTCTCACACACTGCATAGAGTTAACAAGTCACCTCCACCAAGCCTGTTGCACTCATACCCACTCCACGCACAGAGAATACATTGGCTTCCAAGGAGTGTAGAAACATGGACCTATTTTCTCACCTAGAAAAGCTGCTTATCTCACACACTCTGAAGCTTCAGAAATATGAAATCTTGGTATATGTCCAGACTAAGTGCAGCAAGGTAGCCCCATCTGCCTTACTATTTAGATTTTTTCCCAGCAAGAGACTGATTCCAGAATACATACCAGTTTATGAGATGACCTGCAGTTACACAAAAGAAGATAAGATGGGGGTCAGTTCATGTGTGTACTTTGTCATTCATTCTGCTGGTGAGTATTGAACACCAAATGAGCAACAATAGTAATGTCAAAGGCCTGCAAATGAAGCACAGATTGCACCCATGGAAAAAGTATAGGCTTTTCTCTCAAGTTGCCTGAAGCAGCAATTCCAAATTGAGAATTCAAGGCTGAGAAAGTGCTTCTGAGTAAATGTCCCCTACCACACAGTTAACATCCTCCCCTTCCAAAACCCCACCAAAATTGTCCTTACACCAAAAAAAAATACACTGTTCCTTATCTTATATATATTCACTTCAAAAAGAGAAAAACCAATAGAGCAGCATTTCTAATTCAGGCAAAATGGGGCAGGCTTACCATAGAAGTGGGTGAAGAGTCATTCACTGAGTTTTGGTTGACAAAATCTGGCACCACAGCCTTGGCAACATCTAGGAGGACACAGGATAACTATCAGTGCATTGGATGTGGTGCTCAGGTATTAGTGAGATCAGTGTTTATATCAATACAGGGGAAGACTGGATGGTAATGACAGGGTAATAAGCATAAAGGGAGATACTGCTAGGCCATCCTCATTGGTGAATGAGGAAAAACCTTCAGTTCAGGCCAAGGTCCCAAGTCCTGTGATCCATCTCCTCCTTGGGCATCCTGCTCAGTGGGGTTGTCCTTCTCCCTTTCCCTCTGCCCTCCCTTTGCATATGCTCTCTCTTTCTGTCTCTCCATCTCTCTCTCTCTCTCTCTCTCTCTCTCTCTCAAATAAATAAGAACTTTAAAAAGGACAATGGTAACTTTAAGCATGAAATAATCAATGTAAAATAGAACTGATGTGCTCATCAATTCCACTGATAGATTCCCTTCACTCATAGAGCTTGTTGTAAAGCCCAGCTAAATGTTCCTACCTTCTTGACATCTTCCAAAATATCAGAGTTCAAAATATGATCCCATTACTGGTAATTTGCTTTCCAGAGCCACCTGAGTCATAGTGATCTGTAGAAAGGCCTTGGAGTTGTCATATTCTTAAAGTAGTCAATAGAAACTATAAACTGAAAAAGTCACAATGAAAAACAAGGAGTTGTTCCCCACCCCCCACCCCCAATATTTAAAAAGATCTG
The DNA here is from genome assembly GCF_048164855.1 of Canis lupus baileyi. Taxonomy (NCBI): domain Eukaryota; kingdom Metazoa; phylum Chordata; class Mammalia; order Carnivora; family Canidae; genus Canis; species Canis lupus. Next base: position 72,535,343 of record NC_132844.1, on the reverse strand, counting down.
TTGAATAATCTAGCAATATGAGTTTTGGCAAATAGTTCGCAAAGTGTTGAAATCTGAATTTCACAGAGATATCTGTGCATGTTCTGCAGCACCATTCAGAACACCCAGGAACAAAGAAACGACTTCATGTTCATTGATGAACAAAAGGATAAAAAATTAGTGTATCTCTACAATGAAATATTATCCCACGTTAAGAGGAAGGAAATCTCAACAATTGTGATGACATGGGTGGCCCTAGAGGCCATTATGTTAAGAGAAATAAGCCAGGCAGTGTAACACAAATACTGCATGATGGCACATATATGTGGAACCTAGAATAGTCAACACACAGCATCAGAGAATAGAATAGCAGCTAGAAGGAGGGACAAAGGGGGAAATGTTGCAGGTATGGTACAAAGCTTCAATGATACAAATTCAATGTGTTCTGGAATTTTATCTGCAACCAAGTTCCTACAATAAACAACAATGTATTATATGCTTGAAAATCAGGAAGATGTTAGATGATATCAAATGCACTTACTTTCAAAGAAAAACAAGAAAATGGGTAGCAGACACTGTGTGGGGACATACCTTTCTTTAGGTGAGACAATACAGAAAGACAGAACAACAGCGTCTTTGAGAGTTGAAAGCACGGTTTTGATGACTTGCCAAGAGTTACAATACAATGAGGTTGGAAGGTCTAGGACAGGACTGGAGTTGGTTCCCTGTGGAGAGAGGTCCCTCTATACCTGAGACATGCCTAGGGTTCTGGAGATCATGTTCTGCACCCCTGAACCTGGGGCTCTCTCATTCTCTTTCTCAAATCCTCCTGCCCTAAGTTCCCTGTGCAAGACATTTCATAACATGAAGGATTGCCTGAGCCAAGAGAAAAGTTCACATCCTAACCCAGCCATCAACCACTTGGTTTCAATCACTGACTCAAAACACAAAGAGTTGCTCCCAAGTCAAGCTCTGGAATGGCAATGGGACCCCAACTGTGGTCAGCTTTCCCCAGCATTCACACTGCCAGCTGCCTCACACGGACCACTGACACACATTTAAACTACCCAACAGAACTCCAATTAAAAAAATATACAATAAAATAAAATAGAATAGAATTATGATATAAAAAAATTTTTTAATAAACTACCCAACAATGTAACTGCTGACTTTAGTATGAAAAACAATAGGGAATCCTCAAAAGACTGGAAAAAGCACTACCATTGATCCAGCAATCCCAATTTTGGGAAATACATCCCAAAGTCCTCACACCTGGACTTGAGAGAGATATTTATGTTCTAAAGCACAATTCAAAACTGCCACGAAACACAAACAAATTCATATCCATTGATGAGCACATGGATAAAGAATATGCAGTCTAGAGTAATGATGCTTTTTCTTTTAAGAGAGATAAAGAGAGTGTGTGAGCATGGGCAGGGCAGAGGGAAAGGGGGAGAGAATCTTAACAGGTTAGATAACCAGTACAGAGCCAAACCCAAGGTTACATCTCATGACCCTGAGAACATGAACTGAATCAAAATCAAGAGTTGGACATTTAACTGAGTCACCCAAGTGCAAATACAATATTTATTCTTAAATAAACTGAAGGATAGAATTTCCATGGTACTTTCAATTGATTCTGTTGCTGGATATTTATTTTTTCCCCAAGCATGAACTTATCTAACCCACTTTTACATTCAGAGAGATCCACTTATTTCATAAACCTCTTTCTCCCAAGGACTTTGATGGTTGACCCTGGGAAATGCATTGCCATTGAAAGAGCTGTTGACATCTTGCTGTCCAAATTCCATAGGAAAATGAGTGATACCATTATCAGACTTGAAAGTTTTGATTCCATTCTTCAGCATTTAGCTAGTAGAGCCAATTGAGTCAGAGTGGATTTATAAAGGACCTGGAGTTGCTACATAAAATATAAAACAGAGAATGTCAACTGATGCAAGTCACTATGACAAACAATATGAAAGTCCCTCAAAAAATTTGAAATAGAACTACCATGTAATCCATATAACTTGATTTTGGCAAATAGGGCTCAAAGATTTGAAATCTGACCTTCAGAGAAATGTCAGCACATGTTCTGCAGCACTATTCCCAGAAGCCAAAAATACAGAAACAAATTCTTGTCCACAGATGAGCAAATGGATAAAGAAAATGGTGTCTATCCATATCATGGGATATTACCCTCCTTAAAAGGAAGGAAATCTCAATATTTGTAACAACACAGATGGCCCTGGGAACCATAAGGTTAATAGAAATAAGCCAGGCATAGGAATACAAATAATGCATAAGGTCAATTATATGTGGAGCAAAATTGTCAAAGACATAGAAGCTGAGAGTAGAATAGGGGTTGGAAGGAGGGACAAAATGGGGAAATTTTTGTAATAGGGTACAAAGTTTCAATTATACAAATTAAATATATTCTGGAAAGCTACCTTGTAGCTATTAATGAACCTCTGATTACATCATTATAGGATATGCTTGAAAAATCAATGAGAGATGCCTGGCTGCCAGAAAGATGACGGTGGAGTAGGGTCCTCAACTCACCTGGTCCCCCCAACATACCTAGATAACTTTCAAAACACCCTGAAAACCTTCAGATTCAACCTGAGATTTAAAGAGAGAACAGCTGGAACGCTACATAAAGAAGGGGTTTCGCATCTAACAAGGTAGGAAGGCAGAAAAAAATTAAAAAAGAAAAGAATCTACTGGGGGAGGAGCACTTCAAGGAGCCAGACTAAAGTATGTAGAGATAGCCTCCAGGACAGGAAAACCCAGCCCTGGAGAAGTGGGTACTTTCAAAAATCCACATTGGATTCTTCCTGGACAGAAAGTCACTTAGCAGAAATCCAGCAGAATCACAGGAGGGGCAATGGAGCCTCCAGGTTCCTGGAGTCACTAATTGAGGAGGTGCACCCCGGGGAAACCACACCACACACTGTGAGCCAATCTCAGTAAAGGGCTGGAGGGCGCTGCCGGTAGGGCCTCGGGGAGAAGCCAGTCGGTCAAACAGGGGATCCAGAAGGAGGGGTCTATGCCCTGCTGCTTTTGGGAGCCTCAGCCCCGGGAGCATCCAGGTCAGTGTGGACTGGGAGAATGCAATAGTTACTGCGGGAGCTGACTCTAGAGCTGGAGAGCTGGCCGTCACTAGTATTGTTTTCCTCTTTGTGTCACCCTGTGCCTGGGAGAGGAGGGGCCACCAGGGGACAGAGGCCTCACAGGGAAACAGCTCCCACTGAGCTCAGCACCCCGCAGGGGGCAGGGCATCTCCCTCAGCTAAACATGCCAGAGAATCAGCAAAGCAAACCCTCCACCAGAAGACCAGCTGGAAGAACAGGGGAAGATTAAGTTCTGGACCAAGCAGCACTGGAAAGTTCCAGGGAAATTCAAGAAATTTGCAGTATATAGAACCAGAGGATACCCCTCCTATTTTTTTTCCAGTACAACTCCTTTTTATAACAGACTGTAAGTTTTCAATTTTTTCTCTTTTTCAACCTTAAGTACAATATTTTACCACCTCTTCATTTTTCAGTCTCTTCCTTTTTGGCTTTGATATTTATACAAATACAGGTCCTATATATTTTTTCCACTTCTAGATTCCTTTCAAAATACTCAACTTAATTTTGGGAGATATACAAGATATGTTTTTTTGTTTTGTGTTTTTTGTTTCCTCTGTCTTATTTTGTTCTACAATGGCAGAAGTTAATACCTTCCAAAACATGAGCAGTATGCATCCAGAAACAAGTGGTATACTATGTTCAATTCTGTGAGATTCCTCATTCCCATTCTGTCCCCCGCTTTTATCTCATTTATGTTTTGGTGGTCAATCTTGTGGTTCTTTACAAGTATTTCTGGCTTCTATAAACTGGGGACTGAGCATCTTCTAACACATAGACTTAATATACTCAGAAACAAGAGGGTCACATTCTGGAAACCCTCAGGTAGATTATATTCTCCCTCCACTACAACTTCTTCACCACCAAGGTCTCCCTGTCACCACCCTAACAATCATGAATGTTTATGCCCTGAATTTGGGAGCTGCCAAGAATATCAAACAATTAATAACCAAAAATATATATATATTTAGATAATAATACACTAATAGTAGGAGACTTCAACACGAGACTTTCTGCAAATGACACATATTCTAAGCACAATGTCACCAAAGAAACAATGGCTTTGAATGATACACAGAACCACATGGATTTCACTAATACATATAGAACTCTCCATCCAAATGCAACTAAATACACATTCTACTCAAGTGTACATGGAACATTCTCCAGAATAGACCACATACTGGGTCACAAATCAGGTCTCAACTGATACCAAAAGATTGGGATTGTCCCCTGCATATTTTCAGACCACAGCACTTTGAAACTAGAACTCAATGACAAGAAATAATATGGAAGTAACTCAGACATGTGGAGGTAAAAGAGCATCCTACTAAAAGATGAATGGGGGGAGGGGGCAAGATGGCTGAAGAGAAGGGTCCCCAAGTTACCTGTCCCCACCAAATTACCTAGAAAACTTTCAAATCATCCTGAAAACCTGAGAATTTGGCCTGATATTTAAAGAGAGAACAGCTAGAATGCTACAGTGAGAAGAGTTCACGCTTCTATCAAAGTAGGAAGACAGAAAAAAAAGAAAGAAAGAAAAAGCATCCAAGGGGGAAGGGCCCCCATGAGGAGCAGGGATAAGGCCGGGTGGCAAGTGCCCCCAGGACAGGAAAGCCCCGTCCCGGAGAAGCAGGAGCTTCACAAAACGTCCCGGATGGAAAGGCGCTCCCAGGGAGTTGGGGCAGGAACCCAGGAGGGGCGGGGATGCCCTCAGGTTCCCAGGGGCATAAACAGAGGACCTGGCCCCAGGAGAGAGCACACCACAACCCAAGGCCCAGCTCCCTAAAGGGCTGCAGTGCGAGCCCGGCTGAGCTCGGGAGCAGCACAGAGGCAACTCTGCCCGGAGAGAGCTAACAGCCCGGAGAGTGGGATTCCAGCAGTGAAGGTCCCGGAGCCCAGGGCGCTGGGGGACACAGCGCAGGATTTGGCGCTCCTCCTGGGACAGGCAGAGGACGGGAGGGCAAAGGACAGCAAGGACGCTCCTGACGCTGGGCAGCGGCAAGCTGGGCAGATCTGCAGCCCTGCCCCCAGAGCATTCAGGCCCCTGCAGACTGGGAGCTGCAGTAGTTATTGCAGGAGCTGACTCCAGAGCAGGAGAGCTGGCCGCCACTGTTGTTGTTCCTCCTGGGACCTCACAGGATAAACAACCCCCATTGAGCCTCACAGTGGCCTCACAGGATAAACAGGATAAACAACTCCCACTGAGCCGGGCACCAGGCAAGGGTGCTAAGAAGCTCCCCCCGGTGCTCACACCCAAGAATCAGCACAGCAGGCCCCTCCCCCAGAAAACCAGCTAGAAGGAGAGGGGAAAAGCAAGTTATTAACCAAGCAACACTGGAGAGTTCCAGGGAAAGACAAGGGATTTACAGTATATAGAATCAGATGATACACCCCCTTGTTTTTTGTTTTCTGTTTGCTTGCCCCCCTTTTTTTCTTTCCTCCTTTTTTTTCCTACTTATTTTTTTTTATCTTATCTATTTTCTGTTCTCTCTTTTTCTCTTTTTCCCAGTACAACTACTTTTTGGCCACTCCGCACTGAGCAAAATGACAAGAAGAAAAACCTTACCTCAAAAGAAAGAAATCAGAAACAGTCCTCTCTCCCACAGAGATACAAAATTTAGATTACAATTCAATGTCAGAAAGCCAATTCAGAAGCACTATTATAAAGCTCTAGAAAAAAAGCATAAAGGACTCAACAGACTTCATGACTGCAGAATTTAGAGCTAATCAAGCAGAAATTAAAAATCAATTAAATGAGATGCAATCCAAACTAGAGGTCCTAACGATGAGGGTTAATGAGGTAGAAGAACAAGTGAGTGACCTAGAAGACAAGTTGATGGCAAAGAGGGAAACTGAGGAAAAAAGAGAAAAACAATTAAAAGATCATGAGGATAAATTAAGGGAAATAAATGACAGCCTCAGAAGGAAAAATCTATGTTTAATTGGGGTTCCCGAGGGTGCCTAAAGGGACAGAGGTCCAGAATATGTATTTGAACAAATCATAGCTGAAAACTTCCCTAATCTGGGAAGGGAAACAGGCATTCAGATTCAGGAAATAGAGAGACCCCCCCCCTAAAATCAATAAAAACCGCTCAACACCTTGACACTTAATAGTGAAACTTGCAAATTCCAAAAATAAAGAGAAGATCCTTAAGGCAGCAAGAGACAAGAAATCTCTATATTTTATGGGGAGAAATATTAGATTAACAGCAGACCTCTCCACAGAGACCTGGCAGGCCAGAAAGGGCTGGCAGGATATATTCAGGGTCCTAAATGAGAAGAACATGCAGCCAAGAATACTCTATCCAACAAGGCTCTCATTCAGAATAGAAGGAGAGATAAAGAGCTTCTAAGATAGGCAGAAACTGAAAGACTATGTGACCACGAAGCCAGCACTGCAAGAAATACTAAGGGGGATTCTGTAATAAAGGAAGTCCAAGGAAACAATCTGCAAAAACAAGGACTGAATAGATATCATGATGACACTAAACTCATATCTTTCAATAGTAACTCTGAACGTGAATGGGCTTAATGACCTCATCAAAAAGTGCAGGGTTTCAGACTAGATAAAAAAGCAAGATCCATCTATTTACTGTCTACAAGAGACTCATTTTAGACATAAGGACACCTACAGCCTAAAAATAAAAGGTTGGAAAACCATGTACCATTCAACTGGTCCTCAGAAGAAAGCAGGGGTAACCATCCTGATATCAGATAAACTAAAGCTTATCCTGAAGATGGTAGTGAGAGATGAAGAGGGACACTATATCATACTTAAAGGATCTATCCAACAAGGGACCTAACAATCATCAATATTTATGCCCCGAATGTGGGAGCTGCCAAGTATATCAATCATATCAATCAATTAATAACCAAAGTTAAGACATAATACACTTATACTTGGTGACTTAAATGCAGCGCATTCTACAATCAACAGGTTTTCTAAGCACAACATCTCTGAAGAAACAAGAGCTTTAAATGATACACTGTACCAGATGGATTTCACAGGTATTTACAGAACTTTACATCCAAACTCAACTGAATACACATTCTTCTCAAGTGCACATGGAACTTTATCCAAAATAGACCACGTTCTGGGTCACAAATCAGGTCTTCACGGACACCAAAAGATTGGGATTGTCCCCTACATATTGTCAGACCATAATGCTTTGAAACTAGAACTAAATCACAAGAAAGAGTTTGGAAGGGTTTCAAACACATGGAAGTTAAGGACCATCCTCCTAAAAGATGAAAGGGTCAACCAGGAAATTATGGAAGAATTAAAAAGATTCATGGAAACTAATGAGAATGAAGATACAACCATTCAAAATCTTTGGGATACAGTAAAAGCAGTCCTGAGGGGGAAATACATTGCAATACAAGCATCCATTCAAAAACTGGAAAGAACTCAAATACAAAAGCCAACCTTGCACCAAAAAGAGCTAGAGAAAAAACAGCAAATAGATCCTACACCCAGCAGAATAAGAGAGTTAATAGAGACTCGAGCAGAACTCAATGAAATAGAGTTCAGAAGAATTTGAAACAGATTAACAAAACCAGTAGTTGGTTCTTTGAAAGAATTAATAAGATGGGTAAACCATTACCCAGCCTTATTAAAAAGAAGAGAGAAAATCAATGTTACCCAGGGCAATTTACACATTTAATGCAATCCCTATCAAAATACCATGGACTTTCTTCAGAGAGTTAGAACAAATTATTTTAAGATTTGTGTGGAATCAGAAAAGACCCCGAATAGCCAGGGGAATTTAAAAAAAGAAAACCACACCTGGGGGCATCACAATGCCAGATTTCAGGTTGTACTACAAAGCTGTGGTCATCAAGACAGTGTGGTCCTGGCACAAAAACAGACACATAGATCAATGGAACAGAATAGAGAATCCAGAAGGGGACCCTCAACTTTATGGTCAACTAATATTTGATAAAGGAGGAAATACTATCCACTGGAAGAAAGAAAACCTCTTCAATAAATGGTGCTGGGAAAATTGGACATCCACATGCAGAAGAATGAAACTAGACCACTCTCTTACACCATACACAAAGATAAACTCAAAATGGATGAAAGATCTAAATGTGAGACAAGATTCCATCAAAATCCTAGAGGAGAACACAGGCAACACCCTTTTTGAACTCGGCCACAGTAACTTCTTGCAAGATACATCCACGAAGGCAAAAGAAACAAAAGCAAAAATGAACTATTGGGACTTCATCAAGATAAGAAGCTTTTGCACAGCAAAGGATACAGTCAACAAAACTAAAAGACAACCTACAGAATAGGAGAAGATATTTGCAAATGACGTATCAGATAAAGGGCTAGTTTCCAAGATCTATAAAGGACTTATTCAACTCAACACCAAAGAAACAAACAATCCAATCATGAAATGGGCAAAAGACATGAACAGAAATCTCACAGGGGAAGACATAGACATGGCCAACATGCACATGAGAAAATGCTCTGCATCACTTGCCATCAGGGAAATACAAATCAAAACCACAATGAGATACCACCTCACACTAGTGAGAATGAGGACAATTAACAAGGCAGGAAACCACAAATGTTGGAGAGGATGCGGAGAAAAAGGAACTCTCTTGTACTGTTGGTGGGAACATGAAATGGTGCAGCCACTCTGGAAAACTGTGTGGAGGTTCCTCAAAAAGTAAAAAATAGACCTGCCCTACGACCCAGCAATTGCACTGTTGGGGATTTACCCCAAAGATACAGATGCAATGAAATGCTGGGACACCTGCACCCCGATGTTTCTAGCAGCAATGTCCACAATAGCCAAACTGTGGAAGGAACTTCGGTGTCCATTGAAAGATGAATGGATAAAGAAGATGTGGTTTATGTATACAATGGAATATTACTCAGCCATTAAAAACGACAAATACCCACCATTTGCTTCGATGTGGATGGAACTGGAGGGTATGATGCTGAGTGAAATAAGTTAACCGGAGAAGGACAAAGATTATATGGTCTCGGGATCCCTGGGTGGCGCAGCGGTTTGGCGCCTGCCTTTGGCCCAGGGCGCGATCCTGGAGACCCGGGATCGAATCCCACGTCGGGCTTCCGGTGCATGGAGCCTGCTTCTCCCTCTGCCTGTGTCTCTGCCTCTTTCTCTCTCTCTATGTCTATCATGAATAAATAAATAAGTCTTTAAAAAAAAAAGATTATATGGTCTCATTCATTTGGGGAATATAAAAAATAGTGAAAGGGAATAAAGGTGAAAGGAGAAAAAATGAGTGGGAAATATCAGAAAGGGAGACAGAACATGAGAGACTCCTAACTCTGGGAAACAAACTAGGGATGGTGGAAGGGGAGGAGGGTGGGGGTGGGGATGACTGGGTGGCGGGCACTGAGGTGGGCACTTGACGGGATGAGCACTGGGTGTTATTCTGTATGTTGGCAAATTGAACACCAATAAAAAATAAATTTATTATTAAAAAAAGAAAGAAAGAAAAGACTGCGTATATCAAGGATATGGGAGGAGATCATCTTTTTATGAATGTAACAATATTTTATATGTTTATTTTATAAACCTGAAATACTTCACCCACTTTGTTACCTACGGCATCTGAGTTTGCGTGTTTTGGTTTATGTGTTTTCCCTCTCAGCCTTATGAAGATCTTTGCTGTTTTGATGCAGATGCAGATTATGCCAGATTCATCTCTGTGGACCATGCGCCAGGCTAACTATTAGTACCTGACTTAGACTAGATGCACATATGGGTTTCAGTGATTAATAGCATTGTTGTTTAAAACTTTTTATCAATATTATACATGGCATAAATCCAATTTTTTTCAAATGATTTTCATGGTTGTATTTCCCAATCTGTTAGCTTGTCGTTTAAATGTTCTACTTCTTCTGGTTCTTGTCCTGTTCCATAATTTCCATGTATTTCTCTTTAGTTAAAGGAACATATGTTAAAAGAATCTGTCAAGCATACTTCCACATGGAACATGTGGCATGTACAGAACAGCTATGTTTTGGCCCCCCCAAAAAATCATCACTTCTTACTTTCCATTTAATGTGTTCAGTTTGTATCACTCTTGCTTATTCAGTGGGTGTTTATTCTCATATAATTCATATTATCTAATCACTCACCCAGTGTGCTTGTTCTTTTAGGGGGGGATAGCTACCTCCAGTGTGCCTTTATCCGTACCATGACCAAGCATGAGAAATACCTAGCAAACTGTGTGAACGGAGAAAAGCATGCCCAGTGCTCAATAGCAAATAAATACATTAATATCCAAGCTCAAGTGGACAGTAGCAAAAATAATCATCATTTGCCTAGTACCTGTTCTATGCTTGGCATTAGACTAGGACATGTATGCAGTTTCTCATTGGTCCTCACTACAGCTCTTCAACATGGTGACTTCTTCTTCACTGAGGGGTGGACACAGGTTCAGGAAGGGGTAGGAACAGTCAGCACCCAGAGAGGAGTGGTGAACTCTGATCCCAAACCTTGGCTCTGCCCCTGTGCTCTGCAGTGAAACGTGGCCTCCTGGTGGCAGCTTCTGTGGACCAGTGTACAAGAAGTCAGGAGAACACAGAAGCTGAGGAATGAGAAGGGCACCCTGACAGGATATTCATGTTAGTGACAGAGCACCTTATCAGTACTTATTTTGTTTGAAGCTTTAGTATTTGGGTCCAATAGAGCAAGCAAAATTGCCATATAAAATCATTGTTTTTTGATTTTTTAATTAAGAAAATTAGTCAAATTTAAGTGGTTTAAAACTTCCCAAAGAATAAAGTTCTGACTTTGCCAACCCTTAAAAAAAAAAAAAAAGATCTGCCCTACAACTCAGCAATTGCACTGCTGGGGATTTACCGCAAAGATACAGATGCAATGAAACGTCGGGACACCTGCACCCCAATATTTATAGCAGCAATGTCCACAGTAGCCAAACTGTGGAAGGAGCCTCGGTGTCTATCGAAAGATGAATGGATAAAGAAGATGTGGTATATGTATACAATGGAATATTATTCAGCCATTAGAAACGACAAATACCCACCATTTGCTTCGATGTGGATGGAACTGAAGGGTATTATGCTGAGTGAAATAAGTCAATCAGAGAAGGACAAACATTATATGGTCTCATTCATTTGAGGAATATAAAAAATAGTGAAAGGGAATAAAGGGGAAAAGAGAAAAAATGAGTGGGAAATATCAGAGAGGGAGAAAGAACATGAGAAACTCCTAACTCTGGGAAACGAACTAGGGGTGGTGGAAGGGGAGGTGGGCGGGTGGTGGGGGTGACTGAGTGATGGGCACTGAGGAGGGCTCTTGACGGGATGAGCACTAGGTGTTATTCTATATGTTGGCAAATTGAACACCAATAAAAAAATAAATTTATAAAAAATAAAAATTTAAACAAACAAATAAATAAATAATAAATAAATAAAAATAAAATAAGTGTTTTAGAAGCTAAGTCCACCAGCAGTGTGGAGTGTCAAGGGACAGGCAAGTTGCTCACTCTCAAAAATATGTCTTGAAACCAGCTTTCAACTAGCCTCTCTCCAAAAACTTAGAAGCTAGCTCCACTCTATGCGAGGATGGACCATGGAAAGCACTGTATTGAACTTGGAGTCACAAACCTTCCTGGTCTGCAGCTTGTCACTTGCCTCTCACACAACTATTGTCAGGCATCTAATATAAGGGAGTTAGAAGCTGAGTCCACAGCAGTTTGGAGCCACAAGGGACAGGCCCTGCGTTCAACTCTCTGAAATAAGTGTTCCTTGAGCATAGCTTTCAACTAGACTTTCTCCTATGGGAATTAGAAGCTAGCTCCACTCTGGGTGAGGCGGTTCAGGGGAAATTGCTGTATTGAACACAGAAACACAAGTTTTCTGGACCTGCGGGTTCCCATTTACCTCTCACACAGCTTCTGACAAGCATCTAATATAAGGGATTTAGAAGCTAAGTCCACAGGCAGTGTGTAGCCACTAGTGACAGGCCCTGTACTCAACTTAGAGCAATCAGTATGCCAAAAGCCAGCTTTCAACTAGCCTGTCTCCTATAAGAATTAGAATCTAACTCCAGTCTACGTGAAGAGATTCCATGGAAAGTGCTGTATTGAACTTGGGACACAACCCTTCCTGGTCTGCAGCCTGCCACTTGCGTCTCACACAACTTCCATCAGGCATCTAACCTAAGGGAGTTAGAAGCCAAGTTCACAGGCAGTGTGGAGCCGTGAGGACAGACCCTATGCTCAACTGTCAGAATTAGGTATGCCTTGAACTAAGCTTTCAACTAGCTTCTCTGCTATGGGAATTAGAAGCTATCTCTGCTCTAGGTGAGGAGGTTACATGGAAAGGGACTACCCCGACCAGGGTCCCAGGAAGGGATGAGACATCACGTCCAACCCATACCAGGGACCCGGGAAGGGAAGGGATGTCATGGACGACCCCGCATGTGGTCCTCGGAGAGGAGGGGACATATCGCAGTGGACCCCACTGGGGATACCTGGAGATGAGGGTCGTCACAGCCAACACACCCCAGTGTCCCGGGAGAGGAGGGGACAGCACTGGCAACACTGCCTGGTGTCCCCAGAGAGGAGAGGAGAGTGGCCAACACCACCCGGTGCCCCCAGAGAGGAGGGAACAGCGCGGCTGACACTGCCTGTGGTCCCTTAGAGGAGGGGACAGCACTACTGACCCACCCAGTGTCCCAAGAGAAGAGAGGATAGCAGGACCAACACTGGCCAGGTTCCCCAGAGAGGAGGGGACAGTGTGGCCAACACCACCCAGTGTCCCGTGAGAGGAGGGGAGAGTGCCGGCAATACTACCTGGCATCCTGAGAGAGATTGATAAGAGATTGTGAACAGAGAAAAAAAGACAATTTTTTTTCTTCCCCTACCCAGAACAGCAAGGTTTTTATATTTTTTTCCATTGTCTATAGGATTTTATTTTTTTATATAAATTTGTTTTTTATTGGTGTTCAATTTGCCAACATACAGAATAACACCCAGTGCTCATCCTGTCAAGAGCGCACCTCAGTGCCCATCACCCAGTCACCCCCACCACCCGCCAACCTCCCTTTCCACCACCCCTAGTTCGTTTCCCAGAGTTAGGAGTTTCTCATGTTCTGTCTCCCTCTCTGATATTTCCCACTCATTTTTTCTCCTTTCCCCTTTATTCCCTTTCACTATTTTTTATATTCCCCAAATGAATGAGACTATATAATGTTTGTCCTTCTCCGATTGACTTATTTCACTCAGCATAATACCCTCCAGTTCCATCCACGTCAAAGCAAATGGTGGGTATTTGTCGTTTCTAACGGCTGAGGAATGTTCCATGTAATATTCCATTGTATTTATATTTGTTTTTATCCAATCTTTACCTATGGAAGACAGTGAAAACTTCTCAATATTCAAGGAGCTACGTTTTGGTGACAACTGTAACATCCTGTAGAATCTCCTAGGGACACCTTAGCGAAGCAGATAATGACGTTTTCAGTTTTGTAATGACCTGGGATCCCTTGTAGCCACATGCCTTGAAACCTTCTGAGATGTTGGTTGGTTGGTTAGTTGGTTGGTTTGGCTGGCTGGCTGGTTTGCTGCCTATTAGCTTTTTGGTCATTATGTCATTGATTTTCAACAGATTCCCAGAGAGTCAAACCCATTTAGTCTCTTGACTCTATATATATGTATTTTACCTGCTATGTGAAGTCACATGAGAACCATTGTCAAATAACAATTAGCCCTCTTAGATTATTATATTGGGTGCATGAATGCTGTCGGTGTTCCAAATACAAAATGAAATTCCTAAAGTTGCAACATGCCCTGGTACAGTGCCATCACTCAACATTCAAATTGCTAAAATGCTGTGTGTTACAAAATGTAATCAAATTTTCTTCTCCACTGCATTCTAATGAACTCTCATTTGGTCTTGAACCACATCCATTGTTGACCGCCCTATCATTTACTGGTGTTGTTCTGATGCTCTTGCAAAAATATGGTCTAGCTTCCAGAAGATTCACGAAGAGGAATTTTGAAAAATACTGGTTTCTGGTCATCCTGAGATCATGAAACTACAGTATGAATTGCCAGAACTAATAAAAATGCTGCACTTAAACAGAACATTAAGGAACAACATGGACCTGAGTGAGCGAAGGAGAATAATGACCGTTTGTAACAACTCTTGTTCAAAATCTTGTTGCTCCCTTCATGTTTGCTCTTCCATATTGAAGGAAATTTTGTCTCTAGAGATATGTATAACTTACAGAAATTTTATAAACATTTTTTTTTAAGATTTTATTTATTTATTCATGAGAGGTGCAGAGAGAGGCAGAGACACAGGCAGAGAGACAAGCAGACTCCATGCAGGGAGCCCCAGGTGGGACTCAATAGTGAGTCTCCAGGATCATGCACCAAGCTGAAGGCAGGCGCCAAACCGCTCAGCCACCCAGGTTTACAAACCGATATTTACAATTGTAAACAAATTAAAATATTAATCTTTTCTCCCTACCTGTGACCCTCCAGATTTCAGAAACTGTCAGTGAGTAATCTTTCATTTATGGCAATTGTAAATCATCTGCAGAAGTTCAGTGGGAATCTGTTCTCATTGTAATCAGACACCATTGGAAGAATTGGTTGTATTATCAAGGCCTTGAACAGAATAGCACCTCTTTTTTTTTCTTCTTTCCTGCCTCCCTAGCCACCGCCCCTCCACCTCCAGCCATTTCATTTTTCAATGTAATCTCTACATCCAATGTAGGGGTCAAACTCACAACCTTAAGGTCAAGAGTCATGCTCTCCACTGACTGAGCAGGCCATATGCCCCTGAAATCCCATCCTAAAGACACATGCATATGTGGAGGCAGAGAAAAATCAAGGCCATCCCACCTCAAGTTTAGCGTTAGCACAAGTACAGCCATCCCAAGCCCCTGTGAATAAGAGCTGAACTTTACATTACTTCAGTTACAGGAAGAAAACAGCTTACAGCTTAACGTCCTAGAAAGCCCCTATTAGAATAAGAACAGAGCCCAAGCCAAGGGCAGGAAGCCACTATTAGAATAAGAGCAAGATGGAATGGATAAAGAAGATGTGGTTTATATATACAATGGAATATTACTCAGCCATTAGAAATGACAAATACCCACCATTTGCTTCGAGTGGATGGAACTGGAGGGTACTATGCTGAGTGAAATAAGTCAATCGGAGAAGGACAAACATTATATGGTCTCATTCATTTGGGGAATATAAAAAATAGTGAAAGGGAATAAAGGGGAAAGGAGAAAATATAAGTGGGAAATATCAGAAAGGGAGACAGAACATGAAAGACTCCTAACTCTGGGAAATGAACTAGGGGTGGTGGAAGGGGAGGTGGGCAGGAGGTGGAGGTGACTGGGTGGTGGGTACTGAGGTGAGCACTTGACGGGATGAGCACTGGGTGTTATTCTGTATGTTGACATATTGAACACCAATAAAAAATAAATTTATTTTTTAAAAAAGAATAAGAACAGAGCTCAATGCGCTTGAAAGCCCCATATCAGGACAGCCCTGGTGGCGCAGCGGTTTAGCGCCACCTGCAGCCCAGGGCGTGATCCTGGAGACCCTGGATCGAGTTCCACATCAGGCTCTCTGTATGATGCCTGCTTCTCCTCTGCCTGTGTCTCTGCCTCTCTCTCTGTCTCTATGAATAAATAAATAAAATCTTTAAAAAAAAAAAAGAAAGCCCCATATCAGAATGTAAACAGAACTTTAGAAATTCCTCCACCCCTTCTGGAGGTCCCCTAGACCAGCCCTTAAAACTAAGCTGAAACCCACCTCGGGGTCCAAGTCCCTGCTCTGCTGTGTCAGGTATACTTGGACCCAAGCTCGAGCTTGTAAATAAACCTTCGTGTGTTTGCATCAGTGTTGGCTCCTTGGTGGTTTCTCAGATTCGCAATCTTGAGCACAACATTTGGGAGCTCGTCCAGGATCCGAGAAACCCCCAGGACCCCATCCAGAGGGTTTCACGTGTGGTGAGTGCGCTCAACTTTTTCTACCTTTTGCGTACATATTCTCTGAGAGCTCTAAACTGTACTTTTACCTGTAGGAATTCCAATCTGTATTGGGTCGACATTGGCTTAGACAGACACGCTGGTGGGCCCTCGACTGGGGATCTTGAGGAGACTTCCTTGCCCCTGCTTGGAGGACAGGGTCCTCATCTGTAAGGAGGACAGAGGTCCTCATCTGTAAGGAGGATGGGGTCCTCATCTGTAAGGAGGGCCGGCTGCCAGCCCTTCGGATTACTTTGTTTTGTCTCTGCAGCCACACGGAAACATTTGTCTGTGTTACAATGTCCTTGTTAACTGTTTGTGCATTTGTGTTACTGTGTCTTTGTTAACTGTCATAACTGTTTACATAAGGAGAGGGAGATTTCAAATTTATTGCATATCAGAATGGCCAACCTTTGATGTGGGATGGCCCCGAGAAGGAACTTTCCACCTACCTATTATCTTACAGGTTAAGGCCGTGATCTTCAGGGACAAACTGGATGGCCACCCTGACCAGGTGCCCTACATCCTGGCCTGGCAGGACATGACCGAGAACTCCCTTCCTTGGCTAAAACCCTTTTTACCCCCCAAAGTGCACAACTCGGCTGAAGGTAAGGAGAGACTCCTGGTCCACCGCCAGACTCTAAGGTTAGGTCTCCAGGCTGCCACGTGCAAGCCTACCAATCTGACCAAGGTATATGATGTGAGACAGGGTAAGGATGAGAGTCCAGGAGACTTCTTAGAGAGAGTCATAGAGGCTTTTAGGCAGCACACTCCTATGAACCCAGAAGCCCCAGAAATAAAGGCCGCAATTATCATGGCTTTTGTTAACCAGGCTGCTCCAGACATTAAAAAGAAATTGCAAAGAGTAGAGACACTGAGAGATAAGAGCTTGCAGGACTTAGTAATAGTAGCAGAAGGAATATATAATAATAGAGAAAGTCTGGAAGAACAACAAACCAACTAAGTGACCTGCAGACCCGAAACCTGGCCAAGATCCTGCTGGCCACAACCATGGACGACCCACAGGAAAGATGGAAGCACCTCAAGAAGCTGGCTTCCGGGATAGGTAAAGAGGATGGCCCTGTCCCCATCGGGAGCGCCCTAAGCTGAACAAAAACCAATGTGCTTATTGCAAAGAAGAGGGCCACTGGGTGAAAAACTGCCCTAACAAAAGATCTAAGGCCCCTGCCAAGATCCTGGAAATGGAGGACCCAGACGATTAGGGGAATTGGGGTTCGGCACCCCTCCCTGAGCCCAGGGTAACTCTTAGAGTGGAGGGGCAACCTGTCAAATTCCTAGTGGACACTGGGGCACAACATTCGGTTTTATTACAACCCCAAGGAAAATTGGCAAACAACACTTCATGGGTGCAAGGGGCCACGGGCACCAAACAGTACTCATGGACTACCCGAAGAACTGTGGATCTCGGCATGGGCCGGGTATCCCACTCCTTCATGGTCATCCCTGAGTGTCCCTACCTGTTGTTAGGTCGGGATTTGCTACCAAGATGGGGGCACAAATTTGCTTCCACCCCGAAGAGGCAAAAATCCTAAGCAAGGAGGAGCACCCAATTCAGGTGCTTGTCCTGAGTTTAGAAGACAAATATTGTCTCCACCAAATGCCCTCAGCCCCAATGACTGACAATGACCATTGGCTGCAGGAATTTCCCCAAGCGTGGGCAGAAACTGGGGGAATTGGGCTGGCCTGGCACTGACCAGCCATATACATAGAACTAAAGCCGGGGGCAGACCCTGTCAGGGTCCGCCAATACCCCATGCCCCTCATCTCCCTAACCCAGACTGGGACCCTCCTCTGCATGACTGTCAAGAAATTTTGGCACAGGTGCATGGAATCAGAGCTGATCTCCAGGACCAGCCACTGCTGAACGCGGATGCCACCTGGTACATGGACAGCAGCAGTTTCATCCAAGAAGGAATCAGATACGTGAGGGCAGCCGTAACCATGGAAACGGAGACCCAATCCGGGGAGCACTGACCCTGCCGGACACCCCCAACTACACTGATGCTGACTTACACCGGATCAAACGCTTGCCTAAGACCCAGTGCTTGCGTGGTTGGTGGAGGGCCGCAGACTCCAGCATCATCCTGCCAAAGGAACTAGGACGGCGAGTCCTGTCCAGAGTGCATCGGAGTACTCATATGGGAGCAAGGAAGATGGAAGACCTCATACGACACGCAAAGATCACTATTAAAGACTCTTGAGCAAAGATCCAGCAGATTGTGGCGAGCTGCCATGCATGCCAGTTAACTAATGCCACCGCCCATGGATCTAACCCGGGAACCCGGCTCAGAGGGGACTGCCCAGGAGCCTACTGGGAAGTGGACTTCACTGAGGTAAGACCTGGAAAATACGGATACAGGTATTTACTAGTGTTTGTAGATACTTCTTCATGATGGACAGAGGCATTTCTCACCAAACATGAAACAGCACAGACCGTGACCAAGAAACTGCTGAAGACATCTTACTGAGGTATGGTTTTCCTGTTAAAATTGGATCAGACAACGGCCCAGGATTCCTCTCTAAGGTAACACAGGGAGTGGCACTAGTACTTGGGGCAGATTGGAAATTACATTGTGCATATAGGCCCCAGAGCTCAGGACAGGTAGAGAGGATGAACAGAACATTAAAGGAGACCTTAACTAAATTAGCCCTGGAGACTGGCGGGGACTGGGTGACTCTTCTCCCCTTCACCCTTTATAGGGTGAGGAACTCCCCATATAAGATGGGACTGACTCTCTACGAGATCATGTATGGTTTTCCTCCACATATTATCCCCAATTTAAAACCTGAGGTGCTTGCTGAGTTTGATGATCACCAACTTCTTTTCTTCCTCCAAATGTCACAACAAACTCATGAGCAGGTGTGGCCTAAGCTGAGGGCTCTCTACCAGACTGGGCTACCCCCGGACCCCCATTGATACCAGCTGGGTGACCGGGTGTACGTGCAGAGATACCGACACCAGACACTTCAACCTCGCTGAAAGGGACCCTACATCGTGATCCTGACCACTCCCACCGCTCTCAAGGTCGACAGGATTACTCCCTGGGTCCACTACACCCACATCTGGCCTGATCTGGTGGCCACATCTGGCTGATCCATCTGGCCAGCTGATCTGCACACTGTTCTCAAGGACTTTGTTCCAGAATGAAAAAGCCAACCGGACAAGGACAATCCCCTAAAGTTAGACTGTGCTGTTCTCACTTACCCCACTAATGTTGCTTCCCTGTTAGCCATTTTAAAATGTGCACCCAGAAGCAAGATGGCGAAAGAGTAGGGTCTCCAAATCACCTGTCTCCACCAAACTACCTAGAAAACCTTCAAATTATCCTGAAAATCTATGAATTCGGCCTGAGATTTAAAGAGAGACCAGCTGGAATGCAACAGTGAGAAGAGCTCGCGCTTCTATCAAGGTAGGAAGACCGGGAAAAAGAAGTAAAGAAACAAAGGCCTCCAAGGGGGAGGGGCCCCGCGAGGAGCCGGGCTGAGGCCGGGGCGAGTGTCCCCAGGACAGGAGAGCCCCGTCCCGGAGACGCAGGAGCTGCACCGACCTTCCCGGGGGAAAGGGGCTCGCAGGGAGGTGGAGCAGGACCCAGGAGGGCGGGGATGCCCTCGGGTTCCCTGAGACAGTAACAGAGCAACTGCGCGCCCAGGAGAGTGCGCCGAGCTCCCCTAAGGGCTGCAGCGCGCACGGCGGGACCCGGAGCAGCTCGGGGGGCTCGGGCGGCGGCTCCGCGGAGGGGGCTGCGCGGCCCTGGGAGCAGCTCGGGGGGCTCGGGCGGAGGAAGAGGCTCCGTGCGGAGGGGCCTGCGCGGTTCCAGGAGCAGCTCGGAGGGGCTCGGGCAGAGGAAGAGGCTCCGTGCGGAGGGGGCTGCGCGGTTCCAGGAGCAGCTCGGAGGGGCTCGGGGGCGGCTCCGCGGAGGGGGCTGCGGGGCGGGAGCGCGAATCCACCAGCGCAGGCTCCGGAGCACAGGGCGCCGGGACACAGCCCAGGATCCGGCCTCCCCCGGGACAGGCAGAGGCCGGGAGGGCCCAGGACAGCGAGGAAGCTCCTGCCCCGAGCTGAGATCAGCGGCCCCGCCCCGGAGCCTCCAGGCCCTGCAGACGGAGTTCCTGCCGGAGCTGAATCCAGGTTTCCAGAACTGCCCCACCACTGGGGCTGTTCCTCCTGCGGCCTCAGGGGGTAAACAACCCCCACTGAGCCCTGCACCAGGCAGGGGCACAGCAGCTCCCCCAACTGCTAACACCTGAAAATCAGCACAACAGGCCCCTCCCCCAGAACACCAGCTAGACTGACAACTTCCAGGAGAAGCCAAGGGACTTAAAGTACACAGAATCAGAAGATACTCCCCTGTGGTTCTTTTGTTTGTTTGTTTGTTTTTTGTTTTTTTGTTTTGTTTTGTTTTGCTTTTTGATTTGTTTCCTTCCCCCACCCCCTTTTTTTTCTCCTTTCTTTTTCTTTCTCTTTTTCTTTTTTTTTCTTTTCTTTCGTTTTTTTTTCTCTTCCCTTTTTTTTCTCTTTCTCTTTTCTTTCCTTCTTTCTCTCCTCTCTTTTTTTCTCTTTTTCCCAATACAACTTGCTTTTGGCCACTCTGCACTGAGCAAAATGACTAGAAGGAAAACCTCACCTCAAAAGAAAGAATCAGAAACAGTCCTCTCTCCCACAGAGTTACAAAATCTGGATTACAATTCAATGTCAGAAAGCCAATTCAGAAGCACTATTATACAGCTACTGGTGGCTCTAGAAAAAAGTATAAAGGACTCAAGAGACTTCATGACTGCAGAATTTAGAGCTAATCAGGCAGAAATTAAAAATCAATTGAATGAGATGCAATCCAAACTAGAAGTCCTAACGACGAGGGTTAACGAGGTGGAAGAACGAGTGAGTGACATAGAAGACAAGTTGATAGCAAAGAGGGAAACTGAGGAAAAAAGAGACAAACAATTAAAAGACCATGAAGATAGATTAAGGGAAATAAACGACAGCCTGAGGAAGAAAAACCTACATTTAATTGGGGTTCCAGAGGGCGCCGAAAGGGACAGAGGGCCAGAATATGTATTTGAACAAATTCTAGCTGAAAACTTTCCTAATCTGGGAAGGGAAACAGGCATTCAGATCCAGGAAATAGAGAGATCCCCCCCTAAAATCAATAAAAACCGTTCAACACCTCGACATTTAATTGTGAAGCTTGCAAATTCCAAAGATAAGGAGAAGATCCTTAAAGCAGCAAGAGACAAGAAATCCCTGACTTTTATGGGGAGGAGTATTAGGGTAACAGCAGACCTCTCCACAGAGACCTGGCAGGCCAGAAAGGGCTGGCAGGATATATTCAGGGTCCTAAAGGAGAAGAACATGCAACCAAGAATACTCTATCCAGGAAGGCTCTCATTCAAAATGGAAGGAGAGATAAAGAGCTTCCAAGACAGGCAGCAACTAAAAGAATATGTGACCTCCAAACCAGCTCTGCAAGAAATTTTAAGGGGGACTCTTAAAATTCCCCTTTAAGAAGAAGTTCAGTGGAACAATGCACAAAAACAAAGACTGAATAGATATCATGATGACACTAAACTCATATCTCTCAATAGTAACTCTGAATGTGAACGGGCTTAATGACCCCATCAAAAGGCGCAGGGTTTCAGACTGGATAAAAAAGCAGGACCCATCTATTTGCTGTCTACAAGAGACTCATTTTAGACAGAAGGACACCTACAGCCTGAAAATAAAAGGTTGGAGAACCATTTACCATTCGAATGGTCCTCAAAAGAAAGCAGGGGTAGCCATCCTTATATCAGATAAACTAAAATTTACCCCAAAGACTGTAGTGAGAGATGAAGAGGGACACTATATCATACTTAAAGGATCTATTCAACAAGAGGACTTAACAATCCTCAATATATATGCTCCGAATGTGGGAGCTGCCAAATATATAAATCAATTATTAACCAAAGTGAAGAAATACTTAGATAATAATACACTTATACTTGGTGACTTCAATCTAGCTCTTTCTATACTCGATAGGTCTTCTAAGCACAACATCTCCAAAGAAACGAGAGCTTTAAATGATACACTGGACCAGATGGATTTCACAGATATCTACAGAACTTTACATCCAAACTCAACTGAATACACATTCTTCTCAAGCGCACATGGAACTTTCTCCAGAATAGACCACATATTGGGACACAAATCGGGTCTGAACCGATACCAAAAGATTGGGATTGTCCCCTGCATATTCTCGGACCATAATGCCTTGAAATTAGAACTAAATCACAACAAGAAGTTTGGAAGGACCTCAAACACGTGGAGGTTAAGGACCATCCTGCTAAAAGATAAAAGGGTCAACCAGGAAATTAAGGAAGAATTAAAAAGATTCATGGAAACTAATGAGAATGAAGATACAACCGTTCAAAATCTTTGGGATGCAGCAAAAGCAGTCCTAAGGGGGAAATACATCGCAATACAAGCATCCATTCAAAAACTGGAAAGAACTCAAATACAAAAGCTAACCTTACACATAAAGGAGCTAGAGAAAAAACAGCAAATAGATCCTACACCCAAGAGAAGAAGGGAGTTAATAAAGATTCGAGCAGAACTCAACGAAATCGAGACCAGAAGAACTGTGGAACAGATCAACAGAACCAGGAGTTGGTTCTTTGAAAGAATTAATAAGATAGATAAACCATTAGCCAGCCTTATTAAAAAGAAGAGAGAGAAGACTCAAATTAATAAAATCATGAATGAGAAAGGAGAGATCACTACCAACACCAAGGAAATACAAACGATTTTAAAAACATATTATGAACAGCTATACGCCAATAAATTAGGCAATCTAGAAGAAATGGACGCATTCCTGGAAAGCCACAAACTACCAAAACGGGAACAGGAAGAAATAGAAAACCTGAACAGGCCAATAACCAGGGAGGAAATTGAAGCAGTCATCAAAAACCTCCCAAGACACAGGAGTCCAGGGCCAGATGGCTTCCCAGGGGAATTTTATCAAACGTTTAAAGAAGAAATCATACCTATTCTCCTAAGCTGTTTGGAAAGATAGAAAGAGATGGAGTACTTCCAAATTCGTTCTATGAAGCCAGCATCACCTTAATTCCAAAGCCAGACAAAGACCCCGCCAAAAAGGAGAATTACAGACCAATATCCCTGATGAACATGGATGCAAAAATTCTCAACAAGATACTGGCCAATAGGATCCAACAATACATTAAGAAAATTATTCACCATGACCAAGTAGGATTTATCCCTGGGACACAAGGCTGGTTCAACACCCGTAAAACAATCAATGTGATTCATCATATCAGCAAGAGAAAAACCAAGAACCATATGATCCTCTCATTGGATGCAGAGAAAGCATTTGACAAAATACAGCATCCATTCCTGATCAAAACTCTTCAGAGTGTAGGGATAGAGGGAACATTCCTCGACATCTTAAAAGCCATCTATGAAAAGCCCACAGCAAATATCATTCTCAATGGGGAAGCACTAGGAGCCTTTCCCCTAAGATCAGGAACAAGACAGGGATGTCCACTCTCACCACTGCTGTTCAACATAGTACTGGAAGTCCTAGCCTCAGCAATCAGACAACAAAAAGACATTAAAGGCATTCAAATTGGCAAAGAAGAAGTCAAACTCTCCCTCTTCGCCGATGACATGATACTCTACATAGAAAACCCAAAAGTCTCCACCCCAAGATTGCTAGAACTCATACAGCAATTCGGTAGTGTGGCAGGATACAAAATCAATGCCCAGAAGTCAGTGGCATTTCTATACACTAACAATGAGACTGAAGAAAGAGAAATTAAGGAGTCAATCCCATTTACAATTGCACCCAAAAGCATAAGATACCTAGGAATAAACCTAACCAAAGATGTAAAGGATCTATACCCTCAAAACTATAGAACACTTCTGAAAGAAATTGAGGAAGACACAAAGAGATGGAAAAATATTCCATGCTCATGGATTGGCAGAATTAATATTGTGAAAATGTCAATGTTACCCAGGGCAATATACACGTTTAATGCAATCCCTATCAAAATACCATGGACTTTCTTCAGAGAGTTAGAACAAATTATTTTAAGATTTGTGTGGAATCAGAAAAGACCCCGAATAGCCAGGGGAATTTTAAAAAAGAAAACCATATCTGGGGGCATCACAATGCCAGATTTCAGGTTGTACTACAAAGCTGTGGTCATGAAGACAGTGTGGTACTGGCACAAAAACAGACACATAGATCAATGGAACAGAATAGAGAATCCAGAAGTGGACCCTGAACTTTATGGGCAACTAATATTCGATAAAGGAGGAAAGACTATCCATTGGAAGAAAGACAGTCTCTTCAATAAATGGTGCTGGGAAAATTGGACATCCACATGCAGAAGAATGAAACTAGACCACTCTCTTTCACCATACACAAAGATAAACTCAAAATGGATGAAAGATCTAAATGTGAGACAAGATTCCATCAAAATTCTAGAGGAGAACACAGGCAACACCCTTTTCGAACTCGGCCATAGTAACTTCTTGCAAGATACATCCACGAAGGCAAAAGAAACAAAAGCAAAAATGAACTATTGGGACTTCATCAAGATAAGAAGCTTTTGCACAGCAAAGGATACAGTCAACAAAACTAAAAGACAACCTACAGAATGGGAGAAGATATTTACAAATGACATATCAGATAAAGGGCTAGTTTCCAAGATCTATAAAGAACTTATTAAACTCAACACCAAAGAAACAAACAATCCAATCATGAAATGGGCAAAAGACATGAACAGAAATCTCACAGAGGAAGACATAGACATGGCCAACATGCATATGAGAAAATGCTCTGCATCACTTGCCATCAGGGAAATACAAATCAAAACTACAATGAGATACCACCTCACACCAGTGAGAATGGGGAAAATTAACAAGGCAGGAAACAACAAATGTTGGAGAGGATGCGGAGAAAAGGGAACCCTCTTACACTGTTGGTGGGAATGTGAACTGGTGCAGCCACTCTGGAAAACTGTGTGGAGGTTCCGCAAAGAGTTAAAAATAGACCTGCCCTACGACCCAGCAATTGCACTGTTGGGGATTTACCCCAAAGACACAGATGCAGTGAAACGCTGGGACACCTGCACCCCGATGTTTCTAGCAGCAATGTCCACAATAGCCAAACTGTGGAAGGAACCTCGGTGTCAATCGAAAGATGAATGGATAAAGATGTGGTTTATGTATACAATGGAATATTCCTCAGCCATTAGAAACGACAAATACCCACCATTTGCTTCCATGTGGATGGAACTGGAGGGTATTATGCTGAGTGAAACAAGTCAATCGGAGAAGGACGAACATTATATGTTCTCATTCATTTGGGGAATATAAATATTAGTGAAAGGGAATAGAGGGGAAGGGAGAAGAAATGGGTAGGAAATATCAGAAAGGGAGACAGAACGTAAAGACTGCTAACTCTGAAAAAAAAAAAAGACTGCTAACTCTGGGAAACGAACTAGGGGTGGTGGAAGGGGAGGACGGCGGGGGGTGGGGGTGAATGGGTGATGAGCACTGAGGGGGGCACTTGACGGGATGAGCACTGGGTGTTATTCTGTATGTTGGCAAATTGAACACCAATAAAAAATAAACTTATTATTAAAAAAAAAACAGCTTACAGCTTAACGTCCTAGAAAGCCCCTATTAGAATAAGAACAGAGCCCAAGCCAGGGGAAGGAAACCCCATATTAGAATGAGAACAGAGCTCAATGCCCTTGAAAGCCCCATATCAGAATGTAAACAGAACTTGAGGAATTGCTCCAGCCCTTCTGGAGGTCCCTGAGACCAGCCCTTAAAACTAAGCTAAAACCCACCTCGGGGTCCAAGTCCCTGCTCCGCTGTGTCGGGTATACTTGGACCCAAGCTCAAGCTTGTAAATAAACCCTCGTGTGTTTGCATCCGTGTCGGCTCCTTGGTGGTTTCTCGGATTCACAATCTTGGGCACAACAGCATAGACTCAGATAGGATGAGACAACTTGGAGAAACTCAGATCGACTTTCTGGAGCCAATCAAGCCCCTTGGAAATTAGGCCTGATACCTTCCTTCCAGAGTTCCCCACAGCCTGACCAGGTGAGTCCAGAGTGCCACCTCCTGGCGGATGAAACCAAGAGTCAGATGCTTAAGGGGACCAAGCCTCCCAGGTGCCCCTAAAAGGTGCTTTCAAAGGCTGAAGTTCTTCCTTCTTGCCTTGCTTTTATAGGGTTGATGTCAGCCACGTCTGTCTACCTAGAGAGGAAGAAAATATTCCAGATTGCTGAACCCTGGTTTTCCACACTGTGGACAACAGGACCCCCTCCAACATGACCCAGGAACTCCCTAATTCTGAGCCAAGGACAGGGGGTCTTGTTTTGTTTTTAAAATGTGGTTAAAAATAGACATCACCTACAATGGAGCATTTTAGCCATTTCTAAGCCTAGAGTTCAGCAGTATTAGATACGTTCACACCTTCCTCGCCACGTTATCTTTCCATTCCATTTTTTAAATTTAAATTTAAATTTTTTAAAAATTTTATTTTCCTCATGAGAGATACACAGAAAGAGAGAGAGGCAGAGACACAGGCAGAGGGAAAAGCAGGCTTTCCGCAAGGAACCCAATGCAGGACCTCATAACTGTTGTGCCCAAGATTGCGAATTTGAGAAACCACCAAGGAGCCGACACCAATGCAAGTACATGAGGATTTATTTACAAGCTCAAGCTTGGGTCCAAGTATACCCGACACAGCGGAGCAGGGACTTGGACGCAGAGGTGGATTCCAGCTTAGTTTTAGGGGCTGGTCTAGGGGATCTCTGGAAGGGGGGGAGGAATTTCTCAAGTTCTGTTTATATTCTGATATGGGGCTTTCAAGGACATTGAGGTCTGTTCTCATTCTGATATGGGACTTTCTGCCACTGGTGTTGAACTGTTCTCATTCTAATATGGGGCTTTCTGGGTTGTTAAGGTGTTTTTTCCTGTAACTGAAGTAAGGTAAAGTTCAGCTCTTATTCACAGGGGCCTGAAATGGCTATACTTGTGCTAACGCTGAACTTAAGGTGGAATGGCCTTAATTTTCTCGGCCTCCACAGAGCCAACACCAATGCAAGTACATGAGGGTTTATTAACAAGATCGAGCTTGGGTCCAAGTATACCTGACACAGTGGATCAGGGACTTGGACCCTGAGGTGGCTTCCAGCTGGGTTTTTATGGGCTGGCTTAGGGGTAAGGTGGGGTTTTTCAGTAAGGGTGGTGGTGTGAGAATCTCCAGTAAAGAGGTCTCACAAGCTCTTGCTTCCTTATTCTGATAAGGGTGTGCTTTGTGATTTTGCCTGTAGCAGAGGTAAGGTAAAGTTCAGTACCTGGTCACAGTGGCCTGGTCACAGTGGCCTGAGATGGCTGCCGAAGCTACAATGGCTGTACTTGTGCCAATGTTAAACTTGAATGGCCCTAATTTTCTCGACCTCCACAAGACCCTGGGATGACTCCCCAAGCTAAAGGTAGACGCTCAAGTCCTGAGCCACCCAGGCGCCCCATACATACTTAATTTTTTAAAAGTTCATTCATTCATTTTTCATTATCTCTAGACCCAACGGAGGGCTCGAACTCACGACCCTGCCTGAGATTCAGAGTTCAGTGCTCTTCAGACTGAGCTGCCCAAGTGCTCCTGCCATTTCATTTTTTCAAGAACCCTGAGATCATGGCTTCAGAGTCACCATTTGTCCGGTGAGGCCCACCCTCCCCACCCCTCCATGCGGAGGTGACATCTCTCGGGCTGGTTCATGTTTGTCCATCTTCCTTCCTCCTTTTAGTAGACAGAAGGTGGCTTGTGAAACAGCCAGTGACTATGTCGAATGAGACTGAGGATTTTCTTGGGAAATGGGTGCGAGAGGGAAGACAATTCAATGTAGAACCAGGAAACTATTGGTATTGTTTTAGAGGAAAGAGTGTGCTTGCTGGGCCCTCTACCCAAGGTGGATGAGTCAGAACTGTCCATAGCCAGGCTTCCCTTAGTCCTTCGCCTTTACCCCTCCATGCCTGTGTTTGACCTCTGAACCCTAAGGCACCACTGTCATGTGTTTAAGTCCCCCTAAGACTGAGCAGGCCACACCATGCCATGCCCTTCATGCCCTCCCAGATGCATCCCCACTCCTGGAAGGCATTAGAGTGAGATGTCATCCTCCACATCCAGGATAGATTCCCAAAGGGTTTATCGTGGTTTCCTGGGTTACGAAACCAGGAGGGGACTCTCTTTTGGCACCCAGACAAGGGGAGTTCTTCAGACATCCTCTTTCTCCTTCCCTTTCCCTGGTTCCCCGCCCCCCCCCACACACACAGTTTGGAAGCTGCTGCCTGAGGGTTGGGGGAGTTGAAGAAAGCCATTCAATGGAGAGAAGTCCCAGGCTGTGACTATAACAGACAGCCTTGTGCATTTAAATGAAATGACTGAATGAGGCCCATTGGAATGGATCATCCTGAACCTCCCTTCAGCTGCCAGCCACCCTCAACCGTACCCCCCAACCCTGAGTCCTCCAGTGGATTTGGGAATGGAAGACTGGATGTGTGTGTGCATGCGCACATGTGTTAATATGTATGCACCCGCTGAGGGTGGTGGAGCATGCTCACTTTGGCTCAATTCATTCAGGGAATGTTCTGTTGTTTCTGCTTTTGCCACTTGTATTGCAAGTGCATTGCATTGCATAGTGCATTGCAAGTATTGCATAGCTTTTGCAATGAGCAAAGCTAAACTCCTCCCATTGCTTAGTTCTTAAAAAACCTGATTTTCCTGTTTTCTTGGTGAATGGACTGACCCATACCCTCCCATCCCACCAGACCCCTTGTTCAAATACTTTCACTGGAAGAGTTCTTTCACCTCATCCAGAAAACAACAGCCACCCACACCCACCCATTGCCACAGATATGCAACCCACAAAACAGAAATCCAGCTGGCCTCCTTCTGCCTCAATCTACTGTAGAGAGTCATTGTCTTAAACATGCCTTAGGCTCAATGACTTGATGCTGTCTCCCTTTCTCTGGCACAGTTCCATCCCCCATTGGGCCCATATGATAATTGCAAGACCACACTGCTCACGGGAGCTGGAGACAATATGCTAAAGTGACCTACACACCAAGGTGCCCATAAACATGGTCCCCAGAAATCCTTGACATTCACATTCCTTTGCTGAAATCATTGCTCTGGAAACTCCAGCATTTATAGCCGATCTTGTCCATGTTCTTCTCACCCACACTCTCTCTCTGTTCGCCTGTTATTTTGCCCAATTGTTCACAGAGAAATTAGATCCCATCCTGCAAGAGCTGAATTTGAATCCTCTGCTCACCCCCCAGACAGAAAAGAATATGCACAGGTCTGCACCCATCTTACGCTTCTCCACGGTGGCAGAAGAAAATGTGCGCGCCCGCCCTCCTCCTGCCAAAAGTCAAATCTGAGATAAGACTTGGATATAAAGGAATCTGAAATACATTTTTGGAATATGGACTTATTTATTTATATATTTATTTATTTATCAAAGATTTTGTTTATTTATTCATGGGAGACACACACAGAGAAAGAGACAGAGACACAGACACAGACACAGACAGAGGGAGAAGCAGATTCCATGCAGGGAACTTGATGTGGGACTCGATCCCAGGACCCCGGGATCACACCGTGGGCTGAAGGCAGGCACTAAAGCACTGAGCCACCCCGGTGTCTCAAACTATAGACACTTTTAAGAAGTAGCGGCAACAGAAAAGAAACCCATGCAACCCCCACCCCCAACAGGTGGAAGGAGGGTGTGCTGACTCCCCTCCCTTTCATCCCGAGAAGCACACCCCCTCCCATGCCCCTGGAAGGTGTCTTGGAGGAGGTGCCAGGAGGGGATGAATGACATTCTTGTCTTCAAGGACAGGACGTTGAGTATGAGCATGAGAATTCTGGACAGACAGTTCTTGTTATTAAAAAAGAAAAGAAAAGAAAAGAAAAGAAAAGAAAAGAAAAGAAAAGAAAAGAAAGAAAAGAAAAGAAAAGAAAGAAAAGAAAAAAGAAAATCCTTATGTTCTTTTAGCCTCCCCACATAGTTGAGTTCCTCTTCCAATCTCTCCTCCTCGTTCAATCCAATAGACAAGCATGTAGGGTTTGCCACTCCTAGGGCCTTCGTTTGCTCAGGAGGGCTGTGCCACATGAAGTTTGTTGGGGACAAACTCGTCCATCCCTTTTCCTTGTTCATCGGTCTGACGTCAAGGTCGTCCTCTGGGTCGGGCCCCAGGCGCTGATTGGGGGAGGTCAAGGTGGTGCCCCAGAGACGCCATCCTTTCCGGTGTCTTTGGTTTGGACCTCCTTCGTGGCCTTGCTCGCTCCCTTCGGGGTGCTGCCCCACCGGCTGAAAGCCGCCATCTCCAGGAAGGTCCTGGAGAGGGGCAATGCCTTTGCGAGGGACACACACTCTTACAAAAGGACCCAGCAATCCCACTCCTGGGAATCAGTCCCGGGGAACCCAGAGGAGGCGATAGCGGAGCGCCGCCGCTGGTCTCTGAATCTTCTAGCTTGTTGAGGTCATGTGTACACCCATCTGACGCAGTTCTGGCACTCGGGACACACGCCAATCCTGTGAGGAGGCACAGGCTCCTCTGACCGAACCACAGCCAGGTGCCCTGCAATACGTGCCCTTGAAAAACCAACATGAGGTCTTCACCTGTGACCTCTCTCCTGCTGAGCAGCCTTCTGCTCAGATGCCCTCAGAGTGGAGAAAATACCCATAATGCACATAGTTTAGCCAACTGAGGAAGGATTCCCTTGAAAGAAAACACTTCAAGGGGATCCCTGGGTGGCTCAGCGGTTTAGCGCCTGCCTTCAGCCCAGGGCTTGGTCCTGGAATCCGGATCGAGTCCTACGTGGGGCTCCCTGCATGGAGCCTGCTTCTCCCTCTGCCTCTCTCTCTCTCTCTCTCTCTTTCTCTCTGTGTCTCTCATGAATGAATAAATAAAATCTTTAAAAAAGAAAAAAGAAAACACTTCAAGTGTCTGATGTTCAGTCAATGCTTGGAACTAATAAGTGATTTTAGTAAAGTTGCAAGATACGATATTAATTTTCAAAAGTCAATCACTTTTCTTTATGCCTGCAATGAATAAGTGGGATTTGTATCACTTACATTAGCAACCCCCAAAATGACATACTTAAATATAAATCTAACAAAATATTTACAAGATCTAAATGAGGAAAACTAAAGTGGTGAACAAAACAAAGAACTAAATAAATGGAGAGATACTCCATGTTCATGAAGAGGTTTCAATATTGTTAGAGTGTTAGTCTTGATCTATAGATTCAAAGCAATCTCAGTCAAAATCCCAGCAAATCTTTTATGGATATTAACAAACTCATTCTAAGTTTATAGAGAGGCAGAAGATCCAGAACAGCCAATATGATACTGAAAGAAAAGAACAGAGTTGGAGGATTGTTGCTACCCAACTTCAAGATTTATTAGAAAGCTGGGGTAATAAAAAGAGTGGTACTGCTGCAAGAACACACAAATAGATTAATGGAACATAATAGAGAGCCCAGAAATAAACTCACAGATATATAGTCAACTGATCTTTGACAAAGGAGCAAAGGCAATACAATGGAACAAAGATAGTTTTTTTCCACTTTAACAGTCCTGGAACAAGTGGACACTCACATGCAGAAAAATGAATCTAGATACAGACCTTACACGCTTTATAAAAAATTAACTCAAAATGGATCATATTCCTAAATGTAAAATGAAAAACTATAATACTTTTAAAAGATAACATAGGAGAAAATCTAGACGGTATTGAATTTGGTGATGACTTTTTAGATACAGTACGAAAGTCCCAATCCACAAAAAAAATAATAGCTAGACTTCAGTAAAATTAAAAAATTTTGCTCTGCAAAAGACAATATCAAAAGAATTAGAAAACAAGCCACAGACTAGGAGAAAATAAATTTTT
The DNA here is from genome assembly GCF_048164855.1 of Canis lupus baileyi. Taxonomy (NCBI): domain Eukaryota; kingdom Metazoa; phylum Chordata; class Mammalia; order Carnivora; family Canidae; genus Canis; species Canis lupus. The sequence continues at coordinate 72,503,232 of NC_132844.1, read as the reverse complement.
TAAAAAAAAATCTTATTTAAAAATAGATTTAAGACCTTAACAGACGGGGATCCCTGGGTGGCGCAGCGGTTTGGCGCCTGCCTTTGGCCCAGGGCGCGATCCTGGAGACCCGGGATCGAATCCCACATCGGGCTCCCGGCGCATGGAGCCTGCTTCTCCCTCTGCCTGTGTCTCTGCCTCTCTCTCTCTCTCTGTAACTATCATAAATAAATAAAAATTAAAAAAAAAAAAAGACCTTAACAGACGCCTCACCAAAGACTATAGCAAATAAGCATATGAAGGTTCTCCACATCATATATAATCAGAGAAATGCAAATTAAAGCAACGATATACCACTACACACCTATTGGAATGGCCAAAATCCAGCCAGAATGCTAACAACATCAAAAGCTAGCAAGGATGTGGAATGACAGGAACTTTGTTTTTTGGGTTTTGTTGTTGTTGTTGTTGTTGTTGTTTTGTCATAGGAATGCAAAATAGTAGAACCACTTTGGAAGACGGTTTGGCAGTTTCTTACAAAACTAAACAGGGGCACCTGGGTGGCTCAGTTGGTTAAGCATTTGCCTTTGGCTCAGGTCATGATCTCAGGGTCCTGGGATTGAGCTTCCAGGTAGGCTCCCCATTCAGTGGGGAGTCTGCTTCTCCCTCTCACTCTGCTCCCTCCCTTTATGCTCTCTCTCTCTCCAGTAAAAAAATAAGATCTTAAAGAACTCAATATGCTCTTACCATATGATCCAATAATTGTGCTTTTTGGTATTTACCCAAAGGAACTTAAAATTCATGCCCACACAAAAACCTATATATGAATGTTTATAGCAGCTTTATTCATAATTGCCCAAGCTTAGAAGCAACCAAGGTATCTTTCAATAGGTGAATGAATGAACAGATGAGTATATCCAGACAATGGACTCACTTTTTTTTGTACATGTAGTTATAAATATGAGTAGAGATACAAATAGAGATATCCTAGACAAAAATATGTAGATATAGATTGCACTTTTGTTGACAAAGGGGTATAGATGCAGTGATACTCCAGAAGTAATTAGGGCACCAGCACTCACTAAATGGAATCAGAGCTCCTTGGAGAAATGGCTGACTCCAGAGTTAGCACAGGGAAGTATAAGAGGAGCCTATACCTTTTTTGTATCAAAAAATAAGGAGGTGCTCGAAAAATGATGAAGATATGTCAAAGAACACAAGAGTTCCCTTAATGGAGCTCCCACAGGCCAAATCTGGGGCAATTTGAGTACTAAAATAAGTAACAATTAGGGATGCCTGGGTGGCATTTTTTTCTCATTAAACTTTTGTTATAATGGGTCTCAAAATTCTGTGACAGATTTTTGGTCAAGTTGTTTCCATTAAAAAGTACTGATTTTAAAAACTAATAACTTAAAACTGCCACACATGCACAAAAAAAAAAAAATGGTCCACAAAACATTCTCCTTTCCTTCTGAAGGTTTTACGATGCATTGTTATCATTAACCAGTCTTTTACTATTAAACTTAAATGGCCAATTGACACAAACAGTTCTGAGACCATTCTTCCACCACTGATTAAGACTGGGGTGGCAGGGCAGCCCCGGTGGCGGTGGCGCAGCGGTTTAGTGCCTCCTGAAGCCCGGGGTGTGATCCTGGAGTCCCGGGATTGAGTCCCACATCAGGCTTCCTGCATGGAGCCTGCTTCTCCCTCTGCCTGTGTCTCTGCCTCTCTCTCGCTCTCTCTGAATAAATAAATCTTAAAAAAAAAGAAGAAAATACTGGGGTGGCAGGTATTGGGGATAATATTCATTTAGCCTTCTGAGCTTTCTGGGCAGACTTGGTGACTTTGCCAGCTCCAGCTGCCTTCTTGTCCACTGCTTTGATGACACCCACAGCAACCGTCTGTCTCATGTCACGAACAGCAAAACGACCCAGAGGAGGATAGTCAGAGAAGCTCTCAACACACATAGGTTTGCCAGGAACCATATCAACAATGGCAGCATCCCCAGATTTCAAGAACTTGGGACCATCTTCCAGCTTCTTTCCAGAACGATGATCTATCTTTTCTTTCAGCTCAGCAAACCTGCAAGCAATGTGAGCTGTGTGACAATCCAGCACAGGTGCATATCCAACTGTTGAGTTGAGCATCTGCCTTCAGTTCAGGGCATGATTCTGGAGTCCTGGGATTGAGTCCTACATCGCACTCCCTGTGAGGAGCCTGCTTCTCCCTCTGCCTAGGTCTCTGACTTTCTCTCTCTGTGTCTCTCATGAATAAATAAATAAATCTTTAAAAAAACAAAAAGTAATGATTATAGTGTATTTTACTTCATGGGAATAAAAAGAATCTAGGAGTCTGTACAAATAAACAAATAATGGCCAAATGAACACATAAGAAAGGAACACTTTTCCTTACAGTAGAATGCTAATAAATGTAGAAGGAGTAGTGGCAGTTTAAGAACCCTTTTGCAACTATCATAGCAAAAAATTAATCAGAAAGAATTATTAAGTATTAAATAATTATTAAAGACAGTGGGTGATTTAATGAACCAGGAAGTTTATAGGGTCTCAGGTATCCCCAACAAATAACTTATAAATTATAGAGGGGAAAATACTATCTTCACAGAAGGGAAGCCAGGTGAACACCAACTTAACCAACTGATCAAATTTGGCATCAGTAACTGGCATAATTGAACATCTTGTGCTTCTTGATACAAAGCGTTGGGAACACACCATCACTGATGTAGTGTTCCTGCCAAAGATGCAAAACATTGATCCAATTGTGAGGCAATGTCAGAAAACCCAATTTGAGGGACAGCCTACAAAATAAATGACCTAGACTCATCAAAATTGTCAACATTATTTGGTAAAGCCTGATTTTACATTAGAATAGACCAAAGTGGAAAGAAAACAAAGCATTGAACAATTCTGTTTTGGATCCCAGAAAATAATATAAAGGACATTACTGAAAATACAAGAAAATTTGGATTAGACCTATAAATTAAATAATGTCATTCTACAAACATTAAACCTCCCAACTACAGCTTGATCTTAGGAAATACAAATTGAAGTTTTAGGGATAAATAAGTGTGATAACTAGCATGTACTCTCATAAACTTTGGGGGGGGGGAGACTATATGTATAGTATAGTATATGTATATATGCATATATATATAGTGAGGATATTAACAATTGGTAAAGCTGGGTGAAGGTTATACAAGAGTTCTTTATAACAATCTTGTAAACTTTCTGTATCTTGGAAATTCTAAAAATGTTTTCCAAATGCAACTAGCTTTATTGTCTACATTTTCAGATTTTTAAAAAAATAAAACAAGCTCATTGTAAAAACTTGACTACATAAAGTTGTAAAGTAGCAATTTCAAAGCCCCTGTGATTCCATGATCTGTCAAATAATTGATATCCTTCCTTCAAAATGATTTCACACATACGCACTTCTTTTTAATAGGATAATGGTTATTCAAAAGGTATAATATCAGGGATCCCTGGGTGGCGCAGCGGTTTAGCGCCTGCCTTTGGCCCGGGGCGTGATCCTGGAGACCCGGGATCGAATCCCACGTCGGGCCCCCGGTGCATGGAGCCTGCTTCTCCCTCTGCCTGTGTGCGTCTCTGCCTCTCTCTCTCTGTGTGACTATCATAAGTAAAATTAAAAAAAAGATATAATATCACAAATCTCTATGCAAAAACCTTCAGTTTTTCTGACTGAAATTTGTATTTGTGTTGAGTACTCATTTGATCTAATGATAGAAAATGATCCAGTCACTTTCAGAGAAATTCAGAAACAATAAGGACATTCAGAGTTAAATTCAGTTCAGGATTGCAACCATCCTGCTGCATTCGTCTCCTCACGGTGCAGTCTAAATTCAGGTGATCTTATTTAATTTCCTGGCGGTGATGAGGCAGAGGAACATGAACTGGAGGAATTCTATGTATATTCAGGGTTTTAATGTTTCTGATTTAATGTTCCAGGTAATTATAAATAGTTTAATTTGTGTCTTACAGTTTTCACTGCACAATTTTTTAAACTAAATCCTATAAGTGGAAAAAAATGTTAAAAACAAAACAAAAAGTGAGTGGCACTTAAACTAACCAAAGCCTCTGTCCCCTGGATGACAATCATCTGGATTACTAGTCTAGCAATCCAAAAATCTGATCAATGGTATTTCCTCTCAAAAAGTATCGGATCTCCTTGATTAATACGTTTTGAAAAATTAAAGATAAACAGAGTGATTTTTAAAAGTTTTAGATAATACCAAAAGGTCACAAAATAAAAAATTTATCTCCCTCTCTTTTTTATTACCATTAATTCCTACCTCTCCCCTACCCAGCTTTATTATAAAATCAGGGATTGACGAATGATAGCCCATCTGTGGTTTGTTTGCTTATTTCTTTAAATAAAGTTTATTGGAACCAAATCTAGCCCTCTGCTTCTTTTTTGTAAATAAAGTTTTATTTAAACCCAGCCACTCCAACTTCTTTTATCTATGACTTCTTCCTTGATTTAATGGCAGAGTTGACTGTAGGGGACTGTATGGCCTAAGACATTTTATCATCTGCCACCCCTTTTTTTATTTTGTTCATTTATGAGAGAAAGAGAGATCATGAAGGAGGGGAAGCAATGGAGAGGGAGCGGCAGACACCCCACTGAATGGGGAACCTGGACACAGTTCTCCATCCTAGGACCCTGAGATCATGACCTGAGCCAAAGTCGGATGCTTAACTGACTAAGCCACCCAGATGCTCCCTTAAAGAAAAAGAGCTGACCCCCAAGACATGACAGCATGCTATTTTACCTAGTTCTTTTAACAGTAGACATACATTCAATATAGAGGTCTACTTCTTTCTTCATAGTATTGGAATAGCATTATTCCATTCCATTGTTTAAACAAATACCATAATTTGTTCAACCAGTCTTTGAGGTTGTTTTCTGGTCTTTCCTACTGTAAAAGATCTGTTGACAGTTTTTACAAGTAAAATTATTGAATGAGGTAATGTGTTTCTTTTAATAAATATTGTCTAATCATCAAATCTAACATCTTATACAACCTTCACCAAAGTGACATTTCTCTTGCTCTCCCTTCTGTTTAGATCATGCTGGACAGAGAAATATAGCCAAAGATTATAAATGAGATAAGAAATCTAATAAGGGAGAGGGAGGAGCAAGATGGCTGAAGAGTAGGGTCCCCAAATCACCTGTCTCCACCAAACTACCTAGAAAACCTTCAAATTATCCTGAAAATCTACGAATTCGGCCTGAGATTTAAAGAGAGACCAGCTGGAATGCTACAGTGAGAAGAGTTCGCGCATCTATCAAGGTAGGAAGACGGGGGGAAAAAGAAATAAAGGAACAAAGGCCTCCAAGGGGGAGGGGCCCCGCGAGGAGCCGGGCTGAGGCCGGGGCGAGTGTCCCCAGGACAGGAGAGCCCCGTCCCGGAGACGCAGGAGCTGCACCAACCTTCCGGGGCGGAAAGGGGCTCGCAGGGGGTTGGAGCAGGACCCAGGAGGGCGGGGATGCCCTCGGGCTCCCGGGGACACTAACAGCACCTGCGCCCGGGAGAGTGCGCCGAGCTCCCTAAGGGCTGCAGCGCGGGCGGCGGGACCCGGCGGGACCGGAGCAGCTCGGAGGGCTCGGGCGGCGGCTCCGCGGAGGGGGCTGCGGGGCGGGAGCGCGAATCCACCAGCGCAGGCTCCGGAGCACAGGGCGCCGGGACACAGCCCAGGATCCGGCCTCCCCCGGGACAGGCAGAGGCCGGGAGGGCCCAGGACAGCAAGGACGCTCCTGCCCCAGCTGAGCAGATCAGCGGCCCCGCCCCGGAGCCTCCAGGCCCTGCAGACGGAGTTCCTGCCGGAGCTGAATCCAGGTTTCCAGAGCTGCCCCGCCACTGGGGCTGTTCCTCCTGCGGCCTCACGGGGTAAACAACCCCCACTGAGCCCTGCACCAGGCAGGGGCACAGCAGCTCCCCCAACTGCTAACACCTGAAAATCAGCACAACAGGCCCCTCCCCCAGAACACCAGCTAGACTGACAACTTCCAGGAGAAGCCAAGGGACTTAAAGTACACAGAATCAGAAGATACTCCCCGGTGGTTCTTTTTTTTTTGTTTTTGTTTTGTTTTGTTTTGCTTTTTGATTTGTTTCCTTCCCCCACCCCCTTTTTTTTCTCCTTTCTTTTTCTTTCTCTTTTTCTTCTTCTTTTTTTTTTCGTTTTTTTTTCTTTTTCTTCCCTTTTTTTCTCTTTCTCTTTTCTTTCCTTCTTTCTCTCCTCTCTTTTTGTCTTTTTCCCAATACAACTTGCTTTTGGCCACTCTGCACTGAGCGAAATGACTAGAAGGAAAACCTCACCTCAAAAGAAAGAATCAGAAACAGTCCTCTCTCCCACAGAGTTACAAAATCTGGATTACAATTCAATGTCAGAAAGCCAATTCAGAAGCACTATTATACAGCTACTGGTGGCTCTAGAAAAAAAGCATAAAGGACTCAAGAGACTTCATGACTGCAGAATTTAGAGCTAATCAGGCAGAAATTAAAAATCAATTGAATGAGATGCAATCCAAACTAGAAGTCCTAACGACGAGGGTTAACGAGGTGGAAGAACGAGTGAGTGACATAGAAGACAAGTTGATAGCAAAGAGGGAAACTGAGGAAAAAAGAGACAAACAATTAAAAGACCATGAAGATAGATTAAGGGAAATAAACGACAGCCTGAGGAAGAAAAACCTACGTTTAATTGGGGTTCCCGAGGGCGCCGAAAGGGACAGAGGGCCAGAATATGTATTTGAACAAATTCTAGCTGAAAACTTTCCTAATCTGGGAAGGGAAACAGGCATTCAGATCCAGGAAATAGAGAGATCCCCCCCTAAAATCAATAAAAACCGTTCAACACCTCGACATTTAATTGTGAAGCTTGCAAATTCCAAAGATAAGGAGAAGATCCTTAAAGCAGCAAGAGACAAGAAATCCCTGACTTTTATGGGGAGGAGTATTAGGGTAACAGCAGACCTCTCCACAGAGACCTGGCAGGCCAGAAAGGGCTGGCAGGATATATTCAGGGTCCTAAATGAGAAGAACATGCAACCAAGAATACTTTATCCAGCAAGGCTCTCATTCAAAATGGAAGGAGAGATAAAGAGCTTCCAAGACAGGCAGCAACTAAAAGAATATGTGACCTCCAAACCAGCTCTGCAAGAAATTTTAAGGGGGACTCTTAAAATTCCCCTTTAAGAAGAAGTTCAGTGGAACAGTCCACAAAAACAAAGACTGAATAGATATCATGATGACACTAAACTCATATCTCTCAATAGTAACTCTGAATGTAAACAGGCTTAATGACCCCATCAAAAGCGCAGGGTTTCAGACTGGATAAAAAAGCAGGACCCATCTATTTGCTGTCTACAAGAGACTCATTTTAGACAGAAGGACACCTACAGCCTGAAAATAAAAGGTTGGAGAACCATTTACCATTCGAATGGTCCTCAAAAGAAAGCAGGGGTAGCCATCCTTATATCAGATAAACTAAAATTTACCCCAAAGACTGTAGTGAGAGATGAAGAGGGACACTATATCATACTTAAAGGATCTATTCAACAAGAGGACTTAACAATCCTCAATATATATGCTCCGAATGTGGGAGCTGCCAAATATATAAATCAATTATTAACCAAAGTGAAGAAATACTTAGATAATAATACACTTATACTTGGTGACTTCAATCTAGCTCTTTCTATACTCGATAGGTCTTCTAAGCACAACATCTCCAAAGAAACGAGAGCTTTAAATGATACACTGGACCAGATGGATTTCACAGATATCTACAGAACTTTACATCCAAACTCAACTGAATACACATTCTTCTCAAGCGCACATGGAACTTTCTCCAGAATAGACCACATATTGGGTCACAAATCGGGTCTGAACCAATACCAAAAGATTGGGATTGTCCCCTGCATATTCTCGGACCATAATGCCTTGAAATTAGAACTAAATCACAACAAGAAGTTTGGAAGGACCTCAAACACGTGGAGGTTAAGGACCATCCTGCTAAAAGATAAAAGGGTCAACCAGGAAATTAAGGAAGAATTAAAAAGATTCATGGAAACTAATGAGAATGAAGATACAACCGTTCAAAATCTTTGGGATGCAGCAAAAGCAGTCCTAAGGGGGAAATACATCGCAATACAAGCATCCATTCAAAAACTGGAAAGAACTCAAATACAAAAGCTAACCTTACACATAAAGGAGCTAGAGAAAAAACAGCAAATAGATCCTACACCCAAGAGAAGAAGGGAGTTAATAAAGATTCGAGCAGAACTCAACGAAATCGAGACCAGAAGAACTGTGGAACAGATCAACAGAACCAGGAGTTGGTTCTTTGAAAGAATTAATAAGATAGATAAACCATTAGCCAGCCTTATTAAAAAGAAGAGAGAGAAGACTCAAATTAATAAAATCATGAATGAGAAAGGAGAGATCACTACCAACACCAAGGAAATACAAACGATTTTAAAAACATATTATGAACAGCTATACGCCAATAAATTAGGCAATCTAGAAGAAATGGACGCATTCCTGGAAAGCCACAAACTACCAAAACGGGAACAGGAAGAAATAGAAAACCTGAACAGGCCAATAACCAGGGAGGAAATTGAAGCAGTCATCAAAAACCTCCCAAGACACAAGAGTCCAGGGCCAGATGGCTTCCCAGGGGAATTTTATCAAACGTTTAAAGAAGAAACCATACCTATTCTCCTAAAGCTGTTTGGAAAGATAGAAAGAGATGGAGTACTTCCAAATTCGTTCTATGAAGCCAGCATCACCTTAATTCCAAAGCCAGACAAAGACCCCGCCAAAAAGGAGAATTACAGACCAATATCCCTGATGAACATGGATGCAAAAATTCTCAACAAGATACTGGCCAATAGGATCCAACAGTACATTAAGAAAATTATTCACCATGACCAAGTAGGATTTATCCCTGGGACACAAGGCTGGTTCAAGACCCGTAAAACAATCAATGTGATTCATCATATCAGCAAGAGAAAAACCAAGAACCATATGATCCTCTCATTGGATGCAGAGAAAGCATTTGACAAAATACAGCATCCATTCCTGATCAAAACTCTTCAGAGTGTAGGGATAGAAGGAACATTCCTCAACATCTTAAAAGCCATCTATGAAAAGCCCACAGCAAATATCATTCTCAATGGGGAAGCACTAGGAGCCTTTCCCCTAAGATCAGGAACAAGACAGGGATGTCCACTCTCACCACTGCTGTTCAACATAGTACTGGAAGTCCTAGCCTCAGCAATCAGACAACAAAAAGACATTAAAGGCATTCAAATTGGCAAAGAAGAAGTCAAACTGTCCCTCTTCGCCGATGACATGATACTCTACATAGAAAACCCAAAAGTCTCCACCCCAAGATTGCTAGAACTCATACAGCAATTCGGTAGCGTGGCAGGATACAAAATCAATGCCCAGAAGTCAGTGGCATTTCTATACACTAACAATGAGACTGAAGAAAGAGAAATTAAGGAGTCAATCCCATTACAATTGCACCCAAAAGCATAAGATACTTAGGAATAAACCTCACCAAAGATGTAAAGGATCTATACCCTCAAAACTATAGAACACTTCTGAAAGAAATTGAGGAAGACACAAAGAGATGGAAAAATATTCCATGCTCATGGATTGGCAGAATTAATATTGTGAAAATGTCAATGTTACCCAGGGCAATATACACGTTTAATGCAATCCCTATCAAAATACCATGGACTTTCTTCAGAGAGTTAGAACAAATTATTTTAAGATTTGTGTGGAATCAGAAAAGACCCAAATAACCAGGGGAATTTTAAAAAAGAAAACCATATCTGGGGGCATCACAATGCCAGATTTCAGGTTGTACTACAAAGCTGTGGTCATCAAGACAGTGTGGTACTGGCACAAAAACAGACACATAGATCAGTGGAACAGAATAGAGAATCCAGAAGTGGACCCTGAACTTTATGGGCAACTAATATTCGATAAAGGAGGAAAGACTATCCATTGGAAGAAAGACAGTCTCTTCAATAAATGGTGCTGGGAAAATTGGACATCCACATGCAGAAGAATGAAACTAGACCACTCTCTTTCACCATACACAAAGATAAACTCAAAATGGATGAAAGATCTAAATGTGAGACAAGATTCCATCAAAATCCTAGAGAAGAACACAGGCAACACCCTTTTTGAACTCGGCCATAGTAACTTCTTGCAAGATACATCCACGAAGGCAAAAGAAACAAAAGCAAAAATGAACTATTGTGACTTCATCAAGATAAGAAGCTTTTGCACAGCAAAGGATACAGTCAACAAAACTCAAAGACAACCTACAGAATGGGAGAAGATATTTGCAAATGACATATCAGATAAAGGGCTAGTTTCCAAGATCTATAAAGAACTTATTAAACTCAACACCAAAGAAACAAACAATCCAATCATGAAATGGGCAAAAGACATGAACAGAAATCTCACAGAGGAAGACAGACATGGCCAACATGCATATGAGAAAATGCTCTGCATCACTTGCCATCAGGGAAATACAAATCAAAACTACAATGAGATACCACCTCACACCAGTGAGAATGGGGAAAATTAACAAGGCAGGAAACAACAAATGTTGGAGAGGATGCGGAGAAAAGGGAACCCTCTTACACTGTTGGTGGGAATGTGAACTGGTGCAGCCACTCTGGAAAACTGTGTGGAGGTTCCTCAAACAGTTAAAAATATACCTGCCCTACGACCCAGCAATTGCCCTGTTGGGGATTTACCCCAAAGATACAAATGCAATGAAACGCCGGGACACCTGCACCCCGATGTTTATAGCAGCAATGGCCACGATAGCCAAACTGTGGAGCCTCGGTGTCCAACGAAAGATGAATGGATAAAGAAGATGTGGTTTATGTATACAATGGAATATTACTCAGCTATTAGAAATGACAAATACCCACCATTTGCTTCAACGTGGATGGAACTGGAGGGTATTATGCTGAGTGAAGTAAGTCAGTCGGAGAAGGACAAACATTATATGTTCTCATTCATTTGGGGAATATAAATAATAGTGAAAGGAAAATAAGGGAAGGGAGAAGAAATGTGTGGGAAATATCAGAAAGGGAGACAGAACGTAAAGACTGCTAACTCTGGGAAACGAACTAGGGGTGGTAGAAGGGGAGGAGGGCGGGGGGTGGGAGTGAATGGGTGACGGGCACTGGGTGTTATTCTGTATGTTAGTAAATTGAACACCAATAAAAAAATAAGTTAAAAAAAAGAAATCTAATAAGGTAGGTATAACACAGCACAATCTCTGCAAAACAAAAAAAAATGACTTCAAAATAAAGTTCACATTTGCATAGATGAAAAAGTGAAAAGGAATGAAATCACACCACATGGCTTTTTTAAGGAGTTAAGGAAAAATAGAAAGTTTTATTTTGTGATTATTTAACAGGAAAGAATCATTTATATTCTCCCAGAATTCATTTATATATTAGGTTAAATTATAGTTTCAAATGTGGGTAAATATGTCTTTAGTTGCAAAATTTCAGAGACAGGCTGTGCTTTTTCCTGGTAAAAGTCCAGCCCAGTAAGAAGTTCCACATCACGGACCCGAGCAACATGGGCTTGCCATCTTTCTTCAATCCAAACGGCTTCTGGTTTACCTTCCTATAAAAGAGAAACAAAAGACTGTTTTTCATGGGGCATTATTTTTCATTCACAGAAAAATCTTTTTATCATTTAGAAAGTTTCCTTTTGCCTGGGAGTTTTTTTAATTTATTTTTTATTGGTGTTCAATTTGGCAACATATAAAATAACACCCAGTGCTCATCCTGTCAAGTGCCCACCTCAGTGCCCATCACCCAGTCACCCCCACCCCCCACCCACCTCCCCTTGCACCCCTAGTTCGTTTCCCAGAGTTAGGAGTCTTTCACGTTCCGTCTCCCTTTCTGATATTTCCCACTTATTTTTTCTCCTTTCCCCTTTATTCCCTTTCACTATTTTTTATATTCCCCAAATGAATGAGAGCACATAATGTTTGTCCTTCCCCAATTGATTTATTTCACTCAGCATAATACCCTCTAGTTCCATCCACATCAAAGCAAATGGTGGGTATTTGTCGTTTCTAATGGCTGAGGAATATTCCATTGTATACATAAACCACCTCTGCTTTATCCATTCATCTTTCGATGGACACCGAGGCGCCTTCCACACTTTGGCTATTGTGGACATTGCTGCTATAAACATCGGGGTGCAGGTGTCCCAGCGTTTCACTGCATCTGTATCTTTGGGGTAAATCCCCAGCAGTGCAATTGCTGGGTCATAGGGCAGATATATTTTTAACTCTTGAGGAACTTCCACAGTTTTCCAGAGTTTGCCTGGGATTTTTATTGCCTTAAATCTTAACTTGATATAGCTTAATTTTGTGGTTTACTAAAATAAAAGGAAAGCAAAAGTATACTGTAGCAAATACAGACCACCACAAAGTCATAAAATTCATCTATTTTAATATATACTTCAGGTAGAAAAGAAATAAGATCTTATAGATGAAGTTAAATCCCCAATTCAGCACTAATCATTATCACGAGTCCATGTGAATTCAGCCTGTTTTCTTTTACTGCACATCAATATATACTACATAGTATTGACTTCAGAGTTTTCAAGGTTATGTGATTATAAGTGATAGTGTATAATTACTTTCTTGGTCAGTATTATGTTTGCAATCTATCCATAGTGATATATCTAGAGCTAGTTAAATCATTTGTTATTAGCTGTGGCTTATGATAGTGTTTTTTTTTCATTGCCGTAGTGATAGTATTTTTGGCATTACAAATTAAATGGTGATGAATAACTTGGCACATGTCTCCTATATTCAAGAATATGAGTTTCTATGAGTGAAAAATCAGTGAGGGTGACAAAACATGAGAGACACCTAACTCTGAGAAATGAACAAGGAGTAGTGGAAGGGGAGGTGGGTGGGGGGTTGGGGTGACTGGGTAATGGGCACTGAGGGGGGCACTTGGCAGGATGAGCACTGGGTGTTATGCTATATGTTGGCAAATTGAACTCCAATAAAAAAATTTTAAAAAAAGAATATGAGTTCCTAAGATCTATAAATGGACTTGCTAGATCATCGAGTACATGCAATTTTAATTTTACCAAATTTAAACTCTCCATTCCTCAAGGCGTTCATATCTTTTTTTTTTTTTTTTTTTTTTTTTTTTTTTTTTCGTTCATATCAATTTACACTTGCCTTGACAGTGGAGGATAATACCTGTTTACCCACATCCTTGCCATATTATGATGCGAAATACTGTCCCATCTCTGTTTGATTTTATTACCCCAAGTATCATAATAGCAGAGTATCTTTTCAGGCATTTCTTGGCCACCTGACTTTTAATAGGCTTTTTACTACATAAAAGTTAAGTTGGTCATTTAAAGCCATGGATTTCTACATATTTTCTTATTCTTTATATAGTAATTTTCTTATATTCACATGGTATTGTTTATTTTCATTTAGATTCTTTTAAAGTAAGAAAATCTAAAATTTGTTTAATTAGATGAGTGTTTTATGACTGTCATGTGACTTCAGCGTAGTTATTTTTTACATATGCAGGCTTTAAAAAGGCAGCTATTATTTGACCTAGAGGAAGTTTAAGAGGAAAGTACTGCTTGTGTATAACCTCTCAAGCACTTCTGTGTGGGATTCACGATGTGTGTTAATTTTGTAAAACAGATATGCTGTGTACTAATTTGAGCTCATATTTCCAATGGGAATCAAATTAATTCTTTTCTCCTGCTTTTACTATATCCCATTTCAGCTGCATTTAATATTTTTATCATGTTTTTTGTAAAGTTCTCTCCCACTTGATTTATATTGCTCTGTTCTCTCGTGGCTTATTTGGTATTTAGCCAACTAAATATTTACTCAACATCTGACTCGGTCTACCCTCTTTTAAAATTGCGATTCAATATACCTAAAGCACAACACAAAATTATATCTAGGCAGGGGGGTGGTACTCAAGTCCTTTAATATCAGCTAGTCCACCTGTACCACCAACCTGAACAGACGCCAGCAAGAGTCAACTCTTACTATGCTCGTGCATCCCAACAGGAGAGCAGCCTTGCATACATACAGTTTTTATGGGCTGTATTTAAATACAATTGATCCTTGAACAACACAAGCTTGAGCTGTGGGGATCCACATACATGCAGATTTATTTCAATAAATACAGTGCAGAACTACAATGGTCTTCTGCTTATGATTTCCTTCCTTCCTTCCTTCCTTCCTTCCTTCCTTCCTTCCTTCCTTCCTTCCTTCCTTCCTTCCTTCCTTCCTTCCTTCCTTTTTCTTCCTCCTTCACAAGCAGGAGGAACAGCAGACAAAGGAAGAGGGAGAAGCAGATTCCCTGCTAAGTAGGGAACCTGATACGGGGTGGGATCCCAGGACTCTGAGATCATGACCTGAGCTGAAGGCAGATGTTTTTTTTTTTTTTTTTTTTTTTTGAAGGCAGATGTTTGACTGACTGAGCCACCCAGGTACTCCTCCTTATGATTTTCTTAATAATATTTTCTTTTCTGTAGCTTACTTTATTTTAAGAATACAATATATGAGACATAGAAAATATGTGGTTATCAGCTGTTATGGTATTGTAAGGCTTCCAGTCAATAGTAGGCTATTAGTAGGTAGATTTTGAGGAAGTTAAAAGTTATGCATGGATTTTCAACTGTGCGGGGGTCAGTACCCCTAGCCCCCATATTGTTCAAGAGTTAACTGTGGGGATGCCTGGGTGGCTCAGTGGTTGAGCGTCTGCCTTCGGCTCAGGGAGATCCTGGAGTCCCGGGATTGAGTCCCACACTGGGCTCCCTGCATGGAGCCGCCTCCTCCTTCTGCCTAGGTCTCTGGCTCTCTCTCTCTGTGTCTGTCATAAATAAATAAATAAAATATTTAAAAAAAAAAAAGAAAAAGACTTAACTGTGTATGTGTTGCAAGTATTATATACCCCTAAAACAACTCACTGTTACATGTTTGAGGCATTATCAGTTTCAGTATTTTTCTACCCTAACTACTTCCTTGTTTTCTCCCCTTAACCACATACAGTCTGGTTATTGCTGCTACCACACTAATGAAATTGCTTTGGCAAGGATAACCTGAGTGGATTTTTTTAAGACCTTCTACTTAGTTGATCCCAAGCTTCTAAAATTTCTTCTTTTTTCTAACTGCTTACTTGTTCAGGACACCTTCTGCTTCCTCAACTGATAATAGTATTTTCCATCCTGGAAGTATATACATTTCCCTCAATTCAATTTTTGGATCTCTTCTTTCCACTTTCTTCCCTTTGGCAACCTTATATCATTCTCATAACTTAATATCAAATCTGTCTCTACAGTTCTGATATCTCTCCCAAGTTCCATACCTGTATCTTCCATTATCTTCTGAACAAGCTGCAATAATGATTGTCAGTTGGACTCCTGACAATTCTCTTATCTGACAGGAATTTAACAATACAAAGTTGAAGGGGGTAAAAGAAAAGGAAAAGAAGCACAGAAAATATGGAAAGAATGGGAGGAAGAAAATAAATAAAGCTATATGAATCAGTTCCCTAGACCAAGTGTGAGGTAGAATAACTAATCTAACATTTCTACAACTGACTGTACTATTGGGTGATTTGATTATAGAGGATTTTGCTTGTATACAGTCTCACTCTATGTTGACTGTAGAACGTGTAACTCTAACATAAGATGTGATTTCTTTAAAATGGCCACAATTTGCTTACTATTTATTGAGAAGTCTTAGGATTTTATATGAAATACTAATGCTCACAGTAATTTTATGAGGGAAGGTGAATTTTTGTATATACTTGAGGAGATTGACATTCAGTTATTTACCCAAAGAGGCAATCTCAATAACTGAGCACAGGATGTCCAACTCAAAAATCTATGCATTTAGTATCTATTCTACACTGTTTCTCATGTATCCTCCCAGGTGTTCAAGTAGTTTCACAAATTGAAGACCGCCAAGAGCAAATTCATTCTTCACATGACAACTGATTGTCTCATACATTTCCTAGTCAGTCATGCCTAAATTTTCAGTTACTTTTAACCCTTTCTCATCCTGCCACATCCTATTCATAATCACTTATAATCATAGTTTCATTTAAGTTTGCTTCGCACTCACCATAATCCTTATAAATGTTATATTCTTATTACTATACTGCAAAATCCTCAATATCTTAAATAATGTCCAACTCATTAGTGTTGATGTCTTCTTCAACGAAGATGATACCTATTAATTGAGATCTTTACTTTCTTTGGATGTCAGAGGCCTCAAATCATTTGTATTTTACCTTAAAGCCTTCTATCTTGTATTTTACCTTCTATAGTGAAGGTAGAATTTTAAGCAGATGGAAAAGAAGGGCATTCTAAGAAAAAGAAGTAGGAGCAATAATGCTGAAGTAGGAAAATTCAAGATGAAACAAGTCATTTTAAGGACTTCAGTGGGCCCAGAGCTTGGGTTTGTAAGGTCAACAAAAGGTAAATTGTGAAGAGCCTAAAGTACAGGCCTAGATGTTCTTGTTTGCTTGGTTTTATTTTTTATTTAGAGTAGATAAAGTTTTTGGATGAGAAAGGATGTCACAAGGAAAACCTAAAATTTAAAGTAGTCAGTACTGGTGCACAGAGGTGAATAGAAGGAGGACAAGAGACAATGAAGCTATTTAAGACTGGCACAAAACAGACACATAGATCAATGGAACAGAATAGAGAGCCCAGAAGTGGACCCTCAACTTTATGGTCAACTAATATTCGATAACGGAGGAAGGAAAGACTATCCATTGGAAGAAAGACAATCTCTTCAATAAATGGTGCTGGGAAAATTGGACATCCACATGCAGAAGAATGAAACTAGACCACTCTCTTACACCATACACAAAGATAAACTCAAAATGGATGAAAGATCTAAATGTGAGACAAGATTCCATCAAAATCCTAGAGGAGAACACAGGCAACACCCTTTTTGAACTCGGCCACAGTAACTTCTTGCAAGATACATCCACGAAGGCAAAAGAAACAAAAGCAAAAATGAACTATTGGGACTTCATCAAGATAAGAAGCTTTTGCACAGCAAAGGATACAGTCAACAAAACTAAAAGACAACCTACAGAATAGGAGAAGATATTTGCAAATGACGTATCAGATAAAGGGCTAGTTTCCAAGACACAGGCAGAGGGAGAAGCAGGCTTTATGCAGGGAGCCTGACATGGGACTCAATCAAATATGTGCAAGTTTAAGTAACTCAAATATATGCAAGTTTAAGTAACTATTTACATACCATTTTCCTTAATCCATAAAGATACTGAAGTAGACTAACACATGATGTTTTTAAAAAGTGTTACTCATTGTCCATAATTAATCTCAGACCTCATGTTCCAAGTTGATGGAGTTTTTGTATTTACATATTCATTCAGTAAACTTTGAGTGCCAACTTTGGCACAGAACTCTCAATTTTCTGTATTAAGAATAAAAATATTAATACAATATCACCCCTTCCCTTATGAATATGAATAAAGTATATATAAATTTAATACATAAGATATGCATATATAAACACTTGTTCATGTAGGGATATACATATTTAAATTGACATCAATTACATAAAGATAGTAATAGTCTAAGGAAAAGTTTAAGAATGAGGTAATTTGGGCAGCCTGGGTGGCTCAGCGGATTAGTGCCACCTTCAGCCCAGGGCCTGATCCTGGAGACCTGGGATCAAGTCCCACCCACATCGGGCTCCCGGTGTGGAGCCTGCTTCTGCCTCTGCCTGTGTCTCTGCCTCTCTTAATCTTTAGTACAACTCTACCCACAAAACAACTAAAAAATATGTTGCAGTCAAAGCCACTTTGATGAAAGCTTGGAGGAGCTGAGACTAATCATTTTCTCAGTTCCTGAGGACTCTCCAGGAGCAGACTCACCGGACAGCTCTCAACATTGGTAGGTCGGTGAGGGATAATAAAAGGTAGGACATCCAACCACCCAGGGCAGGCATTAGGGGTGTGGCTCCGGTTTTTGCAACTCGTCAGCATCACAAAGTAGTGCGTTGGGATGGGAACACTAGTGTTCGTTAGGTATCTAAAAACACAATGGAAAAGATCTCATGTTATTATACTTTTGCTTCTAAAACTAATAAATGTTGTCACACATTTTTAAAGAAATGCTATAGTAAAAATATAGTTAAGAAAGTAAATGAAATAGAAAGTACAAAATCTTATCACATGACTTTAGACTTCCATAAGCCAGAACAGAACTTTATAGAAGTTCAAACTTGGTCATTATAATATTATGGTAAAATATGAGAATATTAAGGAAAGCAGACCATGATATTACGCCTCCTGTGTTTCCTAGTTTTGTTGACTCTATAGTGACAGAGTGACATTTTACAGTAGAGCAAGGACTGGAAACAAAGAAGCACAAATTCCAACTGTAGCACTTCTGCAAGATGTTTGGGCTAGTGCTAATCCTCTCACATTCTAAGACTTTGTAAGTTTCCTCAAGTTTAACATGGAGGTGATCCTGTACTACCAACTTCACAGTGCAGACATGGGGATAGATCATACAACCGATATGACAGTCCTTTAGTTTTAGATAATGAACATGAAAGTGCTTTTAAAAGTTTTAAGTGCCAATTACGAGCCACTAAAAGAAATATGACTGCTGGGGATCCCTGGGTGGCTCAGTGGTTTAGCCACTGCCTTTGGCCCAGGGCGCGATCCTGGAGTCCCGGGATTGAGTCCCACGTCGGGCTCCCTGCACGGAGCCTACTTCTCCCTCCTCCTGTGTCTCTGCCTTTCTCTCTCTATGTCTATCATAAATGAATAAATAAATCTTTTTTTTTATAAATTTTTATTTATTTATGATAGTCACACAGAGAGAGAGAGGCAGAGACACAGGCAGAGGGAGAAGCAGGCTCCATGCACCGGGAGCCCGACATGGGATTCGATCCTGGGTCTCCAGGATCGTGCCCTGGGCCAAAGGCAGGCGCCAAACCGCTGCGCCACCCAGGGATCCCTGAATAAATAAATCTTACAAAAAAGAAAAGAAATATGACTGCTATAAGTAGTGATATGATAGTGATTTTAGGATTTCTACATGAACTCAGAAGGTTTGTATTCTGGCTTTCCCACTTATTAGCTGTGGAACATAAATAAGATACTTAACCTCTCTATATCTCAGTTTCTCCATCTCTAAATAGGGAGGCTAACAGAATCTAACATAGGAATGTTTTGTGGACTAAATGACATGTATGTGTTTAAAAAGATACTTATGTAGTAAAGTGCTATCAAAGTGTTTGCTAGAATTATTAAATGGTGAAATGAAGGATTAATAAGCACTAAAACAAGAACAAGACAAATGAAATAGATAAAGGCCATACACTGAGTTGTCATAAATGTTCCTCTATCAAAAGCTATAGGTAGAGGAACACCTGGGTGGCTCTGTGGTTGGGTATCTGGCCTTGGCTCAGGGCATGATCCCAGGGTCCTGGGATCGAGTCCCACATCAGGCTCCCCCCAGGGAGCCTGCTTCTCCCTCTGCCTATATCTCAGCCTCTCTCTTGTCTCTCATGAGTAAATAAAAATCATTTTTTAAAAAAAAAGGTATAGGTAGAAACCATTGCATTACACAATCTAGGCTCAGACAGCATAATTCTTTAGTTTGGTCCTTCATATACTTTGATAATAAAAGAAATAATGGATAAAACTTCTAAACCTCTCTATTCCTGTGTGCTGCATTCAAAGGTAATTCTTAGCAATGTATTATGACCAGGTTTGGTACAAAGACATACAAGTTAACACAACTGATTTTCTAGGGGAAACCTCTACCCTCTCCTGGGAGATAGTTTATTATCCACTATGGACAATATTATGAATCATCACTAATTGTTTTTTTTAATTAATTTATGTACTGGCTCTATATTTATTGATAGTACAGTGAGTCTTTCTTATCTCTTTAACCTTTACAAAATCACATTTTCCCTGTGCCCATTTATTTAGAAATTTCCTAAATAAAAATTTTGCTAATTTTTTCTTTGCACATTAGTCTAGATATTTGCCATATAAATATTTTGCAATATTTATAGACCAGTTGAAGATAGTCAATAATAACATCCCTATGTAAATATATTGTGTAATATTTAGAAGACTAAGCTTTTATTTAGAATACTGAGGTTTCCCCTCATAATACCCTATTGCTAAATCAAAAAATTCATTTGTTTGCAAATTACTTACCCTGTGATTTCATTTGGAGCATCAAAATGACCATCATAATTATAATCAAATACTGGTCCACTAACCACATTTACTCCATTTCTTTCCATGGAGAGTTTTACAAGAAGAAAACTGTGGAAGTAATCCCACATTTCTAAAAATAATAGAATAAGACGTTAAAAATATCTACCTTTTCAGATCCAGGAAATAGAGAGATCTCCCCCTAAAATCAATAAAAACCGTTCAACACCTCGACATCTAATAGTTAAGCTTGCAAATTCCAAAATAAAGAGAAGATCCTTAAAGCAGCAAGAGACAAGAAATCCCTGACCTTTATGGGCAGGAATATTAGGGTAACAGCAGACCTCTCCACAGAGACCTGGCAGGCCAGAAAAGGCTGGCAGGACATATTCAGGGTCCTAAATGAGAAGAACATGCAACCAAGAATACTTTATCCAGCAAGGCTCTCATTCAAAATGGAAGGAGAGATAAAGAGCTTCCAAGACAGGCAGCAACTGAAAGAATATGTGACCTCCAAACCGGCTCTGCAAGAAATTTTAAGGGGGACTCTTAAAATTCCCCTTTAAGAAGAAGTTCAGTGGAACAATCCACAAAAACAAGGACTGAATAGATATCAGGATGACACTGAACTCATATCTTTCAATAGTAACTCTGAACGTGAACGAGCTTAATGACCCCATCAAAAGGCGCAGGGTGTCAGACTGGATAAAAAAGCAGGACCCATCTATTTGCTGTCTCCAAGAGACTCATTTTAGACACAAGGACACCTACAGCCTGAAAATAAAAGGTTGGAGAACCATTTACCATTCAAATGGTCCTCAAAAATATCTACCTTTGTTGAACATGGAAATATTTTCTATAATAGGTAGGTACATTTAAATAGCATCAAATTGTATTTTAATAATTGTCAGTGGTGATTAGGTAATTCTGCAAAACAGTCCATGTAACAAAAATAATAGTCACCTTGATGGGGGTGCCTGGGTGGCTCAGTTGGTTGTGTGTCTGCCTTCAGCTCAGGTCATGATCTCAGGGTCCTGGGATCAAGCCCTGCTTTGGGCTCCCTGCTCAGCAAGGAATCTGCTCCTCCCTCAGCCCCTCCACTCCTTGTATTTTTTTTCTCTCTCTCTAATAAGTAAATAAACAAAATCTTAAAAAAATAGTCACATTGATGACACTTCCTGTTGCTGATGTAGTTGCAGTCTTGAAATTAAGTAAAATATTTCCTTTTAAAAAGATTATTTATTTATTCAGGAGAGAGAGAGAGGCAGAGACATAGAGAGAGGAAGAAGCAGGAGCCTGATGCAAGACTCAATCCCAGGACCCTGGGATCACACCCTGAACCGAAGGCAGACGCTCATCCACTGAGCTACCCAGTTATCCCAAGTAAAATATGTTTCCTAGTGCTGAGGTGCTTTGGGGACAGTGATATTAAATAGTGGTCAGAATATACACACTACTTTATTAATTACGATTCTAGGGACAAACACATTTCACATACTTATGGTAAGTGTCAGTAAAATTTTGTTTTGTGACTAGCCATTTACAGCTAAATTAGATTAAAAACAAATCATTGAAGTTCTAGTGACAAGGCATCCAAAATTGAAGTAAGTTGAAAGAAAGAAAACTATTTCAGAGATCCTTCCTATTTCTATATTAAAGCATTAGAACAAATGACTCAATATCAGGGACAGATTGCAAACAACATCAAAAAGATGTGTTTAGTTTATAAGCTCATAAAGCCATTTAGATGTTTTTAAATTAATAATCTAAATGTGTACTTACTTTTAAATGCTTTATACATAGGGACCAAATTACTTGTGATTAAAGCATCATATTGACTATCAGAAGTCCTGTTGTTTGCTGTAAAACAAATGGATTTGATTAACTCTAGCTAGAAGAGAAAATATAACAAAATACGTAATTAGCAAAATACTATTACATACCAATGAAAATTTATTAGCAGTTGAAATATAGGAGTACTAAGTACTCTCCAGTAAAGGTTATAAATAAGGCCAGCAGTTTCATACATTTGATACCTATAGGTTGAATGGTGACCTTCAGAAAGATATATCCAAGTCCTAATCCCCTGTACCCGTGAATGTGATACATAGGAAAATTGGGTCTTTACACAGAGTTATGGGTCTCAAGATGAGATTTATCTTGGATTGATTGGATTTATCCAGGATCCTGGGATCATGCCCTGAGCCGAAGTAGACACTCAACTACTGAGCCACCCAGGTGTCCCATCTGTAGGTGTTTTAATAAGATATATCAGTTTATTTATCGTAAGTCTGTGTTAGGTATTTAAATTGATATACTACTTACTTTCACCAAGCTTTTTTTCCCCCCACTCTAAAAATCCCTAAGTTAAAAATCTCTAAATTGACCTCTTAGGTCATGGCTTCCAGAAAAATAAAGCCAAATATCAGGAGTAAATCCATTCCCAGAAGCTGAAATTGCTTAAAATCTCATTGAGTGAGTTAATAAAAATGGCATTTCCTGCTGAATAAGGAAGAGATTTGAGTTCAGAAAAAATGACACTGGCTTTTGCATGTTCCCAAGAGAGATGTTTTCTAAAAATAATAAATAAATGTGAAGTTCATTCAGCTGCTTAATCTACGGTATGAAATTGATGGACATATGCATGCTCCATGTGTCACAGGCCCAAATTCCAGCCTGATTTCTTGCTACAGGCACAGCTGCATGCTCCATGCAGACTTTACCTTGGGTAGCAGACAGAAAAAAATGGTTTTTTTTAGATGCCTTGTGTCCCTTTCCAAAGAATCTTCATTCAGTTTTAAAATTAAACCTAAACCTGCCAAATTCTCTGAACGTCTCAGCCAGATTAGAGCTGATGTGTGGTTCCCACTGCAAAATTTATTAGTCTTTCTTATAGCTGTTGCTTGGCTATAGGTCACCCTACAACCACTGGAAGCCGCCTGGGCAGCTAGTTTTCCCCAAGCAGGTAGTTTTGGTGGGGGGAGAATATGTTTAAGGCACACGCCCACATCCAGCTGATGAGGGCTTTCTAAAGTGCTGCCCTAAAAAACAGTCATACTAACCGGGAGGATAGAGGAAGCCATGGGTGATATTCTGGTCTGCTAAATAAAAGGAACACTTTTGGCTTTCAGAAGGAGCAACTCTGACATCAGCCCGCAGACAGTCTGGGACAGTGGGAGGAAGAGGCGATGTGTCTCCCTGTTGAAAAAGAGAAAAAGTCAGGACAGGAGAGCCCCGTCCCGGAGGAGCAGGAGCTGCACCGACCTTCCCGGGCGGAAAGGGGCTCGTGGGGAGGTGGAGCAGGACCAGGAGGGCGAGGAGGCCCTCGGGCTCCCGGGGACAGTAACAGAGCAACTGCGCGCCCAGGAGAGTGCGCCGAGCTCCCTAAGGGCTGCAGCGCGCACGGCGGGACCCGGCGGGACCCGGAGCAGCTGAAGGGGCTCGGGGGCGGCTCCGCGGAGGGGGCTGCGCGGCCCCGGGAGCAGCTCGGAGGGGCTCGGGCAGAAGAAGAGGCTCCGTGCGGAGGGGGCTGCGCGGTTCCAGGAGCAGCTCGGAGGGGCTCGGGCGGCAGCTCCGCGGAGGGGGCTGCGCGGCCGGGGAGCGCGAATCCACCAGCGCAGGCTCCGGAGCACAGGGCGCCGGGACACAGCCCAGGATCCGGCCTCCCCCGGGACAGGCAGAGGCCGGGAGGGCCCAGGACAGCAAGGACGCTCCTGCCCCAGCTGAGCACATCAGCGGCCCCGCCCCGGAGCCTCCAGGCCCTGCAGAAGGAGTTCCTGCCGGAGCTGACTCCAGGTTTCCAGAGCTGCCCCGCCACTGGGGCTGTTCCTCCTGCGGCCTCACGGGGTAAACAACCCCCACCGAGCCCTGCACCAGGCAGGGGCAGAGCAGCTCCCCCAACTGCTCACACCTGAAAATCAGCACAACAGGCCCCTCCCCCAGAACACCAGCTAGACTGACAACTTCCAGGAGAAGCCAAGGGACTTAAAGAACACAGAATCAGAAGATACTCCCCGGTGGTTCTTTTTTTGTTTGTTTGTTTTTGTTTTTGTTTTTGTTTTTGTTTTGTTTTGCTTTTTGATTTGTTTCCTTCCCCCACCCCCTTTTTTTCTCCTTTCTTTTTCTTTCTCTTTTTCTTCTTTTTTTTTTCTTTTTTTTTTTCGTTTTTTTTTCTTTTTCCTCCCCCTTTTTTTTTCTCTTTCTCTTTTCTTTCCTTCTTTCTCTCCTCTCTTTTTCTCTTTTTCCCAATACAACTTGCTTTTGGCCACTCTGCACTGAGCAAAATGACTAGAAGGAAAACCTCACCTCAAAAGAAAGAATCAGAAACAGTCCTCTCTCCCACAGAGTTACAAAATCTGGATTACAATTCAATGTCAGAAAGCCAATTCAGAAGCACTATTATACAGCTACTGGTGGCTCTAGAAAAAAGTATAAAGGACTCAAGAGACTTCATGACTGCAGAATTTAGAGCTAATCAGGCAGAAATTAAAAACCAATTGAATGAGATGCAATCCAAACTAGAAGTCCTAACGACGAGGGTTAACGAGGTGGAAGAACGAGTGAGTGACCTAGAAGACAAGTTGACAGCAAAGAGGGAAACTGAGGAAAAAAGAGACAAACAATTAAAAGACCATGAAGATAGATTAAGGGAAATAAACGACAGCCTGAGGAAGAAAAACCTACGTTTAATTGGGGTTCCCGAGGGCGCCGAAAGGGACAGAGGGCCAGAATATGTATTTGAACAAATTCTAGCTGAAAACTTTCCTAATCTGGGAAGGGAAACAGGCATTCAGATCCAGGAAATAGAGAGATCCCCCCCTAAAATCAATAAAAACCGTTCAACACCTCGACATTTAATTGTGAAGCTTGCAAATTCCAAAGATAAGGAGAAGATCCTTAAAGCAGCAAGAGACAAGAAATCCCTGACTTTTATGGGGAGGAGTATTAGGGTAACAGCAGACCTCTCCACAGAGACCTGGCAGGCCAGAAAGGGCTGGCAGGATATATTCAGGGTCCTAAATGAAAAGAACATGCAACCAAGAATACTTTATCCAGCAAGGCTCTCATTCAAAATGGAAGGAGAGATAAAGAGCTTCCAAGACAGGCAGCAACTAAAAGAATATGTGACCTCCAAACCAGCTCTGCAAGAAATTTTAAGGGGGCCTCTTAAAATTCCCCTTTAAGAAGAAGTTCAGTGGAACAGTCCACAAAAACAAAGACTGAATAGATATCATGATGACACTAAACTCATATCTCTCAATAGTAACTCTGAATGTGAACGGGCTTAATGACCCCATCAAAAGGCGCAGGGTTTCAGACTGGATAAAAAAGCAGGACCCATCTATTTGCTGTCTACAAGAGACTCATTTTAGACAGAAGGACACCTACAGCCTGAAAATAAAAGGTTGGAGAACCATTTACCATTCGAATGGTCCTCAAAAGAAAGCAGGGGTAGCCATCCTTATATCAGATAAACTAAAATTTACCCCAAAGACTGTAGTGAGAGATGAAGAGGGACACTATATCATACTTAAAGGATCTATTCAACAAGAGGACTTAACAATCCTCAATATATATGCTCCAAATGTGGGAGCTGCCAAATATATAAATCAATTATTAACCAAAGTGAAGAAATACTTAGATAATAATACACTTATACTTGGTGACTTCAATCTAGCTCTTTCTATACTCGATAGGTCTTCTAAGCAAAACATCTCCAAAGAAACGAGAGCTTTAAATGATACACTGGACCAGATGGATTTCACAGATATCTACAGAACTTTACATCCAAACTCAACTGAATACACATTCTTCTCAAGCGCACATGGAACTTTCTCCAGAATAGACCACATATTGGGTCACAAATCGGGTCTGAACCGATACCAAAAGATTGGGATTGTCCCCTGCATATTCTCGGACCATAATGCCTTGAAATTAGAACTAAATCACAACAAGAAGTTTGGAAGGACCTCAAACACATGGAGGTTAAGGACCATCCTGCTAAAAGATAAAAGGGTCAACCAGGAAATTAAGGAAGAATTAAAAAGATTCATGGAAACTAATGAGAATGAAGATACAACCGTTCAAAATCTTTGGGATGCAGCAAAAGCAGTCCTAAGGGGGAAATACATCGCAATACAAGCATCCATTCAAAAACTGGAAAGAACTCAAATACAAAAGCTAACCTTACACATAAAGGAGCTAGAGAAAAAACAGCAAATAGATCCTACACCCAAGAGAAGAAGGGAGCTAATAAAGATTCGAGCAGAACTCAACGAAATTGAGACCAGAAGAACTGTGGAACAGATCAACAGAACCAGGAGTTGGTTCTTTGAAAGAATTAATAAGATAGATAAACCATTAGCCAGCCTTATTAAAAAGAAGAGAGAGAAGACTCAAATTAATAAAATCATGAATGAGAAAGGAGAGATCACTACCAACACCAAGGAAATACAAACGATTTTAAAAACCTATTATGAACAGCTATACGCCAATAAATTAGGCAATCTAGAAGAAATGGACGCATTCCTGGAAAGCCACAAACTACCAAAACTGGAACAGGAAGAAATAGAAAACCTGAACAGGCCAATAACCAGGGAGGAAATTGAAGCAGTCATCAAAAACCTCCCAAGACACAAGAGTCCAGGGCCAGATGGCTTCCCAGGAGAATTTTATCAAACGTTTAAAGAAGAAACCATACCTATTCTCCTAAAGCTGTTTGGAAAGATAGAAAGAGATGGAGTACTTCCAAATTCGTTCTATGAAGCCAGCATCACCTTAATTCCAAAGCCAGACAAAGACCCCGCCAAAAAGGAGAATTACAGACCAATATCCCTGATGAACATGGATGCAAAAATTCTCAACAAGATACTGGCCAATAGGATCCAACAGTACATTAAGAAAATTATTCACCCTGACCAAGTAGGATTTATCCCTGGGACACAAGGCTGGTTCAACACCCGTAAAACAATCAATGTGATTCATCATATCAGCAAGAGAAAAACCAAGAACCATATGATCCTCTCATTGGATGCAGAGAAAGCATTTGACAAAATACAGCATCCATTCCTGATCAAAACTCTTCAGAGTGTAGGGATAGAGGGAACATTCCTCGACATCTTAAAAGCCATCTATGAAAAGCCCACAGCAAATATCATTCTCAATGGGGAAGCACTGGGAGCCTTTCCCCTAAGATCAGGAACAAGACAGGGATGTCCACTCTCACCACTGCTATTCAACATAGTACTGGAAGTCCTAGCCTCAGCAATCAGACAACAAAAAGACATTAAAGGCATTCAAATTGGCAAAGAAGAAGTCAAACTCTCCCTCTTCGCCGATGACATGATACTCTACATAGAAAACCCAAAAGTCTCCACCCCAAGATTGCTAGAACTCATACAGCAATTCGGTAGCGTGGCAGGATACAAAATCAATGCCCAGAAGTCAGTGGCATTTCTATACACTAACAATGAGACTGAAGAAAGAGAAATTAAGGAGTCAATCCCATTTACAATTGCACCCAAAAGCATAAGATACCTAGGAATAAACCTCACCAAAGATGTAAAGGATCTATACCCTCAAAACTATAGAACACTTCTGAAAGAAATTGAGGAAGACACAAAGAGATGGAAAAATATTCCATGCTCATGGATTGGCAGAATTAATATTGTGAAAATGTCAATGTTACCCAGGGCAATATACACGTTTAATGCAATCCCTATCAAAATACCATGGACTTTCTTCAGAGAGTTAGAACAAATTATTTTAAGATTTGTGTGGAATCAGAAAAGACCCCGAATAGCCAGGGGAATTTTAAAAAAGAAAACCATATCTGGGGGCATCACAATGCCAGATTTCAGGTTGTACTACAAAGCTGTGGTCATCAAGACAGTGTGGTACTGGCACAAAAACAGACACATAGATCAGTGGAACAGAATAGAGAATCCAGAAGTGGACCCTGAACTTTATGGGCAACTAATATTCGATAAAGGAGGAAAGACTATCCATTGGAAGAAAGACAGTCTCTTCAATAAATGGTGCTGGGAAAATTGGACATCCACATGCAGAAGAATGAAACTAGACCACTCTCTTTCACCATACACAAAGATAAACTCAAAATGGATGAAAGATCTAAATGTGAGACAAGATTCCATCAAAATCCTAGAGAAGAACACAGGCAACACCCTTTTTGAACTCGGCCATAGTAACTTCTTGCAAGATACATCCACGAAGGCAAAAGAAACAAAAGCAAAAATGAACTATTGTGACTTCATCAAGATAAGAAGCTTTTGCACAGCAAAGGATACAGTCAACAAAACTCAAAGACAACCTACAGAATGGGAGAAGATATTTGCAAATGACATATCAGATAAAGGGCTAGTTTCCAAGATCTATAAAGAACTTATTAAACTCAACACCAAAGAAACAAACAATCCAATCATGAAATGGGCAAAAGACATGAACAGAAATCTCACAGAAGAAGACATAGACATGGCCAACATGCACATGAGAAAATGCTCTGCATCACTTGCCATCAGGGAAATACAAATCAAAACCACAATGAGATACCACCTCACACCAGTGAGAATGGGAAAAATTAACAAGGCAGGAAACAACAAATGTTGGAGAGGATGTGGAGAAAAGGGAACCCTCTTACACTGTTGGTGGGAATGTGAACTGGTGCAGCCACTGTGGAAAACTGTGTGGAGGTTCCTCAAACAGTTAAAAATATACCTGCCCTACGACCCAGCAATTGCACTGTTGGGGATTTACCCCAAAGATACAAATGCAATGAAACGCTGGGACACCTGCACCCCGATGTTTCTAGCAGCAATGGCCACGATAGCCAAACTGTGGAAGGAGCCTCGGTGTCCAACGAAAGATGAATGGATAAAGAAGATGTGGTTTATGTATACAATGGAATATTACTCAGCTATTAGAAATGACAAATACCCAGCATTTGCTTCAATGTGGATGGAACTGGAGGGTATTATGCTGAGTGAAGTAAGTCAGTCGGAGAAGGACAAACATTATATGTTCTCATTCATTTGGGGAATATAAATAATAGTGAAAGGGAAAATAAGGGAAGGGAGAAGAAATGTGTGGGAAATATCAGAAAGGGAGACAGAACATAAAGACTGCTAACTCTGGGAAACGAACTAGGGGTGGTAGAAGGGGAGGAGGGCGGGGGGTGGGAGTGAATGGGTGACGGGCACTGGGTGTTATTCTGTATGTTAGTAAATTGAACACCAATAAAAAAAAAAAAAAAAAAAAAAAAAAAGAAAAAGAAAAAGAAAAAGAGAAAAAGAAAAAAAAAAGTTATGCCCACAGTTGTGGCAAACCTACACCTTATATGGTTTGTAACTTCCCTAGAATGTTTTTCATTTAACCTTTTCCTATCCTTTTTTCTTACTGAATCAGGTCTACGCAAGCAATGGAAATGAAGTGTATTCAATGTTTTCTTCTGTGGTTCCCTTCTGGTTAGGGACAGTGGGAGGGCAAATCAAAAACATCCTGGAAAGGAATATTTGCAGAATAAAATCCTAAATTAAGAGCAAATGAATAATGAGAGCTCCTGCTAAAAAACAAAAATTCTTTTCAGGATCTAATTTTTAGGTGGTAATGACATATGGTGTACTTACAAGTAAATATTGAAAGTAAAATGAAAATAATTCCTTTTAAAAATACACATACGAGGGATGCCTGGGTGGTTTGAGCATCTGCCTTCGACTCAGGATATGATCCCAGGAACTGGGATCAAGTCCCACATTGGGCTCCTGCAGGGAGCCTACTTCTCCCTCTGCCTGTGTCTCTGCCTCTCTCTGTGTCTCTCATGAATGAGTAAATAAAATCTTTAAAAATATATATTAAAAAATTAAAAAATAAAATACACATACAAACTGTTGGGGAATCTGAGAACATATAATTCAAAGAAGCCACAGTTTTCTGAACTTACTTATTTGGGGACTTAAATTGTAGCTATGTCATTATGTAATATAGGAATATTATTTTTTGCAATTTTCCTTGTAACTCCATTTATTTTTTTGTGACTCCATTTAAACACTAAAACAATAATTAATCCATTAGCAGACATCCTATAAATAGGCTGCCTAACCCAAATGTTTAAGGCACTATAGTTTTAAATTATATTTCAATTAGCATATAATCGTAAATAAACATTTTGCTATTCATGTAATTTTTCCATTTAATTTTAATTGATTCATATGCCCAATACTCCCCATAATGTATATATTTCTTAACAAGAACAAAAAAAAAGGTTTAATTAAATTAGGATATCCTTCCCCTATTTACTGCATTGTAGTAAAAGCAAAAATTACCTGCTGTCTAAACGTATAATCATTTGATAATATATTCACGTATGAAATCATCACATGGTATATTTTAAGTCTATACCATTTTTATGCCTATTATATCAAATAAAGCTGGAGAAACATAAAATGTAAAAGATGAATTCACAAAGAAAAAGGCAAAAAACACTGCACTATATCCATAAGCAGGAGAGTACCATGATGAGGTATAGAATAGGTAGGAGATGAGGATGAGGGAAGTCTGTGGAAAGCCAGCCAGAGAATGTACTCCCTAACAAATTACAACACCCCAGTCGGAAAAAAAACACCATATTGAAGTTGAGTAGATTCTTCAACTTGATTGAACACATTTATCTCTGCTCCCTTCCAAAATCCCACTAAAAGAACGTTAATGATGGAAACACATAATGGATAATAAGAAATTTTCAAAAGCTGGAAATCAGATCAACATATTTGTTCACTATTGTAACATGACTTAGTAGGCCACTAAATACTGACAACAAAAAACCATGACTGGGGAAGGCACAACAGAGTGGATTCCTACTACCAAATACTTGGGAGTTTCCTAAAGACAAGCAATGTACATAGGGCCAGAAAGAAGAGACCAGATTGAAGATAGAAAATTTACTCCCTGGAGAATTTGAACCAGAGAAATGTTCAGTCTATGGACACAAGACAGGCCAGAGAGCAGGTGCACCATATTGAAAGCAATGGGATTAAATACAAATGTATATACTGGATGGTAAGACTCCTCCCATTCTCATTGCTCACAGGAATGCTGCCTGATTCTATATGCTGGGTCAGATTAAAAGTGTCTTTTCTACATGAAAGACTCCTAACTCTGGGAAACGAACTAGGGGTGTGGAAGGGAAGGTGGGTGGGGGGTGGGGGTGACTGGGTGGCAGGCACTGAGGTGGGCACTTGACGGGATGAGCACTGGGTATTATTCTGTATGTTGACAAATTGAACACCAATAAAAAATAAATTTATTTTTTTTAAGTATCTTTCCTTTGGGAAACAAACCAGCCTAAAAGGAAAACTAGATGCTTATAATTGGAATTTTTCCCAAAAAATGGCTGGTTCTTATCCTGAACAACCTATCAGTCTATCACTAGCCCAGCCTCAGCCATGAAGCTTAGCATCTCTCCCTTAACATATAAAATTATAACCAAGGATTACCAAACATTTTGTCAGGGTTGAGGAAGAACCAAGATAAAAAGCAGACAACGCAGAAAGAAGAGAAAACTTGCTCCTTGGTGAGAAGAGAGTATAGAGAGTATAAAAGGCCATCAATATAGAAAGAAGAGAAAGCTATAGAAAAGCAGAAACAGCTCTTTGGATTTATTTTTTTTTAATTTTTATTTATTTATGACAGTCAGAGAGAGAGAGAGAGGCAGAGACACAGGCAGAGGGAGAAGCAGGCTCCATGCACCGGGAGCCCGACGTGGGATTCGATCCCGGGTCTCCAGGATCGCGCCCTGGGCCAAAGGCAGGCGCTAAACTGCTGCGCCACCCAGGGATCCCAGCTCTTTGGATTTAAAAGAAAATATGGCAACAGAAATAAAATAATCAGTAATATTTGTAAGATGAAGTTGCAAATATCTTTCAAAAGTAAAATTAAAGACAAAAGATCGAAAAAATTAGGGAACATATAAAAATATTAGTCAGTGCAGGAAATGTTATGTCCTAGTAACTTGAAGAAAAATTATCTCTAAAATTCTAAAGCTAAACCATCCAATAACTATACAGATAGAACAAGAATATTTAAGATGCATAAAGTTTCAAAAATATACCTTTCCTTCTTCCTTTCTCAGGAAGTTCCTGAGTGATAGAACCCACCAAACCCAAAAATAAACCAAGAAATATGATGATATTTGTATTAGAGGCATGGATTAGCTCCCACCATTTATTTCACTCTCCTAGTTGCAGACACTGGAAAGCTAAAAACATTTGTTTATATTGTTTCAAAAACATATCACGGTAAACAGTTCTGAATGACAAAGGGGCATGTGAAGATGTCATAAAATAGAAGAACCAACAGTATCAATTGTGAGCCCCAGAGACAAAAAGAATATTGTGAGTTGATGTTTCCTACCACAGGTCTTTATCCTTTTACTCTAAAACTTCACATATTGTGGATAGAACTGGAGGGTATTATGCTGAGTGAAATAAGTCAATCAGAGAAGGACAAACATTTTATGGTCTCATTCATTTGGGGAATATAAAAAAATAGTGAAAGGGGG
Source organism: Canis lupus baileyi (assembly GCF_048164855.1). Lineage (NCBI taxonomy): Eukaryota > Metazoa > Chordata > Mammalia > Carnivora > Canidae > Canis > Canis lupus. The sequence goes on along the minus strand of NC_132844.1, from coordinate 72,470,363 downwards.
ATCCCTGGGTGGCGCAGCGGTTTGGTGCCTGCCTTTGGCCCAGGGCGCGATCCTGGAGACCCGGGATCGAATCCCACATCAGCCTCCCGGTGCATGGAGCCCGCTTCTCCCTCTGCCTATGTCTCTGCCTCTCTCTCTCTCCTGTGTGACTATCATAAATAAATAAAAAAAATTAAAAAAAATAGTGAAAGGGAATAAAGGGGAAAGGAGGAAAAAATAAGTGGGAAATATCAGAAAGGGAGACAGAATGTATACAATGGAATATTCCTCAGCCATTAGAAACGACAAATACCCACCATTTGCTTCAACGTGGATGGAACTGGAGGGTATTATGCTGAGTGAAGTAAGTCAATCAGAGAAGGACAAACAGTGTATGTTCTCATTCATTTGGGGAATATAAATAATAGTGAAAGGGAATAGAAGGGAAGGGAGAAGAAATATGGGAAATATCAGAAAGGGAGACAGAACATAAAGACTGCTAACTCTGGGAAACGAACTAGGGGTGGTGGAAGGGGAGGAGGGCGGGGGGTGGGGGTAAGTGGGTGACGGGCACTGAGGGGGACACTTGACGGGATGAGCACTGGGTGTTATTCTATATGTTGGTAAATTGAACACCAATAAAAAATTTATTAAAGAAAAAAGAAAGGGAGACAGAACATGAAAGACTCCTAACTCTGGGAAATGAACTAGGGGTAGTGGAAGAGGAGGTGGGCGGGGGTGGGGGTGACTGGTTGACAGGCACTGAGGTGCACACTTGACGGGATGAGCACTGGGTGTTACTCTACATGTTGGCAAATTGAACACCAATAAAAACTATATTTATAATAATAAAAAAAAAGAAGAAAAAAAAGAAGGAAAAAAAGAAGATTCTTCACCATGACCATGTGGGATTTATCTCTGGGATGCAAAGTTGGTTCAACACTCGTAAAACAATCAATCTGATATATCACATCAACAAGAGAAAAAACAAAAACCACAGGACCCTCTCAAAAGATGCAGAAAAAGCATTTGACAAAATACAGCATACATTCCTGATCAAAATGCTTCAAATTGTAGGGATAAAGGGAACATTCTGCAACATCTTAAAAGCCTGCAGCAAATATCATTCTCAATGGGTAAACACTGGGAGCCCTTCCCCTAAGATCAGGAACAAGACAAGGATGTCCACTCTCACCACTGCTAGTTAACATAGTACTAGAGGTGCTAGCCTCAGCAATCAGACAACAAAAAGAAATAAGAGACATTCCAATTGTCAAACTCTCCCTCTTCGCAGATGACCTGATACTGTACATAGAAAACCCCAAAAAAAAAAAAAAAAAGAAAAGAAAACCCAAAAAACTCCACCCCAAGATTGCTAGAACTCATACAGCAATTCAGCCATCTGGCAAGATACACAATCAATGCCCAAAAATCAGTGGCATTTCGATATACTAACAATGAGATGGAAGAAAGAGAAATTAAGGAGTCAATCCCATTTACAATTGCACCCAAAAGCTTAAGATACCTAGGAATAAACCTAACCAAGGAGGTAAAGGATCTATACACTAAAAACTACAGAATACTTCTGAAAGAAATTGAGGAAGACACAAAGAGATGGAAAAATATTCCATGCTCATGGATTAAAAGAATTAATATGGTGAACTTGTCTATGCTACCCAGGGCAATGTACACGTTCAATGCAATCCCTGTCCTAATACCATGGGCTTTCTACACACAGTTGGAACAAACAATCAGTGTGGAATCAGAAAAGACTCCGAATTGCCAGGGGAATATTGAAAAAGAAAACCGTGCCTGGGGGCATCACAATGCTGGATCTCAAGCTGTACTACAAAGCTGTGATCATCAAGACAGTGTGGGACTGGCACAAAGACAGACACATAGATCAATGTAACATAATAGAGAATCCAGAAATGGGCCCTCAATTGTATGGTAAACTAATATTTGACAAAGCAGGAAAGACGATCCACAGAAAAAGGACATTCTCTTCAGTAAATGGTGCTGGGGAAATTGGACAAACACGTGCAGAAGAATGAAACTAGACCATTATCTTACAGCAGACACAAAGATACACTCAAAATGGATGAAAGATCTAAATACGAGACAAGAATCCATCAAAATCCTAGACAGGAAAACACAAATGTTGGAGAGGATGTGGAGAAAGGGGAACGCTCTTGCACTGTTGGTGGGAATGTGAACTGGTACAGCCACTCTGGAAAACCGTGGGGGAGGTTCCTCAAAGAGTTAATCATACAGCTTACCCTACAACCCAGCAATTGCACTGCAGGGGATTTACCCCAAAGATACAGATGCAGTGAAACGCCAGACACTTACATGTTTATAGCAGCAATGTTCACAATAGCCAAACTGTGGAAGAAGCCTTGGTGTCCATCAAAAGATGATTGGATAAAGAAGATGTGGATTTTGTATATAATGGAATATTACTCAGCCATTAGAAACGACGAATACCCACCATGTGCTTCGACATGGATGGAACTGGAGGGTATTATGCTGAGTGAAGTCAGTCAGTTGGAGAAAGACAAACATTATGATTTCATTCATTTGGGGAATATAAAAAATAGTGAAAAAGAATAAAGTGGAAAGGAGAGAAAATGAGTGAGAAATATCAGAGAGGGAGACAAAACATGAGAGACACCTAACTCTGGGAAACGAACAAGGGGTGGTGAAAAGGAAATTGGGCGGGGGTTGGAGTGACTGGGTGACGGGCACTGACGGGGGCACTTGACAGGATGAGTACTTGGTGTTATACAATATGATGGCAAAAAAACCTCAATAAAAAATATATATATATAGGGATCCCTGGGTGGCGCAGCGGTTTGGCGCCTGCCTTTGGCCCAGGGCACGATCCTGGAGACCCGGGATTGAATCCCACGTCGGGCTCCCAGTGCATGGAGCCTGCTTCTCCCTCTGCCTGTGTTTCTGCCTCTCTCTCTCTCTCTCTCTCTCTCTCTCTCTCTCTCTTTCTGTGTGACTATCATAAATAAATAAAAATTTAAAAAAAATATATATATATATATAATGAAATAAATAAAATTCTTCTTCTAGTCACAGTTTTTTCCTACAGGGAATTTTTATAGTTCAAAAAAGTGTGATATGAATAATGTTCCTAGTTTTTTGAAGAATCATAAGACATGATTGGGTCATAATTTATATTAGTGCTAACAAGCTTTGGAAACAAGAGAAGGCTATTAAAAATTCAATGAGGGATCCCTGGGTGGCGCAGCAGTTTGGCGCCTGCCTTTGGCCCAGGGCGTGATCTTGGAGACCCGGGATCGAATCCCACGTCGGCTCCCGGTGCACGGAGCCTGCTTCTCCCTCTGCCTGTGTCTCTGCCCTCTCTCTCTCTCTCTCTCTCTCTCTCTGTGTGTGTGTGACTATCATGAATAAATAAATAAAATCTTAAAAAATAAATAAAAATTCAATGATATGGTACATATATACACATATATATCGAGAGAAATGGAAACATTTTTCAAGAGTGCTAGATTTTCCTCTCAGAAAACGTTCTTTGATTTACATCAAATTTATAAGGTAATTGTAACATAATCAAATTTATTGCGCTAAATTTTCACCCAGCAACTGAAAAAGCAGTTCACATAATCCTACTGTGTGGCCCCAGAAGCAAAACCTATATACAATCTACTCAACCCTAATAGTTTTGAAGTTATTGTAGCAGGACCATGATTTCAAATCACAGCTACTTCTCCAGAACTCTTCTGAGATAACATTAACAAAAATTAGAAAAACCATCAAAACCATAGAAAAACAACAGCTCCATAAAACTTCAAGGCATAAGCCAACTGGGCCCATGCTCCAAAAATTGCTTATTTAAACTCTGACTTTTCAAACACAGGGCTGATTTAAAACATTTTTTATATTTTTAATCAATTTATTTTTTATTGGTGTTCAATTTGTCAACATTCAAAATAACAGCCAGTGCTCATCCTGTCAAGTGCCCACCTCAGTGCCCATCACCCAGTCAACCCCATCCCCATATGATGGCCAGTGATGCAGAGCATTTTCTCATGTGAGTGTTGGCCATGTCTATGTCTTCCTCTGTGAGATTTCTCTTCATGTCTTTTGCCCATTTCATGATTTGATTGTTTGTTTCTTTGGTGTTGAGTTGAATAAGTCCTTTATAGATCTTGGAAACTAGCCCTTTATCTGATACGTCATTTGCAAATATCTTCTCCCATTCTGTAGGTTGTCTTTGAGTTTTGTTGACTGTATCCTTTGCTGTGCAAAAGCTTCTTATCTTGATGAAGTCCCAATAGTTCATTTTTGCTTTTGTTTCTTTTGCCTTCGTGGATGTATCTTGCAAGAAGTTACTGTGGCCGAGTTCAAAAAGGGTGTTGCCTGTGTTCTTCTCCTTTATCGAATATTAGTTGACCATAAAGTTGAGGGTCCACTTCTGGGTTCTCTATTCTGTTCCATTGATCTATGTGTCTGTTTTTGTGCCAGTATCACACTGTCTTGATGACCACAGCTTTGTAGTACAACATGAAATCTGGCATTGTGATGCCCCCAGGTGTGGTTTTCTTTTTTTAAATTCCCCTGGCTATTCGGGGTCTTTTCTGATTCCACACAAATCTTAAAATAATTTATTCTAACTCTCTGAAGAAAGTCCATGGTATTTTGATAGGGATTGCATTAAACGTGTATATTGCCCTGGGTAACATTGACATTTTCACAATATTAATTCTGCCAATCCATGAGCATGGAATATTTTTCCGTCTCCTTGTGTCTTCCTCCGTTTCTTTCAGAAGTGTTCTGTAGTTTTTAGGGTATAGATCCTTTACCTCTTTGGTTAGGTTGATTCCTAGGTATCTTATGCTTTTGGGTGCAATTGTAAATGGGATTGACTCCTTAATTTCTCTTTCTTCGTCTCATTGTTAGTGTATAGAAATGACACTGACTTCTGGGCATTGATTTTGTATCCTGACACACTGTTAAATTGCTGTATGAGCTCTATCAATCTTGGGGTGAAGTCTTTTGGGTTTTCTTGATTTAAAACACTTTTATGTGAATCTCAGAACATCCTTGTACATATTTTTCTTGAACCACAATATACTGACACAGTGATTTTTGAATTAGAAAGCAGAAAATTGCTAGAATTCTATCCTGTCACATGGAGGGAGAAATACACATACTTGTGTATGTTCTGTGGGATCAGTTAAATGACAGGAACTTTTGGTAACAAAGAAGCAAGTTTTAAGACAATAACAAAAAAGAATTTTACTAAATCCTTGGTCTGAGTACCCTTAAAATCTCCCTGCCTCTGGTTTCTGCTTTAGCTCATATAAATTCAGGAATGGAAGACAGCAGGGGAAAGTATGAAAAATACAAACATTCCCCTTAACTCCACACAATCCCTGATACATGGACTTTCCAAATAGAGAACTAAATCATCTGATTGGCCTTGAATCATACTGCCCTTCTCAAAAACAAAAACAAATTATTTTAAGGAATCAATAACTTCACATTGTTGTTCCACAGTATGTTGAAGAAAATCACAAACTGAACTTTTTGCATGATAGGAAAGTGACATTGCCATTAACCATACACATGAGCTCAGGTAACTGTTGGTAAAAATATTGGGAAACATCAGTGCTCTCCTACTACTGACCACAATTAAACCATTTTCAGCAACAGAGTTGGTGTTCAGAACACACAAAGCTTCAATCTTCAATTAATAGGGAAAATATGCTTCTTTTTCTCCAGAAATCTTGAATTAGAACAAGAAGAGTAAATAAAATACAAGAAGAGTAAATAAATCAGATACAACCAATCACTTTCTTGCCATAAAAAAAAAAAGTATCTCTCCCCTAAGCAAGAATAGTAATAGGTTGAGGTTTGTCATCAGTCTTGGACCTAAGATATCACAGTTTTCTTTACAAAAACAGCTTCTTGATTATTTATTTACCCTTCTAGTTGAAAGTACTGCTTTGTCCTTCAGTCCTTAAAAATAATGGCTGGATTAATGTAGCCAACACATTCATTCAGGAAACATTTACTGGGCAGCTGTATTGTGTGAGGATACATCAAACAGAACCATCCCTGCCCTGAAGGGGTGTTTTGACTGATTTTTGGCAGACTTTAATTTTTGCTTTCCTTTACATTTCCCTGGTTGCTAATGAGGTTCAATTGCTTGGCTCATACTTATTGCCTATTTATTAACTAAGACATTTGTAGTTTTCTCGTTTATTGGAAATTTATTAGCTATTCTGGATCTTAATTACCATTCTGGATATTCACCTCTTGTTCCTCACATACAACACAAATATATTGTCTCATCCATAACTTTCTTTTTGTCACACATTAACATTAATATGGCCAAATTAACCAATTCCCTCTGTATTTGTTGTTGTTGGGTCCTAAGGAAATCATCTCTATCCCAAGGTCATAAAGATACACTCAAAGGAAAATATGGATTTGCTCTTCAAATTTAGGTCTATAAATCCACCAGCAATTTAATTTTGTATATGGTGTGAGCCAGAGATCTGACATTTTCTTCCTTTTGGTAGCCAAATGTCCCTGGGTCACTTATTGAAAGAGAGATTGCTAGACAGTGAAAAAAGAAGAGAATATCAATAATTGCATTCTCAACCTCAGCCTCAAGAGATTTATGATATAGCACATCTATACATGTAAGTCTAGCCTGACCTATTGGAGCAGTAGATTCTAAAGGGAAGGATTACTGCTTATTCACATTATGTTCTTTGTGCCTACCATAATACACAGCAGAGAGTAAAGTATGCAGTAAACAACCAAGTAAATGTAAAGCCCTTTATAATCTACTCGGCATCACCTTTTAGGTGCACCCACTGTGTACTTAGGATATACAAAACAGATAGTGTGCCTCTGTTTTCTGATGCCACTCTTCAAAAGCTTCTTTTCTAATTGCCTTACAATTGGCCCATACACATCTTTTAATTTCTCCGGGCAGAACACGTGTTCCCCTTTTGCACCCACATAGCACCCACAAATTCTTTTGAGAAATAACTGGGACACTGTGAACTCCCTTTGGGATCTCTACTGAAAAAATCAAACTTCAGTTCTTAGAATATTAGGGAACCACAGATTTTTTTTCCAGTCTTCATGGATCAAGGGACACAGGTACTTACTGGTTTGGGTACTGTATATGAGCTCCACAAGGGCATCTTGATAGCTTTTCCAAATCCACTGACATATTCCCTGTGATATAGAAGACAGTGTTCCTTGTTCTTCTGCATAACCCTGGGCCTCCCAAATGGTAAATTTAGTTTCTCTGTTGCTGTTACTAGAGTAAAAATAACATAAAATAAAAATGCTTGTAAAATTAGCAAATGCTTCCATGCATAAAAGCGTCATTATTCTCTGATGGTTTATAATGCACCAGTTTCTCTGATAAATATTTTACATACTTAACTTCTTTTTTTTTTAATTTTTATTTATTTATGATAGTCACACAGAGAGAGAGAGAGAGAGAGAGAGAGAGGCAGAGACACAGGCAGAGGAAGAAGCAGGCTCCATGCACCGGGAGCCCGACGTGGGATTCGATCCCGGGTCTCCAGGATCGCGCCCTGGGCCAAAGGCAGGCGCCAAACTGCTGAGCCACCCAGGGATCCCCCATACTTAACTTCTTAATCCTTACAACTCTGAGGCTAAGTGTTACTGTTCCATTCTGTATATTACAAAACTAGGGCTTAGAAAAGTAATTTGGCCAAGCAGCTAACCGCTCACAGGACATATTTGAAGAGATGAAACCTCAAAACCAAAGGACATACTTTGTAACAAAGATGATCCACCTTAATAATTATCATAGGAAAGATATTGCCATTTTATTTTTTTTTGATATTGCCATTTTATAAAGAAAAGTATGTCCTAATATGATTATTTTTATATTCCTGTTATTATATTTTAAAAATCCATCAGTTATTGATGGTTTAAAAACCTACAAGGTATTCATGTCATGCCTACAGACTATAAAAAGATTATAAACAAAGATATTTACTGAACTCTTCTGTGCCAGGCACCAAGTACACACCTATATTAACTCATTTAATTTTCACAAAAGCTCTATAAAGAAGGTACTCCCATTTTATAAATGATGCAACAGGCCTAGTGAGTTTAACACAAGAACATTTAAAAGATTATAGGTAATAAGAATGTTGTTATGGGCCAGGCACTGTTCTAGATTCTTTCCATGGATTAACTCTTTCAGTCTTTACAATGACATGAGGTGGGTACCATGATTATAGATAAGGAGACTGAGGCACAGAAAGGTTAAGTGATTTGGCCCAGTCACACAGCCAAGAAGCTGCAGGGGTAGGCAGTTTGGGCCATTCACATGTAACAAAAAGAACAGCCAAAACCATTTGAAGAAATTTCCTGGAACCACTGCAAGTGCCCCAGGCTTACAATTGTTGTTATTAGATACGGTTTTGTGGAGGTTTTTTCTTGCTGTATATCAGCAATACAATCTTTATGTTCAAAAGCCTCTGGGAGCTTATTATAAAGAATCCCCAAAAGACAATATTGTGTTTTGTTAGGCCTACACACTAAAGGCTTAACATATTTTCTATTGACTTACTTTGGTCTTGAGGGAGATTTAGCATTTGATTCACGTGTTCTAGAGAAATATTCTGCAAAAACAACGTGGGAAAGAGAAAGTAAGTCAAAGTGATAACACGTGTAAAAGGCCATCAGGATTATTTCTGCAGTCACACCCAAATGTACTACCCAACAAAGAAACCAAACTAACTTGAGTTTATTTTTTTAAGATTTATTTATTTAGGGATCCCTGGGTGGCGCAGCGGTTTGGCGCCTGCCTTTGGCCCAGGGCGCGATCCTGGAGACCCGGGATCGAATCCCACGTCGGGCTCCCGGTGCATGGAGCCTGCTTCTCCCTCTGCCTGTGTCTCTGCCTCTCTCTCTCTCTCTCTCTGACTATCATAAATAAGTAAAAATTAAAAAAAGATTTATTTATTTATGGTAGACAGAGAGAGAGAGAGAGAGAGGCAGACAGGACGAGGGAGAAGCAGGCTCCATACCAGGAGCCCGACGCAGGACTCGATCCCGGAACTCCAGGATTGCGCCCTGAGCCAAAGGCAGGTGCTAAACCACTGAGCCACCCAGAGATCCCCCTAACTTGAGTTTAAATTCCCATTCTGCCACGCTCAGAAATACAGACATACTACTACTGCTTGGGATGCTTTGTGTGGGAGTCTGCAAAGATACAAGATAATGGGGCAAAGCATTTTGACCACAGCTAGAATCAACTACTAAATTGGCAGGACAACATCCCTGGGCTCTCAAGCTAGTATGAGTACAACTCACTGAGGCTCTTATTAAAATGCAGATTTCAATTACTAAACCTGAGCCCAGTGGGCCCTGAGATTCTGGACCTCTGATCAGCTTGCAAGTGAAGCAGATGCTGATCCTGTGACCACATTTTGAACAGCAAAGGGCATTCTTTACAGAGAACAATTTGGACATTTGTAGTCAGGTAGACCAAATTTCTGTGACTTTGGGCAGTTTACCTAGCCTCTCTGACCCTTCTTTGCTCCTAAAACAGAGATTAAAAACATCCACATTGTAATGTTTTATTATGATAAGATGATTATTTTCAATGGCAGTTTCATCGAGGTAAGCTATAGATAAGGAATCCACACCCCTACCCTGATCTTGGCTGTGGTTTTGATTTTTATTGGAAATCTTGACTGGACTTTTGTCCATTCAAGACTCTTGGTCAGCATTTATTTATAAATACTTATTGATCTATGTGTTGTAATGTTACCATGAGGATTAGAGAAAAATCAAGTCTTTGCTGACCCCTGGCTACAAGGAATAATTCTTACCTGAGACAGCAGATACTTATTGAATTCCACAACATTTTAAATTTGGCATCAAATGCACCTTGACATTGGTTTTAACTTGATGGACTCTTGATAACTGGGCTCCAACTCCATTCCGAAATCCCAGCCCACATCCTTGTGTTGCAGTTCTCATGGGTAGGGTTGGTCCTTAAATTTGGAGCTTCTGTTCTGACTCCTTGTCTTTGGGGGGTGGGGGTGAGGGCTCCTACCACTGGAATATCACCTTACTGAGTCTCTTGGGATCTGAAGTCAAGCCCCTGAACTCAGCCACGTGCCTGAACCACTAAAAAGACCTGTATGAGGTCTTGCAGCTGAAAGAGGTTTATGTTGATGAAAGAAATCCAAGAGACTGGGTGACGGGCACTGAGGGGGCAGTTGGTGGGATGAGCACTGGGTGTTACGCTATATGTTGGTAAACTGAACTCCAATAAAAAAATAATTAAAAAGTAATAATAATAAAAGTGTTTGTCAGAGAAAAAACAAAAGAAATCCGAGAGAGCTCCAAGATTCTACTGTTTTGAAGGCTTGACACTTAGCTCACAAGGTAACTAATAATTTCCAGATAGTGCTTTCCAGTTTACAAAGCATATTCACACACTCAATCTTACAATGCATCTCTCATTTCCAGACAAGTTTTGGAAAAACCACATACATTTACTTAGTAAATACCTAAGCTAGAACACAAACCTGGTGGTCAGCTACCCTGGTTTTAAGCCCGGTTATAGATTTACTTGCCCCTTTACATTCTTATGGATATGTTAAGTTATTACTTACATTTTGTAGCTCAGAGCATGAACAATCTAGAGCATCTGTGGGCAACGGAACAGTAAAGCCACAAACAGAAAACTTTGACACTTCCTCTGCATGGGATGGCTCATAAAAAGGTACCTTCAGAAGATGGTTTAAACTACCGTGGGTGCCATTGTTTGGTGCTGGTTGAATGTGTAGAAGATCTGTTTTTAAAATAAGTTCAAAGTAATTTTAAATTAAAAGGCAACAGCATTTATATAGAAGATGGAAGAAAACAAAACTGCCTTTAATAAATTCTCCTGTAACATGGTCTTGTACTATATCTGCCATTCAAGTTAGTGACTCTTCCCCCCTGGTTTTGTTTTTTGGTGGTTTTGGGGGGAGTGGTTTTTTTTTTTTTTTAGAGAGGGGTGGCCTGGGGATGGAGCAGAAGGAGAGGGAGAGAGAGAAAATCCCCAAGCAGACTCCCCACTGAGCAGAGCCTGATGTGGGGTTCAATCCCACTACCCCAAGACCATGACCTGAGCTGAAACCAAGAGTCAAACTCTTAACTGCCACCCAGGCGCCACTGCCCTCTCCAACAGGATTTCTATCACCCCCTCTTTCTAGAGAGTGCCAGCATTTGTTATAGAAGCTACAGGCATTTCCAGGAACTATTTCTGCTCCTCCAGAGAAAAGTATCATCGCTTAAATGATCACTTTGTTCCTTAAGCATATCCCGGTTCTCTAGCATACAAAGCTATACTTTTATCAAAAACAATTTTGAAGAACTTAAATAATTTACAATCTTAGTTGTGATATATTCACTTGGTTATATGAAACTTCTCTAAGGACAAATATCTTTAAAATATTAAACTCGTAAATTTTGTGTAATATTTAGATAGCTTTTTCTGTTTTTTTCTACAACAACACAATATATAAATAGTTTACAAACACAGTTCTTTAAGTGGCTCCTGCTGAATACCACCAAATAGATCTCACTTAGAACTGAAATCCCATCTAGTTCCTTCTAAGCCTCCCCATAAAGGGCCAGCATCCCTGACCACAAACTCAGCTTGGTAACCAAGAGTCTAAGTTGAAACAACACATTGTTTTCAAATGGATGCTTTTTGGTTTCTAAGCCATATTCAATCACCACAGGCCTTTGGCAAGATTAGCAATGACAACTATGAGTGTATTTATGTCAGAACTCCTAAAGTGCAAGGCGTAATTGCAACTTATCCATTTGCCTTGCCTAGATAATGATTTATTACTACAATGGTCTGAAGTAAGCATGTAGGCGGAAAGGTAGAGGAGATCCCTGAGGACTCTAATTCTTTAAGGTGGTTTTGGTGTTTGTTTTTTTTTTTAAAAAACACTGGGCATAATCCCAAGCATCTGCCCATAATAGGACTTTCTATCATCCTTTTATGCCAGAAGCTTTTTCTCTGTAATTACAAAATAAATAGATAGATAGATAGATAGATAAAAAGACTTGAGCTTATAGGGTTGTTTTTTATCCTGCTTTGAAAAATTAGAAATGTAATTTTATTTGTCTAAGTTTTATGAAATTTTCAAATACTAAGTAACTGATGGGAAAGCTGGTCTCCTGACATCTAATGTTTATCATTATCAGGAAACAAAGAATTCACTCTTACATTCTGAATGAGGACTCATTCCCATCTTTTCTACTTTCTTAGTACAGAGCATCCACCTCGGGGATTCAGTTTACTACCAATTTCAAAATACATATTACTAAAACCATAGCCACATTTTTTTCCATAGCCACATTTTGATGTTAAATTTATATAGATGTACTCACCACATATAAGGTTATAGACTTCAATATTTTCGAATGGTTCAATTTCAGCTTTCTCTTTAAAACTGGATCCATGTGCCAAGAAGATAGCCTAGGTGGTAAAAGTCCTACTGTTATTAGATACCATCTCAACTCAAAAACAGATGTTGGAAGAGACACAATTTTCCTTCTGTCATAGCTCTCCAGTTATGTCTGAGGCTATTGTAAAGATTTCTTTTCAGATTTGAAAGTGATTTTTATATCATTTGCACCTATGATTGGGATCTCAACAGTACAATCAAATATCATCTGTGTTGTGTTTACTTTCTCTAAATGTACCTGCTTCCACAGCACCTCTTATGTCTACAGATGAGGAGAAACAAACAACGGTAGACAACCAATGTAAGCATAGTTCTTCTATATCTAGACAGTATAAATTATAAATTCATCATATAACATCAGATGCCCTTTTCATAGTCATTTCATATCATTGTTCAAATATGTTAACACATGGCCAAAAACTGTTGATGTTTCTAAACACTAAGTTTTCTCACAACTTATATTAACCCACTGATTTCTCAAATATATCTCCCCTTTACTTTTAGGGTGAAGAAACCTAAATATTTTTATTTACATTGAATTAACTCATGTTTAACTTAATTATATTATTCATAACACATTTAATACTTCCAGGTTGTAAAGAACAAGAAGAAAAGTGTCAAACATAAATAATTATTTTGCAGTAACATGGCCATATATATTTATTTTCCAAATTATTTTGCAGTAACACGGCTATATAATTTTTCTAGCAAAAACCTAAGGCATAAGTTTTCCTGATAGTGATTAGCTTAATTATCAAATAATACTCTATATAATAGAGAAGCACTCTGTCTCCAGAGACTTTCCAAATTTTTACAAGGATATATAGCTCAGCATGACAATGTTGAAATGCACTATATTCAAAAAGAGCCCCACACATTTTCTCTATTTGGGAAGAGGTGTGTGTGTATTAATGGAAATAGATAAGACAACCAGGCTGCAAAAATCATAAAGCTTTACCTATGGGGGAATATCAGCTACACTTTACTCATGGACTCTTCCAAATAGTCTCTTCCCTGGGCTTCTATGACATACTATGCTCCTGGTTTTCTTCCTTCCTTACTGACCATACTTAGAGGTGTATTTGCCAGTGATTCTCTTTCTTTCAACCTCTTCAAGTAGAATTGCTTAGAACTCAGTACTTGGTCTTCCTTTCTACTTACACTCAGTTTCTGAGGGTCTTATCTAGTTGCATATCTTTTAAATAATTTACATTCCTAAAACCCAAGTTTTAATCTCTGTGTAGATGGATTCTCTTTAGGTGTCTATATAACATCTCTACTTGCATGTCTAATACATATTTTGAACTTAAGATACCCACTTGAACCCTTGGTCCTTCCTGTTGCATCAGCCAGTCATAGTCTATGAAGGCTCTCTCATCCCCAGCGTTATCAGGCAGGTTTGCCCCCTTGGGCCTTTGCACTGGCTCTTTCCTCAGCCCGGGACACTTGTCCCCTGAATATTTGAAAGGTCGATTTTTTTTCACCGTCTTTGAGTCTCTGTTCAAACATCCTCTCAATGAATCTTATCTTCTCCACCTTATGTAAAACCGCATACTACCCCTCTGGTACCCTGAAACACACCCAGTTTCTACCTACTATGCTTTACTTTTATTTCCCATAGCACTTATCTCCTTACATACCAAATAATGTATTTCCTAATTATGCCAATTGTCTATATTCCTCTGATAGAATGAAAGCTTCATGAGAGCAGAGATCCTTATCTGTTTCATTCAGTGCTGTATACAAGAGTCCTAAAGATTGCCTATCACAAAGTAGGTGCTCTGGAAGCCTGGGTAGCTCAGCAGTTGAGCCTGCCTTTGGCTCGGGGTGTGATCCTAGAGTCCCGGGATTGAGTCCCTCATCAGGCTCCTTGCAGGGAGACTCCTCCTCCTTCTGCCTATGTCTCTGCCTCTCTTTCTGTGTCTCTCATGAATGAATAAATAAAATCTTCAAAAAAAAAAAGCAGGTGCTCAATAAATATTTGTTAAAAAAATAATAAAGCAGTAGGTTACCTTCATGCTCTTAAATTCATTGTTATAACCATGATTGCCTCCTCCACAGAATGAATATGCTTTACTCCTTTAAAGAAATAATATTACATTGCAATCAGTACATCGATATGAGATCTTACAGTATACTGAGCTTTAATAGATTTTCATGTAGCTTCTCTTTTGTAGAAGTATTTTTTTCTGTCAATGGCATAAATATAATTATTTTTCAATTCAAATTAATAACTAGAGGAACAAACAGAATGGTAGGAGAGAAGGAAGGAGAATATAGATTCTATAAATATAATTTAAAAGCCCTTGACTTAGACATTAATAGCACAATAACAGAAGCACGTATTTTAAAAAAAAAGAATTTGAATATAATATATGTCAGCTATACATCAATTAAAAATTAATTAAAATGTTAAAATAATTGTCTTCAAGCTTACCTGTATCTTTTTGGATATTAGTTAATATCCGTGTGATTAAGAATAGTTTAACTAATATACTACTTTAAGCATTTCAGTACTTTAGAAACAAGTCTTTGAAACTGGGAAAAAAATATTGGTTCCTATTTTACACAAGACATATCTAGGAAAATAGCATAAAATATAAAGAAGATAGAAAGTTAACTATAACACTTGGTAAGAAAAGGCTAGTACATTCTCATAAATTCAGTTTATTTTTAATTTTGGGGTTGCTGTATTACTTGAATGACTTTTCAACATGTAATGAGTCTTTTGCCTATCTCCTCTTATTTTAGCATTGTAATTGCGCAATATTAGCAATTTTGTACATAGTTGGTTTTTATACATGAAAACAAACAAAACAAAATATCAATAAACCTAGATTTGTTTTTTTAAAGTAAAACCGTCATACTGGTTCAAATTAAGTCTCTACAGAACATGAAAACTCCTAACTCTGGGAAACGAACTAGGGGTGGTGGAAGGGGAGGAGGGCGGGGGGGTGGGGGTGAATGGGTGATGAGCACTGAGGGGGGCACTTGACGGGATGAGCACTGGGTGTTATTCTGCATGTTGGCAAATTAAACACCAATAAAAAGTAAATTTATAACTTATAAAAAAAAAAACAAATTAAGTCTCTAACGGAAAAAGAGTCCCCTGCCCAACAGTTGGCCTTAAGAGATTTGTCTCATTTACTTTCCCACTACCCACCTCCCACTCCTCAGGCAAATACACACATATGCACACACGTTTTTCTTGTTTTCACACTGTAGGCAGGACTTTAGTGTCTTAAAAAAAATCAACTTTCAAAACATTCATAACTGACTCTCACTCAGCTTAAATAAAAATAAATCACAAAATGAAAAATAAATCACAACACTGAGCAGGCTACACTCAATGCTACCCAACAGAGGGAAGAAAGGAAAGGCTAAGGACTAGCTAGAATGGGGAAAGCAAGAGGAGTCCTATTTAAGGACTCCTATTTAAGGGTTTTAAATTCAGTTACTCAAAGGTGCCAGTTCATTACCTTAGTTAATTCCAATAATTCCAACATTTGTTGTTTCCTGCCTTGTTAATTATCCCCATTCTCACTGGTGTGAGGTGGTATCTCATTTTGGTTTTGATTTGTATTTCCCTGATGGCAAGTGATGCTTAGCATTTTCTCATGTGCTTGTTGGCCATACGTATGTCTTCTTTGGTGAAATTGCTGTTCATGTCTTTTGCCCATTTCATGATTGGATTGTTTATTTCTTTACTGTTGAGTTTAATAAGTTCTTTATAGATCTTGGATACTAGCCTTTTATCTGATACGTCATTTGCAAATATCCTCTCCCATTCTGTAGGTTGTATTTAGTTTTGTTGACTGTTTCTTTTGCTGTGCAGAAGCTTCTTATCTTAATTCCCAATAGTTCGGTTTTGCTTTTATTTCCCTTGCCTTCATAGATCATACCCACCTACTATTATTGAACGTTGTGAACTCTCTGAAATGCAAATCCATACATCCACATATTCACCTCCAGCCACATTGTATCCACCAATGTGAATTTTCTTTACAATCAAAATCACACTATGTAGACATGACAGTAGGATCCTTCAAGAGGAGAGCAGCTTCCTTCACCACCGGAAACTTTCCTTCTGCCTGCAAATCTATTTCTATACTTCCTTGTCCCAGGGCAGCTGCTGACTTTAAAAAAGATGCCCCAGTGCTCTGGGACATCTGTCTATTTCAAGACAGAAGCACTTCTGAGATGATACAGCCTGACAGTGCTCAAGGCTTGGTCAGCAGATGGATGTCTTCCAGCAAAGAAAAGTGGTCCGTTTCCTACTGCAGACAGAGCCTCCAGTCAGAGCTCAGTGACCTGAGCAAGGGTTATGCGTCCACTGCCTCACATCTTCTTGGCTGAGTGCCTCTGGACAATGCACAGACTGCACAATGCTTGGGACAGACCTGCTGTATGTGACAGTACTTAGCCTAACCCATCCTGACTCTTCAAAGTCCAGAGCGGGAACCACACCTACCAGGAAGTCTCATCTGACCTTCTTTGACGTCCATACCTGGGCTGTGTCATCGCTCTTTTTGTTTTCTTGTACCTTGTACTTGATCCTAGCTCAGCATTTGTTACACCTGGTTATAATTGTTGTCTTCCTCCCTGCCTGCACAAAGATCATTAGGGTGGGGACTGTGCCTATCCCCGTTTCTTAGAAAAGTGCCTGGGGAGTATTTGTAATGTTCCGATCATAAAATAAAGTTATTATTCATTTTCTTTAAGGGGGGCACTTTAACAATTTTTCAGCTGTTGTTCAAATAATTGAGTTTCCGCACATTAGCAAAATCTAAACATTTTAAGCAAAATAAGGATGATAATGGTGGTGATAGATTACACTAAATGATGGAATTTTCTATAATTCTGAAAAAGGAAATGTAATCTAGTTATCAAATATCGGACATTTTAACTAAAGACAGCATACTTTAATGTAGAAACTAGGTAGCCTGACGCTCATGTGTTATAAGAGTCGAGTGAACCCAGGACTTAATCAGTGAGACGCCTTGATTGCTCTGGTTAGAGCTGTAGTCAACATTTCCCTTGATGTAAATCAGTTTACTTTAATATCAAGGGAGTAATAAAACGAAGCTCATTTTGTATTACATATGATGAAAATGAAGCCCTGAGACATGAATTTGTTTCAGTTCCCCCTAAGTTGGGTGGGTCTTGAACTCTCAGCCTGCTGTTCTTTTTACATCTCACCGCTAGCTATAGAACATACAAGGCTCATAATTTGAGCCTAGATATTAATTAATGTATAATAAATACCCAGATGTATTGTGGCGGCTGGACTCTCCTTCTATAACCCATAAGCCATGTTGTAAGATGGATGCGCACTTCCTCATTTTGCACTAGTGGCCTCCTAACTTCTTCAATCTTATACCCTCAACAGTAAATATTTGGGAAATTCACCGACATTTGGACATATCATTTGTTCATATATGATGCACCTAGATTAGTAAAAACCTTATATACTTAATATTAGTCAAGCTTAGTCTTTTTAATTCTTCTAGAAAATGCTACGTTGAGTCACACCGAAAGCTACTGACCTTCCAGAGAATGGTTATGAAACTCCAATCCCAAGAAGAGAGGCCAGAGCCATCTAGAGGCCAGGGGTCAACGTGCACACTCTCTGGGTCAGCCGGGTACTGCTTGGGTTTCTGGGTTGTCTCATACAACAGGCTCTACCAAAATCCCAGTTCCTCATCCGGCAAGCACTTATATTAGAGCCCAACTACCTCGTTTGTTTTTTGTTTTTTGTTTTTTTGCCTCCTCTTTGTGAAAAATATCTTTCAGACTCTGTATTCCTATTTTCCCCTGTATCTTCCGGCATTACATAGCATACAAGCAAGGCCAAAAAACAGTTAGAATCTTGATTCCATTTAAAGCCACTTATGTACAAGGAAAAAAATACCCACTGGAATGAAATATAAAAATAGGAAACATTAGTTAAACTTCCAGAAAGTGTATATGTATTTGTTTGCTGGTTTATCTTCAGTCTTCTTCATTTGGCAAGAACCCTGCCTGTATCCCAAATGCCTAGAACAAAGCCCAGCATATACCATAACACCGCTATGATTTTGTGAAACCAGTGAATTAATTGGTTATTTTGGAATGAACCAATTCAGAATGGTTTTTATTTTCTCTACACACAATTATCATTTGCAAATGTCAACAATCAACATGAATTATAACTAGACAAAAAGAAAGAAATGTTAATACCTAATTGGTTAGCTTGTCCCTAGAGCCATAAAGGTGCTCTTTCATAAAAACCACAAAAAGGACAAAGATCTCAAAGAGCCATCTAATCAATTACTTACTACCAACCTGGAAGACAACTGATATCGTCTTTACATCCTGTCTACTACTGGAAAAAGACCCCATAGGGGTTAGCAATGGGCTGGTTATGACAGTTTCTGGAATGGTCTATAAACAGTATCAAGCTTCTTCCTCCCGCTCCTCTATATTGTTAGGATTAGGAAGCTAAGATTGGCCCCCTAGTAACAGGGGTTTCAAACACAGAAGTGCTAGGTAGTATATAAAAAGTCAAGGAATTATTAGTATTAGGAAAATTTACAGGATCAGGAAAAATTACAGGATCATAATAGCAGGGTAAAATTAAGGTAATTTATAATGAAAGACGGTTGTTAAAAGTATTAGGAGACAAGTAAATATAGGCACAAACCTCACAGCCAGCCACTGCCGATCCACCAAAAGATGAGCTTTATCAATTCTGACATTTTTGGCAAAGTGTAGTCGTTTTGGCAAATCGGGAGTCAGATAGGGTTTGAAATGCTGGTCAGGTTTCCGGCACTAAAAATAAGTAAATTCTTTCTCCGTGTATGTTGTAAAATATGCAAGCTAATTCAACAATTTCATCTTCTAAGACAACTAAGCACTTTTTAAAAGTAAGAGGGTTTAAGCCTGGCTAATAAAATAAGGATATTAAACTTAGCATCAATGTGGTCAAATTCCCCAGTTATGTTGTTTTTATTGTTGCAACAATATTTAAATTGCAATTAAAAATATGATTTAAATTATGATTTGGTGTTTGACATTCTAAATTTTTATTCCTGTGTACATATCTTAAACCACCATAAACCCCCCCTCCTCTTTTGACAGACAGTAGATATGTCTAGATTTTGAGTGGCAATTACAAATCTTGAATTTAAATTATGTATGAAAAGTATATTAACACATTAGTAAATACCAGCAAAAATTTTTTAAATCAGTTTAATTGCACCAAAATCCTTTTACCATGGATTCAATTTACCCTTGAAATAACCTACAAAGGGAAGCCCTGGTGGCTCAGTGGGTTTGGCGCCACTGTCAGTCCAGGGTGTGATCCCGGAGACCCGGGATGGAGTCCCACATCAGGCTCCCTGCATGGAGCCTGCTTCTCCCTCTGCCTGTGTCTCTGCATCTCTCTTTCTGTCTCTATGAATACATAAATAAAATGTTTAAAAAAAAAGAAATAACCTACATATGCTTAATTGTCAAATCAAGTCAAAAGTTCTTGAGACCTACTACAGGCTCCTTATTTGTGAAAAAATCATGGATCTCTTACAAACTGGAGTGACATGTTATTTCTTTAATAATTACTGTGGTAACTTGATGACATAACTTTAAACTGTGTCAAAATGCAACTCACGGTCATCTAAAAAGAAAGTGAGGAAATGAGAACTAGAGGTACAAAGGGACTTTTTCTCCCTTATGACCTTTCTAAGAAAAAAATACAAAGAAGAATCTGGGAAAATTAAATTTTTTCCTACTTCCTCATTCTTATTTTAAGTCTCAATAATCTCCTATGTTAAGGCTGTCACTACTATTTTGTGCTCAATTTGTATAAGAAAAAAAGGCACAATGAAATTGAACAAAAAATGTAAAAGGATGTATGGACAATAGAGCAAGGATAGTTATAGAATATGAAGAGGAAGAGAAATTATTTCTTGCACAGATATGTTGGCCAGGTTTCTTCTTGCCTTTTTTGGTATCTTTACCAGTCTTCCCCTTTTTCTTTTTAATTCATTATGATTTCCTTCAGAAGCCAATATTTTTGCAATATCCAGACAAAAACATGACAGCAGCTATTGGATATGTGGCCTCCTCAAAGATACAAGGGAGCAGAATGTGTCCTTGAGGACCAGAGGTCACGTGATAGTCACAATTTCCTAGTCGGTGTGTAGCCAGAGTAAATCCAGAGGAAACTACTGCCAACTTCTGTAGAAGTATGGGGTTATACTCTGCATTTGAGGATTGAGGCTGAGGACCCTAAAGCTGGGAAAATTTGGGGTCATTTTATTGAAGAACACAGATGCTGTTGTCTGACATATAGCCAGAATGAGTCACCTGTTCGTGTTTGGTTATGTTTGTCCAATATAAGCTCAATACAAGCCCATGGAACAGCATTACTGGTTGATACTGTACACCACATGAAATATTTCCTGGGAATAGTGGACTACCATAATAGATTTCCAAAGCCTGTGGTATCCAATCCCCTCCACCACCGGAATTGTTGGAGATTTGCCCTTCCTCACCAACGAGGCTTCAGCTCTATGGCTCATGAGGTGATGGGGAAAAAGAACAAAAACTTGTGGTTTTAGAGAATCCACACGTTGAAAATTCTGAAGCACCCATCCAGTTAGCATGAACACATTGCCTATACACCCTTCACCAGCAGGGGGTGAGATTGCCTATCATGAGTACTCAAGATCATAATATCAGAAGGTTTAAGAGAGAAAAAAAAGGAGTGATTAAGACTCTAAAGAATTGCTGGTCTATCCCAGGTTACAGTAACATTCCTTACCCTGTGTTTTCTCACCTTCGATCATTCACATTTTATCATAACATTTTTTTTACTATATTGCATGCCACCTATACATAAACAGCCCCCATCTTAAGCAATGATAAACTCATGAATTCCATATAATAGGTAATGTACTTGTGAATATACCTTAAATACAGAATTATTAAAACTACACATAAGAACATATCCAGTTTCTCTAGGAGTAGTGAACTCCACTTTGAAACACCCAGATATCTTTCAGCTACTTATATGAAATTTGCTCTGCTCCTTTACTCACAACCTGGAGCATAGGAACCAATCAAAAGCAGCTGCAATTATACTTAGAGGGTAAAGAGATGATTTTTCCGACCTGTACGAAAAGATCTGTGAGTTCATGATTCACGTTTTCTTGCATGATATTAAGTCATGCAAAACATGTAACAGGTGATGCTGCCTGAAGCTCCTTGGCATGGCCCTTTTGCATGGGACTTCAGCCCACTCTGAAAACCAGAGCCAGTGCCATTGTCCCCCACAAACTAATCTTCTGCAGGTGGCAACTGCAAATGGAAACACCTAAGACAAAAGCAACTAATACGCACCTATGTAATGTCAACAGAGGGCTGCAAAAATAATTTACAAGTGGCTTGGGCTCAGAATTACAGAATATAAATTTATTTCATCCCAGATTTTAAGGACATTATATTAACTTACATATATGTATTAGGAGACTGTATACTTACACTGAGGTTCCTAACAATTTCTTCAGAATTAACTGTTTCAAAAGGAAAATAATAATAAATCACATTGAAATTGTGAACAACTCAGGTTGAATTTGACATAAAAATTTATTAATGATGATAATCTGGTAAGATTAAATAAGAAATTTTAAGCGAAGAATTATTTTAGAATTTAAGAATATATTTTAACCTATAAGTAGAATACATTCTAACCTAACAATCAATAGAATATATCGAATTTTACTAATATTAACATTTTAATTCAATTAATTGATGTTTTAATATAACTAGGATTTATTAATATAAGTAGAATATATTTCATTATGTATTGTTATATATCTAATGATATGGATATAAGCAGAATATATTTTAACCTAAATTATTAAGTAATTTACCAACTGAGTATGTTAATAGTTTATTAATATTAGCATTGTATTTATTAATTAATAATTTTTCAATATTAATGTGATTGCCTAGAATAGATTTTAAGCTAACAATATTCAATGTTACCATAGACTTTACAGACTAACTATATTTAAACTAGGAAGGGGATTTCTCATTTGCTTCTGTGTAGTTCTCCCAAAAAGTCAGAAGAGGGGACTGGCAATCCCTACATCCTACAGAATCTGGAAGCAGGGTAATTCACTTTTGATTTTACCTTTTTTTTTTTCAGACAGATGTCTTCATACTTACAACTATAAAAGTCATGAGGTATATTACGAGCCCTGATACGAGGGGCAGGCCCTTCATACATGTAGAAGTTTATTCGAGGAAAATAATCAGTCATATATTCCCTCTTGTCACAGTAAGTCTGATCCATTCCTGAATTTAAAAAAAATAATCCATCAGATAAAGAAGATGTGGTTTGTGTATACAATGGAATATTACTTAACCATTAGAAATGACAAATACCCGCCATTTGCTTCGACGTGGATAAATAATAAATATTTTCATATTTATTCATATTCATTCATACATTTTATGTTTTATAATTTCTTTTAAACAAAGTAGACGTTAAAATGGTTCTCTTTGGGCAGCTCAGGTGGCTCAGTGGTTTAGTGCCGCCTTTAGCCCAGGGCTTGATCCTGGAGACCTGGGATTGAGTCCCACATCAGGCTCCCTGCATGAAGCCTGCTTCTCCCTCTGCCTGTGTCTCTGCCTCTCTCTCTCTCTCTCTGTCTCTAATAAACAAATTTTTTAGAAAATTTTAATAATAAATTTATTTTTTATTGGTGTTCAATTTGCCAACATACAGAATAACACCCAGTGCTCATCCCGTCAAGTGCCCCCTCAGTGCCAGTCACCCATTCACACCCATCCCCCGCCCTCCTCCCCTTCCACCACTCCTAGTTCATTTCCTAGAGTTAGGAGTCTTTATGTTCTGTCTCCCTTTCTGATATTTTAATTTTAAAATAATAGGACATGTTAAGAAGACATTTTAGAAATATTTTAAGTAAATTACTGTTTCTCGTTTTCTTGATGTCCTAAAATACAAACAAAAGTTCTGCAGACATAGTTCTTTTCCTCCTCTTGTCCATGCCTGGTTCCTTCATAGCCTTTGGAGCTTAGCTTGACTAACCTTCCACCCCATCTGGAAGAGCCCGTTTATGCTTCATGTACCTCCAAACACACCATATCTAGTAAAGTACTTGACATTGCATAGGCACTCAAAAAATATTGATTGAACAACAACCCCATCATATCCCTGTTAAGTACTATTAATATCCTTTTTACTGAAAAATAAGAATAGAGATGGATATGCAGAATGAATGTAGAATAAATTGTTTTAGTACTCTATTCATCACAGCCTACCAACAAACCTTGCTCTTTGCTTATTCTAAGTCTTCTGAAAGGTCTGAAGTACAGACTTTAAAAATATCACTCTTTTTGCACACCCCTTGAAGTGATAAGATATAATCAATGATAAAATATGTTTAAGAAGAAAAGTATACCATGGTCAGCCAAAAGGATTATATTGACACAGTTGTGTAAGTTCCGCTGTTTGAGGCCTTCCATCAACATTCCAAAAGCTTTATCTACCAACTGTAAGGCTTGAATTACCTAAGGGAGAAAAACAATGGAGTTAAGACTGTTTTCATGATTTAAATTTTAATTACTGAAATCACTAAGGAAGGCAAAAACAAATACATTTCCTTCTCTAAAATTTCTGGAATTTGAAGTAGGACATCAGAGCCCAGCATCTGTGCTACCACATTTACCAAAAACTTAAACCATATTTTCAAAGGAGGACAAACTACTGGCCAATAAATATCTGAAAAAAACATTCAACCTCAACAATGTTATTCAGCTGCAAAGGCTTTCATGGTAATGTCCAGTGTTAGGCAGGGGTATTCACAGGCACTTCTATAGAAGTCTGCATGGTTACAGACCACATGACAATGCCTAACCAGGAATTTAAAAGGGGCATACCCTATGACCTAACAGCTAACTTCTGAGAATTTGTCCTCACAAACATTTATAGTACAAATGGAGATTTATACCTAAGGCTATTCATGAATTAATAATTTCAATACAAGTAAACATCAATATACTTACCTACTGTAGTGAACATTTTTAAAAGTATTTTAAAGAACCATGGCATGGGGGACTGCTCACAATACAATGTCAAACATAAAAGATTAAAACCAACCCATGTATGTACCCATACCTATCTTGTCCTGGTTGCATTTTTTCCAAGATTTTATTTATTTATTCATTTAAGAGAGAGAGAGAGAACACAAAGGGAGAGTGAGGGGTATAAGCAGACTTCTCGCTGAGTAGGAAGCCGGGTGCAGGGCTCGATCCCAAGACCCAGGGATCATGAACTGAGCCAAAGGCAGATACTTAATCAACTCAGCCACCAGGTGGTGCCCTCATTTTCAAATATACTTAGCGTTTCTCAGTAAACACACATGCGCAGAAAACGAAAAGGAAATATATCAAGGTACTATTAACAGTGGTTATCTCTGTAGATAAATCATTAGCCAGCCAGAAGAGAAAGAAGACTCAAATTAATACAATCATGAATGAAAAAGGAGAGATCACTACCAACACCAAGGAAATACAAACGATTTTAAAAACATATTATGAGCAGCTATACGCCAATAAATTAGGCAATCTAGAAGAAATGGATGCATTTCTGGAAAGCCACAAACACCAAAACTGGAACTGGAAGAAACAGAAAACCTGAACAGGCCAATAACCAGGGAGGAAATTGAAGCAGCCATCAAAAACCTCCCAAGACACAAAAGTCCAGGGCCAGATGGCTTTCCTGGGGAATTCTATCAAATGTTTAAAGAAGAAACCATACCTATTCTACTAAAGCTGTTCGGAAAGATAGTAAGAGATGGAATACTTCCAAACTCATTCTATGAGGCCAGCATCGCCATAATTGCAAAACCAGACCAAGACCCCACCAAAAAGGAGAATTATAGACCAATATCCCTGATGAACATGGATGCAAAAATTCTCAACAAGATACTAGCCAATAGGATCGAGTAGTACATTAAGAAAATTATTCACCAAGTAGGATTTATTCCCGGGACACAAGGCTGGTTCAAACTCGTAAAACAATCAATGTGATTTATCATATCAGCAAGAGAAAAACCAAGAACCGTGTGATCCTCTCAATAGATGCAGAGAAAGCATTTGACAAAATACAGCATCCATTCCTGATCAAAACTATTCAGAGTGTAGGGATAGAAGGAACATTCCTCAACATCTTAAAAGCCGCCTATGAAAAGCCCACAGCAAATATCATTCTCAATGGGGAAGCACTGGGAGACTTTCCCCTAAGATCAGGAACAAGACAGGGATGTCCACTCTCACCACTGCTATTCAACATAGTACTAGAAGTCCTAGCCTCAGCAATCAGACAACAAAAAGACATTAAAGGCATTCAAATTGGCAAAGAAGTCAAACTCTCCCTCTTTGCCGATGACATGATACTCTACATAGAAAACCCAAAAGTCTCCACCCCAAGATTGCTAGAACTCATACAGCAATTTGGCAGTGTCTCAGGATACAAAATCAATGCCCAGAAGTCAGTGACATTTCTATACACTACCAATGAGACTGAAGAAAGAGAAATTGAGGAGTCAATCCCATTTACAATTGCACCCAAAAGCATAAGATACCTAGGAATAAACCTAACCAAAGATGTAAAGGATCTATACCCTCAAAACTATAGAACACTTCTGAAAGAAATTGAGGAAGACACAAAGAGATGGAAAAATATTCCATGCTCATGGATTGGCAGAATTAATATTGTGAAAATGTCAATGTTACCCAGGGCAATTTACACGTTTAATGCAATCCCTATCAAAATACCATGGACTTTCTTCAGAGAGTTAGAACAAATTATTTTAAGATTTGTGTGGAATCAGAAAAGACCCAAATAGCCAGGGGAATTTTAGAAAAGAAAACCATATCTGGGGGCATCACAATGCCAGATTTCAGGTTGTACTACAAAGCTGTGGTCATCAAGACAGTGTGGTACTGGCACAAAAACAGACACATAGATCAATGGAACAGAATAGAGAACCCAGAAGTGGACCCTCAATTTTATGGTCAACTAATATTCGATAAAGGAGGAAAGACTATCCACTGGAAGAAAGACAGTCTCTTCAATAGATAGTCCTGGGAAAATTGGACATCCACATGCAGAGGAATGAAACTAGACCACTCTCTTTAACCAGACACAAAGATAAACTCAAAATGGATGAAAGATCTAAATGTGAGACAAGATTCCATCAAAACCCTAGAAGAGAACACAGGCAACACCCTTTTTGAACTTGGCCACAGCAACTTCTTGCAAGATACATGTATGAAGGCAAGGGAAACAAAAGCAAAAGTGAATTATTGGACTTAATCAAGATAAAAAGCTTCTGCACAGCAAAAGAAACAGTCAACAAAACTAAAAGACAACCTACAGAATGGGAGAAGATATTTGCAAATGACGTATCAGATAAAGGGCTAGTTTCCAAGATCTATAAAGAACTTATTAAACTCAACAGCAAAGAAACAAACAATCCAATCATGAAATGGGCAAAAGACATGAACAGAAATCTCACAGAGGAAGACATAGACATGGCAAACATGCACATGAGAAAATGCTCTACATCACTTGCCATCAGGGAAATACAAATCAAAACTACAATGAGATACCACCTCACCCCAGTGAGAATGGGGAAAATTAACAAGGCAGGAAACAACAAATGTTGGAGAGGATGCGGAGAAAAGGGAACCCTCTTACACTGTTGGTGGGAATGTGAACTGGTGCAGCCACTCTGGAAAACTGTGTGGAGGTTCCGCAAAGAGTTAAAAATAGACCTGCCCTACGACCCAGCAATTGCACTGTTGGGGATTTACCCCAAAGATACAGATGCAATGAAACGCCGGGACACCTGCACCCCGATGTTTATAGCAGCAATGGCCACAATAGCCAAACTGTGGAAGGAGCCTCGGTGTCCAACGAAAGATGAGTAGATAAAGAAGATGTGGTTTATGTATACAATGGAATGCTACTCAGCTATTAGAAATGACAAATACCCACCATTTGCTTCAAATTGGATGGAACTGGAGGGTATTATGCTGAGTGAAGTAAGTCGGTCGGAGAAGAACAAACATTATATGTTCTCATTCATGTGGGGAATATAAATAATAGTGAAAGGCAATATAAGGGAAGGGAGAAGAAATGTGTGGGAAATATCAGAAAGGGAGACTGCTAACTCTGGGAAACAAACTAGGGGAGGTAGAAGGGGAGGAGGGCGGGGGGTGGGAGTGATTGGGTGACGGGCACTGGGGGTTATTCTGTATGTTGGTAAATTGAACACCAATAAAAAAAAAAAACATGGCTTTTCAATGGGTACCACACTCTTCCCATGTATTGAACCTCCACATGCTTCCCCAAAAGTGGAAGCCCTCAGTGCTCTAGAGTCACTCCATCATGTACATGAGCATCATCAACAATTTAAATTAATCTGTACTTAATTTCAATTTTCTTTTCCAACTTGAATTTTTCTTTTCAACTTTTCATTCTAAGATGTAGTCATTTGTTTTTCAAAAATGAATTAACAGCTGAATTTTATTCAAGTTAGACCAATAGCTAAAGTTACTCAGGACCAGTCAGAACACTCTGTGACTAATTCAACTTCAATACTAGAAAATCATTGGAACAAATTTGGTATCAAGAAATTGCTGGTTTCACCAGACTTTAAATATCTCTCCAACCACCTTCCCTATTTTCTTAAAGCCTTCCCCACCTATACCAGGCCACAATCAGCTTCCCATTTAAACACTGTTTAAGCTATCACATTATTAAGGTTTCTTAAAATAAAAACTCATAATACATTAATTCAGATTTCATTTATTTGCCCCTTCAACACGGTTTCTGGGTAACAGCCTCATTCTTCACCCTTAAGAATGCCTACCACAAGGTTAGGCGCACCAGAAACTGTTCAAAGTAGACCTTAAAGAGATAGCAGAGCAGGAGCTAAAAATCGAGAAGTTACTAAGCTTTCAACAGCATGAGTCAGCAAACAAACTAAAATAACCTTTTTGCTTTCAAATTATGTCATATTAACTCTGAATAAAGTATGTGGTTAAAAACAATAACAGGCTTCTAGTTTCTCCATGCATTTTGCCTCTTCTGAAGTTTTAAATATGGTGTGGTCTTAATCTTTCTATCTTCTTTCTTTCCTCTCTCCCTAGGACATCTTCATTTCCATGCACCATGTACATGCTGCCATGCTGCCCAATCTTCATCTCCTCTGAGCTATAAATCCACGTTCAATTGCCTTCTGGGCATCTTCATTTGAATATTACAAGCACCTTATCCACAACATGCTCTTTCTCTCCAAAATTTCTGTCACCTCACTGATGTAAATGGAAACTGCTGCAACAGCTCACGATAGAAACCAGACAATTGTCCTTGATCCCCCACTTTATCACCCAACTTCTACCAAGCCCTACCAACTATATCTCCCAAACGAATCTCAAATGCATCTCCTTCCTTCCATGGTAGTTGCCACTACCCTAGTCCAAGACACAATGATCTCTTTTTGGGAATGTTGCAAAAGCAAACTCATCTCACCTTCCCCCATTTCCTCTAACCCATTCCTCTCATACAGTTAAATGGATCCTTAAATACAGGCATGTCTGATCATGTCACTTCCCCAATTAAAATGCCTCAGTGCTTCCATTACTCATTACATGGCCAACAAGGACTTGCATAATTTGGTGCCTGTGTCCTCCTCTAGGCTTCCTCTTAGCCCCTGTCTCTGGGCCACAGTGCTCCAGATGTGGGTGGGAGATTATCCCCACACAGCAATTCCAGCAATACCCGGCACAGAGGAGCACACAAGAAGGATTAACTGTTATTATTATTCTTACCATTATTATGCAGTCCATTGATCTAACCATCAGTCCATTGGCCTATCCATTTGTTCATTTGCCTATCCATTTGTTCATTCCTCTACCTCACTGAGCTCCTTCCTCAACCAGATCATTTGTGAACTTCCTTCCTTTTTGTTATTCAGAGAACTTTCTAACCACCCCCAGTCCCCACTCTGCCACAGACTAGATTAGAACCTCCTTAATCACCTCTCGGGGCACCCTGATTTTTTCTATTGTGGCACCTTACAAACTATACTTAAAATTTATTAGGGGTCCAAACTAGAGCACTGAATAGAAGAAAAAGATATAGTGCCTAATATAAAGTCAGCAGTAGGAGTTGGGTAAATGCAGATTATAGTGTTCCCTCTCCAACAATTAATCATATCGAGTATGGATAACAATTAAAATAGAAGGGTGTCTGGGTGACTCAGTTGATTGAGCATCCAGCTTTTGATTTTGGCTCAGGTCATGATCTCAGGATCATGAGATTGAGCCCCATGTCAGGCTCCCCACTCAGCAGGGGGAGTGTCTGCTTGAGATTCTCTCTCTCCCTCCCTCTGTCTGTCCCTCTCTCAAAAAAATTAAAATAGAAAAGAAGTTAATTTATGGCAGATAGTTATTATGCCACTCACCCTTGAAATAGCCTGATTAAGTGTTAAACTCTGGGATCTAGACCAGAGCGGTATTGGAATGTGAAGGATGAAAGGGTTAAAAGCGGTAGGGAGCAGGCCTTGTATAATGAATTTTTTGGCTTAATGGGAAAAAAATAAGAAGGGCACTTCTGATAAACTGCAAAGTCAGGGTGCCAGAATAAATAAGTTTCCACGAGGCAGGAAAATGCCATACTCATGGAGGCCTTCATAGCTTTTCATGACCTCCAGGACAATATAAGCTTCAGTGGACTTCAGAACACCGACGATTCTTTTTAAGTAATATTTAAGGCTTATATTTCCATAGTAAAAATGTAATATAATGGTTTAGAGACTGACAAAGGTAATATTTAGGGGTCTACTTCCATTATATTGAAGGCCCAGGAAGAGAGGAAGAACTCTTAGGAACTAGCGTATGAAGTCCAAGGAAAAGGATCTTATGAATAAAACACAGTGCATAAACGACAGCTGGAGAGTCCACAACAGACCTGCAGGTGACTTAGCTTGGGATAAGCTACATTGGCATGCTGAACTGGCTGGCAGGATCTAGCCTTGATGTTTCCACTGTATGATAATAGTGTTGCACCCAAGTATTCAGCAAATGTTGAGCAAATGAATCAAGATGTAGTTAATAAAACAGGTATCTCTTTTAGACTTTTACTGTTTTGTGGTTTAATAAGGTAGATATTCATTTAGACTGTTCATGATTTTAATGTCTTCATGTTTATATCAAGTACATTTTATTCAGTGGGAATTAAATAATATTTTATTTTACGGGTTAAGGCTAGATGACTTCACATTTGTTCAAACAAACTTACTGTGGCACTGACTGGCCCACTTTCATGTCCCGCAGAATCAGGCTCTTCCACATAGATGGTATAAAAATCAGGTCTACAGGTAAAATGGAAACAGAGAAAGACATGATCCATTTGGAATAAGCCTGCAGGTTGGATCTGGGAAATGTATAGGTTTGGAATGTGGTGACAGTTTCCTTCTTTTTCTCCTGCCTCCTTCTCTTTATTGGAGCCCCGGGATTCTACTTGGCCCTAAGTCCAGAGGTTCTCCTAACAGGAAATAAGACCTTCCTGGGTGTGAACTTGGTCTGACTCATTTTAGAAAATCTGCCTGGCTCTTGCAGCTAAGTCCTCTTGGTATGCCCAGTCCTTTCTATTTCCCAGTCTCTGCCTTTCAGCTCACTGTTCTGCTGTTCTACTTCTTTCTTTAAATGTCTGGTTTCTGTTGACTGGTTGCTCTTTCAGGATGCTCTGACTCCAGGCAGGGAGGCTCTGGCAGGGCCTTGCTCTAGCACCTCTGGCTTCCAATCCGCTCTCCATTCTGCCTCCAGTCTATATCTGGTTCTGTGATACTTGCCTCTACTCTGTGGCACTGTCTCTATCTCTATTGCCCCATACTGCCCATCACCTTCTCAAGAGCCAATCATTCTTGAAAATCACAAAAGAAAAAAAAAGCCTAGTTTCTTTCTGCAATGGTCATCTCAAGCAAAGAAATAATTTCATTTTATACCCACGAATACCCCAGTGTACCAGCACTTTTCTGATACTAGATAATACCTTTCAGCTTTGGGCAGGTCCAGCCATTTTAACAGTGTAGAGATCCTTTCTTCATATGGGATACTCCTGAAAAGAGGAAAAATAATTTTTCAAAAATTAATCCAATCAAAAGTAATTCTATTATATTCCCACTCTGGAAGAGAGGTTGGTACTTTTAGATAAAAATCTCACGTTGATATGTGATCAGAATACTGGAGGGGATTCAATATTACTCAGAGGGACTCCTGTTTTCAATACTTATATAGAGATACATTTGTCTCAATACAAAGTAAAGGTATATTGTTTTCTTTCCTTCTTATCCTTCCCTCCTTCAATCGTTCCCTGAACTGAAATAAAAGACCATTAATTATTATCCATTCATTCGGTTTATTTATTTCATTCATTTATACATTTATGTCATATCGAGCATCTATTGCCACACGCTGAGTTCATTTTAAACAAAATTTAACATTGAGCAAACCAAAGATGCATTCCTTTCTAGAGATGATATTCCAGTGAAGACAAACAAACAAGAGATCTGATAAATTATATAAACAAATAAGAGATCTGATAAATTACATAGTGTATCACAAGGTGACAAATGCTATGGAGAAAAGGAAGACTAGGGCACAGTAAGATTAGGGTGGGGATGGTTTGCAATTTGAAATCTTAGTTTGATCAGGCTAAGACAACATTGGGAAAGTAAGTTTTGAGCAACAGCCTGAAGGGAGTGAGGGAGTGGGCTGTGCAGGTACATGGAGTGAGTTATCTCAGGGAGAGGAAACAGCCTGCACAACGGCCCTAAACAGAGCAAGCCAGGTGTGTTGCAGCCCACCCAGGGGATCAGAGCATGGTGGAGTAATGCAAGAGGGGGTCTGAGACACAGTGGGGTGATTAGGGTCACCAATACCAATAGGGCTCTGCAGGCTTCAACTGTGAGTGGAACAGGGAGCTATGAAAGTTTTTGGTGCAAAGGAGTATCATAACTTGGACTTGTTTTTTTAAATTACCATTCTAATTGGTAGATTAATAGATAAAAGACAAGAATAGAAACAGGGACACGTGTAAAGAGGGAAGTGCAGTAATATAGACAAAAGATGATTGTATCTCCAACCACAGCAATAACGACAGAAATAACAAAAAGTTCTCAGACTGCATATATTTTGAATTAGAGCCAAAAGCATTTACTGACAGACCAGATTAGGGTTGTAAGAAAGAGGAATCATGAGGACTTCAAGATTTTTGACCCAAATAACTGGAAAAATAGAATTACTCCAAGATTAAGACCCAAAACATCCTAACCATGCCTGCCTAGATAGGGTCATATCTGCAAGTGCTTCACTACCTGTTGTAATGGATATATTTGGAAGGAAAGGATCCGTTGATGGCCACGTCTGATCCAGGCCAAAAGAAACTACCAGCTTTTAAACCTTGATACATTGCTGTCAGCCAGATCTATAAGAGAAAATTTAAGATAAGTGGATGTCAAGAGAATCATCAGTCTGTGTAGAACTGGTAGAAATAGTGCCATTTTTAAGAAACTAAACAATATTAATAGTGGAAAATTTTAATTACCCGGATCTAATTTAAAAATAAAAAACACAGTAAAGTAGTAAAAAAGATCTTTTTTTTTTCAAAATAGTAAAATTGTATAGTTCCTCTTTCCCTTTTAAAGAATTATAAAACAGAGTGAGGGGGGAAAAACAGAACATCTTTCTGAGAAGTTTTTACATTGATATGTTTAGAATACTACATCCAAGTATCAACAGAAGGCCAAGTTAGGTAAAGCAATCATAAATATTTAGAAGACTTAAATTATAAGTGGTGAAACACCTTCCCACCACCCTCCACCCCTGGAAATTAGAAAGATAATGTAAAAATAGAGAAGAATAATCCACTATCACGCTGAAAAATGGAGATTATTTTGGGGTCACATGTAGAATGCTACATACTGGTTGCCCTTTCCACCAGGCTGGATTATTTTTCTCCTTTGATGAAAGTGAAAAATTCAAGTTGAGGTTTACATCATACATATTATTGTCAATGATGCCATGGGATTCTGGATATAATCCCTAAAAACGATAATTTCAAAAAAGATTTAGAATAAAATAATATCAATAAAACTTTTTCTAAAGATTTTGTTTATTTATTCATGAGAGACACAGAGAGAGAGGCAGAGACTCGGGCAGAGGGAGAAGCAGGTTCCATGCAAGTAGGTTGATGTTGGACGAGTTCCCAGGACCCCAGATCATGACCTGAGCCAAAGGCAGACGCTCAACCACTGAGCCACTCAGGTGCCCCTCAATAAAACATTTAAATTGAAATAGTATAAGATCTATAATTCCTATCTTGGAAAGATGTCATATACCTTTCAAAATAAAAGCCCTGAGTTTGAACCCAAATACCAAATGCATATATGTGTATATGTATATACATAGGCGTAGGTATAAGTATAGATTTATAAATGCGTAGGTATTCTGGCTCCACCATAGTCTAGAGCAGCAAATGAATGACATTAGGCATATGGCTTGTGCTGATGATGTTAATATCACTCTTATGTGATTAATTACTATTAAAGTTTCCTATATTATAATAATGATCAGCCACTGGTTATATTGGCATAAATAGCAAGAAATGTGCTACTTTAAAGCCTTTAAGCATGAAATGTCGTAGGTAAAGGGGTTAAAGTGTGTTACCACCATTTTAGAAGGGAACCTGCCTCATCTCTAACAATCGTCCCTCCACCCATCAATCAATCTAATCATTCCTTTAATCTGATCACATATATTTATTCTATACATTTCATTGAATGCATGCCCATGATGTCCCATGCATTTGTAAATATTTTAGAGTCATTACTCCAGAACTATATATATGACTAGGAACACATATTCATAGATACAGCAAATTAATAGCACTTATGTATAACTCTTTGTTTATATATACATGTTATATATGTGTATTATATATATAGGGTATGTATATTTATGTACAAACACATATATAGTCAATTCTTTTTTATTGAAGGATATTTGACATACAATATTATAGTAGTTTCAGGTGTACAACACAGCGATTTGACAACTCTATACATTACACTATGTTCGCCACGGTAAGTGCAGTTACCGTCACCATACAACCTCATGATATTACTGTTGACTTATGCTGTGCTCTTCATCCCTGATGCTTATTTATTTATAACTGGAAGTTTGTGTTTCTCTTTTTAAAAATATTTTATTTATTTCTTCATGAAAGACACACACACACACAGAGGCAGAGACACAGGCAGAGGGATAAGCAGGCTCCATGCAGAGAGCCGGATAGGGGACTCAATCCCAGAACTCCGGGATCACGCCCGGAGCCAAAGGCAGACACTCAAATGGCTGAGCCACCCAGACTTCCTTGAAGTTTGTATATCCTAACCCCCTAACTGATTTTGTTCATCCTCACAAGTACTTCTCCTCTGGCAACCACCAGTTTGTTCTCTGTATTTATGATTTTGTTTGTTATTTTGGCTTTTGATTGTTAGCCTGTTCATTTGTTTTGTTTTTTAGATTCCACATATAAATGAAATCATAGGGTATTTGTGTTTCTCTGTCTAACTTATTTCACTTAGCCTAATACCTTCTGGGTCCACCCATGTTGTCTGAAGTGGCAAGATATCATTCTTTTTTATAGACGAGTAATATTCCATATATATACCACATACAATGGAATATCACTCAGCCATCAAAAAAAAAAGAAAGAAATTATGGCATTTGCAACAACCTGGATGGAACTAGAGAGTATTATGTTATGCAAAATAAGTCAGTCAGAGAAAGACAATTATCATGATTTTACTCCAATGTGGAATTTAAGAAACAAAACAGAGGAACATAGAGGAAGGGAGGAAAAAATAAAATATGAAATCAGAGGGAGACAATTATAGAAAACAAACTGAGGGTTGCTGGAGGGGAGGAGGGTCGGGGGATGGGGTAACTGGGGGATGGTCATTAAGGAGGGCACTTGATACAATGAGCACTGGGCATTACATACAACTGATGAATCATTGAACTCTACCTCTGAAATTAATAATAGTATATATGTTAATTAATTGAATTTAAATTTAAAAAATGAAATATTCCATATATACCACATCTTCTTTATACATTTATCTATCAATGGACACTTAGGTTGCTTCTATAACTTGCCTGTTCTAGATAATACTGCAATAAACATAGGGGTGTTTGTGTCTTTTCAATTTTGTGCTTTAGTTTTCTTTCTTTCTTTCTTGATCATATGATATTTCTATTTTTAACTGTCCATATTTCCCACAGTGATTGCACCAATCTACATTCCTACCAATAGCACATGAAGGCTTCTTTTTCTTTTTGATATTAGCTATTCTGGCAGGTGTAAGGCAATGATCTCATTGCAGTGTTCATTTACATTTCCCTTATATCTGTGATAATTATGTTCTATAAAGTTGATGCAAATACTGAATTAGTGAATACTGACCACTACTCCTAAGGAAAATACAGGAATAGGTTCCTACAAGCCTCTAGTCACAACACTTCTGTCTGCTGATCAATATATAATCTTGTTTTTGTCTGCTTCTGTTTACATATACTGTATTTAACATATATTGTTGATTTGCTCAATCATGCAAATCATGCAAATCATTTAACTCATGCCTGAATGAAACTTATCTAACACACACATGTCTTCTCCATGAGGCACATCACAGCTATCTTGTTTTTAGGAACACTAGAGAGCATTTTGGTGCTACACTTGAGGGTTATTTTAAACAGCAATTTAAAAATCATAAAAAAGCACAAATGTTAAAAATATGACACCAAATATGCAATACACTGTGAAGACATCTTTTTTTTACTGTAAGAAAGCTACAACATGAAAGGCAGAGTGTCACCTTGGTAGACCTGTTGGAAATACATGAGCAGCACAACCTGAATATTTAGGGAAATCTGCATGTATATATACACACACACACACACACACACATACACATATATCTGCATGTATATATATACATATATTCATGTATAAAATTTATGTATACATAAATATATACATACACATACAAGCATACGTACATACATTACGTACTATTACTTAAGAGTTAAAGTTTCAGTAAGTTATAGTTACTGTTCCATAGTAATGAAAG
Source organism: Canis lupus baileyi (assembly GCF_048164855.1). NCBI lineage: Eukaryota > Metazoa > Chordata > Mammalia > Carnivora > Canidae > Canis > Canis lupus. The sequence continues at coordinate 72,433,582 of NC_132844.1, read as the reverse complement.
AATAAATGCAGTGCGGTAAAGACACAATATCCTTTGGCAATAGAGGCTGAGATAAAGGACTCCCTAAGATGTGTTCTAAATCCATAAGTGGGGATCCCTGGATGGCGCAGCAGTTTGGCGCCTGTCTTTGGCCCAGGGCGCGATCCTGGAGACCCGGGATCGAGTCCCACGTTAGGCTTCCGGTGCATGGAGCCCGTTTCTCCCTCTGCCTGTGTCTCTGCTTCTCTGTGTGTGTGTGTGTGTGTGTGTGTGTGTGTGTGTGTGTGTGACTATCATAAATTAAATAAATAAATAAATAAGTGTTAAATAATTTTCTTTTCCTTTCAGTTCATTTTGATCACTTATGTCTTATTATACATGAGAATTCACTTCCTTCATTTGTTTTATCTAAAAGAGATATAGCCAGCATGAATTGATTTATGAATCAGAGGGCCTTGTCAAGTTAAATACAATGAAAAGATTAGGAAAAAAAGAAATTTCCTATATCAAAGTGGTTGTCCTCACACATAACGGGCCATTCCCAACAGACCTCCAGATAAGCGGAAGCAAATCAAAACATCAAAGAATGGTATTTCTCACATACAAGAAGCTCTGCTGGCCTGTCACACATGTGAATTAGCCTGCTGCTGGGACATTCATTCATACTTAACACCTCAGAGCACTAGATTGTCCTTGCAATGACATGCTACTTCTTACCCTGAATTAAGCCATGAACTGTCACCACATGTGCTGAAATGTGTGGCATGGGGTTCAGCCACTTCCTGCCTCAGCATGTCTGTCACAGGCAGTTGCCTGTCGATGGCCTGTCAGTCTTGCTACTGGGCCAAGCACTTACCGTGACAATAGTATAATGATTTGGGAAGGTTTTCGTTGGATAGACAGCTCTCATGTATTTTGAATGAATTCCACATGTTTCTGCAACAAAGCACAGTGAGAAATTATGTTGATTGTTTTTCCATAAGTTTTCTTTATAAATAAAAACTTAAACCTAAAAATTTTCCAGAGAAATTAAATACTAACTAAAGAGTGGAATAAGGATGGAAAGAGGTTGAAATTCTGATGCCCACAATTCCTCCATCTGAAAGTATGTCAGTTTTGAGTAGAGAAGTGAGCCAAATCAAGGGTCTAAATTTTTCTGTAAAGGCCAGGTAACAAATATGTTAGGCTTTGTAAATCCAAATGGTCTCTGTTATAACAGCTCGACTCATCTATCATCTATTGAGGTCCCAAAGCATCCATAGACACTATGTGTACAAATGAGAATGGCTGTCCTCCAATAAAAGTTTTATTTATTGATGTTGAAATTTCAATTTCACATAATTTGTACATCACAAAATATTCTCTTCTTTTTTTCCCCAACCATTTAAGAATGTAAACAATTCTTAGATTTAGTAGGCCACTCATACACAAAGTAGGCCACATTTTGTCCCTGGGCCACAGCTTGCTGACCTTTAAGCTAAGCATACCCTAAATTATAGACTACCACCACCTTTGTTTTTGCTGCTCCTCTCTTTCTGACCCAGGTCTGGTCATTATGGTGATGAGAAGTTCTATATCACATTTGAATCCCAGCTAAGAGTTCTCATATGATAGTATCCAAAAGAAAAAAAGTCAACACAACCATCTAGGTAACTGAAAAGGAATTTGACTTGAATGAGAGCATAAGCCCATCTCACGTATTAACATTTACAAAATGAGCTAAGTTTACTACTTAGTATTTTCAGTAAAGTTTCCATCTGTGGCAATATTCTCATGTGGTACTGACAAACCTAAGTGTGAGGCCTGTCTGGTACTTATATTCCTAAGTATAATTAAAAATTAACATAACTTTTTATTTTTTTAGTCAATACTACCAATAAATATATCTCATCCTTAATCAGAGAAAGTTACATTTATTATTATTAAGAAGTCATATGATAAGAAAACAAAGTGAGACAAACTTTACTTATACAATGAAAGAATTTAAGTAAGGGGAAAAAACAAAAAATAAACAGAAATATAAAGTCAGCTTGGTTTCTTTTCTTTTGTTTCTTTTTTGTTTTTTTTCTCTTTTTCGCCTTTTTCCAGTACAACTTGTTTTTGGCCACTCTGCACTGAGCAAAATGACTAGAAGGAAAAACCACAAAAGAAAGAATCAGAAACAGTACTCGATCCCACAGAGTTACAGAATTTGGATTACAATTCAATGTCAGAAAGACAATTCAGAAGCAAAAATTATAAAGCTACTGGTGGCTCTAGAAAAAAGCATAAAGGATTCAAAGACTTTATGACTGCATAATTTAGATCTAATCAGGCAGAAATTAAAAATCAAATAAATGAGATGCAATCCAAACTGGAGGTCCTAAGGGAGAGGGTTAACGAGGTAAAAGAACGAGTGAGCACCATAGAAGACAAGTGGATGGCAAGGAAGGAAACTGATGAAAAAGGAGAAAAACAATTAAAAGATCATGAGGATAAGTTAAGGGAAATAAATGTCAGCCTCAGAAAGAAAAATCTACTTTAATTGGGGTTCCTGAGGGACCCGAAAGGGACAGAGGACCAGGAACTGTATTTGAACAAATGACAGCTGAGAACTTCCCTAACTTGGGAAGGGAAACAGGCATTCAGATCCAGGAGATAGAAAGATCCCCCCCGAAAATAAAAAAAAAGTTCACCCCCCAACATTTAATAGTGAAACTTGCAAATTCCAAAGATAAAGAGAAGATCCTTAAAGCAGCAAGAGACAAGAGATCCCTAACCCTTATGGGGAGAAGTATTCTATTAACAGCAGACCTCTCCACAGAGACCTGGCAGGCCAGAAAGGGCTGGCAGGATATATTCAGGGTCCTAAATGAGAAGAACATGCAGCCAAGAATACTTTACCCAGCAAGGGTCTCCTTCAGAAAACAAGGAGAGATAAAGAGCTTCCAAGATTGGCAGAAACTGATAGAATATATGACCACCAAACCAGCTCTGCAAGAAATATTGAAGGGGACTCTGTAAAAGAAAGAGCAAGTCCAAGGCAATAATCCACAAAAACAGGGACTGAAGAGGTATCAGGATGGCACTAAATTCCTATCTTTCAATAGTAACTCTGAATGTGAATGGGTTTAATGATCCCATCAAAAGGCCCAGGGTTTCAGACTGGATAAAAAAACAAGCCCATCTATTTACTGTCTAAAAGAGACTCATTTTAGACCTAAGGACACCAACAGCCTGAAAATAAAAGGTTGGAGAACCATTTACCATTCAAATGTTCCTCAAAAGAAAGCAGGGGTAGCCATCTCATATCAGATAAAGTTTATCCCAAAGACTGTAGTAAGAGATGAAGAGGGACATGATATCATACTTAAAGGATCTATCCAACAAGAGGACCTAACAATCATGAATATTTATGCTCCGATTGAGGGAGCTGCCAAGTATATCAATCAATTAATGACCAAAGTTAAGACATACTTAGATGATAATACACTTATACTTGGAGACTTGAACATGGCACTTTCTACAACTGACAGATCTTCTAAGCACAACATCTCAAAAGACAAGAGCTTTAAAAGATACATTGGACCAGATAGATTTCACAGATATTTACAGAACTTTACATCCAAACGCAACTGAATACACTTTCTTCTCAAGTGCACATCGAACTTTCTCCAAAATAGACCACATACTGGGTAATAAATCAGGTCTTAACCAATACCGAAAGACTGGGATCGTCCCCTGCAGGTTTTCAGACCATAATGCTTTGAAATTAAAACCAAATCACAAGAAGAAGTTTGGAAGGATTTCAAACACGTGAAGGTTAAGGACCATCCTGCTAAAAGATGAAAGGGTCAACCAGGAAATTAGAGAAGAATTAAAAATATTCATGGAAACTAATGAGAATGAAGATACAACTGTTCAAAATCTTTGGGATACAGCAAAAGCAGTCCTGAGGGGGAAATACATCACAATACAGCATCCATCCAAAAACTGGAAAGAACTCAAATACTAATCGTGTACCTAAAGCTAATTGTGTACCTAAAGGAGCTGGAGAAAAAAACAGCAAATAGATCCTACACCCAGTAGAAGAGGAGAGTTAATAAAGATTCGAACAGAACTCAATGAAATAGAGACCAGAAGAACTGTAGAACAGATCAACAAAACCAGGAATTGGTTCTTTGAAAGAATTAATAAGATAGATAAACCATTAGCCAGCCTTATTAAAAAGAAGAGAAAAGACTCAAATTAATAAAATCATGAATGAGAAAGAAGAGATCACTACCAACACCAAGGAAATACAAACGATTTTAAAAACATTATGAGCAGCTATACGCCAATAAATTAGGCAATCTAGAAGAAATGGACGCATTCCTGGAAAGCCACAAACACCAAAACTGGAACTGGAAGAAATAGGAAACCTGAACAGGCCAATAACCAGGGAGGAAATTGAAGCAGCCATCAAAAACCTCCCAAGACACAAAAGTCCAGGGCCAGATGGCTTTCCTGGGGAATTCTATCAAACGTTTAAAGAAGAAACCATACCTATTCTACTAAAGCTGTTCAGAAAGATAGTAAGAGATGGAGTACTTACAAACTCATGGAAGTGGATGGAATACTTCCAAACTCATTCTATGAGGCCAGCATCACCTTAATTGCAAAACCAGACCAAGACCCCACCAGAAAGGAGAATTATAGACCAATATCCCTGATGAACATGGATGCAAAAATTCTCAACAAGATACTAGCCAATAGGATACAACAATACATTAAGAAGATTATTTACCATGACCAAGTAGGATTTATCCCCGCGATGCAAGGCTGGTTCAATGCTCATAAAACAACCCATGTGATTGATCATATCAGCAAGAGAAAAACAAGACCCATATGATCCTCTCAATAGATGCAGAGAAAACATTTGACAAAATACAGCATCCATTCCTGATCAAAACTCTTCAGAGTGTAGGGATAGAGGGAACATTCCTCAACATCTTAAAAGCCATCTACGAAAAGCCCACAGCAAATATCATTCTCAATGGGGAAGCACTGGGAGCCTTTCCCCTAAGATCAGGAACAAGACAGGGATGTCCACTCTCACCACTGCAATTCAACATACTACTGGAAGTCCTAGCCTCAGCAATCAGACAACAAAAAGACATTAAAAGCATTCAAATTGGCAAAGAAGGGATCCCTGGGTGGCGCAGTGGTTTAGCGCCTGCCTTTGGCCCAGGGTGCGACCCTGGAGACCCGGGATCGAATCCCACGTCGGGCTCCCAGTGCATGGAGTCTGCTTCTCCCTCTGCCTATGTCTCTGCCTCTCTCTCTCTCTCTCTCTCTGACTACCATAAATAAATAAAAATTTTTAAAAATTTTTAAAAAAACAAATTGGCAAAGAAGAAGTCAAACTCTCCCTCCCTCTTCATCGATGACATGATTCTCTACATAGAAAACCCAAAAGCCTCCACCTCAAGATTGCTAGAACTCATACAGCAATTTGGCAGCGTTACAGGATACAAAATCAATGCCCAGAAATCAGTGGTATTTCTATACACTAACAATGAGGCTGAAGAAAGAGAAATCAAGGAGTCAGTCCCATTTATAATTGCACCCAAAATCATAAGATACCTAGGAATAAACCTAACCAAAGAGGTAAAGGATCTATACCCTCAAAACTATAGAACACTTCTGAAAGAAATTGAGGAAGACACAAAGAGATGGAAAAATATTCCATGCTCATGGATTGGCAGAATTAATATTGTGAAAATGTCAATGTTACCCAGGGCAATTTACATGTTTAATGCAATCCCTATCAAAATACCATGGACTTTCTTCAGAGAGTTAGAACAAATTATTTTAAGATTTGTGTGGAGTCAGAAAAGACCCCGAATAGCCAGGGGAATTTTAAAAAAGAAAACCATATCTGGGGGCATCACAATGCCAGATTTTAGGTTGCTCTACAAAGCTGTGGTCATCAAGACAGTGTGGTACTGGCACAAAAACAGACACATAGATCAATGGAACAGAATAGAGAATCCAGAAGTTGTCCTCAACTCTATGGTCAACTAATGTTTGACAAATGAGGAAAGACTATCCCCTGGAAAAAAGACAGTCTCTTCAATAAATGGTGCTAGGAAATTTGGAATCCACATGCAGAAGAATGAAACTAGACCATTCTCTTACACCATACACAAAGATAAACTCAAAATGGATGAAAGATCTAAATGTGAGACAAGATTCCATCAAAATCCTATAGAACACAGGCAACACCCTTTTTGAACTTGACCACAATAACTTCTAGCAAGATACATCCATGAAGGCAAGAGAAACAAAAGTAAAAATAAATTGTTGGGACTTCATCAAGATCAGAAGCTTTTGCACAGCCAATGAAAGAGTCAACAAAACTAAGAAAACCTACAAAATTGGAGAAGATATTTGCAATGATTTATCAGATAAAGGGCTAGTTTCCAAGATCTATAAAGAACTTATTAAATTCAACAGCAAAGAAACAAACAATCCAATCATGAAATTGGCAAAAGACATGAACAGAAATCTCACAGAAGAAGACATACACATGACCAACAAGCACATGAGAATATGCTCCACATCCCTGGCCATGAGGGAAATACAAATCAAAATCACAATGTGATACCACCTCACACGTGTGAGAATGGGGAAAATTAACAAGGCAGGAAACCACAATTGTTGGAGAGGATGTGGAGAAAGGGGAACCCTCTTGCAGTGTTGGTGGGAATGTGAACTGGTGAAGCCACTCTGGAAAACTGTGTGGAGGTTCCTCAAAGAGTTCCAAAAAGACCTGCAATTGAACTGCTGGGGATTTACCCCAAAGATACAGATGCAGTGAAATGCCGGGACACCTGCACCCTGATGTTTCTAGCAGCAATGTCCACAATAGCCAAACAGTGGCAGGAGCCTCGGTGTCCATTGATAGACGAATGGATAAAGAAGATTTGGTATATGTATACAATGGAATATTACTCAGCCATTAGAAATGACAAATACCCACCTTTTGCTTCAGCGTGGATGGAACTGGAGGGTATTATGCTGAGTGAAATAAGTCAGTCAGAGAAGGACAAACATTATGTGCTCTCATTCATTTGGGGAATATAAAAAATAGTGAAAGGGAATAAAGGGGAAAGGAGAAAAATATGAGTGGGAAATATCAGAGAAGGAGACAGAACATGAGAGACACCTTTTTCTGGGAAACGAACAAGGGGTGGTAGAAAGGGAGGAGGGCGGGGAGTGGGGGTGAATGGGTGACAGGCACTGAGGGGGGCACTTGGTGGGATGAGCACTGGGTGTTATTCTGTATGTTTGCAAATTGAACACCAATAAAAAATAAATTTATTATAAAAAAATGAAAAGGCAGCCTACAGAATGGGACAAAAATATAGAAGGGAAGGGAGAAGAAATGGGTAGGAAATATCAGAAAGGGAGACAGAACATAAAGACTCCTAACTCTGGGAAATGAACTAGGGGGGGTGGAAGGGGAGGTAGGCGGAGGGTGGGGGTGACTGGGTGATGGGCACTGAGGTGGGCACTTGACAGGCTGAGCACTGGTTGTTATTCTATATGTTGTCAAATTGAACACCAATAAAAAATAAATTTAAATAAAAAAAATAAGATGAATGGATAAAGAATATGTGGTTTATGTATGCAGTGGAATATTACTTAGCCATTAGAAACAAAAAATACCCACCATTTGTTTCAACGTGGATGGAACTGGAGGGTATTATGCTGAGTCAAGTAAGTCAGTAGGAGGAGGACAAACATTATATGATCTCCTTCATTTGGGTAATATAAAAAATAGTGAAAGGGATTATAGGGTAAAGGAGAGAAAATAAGTGGGAAAAATCAGAGAGGGTGACAATACATGAAAGACTCCTAACTCTGGGAACCGAACAAGGTGTAGTGGAAAGGGGGATGGGGTGACTGGGTGACGGGCACTGAAGGAGGCACTTGACGGGATGAGTCCTGGGTGTTATACTATATGTTGGCAAATTGAACTCCAATAAAATATATATATATATACTTGTTAAAAAAATAATTCTTTTAAAAGAAGGAACTCCTACAAAATGCAACCATATGGATGAACCTTGAGGATATTAAATAAAATAATCCTGTCACAGAAAGACAAATACTACACAATTTCACTTATTTTTTTTATTTTTTTAAATTTATTTATGATAGTCACAGAGAGAGAGAGAGAGAGAGGCAGAGACACAAGCAGAGGGAGAAGCAGGCTCCATGTACCGGGAGCCCGACGTGGGATTCGATCCCGGGGTCTCCAGGATTGTGCCCTGGGCCAAAGGCAGGCGCCAAACCGCTGCGCCACCCAGGGATCCCCACAATTACACTTATATGAGACATCTAAGAGATTCAAACTGATCAGAGCAAAGAATACAATGGTGGTTGCGAGGTTCTGTAGGGAGAATATAGTGGAGATCTGCTCATCCATGGGTATAAAATTTAATTTACATGAAATGAATAAATTCTAGAGACCTGCTGTCCACTATTGGGCCTGGAGATAATGATATTGCATTATATACTTAAAAGTCTATTAAGTGTTTATGTTTCATGTAAAGTGTTTTTACCACAATAAAATTAAGAAGAAGGAGGAGGCAGACAGCAAATGGCATCCGCTGTGGAGAATCTAAGAGTTCTATTGTTCATTAATGCAAACCTTGCTAAGTCTAATCTTTAAAAGTCTGCAAATGTTGCCTGCCAGATATACCTGTTACTACTAGTCTTACTTTACCCTCAGTTTCCCACCCAACTTTCCAGGTAACATGACTTGTAGTTCAAGCCAAATCACTTCTTTCTTACCTGACAGATTCCTGTTCTTGGGCCTGAGCCCTTTTTTTCTGCTTCCACCCACACTCAGATAAGACAAAAACCTAACTTGCTCAGTTTTTAGGTTGAGTTGAGTCTGAGTCCTTTTAACCATCAGAGATATGACTCATAGTACTGCGGTATTAGTTCTTTCTCAGTTTCTGTGACCACTATCAGTTACCCAACCAAGGTAGCTTGATGGGATAAAGGAACAGGGGGCTCTAGTCTTCCCTAAAGTAAGTAATGCCTGTGGTCACATACCTCACCTCAAGCCTACTCTTCCCAGGAGGTCCTAATCCTAAGTCTTGTCACATCTACTCTTAATCAGACCTCCTGAAAACAAACAGCCCATTTTGCTTTGTAGACATAATTAGTGATGTCTACACATTAAAGGATCAAAGTAGGGCAGCCCCAGTGGTGCAGCAGTTTAGTGCCGCCTGCAGCCTAGGGCATGATCCTGGAGACCCGGGATCAAGTCCCATGTCAGGCTTCCTGCATGGAGCCTGTTTTTCCCTCTGTCTGTGTGTCTGCCCCCTCCCCTGAATAAATAAATAAATCTTAAAAAAAATAAAATAAAGGATCAAAGTATTGTCTGTGTAACTTTAAAAATACACATTAAACCTTAGAAAGGGAAAATTCTCAATGTCCCAATATTTCGCTGGTGTCATTTCCAACTCTGGGTGGGATGAGCAAATCAAATAATTCCACTTCAAGTGGGGTTCAGTTCAGCCTGGCTAGCTAAATTCCCTTTCAGATACAGAACTTGATACCCAGATTACCAAAGAAAATGCAGATAAGGAAATAGAAATTGGCCAAAGTAACTCAGTGCTTCAATGACATGTCCTGAATTTGGAATCAATTCTGTCAGAACCCCAAACTCTCACTGTTTTTGCAAAGGATCTGCCACAGAGAGTGAGAGAAAAAGGAGATATCACTGGACACACATTAATAAAATACAGTATAAATGGCACCTTGTGTTAGAGGGGGACACAGTCCATCTTTCTATAGTCATTGGATTTTAGAGCTGGAATAAACAGTAGAAATCATTAGAGCTAATCCTCTCATTTTACAAATGAGGAAATTAAGACCCAGACAAGGGAAATGAGTTACTTAGGCTCAAACAGGTATTTTTTTAGCAATTTAGAAAAAAAATAAAAAGCACACCAGTAAAACCGTAATCAAATCTGAGAAGTCAAGAGGGCCAGGCAGAAGGGGAAAAAAGAAAGCATTGTAGGGCAGTAAAGAATATAGACCCTGGAGCCAATCCTCTGGTTCTTTTTTTTTTTTTTTTAATTGATTTCTACCTCTGAGGATTCATTTTTTTTTTAATTTTTATTTATTTATGATAGTCACACACAGAGAGAGAGAAAGGCAGAGACACAGGCAGGGGGAGAAACAGGCTCCATGCACTGGGAGCCCGACGTGGGATTCGATCCCGGGTCCCCAGGATCGCGCCCTGGGCCAAAGGCAGGCGCCAAACCGCTGCGCCACCCAGGGATCCCCAACCCTCTGGTTCTAACTATGCTCTGATACATCTTGGCTCTACGTCCTTAGGTATTTAATTGCTTTTTAAAATAACTTTATAAAAGTGTATGAAGGCCAAGTGTCCTAAATAGAAGTGTAACATCCTGATAAACATGATAATAAAATCAATAATTATAATAATAGCTTAAAATCATTCAGTGTGTATTACATTTATGTTCTCATAATATTCCTATCAGATAGGAAGGGACTATTTTACAACTGAAGAAAATGGGCAACAGTAGGTGAGGTCGGCTTGCCCAAGGTCTCCAGCTAATAAGCAGTGGAGACAGGTTCCATGCAGTTTAATTGCAAAACCAGACATAGATACCAGATGGACTTTTTGCAGTCTGTTTTGCCACTCAGTCTCCTTCAGGAATCCTGTCCTTGCTGGTACATTCTTTTTGCTACAACCCAGAATTCAAGTCTGACAAACACCACTTTCAAGACAGTGTATGTGAGCAGATTTCCACAGGATGGAAATAATATTTAAATACAAAACAAATCACAATAAACAATCAAAAATATGAACCCTGCTACCAAAAAAGTATGGAAATAGGTATCACAATTGGTAAAATCCTCAGGATTTTTGGAGGACCTGGGAGAGGGCAAACTACTAATATGGAAGGTCAGGAAGAAAGATACCCATCTACGGATTGGCTAAATAGGTGTCCTTAATCTTTGTGTGCCTGTGGTTGTGGAAGACTTACTCAGTTTATTAATATTAGGTATGAGGGCATCCCATGTCTGCAAATATTCAGCTCTAAATCCATCCATGGAGAACAAAATAACTGGTGGCAGTTCAAATCTGAAAATGGAAAACAAAATATTAGTCTGTTATTTTGATTGTCAAAACAATAAAGATACACTCCTCTACTAGTTACAATTCCCTAAATCAGAAAATGCTTAGAAAGTACAGCAAGAAAACAATCCTGGAAACCACATCAAAAGATGTGCATCAAAAGGTGAATGTCCATGAAAAGATGAATGGATAAAGAAAATGTGGTTTATGTATACAATGGAATATTACTCAGCCATTAGAAATGACAAATACCCACCATTTGTTTCGACGTGGATGGAGCTGGAGGGTATTATGCTGAGTGAAATAAGTCAATCAGAGAAAGACAAACATTATATGGTCTCATTCATTAGGGGAATATAAAAAATAGTGAAAGGGAATAAAGGTGAAAGGAGAAAAAATGAGTGGGAAATATCAGATAGGGAGACAGAACATGAGAGACTCCTAATTCTGGGAAGTGAACAAGGGGTAGTGGAAAGGGAGGTGGGCGGGGGTTGGGGGTGACTGGGTGACAGGCACTGAAGGGGGCACTTGGTGGGATGAGCACTGGGTGTCATGCTTTATGTTGGCAAATTGAACTCCAATAAAAAAATGAAAGTAAGAAAAATATATATATATATATAAAGTGGAGAGAATTCCACCCTGCTTCTCAGCTATTTGTTAATGGAGGATTAAAACTCCCTGTTTTCTCACCCTTCTGGACACTCAGACTGCTGGGCTGTGCCACACTCTTCTTTCACCCATGGTGTTTCTCCTGAAAAACAAGATTATAATCCTTAGACAATTGCACCACAGAAAAGAAATATGTTCAATGAACATGATCTTTCCAAACTACTTTGTTCATATTTTTCCAATGATTAAATTCTTCCAGAACATATTAAGAGCAATATATTCATTCCCAGCCCACATATGGATTATGTAATTACCTGGGAGTATATACCTTTATCTAGCTTATTCCTTACTGTTCATTTTATAACATAGTAACAGTAGCAGTTAATTGGTAGAAAAGTAATAGCAACATCACTGATTCTTGTCTAACAGCAAAGAAATTGTCACATAGAAATGCAAATCCTTTCTGTTCCACTAGTAGTTACAATATTTATGATTCATTCCAACATTCTTTCAGTTGTATACATAGTCTCTTTCACTCTCTTTGAGTCCGCTGGACATTCCAGGTGGTTATCTCAGGAATGACCTAATTACTCTTTCATATGTTCATGTTACATTTATATGAGAGTCATATTTTTGTGTTTTTGAAAATTATATTTTGCCAAGAGGAGAGTTGGAACCAGGAGTTGAATAATCTAGACTGGCCAGGCGTTGATAATTGTTGAAGATAGGTGCTGGACATATAGGGAAATCATCATACAATTCTCTCCTTTATGTATGTTAAATTTTTAAAATGTAAAAGTGACTATCTGGTTTCTTGTACAAAAAGTATTCAAATGTTGGGAATCCCTGGGTGGTTCAGTGGTTTAGCGCCTGCCTTTGGCCCAGGGTGTGATCCTGGAGACCCCGGATTGAGTCCCACATCAGGCTCCCTGCATGGACCCTGCTTCTCCCTCTGCCTGTGTCTCTGCCTCTGTGTGTGTGTGTGTGTGTCTCTCTCATGAATAAATAAATAAAAGCTTTAAAAAAATTATTCACATACCTTCAAACTACTATCTGAAGTTTTAATTTTGGCAAAAAATCATGTAACATCTTTAAACAAAGTGTTAAATCATTAGAGAAAACATTTGCATTTATTTTGAAAAATAAACTGAAATGGTAAAATTAATTCCATCAAAGTACCCAGTAAGTGGTGGTGGTAAGTGTCAAAACTGCTTTAACAATTCCTGTTGTTTCTATTAAATTCCAGCAATGTGCAATGGATTCAGTGGGAAAATTTACCATATGAGCCTTATAAGGATCAGTCTTGATATAGAAAATTGAGAGTTATAACTTTGAGGTAGAAGATAGGAAAATAGAATGATCAGAGGCAGTGTGGTCAGTGAACTTACAAGAAATTATGCTTGCCTTCCTAAAGGTAGCAGAATTTTTAATGATGAAATATTAAATGTCCAACAATAATTATTTGAAAAATAAGTTACCATTTCAGGCTTTTATTTTTCCTTTTTGATAGCTCTTTTTAGTTGATTTTCAATTATATTTTGTAATAAAAATGGATTCATCCATTGGTGTGAAATCTATTTTCTACAAAGAGTTTATAGTTAATGTTTCGACCATAACATTTTCCTACTATTAAAAAAATCAAGTTCAACTTAATCTTTTTTTTTGTCTAGAATCATTAAAATTTTAAATTAGTAAACCTTTCCTGGATATGGCATTATGAAAAGGGGGTTGATAGCTTGAAGCAATTGTGTTGCTTTGTGTTTATACGCATTTTTCATAAATTTCATTAGATGTTCAGAGGATGGCACTTTCTAAAAAAAAAATCTACAGTAACTCAGAGTTGGAACCAGGAGTTGAATAACCACATCCTAATCTTGGTTCCGCATTAACTCTCTGAAGGTCCTTATCAGTAATTTAAACACTCAGGACACCAGTCATTTCAACGGTAACTTTGGTTTAACGGACTGATAGAAGGACCGGATAACCACTTTAGTCATATTTTAACTTTAGGATCTGCCATCCAGTGTCTCAAACCACAGATATTTCTAGCATAGTCATTGGTCTGGAGAATGCCTCAACAACCAATATGGAACTTTAATCTTTCTCTTCTTTTCATAGTATCTATGCTATTAGTTCCCTCTCTGTATGGTGCATGAGCTACATTTCTTCCCATAGTAAACACATTGCCATTTCTTCTACACAGAAGAAGACCTATTCTGACAGAGTAGGTCAAGAAACTCTCATTTGTTTTAATTTATGCCAGCTCAGGGGTCACTGAACACACAGAGGTAAATGGGTCAACTTCCTCTGCTTACCTTGGCAGACACTCTTGTAGTCAGTACAGCAGTCTTTCCTCTGCAGACAATCATCCGAACAAGAGCAGAGGCTGGACTCTAGTCTGGTCTCCCCACAACGAAATCTATTGCATGTCCATATTCGAGCTGTAAAATCACACAATTCAGTTCCCAGCATTTAACTTATTGTTAAGTATCCAATAGCATTAGAGTGGTCCCTATCCAGTGTAACTGATATTCTTATTAAAAGGGGAAATTTGGACATGAACCCCCAGACACACAGGAAAGATTGTGATGACATAAGAAAAATCTCTGTGAAGACAAAAGCAGAATCTGGGGTTATGCTGCCAAAAGCCAACCATTTACAATGACTTGTAACCCACAAGAAGCTAGGAGAAGGGCAAAGAAGGGATTTCCCTCACAACCCTTAGAAAGAATTAGCCCTGATTAAACTTGCATCTTGGATTTCTCGCCTCTAGAACCGAGAACATGGATTTCTGTTACATAAGCCCCTCACTTTTTATGTCCTGGCAGCCCTAGCAAAGCAATACATGAGGTGTATGGTAAGCATTTGGACATGTGTTAATGTCAGCACAACCACAAGCTATAATGAACTTATCCTCAGAACCCATACTGGATTCCACACAAGTGTCTTCAAAATCCCAACAGCAGTCGCCTCTCTGCTTGCATTCCATATCACACCGGCAGTTCTCCAATCCTCTGAATGAAGAATCAAAGCATTTCTTCCTGCAACTGCCTGCAGGAGTGGAGGAAATAAGGAAACCAGTGCTTAGAAGTTATATGAGGGACATCCAGGTACCCCAGTCAGTTGACCATTTTACTCTTGATTACAGATCAGGTCATGATCTCAGGGTCATTTAATGGAGCCTGGCGTCAGGCTCCACACTCAACAGGGAGTCTGCTTGAGATTCTCTCCCTCTCTCTCTGCCCTTCCTTCCCATGCTCACTCTCTCTTTCTAAGATAAGAAGGGGCACCAAGGGTGGCTCAGCGGTTTAGTGCCACCTTCAGCCCAGGGCATGATCCTGGGGTTCTGGGATCGAGTCCCATGTCAGGCTCCCTGCATGGAGCCTGCTTCTCCCTCTGCCTGTGTCTCTGCCTCGCTCTCTTTCTCTCATAAATAAATAAATAAAATCTTTAAAATAAAAAATAAATAAATAAAATAAGTAAATAAGTCTTAAAAAAAATAAAAGAAGTTCTCTGATATCTCGGAACTAGATGGTAGAAGCATACAGAAGAGGTACCTAGCACAGACCAGGTCAGACAAATAGATACTTTTGAATTGTGCTGTATATCAGTGTGAAGTGGTAAGTAATAAGTGATTTTTCCCCAGGACTCCAGAGAGGTCCCAGACGCAAAAACACCAGGCACCATTAAGGGAAGATCAGAGGGACAGGCAGAAGCTAAATAAAGTGAAATGGATTTAAAGTCTGGAGATAGAACAGCAACAATATACCCCACCTCCCATTCCAGGTAGAAGGCTCATATCTGGAGGAATTTAGGAAAAGCAGCTTTTATCACAGAGGAAAACATACAGGATGGCTATGTTGAGAAAAGATGAACAAGCTGTACTCATGAACGTAAACAGATAGTTACCAGACATTTGAGGGCAGCAAGATAATATCCAACAAAAAAACAAAGACCAAAACAAATAAGAAAAAAAAAGAAAGAAAGAAAAAGACTTGATTGAAAAGGAAACAATGCAAGGAACAGAAGAGTTATATACACACACACATAGCTAATACTGTGATCTTCAGAAAGGACGATGCATGTATCAAATAGTTTGAAATGGTTTTAGAGAAGTTTTACACCCTAATCTCCGAAACTGAATATGCTATACTGTTTTACATGGCAAAGAGACATTGCAGACATAATTAAGGATACTACAGAGTTGACCTTTAAAAAGATGGGGGGAGGGGCACGATGGCGGAAGAGTAGGGTCCCCCAAGTCACCCGTCCCCACCAAATTACCTAGATCACCTTCAAATCATCCTGAAAATCTACGAATTCGGCCTGAGATTTAAAGAGAGACCAGCTGGAACGCTACAGTGAGAAGAGTTCGCGCATCTATCAAGGTAGGAAGATGGGGAAAAAGAAATAAAGAAACAAAAGGCCTCCAAGGGGGAGGGGCCCCGCGAGGAGCCGGGCTGAGGCCGGGGCGAGTGTCCCCAGGACTGGAGAGCCCCGTCCCGGAGGAGCAGGAGCTGCACCAACCTTCCCGGGGGAAAGGGGCCGGCAGGGAGGTGGAGCAGGACCCAGGAGGGCGGGGATGCCCTCGGGCTCCCGGGGACACTAACAGGCACCTGTGCCCCGGAGAGTGCGCCGAGCTCCCTAAGGGCTGCAGCGCACGGCCGGACCCGGATCAGCTCGGGGGGGGGGGGGGGGGGGGGGGGGGGCTCGGGGGCGGCTCCGCGGAGGGGGCTGCGGGGCGGGAACAGCTCGGGGGTGGGGCTAGAAAACCCAAAAGCCTCCACCCCAAGATTGCTAGAACTCATAGAGCAATTTGGCAGCGTGGCAGGATACAAAATCAATGCCCAGAAATCAATGGCATTTCTATACGCTAACAATGAGACGAAGAAAGAGAAATTAAGGAGTCAATCCCATTTACAATTGCAACCAAAAGCATAAGATACCTAGGAATAAACCTAACCAAAGATGTAAAGGATCTATACCGTAAAACCTATAGAACACTTCTGAAAGAAATTGAGGAAGACACAAAGAGATGGAAAAATATTCCATGCTCATGGATTGGCAGAATTAATATTGTGAAAATGTCAATGTTACCCAGGGCAATATACACGTTTAATGCAATCCCTATCAAAATACCATGGACTTTCTTCAGAGAGTTAGAACAAATTATTTTAAGATTTGTGTGGAATCAGAAAAGACCCCGAATAGCCAGGGGAATTTTAAAAAAGAAAACCATATCTGGGGGCATCACAATGCCAGATTTCAGGTTGTACTACAAAGCTTGGTCATTAAGACAGTGTGGTACTGGCACAAAAACAGACACAATAGATCAATGGAACAGAATAGAGAACCCAGAAGTGGACCCTCAACTTTATGGTCAACTAATATTCGATAAAGGAGGAAAGACTCTCCATTGGAAGAAAGACAGTCTCTTCAATAAATGGTGCTGGGAAAATTGGACATCCACATGCAGAAGAATGAAACTAGACCCCTCTCTTTTACCATACACAAAGATAAACTCAAAATGGATGAAAGATCTAAATGTGAGACAAGATTCCATCAATATCCTAGAGAAGAACACAGGCAACACCCTTTTTGAACTCGGCCACAGTAACTTCTTGCAAGATACATCCACGAAGGCAAAAGAAACAAAAGCAAAAATGAACTATTGGGACTTCATCAAGATAAGAAGCTTTTGCACAGCAAAGGATACAGTCAACAAAAGTAAAATACATGGGATCCCTGGGTGGCGTAGCGGTTTGGCGCCTGCCTTTGGCCCAGGGCATGATCCTGGAGACCCGGGATCGAATCCCACGTCGGGCTCCCGGTGCATGGAGCCTGCTTCTCCCTCTGCCTGTGTCTCTGCCTCTCTCTCTCTCTCTGTGACTATCATAAATAAATAAAAAAATAATAAAAAAAATTTTTAAAAAAAAAGTAAAATACAACCTACAGAATGGGAGAAGATATTTGCAAATGACGTATCAGATAAAGGGCTAGTTTCCAAGATCTATAAAGGACTTATTCAACTCAACACCAAAGAAACAAACAATCCAATCATGAAATGGGCAAAAGACATCAAGAGAAATCTCACAGAGGAAGACATAGACATGGCCAACATGCACATGAAAATGCTCTGCATCACTTGCCATCAGGGAAATACAAATCAAAACCACGATGAGATACCACCTCACACCAGTGAGAATGGGGAAAATTAACAAGGCAGGAAACAACAAATGTTGGAGAGGATGCGCAGAAAAGGGAACCCTCTTACACTGTTGGTGGGAATGTGAACTGGTGCAGCCACTCTGGAAAACTGTGTGGAGGTTCCTCAAACAGTTAAAAATAGACCTGCCCTACGACCCAGCAATTGCACTGTTGGGGATTTACCCCAAATTTTCAGATGCAGTGAAACGCCGGGACACCTGCACCCTGATGTTTATAGCAGCAATGTCCACAATAGCCAAACTGTGGAAGGAGCCTCGGTGTCCATCAAAAGATGAACGGATAAAGAAGATGTGGTCTATGTATACAATGGAATATTAGTCATTAGAAACGACAAATACCCACCATTTGCTTCAACGTGGATGGAACTGGAGGGTATTATGCTGAGTGAAATAAGTCAATCCGAGAAGGACAAACATTATATGTTCTCATTCATTTGGGGAATATAAAAAATAGTGAAAGGGAATATAAGGGAAGGGAGAAGAAATGTGTGGCAAATATCAGAAAGGGAGACAGAACATAAAGACTCCTAACTCTGGGTAACGAACTAGGGGTGATGGAAGGGGAGGAGGGCGGGGGGTGGGGGTGAATGGGTGACAGGCACTGAGGGGGGGCACTTGACAGGATGAGCACTGGGTGTTATTCTGTATGTTGGCAAATTGAACACCAATAAAAAATAAATTTATTATTAAATATATATATATTTAAGGATCTGACATATATAATCAGAGAATGTAAATTATTTTTAGTGCATGCACTTTTTGCCATTAAGTTCATAAAATGTCAACAGTCTGGTTTTTTAAAGCTTGCTTCGAAGTGCAAAAAAAAAAAAAAAGGAAGATAGTAGGGCCGCCTGAGTGGCTCAGCAGTTAGGCATCTGCCTTTGGCTTGGGGCCTGATCCCAGAGTTCCGGGATCGAGTCCCACATCGGGCTCCCTGCATGGAGCCTGCTTCTCCCTCTGCCTGTGTCTCTGCCTCTCTGTGTCTTTCATGAACAAATAAATAAAATCTTAAAAAAAAAGAAAGTTCCCAGAGAAAGATCATGAGCAATCTATAAAACATCACAAGTCAGAATGGTATCAAGTTTCTTAAACGCAACACTGAAAGCTAGAAGATAAGAAAGCAATGTTTCATATTTCTAGAGGAAAATTACGTTCATCTTGGAATTCAGTATCTAGCCAAATTATCAAGTGTTAGGTTCTTAAGACAAAGATGAGAACTCAAGTTATAGCTTGTATGTGTCCTATTTTAAGAAGCTACTAAAGTATGTTTTTTAGAAAATGAAAAAGTAAAACAAAGAGATCAAATAAATATGAGTTCCAATTCAATGGTCTAGGGGAACACCAACCATATGTCAAACAAATTGAGAGAGAGTAACCAACACAATTTGGAGCAGCGGGGCAGAGAATCAACAGTTAAATATAAAAGATATCACTCTATGCCTACATTTACACTGCCAAAAATGAGAGAGCCAGATAATGCCAAGGGTTGCTGGGGATGCATGGTAAAGACAGAGCAGGCTGTGGCAGCTATTCTAGAAATCAATCTGGGGTTACTCACCCAAGCTAAAATACAGACCCTAAGACCCAGGAATTCAATTCCTGGGTTGATGATGAAGCAATCTCCCCTAGGTCCATAAGGGAACCTGCAGGATTTATGTAGTGTAAAGGAACAAAAGTCAACCTGAGTATCCAGCACTGAGGGAGGGCACAGGTCAGATAGCATATTGCGATACATGCTAAGTAGTAAGTAGATAGATGCATAAGAATAGATGTACGTGTAACAATTTATATGGATCTTAAGAAACATTTGGTTAAAAAGTAACCAAAAAAAGTTTATATACCATTTATACAGATGGCTTTTATTTTTTTATGATAGTCACACAGAGAGAGAGAGGCAGAGACATAGGCAGAGGGAGAAGCAGGCTCCATGCACCGGGAGCCCGACATGGGATTCGATCCCGGGTCTCCAGGATCACGCCCTGGGCCAAAGGCAGGCGCTAAACCACTGCACCACCCAGGGATCCCACAAATGGCTTTTATATTTGTATGTCCGCTCTCCTACTTTGAAACATTTTCTGCACCTGGCTTCCGGGCAGGACAACAACCACCTGGCTTTCCTCCCACATCCCTGACCAATTCTTCCTAGACTTCATCCATGGTTCTTCCCCCTCCTCATCATACCAATTTTTTAAGGCTAGTGTGTTCCAGTCACATTGCTGTAAATCCACGTATGTATGATACTGATAACCACCATATTGCATGTCTATTTGTACTTCCCTTGGAAAGCCAGCCTCATATAATCAGCTATCTTCTGGCTTTTCCAGTTGGGCATTTCATAGACATTTCAAATTTAACATGTCCGAAATGAGCTTCTGATCATTCTCCCCAAACCAGCTTCTTCTAGTGTTCCCCATCTCACTTGCAGAAATTCTGTATTTCAGATGTCCATACCAAAGATTTTGAAGTCATTCTTGACTTCTCTCTTTCTCCATATCCACTGTCAGTAAAATCTATATACCACATCAAAAGATAACCAGGATCCAAATACTTTTCATCAGCGACAATGTTACCACCCTAATTCAAGACATAGAGCTTGTGTGGATTATTGTAATAATTTCCTAATTGGTGTCTCTGCATCTCATTGCACCCTGCCATTTATTCATAACACAACAGTCTGAATGAGTGCGTTGAAAAGCAAACCAGGGTGTGTCATTTCTCTACTCAAAACCTCCAATCACTTCCCATCACTCTCAGAATGAAAGCCTACAGCCAGATTTGACTGAACAACCTGATTGACTTGGCTTCTTTTAGGTCTTTTGGTTGACTCATTTTATGACTTCCCTCCCTCTTCTCTTCTAGTTCACCAACCTCGTTATTCTTTAAATGAACTTGCCAGGCAAGCTCCTGCCTTAGGCCTTTGCACTTGCTTTCTCTTTCCTGGAATGTTCTTCCCCCAAATATCCCTATTTCTCCCTCACTTTTAGCCCTTTACAACGATTATTTCACATACATCCCCCATCCCACTGTATATCTTATAATCTCCTTTTCAGTTTTACTTATCCCTTAGCATTTTCCTGATCATATTATATATATTTGGTTTATTTATATTTTTATTGTCTATCTTCCATGCTAGACTGTAAATTCTCTGAAGGATGAGTCTATTTTCTTCACCACTATATTCCCAGCAATTAGAATAGTACATAGCATATAGTTAGTGCAAAATTGTTGAAGAATGAGTAAAAACAACACGCACATTAAGGGACAAATTTATAAGAACACATACAAACTCAAACCAGAAAAAGCTGTTTTAAGAACTCACACTAGAAAAAAACAGTACTTTGCCTATGAAAAGTGGGCTAATTGGAGTGGAAAATGGTAAAAATGGCCCAGGGTTAGGGATTAGGAATCAATTGTGGAAGAATGAGGGGATGAACATTTTAACAACTCTGGCAAAGGAGGAGCTGGAGTAAAGTACCAAAGCCCAGGATGGGAGGTGGAGGGGGTGATGTCACACAAGGACTTATAGACTGAGATGAAAGGACAAGAAAGGGATCCCTGGGTGGTGCAGCGGTTTGGCGCCTGCCTTTGGCCCAGGGCGTGATCCTGGAGACCCGGGATCGAATCCCACGTCGGGCTCCCAGTGCATGGAGCCTGCTTCTCCCTCTGCCTATGTCTCTGCTTCTCTCTCTTTCTCTGTGACTATCATAGATAAATAAAAATTTTAAAAAAAAAAAACAAAAATACTTATAAAAAAAAAAAAAAAGAAAGGACAAGAAAAAGGAACTATGACACTGGGAAATGAGCCAGTAGGTGTACTAATGTAAGGAAAGGAAAGAGCCAAAATAATTGGAGATTGTGTTCAAAGATTAGTGTATGTCTCTTGCAATTAATTTATGTGAATTGGCCATAAAAGAACCAAGAAGGGCAGCCCAGGTGGCTCAGCGGTTTAGCGCCACCTTCAGCCCAGGGCGTGATCCTGGAGAACTGGGATTGAGTCCCGCAACAGGCTCCCTGCATGGAGCCTGCTTCTCCCTCTGCCTGTGTCTCTGCTTCTCTCTCTCTCTCTCTCCCTCTCTCTCGATTAAATAAAATCTTAAAAAAAAAGAACCAAGAAGTGAGGCACACCTGTGCATACTAACACCAGGATAAAATAACCAAAGTGGCCCACCTACATTTGTTAGATCTAGGACTGGTACAGTAGTTCAGAAACACAACAGCCAAGTGACCCCAAAAAAGACAGTAATTTTCCAAGTAAAGTCCACCTTTCCAGTTTCCATGTTACAATGGATGTACTGAAAGTTTGTTATTTCTTTTTTTTAAAGACTTTATTCATTTATGAGAGACACACAGAGAGAGAGGCAGAGACACAGGCAGAAGGAGAAGCAGGTTCCATACAGGGAGCCCGATACGGGACTCAATCCCGGACCCTGGGATCACACCCTGAGCTGGAGGCAGACCCTCAACCGCTCAGCCACTTAGGTGTTAATTAGGTGTTTGTTAATTCCTTTTTTTAAAGATTTTATTTATTTATTCATGAGAGACACAGAGAGAGGCAGAGGCACAGGCAGAGGGAGAAGCAGGTTCCCTGCAGGGAACCTGAGGTAGGACTTGATCCCAGGGTCTCCAGGATCACGCCCTGGGCTGAAGGCAGTGCTAAACCGCTGAGCCACCCAGACTGCCCCGGGGTTTGTTAATCCTTAAGGGAAAGCATAACTGTAAATTTGTCTGTTAATCTCACCAAGAGTCCCCCTAACAAAGAAGCAACAAGACCTTCCCCAAGAGAGTCAAATCAGAAATTCACCAGCCAGATTAAAAAGGCGAATAAATTATCTAACATTCGACTTCATACTTCCCCTTTGTAAAAGTACCAAAACAATGAATCACAAGATATAGAAAATGCTTTTCATATAGTCACATGTAAATGGTTGTTGACTGTACATACTGAATGGATATGGCAGTTTGGGGGTTTGATATTCTGATAAAAATCAATATCGCATTTCTTTTCGCTTCTTATGAGGAAAAATAAATCAACATCAAGTATTTACTCTGCACTACACTTCAAGAATGGAGCACTGCCTGGCCAAGAAATAGTGAAATTTCAGGGAAGGAGCAGTACTAACATCATCACAGGAGGTCCTGGGATGTAAGCAACCAAGACTTTCAAGACCAAGTTCACCAAGTTTATCAGCAGAAAGGAATGAGTAGAGTAGGTGCCAAGACAGAAGAAGCCTTTGATCCAGTTATCAAAGTCCTCTACAAAGGTAAGGACAAATACAGGGAACAAACAGGAACGATATGAATCTCAAAGGAACAGGGGGTGAGGGCAAAAGACTAAAGTCCAAAATGTCTGGATAATGCTTACCACACACATGGGCTCCTAATTAGTGTGGTGTGGTAGGACAAGAAGCCTAGGAGGAGAGCGCTCCATGCAGGAGACAGGGGGTTCAGGAGGAGAGACAAGTTTCAAGGGGTAAAGGTAAGAAGAAAGGAGAAATAAGAAACTGTGTTGAGAAAACACTAAGGGATATACCTTGCTCTTCTTGTCTCCTGAGTCCAAGCCCCAGGCCCAATCCAAGTGACACAATCACCAACAAAGCAAGAAGAACCTAGTACAAAAAAAAGGAGAAGTGACCTTTACAATTTTCTTAAAACATAAAAAGGAACAAAGATCCCTCCCTACCTCCCTCTCACTGAAAATTAAAGGCACACAGCTTGCTAATTATGCATAACACCAGATCCAACAATGATAGAGAAATGTACTTTTCAAAAAAAATGCCTGAAAGAGAAATGTACTTTTTTTTTAATTTTTTTTTATTTATTTATGATAGTCCCACAGAGAGAGAGAGAGAGAGAGAGAGAGAGGCAGAGACACAGGCAGAGGGAGAAGCAGGCTCCATGCACCGGGAGCCTGACGTGGGATTCGATCCCGGATCTCCAGGATCGCGCCCTGGGCCAAAGGCAGGCGCCAAACCGCTGCGCCACCCAGGGATCCCGAGAAATGTACTTTTTAAAAAAATGCCTGAAAATAATAAAGCTTTGGGAAGAATTTTAAAGTAATATTTATTATAGATCTTCAAATTCAAATTCATGGGTCCTGGTTAGCTTAACCCCAAATTTATTTAAAGTATGAATGAAACCATGGGAGTCATTTACCTTTGTCCATTTCCCATTCTTAACTAGATACTTGTTTCAAGATCATTTACCTAAAAGCATTCCTGAACTATGATATCTTTAACTACTTCACTCTTAGGGAACAGAGGTTCCCCCTCCCTCCTAGCTCTGTCTTATGGATGGAAATGAAAATGCTTAGCACATGTAAAAATATAGTGTCCAAATAATTCACTGGCAAATGATCCACTTTGATCTACAGCTCAGACAAATGACGTGGAAGCTCTGTGACCAAAGATTGTGTGTGTCATTCATTATCACTACTGCTGACAAGGCTCTACAGTATAGTGGACTTTATGCGATGTCTGGAATTAAACTAAGATATAAATTTTTAAAGATTTTATTTATTTATTCATGAGAGACACAGAGAGAGAGAGAGAAAGAGAGAGAGAGAGAGGCAGAGACCCAGGCAGAGGGAGAAGCAGGCTGCCTGCAGGGAGCCCAATGTGGGATTCGATCCCGGATCTCCAGGATCACGACCTGAGCTCAGCCACCCAGGCGTCCCAAACTAAAATATACTTAAAGAGAATTCTTCCCACTTTTTCCCTACCCAGTGAGTCCAATGTAAGTATGCAGGATGATAGAGCTTGAATAATGTATAACCATAAAATATGAATGCAACGACACACAAATCCTTAAAAATGTATTTTACAACACTTATAACCTTTGCTTTTAAAAAAATCTTTCATAAAAAAGCATCAAAATCTGCTTAGATAATAAAGATCTACATAAGCATTGATTGCGTTTGTTTTCATTCTGAAAATCAACTGGAAAATAAACCTATAACTTTTACTATAGAAGTGGATTCAACAATTGGGCAAATACATTAGAATAGTATAATAATTCTTTAATGAAGTCTGAAAGTTAGCCCACGTTTGAGTGATTTTCCAACAGGCATGCATTCAGTGGAGAGAATGGAGAGGGAAAAGTGAATGTAAACAGTTATTAAGCAGCATTACTAGCACTTAGTCCCTCGTTAAGATGCTCAAAAGCCACAGGAGGATTCAGCGGCCGTGCGGGGCGACGGGACGTCCCTCTTGGAGCCATGGCCCAGTTCGTCCGTAACCTCGCCGAGAAGGCTCCGGCTCTGCTGAACGCTGCTGTGACTTACTCGAAGCCTCGATTGGCCACATTTTGGCACTATGCCAGGGTTGAGCTGGTTCCTCCAACCCCTGCTGAGATCCCTACAGCTATTCAGAGCTTGAAAAAAATAGTCAAGAGTGCTCAAACTGGTAGCTTCAAACAGCTCACAGTTAAGGAAGCTCTGCTGAATGGTTTGGTGGCCACCGACGTGTGGATGTGGTTTTATGTCGGCGAGATCATAGGCAAGCATGGCATCATTGGCTATAATGTTTGAAGACCAATCTTTAACATCTCTTTCTATGTGGCTTATAATTTGAGTGTTCTTGGACACTTATATGTGATCAGACTGGTATTTGAATAAAATAAGATAATGTATCAAAATCAGTGTTTTCTCTATCAGATACTACATGGAAGGATCACAGTTTCTCTTAATAATAAGATGGATTGTCTTTTTGCTTTAATACATTAATACAGCTCTCAGGGCATGTCTTTTGCATAGCCTAAAATCAGAAAGGATGAAGGATGTATGTGAATATACCAACCTGGGAAATACATTTATAAGAATAACATTCTAATTTGAAGATTTGAAATATATGATAAATTTATTTTATTTCCAGAATAGTCAGAGGAAAGGTCTTGGGAGAACTAGGATTTGCTACAGTAGGAAAAATAGCAATAACCACGTGCCAAAGTGATATGGTTAAAGCATGTCTGTGATATAAAGAATAAAATTTCAGTGGTTTTTTTTTTTTGCTAGAATCAGAGATAACACCTGCATTTATAAATATTAAAGTACTTGGTGGTATTCTAAGTAAGTATGACATCTTTAACACCAGGATAGAGCTACTGAGAGCCACAACCTCCTTTTTAAATCTAATTTTGATGTGTGTTGTATTACTAATCTATTCAGTTTTATGGTTTTTAGAACCCATCTTTACAACAATAAAATACCCTATGGATATTAAATAGTTATAAATTTAGTATCCTCCATGGTTCTGAAGCATACATTATACTCTGAAATAAATAGAAATGCTTGCTAAAAAAAAAAAAAAAAAAAGCCACAGGAGACCAAGACTAGGAATACAAAGCAGTGAAACACTGGGGAATAATACTGCAACAAACCTCATGCATCATAGATTTACAAATTGATATTTTTGATTTTACATTTTTATCTTTGGTCCTTTTGCCATTCAAATTTGTTAGGAAA
This sequence comes from Canis lupus baileyi, assembly GCF_048164855.1. Lineage (NCBI taxonomy): Eukaryota > Metazoa > Chordata > Mammalia > Carnivora > Canidae > Canis > Canis lupus. Next base: position 72,407,157 of record NC_132844.1, on the reverse strand, counting down.
ATAAACAGCATCTAGGTGTGATCAGGATATTCTAGGACATTCTCCCGTTAAATCTCAGTGTCTGTTTCTTCATGACTCTACTTGTTCCATATATTTTTGGCTTGATCCCTGCATTATTCTGTAAGTTCCTCGAGAAGGTTCATTTTTAATCTCACATAATCATTTCCTCTAAATCTGTAATTCTGAATCAGCTTCTTGATATTGAGGTGCATATGTATCTTAAAAAGTGGAGAGGGGAGGACTCAACTCCAAAAACCTCTGAAAATCCAATATTTGGCTTTAGATGGGTGAATGAAGAGTGCTAAAGACACAGCAGATACATTTAAAGTTTTTTAAATGAAACTTTTGTTAAGGGCAGCCCGGGTGGCTCAGTGGTTTAGCGCTGCCTTTGGCCCAGGGCATGATCCTGGAGACCCAGCATCGAGTCCCATGTCGGGCTCCCTGCATAGAGCCTGCTTCTCCCTCTGCCTGTGTCTCTGCGTCCCTCTCTCTCTCTCTCTCTCTCTCTCTCTCTCTCTCCCTGCTGGGAGCCTGCGGGACTTGATCCTGGGCTGAAGTCCGCGCTAAACCGCTGAGCCACCCGGACTGCCCTCAGCTTCTCTTATACATACCAGAAACCATTAGAAGGATACAAGGAAGAAAAATAAATGTTGTACAAAATTTTGCTTTCAAGGAGTTATAATGTCTTGAATTCATAAGATGGGATAAATATAATAAATAGCATAGAAGTTAAAAGAGCACTCCAAAGTTCCCAGAAGGATATTTAATGAATAGAATATCATGACAATTTACTTTGCCCTAGTTCCTGGGCTCAATGCTTACATTATTTCATTTACTTCTAGAAATAATGCTTGAGTGACAAAATGATGGTGACTTTAACTAAAGTAGGGAATTTGGGAGAAAATTACGGCAGGATAGGTATGAGAAATTACATAATTGGTTTTGCCTTGAGATACTCGATGAGGAGCCAGTAAGAAGGCATTTGAAATTGTGTGGCACAGCAAATATCATTCTCAATGGGGAAGCACTGGAGCCTTTCCCCTAAGATCAGGAACAAGACAGGGATGTCCACTCTCACCGCTGCTATTCAACATAGTACTGGAAGTCCTAGCCTCAGCAATCAGGCAACAAAAAGACATTAAATGCATTCAAATTGGCAAAGAAGAAGTCAAACTCTCCCTCTTCGCCGATGACATGATACTCTACATAGAAAACCCAAAAGCCTCCACCCCAAGATTGCTAGAACTCATACAGCAATTCGGTAGCGTGGCAGGATACAAAATCAATGCCCAGAAGTCAGTGGCATTTCTATACACTAACAATGAGACTGAAGAAAGAGAAATTAAGGAGTCAATCCCATTTACAATTGCACCCAAAAGCATAAGATACCTAGGAATAAACCTAACCAAAGATGTAAAGGATCTATACCCTCAAAACTATAGAACACTTCTGAAAGAAATTGAGGAAGACACAAAGAGATGGAAAAATATTCCATGCTCATGGATCGGCAGAATTAATATTGTGAAAATGTCAATGTTACCCAGGGCAATATACACGTTTAATGCAATCCCTATCAAAATATCATGGACTTTCTTCAGAGAGTTAGAACAAATTATTTTAAGATTTGTGTGGAATCAGAAAAGACCCCAAATAGCCAGGGGAATTTTAAAAAAGAAAACCATATCTGGGGGCATCACAATGCCAGATTTCAGGTTGTACTACAAAGCTGTGGTCATCAAGACAGTGTGGTACTGGCACAAAAACAGACACATAGATCAATGGAACAGAATAGAGAATCCAGAAGTGGACCCTGAACTTTATGGGCAACAATATTCGATAAAGGAGGAAAGACTATCCATTGGAAGAAAGACAGTCTCTTCAATAAATGGTGCTGGGAAAATTGGACATCCACATGCAGAAGAATGAAACTAGACCACTCTCTTTCACCATACACAAAGATAAACTCAAAATGGATGAAAGATCTAAATGTGAGACAAGATTCCATCAAAATCCTGGAGAAGAACACAGGCAACACCCTTTTTGAACTCGGCCATAGTAACTTCTTGCAAGATACATCCACGAAGGCAAAAGAAACAAAAGCAAAAATGAACTATTGGGACTTCATCAAGATAAGAAGCTTTTGCACAGCAAAGGATACAGTCAACAAAACTAAAAGACAACCTACAGAATGGGAGAAGATATTTGCAAATGACATATCAGATAAAGGGCTAGTTTCCAAGATCTATAAAGAACTTATTAAACTCAACACCAAAGAAACAAACAATCCAATCATGAAATGGGCAAAAGACATGAACAGAAATCTCACAGAGGAAGACATAGACATGGCCAACATGCATATGAGAAAATGCTCTGCATCACTTGCCATCAGGGAAATACAAATCAAAACCACAATGAGATACCACCTCACACCAGTGAGAATGGGGAAAATTAACAAGGCAGGAAACAACAAATGTTGGAGAGGATGCGGAGAAAAGGGAACCCTCATACACTGTTGGTGGGAATGTGAACTGGTGCAGCCACTCTGGAAAACTGTGTGGAGGTTCCTCAAACAGTTAAAAATATACCTGCCCTACGACCCAGCAATTGCACTGTTGGGGATTTACCCCAAAGATACAAATGCAATGAAACGCCGGGACACCTGCACCCCGATGTTTATAGCAGCAATGGCTATGATAGCCAAACTGTGGAAGGAGCCTCGGTGTCCAACGAAAGATGAATGGATAAAGAAGATGTGGTTTATGTATACAATGGAATATTACTCAGCTATTAGAAATGACAAATACCCACCATTTGCTTCAACGTGGATGGAACTGGAGGGTATTATGCTGAGTGAAGTAAGTCAGTCGGAGAAGGACAAACATTATATGTTCTCATTTATTTGGGGAATATAAATAATAGTGAAAGGGAATATAAGGGAAGGGAGAAGAAATGTGTGGGAAATATCAGAAAGGGAGACAGAACGTAAAGACTGCTAACTCTGGGAAACGAACTAGGGGTGGTAGAAGGGGAGGAGGGCGGGGGGTGGGAGTGAATGGGTGACGGGCACTGGGGGTTATTCTGTATGTTAGTAAATTGAACACCAATAAAAAATAAATTAAAAAAAATGAAATTGTGTGGCAGAGGGAGCACCTAGGTGGCTCAGTGACTGACTGTAATTGGCTCAGATCGTGATCCTGGGGTCCTGGGAGTCAGCTTCTCCCTCTGCCTATGTCTCTGCCTCTCTCTCTCTGCGTCTCTCATGAATATATGTGCTGCCTAAGCAAGCACGTCTCATGAATAAATACAATCTTAAAAAAAAACAATTGTGTGGCAGAAACTCACCATGAAGTCAGACCTACTGGCTTACTTGAAATTCTTGGTTGACAATGTGACTTTTAAGATCATAAAAAGATGAGATTGCCTAAAGAAATGATCTTTAGACAGGGTTCAGTTGAAACACCATGTGCAATGTGCAATGAAAAGATAAATCAGCCAAGAATGCAGATAAACAGAAGTTATAAAAATTAGGATGCCAATACCATCATGGAAGCAAGGGGAGAGAATTCAAGAGAAAATAATAATAATAATAATATACAATAGTATTACTGTTATAGATGCAGCAGGACAGTAGAGAAGGACTGACTTTCAAGATGATTCAGGACAGTAAAAACAAGCAGGAAAACGGAGTGGTTGAATGGTGAAACCATCTTTAGAAGTGAAGTAATCTAAAATAAAATAAAATAAAATAAAATAAAAAGAAATGAAGTAATCTAAGATAAAAGCTATAGTCCAACATAAGAATATAAGATACAGTGATTTTAATTTCTCACTCTCTGGTCTTAAAAATATTCATGCAGTAAAATGGTGTCTTGGAAGGGGGTGATTATAATCATGCTAAAGTCAATGCTATAAAGTGTTTTACCACAGATCCCAACTTTTTAGATTGAGCAAATATTAGTTTGTTACTCACATTTTTTTAGGCAAAACATGATTAAAATATTAATTTGGCATCAGGGTTGTCAGAGGGGATAAAACTGAATACATGCACTTAAAACTTTACACTTAAATAGCAACACAAATAGAAATGGGAGTCATACATTTAACATTTGTCATAAAGCTACAAAGATTAAAATGAAAAACTGTACTTACAATACAGATTATTTTGTATTTCGTAGCAGTGTTCCTCTTAACAGTTTCTTCCATTGGTAAAACCAGCATAGACTCCATTATTGTATAAACCCGTTTTACTAGAAGACAGTAGAACTCCTTCCTTTTTCTAGTCCAGCAAAGAAAAACTGAATGAGTTACACGGCTGTGACTAACTTTCAAATGTTTGGAGAGATTATACCTCTTCAGTGATTGGACAATGAAAGGAGAGGAAGAAAGTTGTAATAACAACAGTGTCAAGAGATAAAAGTTCATTGGACACCTGGGTGGCTCAGCAGTTGGGTGTGTGTCTTTGACTCAGGGTGTGATCCTGGAGTCCTGGGATTGAGTCCCACATCGGGCTCCCTGCGTGGACCCTGCTTCTCCCTCTGCCTGTGTCTCTGCCTCTCTCTCACTACTCTCTCCCTGTGTGTGTGTGTGTCTCTCATGAATAAATAAAAATCTTTAAAAAAGAGATAAAAGTCCTTTTCCAGGACACTGTAGACAAATATTAAATACTGATCAATATATACATAAAAAGAGATCATAAGACTATAATCAAGTTTTAATACAATCTGACCATTTGTTTTCTTCAAAAATAATCTGGAACAAAAGGCCTTGTTACAGAAATTCCAGGGAGCTTCTCATTTGTATAAACTTCATAGCACAGCTGAAAACCAACATATTAAAAATGTGCTTTAACCATATAGGAATCCCCAAACTCTGTTGAATTTATATAAAGTATTTAATTATATAATAATTATATCTTTTATTTCACAGAGGTTAAAAGTTTGGTATGTTTTCATACGTTTTATCTCATGTCAAAGTTAACAATATCCCTTACAAACATTTTATTCCTATTTTGTAGTTGAGTAAAGGTCTGATTATTCAAATTAAGATCTATGACTTTCTTGTTCCAAGTCATGTATGTTCCAGATGCCAGAAGTGGAACTGAAATCTGAGTCTTCTAATTCCCCCAAATTCAAGGCAATTTCCCTAACCAAATAAACTTACTCTTTCCTTATTTATATAGACCAGAGCATCCTAATACACACCTCTCCCTAAGAAAAGGGAGTACAGGTTATGACGAAAGAAGCTCAATTAATAGCAAATGTAGCCAAAGAGAGTTATAGTAAATGGTGGGCATAAACTCTTCCAGTATAAATGACTCCAAGGGAGTAATTCTCAAAGTGTAATTCCATGAAACATTAGTCCTAAGATAACTTCCTTGGTCAATAAAAACTTGAGAACCCTTTTCTGACATAAAGATTATAAAAATCCTGTAGGTTGCAGTATATTCTTTGGAAAACACTAACCTAAACTATTACAACCCTAAAAGCGGTGAAAAAAATAGGAAATCTATCCTAATATGCAATGACTTATAAACGTGAAGATTATTTCTGAAAGTCATGGCTAAATCCCTGATTGTATTATTAGAGCCCACTCCCTTAAGGAAAGCTCTTCAGAATAAGAGCCATGCTGAATTTTTAAAGAAGGGCAGAATGCTATGAATGTTTGTGTCTCCTCCAAATTCATATGTGGAATCTATAATCTCCATTATGATATTTGGAGGTAATTAGGTTCAGATGAGGTCATGAGGATAGAGCCTCCATAATGGGCCTCTTACACTTATAAAAAAAGAAAGAGACCAGAGACCTCTCTCTTTGCACCATGTGAGGACAGCAAAAAGATGGTCATCTGAAAACCAGGAAGAGGGCTCTTACCAACACCTGATCATGCTGGCAACTGATCTTGGACTTCCCAGCCTTCCAAACTGTGAGAAATAAATTTATTCTCTAATCTAAAAGAAGAAGAAGAAGAAGAAGAAGAGCCTTGTTTCCTTTTAAGGATTTGTGCTGGGATCCCTGGGTGGCGCAGCGGTTTGGCGCCTGCCTTTGGCCCAGGGCGCGATCCTGGAGACCCGGGATCGAATCCCACGTCAGGCTCCCGGTGCATGGAGCCTGCTTCTCCCTCTGCCTGTGTCTCTGCCTCTCTCTCTCTCTCTCTCTCTCTGTAACTATCATAAATAAATAAAAATTTAAAAAAAAATAAAAAATAAAAAAAAAAAAATTAAGGATTTGTGCTATTCTTCTCATTCTAGTATACCTCCAACTTCACCTTCAGGCCTACCCAGTGGAAGCATCTGTATGCATTGCTAGAATAGAAGGAATTAGTTTTAGAAGAAGATGCCATAAGGATAACCTAAACCAAGCTCTGAAGACTTCTATGGACCACGGTGGATAACAGGTCTTTATTTTTTTATTTTTTATTTTTTAGATTTTTTTTTTTTTTCATAAGAGACAGACACAGAGAGAGAGGCAGAGACACAGACAGAGGGAGAAGCAGGCTCCATGCAGGGAGCCTGATGTGGGACTCAATCCCAGGTCTCCAGGATCATGCCCTGGGCTGAAGGCAGGCACTAAACCACTGAGCCACCCAGGGATCCCCAATACCAGGTCTTTAAAAATCAGAAGTGAATAAAAACATATTTGAATAACTTTGGCAAACAGTTCTCTGCACTAGATAAAATTAGAAACAACCAGAATAGTCTTTTAATTTTAATTTTTGAAATTCTGAGGCCCAGGTTCCACATCAATTGAATTAGAATCTACTGGATTTTGGGCTAAATTATCCCTCCTAGCCATTTTATATGCAGCCAACATCAGTGTAAACACTTTGCTTTGAGCAGTGCATGCACTTTTGAATTCTTTTTCTGCAAACATTCTCTGGATTTGCTTAAACTGCCTATTTTACAGATAAGACTAGAGGATCTCTAGAGCTTGACTGTCTGCCCAAGGTCACCTTGATTACTGCTATCTCAGAAGTGAGATTCCACCTGGTCTTGAGATTCCCACTTCAGGGAGTACTGTTATCATTGCTGTTGTGACAAACAGAAAGTAAGAAAAAAAAATCAAGTCTACATCACAGTTGGCATCAAAATTAGATTCCTAGGAATCATGGCTTTTATCTAGTCATCTGACATCTAGCTTCAACTTTTCTATTTGCATTTATGACAATCTATCTAATCTGCCTTGACTTTCATGAACAGTTCTCCTACTTTTATCTTCCAGTCAGTGATGGTAGTTTTGTGTTGATTTGCTAAACTATAGTATCTAGTTATTTAATCAAAATCTAATCTAGGGTGTTGCCACAATGCTATTTTGTAAATGTGGTAACATCTACAATCATTTGACTTTTAAATAAAGGAAATTACCCTCAATAATGTTGGTGGGTTTCATTCAATCAGTTTAAGGCTAAAAGAACAAGAAATTTTCCTGCAAGACTACACCATTAGCCCAGGTTTCCAACCTGTCAGCTTGCTCTGCCCTATGGATTTCAGACTTGCCAGTCCCCACAATCAAATGAGTTAATTCCTTTCTCTCTCTCCCTCCCTCCCTCTAAAAGACTTTGCTCTGATACATATTTTGAGCATCTTCTCATATTTTTCTTTCTTCTTAAGACTTTGCCCTATTTTAACCTCTCATTTGGAACTCCAGAATCTGTTATCTTGGTTTCTGCCTTCTCAATTTTTTTTAAAGATTATATTTATTTGATATATAGGGAGCAATAGGGCATGAGTGCATGCATAAGTGGGAGTGGGGTGGAGTGGGATGGGAGGGAGGAATAAAGGGTGAGGGAGAAGCAGACTCCCCACTGGGCAGGCTCTATCCCAGGACCCTGAGAGCATGACCTGAACCAAAGGCAGATGCTTAACCAACTAAGCCACCTAGGCACCCCTCTGTCTGCTATAATAATTTGTATACCTTGACTCCAGGATGCTAACCTGGTATTAATACCCCAGTTGCATTCAGATGCTCTTTCCTGGTACTCTCCATGGCGCCACTTGATTCTATATCAGCTTTGTTCACCAGAATACCACTGACTCTGGCTCCATATTTTTATTATGTAATTCCTTACCTCCCCCCACTGTCAGAACATCCTTCCTCTTCTTCCTCCCTCATCCTTCTCCCTCTTTCAACCCTGAGAACACAAAAGCACTAGATAAGAAAGTCAAGAGGCCTCTGATAAAATCTTGTCTCTTTCATTTGCAAGTTAATTGACTCGACATCAAATTATTCACTTTTAAGGTGACCTCAAATTATCTCTAAATTACCAAATTAATGGAAAAATATCTTAGTCCCTCAAGTCCTGAGGTGAGTAAACCTCGGGAAATCTACCTGGGGCATACACATGGCAGGTATGGTAAAGATGTTAGCACAGTCCAGTGTCTAGTCATATTTTCCACTATAGCAATTCTCCTAAATGAGCTCTAAACTCCAACCTCTTTTGAGTGTGTCAAGTCTTAGAAACTTATTCCCAACAGTTCACCTGGGCATTGGACACTGGCCAAATCCACACCCTCCATACAACTTAGACTTTGGAATAGACTGTCTAGTTAGCTTGACTGGATTCTGTGCTCTTTAAGTTACTTGAACTTTGGAAGCACTGCTATTCTTTTCCCCTTCAAACTTTAGAACAGTCTGCACCTTCTGGGTTCTGAAAGCTTCACTCTGCATATTGTAATGCTTAATGGCCTAGAACATTTGTGCTCCGATAGGCAGCTAGCATTTCATCTCCCACCAATCATAAATATTTCTCACACTCGACAAGGTCATCATACAGAACTCTGAGAACTTTTCTAAAAATCACAGAAAACCTACTTGCCGCTGTCTTGGGAAAGTCCCATGGCCTGCCAAAATCAATTTTTCTTAAGTCACATAAACCTGCCCTTTCTGGTTCCAGCACTAGAGCTTGAGCAGTACTTAGACAAGCCAGACTGGGAAGGTCCAAAGAAACTAGATACACTGAGAGAAGTGGTGGAGATAAGGCAAATACTAGGCTCAGGCCAAGCAGCAGGAAGGAGTCTGTCAAAGTTGAAAGATCTCAAATAACATGACATAACAAGGGAGAGGTGGCCAACATCAAGGAGGGTCTGTCATAAGGAAAAGGCAGAAAAACATACAAAGAGATTGACAAGCATGCCTAGCAAACAGAAAACTACCCTGATAAGCAGTTAGTACAGGTAAGGCAGATGTTAGTCCTTGGTAAATAAAGATCCAATATTGGAGCTGATTCTGGGACTAGCAGTCCCGGTGAGATTGGTGTTAGCAATGCTGAACCAGGACTGAGAGGCAACGTTTTACATGAGGGTCAAGGCAAAAGCTCAGCATGTGTTATAGTTCTGGAAACTGAAATAAAGTCAAGTGACTGGGTTACTAGACATTCAGACAATCACAATAATAAAGTAGAATCAGTGCCTGTAGATTGATATCAGTATTTTATAGTACCTTTGTGTGTGAAAAGACATTTTCCAAGATGGAAAATAGAATCTCATTGCTAATCAATATAGCTGAACATTTATAATCAACTTGGAGGTAGAGAACTGTCATTTTGAACCTCAGTTAAACAAAAATTTTCTTCCAACCCTGGGGGTGGGGTGGGGGGGAAGGAGTTCCATACTTATCAGTAAACCTGTATTACCAAAAAAAAAAAAAAAGGTACTCTATAATTGATGAGGGAGCTGGGCTAGCTGAGGACAAAGCACAGCTGATATCCCACAAACAACCCCACCCAGGGTGGGATGTGTGTGACTACCTCAGGAAGCTTCCAGTTGTTCTAATGTTAATGTCTTGCTAACAAGGAAGGAATGTTAATGCCTTGCTAAAGGGAAAAGCAATCTTTAATATATAATGTATTATATAAATACATACACAGCTCTGATTTTATACACATAACTATATAATATGTTTAGTTTTGCTTCTTGGCCCACAAAGCTTAAAATATTTACTAATGGCCCTTTGTAGTATTGCTAACCCCCAATCTATCTCCAATTTCTTCCAACTTTCAAAGGCTGCCACTAATGTACTTGACCAGAGAGACTTGCAACAGCTGGTCACTTGAACCACCAATTACTACCTCTTATGATTCAGAAGTCAGAAACCTGATCTGATGCCTCCTATAGCATTGCAGTTGTTTTCTACTGAACAACCACCATTTCTAAGGTTGTCTTTGGGTCCTGGAGCACTGTTCCTCTTGCTTTGCCTCAAGTGAAGAAATATGCCCTAGTAATGTTAGAATTTTAAAACTCTTTCTTATTCATTTCAAAACTCAGAAATAATTTTACTGTCAAAACTTTTCTAAGCTTTAGTAGGCTCTTCTTGTTTTCAGTGTTCTCCAGTGGACCTCATTTAGGACAGAAATTCTAGAGACCTCTCCAGAAAAGATATCCTAAAGCCAGAGTGTTATCATGCTACCTGAGTTCTCCAAGGCTCTCCAAGGTCAATGAAAGTATAGGCTGTGGTTTCATTCTACTTCCTTGAAGCCAGGCAGGACCTGGATTATTTCCCAAAACTTCAGAATCTCTCTGGCATGTCCAGCTTCTACCATGTATAGGAAGAAGGTCAGTTTTGGTTTGCCATTTGGTCCAGTATCTATCACAAAGGCCAGATATTATGAAATACCAGGGGAATAGAGGTTGAAATAATTAAACTTTCCTAAGAGAATTCAGAAAGGTACAAACATTAGTTTGTTAGGGCTGCCATGAAAGATACCCTAGACTGGGTGGCTTAGCAACAGAAATTTATTGTTTTCATAATAATGGAAACTGGAAGTCCAAAATCAAGGTGATGCAGAGTTGGCTGCTCCTACAGCCTCTCTTTAAGCTTGCAGATAGGCGCCTTCTCCCTGTAACTTCACATGGTTGGCTCTCTGTGCGTGCACCTGTCTGGTGGCTCTGTCTGCATTCCAATACTCTCTTCTTATAAGGATAGTAGCCATATTGATTAAGGCCTACTCTAATGACCTCATATTCTCTCAATATGACTCTATTTAAAGACTTTTTAAAGACAGTCGTGTTCTGCAGTAGTAGTACTTCACCATATGAATTTTAGGGAAACAATTCCATAAGGTAAGAGTTAGCATTTCTGGGACGCCTGGGTGGCTCAGCAGTTGCGCATCTGCCTTCAGCTCAGGGCGTGATCTTGGGGTCTGGGGATCAAGTCCCACATCGAGCTCCCTGCATGGAGCTTGCTTCTCCCTCTGCCTGTGTCTCTGCCTCTTCCTCTCTCTGTGTCTCTCATGAATAAATAAATAAAATCTTTTCAAAAATAAAAAATAGGTAACATTTCTAATACACATTATGTAACTTAAAATGTAACTCAAGCACTATGGCTAAGTAGCGGGATCATAAGTCCCATCACCCATGCCGATTATGTTTAGAGCACAATCTTTGTCACAGTTTCATGTACTTGCATGTATAGGCTTCAAGGGAAGTTCTGTGAGCCACTTGAAATTACACAAACTTAAAAAAAAATTACACAAACTTGATTTTGTGAATATGTGTATGTACGTGTATATGGGTATTTACGTATGTTTTCTCTAAAGCTTACATCAGAGCTACACCTTCTAAAAAACAACACTTTAAAGGATGTAACAGAAAAAAAATAAAATAAAAAAATAAAGGATGTAACAGGACCAATATGGCATATAGTATTGCTAATCCCTAATCTATCTCTAATTTCTTCCAACTTTCAAAGGCTGCCACTAATGAACACAATCCAAACTGAGGGACATTCTGTAAAACAGCTTATGTGGAATCTTTAAAAATGTCAATTTTATGAAGTGGGGACAGGAAGGACTACAGAACTGTAATCTGAAAGGAGAAACCTTACAACTAAATGCAATACAAGATCTCTGGATCCTGGATAAATAAAATGGAGTAAAAATGGAAGAAAAAAATGATGATTGAAGGACACTACTGAGACAATTGAGGAAATGTCAGTATATGTATTCTAGATAACAGTAGTATATATTTTTTTTAAGATTTTATTTATTTATTCATGAGAGACACAGAGAGAGAGGCAGAAGGAGAAGCAAGCTCCATGCAAGGAGCCTGATGTGGGACTCCATCCAGGAACTCCAGGATCACACCCTCAGCCAAAGGCAGATGCTCAACCACTAACCCACCCAGGGGTCCCAACAGTAGTATATTGATGTTTAATTTCCTGAGTGTGATAAGTATATGGTGGTTAGGAAAGTCAGGTCCTTAGTGCATTGACTTTCAGAAGGCACACGGTGAAATATTTCAGAGTGAAGTTATGATGTTTGTAAATAATTCTCAAATAGTTCACAAAGATATAATTAGATTGGGAGATAGAGAAAAGAGAGCCAGAGAGGAAGAGAAAAAGGAATAGTAAATGTGGTAAAATGTTTGAAATATGTATGTTGATTGTAAACTTTTTGCGATTTTTCTCTAGGTTTTAAATTTTTCAAAATAGTTCAGGGAAAATAAATACTCTTTTGAGAAAGCTAATGGAGGTTGTATTCTTTCTCCATTCTGCAAACAAGGTAATAAATTGAGGAGGAGAAAGGCGTGAAGCTGAGTACATAGTAGTGAGGTCGGAGAGGGCAAAAAAGAATCTCCAGGACTGGATGTGCCCAAGAGGAAGATAAATTGGTAAATACTTTATGTGTCTGGTTCCTGAGAGATTTACATCTCAGACAGAGGTTTCTGGATGAATTAGTGATAGGCACATCCAAAACTAAGCAAAGAAAAACACAAGACAATTATTAACTCTCAAAACAAAACAAAATGTGGTATAGAAAAGGGAATGTGGGATCCCTGGGTGGCGCAGCGGTTTAGCGCCTGCCTTTGGCCCAGGGCGCGATCCTGGAGACCCGGGATCGAGTCCCGCGTCGGGCTCCCGGTGCATGGAGCCTGCTTCTCCCTCTGCCTAGGTCTCTGCCTCTCTCTCTCTCTCTCTCATAAGAAAGAAGAAAAGAAAGAAAGAAAGAAAGAAAGAAAGAAAGAAAGAAAGAAAGAAAGAAAGAAAGAAAGAAAGAAAGAAAAAGAAAGAAAGAAAAGGGAATGTAATTACAATGCACTGTGTTGCTAAATTATATGTAATAGCTACAGAGTCAGATTGGAATGAATGGTCTGTAATTATTTACTTAACAAAAAACTACATGAGTAGGTTGGAGAAGGAGGAAATGTGAGGCATATCAGGGAACACTACATACTCTTTCAAAGTAAGAAGTTGAAATGTAATATTTAAACAGAAATAGCAAAAAATAATAGAATAAATCATGTTATTTAGAAAAAGAATTGAACATGGCTAGCTTCTGGGAAAAGAGTTGAAGGTGGGGAGGAGTTTGGTTGAACATTTATTTTTTCAATATAAGCTTTAGAGAACTCTTTGAAATATTTACATACAGTGCTTTGAAAAATAGTAACAAAAAGAATTATATTAATAGTATTATCAATTGGTTTCACAGCGTATACCATGAAAATTAACATTTAACATTCTTTTTTTAAGTTTTTATTTATTTATTTGAGAGAGAGAGAGCAAGAGCAAGGAGGAGAGGCAGAAGGAAAGGGAGAAGCAGACTCCCCAGTGAGCTGGGAGCCTGATGCAGGGCTTAATCCCAGGACCCCAGGATCATGACTTGAGCAGAAGGCAGATGCATAACTGCCTGAATCAACCAGGCATCCCCAAAGTTTTAAATTCTGGACTACACAAAGAAACTATTGGTATGAGTTAAAGTACTATATGAATCAAAATACCTCTATACAAATGAAATCCAAAAAATGAGGTTTTTACAAGGCAGAATAAATTATAAAAATCATAAATCTTCTTTGGGCTGTGAAATCTATGTTGTAAGATTTTTAAAATAATAAATTTGGAGTTAAAAAGCCATTCTTTCCAAAGAAAGAAAGAAAAAAAGAAATGAAGTAGCTTGGATTGAAGAAATTTAAATGTAAGTCTGTAGGAAAGGAAAAGCCAAAGAAGGATCTAAAGTCAGAGAGTAACATGATAGAAGATGCACTTTTAGAATATTTACCTGGCTCTCAAGAATAGAGTGGACCACGTAGGTGCAGCTATTGCAGTCCTAGAGAGAGGTGACAAGCTAAATGAAGCCAGTGGAAACAGGTAAGTGCTCACCTGGAGAAACATGACAGCATGTACCTCTGGGCTTGAAAGACTGATTCTAAACTCAGATGACTAGGAGCAGGGAGGTGTCTTTAGCAGAGAGAGGGGGCACCAGGAGAAGAGTCTAGTTTTCTAGAAAGATGACAAGTTAGGTCTGGGACCTAATAATGTTGAATTATTTATGGAACACACATGTTGAATTCTTCAGCATCAAAAGTGAAGAGAATATCTCCACTCTACTTTTTTTCAAAAGTGTTACTTTATAATAAATAATCTATCTCTCCCATCTCTCTTAGGTAGCCAATATTGATGCTTAGGCATTTAGATTAGTTTTCTATGGGGTTCCTGGGTAGCTCAGTCAGTTAAGCATCTGACTCTTAATCTCAGTTCAGGTCTTGATCTTGGGGTTGTAGTTAAAGCTCCAAGTTGGGCTACATGCTGGGCATAGAGCCTACTTAAAAGAAAAAAAAAACCATTGAATCCTGATTCCCTCACCAATGGGATTCTTATGGTGGTAGCCAGTGGGATTTTCATTTCACTGATGAGTCCATGAAATAACTTATATGCTTGGAACCTAAAACCCAGCTTACTCTCCACACCTTCCTTTACAAACTCAATATTCTTTCATTCATCATTCATTCACTTATGACATTATATTAGAATTTGGAATAGAAAACATGAAGATACAAAAGATACCATGTTGATGGGATATGCCTCTTCTCTCCTCCCTTTCCCCAATAGCCCTAAACTGCTTCATCTCCACCTTCAAAATCTAGGGTTTCCAGCTTCCTTTTTTTTTTTTTTTTTTTTTTTTTTTGCTATATCCTATTCTTTACGGATGTAGGTATATTCCCTGGACCCTTAAATCTAGCCTAGTATTCATTCTATGCCATGTGCTGTTTTTATATTTTACTTTATTTTGTTGTATTTTATTTTATTTTTTGTCTTTCTTATCGCTCAGTCCATTATTTACAAACCCAAAGCAATCATACGATTAGCTTCTGACTCAGACTACTCACCCAGGCTTTCAGAGTGTCTACGCTGGCCTCACTTTCCAGGCTGATCCAACTATTTGTCTTGAGTCCAGTGCTAACAGTGATCTGAATGTACCAGCCTTTTTCACAGAGACATCCTGGGTGTTCCAGTCTTATTAATCATCTCTGCTTGCATTTCTGCCTTTACTTATTTCCTGAGCTTCTGATTTAGTTCCTGTTCCCAGCACCAAGCCTCCACCTTGAACCAACCAATTCAGTTGCATTGGTTTGACCATTAGCACACTTCCCTTGGGTACAGTTTTGTGTTTACCCTTTTGCTCAGTCTGCTTTGATCTGTGCCAGGTAATTATTCTTCCTGCTGAAGGCTTGGTCATTTTTAAGGAAAGCTAAAATAGTTGATACATTACACATTCAAGGATATCTCCAACCAGTCCTTTCCTTATACTTTTTTTTTCTTCCTTCTAGTGAATATTCAGTGGTTTGACACTTTCTGCTGTGGCAATTATATTCCATATTATAGAAATTTCAAGGTAAGGATTTAGAAGCATATATTTTTTAAGATCCTATTTATTCATGAGAGACACAGAGAGAGAGAGAGGCACAGACACAGGCAGAGGGAGGAGCAGGCTCCACACAGGGAGCCCGACGTGGGACTCAATCCCAGGTCTCCAGGTTCACACCCTGGGCTGAAGGCGGCGCTAAACCACTGAGCCACCAGGGCTGCCCAAATGCTAGCAAATCTTAATATCTGCCAGGACTTGTACAGTTCAAAAGGTAGAATGGTCAGGAAAGAATTAGATCTTTTTCATAACCAAATACAATTTAAATGTGTTTTCCCCCAATGTTCATTTATTCAATTGGCAAATAATATATAAACAATGAAATACCTAAAGTTTATGTGTACAGATCCATGAATATTGGCAAATATTTACACTGGTTTAACTACCACTTCAGTCAAGAAGTATTTTCTTCATACGGGAAATTCCTGGTGTTCCTTTGCAGTCGAGGCAAACACTGTTTTATGTAACCACCTATTTATTTGCATGTTCTTGAGGTTTATATAATTGGAATCACACAGTATGTACTCTTTTGCATCTAGCTTCTTTCACGCAACTTTATATTTTGAGATCTATCCATGTGTATCATTCTATTTTATGAGTATACTAGAGATTGTTTATCAATTCACCTGTT
Source organism: Canis lupus baileyi (assembly GCF_048164855.1). NCBI lineage: Eukaryota > Metazoa > Chordata > Mammalia > Carnivora > Canidae > Canis > Canis lupus. Next base: position 72,390,896 of record NC_132844.1, on the reverse strand, counting down.
GGTGGACATTTAGATTATTCTCAGTTTTTGAGTAATGTAAGTAAGGTTGCTATGAATAGTCATGAACAGGTCTTTCTCCAGATATATGTTACCGTCTCTGCTGGGTAAATGCCTAGGAGCAGAATTCTGGGGTCATATGGTAAGTATATGTTTAACTTTATTAAAAAATGTCAAGGAGTTCCCCAAACTGGTGTTTACCTTTTCTTTTTTATAATTTTTAAAAATTTATTTATTCATGAGAGACACAGAGAAAGAGGAAGAGACATAAGCAGAGAGAGAAGCAGACTCCATACAGGGAGCTTGATGTGGGACTCCCAGGATCATGCCCGGGGCAGAAAGCAGATGCTCAACCGCTGAGCCACCCAGGCCTCCCCGTGTTTACCATTTTTATACTCCAATACTACAAATGTGTGAGAGTTCCAATTGTTATGATAATATCATATTGTTTCAATTGCTGTAGCTTATTAGCAAGTCTCAAAGTAGAATAGCTTAAGTTCTCCAATTTTTTTTCAAGCTTATTTTGGCTATTCTAAATCCTTTGTATTTCCATATAAATTTTATTTATGTATTTTTTAATAATACATTTACTTTTTATTGGTGTTCAATTTGCCAACATACAGAATAACACCCAGTGCTCATCCCATCAAGTGCTCCATATAAATTTTAGAATCAGCTTGTCTATTTGACCAAAAAATGCTGGAATTTTTATTGGGATTAAATTTAATCTATAGAGTAATCTGGGGATAATTGCTATGTAAATCATATTGAGTCTATATATATATACAGAGAGAGAGAGAGAGGAAACAGAGTGGAAGCATGGAAATCTGCCAACTGAAAACTCTTACAAGTCTACCTGACTAAAGATAGTCCAAAATAAGATAATATGTTTAGCATACAAAAAAGAATAATAGATTGTTACGCTGCTTAGATTTTAATAATTCTGGCCCTGTCATCCTTCTAGCTTGGACATCCTACAAAATTGATTCCTGCAATATGGTTCATTAAGTATACCTAATATTGTGGCTAGTGCTGAGCAAAGAGTGAACAAATATTTCATAAATGAAGTACTGTACTACTTATGCACAAAGGTGTTACATGAGGATAAAGAAGAGACCCTACATCAGCTTGAGCGAGGAGGGCAGGCATCCAGGAAAGAGTCAAACTAGTGCTTGGAAGAACACAGCGGTGGAGGGGCACACCCCACAGCGCACTTAGCCACGGCTCTGACACTGCAGATGGATCAGCCTTCCTATCTACCAAGGTTTCTCCACTTCTACCCTCACCAAAGAAGCTCTAGGTATTCAGAAATTGATAAATATTATTTTAGATGATTATAACTAAAACGGCAGACATAATTATTTTATTATTCTAATTAAAATTCAGTAATAATGCATTCATTTTTTTTTACCCCCCGACCTTTATGTTAAAAGCTTGCTATGTGTCAGGCACTGTGCAAGGCACTGGGGTTACCATACTTGAGAAGACACGGTCCCTGTCGTCAAGAAAAGTGTGGTTTCGACTCTTGGCTCCAGAAGATCAGCAGCTCTCACAGACAACAGGTTGACCTAGGTTGCAGGTGGAGCCCTTCTCCCTGGCTGCCATTCCCCGGGCTTCAAGCTTCTTTCCTTGCCAGTAGGCAGAAGCATCAGCCTGGAGCAGGAAGGAACTCCCGTTCCAGCCGGGAGGTGGCGGCCTGCAGCCGACGACGCCTCAGGGTGACTTGGGGTCAAGGCTCCACTTGGTGGCAGTCTCGTCTGGCTCGGCTGGCCGCCCTTCTCCCCCGGCGGAACCAACTAGCTGGGGGCCTGGTTTCCGCAGGGTTGCTAATCCACACGCACCCGACGCTTCCCAGCTTCCGTGCAAGCGCCGCGGTTTGCTGGACGGGGACGGGGGTCCACTCGGCCGAGCGCTTCAGAGAAAAGAAAGCTTACCCCGCCAGCTGAGGTTTCTTGCGGGCTTCCGCCCCTCGGCCGGTCAATTCCCGGAGCTTGGGCCTCACCGGGCCGCGCGCCCAGCGTCCAGGACGAGCCGGGGCGATGGTGCAGATGGAGACGCAACTGCAGAGCATTTTTGAGGATGTGGTGGTGAGTGGAGCCGCCGGGCGCCGGGGCGGCGTCTGGGGGAGGGAGGGGCACCCAGCAGCCGCCCCGGCCAGCGCCCCCCACCTCTCCTGTTGTGGCCTCTCGTACGTCTGCAGGGGTCTAGCGCGTCCCAGCATGCTGTCAGATTCAGTCTGCACTGAAATCCCCAGCACCCTTTGTGACAGGCCCGGCCGGGGGGGGGGGGGGGGGCGGGGGTATTTTGTGCGTGTGGCGGGTCAAGGTGACTTGTCCTGTGTTACACTGTAATGTCGTCTTAGGGGCGTCCCCCCCTTTTTTTATTTTTATTTTTTTTACTTTTTTACACCGCTTATTTTTCTTTTTTTACAGAAAACGGAAATTATAGAAGAGGCTTTTCCTGGGTGAGTGTATACGTATATGCATGGCAGATTTTTGTGTTTTTACTTGAGTGTCTTTGGAAGATGTGACTCAGGTTTGCCTTGGAGGCACGCGAGATCTGTAAGATTCTGGTTATGTTGAATTAATTCCCCCTCAAGAACTAGTAGCAAATCTGTGATTTTTGCTTTTTAGAATGTTCATGGACACCCCTGAAGATGAAAAGACAAAACTAATTAGCTGTCTGGGAGCCTTCAGACAGTTTTGGGGTGGTCTTTCTCAGGTGAGCACTGCATTTTTTTACTACATCCAGGTCATGATTTTTGATGCCTCCTTTTTTACACTACTTTGATGTTGCTGCTAAGGTTCTTTTGGAAAGGGAGACATTAGTGTCATCATTTGTTATATGTGTATTCTGGTTTCCATTTGTTTCATTTTGTATTCTTCCAGTGGAGAACCAGTATTAAGAAATCAAACTGATGATGGCACATTGTGAGACACCTATAAAAATCTCCCCCATGTTAGATTATATAAAACACTTCATCCTACTCTGATTTATTTGGTACATGTGGAAACAGCTCTGGTAGCAATTGTAAAAGATACAAATTTCATTCATTTATTCAACAGAAGGAACTAGCAAAACATTGATACAGAGATGCTATGATTAAAGATACCATAGTAAGGGGATCCCTGGGTGGCTCAGTGGCTTAGCATCTGCCTTCCGCCCAGGGCGTGATCCTGGAGACCCAGGATCAAGTTCCACATCCGGCTCCCGGAGTGGAGCCTGCTTCTCCCTTTGCCTGTGTCTCTGCCCCCGCCCCCCCCCCCCCCGCCCGTGTGTTTCTCATGAATAAATAAATAAAATCTTTAAAAAATAAATAAATAAAGATACCATAGTAAAGATAACAAAGATGCCACAATAAGGATACTATAATAAAGATACACAGATCTTCTAAGAAAAATGAGGAAAGGAGCAGTAGAACTTAGTAACAAAGAACAGTCACCAGAAAATGTATCCATGAAAAAGACAAAATGTGTGATCCTTAAAGAGCTGGTGTTCCAGGAATGTATTATCTTCTGATGCTGCATTATTGGTAGGAAAATGAGAACTGTTTATATTTGACCACTGGTGGTAAGACTTACTTCCCAAACATGGGGTTACATAGGCATAAATCTTGTGGGTTTTGTTTTTTTTATATAAGATTTTGTTTATTTATTCATGAGAGACGCAGAGAGAGAGAGGGAGGCAGAGACACAGGCAGAGGGAGAAGCAGGCTCCGTGCAGGGAGCCCGTTGGAGAACTACATCCCAGAACTCCGGGATCACGCCCTGAGCCAAAGGCACATGCTCCACCACTGAGCCACCCAGGCGTCCCTTAAATCTTGTTTTAATTGTCTTCGAATAGGTAATCTATTCATATGGCTCCAAATGCAAAAAGTACCAAAAAGGGGACCCAATGAATAGTCTGCCTTCCATCTCTCTTAGCTTACACCTGCTCTTTTTCGTATCAGTAGCTGGTATTCTCAGTTTGTTGCCTTCTGGAGGTATTTTACACATATAGGATCAACTTTTATAGAACATTCACATAATGTGTTCACTGTTCATTAGCCCTTTTCCTCTTACTCTTAAAATCTGAAAATAATTCCACGTCAATCCATTGAACGTTATTTCTGCCTTTCTTTTTTACAGCAACATAATCTATTATATGATTGCACCTTCCTTTAACCAGTCCCCTGGTTTTTCTTAACTACTCCAGTTTAGGTTATTTAGGTTACTTCTTAACTACTCCACTTTAAACAATACTACAATGGACAATATTGTGCACAGGACACTGAATAAATTCCTGGAAGTAGTATTGCTGGGTTAGAGGGTATGTCTACTTAAAATTTTTATAGAAATTTCCTGATAGCTTTCCATAAGAGTTATACCAATTTGTACTCCTCTAGGAATGTGTAAAAGTATCTGTTCCCTAGGGCCTCACAGTAGGTTGTTAATAAATTTTTTTGATGTTTGCTGATCTAAAATGAGAAATTCTATCTCATTATGGTTTGTTTTGTACTTCTTTGGTGTTGAACATGCTTTCAGCATATTTTAATAATTCGTTAAACAATTTATGAATTAAGGATGACCCTTGTTTTTCAGAAATTTGTATTCTAATAGAGGAGCCAGAAAAAAAAATAGATCTTTCTAAATCGGCATTATACATTCCAATAGAAGTGTGTATGAGGCACAGTGGTAGTGCAGAGAAGAGGACATGTAGGTTCCTCTTGAGGGAATCCTAGAAGACAAATTGATATGGGTACTATATTTTGATATCAGATTTAAAGTTATACAAGTCTAGAAATTTAATATGTCATTGGATTCACAATTGGGCAGCTGAGGATTAGAGTCACACAGTTCTCGTGAGGCTGATGTACTAACTCACAATGGATTTTTCCCCCAGTGACAGGAATGTTTGAATCTGCCATTTAGGGCACTTCTTACAATGCCATACACAGTCCTTTTTAGAGTTTTCTATTGACTATGTGTACATTAATAAAATCTTCCTCCTTTTGGAGGTCTCATGTAATAAAAATGATGGGAATTGATAGAATTTTATTATTTTAAGCTTAATATAACTGAAATACTAAATCTGAATTTTTCCATTTTTTTAAATTGTTTTCATCATGAATGTTTATAATGGAGTATTTCATTCATAGTTTTGATATACTCTCAGGTATAGTATTAGTTATCTGTCAGTTATAAAATATCACTTTGGACCTAAAATGCAATCATTTTCTAATTTTCCAGGAATCTCATGAACAGTGCATCCAGTGGATTGTTAAATTTATTCATGGCCAGCATAGTCCTAAAAGAATTTCTTTTCTCTATGACTGTTTAGCAATGGCAGTAGAGACTGGTCTCCTTCCACCCAGGTATGTTTAATGGTGGATATGAGCAATCCAAAGAATCTCAAGATTTTTTAATGTTTGGAAATTGGCCAAGATTCTTATAAAAACATGAAGGAATGAAGAAGAAAGTTAGGCTCAATAAGTAATCCTTCATAAAATCTCAGATTTTAGTTTCTAGGACGTAGTGTTCTTAGAATTGTATACTTAAAGGCTCAAACCCAGATAGACTTTGTCTTTCAGCCCAGGGGCTAGGATCACTTAATATTTTATTAACACTCATGGTTATGGTGGTGGACTGAGCTCAGTAGGCACTTTTATCTCAGGGTCTCGTGATTGCAATTAGATGGTGGCTATAGCTATAGTTATCACGAAGGTTTCCCCATTCATATGTCTGGTGGTTGATGCCTGGCTGTCATCTAGGATCTTAGCTGGAGCTATTGGTGGAATCTATGTAGGTCCTGTCCATGTGACCTGGACTTTCTCACAGCATGATGGTGTCCAAGATCAAGCATTCAAAAGAAGACTAGGCAGAAGTTGTAATACCTTGCCTTGGGGTTGTAAATGTCCTTTTTGTCATAATCTTAGGCCTGCCCACATTTAGGGGAAAAGAATCTAGTCCCTTCTCCCACCTGTTCATGGGAGGAGTGTCAGTGTCCCCCTTCAGAAGAGCATGTGGGATTGAAAATCTTATTGCAGCCATCTTGGAAAAATACAACCTACCACAAACTGAAGATGGTAAACATTTAATCAATAGCTTTTGTTGGATTTCTTTCTAGTAAAAATATAATATCATATTATTTTGTTCTATTTTGTGTTCTGTCTTTCACACAAGTAAAAAATGTAACATATTTGTAATTTTGTAAAGAGTATTCTTGAATAGTAATGTATCTTTCTGAAGAACACTGACAAATGTAATGTCCAGAGTACATGGACCCTGGCTATTAGAGACTTGCAAAATTCTGTCTTGTAACTGGAATGAGTATTTTTATTTTCTAGAATGGTTTGTGAATGCCTGATAAACTCTGACACACTTGAATGGGAAAGAACACAACTTTGGGCCCTAACATTTAAGCTGGTCCGGAAAATAATTGGGGGAGTGGATTACAAGGTATTTTTTCCTAATTATAGAAAGTAATTACTTTCAGACATGAATAATTTTTCAGTGTGTATATCTTAAAATCTGACAGGGGAAATGAAGTAGAAGCATTTACAAAATCAATATTTTGTTGTATTTCCTAAAGGGATTTAAAATTACTCAATGTTTCCTACAGCTTCTTTGCTTTCCTCTCAACATTCTTAAAAATGCATGTGGCTATATGATGAATAGGGAAGTCACCAAGCAAACTCTGGGCTCCTTCAGCCCACAGATCTTATGATTGTTGCAGCCCCTTTCAAATGAAAGAGCACAGAGCAGGGCTGTGTGGAACTGTGAAGGGATGTAGGCATCAACTGATAAGTGAGCAAGTCCTGCTTCACCTCCACTTTGACCACCTTTGAACACACATCCTTCAGCACTTATCTCTTGACCCAAAAATAAAAGCATATACTCCCTGTGTATCTTTATACAGCTTGAGATCTCCCTTGCTTCACAACCATTCTCCTGCATTCAAACCACTTTTGTTACTGTTCTGTTTGAAAGAATTATCATTACCTAACCCTGTGTTTTATGTCTGTATTTTCTCTAATCTAAAATGACTTAAGTGGTAATTATTGATTTGAATCATGATTTAATAGAAAACTAAAACTAAGAAGTTTTTTTCTCTCTCTCTCTCTTCATTTCCCTTAGAAGGTTAACATGCAGTTTTTACCTTTTTATTTGTAGGGTGTTTTAGAATTGTTTCTAATTCCTTTTATGTGTATGTTTTTGTCTTTTCTATAAGATTGGTCACACAATTTATACTCAGTAAATGCATATTGAATGGAATTTCTTCTCTATATGCTTTTTGGACAAGAAATTACAAATATTTCTATTGTTACAATAGGATAACAATACAATAGGGTAACAGTAGGGTCCAGAAAGCTTAGCACAGTGTAGAAAGATTAATTTTTATTCGTAAGGACTTTCTTTGTTCATTCAAATTTTTATTCTTTAGAATTCTATTTTGGAACATGACTCTTCTTTTGGGCTAATGTTAGGGACTCGAGTGTTAGCTCTGATTCAGAAAAATTGAAAATGTGACCTTGAAGGTAACATTTTTTTCTGAGTATATAATGTTGAAATCTTTAAATGCTTTAACTAGCACAGGGGGCATTACTTGGCTTTAACCTATGGGTTTCTTCTTCTATCAGGGTGTTCGGGATCTCTTAAAAGTGATTTTGGAGAAAATCTTGACAATTCCCAATACAGTGAGCTCAGCTGTTGTACAGCAACTTCTAGCAGCAAGAGAGGTAATTTAGACATGTCTGTAATTCATAACCTGAAAAAAGTGTAGTTTTCTGTAGTTCTATGCCTTTCAAATGTATGGTAGTTATAGACTTCCATTTGGATACTTCTATAAAAATCACTTCTAGTTTTAAAGATGCTGTTTTATTATATTTCAAAAGAAAAAATTAAGTTTAATTAAGACATGGCTTTTTTTTTTTTTTTTTTTAAAGATTTTATTTATTTATTCATGATAGTCACACACAGAGAGAGAGAGAGGCAGAGACATAGGCAGAGGGAGAAGCAGGCTCCATGCAGGGAGCCCGACGTGGGACTCGATCCCGGGTCTCCAGGATCACGCCCTGGGCCAAAGGCAGGCGCCAAACCGCTGCGCCACCCAGGGATCCCAAGACATGGCTTTTAATTAAGAAAACAGTAATATAGACATTACAGTATTTTAAACGGTTATAAGACTTTAGCCTATGGACCATTTAAAAGATATTTGTATTTTGTAATTAATGTTGCAAGAATTATTACTTTGGTCTATTGCTTTCCTATTAGAGTCTACCAATATTTAAAGCAGTTACTTAGCAACATCCATTTCATTTTTCATTAGTCTTCATTTTTTAGAGATTCTTTACATGTAAGTAAATTCCTTTATGCTGTAGATGAAACCCAATGAGTCCATGAAATAATATCTTTTAATATCTTTGTTATTGCCACTGTTGCATTTAAAGGGCTTATCTGTGGAACTAATCAAGAATAACATTGTTCTTTTATTTTTCTTAGGTTATAGCATATATCCTGGAAAGAAATGCTTGTTTATTACCAGCCTACTTTGCAGTTACAGAGATCAGGAAACTATATCCTGAGGGAAAACTTCCACACTGGGTAAATCTGGTATTTTCCAAGTTTTTTAACAGAAATTTTAATAAAAAATAGTTATATTAATCTCATTTTTGTGTGCTTACTTTTAAAATGGGTACTTATCCTGAGATAAACTATATATTTTTTATCATTATAATGTATTTCTCTGCTATCCTACTGAGACAGTTTCTTTTTCTTTTTTTTTTTAAGATTTATTTCTTTATTTTAGAGAGAAAGACAGAATGTGCCCAGGGTGGGGGTGGGTGGCCAGAGGGAGTTGGGGAGAGAGAACCTCACACAGATTCTCCATTGAGCACAGGGCCTGACATAAGACTTGATCTTACAACCCTGAGATCATGACCAGAGCCAAAATCAAGAGTTGGACGCTTAAGCAACTGAGCCACCCAGGCACCTTAGTTTCTGTATCATCTGTTAAAATATACCAGCTTCATGAAATAGCCAAAGACATGATGGTATAATTAGGAATAATCAGGGACAGATGAACTCGGAAGTAATTGTTTGAAAGGAAGTAAAAGAGAACTGACTTTTGAGTAATTTTTATATGTCAGGTATTGTATTAAATCTTTATATATTGTCTCATTTTACGTAAATGATGGTTATATTCAAAACAATCTTGATTTTATTTTTTATTCTTGTTTTTGTTTTTGTTTTAGTTACTTGGAAACCTGGTATCAGACTTTGTGGATACCTTCAGACCCACAGCAAGAATAAACTCCATTTGTGGTAAGATTATAATTTAAAATGGACTAAATAGTACCTGATTTTTAGTGAACTTTTCAACAGAATTGGCAGATGGTATCTTATATATGTCTTGGTGGTTTGTCATTTTGGTAATTACGTAAAAGCTTAATGATAGCCATTTACTTGTTTTTAGGTACTTTGTTGGCTGAATGTAGGGAGGGAAAAGCAACTACCTAGACTTGGTCTGAGCTCCAGATAGAATTGTTCTAGAAGATACGTTTCCTGGTGACCGTAGGGAACTTCTAGTAAAACACCAGGGAATCTTCAGACAACTAGAAGTCTCAACCACCTATCCTTCTGTGTCTGTGATACACAAGACTATCAGGCTCTTTAAGCCCATTCCACTTCACACTTTTGCTCTGTACTTCATTTATTTTTTCATATTTTCATGTTTTGTTACATTCTTAGAATTTGCTTTTAAGAACAAGTGTGTGATTTGGCAATTTGTGCAGTGCCTAACACTGAGTATATAGAATATTATCTAGTGACACCAAATTTTGAGCACTTCTTGTGAATTGGGTGCTATTCTAGATTGGAAATACAAAAATAAAGCAAGCAGACACTAGACAGATAATTCTCAGATTTCTAGCTTTTGTACTAAGTGGATATTAATATCATTTCATAAATTCTGAAAGTGGTGAGGGTTTGAGAAGTGATGAATTCAATTAAAGATTCGTTAAGCTTGAGGTGTCTGAGAGACATCCAAGTGACAATAGTCATTAGGCAGTTGGATATGTGAGTTGATGGTCATATGCTACATCTAAGGCCTCTAGGAACATCATGCATAAAGTTAATCATGTTGACCCTAGGCTAGAGATCTGCAAACTTTTTCTATAAATGATGATAGAGTAAATATTTTAGCTTTATGAGCTATAAAGTCTGTTGCAGCTACTCAACTCTGCTGTTGTAGGAAAGCATCAGTGTTACAATAAAACTTTATAGAAACAGGGCAAGCTGCATCTGGCCCATGGATTATAGTTTGCTGATCTTTATATATTTGCACAAATGTAACATTTTTTAGTTTGGAAGGCCTGTACAGTTAATTGGTCTCCAGCCATCTGGACTAAAAATAATCAAAGAGAATCCCCAAAATTTCTATCTAATGACAATCTTTTTTTTTTTTTTTTTTAAGATTTTATTTATTTATTCATGAGAGAGAGAGAGGCAGACATAGGCAGAGGGAGAAGCAGGCTCTTAGCAGGAAGCCTTATGTGAGACCCGGGATCACACCCTGCTCTGAAGGCAGATGCGTAACCACTGAGCCACCCAGGTGTCCCTAATTACAACCTTTTTAAAATCAGTTCCTGATTCAACATAGATATTTATTAAATATTCTTAGTGTGAATGAGGGACCAGGCATTTCTGTGTTCACATTTACTTTAAAACATTTTTTGTGATACATAGGCCGCTGCAGCCTTCTGCCAGTTGTAAATAACTCAGGAGCCATTTGTAATTCATGGAAATTGGACCCTGCAACTCTTCGTTTTCCTTTGAAAGGCCTTTTGCCATATGATAAGGTATGTTGATAAATACAGTGGAACTTTTGGTCCACCTAATATTCTTCATCCTGCATTATATGATGTATTATGCTACATTATCTCTTCATAGACTGAAGTATATATCTAATGAAAAGTAGTTTATGGTTTATCATGTAATTCTAGTATCCAAGTGGTTTGTGGTTTGTAATATTGGGTGTTTATATTCCAGTGGGCCCCCAACAGAGCACTTAGGCTAAGGAAGCTGAATCTTTATAATGGAATCCTTGCTTTTATTCCTCCTTTACAAAGTAAGGACCAAAAATGAATTTGTACTTTTCTTAAAATTTGAAGAGTGAGCCTCTCCTTTGTTAGATTTTTTTTATTTTTATTTTTTGTGGTTTTTTTTTGTTTTTAGTGTTTAAAAAATTTATTTAAGTAATCTATGCCACCATGGGGCTTGAACTTGGGGACCCCAAGATCAAGAGTCACATGCTCTTCCAGCTGACCCAGCCAAGCACCCCTTTACCCCTACCTGTGTTAGATTTTTTTTTTTAATGGGTTGGAGAGGACAAAAGTGGAGTAGAATATTCTCTAAAGAAAAAAATCTACAAGTATCAGTAAAATGAAGCGTGAGATATAGATAAAAAGCTAGAATGAAATATGATAGATTCATTATACTATCTTGGGAGTTGAAATGGTTACAGAGCAGGGTATGAGGAGGACTACAGATTTTTCATGTAAATGTTTCATGTAAAAAATAATCTACAGCGTGATTAGAAGACTAGTCCAAAAGTGTGGAGAGGGAAATAGTCAAACTAGGGTCACAATCCTGGACTCTTGTCAGCAAAACTTGGGAATGTGAAAAAGTGGTAAACTAAATGGAATTTACAGTTATCACGGTAACAGTAATATTGAGAACAGATCAGTTCATTACATACTTACTATATGCCAAAGAGTGTTCTGAGAACTTTTTTGCAATAACTCTTATTCTCAACTATTTTTTTAGTATCCCCATTATACAGATGATGACACTGAGACCCAGAGTGGGCTGGTTACTTGACTAAGACCCCATGTTTAGGAATTGTAACCAATCACCGATTTGAACTCAGACAATCTGATTCCAGGATCTACACTATTAACCCCTGTATTACCAAGTCATTTGTCCTCTCCAAATTTGGAAGTAGTGTGTGTTCACACTTGTATGAAAATGATTGGAAACTGCCTCCATCCTCTTTGATTAGACATCTGGGCAGAAAATCCTTTCCTTACAGTGATGCTTAAGACTCTCCTTTGACTGTAACTGAAATCTTTCAAAATTTTAGCCTCTGTATGACCTTGGGCAAGTCCCTTCACCTCAGTTATATCACCTATCAAATGAGGGGTGGGATCAGACAAACTCTAAGCACTAAAATCCTATGATTTTTTTCCACTAGATACTGCCTACTGTGTGAAGGTAACAAGTGCCTTTAGCAGATTTTTTTATCCCAATTTCAAATTATTTGAATTAACATTTACTTTGATCTTGAAGCAATAATTTTTTTTATTTTCTTTAAAGGATCTGTTTGAACCCCAGACTGCTTTGTTGAGATATGTATTGGAGCAGCCTTATTCCAGGGATATGGTCTGCAATATGCTAGGTTTAAATAAGCAGGTACTGTACTATGCTGGAAACCAAGTAAATTCTGCATAGAATCTGCACTGTTCTTTTCTCTTTTCTTTGCTAGAGCTAACTGAGCAAAACAGTTAAGAACTATTTGGTGATTTTTTTTAAATATATGGTTTATTAAACAATGTATTATTCCTATCATTTATATATTACTTTAAAAATGTTTAAATTAAAAAGGAGATATTTTAAAAGTTGGTTTATTTTTGCATTGCTTTTTTTTCTATAAGGCCAGTTTCAAGTATACCTTTTGCCAGAGAAACCTACACATGACTTAACCATAATTTTTTTACTTTTTTGTTTGGATGGCTCTTTTTATAACCCTTGGTATCTTCAGCGTGGCCTGACTGCTGATTTTTTTCCCCCTTTTCAGTGTATGTTTGTGTCTGGTGGTTTAACATGTGGGAGGGTTTGTGCTGACTCTGGGTTCCTTGAGGCTGGCCTCATAGTCACTGTTTTGTCTTTTCTTTTTTTCTTCCTTTATTTTTGTTCTGTCCTGTCTTGTCCTGCCCATCCTCCAATGCTCTAGACCTTGAACATTGCTCAGGTATGTTCACAACCTTACTGTTGTATTGTGACTAACGATACGCTGGCCGCTTTGTAGCCACTGATTCCATTTAGAGAATACATGTATGGTCGGGGCTTGAAATTGGCAGGACCATGCTGAGACCAAGGCCACTAAAATGAATTTCTTCTTGGGATATGAGAGTTGTTTTTGGTGGATTGTTTTTGGTTTTGGTTTTTGGTGGTTTTTTTTTTATATATATATTCTTTTTTTTTCTTTTTGCCTTTTTCTTTTTCTTTTTTTTTTAAACTAAGAGACAACACCGGGCACACAATAATGCCTGTCACTTTTTGATGTGTTGTTTTTCCTTCCCACTCCATTTTACTGTTTTTTGTTTTTGTTTTTGTTTTTGTTTTTTTAAATACTTTAGGGCTAAAGCTTGCCTTGTGGAATTTTCAGAGATGGAAAGATTTGTGGTGGCCTTTATCTTTCCAGATGATTAAAACATAAATAAATAACATCTGTAAAAACTACTTATGTTGCTTTGCCTTAAAACAAAAATTAAAAACAAAACCAAAAAGAGGAAAAAGCACTTTAATAGAGACGTTATTTTAAGAGTTGGAGTGGTAAACTTTATGCAGGGAAGGTTTTTTTTGGAAACATGGGGATTGACTAAGAAATGTCACACTCTTAGGTGACCCCACACCTGCTCGACAAACACCCTTCTTTGTCAGTCTTTGCCAGAAGTGTCCTCCTCCTAGAGTGGGCTCCTCGCAGTTGAAGTTTACCTGCGGTGGGAGAAAAACACTGTGGCCAAACTTTATAAACCAAACTCTTATACAGTCCCAAGTCTATTCCAGGACTTTTCACCTTTGAGATTTTAAGCAAAATAGTGGTTCCAGTTATTTTTGTTAAAAATTTTTGAGCCCAACATATTAAAATAGACCAGCTTTTTTTATTTTATAAAGACATTCTTGTCTAGGTTATATAAAATAGCGTTCCTGTTTGCAATACTATAGTGAAGGTTGTGCCAGTGCTTCCATTTATAAAGCCCTATTTTTAAGGACATATAGCTTGGCCATAAAACTTGCTCAGTGTTGAAACTTTGCATGCCAAACCTCACCCTAGTAGCAGTATCTCTTTTATTATTTTAAGTTTTTTTCTTCTGAAAAATTTACCAAGTTTTCCTTGTTTGGACAAGCCTATGTACATGTGAACCTGAAACTGCTTCACACTACAGTATCTGACAGTTACTTCATATAACCCGTCAATTTACTATCTTAAATACCAAGTTATTAATTCTGATCAACTTCCACTTGAGTTAGAGGTAAGTATTCAGTCAACTTTGAAAGAATGCTTCATGCTGTCTTAAAACTACTTTTTGCAATGAACTTTAAGTCATACTTGACTCAGTTTTTCTTACAGTTTGGTGGATAAATGTACCCATGGTCATTCGAGCTGCAAGTACCTTTCCCCAGATAGCCTTAGTTATCATGAGCTTTTTGCTCTTGGGATGCAGCTCTTCTCAAAGTAGAAATTGACAAAACAATTCATGGAAGAGTTTTTTTTTATTTGATTATTTTAATAACAAGTTTCAACCTAAAAAAAGTTTATGACTGAGACATAAATCCATAAAAAATAAAGTTTATAATGGAAATGCTGACAGAACATTAATATTGGTCCCAGTGTAAACATTGTCAAAAGTTCACAATTCATCAGTAATTGTTTTGGTAGAAAACTCTGTAGTGAATGGACTTGTAGATGGAAGATATATGCTGAACTGACTTGATATTATTTTTACCACCTGGAAAGTAGAGTAGAAAATGAAAATACAAAGTATAAACATATGATTAAAAATAAACAAGTTATCTTATCACATCTTTTATCATTACAGAACTATATCCTGCACTATACTTTCTTGTCCTTTCTCTAGCAATAATTTACTTAAAGCTTGAAACCTTTTAAGAGCTGTCCATATTGCATTTTCCAGTAGGAATTGGGCTATATTTTATCCTGAAGTCGGTCACATTCAGAAAGTCATAAATAATAGCCCAGCTCGGTGACCAGCAGGGTGAAGTGTTCAACGGTGGAAGAATCCTATTTTGTGTGTTTACACCACTTTGTGTTCTTTCTGCTGAATAAGAACATTACAACCAGATACACTCCTCTAGCTGCTATGTGGTAGTGTGTGAACTCTGAGTACCCTGAGATAGTGAAGTATTGACTAATCACTCAATTATCTTTGAAAGGCACCACTGAAAGTGGTATTAACTGGCATAGGATTCAATTCTGATCAGCAAAGAATATGATAAATGTAATACAAAGGGATTTCTCTTCCCAACTTGTCCTGAATAGGTATTGCTTTAAAATTGATTTCTAGCACTGAAATAATGATTTGAAATTAATGTAAGCCCATCTAAGTATATGTTAAAATTTTACAACAAAAACAGTACCAGAACTGTTGTATCAAAAGTGTCAGGGACTATTTAATATACGATATGGTTTCTTAGACTGAAAAGCATTACCATTTGTCATTTGAAATACTGGTGGGAAAGGATCAGGGGCATGAGTAGAAGTTAATGTGTTTCTATTAATACCTTGTCCCTATGTTTCCAATGCAGTTTGAACTATTATGCAGAAATTTGATTGTTAAAATACAGAACTTAGGTTCTTATTTAAACAGGTTTTAACTAAATCTGCCTATAGATATGATGTAAACTAGCTAATTCAACTTATATGCCTATATCTTGACTTAAATTTACAAAAGCTTTCAAAAAGCACTTTGTGAATAGCCATAGATAAAGCCTCCAGTGGCTTACCAACTTACCAAAGCCTAGTGATTGATAATTAATCTTTATCAGATCATTAAACTGCTTTTGTTTGTTCCACTTTGTAAAATAGTCTACAAGGTGGAGAGTATTAGTTTTAATGTACTTATATTTTAGTAATGAAAGCTAAAGCTAAACTTATTCTAAGTAGTTTACACAGATCATTTTATATTTCAGTGGAGGGTTTTTATGGTATTAATGAAATTGGCAAATAAATAAAGGAACTAAGCTATCCCAAAATTCGGTTTGAGAAATATCCTTGGCTTTAACCAAAACACCTGGAAAACGTAGAGTTAATCCTGATGGATGTTCAGCCACGCTCAGTTGCCAGGGCGCTGGATGCCATAGAAATTCCAGACTAATGTCATTCTTAACACTAAATGTAGAGGTAATTTGAGTTGTGGTGTGTATTGAAAGATCATCAGCTTTAACTATAAATTTCCTAGTTGTTCTTACTTTGTCAAAAATTGTAACATTTTTGGTTTTCCTCTTTAAATCATTAATGTATGACCATTACAACACTGTTAAAGATATGTAGGTAAAAATCCAGTTTTTAAAAATAAATGGCTAATACTAAAAAGGGATATTCCAAAATGACTCAGGTGCTAAAAACCAATTTTATTTAGTTTGTTCTTTTTTCCTGAAGTGGACCAATGAAAGACCATCATGGTTGGAGGAATAGATGATAAATTGGTTAGTTTCCAAACTAGAAGCAAATTCCCATCACTAATGAAAAATTCCTACTGGAAATCCTGGCTTTACTTCTTTTCAAATTTTTCTGACTCTTGTATACTTTGAATGATTTCACTCTAAATTTGTGTTGTCTGACATATTTCTTAGGTTGTTGGTGGTTGGCAGAACTAGTGAATTTCAAGCCCTGTACACAGTAGTTTTGCATGCTGATATAAGAAATAGTTTGTAGTGTTGTCTGTTGCACTTTGCTCTGCTTCATAATGATAATTACATTTGGAGGGAAAGTACTGTAGTCTCAACTGGTGGTGTTAATATTGCTATTTGTAAACCTGTAATGTGGTTGAACTGTGATCATGGCATTGTGTTTTTGGAAAAACTATGAAACAACCATTGATGCTTACTGTTTTGGATAAATGTTTGTTTTATTTGCATGCTTTAAGAAAGTGCAGCTATATTGGAGCTTTACAAGTTTGGAGCTGGCAAAAAGCATGCAAAAGAGGGGATGCTGTTCATTATGTTTTGTTTTTTCCAAATCTGTCCCCATTTTGCATTTTTTCCCTAAATTTAAAGAAATCATATCCCTTTTTCATGGCAAAAGACTAATAATTATGTCTAAAGTTTAGAGGAAAGGCATCTGTATTAGTAATTGTATTCACTAGAAAGGCTTCCAACTGCCTGGCTATTAAGTCATATAACATATTTTATAAAAGAAGTACGAAAATGGCTTAAAATATGGCTTACATATTTCTTTTGGTAAAAGTATATTTTTTAAATCACTTTTAAAAACATAAATCTTTTTGCCTCTAGAAAGGGAAGTTGCATTTTCATTTTTAGTGTTTAAATTCAATTATTTTTCTTGTTTTAGATTTTAAAACAGTCTAATTTAAAATTAAAGCTGCATTATGTTTGTCTTCTAAGAAGGAGGAGCAGAGATTAACTTTGAGGGTTGTTTTGTTTTGTTTTGTTTGAGGAAGTTTCCATTTCCTGAATTTTCCATATCAGGATCAACGTTACACATTGAAAAATAGATACTGAGTAATCTGGCAGTTATTCAGTTACACCTCTGCATGTAAAGTTAGCATAAACTTGTGGTGGTTGCTTTAGATTCTCATTGCTTCATTTGCTCTCATCACAATGTTTGACTCTTGAAAATTCAAGGTTTTTACATTTTGAGTTAGAATGCAAAATTAATAGTGCTATCCTCATTTCTTATGCTTCTTAAATTATCTTTTTTTTTTCAAAAGAGAAGTAACAAAATTTTCTACTGTACAAATAAATACCCTTTGTCAAGTTGAAACAATGACATGTATAGTGAAAGTCAGAAGTTAGTAAGAAGTCTGTTTTCTATGAGATCTGAAAAATAATTTTTTTTGGAACTCATCCTCTATGATAGTGTAACATGATGCAGCTTTAATAGACTAAACCTAACCTTAACTTTCTAAGTTCAACTTCATTCCATGCTTCTCAGCCTCTTGTTACAATTAATGCCCATTAACCAGTAACTCCTGAAACTAACAGGGAGGCTTTTGGAATACTGTATCTAATCTCTGCCCTACAGCACAAGCAGCGCTGCCCTGTGCTGGAGGACCAGTTGGTGGATCTGGTGGTTTATGCCATGGAGCGGTCCGAGACTGAGGAGAAATTTGACGATGGGGGAACAAGCCAACTCCTGTGGCAGCACCTCTCGAGTCAGCTCATTTTCTTTGTGCTTTTCCAGTTTGCAAGTTTTCCACATATGGTCCTTTCTCTTCATCAGAAGGTAAGTGCTAAATCTTTTGTGAGAGCCACATCACCTGTTGATTAGTATGTTTTAGACTACCATGGACTTTGCCTAGTGATTTCGGCAATGGCAGAAGTTCTGCGCCCCAATTTCTGTTTTGCACAGTGCTTTTATGGTTTCTAAACTTTTCACTTTCTTGTCACTGTAGATACTGGTTTCAGTCATTCATTCCATATATTCATAGTGCAAGGAACCGGCAGATACAAAATGAAAAGGCACTGTGGTACCCTCAAGGAGCTCCTTACTAGTGGAAAGATAAAGGAATAAACAATATGATTATAATTTAATAGTTCACATAATGGAAGCATGTTTTCCTGCAATAGGAATGAAGGAGAATAGTCCCTATTAAAAACATCAGGAATGGCTTTATCAAAGAGATCTCGAAGGCACTTGATGGACAAGTAGAAATTTGCCAAGAGGAAAAGATAGGAAAGTGTTTCTGTAGCAATAAGGTGATCATTTGGGAAAGGATAAATGTGTGTGAGAACTGGAAAGAAAAATATAAACAAAAAGTGTTGGTGAGATTAGGAAGGCAGGAAGGCAAGACCAGACATGGAAAACTTTATATGGGCAAGTGTTTGTTCTAAGGCATTTAGATCTCTTTGGGAGGTAAATGAGGAAGGGAATGACCTCATCATTATAGAAGTGGGAAAGATTACTGCTAATTGCTACATGTAGAAAGATGGTGACATAAAGATGGAGAGAGCCAAAATCAGAGGCATGAAAATTGGTAAGGGAGCCTTTGCACTGATCTGGGTGGCAGATGCTGACAGGTCAAACCAGGACAACAGAGAGGAGGAGCCTAAGACCAGGTGTGCTAAGACAGGTGTGCTGAGAAAATGACTTGGCCATGGGTAGGTAACAGAGGGAGTAACAGGAGTCTAGAATCACTCTCTGGTTTCTATTTTGGCAGTGAATGAAAAAGTGGAACAATGAGTCCAAAATAGGGAATACGGGATCCCTGGGTGGCGCAGCAGTTTGGCGCCTGCCTTTGGCCCAGGACCTGATCCTGGAGACCTGGGATCGAATCCCACGTCGGGCTCCCGGTGCATGGAGCCTGCTTCTCCCTCTGCCTGTGTCTCTGCCTCTCTCTCTTTCTCTGTGACTATCATAAATAAATAAAATTAAAAAAAAAAAAAAAAACAAAAAAAAAACAAAATAGGGAATACAAGTAGAAGAGTTGGTTTTATCATAAGATTTTAGATGCATTGAATGGAAATAAATGTTGTTATATCTGTAACATCTCTACAGCATGGATTATTTTGGGGAAACTTTTTTGTAAATATTGTTAAAATCCTTTTAACCACCAGTTACCCCCCATTGCCACTTCCACCACCATTGATCTCTGTTACAGTCTGCAGGAAATTAGAAGTGTTTTTTGATAACAACTTGAAGATTTTAAATTAAAAATCCTTTTGGTATCATGAAGTATTCTTTGTGTTTTGATGAGTTATTTGTAGTCATTATCTAATATTAAACTTGATTCTCTTGTATATGTGGTCAACTTAGTTATGTTCTAAAACATTTAACTTTTGATATTCATACCTGTTTTGGGGGTCAAGAAGGAAACATATAAAATATTAAAATAATTTAAAAGGCTTTGCTTGGTATGTCTTGAGTTGAGACTAAGTATTTTGTAAATGCCAAAGTTAGATGCTAACTTTTGGAGGACAGGGTTTTTTCTGGTTTTGGTTTTGGTTTGTTTTTCTTTAAACTTTATTATATCCATTTCTTTAGCCAGCTGTGTAGACATGTATTTAAACATCTTTTACAGTTAGCAGGGCGAGGACTGATTAAAGGCAGAGATCATCTAATGTGGGTTCTCCTGCAATTCATTTCTGGAAGTATTCAGAAAAATGCACTAGCTGATTTTCTCCCTGTCATGAAGCTCTTTGACCTTCTATACCCAGAAAAAGAAGTAAGTTTTACAAAATAGTTAATAATGTGATGGATTATGTCTAATTTATGTTAAAGAATTTTAGTGTGATTTTGTGAAAAGATCACTAGATTTGGAAGTTGAAAACTTGAGTTCTTTCCCAATTCTGTGACTAACCATAATCAGGATGGACATCAGTCCCTTTTGACATTATTTACTCATATGTAAAGTGAAGAAATTGAACTGGATTGTTTCTGAAGCTTATCTTAAATCAAAGTTAAACATCTTGGGATCCCTGGGTGGCTCAGCGGTTTAGCACCTGCCTTTGGCCCAGGGCGCGATCCTGGAGTCCCGGGATCGAGTCCCGCGTCGGGCTCCCAGCATGGAGCCTGCTTCTCCCTCCTCTTGTGTCTCTGCCTCTCTCTATGTCTATCATAAATGAATAAATAAATCTTAAAAAAAAAGTTAAACATCTTGTATAGCAAGCTCTTTCTCTGTATTCTAACTAGGTTTACAGTTTTTAAAAGCATTAAGCTCTTTTAATCCATACATATCATCTAGTGACCAAATAACATTAGTATCTGTTAATATCTTTTTTCAATTGAGTATGTTCTCCCTATTTTATTATGAGTATTTGAGTAAAATGTGATACATATTAATGATTGCCATTTTTAAAAATACATTTTATTATGGAAATTTTTAAATGCACAAAAAAGGTAGAGTACATAGAAAAATAAACTCCTGTGTACTCATCACCAAGAAAGACTTTTTTGTTTTAGTTTTCTGTTAATTTCAGGTATACAATATGATGATTTGACAGTTCTATACATTACTCAGTGCTCATCATAAGTGTACTCTTTAATCCTCTTCACCTATTTCAACCATCCCTCCCACCCACCTCCACTCTGGGAACTGTCAGTTTGTTCTCTATAGTTTTAGGTCTGTTTCTTTTTTTTTTTTTTTTTAAGATTTTATTTATTTATTTGTGAGAGACCTAGAGAGAGAGGCAGAGACACAGGCAGAGGGAGAAGCAGGCTCCACGCACGGAGCCTATGGGACTCAATCCTGGGTCTCCAGGATCAGACCCTGGGCTGAAGGCAGCGCTAAACCACTGAGCCACCCAGGCTGCCCTAGAGTCTGTTTCTTGGTTTGTTTCTCTCTCTCTTTTTTTTTCTTTTTCTTTGCTCACTTGTTTTGTTTCTCAGATTCTGCAAAGGAGTGAAATCATATGGTATTTGTCTTTCTCTGACTTATTTCACTTAATATTATAATCTCTAGCTCCATCCATGTTGTTGTAAATGGCAAGATTTCATTCTTCTTTATGACTGAATAATTTTCCATTATGTATATATACACACACATCATATCTTCTTCATTCATATCTCAATGGACCCTTGGACTGCTTCCATAATTTGGTTATTGTAGATTATCTACAGTGATAATCACTGTGGCAGTGATCATAAGAATGCATGTATCCCTTTGAATTTGTGTTTTTGTATTTTACTACCCAGTATTGCAATTGATTACTGGATCGTAGGGTAGTTCTATTTTTAACTTTCTGAGGGACTTCCATACTGTTTTCCACAGTGGCTGGCTGCACCAGATAGCATCCCCACCAACAGTGCAAGAGGGTTCCTTTTTTTCCACATCCTCACCAAAACTCATTTCTTGTGTTTCTTGAGTTCAGCCATTCTGATAGGCATGAGGGGATATCTCATTATAGTTTTAGGAAATATCCTTGCTTCATCTTTCCACTCATCTTTTTTGTTAACACTAGATAATTTTAAAGCAAGTTCTAGACATCCATGTCATTTCTCCTATCAATATACAATATATGTGTAAGTGTGATGATGTATATTATTAGTGCTTATTTAGATTATGTATTCTGAATTGTAATATGTTCTTGAAAAGCATATATGTGACTTTCAGAAATTCTAAGTTTTCAGTATATTCATCGACATTTAGTAAGATTTCATAATGTGCTTATTTTTTTAATAATATAAATTTAAAAAAATAATAATATAAATTTTTTAATGTTTTTGAATGCCCTGTGACAGTAGAAAAAACCCAACTAAGCACGAGTGAATTTCTGTTAATTTCTTGGCACGTAAAAACAATCTTATTTTATTTAGTATATGTGCTGCCAAAGTGAGCACAAGTAAAAACAATCTTGTAATAATTTCAGTATTTGATAGCTGTTAGATCTTCTGATTTGTATTCTTGAATAGTCAAAGAACAATCAATGCTAAATTAATAAAGTGTATTTTTAAAAAGAGGTATATCAAAAAAAGAGGTATATCAGCAAAGGATTATTAGAATACATATTTATTAGAATACATATAATTAGTTAATTCTCTTTCTCATAATATGCAAATTGTTATGTTTCAGTATATTCCAGTTCCTGATATTAACAAACCCCAGTCAACTCATGCCTTTGCAATGACTTGCATTTGGATTCATCTCAATAGAAAAGCCCAAAATGACAACTCCAAGCTACAGATTCCAATACCTCATTCCCTAAAGCTTCACCATGAGTAAGTAATTCATAGCTTAACAGTTGATTTTTTTAATTAATAAGTGGTGTGGTGTGGACAAATGTTAGTGTCAGTATTTGTATGAAGTATGGAAATCTCCCCACACCCACTAAGGATAAAGGTGAATATTTAATGTGCAAACGGCCTACCAAGAGAAACTAGCCAATACTTGTATCCAGAAAACAACTAGAAAATTAATTCTGTTTATATGTGTGTTTATATAAAATATATATATATATTTATATTTATATTTAATTTCCGAGTCTAATTTTTGCTTTTACATGCTTTACCTTAAAGTTTTTTTTTTCTTTAAAGGTTTTATTTATTTATTCATGAGAGACACAGAGAGAGTCAGAGACATAGGCAGAGGGAGGAGAAGGAGGCACCCCGCAAGGAGCCAGATGCAGGACTTGATCCCAGATGCCAGGACCACACTCTGAACCAAAGGCAGATGCTCAAACACTGAGCCACCCAGGCGCCCCTTAATTAAAATTTTTAATTTCCAAAAGCATGTGAAAATGTTTCAAAATTTCTTAGGTATTCAGGATCTGAGCATGATCTGACATATGTCTTCACTCCCTGGGCCACCAGACTATTTGAGCTGATCTGGCTGGTGTGCCTCCTTACATCATATCCAGAGCTGTGATTACTCAGAGAAGATGCCCTTATTAGATGGGACTTGGCTTTAGATAGTCACAGGTGTTAAGAACACCAGAACTTCCCACCTAGAACTTCTGACTACGACTGTCAAGTCTCTTCATAGGAGAGTATAGGGTAGGCAGACTTCACATTTTATTTGACTTTCCCTTTAGGAGGCATTCCTTAATCGTCTTTCACAGTGACGTCTTTAATGAAGCCACCTTGTTGTGCTTAACCAGATAGATAATAAATAGAAATCTAGATCATGAATTCATGAGTTATTTCTTCATTATCTGAACCTTAGTGCTATAATGTAGTAATACTTAACAAATATCCGTTAATTGATATCTTGTGATTACTTAAGTTCTTTTTAAAATGCTGCTCAAACTTTTATATATTTCCACTCTACATTTTGGGCAGAAACTGTAATACCCATAGGAATAAAGGTAGTATTAGTAAATCATTTTATGAAAATAAATTTTTTTTAAAATGCAGAGTTAAAGGATCCCTGGGTGGCTCAGCAGTTTGGCACCTACCTGCCTTTGGCCCAGGGCGCGATCCTGGAGTCCTGGGATTGAATTGAGTCCCACGTCGGGCTCCCTGCATGGAGCCTGCTTCTCCCTCCTCCTGTGTCTCTGCCTCTCTCTCTCTCTCTCTCTCTCTCTCTATAATAAATAAATAAGTAAATCTTTTTTTAAAAATGCAGAGGTAACTTTCTGGGAATTATTTGCATTTTTTACTGTTTAATGGTCCTTGAAATTTTAGGTTCCTACAGCAGAGTCTCAGAAATAAAAGTTTACAAATGAATGATTATAAGATTGCCTTGCTGTGTAATGCATACTCTACAAATTCAGAATGTTTTACATTGCCCATGGGAGCTCTGGTAGAAACTATTTATGGAAATGGGATTATGAGAGTACCTCTTCCTGGAACGAGCTGCTTGGCTTCAGCATCGATTACTCCCTTACCCATGAATCTGCTGGATTCACTGACAGTTCATGCCAAAATGAGGTATGTTCTTTTTACTTATTTGGTCCTGTGTTGGGGAATTGATATCAGCATAGTATAGGGATTATTTCATGATTATGTATGTGCATGTTTTATGGTCAGGTACATTTTTTTAATGATTAGGTTTATTTTATTTAAAAATGATATTATTTATTATAAGAATTCTAGAATACACAAATAAACCTCAAGAAAGTATTGCCATAATCTCTTAATGAAAAATAAGCATTATAAAAATTTTTTGGTATATGTTCTCAGTCTTTTTTCCTGTGTATAAATATATGTATTTATGGGTTGGGTTTTTCTCTTAACAAAATGGATTCTTAACTGCAATAGTCTTTTGTAACCAACTTTTCCCCATAATAATCTATCAAACACCTCTTTTGGTCTAGAGTTTTTTAAAAACATCTATTTTAATTGCTACAAAGAAGTCTTTTGTGTGGCTATATTTGATTGGTTAGCCAGTTCCACATTGTTGGACATGAATTATTTGCAGTATCTTAGTATTCTAATGATGGCTATGAAAACTACCTTTATGGCTGTCTTTGCACCTACTCATAATCTACTTCTATTAAATAATTTGCTGGAAGTAGAAAAGCTGAGTCCAGGAATATGAAAATTATAATGCCTGTACTGAATTGATTATTAATAGGATGCTTTTAGAATTGACATTATGGCTTCTGAAAGACAGAAATGGCTCTGTTGGATGTGATTCTAGAGCCTCAAGTACCCGTAGGAGCCAAGCTGACTATATGAGTGAGTGCCACATGCTGCTGAGTGAGAGAGCCAGATATTCATGCACATGCACGTATGCATATGTAGAAGGACTTGAGGCTTACTGAAGCATTGCAGGCCTTACCTCATGGTGCTGCCATTTTAGCTAATTTCTATAATGTAAGACTGTAGACTAGTATATCTAGAAGATATCTTCTCAGTTTTTTTTGAGAAGGGCTAGAATTCCAGATTTTTATATCTAGTCCATTAGCTCTTAAGTATTGGCTCAAACTTCAGACACTGTTTAGGTAAAAAAGAATGTATCTGTGGGGCATCAGTGCTAGAAGAGCCATGCTCTTTTTCTAGTGGGAAACATTATCATAGCATCATATGCGTGCTTTGCCTGCTTGTGTGACAGAGTTGAGGAAAGCCCTGTTAGGACTCAATGTTTAGATCCTAGCACTCTTTTAAGTAATTCTATAATAAAAGTCATTTAATTTCTCAAATAGTTTTAGTTACATATTTGAAAAAGAAAAACAGACTAAAACCATTCACACATGTTCTTTTTGTTTAAATTATTTTGGGGTTTTTTTTTGGTTTTTGTTTTAGTCTTTTTTTTTTTTTTTTTTTTCAATTCCAGTGTGTTCTTATGAGTCATACCCAAATTTGCTTTTCAATGAGCAAGGGATCCTGATGCACATTGAAAGCACCATGGAAACCAGAATTAATCTCAGATTATACAGTGCATCACTACCAAGTGTCCTATACAACTTAAATGATTAAAATGGAGCTCATTCATTTCATTTATATAAGTTTAGATTTATACCAAGCTCCCTATATATAAGTAAAGTAACTGCTATATCTATGTCAAAAATATGGATTTTCTGGGCAACCCCGGGTAGGGTGGCTCACTGGCTTAGCACAGCCTTCAGCCCAGGGTGTGATCCTGGAGACCTGGGATCAAGTCCCACATCAGGTTCCCTGCATGGAGCCTGTTTGTCCCTCTGCCTCTATCTCTGCCTCTCTCTCTCTCTCTGTGTCTTTCATGAATAAATAAATAAATATTTTTTAAATATATATGGAAAAAAAATATATATATATGGATTTTCTTTGTTTTTCCTCAGCCTTATCCATAGCATCGCTACCAGAGTGATAAAACTTGCTCATGCAAAATCCAGTGTGGCCTTGGCTCCAGCCCTAGTGGAAACGTACAGTCGTTTATTGGTCTATATGGAAATAGAGTCTTTGGGCATCAAAGGATTTATCAGTAAGACAGGACTTTCTGGTGTTTATAACCATTAACTTGATATTCTGATTAGGGTATGGATTTTTTTTTCCTTAACGTTAAAGAAGGAATTATGGAAAAATTTTGGAAAGTGTGTGTGTGTGTGCGCGCGTGTGTGTGTATGTGTTCATGATCAAGTCTTACATAGATTTTATTGCCTGTGACTTTTCTTCAATGTCTTTGAATTCACAGCTTTTATAATTGGTGCCTTAAATTGTCTTGTTCCTGAAGGTCAACTTTTGCCAACTGTTTTCAAGTCCCATGCCTGGGGGATCTTACACACACTTCTTGAGATGTTTAGCTACCGGATGCACCACATCCAGCCTCATTACAGAGTGCAGCTCTTGAGCCATCTTCATACTCTAGCCGCAGTTGCACAAACAAACCAGAACCAGCTCCATCTCTGGTGAGCTATTGGATGATGATCTTTCCTTTAGATTTCTTAGAAACTTTGTTGGACACGGGAAATTTAATCCTTTATAGTATTTGTATTCATTTGTCATAAATTTCCTCTGCTTCTAGAGTATTTTATTTCCAATACAGAAGAAGTAGAGGACAGCTTTTTATTTTTTAATTTTTTTTTTTAAGATTTTATTTATTTATTCATGAGAGACATAGAGAGAGAGGCAGAGACACAGACAGAGGGAGAAGCAGGCTCCATGCAGGGAGCCCGATATGGGACTCGATCCTGGGACTCCAGGATCACGCCCTGGGCCGAAGGCAGGCGCTAAACCACTGAGCCACCCAGGGATCCCTATTTTTTAATTTTTTAAAGATCTGTTATTTATTTCTTTGTGAGAGAGTGCAAGGAACAAGAGAGCATGAGCATGAGTGTGGGGAGTGGCAGAGGGAGAGGAAAAAGCAGACTCTCTGCTGGGCAGGGAGCCCATCATGAGGCTTGATCTGGGGACTCTGGGATCATGACCTGAGCAGAAGGCAGATGCTTACCAACTGAGCCACTCAGGTGCCCTGAGGGTAGCTCTTTAAATAGAAAGTTAATGGGGTGCCTGGGTGGCTCAGTTGGTTAAGCATCTGCCTTCGGCTCAGGTCATGACCCCAGTGTCCTCTGATCGACCCCCAAGACGGGCTCCCTGCTCAGTAGGGAGTCTGCTTCTCCCTCTCTTCACCCCCCTACTCGTACTCTTTGTCACTCTCTCTTTCTCAAATAAATAAAATCTTAAAATAAATAAATAGAAAGTTATTAAGGTAGTTTAGTCCTTGCCTAGTGATCTTTGGCCTGAGAATAATTACTTCCAAGGCCTTTGACAAAATGTTCTAATTTAGCCCTTTTGAATGTTGGATTTAAATACACTTCAGATTACCATTAAATTATTATGTTCCTTTAATTTTGCTCTAAGTGAAAATATATTTCAGATTGAAAAATAGAATTTTTGAAGTGCTGTATATCCAGGTGAAATTGTTTAGTCCTATAAGCTACAAGCTGTCTTTTTCAAGTGTGTAAATATTGTCAGACGGTTTTGTTATAAAATTTGGCACTCAGGTTTTTAAAACATATTAAACAAAGCTCATTCTCACATAAAGGAGAAGTGTGTGTGTGTGTGTGTGTGTGTGTGTGTGTGTTTAATCAAAGAAGAGGAATTCATAGTTTGCATATTTTTTTCCAGTTTAATTAACCTAGATTTAGATTTAATTCTATAATTGTGAAATTTTATATGCAACTTTTTCACATTTCTTTTTGTTCTTCTTTCAGTGTTGAGAGCACTGCACTTAGGCTTATAACAGCATTAGGGAGCTCAGAGGTACAGCCACAGTTCACACGCTTCCTGAGTGATCCCAAAACAGTGCTGTCTGCAGAATCTGAAGAGCTAAACCGAGCCTTGATACTGACCTTAGCTAGAGCAACTCACGTAACAGGTACAGTGAACATGCAACCACCAACAACAAAAACAGATGAATTAAAGTATGCTATGTCCCTACTGATTATTAAGAGGATAATATACTCAAAAGATCCATTTCATTTGTTTAAAAAAAAAAAGTTGTGTTAAGACTTTCACCATTTCAACCATTAATATAGGTTCTTCTGTGTACTATCACTTTAACTACGTTGAGCTTCAGTTTTCAGCTTTTTTACATCATTTTTTTTTTTTTTTTACATCATTTTTAAATAGTAGTACTTGAGGTTTTTGGTCTCAGGACCACTTTATACTCATAAAAATAAAAAAAGAAATTCCCAAAGATTTTCCATTTATATGGATTATATCAATATTTACTTTATTAGTTATCAAGATTGATGCTTTTAAAATTTTTTATTTGAATTCAATTTAGTTAATATATACTGAGTTATTAGATGCTTTTTAAATATTTTTTGATTCACTTAATATTAAACTTGTTACATATTAGCATAATGGCTTTTTTTGTGAAAAATAAGCTATATATTCTTCAAAACAAAATTTTAGTGAGAAAAGGCACCATTGTTTCACATTTTTTGCATCTCTCTTTAATATCTAATGTAAAGGAAGCTTTGCTGGATACTCATATTTACTTCTACATTTCATCTATTGAAATATGTTATTTTAGAACTGAAAAAAATATATCCTCACACAGGTAAGAGGTTGGAAAGGGGAGGAGTATCTTAATAGCCTTTTCAGATAATTGCCAATGTTCTTTGATGTCACACAAAATTGGACAAGTGATGGTTTCTTAAATGTTAGTTGCAGTGTAGATCCAAAATTCTATTCAGTAAACTTTTTGTACTCTATTACATTATAATCCTTTGGTCTATTTTGCATACCTAATGGATTTTTTTTTATCCAGGCATATTTTATAACTTCATGAATTAGTTTTTGGAAAACATTGATTCAATGAGTTACGTAGATCTCATAAGTGTTGGCACACTTCATTATGCAATATCATAAAATTACATTTGTTAATATCACTGCAAATTTCATTAGGAAAATCTTTAAGTTTTGGATTACTATCAGGCTTATAGTAGTGGATAGAAGTTTTCCAAAACTTTGATTTTTCATTTGAAAAGTCAAATTTTATCATTGGCAAAAGATGTGGTCATTTGTTTTCCTTGAAGTAATAGGTTCCCTTTGTTCAAGAAAATGCTGCTTATTGCCCAAGTCTGAATAACTGTAGTTTTTCTGTCAGATGTTCTTTCAAGTAAAAATGGAATTCCATTTAAAAAAAAGAGCTAATTTAATTCGATATTCAGACAATTGCACAAGTACTTTTCCTTTAGATGCCCATCATACTTCAGTGTGTAGCTAGGACACTGCATACTTCCATTTTTATCACAACAAAATTAGATGTATTTAAGGGCTAAGATACAGTCCTTTTCACTACTTCAGGGATATTCTAGAGTAAAACCTGCATTTTCTCCCAACCTGGGCCCCCTCCCACCCCGCCCTGCTGCCTAGTGAGAGTATAGTGAAGATTACAGTGGCTATTAGTATAGTCTGGTGCCACTGTTTGACTTGTTCTGAGGGCCAGCAGTTTTCCCTACCATTACCTTTGCCCCATTGGTACACATATGAACACAGTAAAAAGTTTAGTACTATCTTAGTATTACTATTTTAATAGTTTTGACCTCATCAAATCCTTGGAAGGATATTGGGGACCCACAGAGTCCACAGACCACACTTTGAGAACTGCTGTTTTAAAGAAATAGTTACTGAATTTGCAACCTCAGATACATCTGTGTAAACTGTCTTATTTTACATAAATTAACCCTTTTTTTAAGATTTATTTATGTATTTATTTATTCATGAGAGACACAAAGAGAAGCAGACACAAGCAGAGGGAGAAGCAGGCTCCTTTGCAGGGAACCCGATGCAGGACTCTATCCCAGGACCCCGGGATCACGACCCAAGCCAAAGGCAGACACTCAACCGCTGAGCAACCCAGGTGTCCCAATAAATTAACCTTCTTGATTTAGAGAGTTATAGTCTATAGCTATTTCAACCACTGGAAAAGATATATTTTCTCAATTCTGTTTCCTTGGCTCAATAAAGTGTTGATACCTCATTGTCAGACTGAACTACATGAGCGATCATGGTGGGCCTATGTCACTATTAGATCATTGGTGCTCTGTAACCTTAAAAAAAAAAAAAAAAGATTACAGAGGCTCCTGAGAGTCTGTTAAATGTCCAACTCTTGATCTCAGCTCAGGTCTTGATCTTAGGATCATGAGTTCAAGGCCCGAGGCATGCTGAGCATGGAGCCTACTTAAAAAAAAAAAATAGATTGAAATGTCTTCTTTTCACTAATTGTGTTCATGTTTACTAATGTAATCATTCAAATCATTCATAAACTAAGAAAATTTAGGTCTAAACTGAATATAACTAGTTAAGCAGTGAGTGTATTGCCATGGAATTCAATGCGTGTACATAACTTTTTCTATGATACCATTTATGAATTATGGGTATGATCATTTATATCTGGATTACCTCTGTTTGTTTATGTTTAGATTTTTTTACAGGCTCTGATTCAATTCAGGGAACTTGGTGTAAAGACATACTTCAGACCATCATGAGTTTTACTCCTCATAATTGGGCATCACACACTCTTAGCTGTTTTCCAGGCCCACTACAGGTAATTTGGTCTTGAATTACATATTGAATATATACAAAATCATTCTTCCATTTAGTATATATGAAATCATTTTTTCCCATTAATTCATTTCTTCCCATTAATTTCCCATTAATTCATTTCTTCCCATTAATTCTAGAGAGCTGGTTTTAGCGATATCCAAAGGAAATTAGCTTCTGTTTCTTTTTTTAAAAACCTGTACTATTCCAAAGTCTCTTGAGTTGTTCCCTGACTTACTCTAGGCCTGGATACGTTCCTAAAAATTTAATTATGGTTTCATGTTATTAGTTAACAATTTTAGAATGTTGTGAGAATTAACACATTACCTGAAAAATTCTTTCTCTTTTTTAGAACTGAAATGGGGAGAGATACAACTTAACAGAGCTTCATAGAATACACATTGTTGCACTTGACTGAATTTTTTTTTAATCATACAGAGAGAAAAACTACAAACTTGGCTTTTATACTATGGAAAAAGGAAAACCTCATCTGTCCTCTACTTTTCAATTAGCAATAATCGTGCCTCGGATAGACCTCATTGGCTGCAATACTGCCACTGCGCAAAGCTGTCCTCTACTTTTCAGAGAAAAGTTTAAGCATAATGAATATCTGCTTTATAGAACTTCCAACAGGGCTAGGGCAAGTAACTCTCAAACTTGGTAGAATTATCTAGAGGGCTTGATCAGATACAGACTGCTGAACTTCCAAAACAGGAGGTCTGAGACCCATTGGTTTAGTATAATGGATTTTCCTTTTAGAGATACTAAAATCTTTAACCAAAAGGCGCATAATTTCTTTCTTTTTTTTTTTTTTCTTTTTCCCAAAGACAAACAGAAATATCAACAGATGTTTGAGGAAGCTTTGAATTCAGGCTTGCTTGGAATATCTATTTAGGAAATCTAAGAAAGGAATCTTAGAGATTATCTAGTCAAGCCTTTATATTTTCCCATTATAGAAATTCACACCTTGAAAAAAAAAAAAAAAAAGAAATTCACACCTTGATTACTTAATTACCTGAGGTCACATAGAGTTTATTAGTGTCAGAATCAAGTCCAGAACTGATTTCTTGACTCTGGCCATTGCTCTTCATTTTAGTATAAAAGTAAACTTTTGATCTTTTTTTTTTAGGCATTCTTCAAGCAGAATAATGTACCTCAGGAAAGCCGTTTTAATCTGAAAAAAAATGTGGAGGAGGAATATAGGAAGTGGAAGTCAATGACCAATGAAAATGACATCATTACCCACTTCTCTATGCAAGGCTCTCCTCCGCTCTTCCTTTGTCTTCTCTGGAAAATGCTCTTGGAAACAGATCATATTAATCAGATTGGCTATAGGTAAGCCAGAAACCTAGATCTGCATTCTATTTAACAAGCTGTTATACCACATAGCAATATAACTTGGTTTTTACTCTCTGCTTTCCAGAGTATTAGAAAGAATTGGAGCCAGGGCCTTGGTAGCCCATGTGAGAACATTTGCAGATTTCTTAGTATATGAGTTCTCTACATCAGCTGGAGGTCAGCAACTCAACAAATGCATTGAAATTCTTAATGACATGGTATGGAAGTATAACATTGTTACATTGGACAGATTGATTCTCTGCTTGGTAAGAATATGCTTATAAGAACAAGTTTCTAAGCTACTTCACTCTCTTTTAGATCATGGTGTGTGATTGATGGATCTTGTGCTGATGATCTATAAGGATTTAAGGCAATTATACTATAATCAAGCATTGTTATCACTTCCCTAAGGAACTAGAGATTTCCCATTGTCTCATTCAGCAAGTGTGTATTAAATATCTGCTGTGTTCTATGCACAGAAAATATAGAAGTAAATAAGGCAGACATGATCTGGCCTTGTGATGCTGTAAAAAGTACAAGCAATTAGGCCTTGAGTTGATTCCCAAAGGCTCTCATTAGAGGCAGGAACTGGTAAAAAGTCATTTTATTTCTTTGCAGAGTGCTAATAATCATTTCTGTATACTTTGACAGTCAGAGTCAGAACTGAGTATTTCTGATAGCCACTCAGTATTCCCCAAATGATTTTTCCTCTTGACTTGATATCTATTTCAGGAAGAATTTTAAGAGAAGACACTGAGCCAGGCTGGAAAATGCTACTTTTTAAAAAATACTATAGTGGTGATATTTAGGGTGGCTTAATTGGTTAACATTAACCTCTTAGCTATGGAATATAAATATAAATATGGTTATGATATAGTAGGAGAAATGAGCTGTCTATAAATTGGTAAAATACAAAGGTAAGATAGAGATATAAGGAAAATATCACCAGGCAACAATGAGAAACCACATCTATCTAGGTGAGAGATTTTGACAGTGGATTAGATTTCAACAAAAGAAATAAGAAGGACACTTTGGGCAGAAGGAATGATGAGAACCAAAAATGGGCAAGAAAGTTAAATACGACAATGGAATATTACTCAGCCATTAGAAACGACAAATACCCACCATTTGCTTTGATGTGGATGGAACTGGAGGGTATTATGCTGAGTGAAATAAGTCAATCAGAGAAGGACAAACATTATATGGTCTCATTCATTTGGGGAATATAAAAAATAGTGAAAGGGAATAAAGGGGAAAGGAGAAAAAAGCAGTGGGAAATATCAGAAAGGGAGACAACATGAGAGACTCCTAACTGGGAAATGAACTAGGGATGGTGGAAGGGGAGGTGGGTGGGGGGTGGGGGTGACTGGGTGACGGGCACTGAGGTGGACACTTGACGGGATGAGCACTGGGTATTATTCTATATGTTGGCAAATTGAACACCAATAAAAAATAAATTTAAGTCAAAAAATTAAAAATGAAAGTTAAATATGTTTGGGGGAATTCTGAACAGTTAAGGGTAAATTAGACATATAATGAAATTCTAATAGTAGTGGGATATTAGTGTATTCAAACATAGACTGTCTAGTAGCAAAGCCATGCTTTTGCACAGTTCAAACATTATAATATCATTTTTCTGTTGTTTTCCAAAGGCCATGCGTAGTCATGAAGGAAATGAAGCCCAGGTTTGTTATTTCATAATTCAGTTGCTGTTACTCAAACCAAATGATTTTAGAAATCGAGTAAGTGACTTTGTGAAGGAAAATTCTCCAGAGCACTGGCTACAGAACGACTGGCACACCAAGCATATGAATTATCACAAGGTACTAATTCAAATCAGTGCTTTAGTGAATCTTTTTTAAGCTCTTCTTGGGTATTTGGCTAATTGGTTTGGCTGTTTTCTCTGTGTGGTTCTATTGTTTTCTCTCTATAGAAAAGGAAATTAACTCTCTAAACTTTCTCAAGATTCTGTTAGAGTATCTCTACTGTTAGGAATTTATCGAGACTATGGTTTTAGTAGATTGAGTACTTACATACTAAATGAAAGGGTTATTACAAATTCCTTTATACATAAATTTCTTGATATATCTTTGGGATAATAGAGATTTTTGTCAAGTAAAAGACTCTAGATTTATTTCATTGCATTGCAAAAAATAAACATGGTTTCATATTCTTTTAAAGATGACAAATTTAAATAGGTTAATTTTTTTTTTAAGAAAACAAAAAAGGATATCCTGAACATTTGCTGTTTTCTTACTTCCACAGAAATACCCTGAGAAACTATATTTTGAGGGCCTGGCAGAGCAGGTTGATCCTCCTGTGCAGATCCAGTCTCCCTATCTACCCATCTATTTTGGAAATGTGTGTCTTCGATTTCTCCCAGTATTTGATATAGTAATCCACAGATTTTTAGAATTGCTTCCAGTTTCCAAATCACTGGAGACTCTACTAGATCACCTTGGTGGCTTATATAAATTTCATGGTAAGCTTTTTCAAATTTTAATTCTATCTTATAGTTCAATTAACAGAAGTAGTTTGGGCATGACCATATGGGTAATCATGATTCTAAGAATTTTAATTGTTTTTTAATAAAAGTGTTTTGAGAATAAGTGCTGTGGGGGATCCCTGAGTGGCTCAACGGTTTAGCACCTGCCTTTGGCCCGGGGCGCGATCCTGGAGTCCCGGGATCAAGTCCCATGTTGGGCTCCCTGCATGGAGCCTGCTTCTCCCTCCTCGTCTCTCTCTCTCATAATTAAAAAAATGTAAAAAAAAAAAGAGAGAATAAGTGCTGTGTCATGATGCCATGAAATATAAAACAAATGACATAAAATATGAATAGGTAGATCATGGCAATTGTATTAAATAGCAGAAATAAAAGTGAGGTGCAACAGATGCCCCCTTTTACAGTGTGATTAATTGCCAAATGAGTAGAGAAGAAGGGTATGATATGAGTTCAGAACAGACTGATGTTACTATGAACTAACAGGTCTTGGCAGGCTTCCTGGATGATAGGATTCGATCTGTGGTATATGTGGCTTATATAAGTAGGAAGGAGAATAGAACATCCTAGGCAGGAGTCCTTTGGAAAAATCACAGCATTCTGAAAACAGTCTCCTCATTGGCTAAATTGAGAATTTAAACATTGTACCTGACAGTAGATCGCTGTAAGTGCCAGGCTGAGAAGTTTTGATCTTATAACCTGCAGGTAATCAAGAAGCTATTGAGTAAGGTCATTGCATAGAAAGCATTATTTTAGAAAGATAAATGTAGTTGTAATTGGTAGCGTTTTGGAAGGAGAAAGCCATTTCAAAGACTTAAGTCAAAAATTTCAGTTATATGGTTAGTACCTAGACAACTATGATAGTATTGGAAATGAGAAAGAAGGGACAAATAGTCAAGGAGGAAGGAACAGAACATGATTTGCTGCTTGTGAGGAGAATACAGAAAAAAAAAAATCAAAGACAACTTTAAAGTTTTAAACCAGGTGATCAGAGAATGGTGGAGTTAGCAATAGGAGTGTGAAAGTCCTAGAGCAGCCACTGTGGGGACAAAGTGTTTTTTTCCAGGCAGGGCGGGCAGTTCTCCTCAGTCCTTTATCTAAGATGCCTTCTTCCTAACCAGAAATCTGAATTTAATTTTAGCACTACAGAATAGGTATGAAGTTCAAACAAACATTCCTTTAAAAAACATTTTTTTAAATTAGGTAACATATCCACATGGTACAGAGGGGTATGCAGTGAAAAGTAGTTAACCCCATCCTAACCTTCAGCTGGCCAGTTTCTTTCTCTGTAGGAGACCACTGTTACCAGTTTCCTGTGTACCTTCCAAAGATATTCTGGGGTTATTTTTTTCCCCCACAAATAATATAGAATATATATATACATTGTTCTGCACCTGTTTTTGTTTTGTTTTGTTTTGTTTTGCACCTTGTTTTTAATGCCTTCATAATGTGTTAGGATTGACTATTTTGTATCAGT
This sequence comes from Canis lupus baileyi, assembly GCF_048164855.1. Lineage (NCBI taxonomy): Eukaryota > Metazoa > Chordata > Mammalia > Carnivora > Canidae > Canis > Canis lupus. Next base: position 72,354,711 of record NC_132844.1, on the reverse strand, counting down.
ACATAAAAAACTCATTCATGCCACATATGCCATGTTTTGACCATTTAGGCTCTTCTAATCTTTTTGCTAGTGTAAACAGCACTGTAGTGAATATTCCTTTACCTACCATGTATATATTATTAGAAGCCACCTGCCTTGTCCTAAAATAAAAATATTTATTATATGCAATAGCTCTGCATGTGAAAGTTTCATGAGTTTCTTGAAATCTTGAAAGCAGAGGGCTAGTTTTTCATTGTGGGTAAACAGATAAACATTATGATGATCTGTTTTCTTCTCCTCAGATCGCCCTGTGACTTATTTGTATAATACTCTACACTATTACGAAATGCACCTGAGAGACCGCCCACATCTCAAGCGAAAGCTTGTCCATGCCATCATTGGCTCACTCAAGGATAATCGGCCACAAGGCTGGTGTCTAAGTGACACATATCTGAAGTGTGGCATGAATGCTCGAGAAGAAAATCCGTGGGTCCCAGATGACTCCTACTATTGCAGATTGATTGGCAGACTAGTAGATAATATCCTTTTCATTGTGATTTTTTTAGACTCCTCAGAAATAACTGTATATTAATTTGTGAGAACACATTATCTTTTCAAGGTAATACTTTTATATATTCCAAAACTTCAACTTTTTCATGATCATTTTTATTTTTACTTTTGTTAAAGGTTTTGAAATCTTAAATTAGCAGCATCAAATTAGTTGCCAGATAGGCATTTACTCCATTAAATTTTATATCTAAAAAACAGACCTTATGAAGTTTATTTCAAAGAAAAAAATTCAGTTCCTAAAAAAAAGGAACTATGTATTGTAGTAAATACATCTGTTTCCTACAGGAGAACATAGAATTTTGTTGCTTTAAGTAAATCTTTAAATGCTTTTTTAAAATATTAATAGGTAATAGTAAAACTTATTTTTTCCTCTCATTTTAATGAAAAGGATGCTGTTTTTGTATTATAGTTCTTTATTTTAATTTCATGTTTTAAGTTATTAGCACATTATGCTTACTCTGTACACCGTGCCACTATTTACTAAGTAGAGCAGTTTTACATAAATGGGTGTAAGTTATTTTCCTATACAAAAGCATTTGTTTCTTGAAGTAAAAGAATTACTCATTATAAAGTAATGTTCTTACCAACTGTCATATAACTATTAAAAGAAATAGATGGAGGAAGCCTGGGGATACTCTGGTTGCATCTCTAGCTATCATGTCACAGTTTCAAAAGCACATCTGTTTAAGAGTAACCATTATACTTTGTGGTTAATCCTATGGTTGCTCTCAGTACATTTCAGTTAATGTCAAACTTAATGTGTATTTGGTTCGTATCATTTGCCTCTTACTTTCTGTTCTTCACTTCTTGGGGGCTCACAATCAGATAAGTTGATAATAAAATGAGATACTTACATGTGAAACACTTTGAGAACTGTAAAGCACTATAAATTCGAGCCATTCATCTCAACATAAACAGTTATTGCTTTAACCATCTGCACCAATGGCTGGCAAATCTCCTGGTCCATTCCCAAACTGTGACTGGAGATTCAATGAGTTTCCCAACCCAGCTGCCCATGCACTACATGTTACCTGTGTGGAGCTCATGGCCTTGGCTGTTTCAGGCGAAGATGTTGGAAACGCTCTTCTAAATGTTGTCCTGAAAAGGTGTGTATCCTGTTTCATGCAATAAGAGTCATTGTTTATTTGTAAAGAGAATGGTATTTTATTTGAAAGTGTTAAACAAACCTGTTGTCCCAAGGCTGATGCACATGGGATGGTAACTGTCTTGTGTTCCCAGATTTTGTCTTTGTAATATAGATGTAATGGAGTGAGTCCTGGACGGGGTCAGAAAACCTGGGTTTGTTCCCACCTCTACTCTTTAGTAGCTGTTTGACATGTAAGTTAGGAATAATGTTAACATCTCACTGAAGGTAGTCTTGGGCAGCCCCAGTGGCTCAGCCTTCAGCCCAGGGTGTGATCCTGGAGACCCGGGATCAAGTCCCACGTCAGGCTCCCTGCATGGAGCCTGCTTCTCCCTCTGCCTGTGTCTCTGCCACCCTTCCACCCCCTCCCCCCCATCTCTCTCTCTCTCTCTCTCTCTCTCATGAATAAATAAATAAAATCTTTAAAAAAGAAAAAAGATAATCTTCGAAGATTCCTTTCTTGAAGATCAATATTAAGTAGGGGATAATGATTGGAGAAGTATAAATATGTGGAAATTGTCTTTCATCCCAGCAGCCATTGTTAAAGGAAGCAACTAAGAAAAGCCTTATTTAGCTTTTGGGTATATTAAATTTTTCCTCAATAAAAATCCATTGTACTTTTATTGGAGTAGGTTAGTTGTTAACCCTGAATTGTATGTGTTCTCAAAATAAGATCCATTATCAAACATATTTTTATAATTTCACATTTTTATTATTTTCTCTTCACTTATAGTCAGCCATTAGTACCAAGAGAGAATATTACAGCATGGATGAATGCAATTGGACTGATCATCACTGCACTACCAGTGAGTTAATATCTATGATTTGTACGTAGTAATGGAATGCAGTTGTTCTTTGTCTCCACAAGAATAAGATACATTTAAGATGCCCTAAAAAAAAAAAAAAAAATAAGATGCCCTGCATAAGGACATCACACAATTAAGGAAGTGTTTCATATTTTTAAAATTTCTGTATTCTTATTGCTTCAGAAACCTACAGTGACTGTTTTGTCTTTTGCTTCAGATCTAAAAATCTGCCTGAGCTGTGGGTCCCTGCATCCTTTGGTCCCACTTTGTCTATCCAGCCTTACTTTTACATTAAAATCTAATCTAGGGGATCCCTGGGTGGCTCAGCGGTTTAGCACCTGCCTTTGGCCAAGGGCATGATCCTGCAGTCCCAGGATCAAGTCCCATGTCAGGCTCCCTGCATGGAGCCTGCTTCTCCCTCTGCCTGTGTCTCTGCCTCTCTCTCTCTCTCTTTCTCTCTCCCTGTCTATCATGTATAAATAAAATCTTTTATAAAAAATGTTAAAATCTCATCTACTTTTGACCACTTAACATGTTAATCTATCTAGAGCCTTTGTGCAAATAATACTTGTTAAGGTATCTTTTAAGTACTTCTAATGTGTTGCAGCATGAGACATTATATAGAACCTCTCTTCCTTTCGGTGGCTTCTCAAAAGCCTCTTCATTCTTTGCCAGCTTAGGTCCTGCTTCTTCAGTGAACCTTTCCTTGACTGTCCCTCATGTGAGGTCTCCCTTCTGTGACACACAGTTGTCTGTTGTGGGATCTTTCAGTGTCAATAACATTGTCTAATCCTGTGTTCTCCAGACGTGTTTGATTATTCACCTCTCTGAATCAATCGTTTTTTTCCTTGCACACCTCCTAATATTTATATATAAATATATATATTGACTTCTGAGTTATATATAGTTACTAGTGTTGTCTATATAACAGGTATTGGTAAGAGCAATTTACTGTGTAGTAAATATCAGATACTAAATGAACTGGACAGAGCCTTTTTTTTTTTTTTTTAAGATTTTATTTATTTATTCATGAGAGATAGAGAGGCAGAGACACAGGAAGAGGGAGAAGCAGGCTCCATGCAGGGAGCCCGATGTGGGACTCGATCCTGGGTCTCCAGGATCAGGCCCTGGGCCAAAGGCAAACGCTCAACCACTGAGCCACCCAGGCATCCCTGGACAGAGCCTTCTAACTCAGACGCTTATCCCCAGGTTCTTACTGATTAATTTGACTTACTATGAAGCCACACACTTTTGCCTTCAAAATCTCCATTACACAAAACACAAGCTAGATAAGTTTAAAAAAAAAAAAAAAAAACTAAAGAATGAGAAAGTGCCATTATTTTAGGTTTTGGAGTGGATATTGGAAATGGGGTGGAATACTGGATAAGTGATAATTTTTCATGAGGCTTTCCTGTGATTTTAAAGGAGCCATATTGGATTGTCCTGCATGATCGAATTGTGAGTGTTATCAGCAGTCCCAGCTTGACATCCGAGTCAGAGTGGGTTGGCTATCCATTCCGCCTCTTTGATTTCACTGCTTGTCATCAGTCCTACTCCGAGATGAGCTGCAGCTATACATTAGCTCTTGCACATGCTGTGTGGCACCATTCTAGCATTGGGCAACTTTCTCTCATTCCCAAGTAGGTATTATGATTTCTTAAATAAACTTTGCTTTTTTTATTTTGTGTTTTTTAATCTCATTTACACATGAGGTGTGTGTCTCATTCAACAGACTAACTTGCAAAGTGAGTTTTAATTAGAGTTTCTAGATAATGAAAAAGCTCCTTTATTTCAGAATTGTTTGAAAAAATTAATTTGTGCAAGAAATAATCTGCTATCTAATTTTCTATTACAGTTTCAAGAGGTTTAGTCAAGTGCATGCTTTTTCCAGAATATATCCCAAAAGCTGCATTTTTTTTTAATAACAAATTTATTTTTATTGGTGTTCAATTTGCCAACATACAGAATAACACCCAGTGCTCATCCCGTCAAGTGCCCCCCTCAGTGCCCATCACCCATTCACCCTCACCCCCCACCCTCCTCCCCTTCCACCACCCCTAGTTCGTTTCCCAGAGTTAGGAGTCTTCATGTTCTGTCTCCCTTTCTGATATTTCCTACCCATTTCTTCTCCCTTTCCTTCTATTCCCTTTCACTATTATTTATATTCCCCAAATGAATGAGACCATACAATGTTTGTCCTTCTCCAATTGACTTACTTCACTCAGCATAATACCCTCCAGTTCCACCCACGTCAAAGCAAATGGTGGGTATTTGTCATTTCTAATGGCTGAGTAATATTCCATTGTATACATAAACCATATCGTCTTTATCCATTCATCTTTCGATGGACACCGAGGCCAAAAGCTGCATTTTGAACTGAATAACTCATATTAGCCTATTTTCTGATTATTTTTCTTGACTATAAAATTGGTATAATTAGATTCAGATTTCTTGAGGATGGCATTTATATTAGATTGGTTATTTTCTTTTTATTTCAAATACAGTTTTTTACTGCTATTCAAAAGTAGAGCATTCCTAAGAAACCTTCCATAAGCCAAAATGACATAGAGTGAAGTGTGTCCCCCTTTCTGAAAGTTCATGTTACGCCAATACACTTTTACAGAAAACCTACATTAGTACCTATTTTTGCTACCCAAAAGAAAACTAAAGAGAATTTTTGCTTTTACCAAAAAGCTATTGTTTTAATAATGTAGGTCTTTTGTAAAAGTAAAGTGGCTTGACACAAGTTTTCAGGAAAACACAAGTTTTCAGGTAGGGGATACTGTAATTCATTCAGTAATTTTACTGCTGAGAATGACCCCTAAATCTGAAGTAATTTATTTTGATAATCAAATAAGAATAATAGCCAATGAGAGTATGAGATTTTAGAAAAAGAAACTTTACAAAAAGTAACAAATTATACAAATACGTGGGTAGGCCATATCAGCAAGTTCAAACAATTCAGCTGATTGGAAGTCACAAGAAATTTGTATTTTTAATCTTCAAATTTTAGGTTTCTCACTGAAGTCCTTCTTCCTGTAGTGAAGACTGAATTCCAGTTGCTTTATGTGTACCATCTTGTGGGACCATTTTTACAAAGATTTCAGCAAGAGAGAACTCGGTGTATGATAGAGGTAAACTGTAATATGAGTTTCCTGTGATAAAATCTATCAATGTTTCTTTTCCAGTGTTTTCCAAAATATATATTCTAACCATTAGTAATGAAATTAGCTTAGTAGGATCTAAGAACAATTTTAGAGCATTTAGTGTACCCATAACTTAGTATGCCTATAACAAGTTTGATGTGGGATGTATTGAATTAGAAATGCAGGGGAAATGCTCATTTTCAAAGTTAAACAGAAAGTTAAGGATGGAGAAGTACATTTGAGAGTCTGCACTATAGGACAGAGGAATTAATTAAAATCATGGGAATGGATGAAGTCAGTCACCTCTAACAAGAGTATAGAGAAAAGAAAATGAGATAAGTAGAACCTTAAAGTATGAGCCACCAAATGGAACTAAGGAGGTACAACCTAAAGTATCTCTGAAGCTGCAATTATCTCAGACATTAAGAAATAGTTTCTAGAAAGGAGATTATCTATCTCTTAAATTTTTTTTTTTTTATTTATTTATGGTAGTCACAGAGAGAGAGAGAGAGAGAGAGGCAGAGGGAGAAGCAGGCTCCATGCACCAGGAGCCCGACGTGGGATTCGATCCCGGGTCTCCAGGATCGCGCCCTGGGCCAAAGGCAGGCGCTAAACCGCTGCGCCACCCAGGGATCCCCTATCTCTTTATTTTAAGGAACATTACTGAAATATGAAGAGAAATTGCATTTAAGCCCTAGTAAGGAGCATTTTGTAGCACTTTGATTCCTTTGTAAATGAAGACCATATCAGGGCACCTGGATGGCTTAATCGGTTAAGCATCCAACTCTTGATTTCGGCTCAGGTCATGATCTAAGGGTGGTGGGATTGAGCTTTACTTTGGGCTCCCTGCTCACTGGGGAGTCTACTTGAGATTCTTTCCCTCTGCCCTTCCCCCCATTCATGTGCACGCTCTCACACACATATAACTCTCTGTCAAAGAAATAGATAAATCTTAAAAAAGATGCAGACCATATCATATATCCCATGCACATAGAGGTTTGTATGATCAGTGACAATTCTTCAACAAATGTGCTGTCTTTCTGTGTTAGTCTTATAATGGAGTCCAGCTGCATCATTCTAAATTATTGAACCATTTTTGCCCACTTAAATAATTTTATATTATTTGTTAAATAGATTGGCGTGGCATTTTATGACATGTTACTGAATGTAGACCAGTGTAGCACCCACTTAAATTACATGGATCCCATCTGTGACTTCCTATATCATATGAAGTATATGTTTACTGGTGACAGCGTAAAAGAACAAGTAAGTTAACTTTATCTTTTAATGATGTTTACTTTAGAAAACTTGAACATATGTTGATATACTTTTGTTTGAGTATTTTTGTTATGTTTTTTCTTTTAAGGGGAAAAGGTTAATATTATCAGACCTTTTTAAGGCTATGAGCACATTATTCTACATATGTAATTCCAGTAATAGTGAATACATGTTATAATTTCTCATACTTTTCCCCTTGATATTTGCAACAGGACATCTGGAAAAGACCTAGGTAGTTGATAAATAGTACTCTCATTAGGAAGAAACAATACAGAATGGCTACTTTTTAAAGACCAGAGAGGTGCTGTGTAATGAGTGAAGGAGATTCTACTTTTCGCCACAGTGACTAGGGTATGCACTATGAGGACATTGGACAGATTGCAGCATGACTTGAAGACTGAAGCCAGGAAGATCAAGGGAATAATTCATAAAGGGTATTTGAAGGAACTGGAGGTACTTAGATTGAATTTTCAAAGTCCTAGGGAATTGTTCGTGTTCTCATTATTTGGAAGGTTGCCATTCAGAATAGGCATTAGATTTGTTCTGTGTCACTTCAAAAGGCGTATAAACTCCAGTAAAGTTAAAGGGAGGCACATTCTGCTCAGCATGTAAAGAGCCAGTTCCTAGTAAAGTGATCTGAAAATGGAAAGGATGTCCTTGAATCATAACTGAGTTTCCTATCTATAGGAAACAGAAGCTTGGCTCTTTCAGAGGGAAGAGGTAGGTCAGGTAGGTGAAATGACCTCCCCTCCATAGCTTAACGTTAATTTTTTCTCTGGTAGGAAAGGAAGGTAAACTGATATTTAAACCTATGAATCCTAGTCTACTGGATTCTTGACTTGGAGCTAGGGACATGGGGTGGGGAGGATATTGACTCCCTTATTGCCTCAGCAAGATTGTCACAGTTGAGTGGGAACCAATACAGAAATGTTTTATTTAGCATATCTTTTATATCTGGACCTGAGAAACTTTGACACAGGGAATACAGAAAAGAAAAATTATTGGGCAATCTCTTCTGGTAAGGTCAAAGAACATTTGAATAAAGCTAAGAAAACCATGGAACTGCTTGATGTTTTTTATTTCTTTAAAATATTTTAAGTAAAAGTAGATCTAATATTATTTTGTTTGAATTCCAAGTATAAATCAAAACCAAAACATTAATTTATAGATAAATGTTACAGATATAAGTTATTCATATAACTTCAAAGTTTAATCATGCTTCTGTGATGATGGCATTTGAAAAGGGTGGTGAACTGGGGGCCTGGGTGGTATAGTTGGTTAAGTGTCTGACTCTTGGTTTCAGCTTAGGTTGTGATCTTGCAGTCATGAGATGGAGACCTGTGTCAGGCTCCGTGCTCAATTCGGAGTCTGCTTGAGATTCTTCCTCTCCCTCTGCCCCTCCCACTTATACTTGCTCGCTCTCTCTCACAAGTAAATAAATAAATAAATATCTTTTTTTTTTTTTAGAGAGATTTATTTATTTATTCATGAGAGACGCAGAGAGAGGCAGAGACATAGGCAGAGGGAGAAACAGGCTCCATGCAGGGAGCCCGATGTGGGACTCGATCCTCAGATCTCAGGATCACGACCTGAGCCAAAAGGCAGATGCTCAATTGCTGAGCCATGCAGGCATCCCTAAATAGATAAATCTTAAAAATATATATTTGAAAAAGAAAAGGATGGTGAGCTGGTTGGATGCATAAAATTTCTAGTGTAGGGGATCCCTGGGTGGCACAGCGGTTTGACTCCTGCCTTTGGCCCAGGGCACGATCCTGGAGACTCAGGATCGAGTCCCACCCACATCGGGCTCCTGGTGCATGGAACCTGCTTCTCCCTCTGCCTGTGTCTCTGCCTCTCTCTCTCTCTCTGTATGACTATCATAAATAAAATTTAAAAAAAATTTTTTTTTAATTTCTAGTGTAAGCTATATTAACTTTTCACAGTGGGATGACTGGCTGGCTAGGTAAGTGAGTATGTTTTTGTAAGTTGATACATATATAGACTATATGTACATACTCATATGCACATACATAATGTGTTTGAGGGAGAACACAATTTTTTTCCTCATGTAAGAGAGAAATGATTTTATTTGCTTTTGTTAAAACATAAAACACATAAAGAAACTTCTCATCCACTCCCTAGTTTATTGCCTCCATATGTGTATAAAGCACTTTTTTAAGGGTGGGAGGTTGAAATTCTCTGGTTAAAATACTTTTTAATGTGTTTATTTCTTAGGTAGAGAAGATTATTTGTAATTTAAAACCAGCTTTAAAACTTCGTCTTCGATTCATCACACACATTAGCAAGATGGAACCACCTGCAGTGCCTCCACAAGCCATAAATAGTGGGTCTCCAGCTCCTCAGTCTAATCAGGTGCCAGTGTCATTACCAGTAACTCAGTGAAGTCCTCTCATGTACGGTGTTGACAATGGAAATACATTTGTCTTTGAAAATGGACTCTAATCTATTAAATCTGAACATAATCAGGCTACATAGTGGTGTAGTAGAAGCAGTGATGTTCAGATTGTCTTATTTTGATTCAAACGATGAATCTACTGATACTTTATGACTCCCACCTCTCTATCTATATTTTTGTCTCTAAGAGATCAAGTAAGCTACATGTTGGCCATATCTATAACTGTTAGTGCTACCTAGTAATACGGAGGGTATCTGTGGTCAAATGAGTTTCATTAGATACTTCCAGTCTTTCTTATTCTAGCCACTGGTTTTATTTTTAATTTTTATTGTTAATGACTTCAGTGTTCAAATATATTGGAAAAGAGTTCTCAAATGATTTTATACATAAGTCTCTTTTGGTGTATGTTTGGGATAAGAGATTTTTTTTTTGTCAAGTGAAGGCCTCTAGATTTCATTGCATCTCAGGACCAAACACAGTTGCATATTCTTTTAAAAATGGCTTAAAATTTTTACCATAGGCTTCCAAATAAATGGGTTAATGGTTCTATCAACGTAGATTGGCAAGTTAGTTGCCTTTGCTGTGGACTTGAACTTATTGTATGAAATGAGTTGGAAGCCATGTAAGAAAATAACATAGAGGGACACCTGGGTGGCTCAGTGGTTGAGCATCTGCCTTTGGTTCAGGGCATGACCGTGGGGTCCCAGGATCGAGTCCCACATCAAGCTCTCTGCGTGGAGCCTGCTTCTCCCTCTGCCTGTGTCTCTGCCTCTCTCTCTCTTTCTGTCTCTCATGAATAAATAAATAAATAAAATCTTTAAAAAATAAATAACATAGAAATGCATACACTTAATAAAATCATGCTTAAATGGTGATTCTCCAATCTCTGTTATTTAAAACAAATTAATTGCTTTCCAAGTTTGACACTTTGACCTGGCCTATGATGCGATTCTTTAAATTTTTATAAAAAATCTTAAAATTTTTAAGTATTTGTATTTTTAAATATAGCATAGTTTTTGGTTCTTTAGGGTTTATCAGATTTTGAAAGACAAACTGTTAATTTGGGCAGAGAGAGAATGGCATTAAGATTGTAAAAGACTTGAAAAATAATCAGTAAAATCTGTTGGATAAATAAACGGTTTGATTATTTATTCAGTCTGAACAAGTGTCTGCTGTGTTCCAGGCAGTATGCTGACTGGGTTACAACAGAGAACTGGGCTGTTTCTATGGGTTGTGCACTATAGTTGGTGACTGACATTGGCCTAGGAATTAAGAGTTACTGCTTTTTGTTGGGTTTTTTTTTTTATAAAGAATCAGAGAAGTTTGACAAACCATACTTCAGATCTTTATTTCCAAATACATTCCTCTTAGACCTTTATATTCCTTGTGGTTCATATTTTTCTAATCATTAAATCTTTATTTGCCATGTAAGTCCAGCTTAAAATTTCTTTAATTGTATAAATAATTTTTCTAGGTTAATAATATCCTTAAAATTCTCCAGAAATTTTAAGCTAGAAATGAATTCAAGTATTGCTTTTAACATAGTTTCAGTATGTTCTCACTGTCTTGAAGAATATGTCTTGAGATCGTAGAATGGAAATAATTGTGACGCTGATATTATACCCACAATAAAGGAAGTGAAAATCAGTGTCACTTTCTTAAGGACAAATACATTCCAGTTAATTTATTAAAAATTCCATTTTTTCCTCTCCAACTAAAAATACAGGGATGTGATTTTCCTGAAATAGGCTTTTGAAAGAATTGTTAATCAGGCATTAGAAGAAGATAGATTTATTTGGTTTTAGAATGCACCTGAGGGGAAAATAATAATGCCTATATATTCATTGTATCCTGAAAGTTTTTCTTTCTGAAAGTTAAGAGTAATTTTAGAGTGGCTGTGTCCAACAGGACTTTCTACAGTGGTAGAAATATTCTCAATCTGTGCTGTCCAATACAGAGTCAGAAGCTACATGTGCCTACTGAGCACTTGAAATGCAGAAATGAATTTTATTAAGCTTTAATCTTTTAAATGACCCTATGTGCCTACAGTATTGAACATTATACTTTAAGATCCATCACAACTGCTCTTATCTAAAAGTAATTCAGTAAAATACTTATCTTACAGAGCCTGTAGTGTCTACAGGTCTAAAATTCTAGGTTGCATGTGAAAAATCAGGTGATAGAGGCTCTTTAACACATAGCTATTACAGCAATAAAAATCCTTTCATGGGATGGACTTCATTACAGATCCACTCAAGTTCTATAGAAGTTGAGGAAGGAGAAGGGGAAGACTTCGCTTCCCTGGTTTTGATTATACACCTGACCCTTAAACCATGCAAGGGTAGGAAATTTACAACTTTTGACTCCCCAAAAGCTTAACTACTGATGGCCTATTAATGACTGAAAGCCTTACTGATAACATTAGCAGCCATTCAACACATATTTTATATGTTATATGCATTATATACTATATTCTTACAGTAAAGCTAGAGAAAAAATGTTACTAAGAAAATCCTAAGAAAGAGAACATGTATTTTATGTTGCTGTGCTGTATCAAAAAAAAAAAAAAATATTTCTATAAGTGGGCACATGCAATTCAAACCCTTGTTCAAGGATCAATTGTAGTTTACTCTTATTTATTTTATTCCACTTCCCTCACTATATGCCTGAGCCAAGATGAGTGTTTGGGTTGTTTGAGGATTTCAGCTAATGAGACATACTATAATTTCAGTGGGTGAAGTTGAGGGTGGGGGGAGTGTTTAGAAGCCACAGATAATTCTATGTGAAATTCCCATCTGAATTAGAAGATCTTAGAAACAAAAGAAAAAAAGAAAAAAAAAAAGATCTTAGAAACAGCAGTTTGATTTCTTTTTCTACCTCCAAAAAGGCTACCAGAATAGCAGCCTTGCTTAAAATATAAATCAATATCATGTCTGAGTTTTAGACAAAGCAAAATGTGATCATTTAACATTAATGAACTTAGAGATTCACGAGGCCTAACCATTACCCATTTTACAATTGAAGAAACCAGAGCCAGAGTTTCATCTCAGCAGTCCTACAATTTTGGGGGGATGATGATTTCACTGTGGCTGTTTAAACCCTTAGTAAATCTATGTGTTTAGAAACATACAGACATAATAGAACCTTAATATAAAGAGTTTATTATAAAAATCACATCTTTTGAACAACCTGGGAATATGGTCTCTTTTCAGGTGGGGTATCTTTATCTCCTGATATCAAGAGTCCCACCCTATGTGTCTTTTTAATTACACAAAAGTTAGGATTTCCAAGTCTTGAATTTCACACCAAGAGGGAATTGGTAGCTCATATTAATTATACTAATACTTTACAAGGCAGAACATTTTTCAGAAAGACCAAATCTTTGGGAGGATAACTGTAAGCTTAAGTAAATTATTAGATTAGCTAATTATGACATTAGCTGTGAGATTTTTACAGATGTTTCCACATTTACTTAGGTGGGTTAAGGTAGTCAATAGGCTTATGATTACCCTCCCGAGCAACTCCGAAGCAAGCCAGGGTTATTGCTACTGCTGTGTTCACTGTTCGAGTTATTTCTTCTGGTGTCTTCCCCAGAGATGGGTTCACTTCCATTATATCTAATCCTGAGAGTAGCCCTGTAACAACAATTGAAAATAATGTAATTTGTTAGACAATTGACATGTTTAATTCAGTACCCTGCCTTGAAATATTATCTAGGAGTATAAATAGGTGGTGATTGCCTCATGTGATCGGCATTCTGGAAGTGTCCAGGAGGACTTGATTTTCAGATTGGGGGAGGGGGGGAAGGTATAGTTATATACTGGCTATGTTTATATACTTGCTTCTCTATTCATCCCAATTTTCACCTACCTGTTTTGTAAATTTCTTCTGTAATGTAGAGACCTTCTCTGTAAGACAGACCTCCCGTGACTGGTGTGCCCGTAGCTGGTGTGAAGGATGGGTCCAATCCATCAACATCAAAGCTCAGATGAATTGGTCTTTTTTTTCTTTTAAGAGGTAGGAAAGAAATTCCATTTAAAGTTGTGGTTTAAATGGAATATTACTCAGCCATTAGAAACGACAAATACCCACCATTTGCTTCGACATGGATGGAACTGGAGGGTATTACACTGAGTGAAAGAAGTCAGTCGGAGAAGGACAAACATTATATGCTCTCATTCATTTGGGGAATATAAAAAATAGTGAAAGGGAATAAAGGGGAAAGGAGGAAAAAGGAGTGGGAAATATCAGAAAGGGAGACAGAACATGAGAGACTCCTAACTCTGGGAAATGAACTAGGGGTGGTGGAAGGGGAGGTGGGGGTGGGGTGGGGGTGACTGAGTGACAGGCACTGAGGGGGGCACTTGATGGAATGAGCACTGGGTGTTATTCTATATGTTGGCAAATTGAAAAATAAAAAATAAATTAAAAAAAAATAACTGAAAAGAAACAAAACCATAAGAACTACAGTTAGCAGGATTCAAAATAAAAATTAAGTAACTTCAAAAAAAAAATAAGTTGGTGGCTTAATATACAGTACATAAATATAGTTCTTACCTTGCTTTATAAAAAGTAACAATCCAGTGAAGTTCCATATTTTACATGAGGGCTTTATTAATAATTTACATTGATTAGCATCAGTAGGAAATCCTTTTAATAATATTTACATTACACCCACACAAGAATCATACCTTCCTAGTAGATAGCTGAGTGCTTCTTCCATCACCTTGCCAATTCCCAGTTTATCCACTTCAGTCATTGAAAAATATTTAATACCCAGAGTTTTCAAAATGTAGCTATGAAAGAGGAGATAGTAAGATAATCCTACAATTAATAAAGAGTATAACTCTATGCCCTCATTTCCTTTCCCATTCTTTTAAAAAAAGATCATTGTGGTAAGATTCACAAAATATTTAAATTCTATGAACTATATGTATATATAAATGTATTTTTAATAGCAGGTCAATTAATGTAAAAAATCACCTGATTTATATACATAAATATTTATATGGGTATATAGATATTGACATATATACCTGGTGCTTATAATCATTTTTTTCTCATAGCTTTGACCAGCATGCCTAGCATGCAAAAGAGAAAATGAAGATAATTCACATCAAGGAATAAACTTACTGTTCCCCAGGGTCCACATCTCTTAGGCCAATATACACAATATCTTTGGCAGATAGGCAAGGAGTCACCCAAGAGAATCCTGGTACATCGGGTATCTAAAATTGCAGTATTTCCATTTGGTTAATACATGTGATTCTTGAGCAAATCTTACATTTAAAGTTAAGTTGCACATATCTTATATTTAGAACATAAATTTCAAGGCAATCATTAAAAGAAGATACAAAATTGAGAAGACACTGCCTACCTCTGCTTGTGGTACTCTATAGATGACATGTATAGGGCTACCTTCAGCCTGTGACTCAGACCCGACCTGAATCATTTGTCAGCATTTGCCTGCTCTGTGCCCCCATTCCACTGGGCCCTGCTTTTCCAAAACTCTGCTATAAAGAACTCAGTGTGCTTTTATAATTTTTCATAGCTTCTTTATTTCTCTTCTCAGTAAGGACTTAATCCCAAGGATGGTTTAGAGTGACTAGGGGAAATTTTGAAGTAGACCTTTGGTGGCTCTCCAAATGTCCTAGAGCCAAGAGTGGCTATTGCCATGTGCTAACTACACTGCAATTTTATAAACCTATCACTTGGTCATCAGTTCAGAAAGTGTTACTTCAGGGATGCCTGGGTGGCTCAGTGGTTTAGAGCCTGCCTTCAGCCCAGGGCATGATCCTGGAATCCTGGGATCAAGTCCCACATTGGGCTCCCTGCATGGAGCCTGCTTCTCCCTCTGCTTGTCTCTGCCTCTCTCTCTCTCTCTGTCTCTCTCTCTCTCTCTCGAATAAATAAATAATCTTAAAAAAAAAAAATTGGGGCAGCCCCGGTGGCACAATGGTTTAGTGCCACCTGCAGCCTGGGGTGTGATCCTGGAGACCCGGGATCGAGTCCCACGTCGGGCTCCCTGCCTGGAGCCTGCTTCTACCTCTGTGTCTCTGCCTCTCTATCTCTCTCTCTCTCTGTGTCTCTATGAATAAGTAAATAAAATCTTTTTTTAAAAAAGTTACTAAAAAAATAAATAAAAATAAAATAAAATAAATTTTAAAAGTTACTTCTGAGCATTTAACAAGGGGATTTGAATCCCCAAGTATTATTGTAAAGACCCATATTCTACAGCTACATCAGTAAAAATTGTTTTATTGATAGGCTACAGAATATCAATGAATATGAACCACAATGTTAAATCTTAATCCGGAATGTCAGCTCACATCTTTTAGAAAAATTTCTAAGGAGCAAGGAGTTCTTCCTCTTATGTAGATACAAACTTCTCATAGTAAAGATGTTAAATAATAAACCACTGTAATTCACATTTAAAACTCCATTTTTGAAAAAAAATAAAATTAAAAAAAAAACCTCCATTTTTGAAAAAGATCCCATGATGTGGAGGAGACGATTGGTAAGAATGAGAGCCTGTGTGGCAGGCAGCAGAAAGAGGTAGGTTATAGGAGACCAGTTCTGGCCCTTGCCTTGCTATGTGCTTGACATGTATCTTGAGCAAGTTAACTTCTGAATCTCTACTGACTTGCTTATAAAGGATTACTCTCTGCCCTACACACTAAAAAGTGTAGTTTAAGAATCAAAAGGAAAGATCGATGTAAAGTCAGTTTGCAAACTGTCATGTAAGGTAGAGGCACAGAGCCTCACTACCTTCATGCACCAACCCTTAAGCTTATTGGCTGCTGAGAAAATGGTTTGAGATTACACCAAAAATAAGATGGCATAGGGTTCTTCCCTTGTAACTCCTGAACCTCTTCTAAAGAGCTGATTCTTTCCTAATAGAATACCAACCAGCCTTTTACCTTTCCTTTTAGTTCCTTCAGGAGGAAAGACACAGGTTGTCCGTGCAAGTTCCCACTTGTGGTTGTCAGTGGAGTGTTGATATCAGTGTGAGCATCCACCCAAATGACACAGAGATCTGGGTGGACCCTGGCATGGCCAGAGATGCTTCCAATAGCCATGCTTTAGAGGAAAAAAAGTTTGTGTGAACATCAGGTTTGCAATATTATTACATCCATCATATTATGAACTCAGTGCTCTCACTTGGTTTTCCTTTAAGTCAAAATGGCTGATATTTCTGATAGGTTTTTAATTGGAGATGCCAATTAAGCAATTACAACAGTAGAAAAGCACAGCTTATGCTTAATTACTAATAAGTTAAGTTTGCATCAATGGCCTTACTAAATGTGATTTTAGGGGGAAAACCGCCTTCTAATAAAATTGCAAATTATTGTTTTAGCCAAAAATTAAATCTGTATAAACACAGTAGCCACACAAGAAATTCCTTAGCATGAGACACTGTTTAATTCTCAAGACTAAATCAGACTCATTTTCTGTACTCTCATCTCTCTTGGTAAATACTTCATTCTCTCAAATGAGTTACCACAGAGCTCATTTTTCTTAAAATCCAATTATTTTACAATTAGGGAGCATCACTCAGAAATCCCTGCATCCACTTCAGCCAACATACCCTGGGTGCTCACTTGCTGTTCAACGCTCAGGTGCTCTGCTTGAACTTTCTACCTGCCATACATTTAAAGACCTTCTCTTGGGGATCCCTGGGTGGCTCGTGGTTTGGCGCCTGCCTTTGGCCCAGGGCATGATCCTGGAGTCCCAGGATCGAGTCCCGTGTCGGGCTCCCAGCATGGAGCCTGCTTCTCCCTCTGCCTGTGTCTCTGCCTCTCTCTCTCTCTCTCTATGTCTATCATGAATGAATAAATAAATCTTTTAAAAAATAAATAAATAAAGACCTGCTCTTAGCCAGGTCCAGAACTTTCAAAATTCAGCTCAAACACTCCAAGCTCCAGAAAATTTTCCAGAATGGAAGAGCTAAGTGGTATTTTACACAAAATTTCAAAGATTAGGATTTGTCATACAGCGCCCATGTTCTCCCACCTGCAGATGATCAAATATCATTCAGAGAATTGTGGAACTTATAGATTCTCAAAGAGATGGCACTCTGCCTTGAAGTTTAGTTCTTGATTATCCAGCTTGATATTTGTTTTCCCTTCATATTTTTTGTCTTGGGGCTATTTGCCACTCAAAATTTCCACTTAAGATTTTTCCACTTAGGGATCCCTGGGTGGCGCAGCGGTTTAGCGCCTGCCTTTGGCCCAGGGCGCGATCCTGGAGACCCGGGATCTAGTCCCACGTCGGGCTCCCGGTGCATGGAGCCTGCTTCTCCCTCTGCCTGTGTCTCTGTCTCTCTCTCTCTCTCTCTCTCTCTCTGTGACTATCATAAATAAATAAAAATTAAAAAAAAAAAGAAGTGATCTTCGACATCACAAAATATTAAAAAAAATTTTTTTCCACTTAAAATAGAAAGTGAGCCCCGGTTTCTCTAGATTTTTTTTTTAATATTTTTTTCTTTATTTATTTATGATAGTCACACAGAGAGAGAAAGAGAGAGAGAGAGGCAGAGGGAGAAGCAGGCTCCATGCACCGGGAGCCCGATGTGGGATTCGATCCCGGATCTCCAGGATCGCGCCCTGGGCCAAAGGCAGGCGCCAAACCGCTGCGCCACCCAGGGATCCCGAGCCCCGGTTTCTCAACTGCAGTTTCATCATACAGAAGCCCTCCTTTTTTTTTTTTTTTTAAGATTTTATTTATTTATTCATAGAGCCAGAGAGAGAGAGGGAGAGGGAAAAGCAGGCTCCATGCAGGGAGCCCTACATGGGACTCGATCTAGGGTCTCTAGGGTCTCCAGGATCACGCCCCGGGCTGCAGGCGGCAATAAACCGCTGTGCCACCGGGGCTGCCCTAGAAGCCCTCCTAATGTTCTGCTTTAGAGGCAAACAGGGAGCTGAAGTGATTGACTCTTGCATCAAGAGCCATTGTCATGCTTGTACTTTTTGATCTGATCAGACTTCTGATAATGTATTCAGGGACCTTGAGAGTAGACATCAAAAAGGCTCATGCACAAAACTGGTCTTTACCACATTATTTATAATCATGAAAATTTGAAAATTACCTGAATATGTAGCAATATGGACATGTATAGTGATTTAACACCTTGATGAAAAATTACACAACAGGAATTGTATATTGTATATATGTATACATACGAAAAATATATATATTGTATATATCATGAAGTAACAGGGAAATTTATACTTTAGATTAAGAACAAAGCATAGGATAACACCATTGTTAAACAAAATCAGGTACAAGGAAAACAGTACGGTAGGAAGGAAATATGCCAAATTTGCAATTTCACTTGAAATGGTGGTTAGGAAACTGCAATTACTACTATTTTATTTATGTGTTTGTGTGTGCATTTCAGAAGTTTGAAATTATTACTTTTATAACGGGAGACATACTTGTAAAGGTTGACTTAAATGAGTTATTCTTGTTATCAGGAATCAAGTGCAATAAGATGGCTATGAACTTCCTCATGCTTAATTATTTAGGAATGTGAATTTGTACTGAATATTTTACTGAAATCCACTCATGTTGTATATTTTCTGCTGTAATAAAGATAGTGCAAGACTTCAAATAGAGCTAAGTCTCTATTTCCAGAAGAAAGTAATAACCAAAACAATTTAAAAAGTCAGAAAATTAGGTACAGAGTATTGATCAATGCTTTCCCATTCATATTTTCTCTCTTCTTACGGTTTTGGTTATGCCATTTGTGCCAGATTTCGCAGAGAGAATCATTAAACAAGACCTGTGGTCTCCACCCAGCACCAGGCTAGTCCTTCCGTTCTTCTTGACTTCTGCCACCACACCAGCCAGCTGCTCATTCGCCTTGCCCACAGACCTTGGATTCTTCACAATTTGAAAGGGAGGATCACTAGGGACATCAACAAAGGGCACGTCCCCATAATCTTTCACATCACAGTCTATAATTAAGACCAAAAAAAAAAAAAAAGACCAAAAGTTTCAGGTTACTACACAAAGATTGCAAAACAGTCCATGTAGGAAGATTCCAAATTCACAAAACAGTGTACTTTTATAAGTAGAAGCAAAGAAAATACCTGGAAGGACTGTAAAAGTTGCAAACGTAGAAACCATGTCTGTTTTTGCCTGACATCATCATCTCAGCTGTAAATTGGGCTCATGGTAAATACTTCTGGAATCAATCCAGTGAGGCTGGACACCAAAGCCTAAGAGCACTAATCTTCTGGTTTGGGCTTAACGAGTGGCCTCACTGTCTTTATCTCTATATGGCCCTCTCTGCTTATATGCTTTCTACTCTTCTCCAGTAAGCAAGTTTTTCTATTTGTAATAAAGAAATCATTTTTTTAAAGAAGAAAATACACCAGTATTTTCTAAATTTTCTGACTATAATTAACAATTCTTGGTTTCAATCCAATCTGCCACCTGCTGAAGCAGTTCAGCTCCCTCCACTGTGCACTGCACCTATCTCATGGTAGTATTGTCAGAATTCAGTAAGAGTGTGATTAGCAACAAGCATCACACGTCAGGGAGCTCAGGAAATAAAGGCTTAATTATTATACCTTTTTAATAAGGAGAAATCACAGGTAACTTGAAGTTCCTAAGGACCTGGGTGGACTTCCTAGAAGGCCTTGCATTAGGAGGCTTCAAGATACAGACTTCATGTAAAACTGTGACATGAGATCAGTCATTTCTACAACCCTTCTGTTCTCTATCCCCCCTCCTTTTTTCAGCTTCATGACATAATTCTTACTTACTAAAATTCATTTTAAGTGTACAGGTCAGTAAGTTTTAGAAATATCTACAGTCTTGTAACTGCCACCATAATCAAGATTAGAACACTTTCATTACCCCCCCAAAATTCCCTAATGCCCCTTTGCGGTCATTCCCTGCGCCCACACCAAGGCAACTGCTGATGAGCTTTCTGCTGCTATGCTTCTGTCTTTTCTAGAATTTCATGTAAAAGCAATCATGCAGTAGGTAGTCTTTTGTGTCTGGGCTCTTCCGCTTAGCATGTTGTCTTTGGGGTTCATCCATGTTTTTGCCTGTGTCAGTGGTCTATTCCTTTTTACTGTTGGTTACTGTTCCATAGTCTGGACGTACCACTTGTCATGGATCCCTTCACCAGCTGATAGGTATGTTGTTGTTTCCCTTCTTTTGGTTATTATAAATAATGCTGCTAGAAGCATTCAAGTACAAGTCTTTGTATAGATATGTTTTCACTTTTCTCGGGTAAATACCTAGGAGTAGATTTTCTGGGCCAAAAGGCAAATGTATATTTATTTAAGAAACTTCCAAACTGGGCAGCCCCAGTGTCCAAATGCAGAGGCTCAACTGCTGAGCCACCCAGGCATCCCATCTGGTCATCTTTCAATGGAAAAATTACCTTGTTCCTTAAGTTTCTCCAGCAGGCCAGCCTTCCTCAGTGCTGTGGGGCCTTTTTCCACCCCTCCTCGTGGCTGAATGATTAAAAGAAATAAAATAATTCAGACGTGATCAGATGTCCACAATAGAAAATCTCTTCATTCTTTAACCAAGTGAATAGTAACTATCATTTTTTTAGTTCCTACAGAGCCAGGAATTTTTTTAAATAATAAATTTATTTTTTATTGGTGTTCAATTTGCCAACATACAGAATAACACCCAGTGCTCATCCCGTCAAGTGCCCCCCTTAGTGCCCATCACCCATTCACCCCCACCCCCCCGCCCTCCTCCCCTTCCACCACCCCTAGTTCGTTTCCCAGAGTTAAGAGTCTTCATGTTCTGTCTCCCTTTCTGATATTTCCTACCCATTTCTTCTCCCTTCCCTTCCATTCCCTTCCACTATTATTTATATTCCCCAAATGAATGAGACCTATAATGTTTGTCCTTCTCCGATTGACTTATTTCACTCAGCATAATACCCTCCAGTTCCATCCACGTTGAAGCAAATGGTGGGTATTTGTCATTTCTAAGGGCTGAGTAATATTCCATTCCATTCCATTGTATACATAGACCACATCTTCTTTATCCATTCATCTTTCGATGGACACCGAGGCAGAGCCAGGAATTTATACCATCTCCTTGAAGCATCCCAGAAAGGCAGATTGAGTTAGATTGAGTTAGTCCTATGCCAAATATGAGGATCTAGAATCAGAAAGGTTATATAATTTTCCTGTAGACACACAGCTAACAAGCGGAAGAGCCTTTGTTCATAACAGGTTCTTTGGATTCCAGAACCTGCATCTCCTCTTCCCATGACAGACACCACACTGTCAACATGGTGAACATGTATTTTGTTCAAAACCACTCTGATAGAGATACAGTCACTAAAAAGAGAGGGCTTCTGTTTTTGAGGAACTCATAAGCTAATAGGGAATTTGTATACTTAACCCCAATTACAGTACTTTGGAGATATGCTTCAGTGTAGACACAAGATATCATAGTAACAAAAACAGGATGCTCCTGATTCTGCTGGGGACAGAGCGTGTCAAGCAAGGCTGCATGGAGTAGATGTCATTTCAGCTGAGTCTTGCAACATGAGCAGGTTTTCAGGAAAACAGATTGAGTGGTAGAGCAACTTGGCTAACCCTGGAATGACTTGGATAAAAGCCTAAGAAAAAAAGAGCCTGGCATAAGAGAGCCCTACGTGCAGGTCCTCACAGCAGTGAATTAGCTGAGTTAGCAAGCTCCCAGGAAGGAAACAGGCAACAGAAATGCATCATCACCTGGGACCTGAATCCAAGATCAACCCAGTATTTCAGGTTTTGACCTGCTTAAGCACAACTAACAAGAATTCTCCCCCTGCTGTTTTTATGTCAGAGAAGTGAGCACACTTCTTCCTTGCAATAAATCCTCTCTAATTTCCTGGCAGAATAGAAATCTGAAGAAACAGTTCTTTTATGTACCTCTCTGATTCTAATTTCCAACTAGGCTTGTACACACAGAAAGTTATTTTGCATTACCCAACGACAAGATGCACCAAAAGACACATGTGTCTGTCCCTAGGGTTGGAGCTGTGGCCCCAAACGAAGCAAATATTTCTACCTAATTCCAATTACAGATGACTTGCCCTGGCTGCCAGTCCAATCCTGGATGTCAAATTCCCATTCTTGGCAACAAGCACCCACCACCCCTCTGCCTGACACATTCTGCTCTCTTCCTTCGTTCCCTTCTTGCATGACCGCCCCACACACCGTCTTCATTGAGCAGATATAATTGCCCCTTCTTTAAACCTCAATCCAGGGACCCCTGGGTGGTTCAGTGGTTGAGTGTCTGCCTTTGGCTCAGGGTGTAATCCTGGAGTCCCAGGATCGAGTCCCACATCGGGCTCCCTGCATGGAGCCTGCTTCTCCCTCTGCCCATGTCTCTGCCTCTGTGTATGTATGTCTTTCATGAATAAATAAATTAAATCTTTAAATAAAAAAGAAAAGAAACCCTCAATCCAGTGCTGCTTGGCTCAAATTTTGCCTTTCATTTTGTGTTTGTTTGCTTGGTCTTTCCTCCATTATTAGATTATAGCCCAGTGTTCTTTCAGCTTAGGGAGATATGTGGTGTAGTGCTTAGTAGATGCTCAAAAACTGTCACCTTGAGAAAACTCCCTGGACAATTCCCTTTTCCTTTCAAGCTTTAGAACAAGTCTCAAAAACCTCTTAGTTGACACTATATTTGCTCTAACACCATGGTTAAATTTCCCAGAGTGATACTTTCCATGATTCTTTTTTAGTTGTTTGATTCTAACTGCTTCTCACGATTGCTTTCTTCTTATTTCTTGGTTTATCTGCTCACTTTGGGAATCACCTCTTTAGCTCTACTGACTTTGAGGCTGGGCCCCAAGCCCTAACTGGTCACAAGTGTCAAGTCTGCTGTGGATCCACAGGCACAAGTCAGGTACATAGTCTTTGGGATTATATGATCCTGTCTGGAATCACACAGTCAAGGCTAGTAATTTAGCAAATTACTAAACGTCTCTGAGCCTTAGTGAACAGTATATTAAGTATAATACTTATCTCATTTTTTGCCATCAACTCTCCCCCACTGCTCACTGCCTTGCAAGGGAGTGAGATGGGATGAAGTCTTCTTAGACTCAACCTTCTAGTCATCTACCCTTAATCTCCTTTGTCTATTTGTAAACTTCTATTGCCTTTCGGTGAGGAGAGATGCTAATATGCTGGCCACTATTTTCCTCCTATGCTATGACTTGGTGTAGAAACATCTCTCTCTGAGTCCTTACTATCAGGAGACAATGAGCTTCATTCTCATGGGGCCAAATTTTAATAGGGGAAGAGCTGTAGCAGTAAAGAAAAAAAGTACTAAGAAAAGAAAATGCATCAGGCTGTATTTCAAAAATACTATCCCTTCAAAAGGCTATTATTCTCATAGCATTGAATCTGCTGAGATCCAAGGGCCAGAGTATGTTCAGGCTGTTGTCTGTCCGCTTCCTCCTCCTCTCCCTCAAATTTTTTGTTTTCCCTCCCGCCTTTTCTTCCTTTTGTTCAGTTATTTTAATTCTGTCTTCATCAAAGCCCATCCCAAGAATAAGGGAGTATATTGCAGTTTTGCGATTAACGCGAGCACTAGAAGAAACACTTCTATGTCAGCAAAATGTCCCCGTGTTCTGGGAGAGAACTTTGAAGGAGGACGGGGGAAGTGCAGCAGTGTTTACTGACAGTCCAGATGCAGTTCGGGTCTCTACCCTCGACCTCTCCCAATCTGTTTTGCAATAAAACGCCAGAGTGCCAAGCATGAGATCAAAGAAACGCGGCCCAGGTGGGCAAAGAGAATGTCGAAAATGAAGCCCTGTTTGAAACGACCACCATACCAACCCTAGGAGATCCAACTCACACTTTGTCTTGTGGCTTGTGTTTTTGTTCTTGATTTTCCCTGCTTTAAGCACAGACACACGCTGACATCTGAGGTCTATAATCACACCGTCTTTGCCAGGACGAGTGTGTTTGGGCAGAAGAAAAGACATTGCAAAGGGCAATGTTGCTGGCGTGTATTGGCTATCTGGGAATTTCATAAATGCATTAGTCCTTTCATCGTTGCCAACCTCCAGTTGGATTCTCTTTTCTTTCCTTTTTCTTTTTTCTTCCCTCAAAGAGAGATACACAAAGCGTTCTACCTAGCCTATGAACTAACACTTTCATAGAATCATTAAAGCTCTCAAATAATATGATTCACAAAGTTACATAAAGCAATCGCATTTAGGTTTTGCAGAATAAAAGAAGTCTGAAAATTGCTACCAATCTATGAAATGTTTCTAGGCATGAATACATGACCTGACCAATGTGTTTTCATAGAATCCTCTCACCTTTACACAGGCACTCTAAAACCCAAAGCTATAATACAGAAATAGCCCATTTCCATTCAAATAAAAATACATTCTCTTGAACAATACAAAGAAAAATTTAGTAGATTCAAGTAAAATTGGCTGCAGCTGAGATTAGGAGTCCCAAGAATAACTGAGTTTGTGACCACAGTTCTCCAATGTTGCAAAATGGTTAAGAGGACTTTAAAATCCATATTTCAGGCCCGTCGTACCAGGGAACTGAACTAAAAAGACATTAACAGCTTACTAATTCTAAAGTCTGAAACTTTGTAATGAATTCATTATGCAAGGCCACACTTTTTACTCACCTGGCCCTTTGAGAAAGGCGCTCCGATGATCCCAATGGATTTTGCCGTGGAACTCATGCTCTGCTCCCTTCTCTCCACTGCACTGAGTTCTCCAGCCAGGCACCACTCTCTACAACCCTCAGTGACTGAGGACACATATTTTTTCCATTTATAACTGGGTTGAATCTGTTTACCTTATTCTAATGAGGAAGGCTAGCTCCACCCACTGCACCAAAGAACAGTCAAGTGGAAGTCTCACAAGTTCTTCATACCAGAAACAACCATGAGTCCTTTGAGTCTAGGTCTCTAATTAAATGAGACTATTCATGACACCAGTTCACTCCCATTTTACAGTCAGCTGGATGACTTGAATCTTTTCTAACCACAGCTTCGATTTCCTAAGCATGATAATCATTTCAAATCATAATCAATTAATCATAACCACATATGTAGTGTCATGGTTCTAGCTGTGGAAATGCAGGGCAGGGCACTTAACCTCCTTTAGGCCTCTGAATCCTCCTGTGTGGAA
The DNA here is from genome assembly GCF_048164855.1 of Canis lupus baileyi. Lineage (NCBI taxonomy): Eukaryota > Metazoa > Chordata > Mammalia > Carnivora > Canidae > Canis > Canis lupus. The sequence continues at coordinate 72,329,231 of NC_132844.1, read as the reverse complement.
CAGGGCTGGATCTAGAGAGTTGGTCGCTCGCATGCCTTCCAGCCCTGCAACCCTGAGTACAGGTTTCACACACTAGGATTAATGGTTAATCCATGAGACACGCCTCATGCAGCACCATGGTACAGTGTCAAGGGAAGCATATGATTTCCTTTTCTCCTTATTACTTAAAAAAATAATGCAGTATCTGATTAATAACCCAAAGATGTCACCATACAAATTTTGAAATATGGTGTGTGGGGGCGTGGAGGGATAACAATTCTTGGAATCATAATATAATCAAGATATAGCAATAAAAATAGCCAACATTAAGTTTTTATGTGCCAGATGTTGTTCTCATTTAATCCTATACCAATTGTACAGCAAGTCTTCCCATTTGTTCTATCTTACTGGTAAAGAAACTGAAGCTCAGGGAAGTTGCCAGATGCCATGCACGGATTATAGAGGAAAAGCCATGACTCAGTCTTAGGCTTTCTGGATCCGCCTAACCAGTAGGCTCTACAGCCTTAACACAGGTGAAATGTCAGCTCTCTGTGCCTGTTAAAACTGGGTGTCCCTGGAAGTTGTTTATTGTCATGCAAAAGTATGGATTTTAAAGAAAGGCATCTGAAAAATTCCTCCAGCTTTCAAGTGACTGGCATTTAAAAAGGAAAATTCATTTAGTAGAAACTAATGTCTTTTTCCTATTGATGGAAGAGAATATGATGGAGTACTTAAATGCCATAAGGGCAGGGAATTGTGTCTGCTATATTATCCCCAGGGCTGAGAACAGTGCTGGTGCATGATCCCACTCAGTACATAGTCATTGAATGAGTCAATGAGGAAACCAAGGACTCACAGATCCATTTTCATAGGACCATTTTCTAACTAGCCTTCCTTTTTCTCACTTGTGAATTTGTCTGTATAGATATTTACTTGTGGTATTTTTAACCTCTTAGGGTGTTCATGTTGCAAATAACTTTCCAACCTGTCAGTATTTAATCTGATAAATTTGTATATGTTATCACTCAAAATCTTTCATTTTGAAATAGAGAATTCTATATTTCCCCTTATGCTTTGTCTTTGGCAATTTCATGTAAATCCTTCCTATTCCAATATCAAAAATATGTATTTCTATATTTTTTTCTGTTTGCTATAGAGTTTCTTTCATACCTAGTTCTACATCCATTTATGCTGTTTAAGTCCTCCAACTATATTTTTCCCCATGAAGTCCATCAGTTTCTGCTGTGCGGTCCATTGGTTCACCACTGAATTGTATCTCCATCATGTACTAGGTTCCCCTGAAAGCATGAATCTGTCACCAAGTTCTTTTGTCTATTCCTTTGGCTTATTTCCCTGTGGCTGTACCAGGTCTGCACTGTTTTGTTATCATGGGTATGTGGTACATCTAACCATTTTGGGGGCAAGAATAACATTTTTGTTCTTCTTTTTCAAAACTGATTCAGCTACTTATAGGCTTCTATTCCCCTATATATTTAGATTAAGTTATTAGAGTCCTAAAAAAGAATTCTGCCAGAATTTTTACTAAACTTATAGGTTAATCCATAGTGATTTGCTTTCTTTCAAATTTCATTGTCAGCTTTTTTTTATACTCTAACATCCTGAAAGTTCCTCTTATATCAAGCTGAGATTACCTTCCTATTATTTGATCCATTGATCACAACGCTTCAAACCAGGTAAAACATACTATCTCTTGACTGTCATGTCTTTCTTGGGTCCTCTGTTGGTTACCCTGAATATCCCAAATACTTTACTTGGCTTTTTTGTGTTACATGACTACTATTCTCCTTCAGGTTACCACCTGGTCACTCACTTCAAAATGTCTTCTGACCTTCCTCTGCCCTCCTGGTATGTAGTTCCATCTACAACCAAGTGCATATATACATCTAGGCATCTAGAATCAATCTGGCCCATCAAAGACAAAACTGGTAAGGCTTGGCTTTTCCAGGCTACTGATAAAAATGTTGAATGGCACAGCACCTATGTAAGAGCTCCTTGGCACTCCACTAGAAAACTCAGCTCAGATTGACATAGCTCCATTAATTAATCATCAATCCATAGGTACAGCTGTTTACTCAGCTCATTCAGCCACTTCATCTTGTCTATAAGGGCACCAAAAGGAAGATTACTGAGTGTGTCCACAAATTCTTGCTACACTTTGCTACCTTTTGTCATACCAGTCTGACTTCCTTGTCAAAGGTAATGAACTGAGCCTGACAGATACAATTCTTGAAAAACAGACCGACTTCTGGCGATCGCTGCTTCCTTCTTGCTATAAACACAAACGATCTTTTCAGTCTCCAAAGTTGTCATCTCAGGACCTCTAAAGGAAGAAGACAGAAGCCCTTTTATGTATATCATCCCATCAAAGCTCTACTTTTTCCAGGCCAACTTACTTACTTACTTACTTATTTAATTATTTAATTATTTATTTAATTATTTATTTATTTATTTATCAACACTATGTATATAGTGTTGTTAAAGCCCTTTTCCTAACAATACAAACTCTTAAACAACCTCTTTCTGTCTCTTTTAAAAAATCATATCTGGTATTTCCCTGACGGTGGGACCACATTTTATTTGACTATGATCCAGAGCCACTAGGATGAGATTTGGCACATTGTGCACTCGTCTTAGTCTCTTAGGGCTATAAAATACCACAAACTGGATGACTTAAGATGACAGAAATTGGGATCCCTGGGTGGCGCAGCGGTTTGGCGCCTGCCTTTGGCCCAGGGCGTGATCCTGGAGACCCGGGATCGAATCCCACGTCGGGCTCCCGGTGCATGGAGCCTGCTTCTCCCTCTGCCTGTGTCTCTGCCTCTCTCTCTCTCTCTCTCTCTCTCTCTGCGTGACTATCATAAAAAAAAAAAAAAAAGGATGGCAGAAATCTCTTGTCTCAATTCTGGAAGCTAGAAGTCTGCAATCTGGCTGTTGCAGTACCATACTCCTTCCCTATACGGGAGGTCTTCTTTGCCTCTTCCTAGCTTCGGGTGGTGTTCCAGCAATCTTTGCCATTCCTTGTTTTGTAGATGCATCACACTAATCCTCCATCTTGACATGGCATTCTCCTTGCATCTCTGTGTTTTCACATGCCTATCTTTTTATAAGAGCACAGGTCATACTGGGTTAAGGGCTCCTCCTACTCCAGGATGGGGTAATCATCTTCACTAATTACAACTGCAATGACAGTATTCCAAATAGGGCCACATTGTGAGATACTAGAGGTTGAGACTTTCACGTATCTTTTGGGGAAATACAATTCAGAACATAGAATGACAGACATATAAAATAACTGTGGCTCTTGAGATAGAGTTGCTTGTCCAAACCACACAACTAGTTAAGTCTAAACTGAGATTAGAATCCACATTTTTAAAATTCTTCTAATGCTATTCCTGCCTCCTGTGCCACCTCTCTTCACCTATAAGACTTATTCATTCTTGTAAATGAGATAGTCACCCTATAGCTTTTAAAGTATCAAAGGGATTTTCAGCTTCTTCCAGACACTAAATCCAATGAGTGGTGAAACACAGTCTCAGAGAATTGACAAAGAATCTCCAGAAAAATTCATCATGTTCTCTACCCAAATCCAGAGAGTCAATTCAAGTTTTTATGTTATGTTTTAGCATTTGCTTTCTTTTTATTTGTTCTCTTAAATGATGAATACCCTCAAAGTCTAACTTCTCTGGAAATTGAACATAAATCAGAAGCAAAATTTTATTTTCTGCTGAAGAGTTTAGTATGTTTGCATATTAATTGACACTGGATAGCAATTTCTTATTATTGTTCAAGGAAACCAAAAATGTGCTAATTTAAGAGATGGCAAGGGTTTTTTGTCTTGTTTTATCTGGGTTTTGTTTAATAAAATATCTGGGTTGAAGCTCTGGGAACTAACTCACGTAAATATCCATTGAGGCATTTCTGGAGGAAAGTGGGTTTAGGGATCCCTGGGTGGCGCAGCAGTTTGGCGCATGCCTTTGGCCCAGGGCACGATCCTGGAGACCTGGGATCGAATCCCACGTCGGGCTCCCGGTGCATGGAGCCTGCTTTTCCCTCTGCCTATGTCTCTGCCTCTCTCTCTCTCTCTCTGTGACTATCATAAATAAATTTAAAAAAAAATTAAAAAAAAAAGAAAGTGGGTTTATGTAGTCATTTTCAAGGTTCTTTTCTCTTTGACTTTGGCTTTCTGTAATTTCAGTGTCCTGTATCTAACTGTGGATTTTTATGTATCTTTCTCCTTCTGAGATTAAAGTCAAAAGTATGTTAGGCTTTTAAACTTTGTTCTCTCTTTTTTTTTTTTCATTTTTTAATATTTCAAGTTTTTATTTGAATTTTAGTTAACATATAGTGTAATAGTAGTTTCATAAGTAGAATTCAGTGATTTATCCCTTACAACACTCAGTGCTCATCACAAGTGCCCTCCTTAATACCTATAATCCATTTATTCTCTTATCTCTTGCTCTTTTTGTCTTCTTGTGTTGCTTTTGGGACCTATCTTCTAAGCTGTTCCCTGGTTCAAGAATTCTTTCCACAGCTAAATCTGTTCAATGAATTCTCATTTTCAATTATTTTATTCCTTTTTAAAAATTTTTTTTCAGTTATTTTATTCTTTTCTCTTTCTTTCTTTTTAGTATGATTTCTTTCTTTCTATACTTATTTTCAAGTCCTCTTTTATGTCCTTAAGCATACTTAACATAGTCAGATTGTAGCCTGGATCTGGTGATTTTAGTATTTGAAATCTTTGTGGACTTTTCTTTGTTCTTATTGTTTCTTTCTTATGGTGACTTTTTTTTGTTGCCAAATCATCTTTGTTTCTATGCTGGTCATTGTTCATGAAAATATTTTAAGGAATAATGCAAGGGTATAATGAAGGTATCTTCCTCCAGAGATTGTTTCTGGGCATAGTTTCCAGGTATGTGATGGCAAAACAAGTCATGGACCAACATAAATCAAATTTAGAACCTGAGGTTCCCTGTACCACCCAGGTGAATTGAAACTTGGATGCAAAACTTTGTGAAAGCTGGTTAACTTATGTTCATCTTACTCTAAAGATGTAGCTTCTTAGGTCACAGATTTATTTGTTTTTAGCTCTCCTCTTCAATTCTGAACTTTTTATATGACCTGAGCTTTGATTTCTGTCTACTTCACTGTACAAGGCTGTCAAAACAAAAGTTAAAATTTATCAGAATTGTCAAAGGCCCCAGAACAAAAGCAGCTTCTGTTCTAGCTCACTCCCTGGAGGTTCCATTTTCCTTTTGAATTTTAGCCTCATAGTTCTTTACTGTCATATTAGGTCATCACTGCTCCTAAGTGAGCTTTGCCCAGTATTTTTCATTGTTTTCATCAAGAGGCATGATCTCAGTAACTTCACCTACTATTCTTGAAAACAAAGTCTACAGGTGGTTTTTTGAGAGCCCTCAAGCAAATTAAAGTGGGAATTTTGATTTTTGATCTTTCCAATGACATTTTCCAAAAGGGGAAATAGAAAAGTTATCCACTCTCTGGACAGATGTGTGGATGTCAGGCTCAGTTCATTACCTTTGACGAGGAAGTCAGACTGGTATGACAAACTAATGCCATCTTGGACAAACCTGCCATGGTGACCACTCTGTGACCTGAAATCTTCTTGAACACATTCCATTATTTCTTTTTGTTTACTCTTAAGAACACCTTTGGGGCACAGGCTCTTTGATCTAATCTGGAGTTACGACAATGATTCTCAAATATTTCCTCAGTGGTCTCCCAGCTCTGAAAAAAGATCTTACAGGAGCTGGGGTAATGGAAATCTACTCATCTTGAAGCCACCCATGACCTGCTTCTGTCCATAAGTCCCTTTAGTAAACTATTTCCTGGCAAGCTGGACTTAAGGGCCTTTTCCTTCATTCTTACAGCTTCTTCAACTTTTGGAGGTTGTTTTGCATATACTTTCCTTCACAGAACAGTAGACATTCTAATATGTGGACTAAGGACCCATGCAAGGAGGCCTGGCTCTCTAGAGTCAAGAACAAATGAGTCAGAGTCACCCCTGAGATCATGTCACATTTTTACTTAGCAGAGTCTAGGCAGTTTCAAGACAACTATTCAATTTTTTTAAGCCTATGTACTATAAATTCTCTGGTGAAGGTCAGATCTCCTCTGACATGTCTTAAATGCACACTTACACTCTATGGATGGTTCAGAGCACATATTTCTACTCAGAGAGAGGGGAGCTGAGGAAGGCAGAGGACTCTAGTCATCTAGGTTCCATGGTAATCTGTAAGTATTTACTAAAAACCATTGCTTGCTTCTATGCTTTTTATTATTTGGGACCCACAAGTAAAATATATAAACACTACCCTTAACTCTGGATGAATCTAGGATCACAGATTGCATGAATTTGTCATATGTCTTTAATCTCCTTTAATTTGGTATAGTTCTTCAGGTCATTTTTTTTTTTAAGATCTTAGTTATTTATTCATGAGAGACACCTAGAGAGAGAGAGGCAGAGGCATAGGCAGAGGGAGAAGCAGGCTCCACTCAGGGAGCCCGATGTGGGACTCCGTCCCAGGACTCCAGGATCATACCCTGGGCTGAAGGCAGGTGCTAAACTGCTGAGCCACCCAGTTGCCCCAAGTTCTTCAGTTTTTGTCTCTCATGAACCTCATACTTTTAGGGTCTCTCATTTTAGCTTTGCCTGAGATTTCCTCTGATTAAATTCAAGTTGTCTATTTTTGTAAGAACACCACAAAAGTAGTATTGTGTACTTCCCAATATATCATAGTAGAAAACATGTGATGTTAATTTGTCCTGTTACTACTGATGTTGACTTTAACCAAGTCGTTAAAGTGCAATCTGCCAGGTCTCTCCACAGCAAAGTTGCTGTTTTTCTCTTTGTAATTAGTAAGAATCTTATGGAATGAAACTTTGCTACTATGGAATTATCCTGTTTCTCATACTTTGACCCACTAGAGTTTAGTATCCATTGGTGATTCTTGACTAAAACAATTATTACTGTGATATGCCAAATGGTGATTGTTTATTTCCATATTTGTTACATGTATTAGTTGGAATTCTACTCTAAGGAAGAGCTTTTATTTATCTCCCACTTGTTCAGTTATTCAATTATATATATCACCATGGACTCGTGGATTCTTATTTTACTCTACGGATTATAATCCATTATCGATTATGGGCTGAATGTTTGCAGTACCCCCCAAATTCATATTTTGACATTCTCTTCTCCAATATAATAGTATTTGGAGGCAGAAGCCTTTGGAAGTAACAAGGTTTTTTTTTAAAAAATAAAAGGGAAGTAACTAGGTTTAGATGAGATCATGAGGATGGGGCCCTCATAAGTGGATTATTTCCCTTATAAGTAGAGAGATCAGAAAGCTTGCTCTCTCGCCACACATTCACAAAGAGGTCATGTAACTCCACAGTGAGATGGCAACCACCTAAAAGCCAAGAGAAACCTCAGAATGAAAACTACCTTACTTGTCCTTGGACTTCAGAATGTGAGAAATAAATTTATATTGTTTAAACCACTCAAACTATGATATTTTGTTATACCTGCCTGAGCTAAGATGTTATTATTTATTTTGTTGCTCAGATTACCCCAGATTTAGCCAACATTTTAAGTTGACTTCTGTACCTTTGTTTACATGACTCCCACATTTATTGAGCATTTCCTTTCTGGCACCACAAGATATTCCAGGCTTATCTTGTACTTCATTTTGTATTTTCCTATTATCCTGCTACTCATTTATCCAAGGAGCCCCAGGTCCTTTTATTTTAGAATGGCATATGAAAACCAAGATGTGTGCTAGGAGTACCCATTGGTACTGAGAAATCATTGCTCCTCTGTGTTCTTTCAGCTCGTTGAGCTAAGAAATAAGTATCTGTATATACTTGCGCACACACACACACACACACACACACACACACTATTCCTGTATCTGTCCAGCTGAAAATACTGTAAAAAATCACAAGTGTTTACCAATTGACATATACTGGATTGTACTGATGCTCCAATTCAATCCCATAGATTTCAAGCATTCTAACCTATTTTTCCATATTTGTAACTCCCTTTTCTGACAGCAAGAAATCTAGCTTTCATTACCCACAGTTTGTTCATTTGCTGTATGTATTTATTCTTTAAGTTCATCAAGTTCTTTGTCCATCTTTTGATCTCTTCTTTTTCCTTTCTCTCTCTCTTTTTTCAGAGAGAGAGAGAGCATGCATGCACGTGAGTGGAGATAGGGGGTGGGGGACAATGGAAGGGGAAGAGAAAGGCAGAGAGAATCTAAGGCAGGCTTCATGCCCAGCATGGAGCCAAATGCAGGGCTCGATCTCATGACCCTGAGATTGTGACCTGAGTTGAAATCAAGAGTCAGTGCTTAACTGACTGAGCCCCCCAGGCACCCCTTCTTTTTTTTCTCCTCAACGATTTTCAAAAGTTCCTTTTATATATTAAGACTATTGGTCCTTTGTTGCTCAATCGTGTTGCAAATGTATATATTTTTCTTTACTTCTTTGTTTTTGCATTATAGTAGTTAAAAATACTTTTCTCTAAGAAGTTAAATTCATTAACTGGTGTTCACTTTCTTACAAATAAGTATATACTTGAGAAAGGGGAAGAAAAGAATGTGCACTGACCAGCTTTACCTAAATGTCTCTTGTAGGTGAATAGCTGAATTTAGCAGGTTTTCACTTTCCATGTAAGCCCAGTGACTCCCTTTGGTTTAGGACTAGCAACTGCCATATAAATGGAAAAATCCACATGCGGTAACAGCCCACCAGTCCACACTAACGTGGAGAAAGGGCAGTCTGAGTGAAATGTGTGAATTATGAAATCATGCAAAAAATGTTGAACTTTTAAAAATAATTCCTACATAATTGATACATTAAACACAAGTGAATACAATCAGATGATGCTACTAGAGTGTTGTGCCTTAAATTATCTTAACTAGATTAAGATATTCTAATAAATACCATGTTATTTACAGTATTCACACGTTTGGCCAGCTCCTTTTTTCCTACCTTCTATTCAACTACAAATAAGCCCAGAAAATTATTACAAATATCAAGTGAGACATAAATAAAATATTTTACATATGTATTTATTATATGCACTGATTTATGACCTATATATTTATTTAGTTGTACTAGTTGGATTTTTCAAAGCATCTTACTGAACATCACTTTTTGTTTTTAATAATCAATAGCTTGACATAATGTTGTGAAGGACTTCATATAAACATTCATTATAATTATCATCTGGTCTTCACCTATGTGAGTTAGTGGTTTATTCCTTCAGTGCTGTTTAGGTGAGAGCTGGTTGCAGAAAGAAAAATGTAAAAACATATTTTTGTAGTAAGGCCATGACACACTAGAACTAAATTTATTTGATGTTAACAATTAAGGAATGACTGTGAAACACATAAATAAGCATTAAGCAATTTATACTGTAAATAACTGGTTTGAAGTGCCCTTTGCATTAGAAGGATTGTAGAGGCCAATGGGGACAGCAAAGGAGCTAAGAGAGTCCTAAAATGATCTATGCTGTGCATGTTTGCTTTTGGAAAACACTTGAAAAGATCATTCTTGAATAGATGTAACATCTGAACTAAACCTTATTATCTTTTAAGATCTGAGCCTCAGGCAATAAAATTTAATCTCACACAGAAACTGGAATACAGCTCTCAACCCAGGGGCAATTTTTAAAAATTCTTTCAACATTTTATCAGTTGTACTAGGGGTGGTAGAAGGGGAGGAGGGCGGGGGGTGGGAGTGAATGGGTGACGGGCACTGGGTGTTATTCTGTATGTTAGTAAATTGAACACCAATAAAAAAATAAATTAAAAAAAAAAACATTTTATCAGTTGTTAAGTACTTATTAGTGGGAACTATATGACAAGATCACAAAGGGCTTGATAAAGAAGAGAAGGAGAAACACTCCCTGGTATCTTGCTTTGAGAGGCTCCCTGGGGCAACCCGGAATGCTCTCAGCTCTGACAGATCTCAACTAGCAGAGTTCATGGCAGGGACATTAGTGCATCATTAAATAGCACAATGTTCTAGAGATTGTATTCTAACCCCCTGTGTATTAAGGGACCATGTTTTCATTTTGTCCCACCAAGAGCATTTGATAGGTAGTCAAATAAATACTTGTTAAACTGAATAGGTAAAGAATTTTAAGGGAAAACTATTAGGGCTATAATCAGAACATTTAGTCCAAACAAAGTTCTAATGGTCCTTAATAAAACGTTAACACATGTAATAATATCTTAGATATCTCCTTGGTGTTTTACAATATACAGTGCCTTTTCAAGTTAGTTATGTCATTTGATCGTTGATCTTTGTTTATATATTCCTGTTTTTCCAAATGGAAATAAACTCAGAGATACTGGTTAACTTATCCAAGGCCTTACTGTCACTGGTGGAAGCTAACTTGAAGCAGACTTATTTTTAATCCAAATGCTTTTTTTTATAATCTTTTTTATTTTCTGCCAAATTTTTTTATTTTTCTACAAAATCATAAGAATATACATATATCCAAGTAAATATGGAAACTGTATCAAAATATTTCTCCCATGTCAAGATACTCCAAAGAGAAATTATAAAATTTCAAAAACAAATTCTGTGCACTTTTCAGTTGTCATCATTGAATTGATTCAGTTTCTCCTGTGCTTTTATAAGGAGAAATTTTGATGTCTTCCCAATTACAACTTTTGTTCTCAATAAATGAGATTAGTTAACATCTTTAAATGCTTTTTTTTTTTTATGGTACTCCATCTGTTGTGTGATTTAATAAAAGATTTCTTTTTTTATAAATTTATTTTTTATTGGTGTTCAATTTACCAACATACAGAATAACACCCAGTGCTCATCCCGTCAAGTGCCCCCCTCAATGCCCGTCACCCAGTCACCCCCACCCCCTGCCCACCTCCCTTCCACCACCCCCAGTTCATTTCCCAGAGTTAGGAGTCTCTTATGTTCTATCTCCCTCTCTGATATTTCCCACTCATTTTTTCTCCTTTCCCCTTTATTCCCTTTCACTATTTTTTATATTCCCCAAATGAATGAGACCATATAATGTTTGTCTTTCTCCGATTGACTTATTTCACTCAGCATAATACCCCATCCACGTCAAAGCAAATGCTATCACTCACTAGATAATTTTGAAATATTTTCTCCCATTTGGTACAGATTTACCTTATGCAATTGCCAGATGTTACAAGTTGACACTCTTAAAATACTGTATTTTAAACCAGTTGGTTCAAATGGAGTCCCTACATTGTAACATGTGCGGCCTGGGGTTGTAGTGGAATGGCTCATCAGGATAGATTGGTTTAACCCTTGATTTTATTAAAGAGTATTAACACCAACTACTTGGTTGATCTTAATGTATTCGGCTGGAAACTCTGTCAATTAACATAACTTTATATCTGTACCTGTTGAGAGAGAAGGATCTAAGGTGAAGTAATTCATTAATTCTGATTTTTTGATGCAAGTTTTATTCAGAGTTTGAACTAAAATCTCTGAAACTAACAACCTTGGTCACCACTTTGATTCACAGGAGACTAGTCTGCCTGAGTTGCTTTTTACTATCACAAAATTGACTTTGAGGGGAAGACATAACAATAAGCAGCCTTATGAAATTGCTATCTATATTTGCTACAGGAATATTACTGAGGTCGTCATGTACTCGAACTGTTCCTTACGTGCAGTCCACTGGATGATTTCTTTCAGAACTGAGTTCTATAAAGTCTTTGCTTGGCCTGAGAAACTATTATGGGGGAAATAAATACTATGCAACTGACTTTTCTTTCAGGCTGTGTTTTCCAGGAAGCTCATAGCCAAACTTGTGTCCTACCTGTAGCCAATTATGTTGAACAGTATTACCTATTTGCAAAAGTCATGGGGATGTTATGTAAAGTTTGCACTTTACTTTCATTTTATCTGGTCCTGGTTTTTAATTTATTTTTGACTATTATATTTTATGTGTTGCCTAAAAGCACCTTCAGATTCTTAATAGTCTCAGGCATGAAAAAATAACACACACACACACACACGCACAAAAGCAATTATATTTTAAATGTTAAACGTTTTGATAGACTTTTTTCTTAAAATGCCATTGGTTGATTTATTGTATCTTTTGAAACAAAAAGAAAAAGACCCTAAATTGTTTGTGAGAGTTATGAATAGCCACAGAGAGCCAAGAGTATAATAAAACAACTTTTGTTTGATAAGTAGTTTCTCAATTGGGTGAATTTAATCTCTTTTCTCAGATTTAGGAATAATCCATTGCTTTCCACTCCCACTGAGGTCTAGCTTCTGTGCATGGTACCTCCAGAATTACAAAATTTATGCCAACAAGGCAGTTGGCAGGAGGACTATGAGTGCTCTTTACTGTGTCATGTCCACGTGCATGGACTTGGTTGCCAAATTCTATTACAAGTGAACACGTAGGAGAGTTTGTGAAACTGGGAGGAGTTTCTACCCAAGACGATTGTATGCAAATTCAAGATCTGATGCTTTCTTTCATATTGACAAAAAGAAATCACACCCTCATTAAGACACATGTAGTTCTAGTATTAGTTGAATTCCTATTGCTGTTATAAGCATACAAAAGCTAATCCTTCTAAAGAAGACTTAGAGAAAACTACAATTAAAAAATCTATAGAATAAATGCTTACAAACATACTTGATGACTGATTAAAAAAAAAAAAAAAAGAATCCAGTTGGAGCACCTGGGTGACTCAGTGGTTGAGCGTCTGCCTTTGACTCAGGTCATGATCCTGAGGTCCTGGAATCTAGTCCCATGTTGGGGTCCCTGCAGGGGGCCTGCTTCTCCCTCTGCCTGTGCCTCTGCCTCTCTATATCTCTCATGAATAAATAAATAAAATCTTAATGAAAAAAAAAGAAGAATCCAGGGCCCCTGGGTGGCCCAGTCTGTTAGGCAGCCAGCTCTCGATTTCAACTCAGGTCATGATGTCAAGACCCTGGGTCATTGCCCCAGCTCCACACTCAGCAGAGTCTGCTTGAGGATTCTTTCTTTCTCCCTCTTCCTCTACCCTCCACTCACCCTGCCACTAGTGTGCCCACACATGATCATGCACTTACTCTCTCTCAAATAAATAAATAAATCTTTAAAAAAAGAGAATCCAAGATTGCATTGGTAAAAGGGAGTGGGAAAATGGTGATCACTTCACTCATTACAACCTGAGTAATCATTCCTACTCCTCCTTTCGTCCAAACTTATGGACAACACTCTGTGCAAGGCACCTCTACTCTTTCTAGCATCAAAACAGTGGATATTTACAAACCAGCATAAGACTAAACTCCCAAGGAAGGCATTAGATCTGTTGTATAGAAACTTGTGGTTTCATAAAAGTTTTATATCTAAACATGAATATTTTTAATGAGACTAACTGGGGATATTTATCATTTCAGTAAGTCAACTCCTAGTTATTCATCAGATGATTTCTGAGATTCTTCAGAATTTTAATTTTCTTCCTACTGTGATGGACCAAAATAATATTTCTACTTATTAAAAAATGGATATGTGTTCATTGCAAAATATCTATAATACTGAAAAAATAAAGAAGAAAATTAACATTACCCAAAATCCTACCTCTCATGTAAATACTACTTATATTCTGTTATATTACCAAAGAACAATTTTGTTCTTTGGGAACAATTTCATACCTTACTTTTTTCTCTTGGAATTATTTTCTGAACATTTCCCTTATTATTAAAAATTCTTCAAAGAATACTTCTAAAAAGATATCAATATTCTATCAAGAAAAATCTATCAAATACCACAATTAATTTGAATGATGAATATTTAGATTGTATCACTCTTCACTACTGTTAAAAATACTGTGAGAATTTAAGTTATTTCAACATCTGATTTTCTATAAACAATATATAAATGAATGATAGTGGTATTTGATATAACTGCTAAATGTGGGCATTTCTCTTTTTACTTGTATCAAGAACTTTGGTTCCTGACTGAGTAAGTATTTTATGGATTAACAACTCTAATTTTCTGAAAATGTATGTTGATATAATAAATCAGCATTCATTTGTGGTTGAAGAAAGCAATATGTTCCTAACAAGCACAACATCATCTCTTTCTTTTTTTTTTAATTTTTTTTAATTTTTATTTATTTATTTATGATAGTCACAGAGAGAGAGAGAGGCAGAGACATAAGCAGAGGGAGAAGCAGGCTCCATGCACCAGGAGCCTGATGTGGGATTTGATCCCAGGTCTCCAGGATCGCGCCCTGGGCCAAAGGCAGGCGCCAAACCACTGCGCCACCCAGGGATCCCCACATCATCTCTTTCTTAAACAACTGGCATTTCCAGGTCAGCATGAGGTATGAGTATTTAGAGGCCATGGTCATGATGAGAAAAAAAGTAACGTGAGCCAAAGTTATTTTTATTATTTTTGCTTGAAAACTCCCTTCTCCCTAAGATGATCATTTTATTATTTTCTATTTTTTCTTCTGGTGGAATGTACCTCTGTAATCCAACATGATAAAGCTGAAGGTTAAAAATTATTCATAAATCAAATTTGCAACATTAGGGGATGAAATAGACTTATGATAGAATGCAGAACTATATAATTGTGTGTCTACCACATGTGAACTTGAACAAGTAATTAACTTGTTGGCACCAAAGCGCTTCTACTGTCTTTCTTTGGGGGCCTGACAAGCGGCCCTTCTGGCTTCCGAGAGGATAGATGGATAGATCTGAAGTTCTATAAAAGAAAGACTTTGGGGATCCCTAGGTGGCGCAGCGGTTTGGCGCCTGCCTTTGGCCTAGGGCGTGATCCTGGAGACCCAGGATCGAATCCCACATCGGGCTCCCGGTGCATGGAGCCTGCTTCTCCCTCTGCCTGTGTCTCTGCCTCTCTCTCTCTCTCTCTCTCTCTCTCTCTGTGACTATCATAAATTAAAAAAAAAAAAAAAAAAAAAAAAAAAGAAAGACTTTGCATCTATTGCTTTTGCCTAAAGAACACAGTATGACTATTTTGTTGTAAACCAAATAAGCCATTATGGTTTCTAATACTTGGAAGAATCATGGGGTTGTTAATTAGCAAGTGTGTGCCAAAATTCTGTCTCACCTAAAATTCTTCCCATGTGTCATTGTCATGTCAGGATCATGTAACTGAGCCAAGTGACGATTGGGCAAATGTCTGTTTATCTTCATTAATATAAAGACATACTGCATTCAACAGGCCCTAGATGGATAGATTGTTGCTTAAACAATATGGTTAACTTTTCTTCAACTTACCAAAGAAAGCAGATAATTCTTAGAGTAGCATGTTATTCTATGTGACTTCAGTGCAGTCCAGATGAATGTGTGAGTCCATCCATTCTACAGGCTCTCATACAAATGCCAAGATAGGGCAGCCCAGGTGGCTCAGTGGTTTAGCGCCGCCTTCGGCCCAGGGCATGATCCCAGAGTCCTGGGATCAAGTCCCATGTCGAGCTCCCTGCATGGAGCCTGCCTCTCCCCCTGCCTGTGTCTCTGCCTCTCTCTCTCTCTCTCTCTCTCTCTCTCATGAATAAGTAAATAAAATCTTTTTTTAAATGCCAAGATAAATCTAATATCAAATAAGAATGTTTTCCCAGCTTAAAACAGAGGCAGCTCTCTCAGCAGCTAGAGTTGGGGGATGGTTAGCAGTGTGTAACTAGTTTCTCAAACAACTTAAAGGTGCCATTGCAAGGGGAGCTTGGAGCTCCATCCTGTGAGTCTTCCACCAGAGTCGTTTGTGGAATATATGACTGTTAGCACTCTCTGCATCATTACAGGTTAGAAGATTGTGCAGTGTGGTAAGAAGTCCATAGATTCTGGAATCAGATAGGTATGGGCCTGAATACTGAGTATTTGACTTTGAACAAGTACAAAATGGGGATGACCATAACTTTGAATGATTCTTGTGAAGAATATATTAAGTAATGTATGTAATATATCCATTACAATGTCTATCTATATTAAATGCTCAATATGACTATTATTATTTTTTAAATAAATGTATTTCATTTAAAAAATCACTAAGTTTTTATTAAATTTAGTGTGAAGGGCTGTGTCTTTTATCTGACTTTTGTGACCCCATGCAGATATTCCAGAGGGCAGTGACTTGCAAAAATTGCTTCTCCTGTGAACCAAAAGCCTACAATCTCTTCAAAGCAAAGATTTCTCCATTTATTGTGAAATAGATATCTTAACAGAAAGTGTTAGCAGAGAGGCTGATCAGTAACAAAGATTGATCTATTTGTCGCTAGGGACAGCAATTGGAAGTTAAGAGCCTCCACCTCCAAAATGGATTTCCTATCTTCTAGTTTCATCCAAACAATTCAGAGATTTTATTCTTTTTTCATTAAAAAAAAACTAAAAGAAAAATTAATATTTATTAATTAACTAGAAAGGAGGATTTGGAGTTTCTGCTTTTGAATAGTTGGGGGGAGGCAGAGCATTGGGACATAGCCTCCAAAGTGCCCTGGTGATGGAAGCAGGACTGCCTGGTCCTTTAAAGCTCCCAGTCACAGTGCATTCTGGGAGCCATAGATGCACAAGTGTAGACAATGGATTTTCTTCCTTTTAGGGATACAGATGTTTATCAGAAACCAGAAAGTACATTTCCAGGGTTTAAACCAATAAACCTTAATTATGTTTGCATATGCAGGTTTCTTGGACATGTTTATTTTTTATTTTTTATTTTTTTATTGGAGTTCAATTTGCCAACATATAGCATAACACCCAGTGCTCATCCCATCAAGTGCTCCCCTCGGTGCCCATCACCCAGTCACCCCAACCCCCTGCCCACCTCCCTTTCCACCACCCCTTGTTCGTTTCCCAGAGTTAGGAGTCTCTCATGTTCTGTCTCCCTCTCTGATATTTCCCACTCATTTTTTCTCCTTTCCCCTTTATTCCATTTCACCAATTTTTATATTCCCCAAATGAATGAGACCATATAATGTTTGTCCTTCTCTGATTGACTTATTTCACTCAGCATAATACCCTCCAGTTCCATCCACGTTGAAGCAAATGGTGGGTATTTGTCATTTCTAATGGCTGAGGAATATTCCATTGTATACATAGACCACAGCTTCTTTATCCATTCATCTTTCGATGGACACCAAGGCTCCTTCCACAGTTTGGCTGTTGTGGACATTGCTGCTAGAAACATTGGGGTGCAGGTGTCCTGGCATTTCACTGCATCTGTATCTTTGGGGTAAATCCCCAGCAGTGCAATTGCTGGGTCCAGGGCAGATCTATTTTTAACTCTTTGAGGAACCTCCACACCGTTTTCCAGAGTGGCTGCACCAGTTCACATTCCCACCAACAGTGCAAGAGGGTTCCCCTTTCTCCTGGACATGTTTTAAGAACACCAGTGAGTGGCCCCCCCATACCAGACCAAATAAAACCTCCAGGGGTAGGGCCTGCATATGGCACATTTTGGTTATGGCTGGTGTATATCAAACTTCAGAATGCATCAGAATGACCTGGAGAGCTTGTTAGATTGCTACCCTACATCTAACATAGTGCTTTTTCATAGTATAGGTGCTCTAAAAATATTTGCTGCTGGCTCAGCAGTTTAGCACCACCTTGGGTCCAGGGCCTGATCCGGGAGACCTGGAATCCAGTCCCATGTCGGGCTCCCTGCATGGAACCTGCTTCTCCCTCTACCTGTGTCTCCGCCTCTCTCTCTCTCTCTCTCTGTCTCTCATGAATAAATAATAAAATCTTTAAAAAATATATATTTTGCTGAATAAATAGTGTCAGATTTGCATTTGAAAATCTAGAACAGACTTCTAGAACAGGGTGGATTACCTGGTGCCTGTGGATGAGTTTGGTTGTTCTTGAGCTCCTGAAACTATCTGCAGTATTTCATGGGCATATGGGTTATGTGCATTCCAAGGGCAGATCCTTATCTTCATCAGATTCTTCTGTGGGCAGGAATGGGGAATCCATGATCTACAAATGTTACAAGCCACCACAATGAGAATTAAGTGTTATTTCCTTTTAGGCTTAGTCCTCGTGAATAGAGGGTTTTGAGGGTTTTTTTTGTTTTGTTTTTTGTTTTTGTTTTTGTTTTTTTTAGATTTTATTTATTTATTCATTAGAGACGCAGAGAGAGGCAGAGACACAGGCAGAGAGAGAAAGAGGCTCCCCATTGGGAGCCCAACATGGAACTTGATCCCAGGATCCTAGGATCACGACCTGAACCAAAGGCAGATGCTCAGGTGCCCATGAATAGAGTTTTGTGTTTTTCTTTAAGTAATCTTTTGTTTAAAAAAATACATTTCCGTATTGACAAGAATAAAAAGCATTTCACCTTGTTAAAAATAATAAATAAGTCACTACGGACATGAACCTCTTGACCTAAGAGCCTTTTGCCGATCTTTGGTTCTACCAATGCTTATTTTACTTTGAACAGAATTTACTGCAGGTTGAAAAACAAAAGGTAAGACTGTTGACTCTCCAAGGCAGAGACCTTGTCATCTTTGTCCCCCTAGGACCTGCCCAAGGGAGGCACACCATGATTGGCCCTAAGCAGAATGAGAGTGTAATAATAATGATACATACTACCCAATTCTGGAAAAGCATATAAGAAATATTAATAAAGTATGATCTTATGGCACTCCATAGTTGTGAATTGGAAAAATTTTTTGGCTATTTTTCAAATATGTTTTTTTTTTCTTTCTCCCAGCCTGTTCTTGCCCTTCAAGACTCAAAGATGCACCTTCTCCAAGAGAAGTTCTTCTTGCTAAACACATTTCCCTTTGCAAAGTGTATAACAATTTTTTAATATTAAAGTTTATTTTTATAATGTTTGGCTCTTATAAACTAGTACCTTCATTATATTACTCTTTTGGGTACATACACTAATGTTACACTGTTATGTCAGATGAAATGGAATAATATTATAGTTAAGAACAGAGTTGTGATTCTGAGAAGAGCCCCCAACCAAAGGCCACCACCTCTCATGCAGTTCTTTCTATGCCAAATACATCTCAAATTCACCTACAACTTAATTTAGAGAAATTATCTCTTGTGCGCTCTGTTCCATTAAGGGTCCCGTGAAGGCTCTATTGACTAGTGATGTTCCAATGGCACCTGATTACCAAGGTGCCAAAAAATGTAACCTTAATCTGCACTCTGACAGTGCCCTCTCTCTCTCTGTATAGATATGTAAAAGGAAATGGCGTCAAAGAATTTTAAATTCATGCACATTTTTTCCATAAAAGTAACCATTCTCTACTTAGAGTTCTGTGATTACTTTTAAAACTTCACAATGCATCACAAATATTATTTCCATTAATAAAGATTTGCCTTTTCCTTTTGAAAAACTGCAGAATATTCCATATATATGCAATCCACACAGTATTCCATTGTGTGGATTCATAATATTTTGGGTTTTTTTAACCAATCCCTATTTATGAACATTTAAATTATTTCCAATTTTTCCCTGTGGTAAACATAGCAATGGACCTTTGTGTAAACACACCTTTATGTCCTTGTCTTTCAGGGGATTAGTGTACTTATCATTAGTGTTTTCTTCCTTCCAGGCCCTATAGTCAGAAGTCCTGGATATTATCCATGCCCATCATCTAGCAGCCATAGAAACTTGGGGAAATTGCTTCCATTATTTTTTGTGTGGAATGGAAACACCAATCACTGCCCCACACATAGTTGACATGGAGAGGAAACAATGGATGTGAATATGCTTTGAAAACTCTCGGGATCCCTGGGTGGCGCAGCGGGGATCCCTGGGTGGCGAAGCGGTTTGGCGCCTGCCTTTGGCCCAGGGCGCGATCCTGGAGACCCGGGACCGAATCTCACATTGGGCTCCCGGTGCATGGAGCCTGCTTCTCCCTCTGCCTGTGTCTCTGCCTCTCTCTCTCTCACTGTGTGCCTATCATAAATAAATCAATAAAAAATTAAAAAAAAAAAAAGAAAACTCTCTATTCCATCAGTGTTTTGTATTCCCTTTCTCATATACTGAATGCCTTGCTTTTGTTCATGAGGCTCAGTTTTATCCTGAACACTCAGTAAACACTCATTGAATGAAAAGACTGTGAATGGCCTCTACTCGCATTTCTCAGATTGTGGTCTATGCACTGTCTGCCAACAAGTCACCTGGTGTGCTATTTTTGGGGACCATTTCCCTGACCTACTGAGTTAGAATCTGTGCATAATGGTTAGGGTAGGAGTAGAGAGATCCTGGATTCTGACTTTTATCAACTTCCCAGGTGACTTGGATAGAGAAGAATATTTGAGAACCATTGGACCAGGCTAACACTGTCCTCACCAGTGATCATTTAGAGCTCCCTGGTAGGAAAGGGTCATGCTAGCTCTTTCGGGGAAGGAGAAGCAAGTTCAATCCAGGGAAATGTCCTCTACATGTTTTACTGACTTAAATCCCTTCACAGGGTCTTTATTTTTTTTTTTAATTTTTATTTATTTATGATAGTCACAGAGAGAGAGAGAGGCAGAGACACAGGCAGAGGGAGAAGCAGGCTCCATGCACCGGGAGCCTGATGTGGGATTCGATCCTGGGTCTCCAGGATCACGCCCTGGGCCAAAGGCAGGCGCCAAACCGCTGCGCCACCCAGGGATCCCTTCACAGGGTCTTTAGAGAGCCATCATAGAATAGGCATACCCAAACAGACAGTAAATTTCTTGTAAATCAATTTCCCAGGAGGGGTTTCAGCTTTTTATTAAGTTTTAGAGTGTCTGTCTAGATCTGTCTGAATAGAGTACTACCTGCCATGACTGCTAACAGTCACTCTGACTGTGGGCTGTGCAAAATGTCCCTGTGTAAATAGGAAATTAGGCCAGTCCTTTCTGAGTAATGAAGGCCATGAATAAGGCACAGAGAATGTAGTTTCTTTTCATATAGTTCTTACTGTGCTAATATTTCTGACCATTTTAGAAATAGAAAATGCCAGGGAAATAAGAGGGAGAGTACACTAAAAATATATCAAGCAAAACAAACAAAAAAATCAAATCAAGCAAAGTTCAACAACTTAGACATTCCTTCTCATATCGTGTGGTAAATGGCTATGTCAAAGAATGATGAATAAAATTACTTCTCTGAAGATTATAGGTAACCAGAGTAGCTCACATTGGGAGAGTTCCATTGGTGTCGAAGCTGGGTTAAGTATTTACATATAGTATCTTATTAAACCTCATTAATTTGCTAATCAATACAATGTTGTTAATAAAAGTAAATGTGGAACAAAGTTAAGAAAACATGAATGGGGGCTCCAGATACTTCAAGCCAGCAGGTGAAGCCAGGAATCCTGGTTTGTCCTAAAGATTATTAGCTTCTGTATCTATGGTGTCATTTGCCAGACAACTTTATTGGACAAGGCTGTAGTTTGGTAAGCCAGTTGGTGAACTGCTCCAAGAAGGACAAGGTAGTCCTCTTGGGAAAGAAAAACAAACACAATAGGAACATCTAGTGCTGTTTGGCATTGGCCTCAGTGACGCTGAGGACAGGACTGTCAACATTTCCATCAAAGTGAAGGGAAAAGATGCCAATCAGTTAAGATTTGACTACACTGTTTGCATAGTTCATGATATAAGGCATCTTGTAGAAGGTGTGTTCCCTGTCTCAAAGGAGCTTACAATCTATGCAGGGGGAAAGAGTGTTCATTCCCAAACAATTTTATTTTTGAGCTTGTATAGTAACCCTAAAAAGTGGCCTGGTGGGCAGGAACCCAGAGATGAAAAACAAAGGTAATGAGGTTCATGGAGCCAGTTAGAAGGGGCCCCAGCCTCAAGGAGGATCCCCTCCTTGTTAGGCATAAAGTAAGGAATCATGAGGAGCATCTGAGATCACCTCTGCTACAAAAGAGCACAAAAGAAAGAGGGGAAAAGTAAGTTCCTGGTTACCAGACTTGTCCCAGTCACATTAGGCTTTAATCCCCCAGATCTGTCTCTGGGGATTCAGTGATATCCTCTCTCTGCACCATGGGCCTTATAGGACCCACCCCCTTCCTATTCCTTCTTCCTGAATCTATGCAGCTAGACTGTAGATCCTTCAACTCCAGAGCCTATCAGAGGCACCAGCGAGGTGGCTTCCCAGCCTTCCACTTCCTTCCTAACTCTGACCTTCCCCAGAAGTCCAAGTGTGCCCTGGAAGCCACTGTGCACTGATTTTCTCTTGGAAGTCCACCTGTGCCTCTTTTCAGTCAGGGGCTTGATTCCAGTGGTGACCGAGGAGCACTCCTTCCTATTCATATTAATGGTGATAACAACAGGAACAATATTAGTGCCCAACTCACATATTCTGGGCAGTAAGCTAGGTGATATGTGACAAGGATCGTGGTATCAGGAGCAGGCAAGGGTCTGTCATGTGGTCACTTCCACTGATATTCATTATTCTTTAGTTTTTTTGTTGGCTGCCTCTGCTCTTGGGCAGCCAGTTCCACAAAGCTCATCCATCTTTCTGTATCATCCTAAGGCTTCTCCAGGTCCACTGCCTCCTCAGCCACATCTCCTTTAGAGTGGGATAAAACTCACATCTCTGCTTATGACATCTTCTATGTTCTCTTCTAGTATAAACATTAGTGTGTGAATTCTCCCAGTTTGCTCTTGATATTCAAAGAGAAGATTTAGGGACTTCTAACAAGCAACTAATCAAATTTCTGGGTACCCTCAAATATCTGAATTGAAATTGAATTGAAAATCATGTCTTAAGTTTAACACATCCTTATTGAGAGGAACCCAAAAGTCAACAATATGACTCTTTGTACCATTCCTGTCTTGAGAGCAGTCATACCCAAAGCCGTCTTTGCTGCCAGAACAGGCAAGAAGTTATATAGATACTGGGAAATGCTGGCATTGGGTTGAAGACTACTTCAATTTAATATCTCCAATTATCATCCTGGTGCACAAGGGAGAAACAAAATGTGGAATTCAAAATTTGGTTGCTTTTTCTTTTCATCTTCTTTTTTTTTAAGCAAACTAATGAGGATAAAAGAAATGTCAAGGACAGGCTGAGAGAGAGAGCGAGTGGGTCAAGATAATTTATTACAGATGAAGTAAGGACAGATAGTACATTCTTTTTCCTCACTCTTTATATTTAATCACTACTTTTTCATAAAGAGTATTTAGGTCAGAGTTCCTAGCTGTAAGCATAAAAAGCATACTCTGGCCAATTAAGCAGTAAAGGAATTTATTAAAGAATCCCAGGCAGCTCAGAGAAATGTTGGATGGGCTGGAAAAACTGACTCAAGGCTCTGGGAACAAGGCTCCAAACATCACAGCAGAGGGGGCCTGACAAAGGGATCCTCACTGCGATTGCTGCCCACAGAATACCAGATGCTGCTGTTTGCCCTGTTGCCACCAAGTGGACTTAATCAAATCTGCAAATAACATAGTCACCCATGCCACTTCTGCACCACAAACTGATCTTGGAAACACTCAAAAGTCTCATGCTCCTGCTGCCACCAACGTCATCCAAAGGGATATTGTGCAGATCTTCTTCCCAAGTGCTCCCTGCCACTTCAGCTTCATTACTAGTACCCAGAAAATATGCAAATGCCATTTTGCAAGGGGATGGGGGCATGTGAATCAATTTTTCTGGCTCTATCTACCCTTATGAGGCTACATACTCACTAAAATACAATGAGACTATTCAAAAGATCGTGGATTAGGGGACTCAATACTCTTTGCAGCTAGAAAAAGGTAGAAATACACCACTGTGGGGAGATCCCCAGGATACAGTTATGTATAAAAGCAAGGGAGAAAAATAAAAAATAAAAAAGGGGGAAAAATAAATAATATGCAACCCTTTGTGCAGGAAAGAAGTGCAATAAGAAAAAAAATATGCACTTGCAACAATCAACATTGGGAGGATGATAAAGAAACCATTAAAAATGATCACCTCGGAACTGGAGGGTATTATGCTGAGTGAAGTAAGTCAATCGGAGAAGATGTGGTTTATGTATACAATGGAATATTATTCAGCCATTAGAAAAAACAAATACCCACCATTTGCTTCGACTGGATGGAACTGAAGGGTATGATGCTGAGTGAAGTAAGTCAATCAGAGAAGGACAAACATTATATGTTCTCATTCATTTGGGGAATATAAATAATAGTGAAAGGGAATAGAAGGGAAGGGAGAAGAAATGGGTAGGAAATATCAGAAAGGGAGACAGAACATAAAGACTCCTAACTCTGGGAAACGAACTGGGGGGGGTGGAAGGGGAAGAGGGTGGGGGGGTGGGGGTGAATGGGTGATGGGCACTGAGGGGGGCACTTGACGGGATGAGCACTGGGTGTTATTCTGTATGTTGGTAAATTGAACACCAATAAAAAATAAATTTATTGTAAAAAAAATGATCGCCTCGGGTAGGGAGAAATGAGGAACAAGACAGAGACTTCTCATCTGGATCTGATTTCTGAGTCATTACGTACTAAAAATCGCATTTCGTTTCAATCTCAATGGCTGAAATGGAAAGCCAAACAAAACAAATGAACTAGCTGTATATTAGATTACTAGGGTCACTCCACATAGAGCAAAGACGTACTTTAAGTAACTTTAAAACAATGTACCTAAACTATATACATTCTTACTGGGATGTATTCTAAGGGAAAAAAAAGACTTTAAGTTTTTTAAAACTTCTTTTAGTAGTAAAACTGGTATTGTTTTTAAAAGCAATTTCTTTATATTGTTAGGATAAAACATAAGGGAGAAGAGGTGAAGAAATTAGGTAAAAATGCTGTAGTGCTCAGATTGAATTGGAAATATCAGTGTGAACTCACATTTTAAGTATGTATATGTTTTCCAACTTTTTCTACTGAAATAGCCAAAATGTAATGTTACTGCTTTTGCCCTCACAGAGCAGTGATTTTGGTCTCTCACACCAAGGACACAGATTTAGTACCCAAAAGCAAGCAAGAAAACTCACAGATTAAGAGAGTCATGTCAAAAAAGACCCAGGAGCCAGCTTCAAGTGTCTTCCACTAATCATACTTGTGATAATTTGAACACCCCTCCTCCGATTGTAATTGACTAAAATTCACCAAATAACATAAAAATTCATGAGTCCATATTGATCCTAAAAAAAGAAAAGTAAAAAAAAAAAAAAAATCTTCAGGGGCCCCTGAGTGACTCAGTCAATTAAGCATCTGCCTTCAGCTCTAGTCATTATCCCAGGGTCCTGGGATCAAGCCCGGCATTGGGCTCCCTGCTCAACTGGAAGCCTGCTTCTCTCTCTCCATCTGCCTGCTGCTCACCCTGCTTATGCTCTCTCTGTGTCAAATAAATAATAAAATCTTTAAAAAAATCTTCCACTACCACTTGAGACCGTTTTTAAACTAACTCTTACAGGTGAGAAAAAATAATTTTCCCTCTGTCCTTCTCAATTCTTGGCTGAAACACGCCCACCCATCAGTAATAAAAAACAGATTTATAGGAGAAAGACAAGCAGAATATATAGGAAATGATAAAAGTAGGAAATCATCATTTTGCAACACTTAATCCAATCACTGATTCAAGAACTTTTGTTGACCCCACTAGAAGAATGATTGGTGGAGAACTGGACACCTGTATGGGGTCACAAAAATAACATAGATATTAGTTCTGGTTGCCATGGAAGGATCAAGATGTTGCTGCCACGCCTAGTGGTCTTACTCAGCATCCCATGGGTGGACAGTCCGATGTCATGAGTCCCCTCATGAGATTAAATATAAAGCAAAACACACCATCCAGGATGTATTGTTGCTAAAAAGGTTTGAATCTAACTGAGCCTTTATATTTAAATACAACTAATAGAAAACAAGAAATGATACAGCAAGGAAACAATCAGATAATTCAGAATTCAAGGTATTTTCTTCACTGTAAGCCATTGTCTTAAGAATTGGAATTGTCAAAGACAATTCCATTAAAATATGACTGGCCAGCTCTCTCTCTCTCTCTCTCTCTCTCTGACTATCATAAATAAATAAAAATATTTTAAAAAATAAAAATAAAAATAAAATAAAGTACATGGAGGCAAAAAAAATATATATATGACTGGCCAGATTAAGAGATTTAAAGAACTAGCAATCAGATGCAATACGTGGTCTCAAACTGGATCCTGTTTCGGAGTTATATATGATTTGGGGAACATGTAGGGAAATTAAAATGTAGACTAGTTGTTAGAGAGTACCAAGATTTTATTTATTTATTTATTTATTTATTTATTTATTTATTTGAGTACCAAGATTTTAAAACAATGTTTTTAAGTGAAGAAGTGTTATTTTAGCTATGCAGGAAAGTGCTTTTATTTTTAAAAGATGCAACTCATGTACTTACGGTAAAATGTCTTGATGTCTAGGCAGTGATGAGCACCCTGTGTTGTATGGAAGCACTGAATCACTCTATTGTACAACTGAAACTAACATTACATTGTATGTTAAGTAACTAGAATGTAAATAAAAACAAAAATAAAAAACCAATTACATGTAAAAATAAATATTCAGAAAGCTTCTGGGTCTAGTGTATGGGAAGTTATTGGGCAAAGCACAGTAAACAGGGTATGGTTGTTGATTTAAGTTCTTGCCTTCTGCCTGGATGAGAATTTGTAGAAATGTAGTCATGGTTTTTCTGGTACAAAGAGGGAAACACCCTTGCAAATGGAAATTTCCTTTATAATGTAAGTGTTCCTTACAAAAGGGTGACTTCTACTCCATTTCCAGAGCTTCCCTGTGTCTGTTTCTTCAAAATAACCAGCTCAAAATAATCCTTATGCCAAAGAGGCATATTTGGGGGTGGAATATTCTGCTCCCCTTCAGGGACAATTTGAAAACACGTTTTTCACTGAGCTAATGACAGTCTATAATAGAATATTTAATTGCACTGTATTTCAAAGTTGTCATATCTCTGAGTAAGACAGGGAACCCAAAGGGACTGCATCCTTCTTTTCCTGTATCTATCCTTGGTAGGACCTGCACCCCCACCTTACAAATGACTTAATGTATGTCCACCTTGTAAAAGTCAAGAAGTTAATGATTTCTTTGGAGTCTTCCATCACACTAGATGACATCTAAGGAGTGTCATGAAGTAAGTAAGGTGAAGTAGTCATGAACATTTTCCAAGACCACTGACTCCAAATATCTTGATGCCAAGACCCTTGGCTCCAGGACGTGACTTATGAAGGACACCTGAGCAGTAATCTTTGATGAGTTCCTGGATGCCAGAGAGGACACATCCACCAGACCACTGTCCTCAGTAACAACTCCAGACAGCCAACAAAGACAAAACTCATTCTCCTTTTCGTTTCTGAGTCTCCCAGATGCTCTGTCTGTATCTGTTCTCTCTATATCTTCCATAAACTCTGCCCTCACTTCCTGCCAGTTTGCATTTGAGCCTTTAACTTCCATCCTGTGCAAAGCAAAGGACTCTCTGGGCTGCTCTGGCAAGACACCCTCCGAGTGTTCAGAGCTGGCCTGCCTGCATCAGGCGGATTTTGAGTTGCTCAAGCTATTCATGAACTCTGTGTCTGGCAGAGCTACATGGGGCAGCATTAACAATCCACAGCTAATTCAAGGCATTAGCTTATTAGGGCTACAGTAACGAACAGGTGGCTTACACAACAGAAATGGATTCATCTGGAGGCTAGAAGTCCAAGCCAAAGGTGTCAGCAGGGTTAGTTCTTTTGACAGTTGTGACAAATCTGCTCTAGGTCTCCCCTAGCTTCTGGTGGTTTACCAGCTACCTCTGGGGTTCCCTGGCTTGCAAGTATGTCACCCCAGTCTCTGCCTTCATCTTCACAAATTGCCCCTTTTTATGAGAACAACAGTTGTGTTGGATTAGAGCCCAGTGCAATGAACTTAAGTCAACCTGATGATTTCTGTGAAGACCCTATCTCTGAATAAGTCACACTTTGAAGAACTTGGGATTAGAGCTTCAATATATGCACAGGGGAAGGCACAATTAAACCCTTCATGGGGGGGAAGAGCAGAATCTGTTACCGTGCTATCAAACCATGGTTCTGAGAAGTTTAAGAATTCACAGAGGACACAGCCTGAGCAGCTCCCCAGAGGAAGGTCCAGTACACAGGATACCACCCACCTTCCCTCTGATCAGTGCAGACTGTTTGTCCCTTTCCACATACTGAAGGGCACATGAGATTCTCTGAAAAAAGAAAAAGTGTCAGGAAGGGCAAAGGAGAGGTTGGTGTTCTGGGGGTATAGAGCTTTCGTTTCACAAGATAAGAAAATTCTAGAAATCTATTGCCCAACAAAGCTCATGTATTTAATGCTACTGCACACTTAAAAATGGTTAGGATGGTTTATTTTATGCTACATGCTTTTTATGATATTTTTAAAAAGCAATTTGTCAGAAGACTGCTCTGTGTGAAGCACCAACACCACCGCCAGCCTTGCCAGCCTCACACAGTGACAGCAGCATTTACACAGGAAAAGCAAATGCTGACCACATTCTGTCCCTCACTAGATCTCTACATTTTCTTCCTCCCTAAAACTCCAAGAATCTATGAGAAATAATTGTCCTCTATTACAAAATTATTTTTCCTTTGTCTCCTGATAGTATATCTGGTTTTCTTAAGAAATATCCTGACTCATAAGTGTTTTTTGTTCACTGACCATCATAGGCATAACACAAAACCTGCAAATTTCAGTCTTGCTGCTTTCTATAGTTTTTATTATGTGTGCCTTTGGAGGTGTAAAAGAACAACAACACACAGAAAGAAGATAAAATAATGACACAATCCAATGGCTATATTCCTTTAGAATTAGAAATCAAAAGATAGTATATAGACTTCCGAAGTTTGTTATTAAAATTTATTAACATATAACAGAATGTGTGACAAAAGGATTTACATTTAAGTTAGCTTTATTATATAATTTAACCTAAATGAATTTTAGCTATCATCATCATTTTTCAAAGCGGAAAATTGGCAGTATTTACTAATTAAAGAGTCTTTTCACATTCAACATAGAATTTAATCTCTCTTTACTGCTGAAATACCAAGTTTCTTTGAATGAACCTTCCAAACACACAAAGACTCACACACATTTACGCAGACACACCCACAAGTGCCTGGCAAATACATGCACATACCTCTCGCTTGATCTGAAATAGCAATGAGATGTTAAATTATTACACACTTCTCTTACCCATGTAGTGTGTTATATTAAGTAATTAGAAACAGTTGTCAAAATAAATTAAGTAAACTCCATTGATGATCCAGCATATCCTTGAAAAGGTTGTTCACTAACATGGTTGCTTAGTTTAAATCTATAAGGGAATTACGTGTTGTCACGAATGACAGGTCATTCTAGCAGGCTGGTTCCTCCTAACTGTCCACTTACCCATCCCACAGAGTTATTTATAGAAACTACCATCTGGCCAAATCAGCAAAATTTTCAGAAGTGAGAAGAATTATCTGGAAACATTCATGTTCTCATTTCAGATTTCTCCAGGAAATGCCCAAAGTACAAAATTTTGACTTTACATAACAGAAGAAAATCATCACACTCCAAAAAGTGCTCCAAATTAAAAGTCCAAAAAGTGCTCACAATTCTAAATGTCATTCTACAGACTGGCTATTCAATTAATAACTTTGTAAAGATAACCAGAAATTTCACTAAGTCTCTTCCCACCCGCCCCCATCACATACACTAAGTTAAAAACAAAGTGGGGTCTGGAGATAGGTGTACATGTCATTAAACCCGATTCTGAGCATTGGTTTTTCACTTCCAAAATGGCCTCACTATTCTCAATGCATTTGCTGTAACATTGGTAACATTTTAAATAAGATAATGTTTGTACATCCTGAAGGTCAAATTAATATTTATAAAGTGTAAGATATTTTTCCTCTTTCCTTTTTTCCATTCCCTTCTTCCTTTCTTCCTTCCTGTCTCCTCCTTTGTTCTCTCCTAAAATCCCTGATTTCAAAAGGCTTCAAAGAGTGGCAAGCTTTATATGTAGCTTCTACCACCATGGTAAATATTATTTGATTGTTCTCTGTTAACCTCTTCTTGCACCATCCTTAGTCACCTCATACCCACACTTGTATTTAAAAACTCACATGGGGACAAAACATGAGAGACACCTAACTCTGGGAAATGAACAGGGGGTGGTGAAAGGGGAGGTGGGCGGGGGGTTGGGGTGAATAGGTGATGGGCACTGAGGGGGGCACTTGGCGGGATGAGCACTGGGTGTTATGCTATATGTTGGCAAATTGAACTCCAAGGAAAATAATTAAAAATTAAAAAATTTTAAAAAAACTCACATGGGAATATACTTGGGGGGTGTACTGTAAGCACATTGCAGAGTATCTGGTGCAGATTAAGGGAATCAACTATATTTATGTGTGTTTCAAAGGTTATATGGTTTTTCCACTGCACCTCCCCAGGTAAGAAGATACGTACGTACAAACTCCCACATGTGAGAGGCTAGTTGAAATTGCATTCAAGGAACGCTTCGTTCTCGGAGATATATACAGTGGATTTTCATCACCCTTCCAAAACTACTGTTGAGATAGATACAAATGAGTTAAGTGACAGGCTTGTAAAAAGATGCATTCAAGGAACTCTTGTGTCTCAGAGTTAAGTATATTCCATTTCCATTGAGCCTCCACATTTATTATTGATAGGGGTTCTAACTCCCTTATGTCAGAGGCCAGCTGTTACCTGCCATAGAGGAATGCTTGTTTCCATGGAGAGAAGGACAACCCTTTTCTGTAGAGCCTCCACCCTTTTTTTGAGATAGTTTCTAACACATATATGAATTGGGAGCTGAGTACTGACAGCTTTCATGGATGCTTGTTTCTCACAGTTCATATACCACATTTCCATTGTGCTTACACAGCTACTGTTGAGATAGGTTCTAACTTCCTTATGTGAGAGGTTATTTTATTTAATTTTTTTATTGAAGTTCAATTTGCCAAAATATAGTATAACACCCAGTGCTCAAGCTGTCCAGGGCCCCCCTCAGTGCCTGTCACCCTGTCACCCCATCCCTCGCCCACCTCCCCTTCCATTGCCCCTTGTTCATTTCCAGAGTTAGGAGTCTCTCATGTTCTGTCACCCTGATATTTTCACTCAGTTTCTCTCCTTTCCCTTTATTCCCTTTCACTAATTTTTATATTCCCCATATGAGTGAAACCATATAATGATTGTCCTTCTCCGATTGACTTGCTTCACTCAGCATAATACCCTCCAGTTCCATCCACATTGAAGCAAATTGTGGGTATTTGTTGTTTCTAATGGCTGAGTAATATTCCAGTCGTTGCTAATGTGGAACTTCGTTATTAGTCGTTGCTAATAATGGAATATTGTATACATAGACCACATCTTCTTTATCCATTCATCTGTCGATGGACACTGAGGCTCCTTCCACACTTTGGCTATTGTGGACATTGCTGCTATAAACATCGAGGTGAGGTGTCCCGGTGTTTCACTGCATCTGTATCTTTGGGGTAAATCCCTAGCAGTGCAATTGCTGGGTCGTAGGGTAGCTCTATTTTTAACTCTTTGAGGAATCTCCACAGTTTTCCAGAGCGGCTGTACCAGTTCACATTCCCACCAACAGTGTAAGAGGGTTCCTCTTTCTCCACATCCTCTCCAACATTTGTGTTTTCATGTCTTGTTAATTTTCCCCATTCTCACTGGTGTGAGGTGGTATCTCACTGTGATTTTGATTTGTATTTCCCTGATGGCCAGTGATGCGGAGCATTTTTTCATGTGCTTCTTGGCCCTGTGTAGGTCTTCTTTGGTGAAATGCCAGTTCATGTCTTCTGCCCATTTCATGATTGGATTGCTTGTTTCTTGAGTGTTGAGTTTAATAAGTTCTTTATGGACCTTGGATACTAGCCCTTTATCTGACATGTCATTTGCAAATATCTTCTCCCATTCTGTAGGTTGTCTTTTAGTTTTGTTGACTGTTTCTTTTGCTGTGCAGAAGCTTTTTATCTTGAAGTCCCAATAATTCATTTTTGCTTTTGTTTCCTTTGCCTTCATAGATGTATCTTGCAAGAAGTTGCTGTCGCCAAGTTCAAAAAGGGTGTTGCCTGTGTGTGTTCTCCTCTAGGATTTTGATGGATTCTTGTCTCACATTTAGATCTTTCATCCATTTTGAGTTTATCTTTGTGTATGGTGTAAGAGAATGGTCAGGTTTCATTCTTCTGCACGTGGCTGTCCAATTTTCCCAGCACCACTTATTGAAGAGACTTTCCTTTTTCCAATGGATAGTCTTTCCTGCTTTGTCAAATATTAGTTGACCCTAGAGTTGAGGGCCGATTTTCTGGGTTCTCTATTCTGTTCCATTGATATATGTGTCTGCTTTGTGCAAGTACCACATTGTCTTCATGATCACAGCTTTGTAGTACAACCTGAAATCTGGCATTGTGATGCCCCCGGCTCTGGTTTGCTTTTTCAATATTCCCCTGGCTATTCAGGGTCTCTTCTGATTCCACACAAATCTTAAGATTGTTTGTTCCAACTCTCTGAAGAAAGCCCATAGTATTTTGATAGGGATTGCCTTGAACATGTACATTGCCCTGGGTAACATAGACAATTTCTCCACATTAATTCCTCCAACCCATGAGCATGGAATATTTTTCCATCTCTTTGTATTCTCCTCAGTTTCTTTCAGAAGTGTTCTGCAATTTTTAGGGTATAGATCCTTTACCTCTTTGGTTAGGTTTATTCCTAGGTATCTTATGCTTTTGGGTGCAATTGTAAATGGAATTGATTCCTTAATTTCTTTCTTCAGTCTCATTGTTAGTGTATAGAAATGCCACTGATTTCTGGGCATTGATTTTGTATCCTGCCACATGGTTGAATTGCGTTATGAGTTCTAGCAATCTTGGGGGGGAGGCTGTTGGGTATGTATGTATGGTACATCTATGTACGGTATCATCTGCAAAGAGGGAGAGTTTGACTTCTTTGCCAATTGGAATGCCTTTTATTTCTTTTTGTTGCCTGGTTGCTGAGGCTAGGACTTCTAGTACTATGTTGAATAGCAGTGGTGAGAGTGGACATCCCTGTCTTGTTCCTGATCTTAGGGGAAAGGCTCCCAGTGTTTTCCCATTGAGAATGATATTTGCTGTGGGTTCTCATAGATGTCTTTTAGGATGCTGAGGAATGTTCCTTCTATACCTACACTCTGAAGAGTGTTGATCAGGAATGGATGCTGTATTTTGTCAAATGCTTTCTCTGCATCTATTGAGAGGATCATATGGTTCTTGTTTTTTATCTTGTTGATGTGATCTATCACACTGCTTGTTTTACGAGTGTTGAACCAACCTTGCATTCCTGGGATAAATCCCACTTGGTCATGGTGAAGAATCTTCTCACTGTACTGTTGGATCCTATTGGTTAGTATCTTGTTGAGAATTTTTGCATCTGTGTTCATCAGGGATATTGGTCTATAATTCTTTTTGGTGGGGTCTTTGTTTTTGGAATTAAGGTGATGCTGGTCCCATAAAATGAGTTTGGATATATTCCATCCCTTTCTATCTTTTGGAACAGCTTTAGTAGAATAGGTATTATTTCTTCGTTAAATGTTTGATAGAATTCCCTTGGGAAGCCGTCTAGCCCTGGACTCTTGTGTCTTGGGAGGTTTTTAATGACTGCTTCAATGTCCTCCCTGGTTATTGGCCTGTTCAGATTTTCTATTTCTTCCTGTTCCGGTTTTGGTAATTTGTGGTTTCCAGAAATGCATCCACTTCTAGATTGCTAATTTATTGACATAAAGCTGCTCATAATATGTTTTTAAAATCATTTGTATTTCCTTGGTATTGGTGATTATCTCTCCTTTTTCATTCATGATTTTATTAATTTGAGTCTTTTCTCTCTTTTGATAAGGCTGGCTAATGGTTTATCTATCTTATTAATTTTTTCAAAGAACCAGCTCTTGGTTTTGTTGAACTGTTTTACAGTTCTTCTGGTCTCTATTTCATGGAGTTCTTTTTTTTTTTTTTTTTTTTTAGGATTTTATATTTATTCATGAGAGACAGAAAGGGAGAGAGAGAGAGAGAGAGAGAGAGGCAGAGACATAGGCAGAGAGAAGCAGGCTCCACACAAGGAGCCTGACACGGGACTCGATTCCCAGGACTCCAGAATCACAGCCTGGGCCAAAGGCAGGTGCTAAACCACTGAGACACCCAGGCATCCCTATTTCATTGAATTCTTCTTGAATCTTTATTATCTCTCTCCTTCTGCTTGGTGTAGGTTTTACTCTGTTCTTTCTCCAGTTCCTTTAGGTGTGAGGTTAGCTTGTGTATTTGAGTTTTTACCAATTTTTTTTTTTTTTTTTTTTACCAATTTTTTGAGGGATGATTGTCTTGCGATGTATTTCCCTCTTAGGACCACTTTTGCTCCATCCCTAAGATTTTGAATGGTTGTATCTTCATTTTCATTAGTTTCCATGAATGTTTTTAATTCTTCTCTAATTTCCTGGTTGACCCATTCATCTTTTAGCAGGATGCTCTTTAACCTCCACATGTTTGAGTTCCTTCCATATTTCCTCTTCTGATTGAGTTCCAGTTTCAAAGCATTGTGGTCTTAAAATATGCAGAGGACAATCCCAATCCTTTGGTATCAGTTGAAATCTGATTTGTGACCAGGATGTGGTCTATTCTGGTGAAAGTTCCATGTGCATTTGAGAAGAATGTGTATTTAGTTGCATTTGGTTGGACAGTTCTGTATATATCTGTGAATTCCATCTGGTCCAGTGTATCATTTAAAGCCCTTGTTTCTTTGATGTTGTGTTTATTATCTGTCATTTGCAGTAAGTGCCGTGTTGAAGTCTCCTACTATTAGTGTATTATTATCTAAGTATCTCTTTACTTTGGTTAGTTGATATAATTGGCAGCTCTCACATTAGGGGCATAAATATTCATGATTGTTAGGTCCTCTTCTTGGATAGATTCTTTAAGTATGATATAGTGTCCCTCTTCATCTCTTACTACAGTTTTTGGGATAAACTTTATCTGATATGAGGATTGCTACCCCTGCTTTCTTTTGAGGACCATTTGAATGGTAAATGGTCCTCCACCCCTTCATTTTCAGGCTGGAGGTGTCCTTAGGTCTAAAATGAGTCTCTTGTAGACAGCAAATAGATGGGTCTTGCTTTTTTATCCCGTCTGAAACCCTGCATCTTTTGATGGGATCATTATGCCCATTCATGTTCAGAGTTACTATTGAAAAATATGAATTTAGTGTCATCATAATACCTATTCAGTCCCTGTTTTGTGGATTTCTTTGTGCTTCCTCTTTCTTTTACATGGTCCCCCTTAATATTTCTTGCAGAGCTGGTTTGGTGGTCATATATTCTTTCAGTTTCTGCCTATCTTGGAAGCTCTTTATCTCTCCTTCTATTCTGAATGAGAGCCTTGCTGGATAAAGGATTCTTGGCTGCATGTTCTTCTCATTTAGGACCCTGAATATATCCTGCCAGTCCTTTTTGGCCTGCCAGGTCTCTGTGGAGAGGTCTGCTGTTAATCTTTCTCCCCACATAAGTTAAGAATATCTTGTCTCAAAAAAAAAAAAAAAAAAGAATATCTTGTCTCTCATTGCTTTAAGGATTTTCTCTTTATCTTTGAAACTTGCAAGTTTCACCATTAAATGTCGAGGTGTTGAACATTTTCTATTGATTTTGCAGGGGACTTATCTATCTCCTGGATCTGAATGCCTGTTTTCCTCCCCAGATTAGGGAACTTCTCAGCTATGATTTGTTTATATATACTTTGTAAAAAAAAAAAAAAAAATATATATATATATATATATATATATATATATATACTTTGTGGTCCTCTCTTTCAGCCTCTTCTAGAACCCCAATTAGATGCATATTCTTCCTTCTGAGGCTATCATTTATTTTCCTAAGCATTTCCTCAGGGGCTCTTAATTGTGTTTTCTTTTTTCCTCAGCTTCCTTCCTTTCCATCAACTTATCTTCTATGTCACTCACTGTCTCTTCCACCTCATTAACCTTAGCAGTTAGAGCATCCAGCTTGGATTGCATCTTAGTTAAAGTATTTTTAATTTCAGCCTGATTAGATCTCAATTATGCGCTAATGAAGTCTCTAGAATCCTTTATGCTTTTTTTCCAGAGCCACCAGTAGCTTTATAATTGTACTTCTGAATTGGCTTTCTGACATCAAATTGTAATCCAAATCCTATAACTCTGTGGCAGAGAGTGCTGTTTTTTATTTTCTTTTGTGGTGAATTCTTCCTTCTAGTCATTTTGTCCAGTGCAGAGTGGTTGTATGAGTGGGCTGAGTCAAACACATCAACCATGACCTAAGTAAAATATACCCTACATGATTCCAAGAGGTCAGAGAGCAGAAAATGAAAAAGAAGATCAAAACAAAATAAAACAAAAGGACCCCTAAAGTGAAAAACAAATTTTAAAACAAAGTAGTAAAAATAAAAGGCCAAAAACCACAAAGAAGAAGAAAAAAGAAAAGAATAGAAAAGAGTAAAAATAAAAGATAAGGGGGTCTGGGGGATGGTGGTGGTGATGAAGTCATAGTGGAGTGAGAATGTAGTCTACCTGAGGGATCCTAGGGACCCTCTTGGTTCTGAGTGTATTAAATTCTGTAGATTAGAAGATGCTCAGTCCCACATTTATATAACCCAGCAATACTTGTAGAGAGCCCCAACACTGACCACCAAAACATAAACAAGATAAAAGGGGCAGAATGGGAATGAAGAGAGAATATAATCTCACAGCATGAACCAGCACGGTATACCACTGGGTTCTGGGTGCATGCTGGTCATGTTTTAGAAGGTATTAACTTCTACCACTGTAGAACAAAACGAGGCAGAGAAAACAAAAAACACAAAACAAAAAAATATATCTCGTATATCTACGAAAATCAAATTGAGTATGTTGAAGGAAATCTAGAAGTGGAAAATATATCTAAGATATATAATTGTAGAAACATGAAAGTCAAAAAGGACAAAACTTTTTTTTTAAGATTTTATTTATTCATTCATGATAGACATAGGGGGAGAGAGAGGCAGAGACCCAGGCAGAGGGAGAAGCAGGCTCCATGCAGGGAGCCTGACGTGGGACTTGATCCCGGGACTCCAGGATCGCACCCTGGGCCAAAGGCAGACGCTAAACCGCTGAGCCACCCAGGAATTCCCCCAATGACAAAACTTAAAAATGAAGAGGTTGTAAAATATTGTAGTTAAGGTGGGAAAAGAGAAAAAATATTGGAAATTTTTAGTGTGATATAAAAGTGAGTTGTACTGGAAGAAGGGGGAAAAGGGGGGCGGACCCTCTGGTTCTATATACTGTAAATCCTTCAATTTCCCTGGAGTTTTCCAGTGCTGCTCTGTCCAGAGCTTGCTCTTCCCCTGTTCTTCCAGCTGGTCTTCTGGGAGAGGGGCCTGCTGTGCTGATTCTCAGGTGTCCGCACCTGGGGAAGATCCCCCGCCTCCTGCCAGGTGCTGAGCTCAGTGGGAGCTGTTTATCCTGTGAGGCCTCTGTCCCCTGGCGGCCCCGCTCCGTCCCAGGCACAGGGTGACACCAGGAAGAACAACCACACTGGCCGCGGCCAGCTCTCCAGCCCTGGAGTCAGCTCCCACAGTAACTCCCACAGTCTCCCAGTCCACACTGGCCTGGATGCTCCTGGGGCAGGGGGTGCTGACCTGCACAGCTTGGGGGTGCCCGAAGGCAGGAGGGTCCTTGGGGTCTATGCCCTCCCCGCCTCCACCTGTCCTGGGGGGAGCACCGGATCCTGGGCTGTTTCCCCCCGGCGCTCTAGGATCTGGGGCCTGCGCTGCTAGAATCATGCTCCCTGGGCTGCGGCTCCCTGGGAAGGCAGCAGGGCAAAACACTCTCCGCCCAGAGCCCCCACCTGACCGACCGGCTTCTCCCCGAGGCCCCACCGGGTGCAGCTCCAGCCCTTTACCGAGCTCGGCCGCAGTGTGGGTGCACTCTCCCCGGGTGCCCCTCCTCTGCTAGTGACCCTGGGAGACTGGAGGCTCCACTGCACCCCTGTGCTTCTGCCCAGTATCCCTGATGAGCGCCTTTCCATCGGGGAAGAATCCAGAGCGGAGCTAAAGTCCGCTTCTCAGGAGCTGGGCTTTCCTGTCCCCCTCCCCAGGCTCCCGCAGGCTTTAGCCCAGCTCCTGGCAGGGCCCCTCCCCCACTGGATTCTTTTTTATTTTATTTATTCCACCTTCCTACCTTGTTAGAACCGAAAACCCTTCTCTCTGTAGCATTGAGGCTTTTGTCTCTTTAAATCTCAGATAGGATTCAGGGGTGCTCAGGATGGTTTGAAAGTTATCCAGGTAAGTGGGTGGGGCCGGGTGAGGTGAGGACCCTACCCCTGTGCCATC
The DNA here is from genome assembly GCF_048164855.1 of Canis lupus baileyi. Lineage (NCBI taxonomy): Eukaryota > Metazoa > Chordata > Mammalia > Carnivora > Canidae > Canis > Canis lupus. The sequence goes on along the minus strand of NC_132844.1, from coordinate 72,290,913 downwards.
TTGCCTGAATCTCCCTGAAGACTATTCTCTAGTTAGTAAGATAACAGACTTAATGTCTTCCTTATAGTTCACTGTATTTTCTACTTCTTAAAATGAGCTTATATTACTTTTGGATGAGACAAAGTATTTTGAAAAACTAAAAATGTTTGTGATTAAGATCATATAAAGAAAACCCTTCGAGATTCTTAGAATTATTCAGAGACCCAGGCACACTTTCATTTCCCACAAGACTAAGACCTGCTTTTTACATAGCAAAAACAAAACAAAGATATGAGCTTACTTATCATCCTGAAGGCTAAGTTGTAACTTCTCTCTTGGTTCAGCTTCACTCTGGCTACTAGAAGATGACGCAGATGGAAGGGAAAACCTCCCTTCTACTAAATAAGAAGCCTCATTATCAGGATACCTACACAAAAACATTTTGTTTTGTTAATAATTAAATTAAGCATATTTAAAATTCACCATGACATTAGGGCCTCATGACTATAAAACCAACTGCTAGGGGATAAAAACAAATAGGTCCCCTGATGTTCAAAACCATCATCTCATGTGCAAAGCACTGAAAATCTATGTATCAGGAATGATGTGTATATGTATTAAACAAGTCACAGAAATCTTAAAGCTAAAAGTTTTTAGAATTAACTCCTTCATTCCAAAGATAAAGATAAAGCTTCTCACCAAATGTTTAGGTTGGGAGGAAGACAGGAAAGGAGTTAGATATTTAAGCATGGGCAAACTTTCCAGATCATCATACAAGATGGATGAACTGTACACATTACATATGGAGATGCAACTCAAATTACCAGCCACCAGTAAGACTGAACTAACACAAATCCAAAACACTGTGAACAGAGAAAACAATTAGTAGACCAAAAGGTCACTGGTACTCAGTTCCAAATCCACCCACCCACTACTGATTAAGGCAATGGAACCGGGCGGGAAACACATAAATGTTTTATAATAATTATATATATGAATATATATATAATAGACATATACATACAGATCATATGTTTATATATACAATATATGTAAAGCAAAAGCTCAAGCTTGGCTGAGAAATTTTTTTTAATTCATTTATTTGGGAGAGAGAGAGAAAAAGAAAATGTGCACATGTACCCGTGCAAGTGAGCAGGGGTGAGGGAGAGAATTCCCAAGCCAACTCCCCACTGAGTGTAGAGCCCAACACGGGGCTCAATCCCAGGATCCTGAGATCATGACCTGAGCCAAAACCAAAAGTCAGACTCTTAACTGATTGAGGCACCCAGGTGCCCTTTGGCCAAGAAATGTTTACAGGAAGTATCAGTGTGTATTGCAGGCTTTCTAGATCTTACCAAAAAAATCATCTGTTCAAGCAATTCTTTCCTGTTGTCAATACCAGAACTATTTCTAGCAAGTGTTGAAACAGCAACAGGCAAGCCAAGACTTGAACAAGGAGTGATATTTTCAAAAATCTCATTATTACCAAGTAATGAATAGTTTAAAAAGCTTGGAAATGATTTTTCAGTTACCCCTCAAAAATTTTCCATCTCACAGTGAAACGCCGGGACACCTGCACCCTGATGTTTATAGCAGCAATGTCCACAATAGCCAAACTGTGGAAGGAGCCTCAGTGTCCATCAAAAGATGAATGGATAAAGAAGATGTGGTCTATGTATACAATGGAATATTACTCAGCCATTAGAAACGACAAATACCCACCATTTGCTTCAACGTGGATGGAACTGGAGGGTATTATGCTGAGTGAAATAAGTCAATCAGAGAAGGACAAACATTATATGGTCTCATTCATTTGGGGAATATAAAAATAGTGAAAGGGAATAAAGAGGAGAGAAGAGAAAATAAGTCGGAAAAATCAAGAGAGGGTGATAGAACATGAGAGACTCTTAACTCTGGGAAACGAACAAGGGGTGGTGGAAAGGGAGGTGGGCAGGGGGTGGGGGTGACTGGGTGACGGGCACTGAGGAGGGCACTTGATGGGATGAGCATTTGGTGTTAGGCTATATGTTGGCAAATTGAACTCCAATTAAAAAAAATTAAAAAAAAATTTTCCATCTCACTGCAATAGTAAGTTTTTTTTAATCAAATATTACTACAAATTTTTAAAATAATTAAAAGCCTCACAAATCTTAGAAAACTAATAAATCTTAGGGAAAAATAATTTTCTGGAGTAGCACAAAGGAGATAAAATCAGCAAGCATTGAGAGGTAATTTTCATAATATTTTGCTACTTCATAGCAGAGACTATAAATGTCAAACTATCTTTTTATAATTAAAATAAACATAATAACAAAATACAATACAGCTTAATTTACTCCAGGTTTGCAATAGTAAAGAACAGCAGAAGATGTGGTCTATGTATACAATGGAATATTACTCACCCATTAGAAACGACAAATACCCACCATTTGCTTCGACATGGATGGACCTGGAGGGTATTATGCTGAGCAAAATAAGTCAATCGCAAAAGGACAAACATTATATGGTCTCATTCATTTGGAGAATATAAAAAATAGTGAAAGGGAATAAAGGGAAAGGGGAAAAAATGAGTGAAAATATCAGTGAGGGTGACAAAACATGAGAGACACCTAACTCTGGAAAATGAACACGGGGTAGTGGAAGGGGAGGTGGGCGGGGAGTTGGGGTGACTGGGTGATGGGCACTGAGGGGGGCACTTGGCAGGATGAGCACTGGGTGTTACGCTATATGTTGGCAAATTGAACTCCAATAAAAATTTTTTAAAAAAAAGAATAGCAATTGCCACACTTATGTAGTAAAGAAGCAAAGACCCAACACTGAAGGAACACACAGATGATTTCAGGATGTACTTAAAGTCTACCTAGAATGAGTTAGGTACTCATTCTAACATGGAATAGAAAAAAAAACTGAACCAGCAAAATCTAACCCCTGATTTCAGAAATTACTGTTAAGGATAAGTAAATGTTAATTCAAAAAGGAAGTCCACTAAAGGAAAAATCTAAGTTAAAGCATAGCTGGCACATATACAAGGCAAGAACCGTCAACATGTATACAAAGGACTAACTCTGGAAAACCCTGACACAGAATCTGTATTATTCTGGAGAGATTCTCCAGTCCACATTGGTTCTACTTAACCCTGCTCACAGTACTTAGGAGATGTTATCTCTGAAATATTTCAGAGTGTTTATCATGTAAGGGCTATATGGAATTCACTAACAAAAATTTAATCACAAAAGGCTCAATAAATGAGAGAGTATTGGCCCTATGCCTTGAAAAATGAGCAGAACCAAGTATGACATCAGGGGGCTTTTAATGATGACAAGTAAACAAGCAAAGGTGGAAGAGAATTCAGCTTTATTGCATACCCACTACCCCACTACCTTAACTCATTTATCCAATTTTATAAAAGAAGAAACAAACTGAGACTAAATTAGCTAAATTTACCCAAGATTGCACAATTAGGAAAATTCAAACCCAGGTCTGACTCCAAAATCCACTCAAAGCACTAAGTGTGTGATGGCAATAGCTAAGTGCTTCAATGTGTTTTGGCAATGTGTTTAGGTGTACAAAATAACACGGTGAATGACACCATGGAGTCTGATTCTAAAGACCTTAAAAGGTGTATTAGGAAGTACCTGTATTCTGCAGCCAGGGAAGGACTAATCCCAGCAGAGAAGGGGAGCGAGCCTAAAACCTGGAAGGATAATCAAAGAGCTACCACAATTGGTGAGATAGACAATGACGGACTATGCTGGGGCCAATGACAGAGGCTTGCAAGTATAGGTTTTGGGGGAACTGGGTTAACTTAATTACTCTATAGAGTAGAAAATGTGACTGTGAAATATCCATGCTCCTGTGGGAAGCTCACTTCTCCACCCCTGTCACCAACGCAGTGACATCCATTCGAGCAACTGGCCCTCCTCCTAACTGTTGTCAAATCTCTGTGCAGTCATTCCCACCAGCATGCAGTTAGTTCCCCATCTTTTAAAAAAGCCCTCCCCCTCTCATACCCTGTTGCCCCCCGGCAGCTCTCTCTGCACTCTCTTTACCACATACTCCTCCAAAAGGAATCACTACAGGTATCTTACACTCCTGTCATCTCCTGGACCCACTCCAGGCCGGCTCTTGTCCCACCACCCCATCAAAATGCTTGTCACCATCACCACTGAGCTCCCTGTTGCCAAACTCCATAATCCCACAGTCAATTTTCAGTCCCATTTTCTTTGTCCTAACAATATGGGATTTGTACTCTTTCCCCAACGAGCTACTTTCTTCACTGGTTCCCAAGACACAGATGTCTAGTTTCTCCAACCTCACCCAAGCTACTTCTTTCCTTCTCTTTGTCTAGTTCCTCATCTCCTGGACCTCCACACAGTGAGGGTTTCAGGGCATGCTCCTGGATCCCTTCCACTGACTCACCCTCTCTGGGTGATTGCCCTCAGCTTCAGAGTTATTTATTTATTTATTTTTCATTCACGAGACACACACACACACACACAGAAAGAGAAAGAGAGAGGGAGAGAGGCAGAGACCCAGGCAGAGAGAGAAGCAAGCTCCATGCAGGGAGCCTGATGTGGGACTCGATCCTGGGTCTACAGGATCATGCCCTGGGCTGAAGGCGGCGCTAAACCGCTGAGCCACCTGGACTGCCCAGCCTCAGAATTTTAAATGCAATATGAAATTTCTATCTCTAGTTTGGGCCTCTCCCCTGAACCCCAGATATGCAACTACTTACTAGACATTTCCACTTAGGCCTACCACCTATCACTTTTTAATCTAAACTATTACACAAGTCTTCCAAGTAGCCTTCCCACATCTAATCCGGTACTCATTAAGTTATTCATTCATTTACAGATCTGTAAACCACATTAAAATATATACCACATTCTGTATTCCTATTTAGAGTCAAATCCAAGAAAATTCAGATATAAAGCAAATATTCATGCATCAATCATTACAAACACAAACCATGAAACACACTCTACTTATCACTGGCAATGCAAATATAAAGGAGGATCTCTATTAATTACAACAGTGTTAAGTGCTGGGATGGAGATTGGCCATAGGTGCAGTGGCAATATAAGCCAGTGGAAGACGCCATCCAATACCTAGTCTTTCATTTCCAAAAAAAGATTACACTTGTTTAAACCATCCATGGACATACCACATTCCTAAAGTTCTCCTAAAAGGAAAAATTCCCTAAATTCCCTCTATATTGCATTTCCCACCCCTCTGCCATCACCTAAAGTGAAGAGAATACATTATTTTTTCTTTTACTGTATCTGAACTAAGTAGCTATGTCTGAGATTTCTCTTGCTATTTCTTTAAAGCAGGAGCCTCAAAATTTTACACTTGAATTCACTAATAATGCTTTAATTACATTCCTGGGTATATAAATTTTCATTTACTGTAGTCAGTAATTGTCTACACATACAATTAACCACATTCAAAAGCATAGGCTGTCAAGCTTTCCTAACATTCATCATTTACTCCGGGTGTTCTAAGAAATAATCGATAATTAGGTAGGCATTTAACATATTAGTTCAAAGTTTGAAATAGAAAGTAGAAATGTGGAGTACCTTCAGTGGAAATGGGGAAGACTCTGGAAGTAGCACATTTGAGTAAGCAGCATCACAAGCATCCAATTTAGGAAATGATTAATCTGAGATGTCTATTAGAAATGCAAGTGAGCTGCATCCATGCCTCTTTTGGACATTAAAAGTCGATTGATGAAAAAAAAAAGAAAAGAAAAGAAATGCAAGTGAGGAGTGCCAGGGTGGCTCAGTCGGTTAAGTGTCCAACTACTGACTTCGGCTCAAGTCATGATCTCAGGGCCATGAGATCGAGCCCTGTATCAGACTCCCTGCTCAGTGGGGAGTTGCTTGGGATTCTCTCTCTCCATTTGCCCTTCCTCCCAAAAAGTAACTAAATAAATCTTCTTTAAGATTTTATTTATTTTTTCATGAGAGCTACAGAGAGAGAGGCAGAAACATAGGCAGAACCCCAATGTTTATAGCAGCAATGTCCACAATAGCCAAACTGTGGAAGGAGCCTCAGTGTCCATCAAAAGATGAATGGATAAAGAAGATGTGGTCTATAGATATAGTGGAATATTACTCAGCCATTAGAAATGACAAATACTCACCATGTGCTTCAACATGGATGGAACTGGAGGGTATTATGCTGAGTGAAGTAAGTCAATCAGAGAAGGACAATCATTGTATGGTTTCACTCATACAGGGAATATAAAAAATAGTGAAAGGGATTATAGGGGAAAGGAGAGAAAATAAGTTGGAAAAATCAGAGAGGGTGACAAAACATGAGAGACTCCTAACTCTGGGAAACAAACAAGGGGTAGTGGAGGGGAAGTGGGTGGGGGAGGTGGGCAGGGGGATGGGGTGACTGGGTGATGGGCACTGAGGGGGGCACTTGATGGGATGAGCACTGGGTATTATATGTTGGCAAATCAAACTTCACTAAATAAATATATATAAATATATATATATAAAAGAAACAGGGGATCCCTGGGTGGCGCAGCGGTTTAGCGCCTGCCTTTGGCCGAGGGTGCGATCCTGGAGACCCGGGATCGAATCCCACATCGGGCTCCCGGTGCATGGAGCCTGCTTCTCCCTCTGCCTATGTCTCTGCCTCTCTCTCTCTCTCTCTCTCTGTGACTATCATAAATTAAAAAAAAAAAAAAATGAAGACTGTATTTTAAAAAAATAAATAAAAAGAAAATTAAAAAAAAAAAAAAGAAAGAAACATAGGCAGAGGGAGACCCAAGCTCCCCATGGGGAGCCCAATGTGGGACTCAGTCCCAAGACCCTGGAATCATGACCTGAGCCCAAGGCAGACACTCAACCACTGAGCCACCCAGGTGCCCCTAAATCTTTTTAAAATAAGGAAATGCAAGTGAGGTTGGCAGGTACATATAGAATGCAGGGTAGGAGAAATATCTAAGTTGGAGAAATAGATGTGGGAGGTGATGTGTTTTAAACTGTGTTTAAAGCCTTCAGCAGAAAAAAAAAAAAAAAAAAGATTTCAGCAGAGGTGAGGTCCCTAAGGGGGTGAGGCCCATAGAAGAAAAGGAAACAGAACCAAACCCTCGACTCCTCAGAGCTAAGCAAGCTGATCAGAATGCACACCTAGAGCATACTGCAGTCTGGTTCTGTGTCTAGAAAGCACGTAGACCAGGGAAGCCCACCTTTAGTGTGCACAGGAATTTCCTGGACTTACAAAGACCTAGACAGGCTGGAGTAGAGCATGAGATTCTGGATTGATAACAAAGTAGGTGCTGCTGCTGCTGGTCTCCAGATCACAAATTTGGCAACAAACACATAGAGCAGGATTACGCACATATGGCTGTGCGTCAGTCTCCTCTGTAGGGTTTATTAAGTGATTCCTGGGCCCATGCCCAACATTCCAAGATGGTAGGTCTGCAGAGAGACCTGAGTATTTGGTAACAAAAGCACAAGCAATCCTGGGGCTTTGCCAGATAGGGAAGCATTGAAGAGAGTACTCATTGTGGGAAGGGGTCTTACATGAACATTTTTTAAGATTTTATTTACTTATTCATGAGAGACACAGAGAGGCAGAGACACAGGCAGAGGGAAAAGCAGGCTTCACGCAGGGAGCCGGAAGCAGGACCAATCCCAGGTCCCCAGGACCACGCCCTGGGCCGAAGGCGGCGCCAAACCACTGAGCCACCCAGGCTGCCCTTACATGCAAACTTAAATTGTTTTTTTGTAGGAAAAAAATTCAAGATATGCTGGGAGAAACATTTTCTCTTCCATGGGATACAACTAGATGAAAGATTTAGGAAGTGGTTATTAGCTCAACATAAAGAAAAGCTCTCATTGCTAAAAGAGTAGACTTTCAATGTTCCCACCACAAAAAGAAAAAGAACTATGTATCATGATGCATGTGTTAGCCAAGGTTATGGTGGTAATCATTTTGCAGTATATAAATGTATCGAATCAACAGACTGTACACTTAAACTGACAATATGTCAATTATTTCTCAATGAAAGTGGGAAAAAATTCTGAATTCCTGATCTCTGCAAGTATTCCCTCATGGATTTCTTGTTCCTTATTTTGAACAACAGATTCCAAGTTGTTTTAATTGAAACTATATATATATATATATATATATATATATATATATATATATATATACACACACACAAAACTATATATAGAGAACTATATATAACTATATATTCTTATATATAAACATATAAACACATAAAATATAAAATATCCATAACAAATATAAATATTAAAGCATATTTTAAAATATATGAAATATATGTAAATTATATATATAGGGAAATATATACTATAGATAGATTACATAGACACATAGAGATAGTTAGAGAGTATTGGGCCTCATTTTATTTCAGAGAAAGCCACAGAACAGGCCTGAGGCTACACAACCAGTAACTGAATACACAATCCCACCCTAGGTCAAGGCCAAATAGGAACCACTGCCCCTGCTGCTGGGCACAGATGCCACAGCTCACATCACTGGACTCTGAGGCCAAGACTACTGTCGCTGCTGCTCCTTGCAGCTGGATGACACTGTGGCCACTCACCCCACCTGTGTCAGATGCATGCAGCACTGTCCCAGCTTCTGTGTCACCAGGTCCTAAGCCAGAGTCTGGCACGTGGTCACCAGACTGGTGGAGCCTCAGCCTGTGTTGAACTACAATGATGTTCGACATCATGGCTTTGATCTGGATTCCTCAGGAGTAATCACCAACACCCTTGCACTTGAACTCATTTATTCTAGTCTCTGCATTTCTAGCCACAGGATTGAGAGGCCATGCATTCCAGTGATTCCCAAAGTCACCCCTGTTGTAGGCAGACTCTAAGATGGCTCCAGTGTTCCCATCCTCTGGTATTCATGCCCTTGTGTGATACCCACTTTGGGAACAGAAGCTGGACTTGCTGGTAACAAATAAAATAGGGTGAAGTCATGCAGTGAATATCTGGGATCACCAGGAGACAAGATATGAGGGGCCTGAGGCCAATTATCTCAAGGTGGGCCATCTAAGCCAGGTTGGGCAAGTGCAGGTTTCTGATGGAACCCCATGCCAAGTGATGCTGCATTCCTTTACCATCTGAGAGATTTGTTCTCCAGATCTCAACTTCCACTACCACCACCATCGGACAGAAGGATGAGAGGTCACCAACAGGGATTCTGATTGTGGCTGCAATGAACAGGGAAATTCTGGGAAAAGGCCGGGAAGAGAAGGGAAGAAATCCAGACTCCCAAATGTAACAGCTAGTGAGCCCATGTATGCCCCCAGGGTAGCCCCGTGGTTCCAGAGAGAAGTCTCCAGTCTCCCTGTGCTGCCCCTGGGGCCCAGCTCTCCTTTATTCCAACAGTGTCCCAGGGAGCCCACAGCGGTCCCCCCTGTATACCTATCTCTGCTCATCATGAGAAGAGACCACTACGGCCACCCTATCCCAAAAGTCCTTTCCTCTTTCTATGCAGTAGTTCAGTTGTGTGCAACAGAAACCCAGCTAACGGTGGTGTCAGTGGGACAGCAGCTTGTGTGTGTGTCCCATGTGTGAGGCAAGCCGTCTGGGGCTCTAGGGCAGCTCTACACCACAGGCTATCCAGACACAATGGTCACGATAACTCTGGGAAGTTGCTTGCCCTCATGAGCATGACCCAGAGGACTTAAGACTATGTCTGTGGTCCATGAGCAGGGCAGGGAAAACAGAAAAAGTTTCCCTCCTTTAAGGGCAACAGCTACTACCTCAGTCGACAGACACCAGAATGACCAAAATGTATTCACACCGACAAAAGGAGCCTCAAGGGAGGCTAATGAATGAGGCTATTTTTAATCTAAGTGACTGTGCTCCCATGAAATTGTCACTACGGAATAAGGATGACTTCTGCTTCACTTAAAGTTTAAAAAATCACCAGCGACAGAATTGTCATCGTCAATATCAAACTTGGACCAGATTTGTATGTAAATAGTGAGATGATCCCACAACAACTTGTTAATTGGGAACAAAGCAGTTGAAGAAAATTTTGAATTGCCATAGCAAGCCCCACCTCCATTTAACAGACACGTATTAAGCAGTAGTAGACATCAGGCTCTCTGCTAGTGAGAGAAACATAAAGGAATTCACCACGGGGTGAATAATTTGCTAAACATAAATTGTACAGTGCAGTCTGGGTGGCTTAGCGGTTTAGCACCGCCTTCAGCCCAGGGTGTGATCCTGGAGACCCGGGATCGAGTCCCATGTTGGGCTCCCTGCGTGGAGCCTGCTTCTCCCTCTGCCTGTGTCTCTGCCTCTTTCTGTCTCATGAATAAATAAATAAAATCTTTTTTTTAATCTTTTTTTTTAGTATTTTTTTTAATTTTTATTTATTTATGATAGTCACAGAGAGAGAGAGGCAGAGACACAGGCAGAGGGAGAAGCAGGCTCCATGCACCGGGAGCCCGACGTGGGATTCGATCCCGGGTCTCCAGGATCGCGCCCTGGGCCAAAGGCAGGCGCTAAACCGCTGTGCCACCCAGGGATTCCAATAAATAAAATCTTAAAAAAACACACACACACACACACAAATTGTACAACTGTTTTGGTTTTTTTTTTTTGTACAACTGTTTTTGAGGAAACATCCTCCAGATGTTTATTGAGGCACTTACTGAGTACCTACTGTGTGCCAGGTGTTGTGCCACCTGCTAAGGACATAAAGAAGATGCAGACACATCTTTGTGATCTGTCTCATGCTGTTGAGGTTCCATGCCAATCCATGACTTTCCAGAAACCCTACTTGTCCTCAGTGGGAAGGAGCTGAGACTTGGAAAGAGAACTTTTGCCCATTTGGTCCAAAACTTAGTGGAAAGGTGTAGTTAGAGAATATGGACTTCCTAATGTAATTGATTCATCAATACAAGAGAAAATTACTAAGAAATCATCTGGATGAAGGGAAAAAAAACAACAAAGTAGAATCACAAGAAGTGACTTTGTGGGATCCCATCTGAGGCAAGCTGGAATAGTGGGAGACCAGGATTTCCCTGGCAGCCTAACACAGTTAAGTTAAAAAAAAAAAAAGGTTTAGTTTAGTGATCGTGCTTTCCTAGATATTTAGAAGGTCTAACAAGTAAGGGGGGAAATATTCAGGGAGGACGACCTCTCAGGTTCCACAAAGTTGAGACAGACCTCTGCAAATGACAGCCATGATTCTCATATCTAGGACCCTGCTTTGATAACACAGCTCAGCCTGCAGACTATCTTGTCCAACAAGGAGCCCAGAGTGATAATTATCTTGTTCAGTGACTGTGCAGATGATGTATAAACACATCCAGTGTAAAGACCTTGTACCCTCCATTCCTGCCATCTGTCACCTAGAACATCCCATGCAGATGGATCTATAATAAGACCCTATGGTCTCCACCTCCTGGTCCACATGGCCTTGTAGAATCTCCTCCTACTGAGTGTGGGCAGGATTTGGAGTATATTCCAACCAATAAAATGTGGCAGTGGTGATGCTGGATCATATAAGATTATGACTTCCATCTTGCCAGCTTCTTCTCCACTTGCAAGTTTTGCTAAAGCAAGGAGTAGTGTGGGAAAGACCAGCAACTGAGGTCCGCCTCTCACCTACATCAAGCAAGACAATGAGGCTCCAGTCCACTGGCCCAGAAGGAACTATTCAGTCTTTCCCCATAAGGCAGCACTTCCCCCATAAGGCAGCACTTCCCTTTCTTTTTTTTTATTTTATTTTATTTTTTTTTTAAAGTTAATTTTTTATTGGTGTTCCATTTACCAACATACAGAATAACCCCTAGTGCCCATCACCTATTCACTCCCACCACCCGCCCTCCTCCCCTTCTACCACTCCTAGTTCGTTTCCCAGAGTTAGGAGTCTTTACATTCTGTCTCCCTTTCTGATATTTCATACACATTTCTTCTCCCTTCCCTTCTATTCCCTTTCACTATTATTTATATTCCCCAAATGAATGAGAACATATAATGTTTGTCCTTCTCCGACTGACTTACTTCACTCAGCATAATACCCTCCAGTTCCATCCACGTTGAAGCAAATGGTGGGTATTTGTCATTTCTAATAGCTGAGTAATATTCCATTGTATACATAAACCACAGCTTCTTTATCCATTCATCTTTCGATGGACACCGAGGCTCCTTCCACAGTTTGGCTATTGTGGCCATTGCTGCTATAAACATCGGGGTGCAGGTGTCCCGGCGTTTCATTGCATTTGTATCTTTGGGGTAAATCCCCAACAGTGCAATTGCTGGGTCGTAGGGCAGGTATATTTTTAACTGTTTGAGGAACCTCCACACAGTTTTCCAGAGTGGCTGCACCAGTTCACATTCCCACCAACAGTGTATGAGGGTTCCCTTTTCTCCGCATCCTCTCCAACATTTGTTGTTTCCTGCCTTGTTAATTTTCCCCATTCTCACTGGTGTGAGGTGGTATCTCATTGTGGTTTTGATTTGTATTTCCTGGATGGCAAGTGATGCAGAGCATTTTCTCATGTGCATGTTGGCCATGTCTATGTCTTCCTCTGTGAGATTTCTGTTCATGTCTTTTGCCCATTTCATGATTGGATTGTTTGTTTCTTTGGTGTTGAGTTTAATAAGTTCATAGCACTTCCCTTTCTTGAAGGCAGACGTTTTATTTTGCTTTTTAATTTAAATTCAGTTTAGTTGACATATATATTATTAGTTTCAGGGGTAGAATTTAGTGATTCATCAGATGCATGTAACACCCAGTGCTCATTACATCACGTGCCCTCCTTAATACCCATCACCCAGTTACCCCATCCTCCTACTCACCCCACCCCTGCTCCAGCCTGTTTCCTATAATTAACAGTATCTTATAGTTTGCCCCACTCTGTATTTTTATCTTATTTTTCCTTCCCTTTCCTTTGTTCATCTATTTTCTCTTTACAAATGTCAAGTTCTTAACCAAGTTCTTCCCTGCCTATAAAATGGGGTTGAAAGCAATCCCTATTTCATAGGGCTATTATGAGGTTTTTAATTCATGTACATCCCTTAAAACACTGACACTTTTATTAAGCAGAACCCAAAAAAGGAAGAGAGTCCACCAATTTAGCTTCTGTTTTCTTCTTCATACAATGAAGAGTATCAGTTCTGCCCAACACTCAGCATCCAAGCCCCTCTCACCTGCTATAGATGGAGAGTTGTTCTGTCACTTATAACCCATGGAGTGGGGGTAGAACCACCATAAAATGGCCACGGTGGAGGCAAGGCTGAGGAATTCTCAAAGCAACACTCACACAAACACATACATACAACCATATGTTTCTACATGCTCAGTTACACATATATATATACAAATCACCACAAATACTCATACACAAATCTATATATAGGACTGTGAACCTACCCAAACAGACACATACACGCATAACATATTCCTTTTACATATGCTAATTAAACTGCGGTCTGGCTTACTTCCACTTCATCTTTTTAAATATTTAGGGGAGAATTTAAAATGGTGGAGGAGTAGGGAACCCTAAGTTTTTCTGGTCCCACAAATACAGCTAGATAGTTATCAAATCATTCTGAACACTTGATACATCATCTGGAAACCTGAGAAGAGAAATGCTACAATTCCACAAATAGAAAAACAACCACTTTTTTAAAGGTAGGAAGTAAAAAAAAAAAAAAAGGTAGGAAGTACAGACAGTTGAATCTGTAGTGATATATCTGAGGATACAGTAGAGGGGAGGGAGCCTGCTTTAAAGGATACCGCAAAGTATTATAAGCAGCAGAGTGCAAAATCAGAACTTTGAAAAGTCAGCTACAGTGGCCTATGTTCCTGGCTTAGGGGTGCTTAGGTAGTGAAGCAGGATGGAAGCCCAGGTGGGACAGGGTGGTCTCAGGATCCCTGGGGTCACAAGAACAAGAGTATCTGAATATGACAGGTTCCCAGACATAAGAGTGGAGAAGCTGGCTGAAAACAGGGAGTCTACACGCCAGTTTTCTGCTTTGTGTTGTCATAAATCACAAACAGCCACATGTTTCATGAGGCTACTCTCTAGGCCCAGCAAAAAGCAGAAGCTCGGCAAGACCCTCCTCCCCAGTTGGGGAGGAGTAGCACAGGTCCCTGCTGCTTAAGTCCATAAAATTTAGTGACCTGAAACTCAGTGGCATGCCTGAGATCAAAATGCTCCATCATGGGCAGCCCGGGTGGCTCAGCAGTTTAGAGCCTGCCTTTGGCCTGGGGTGCGATCCTGGAGTCCCGGGATCTAGTCCCGCATCAGGCTCCCTGCATGGAGCCTGCTTCTCCCTCTGCCTGTGTCTCTGCCTCTCTCTGTGTCTCTCATGAGTAAACAAATAAAATCTTAAAAACAAAACAAAACAAAAAAAACCTCCATCACAGGCCAGGTGAACAGAGTTCCAATGGAAACTGGAGACAGTGACTGACTGCTTTTCTGTGAGGGCTCACTGAAGAGTGGGGAGAATGAACTTTCAGCTCCAAGGCTGGACAGTGGGGTGCCACCATTCTCATCCTGCACAGGGGTGCTGAAAGCCTTCAGGGAACAACACAGCACCACCTAGGGGAGTCTGGAGCCTGGCCTCCTGGCAAGGGACACGCATTTACAGTATGTCAAGTCCACCTGAGAATCAGCACAGCAGGACCCTCCCTCAGAAGACCAGTACAACCAGTGGCACCAAGTTTGCTGATCATAGCAGGCTATGAAGATTCAGCTCTTGGGGAAGACAGTAAAAAGCATTGTTTTTTCTAGTCTTTAGGCTTTCAGTATTATTTTTTTCAGTTATTTTCTATTTTTTCACTTCTGTTTTTGTCCTTTTATAATTTCTTATATATATTATACATATTTTTACTTGTTTCCTTTTATTGAATTTTATTTTACTTTTATGTGTATATATATATACACACACATACATATATATATATATATGTTTTTCTATTTTCTTACTCTGCAATCTCGTTTCTTAACAAGCAGAACAAAACATACCCAAGGATCTAGTTTTTTGTTCTCTTTTGTTTTGGTTTTTCTTCCATTGTTGTTGTTTTCTTTTTTTTCTTTTCTCTTCTAGACAAAATGACAAGATGGAGAAATTCACCCCAAAAGAAAGAACACGAGATAGTACTCATTGTCAGGAATTTAAGCAATATGGATATAAGAAGTCTGAACTAGGGACTCCTGGGTGGCTCAGCGGTTGAGTGCCTGCCTTTGGCCCAGGGCATGATCCTGGAAACCTGGGATCAAGTCCCACATAGGGCTCCCTGCATGGAGCCCGCTCCTCTCTCTGCCTATGTCTCTGCCTCTCTCTTTCTGTGTCTCTCATGAATAAATAAAATCTTAAAAAAAAAGTCTGAATTAGAACTTAAAATAACAAGTATAAAGACACTAGCTGAGCTTGAAAAGAGCAGAGAAAACATTAGAGAATCCTTTACTGTAGAAATAAAGAAATAAAATCTAGTCTGGCAGAAATTAAAAATGCTATTACCGAGATGCAGTCCCAAGGGGAGGCTACAAAAAAGATGAATGAAGCAGAAGAGTAAATCAGTGATACAGAAGATAAACTGATGGAAATAAGAAAGCTGAACAAAAAAAAAGAGACAAAGGAACCTATTAGATCATGAAGAGATACTTAGAAAACACAGCAATTCCATAAAGGGAAATAATACCTATATAAGTGGGAACCCATCATGCTAATAGACATCAAAAGGATAGTGGGGGGCGCCTGGGTGGCTCAGTTGGCTAAATGTCTGTGGCTCAGGTAATGATCCCAGGGTCCTGAGATCAAGCTCCACATCAGGCTCCTTGCTCAACAAGGAGCCTGCTTCTCCTTCTCCCTCTGCCTGCTGCTCCCCTTGCCTGTGTTCGTTCTCTCTCTCTCTCTCTCTGTCAAATAAAAAAATAAAGTCTTAAAATAAATAAATAAATAAATAAATAAATAAATAAATAAATAAATAAATAAATAAAGTCTTTAAAAAAAAACCTGGGGAAGCCATCCTTGTACTGGACAAATTAGAGCTTAAACCATAGATATTAAAAGAGGAAGGAGAACACTATATCAATAAAAGGGTCTATCCAACAAGAAGATCTAACAAGCGTAAATATTTATGCCCCTAACTTGGGAGCAGCCAATTATATAAACCAAGTAATAACAAAATTAAAGAAACACATGGATACTAATACAATGAATAGTAGGGGACTTTAACACCCCATTCACAGCAATGGACAGATTATCTAGGCAGAAAATCAACAAAGAAACAAAGTGTTTTTTTGTTTTGTTTTGTTTTTTTGGAAACAAGGGTTTTGAATGACACAGTGGACTTCAAGGATATATATTCAGAGCATTTATCCTAAAGCAACAGAATACACATTCTTCTCGATCACACATGGAACATTCTCCAGAATAGACCACAACCTGGGTCACAAATCTGGCCTTGACCAGTACCAAAAGATTCAGATTGATTCAGATTATTCCCTGCATATTTTCTTTTTTTTTTTTTTTTGGGGGGGGGTTCCCTGCATATTTTCAAACCACAATGCTTTGAAACCTGAACTCAGTCACAAGGGAAAATTCAGACAGAACACAAATACATGGAGATTAAAGAGCATTCTACTATGGAATGAATGGGTTTACTGAGAAATTAAAGAAAAATTAAAATGATTCATACAAACTAATGAAAATGAAAGCACAACAGCTCAAAACCTTTGGGATACAGCGAGGGAAGTACATTTCAATACAAGCCTCTCCCAAAATATTAGAAAAACCTCAGGCACCTGATGGCTCAGTCAACCATCTGCCTTTGGCTCAAGTCATAATCTCAGAGTCCTGGGATCCAGCCCTGCATCAGGCTCCTTGCTTGGCAGAGAACCTGCACCTTCCCTCCTTCTGCTGCTCCCCCTCCTTGTGTGCACATATGCTCTCTCTTCCTCTTCAGATTAATAAAATCTTTGAAAAAAAAAAAAAAGAACTAGAAAAATCACAAATGCACAAGGAAACCTTACACCTAAAAGATCTGGAGAAGGAACAGCAAATAAAGCCTAAATTCAGTAGGAGAATAGAAATAAAGATTAGAGCAGAAATCAATGATATACAAGTCAGAAGAACAGTAGAACAGATCAACAAAACGAGGAGCTGGTTTTCTGAAAGAATTAATAAGACAGATAAACCCTTGCTAGACTTACAAAAAATAAAAAGAGACAGGACTCAAATAAATAAAATCATAATGAAATGAAAGAGGAGAAATAAATGAAAGAGGAGAAATCACAACCAACACCAAAGAAATACAATTATAAGAGAACATTATGAGCAATTATATGCCAACATATTAGGCAATCTGGAAGAAATGGATGCATTCCTAGAAACATTTAAACTAACAAAACTGAAACAGGAAGAAACAGAAAACCTGAATAGACCCATAGCCAGCAAGGAAATTGAAACAGTAATCAAAAGTCTCCCAACAAATAAGAGTCCAGGGCCAGACAGCCCCCCAGCGGAATTCTACCAAACATTTAAAGAAAAATTAATACCTAGTCTTCTGAAGCTGTTTCAAAAAATAGAAAAGGAAGGGAAACTTCTAAACTCATTCTATAAGGCCAGCATTACCTTGAACCCAAAACCAAAGACCCCACCGAAAAGGAGAATTACAGATCGATATCCCTGATGAACATGGATGCCAAAATTCTCATTAAAATACTAGCCAGGGGAAAAAAAAAAAATACTAGCCAGGGGATCCCTGGGTGGCTCAGCGGTTTAGCGCCTGCCTTTGGCCCAGGGAGCGATCCTGGAGTCCCAGGATCAAGTCCCACGTCGGGCTCTCGGCTTCTCCCTCCTCCTGTGTCTCTGCCTCTCTCTCTCTCTTTTCTCTCTATGTCTATCATAAATCAATCAATCAATCAATCTTAAAAAAAAAAAATACTAGCCAATAGGATCCAATAGGACATCAAAAGAATTATTCACCATGACCAAGTGGGATTTATTCCTGGGCTGCAAGAGTGGTTCAATATCCACAAATAAATCAATGTACTATACCACATTAGTAAAAGAAAGGACAAGAACCGGGGATCCCTGGGTGGCTCAGTGGTTTATAGCACCTGCCTTTGGCCCAAGGCGTGATCCTGGAGTCCCGGGATCAAGTCCCACGTTGGGCTCCCTGCATGAAGCCTGCTTCTCCCTCTGCCTGTGTCTCCCTCTGCCTGTGTCTCTGCCTCTCTCTCTCTCTGTGTGTGTGTGTCTTTCATGAATAAATAAAATCTTAAAAAAATAAACAAGGGACAAGAACCAAATGATCATATGATCATCTCAATAGATGCAGAAAAAGCATCTGACAACATAAAGCGTTCTTTCTTTTTATTTTTTTTTATTTTTTATTTTTTTTAAAGCGTTCTTTCTTAATAAAAACTCCCTGCCATGTAGGGACAGGAAGAACATAACTCAATATCACAAAAGCCATCTATGAAAAACCCACAGTGAATATCATCCTCAACAGGGAAAAACAGAGCTTTTCCCCTAAGATCAGGAACATGAAAAGGATGTCCACTCTCACCTCTGTTGTCCAACATAGTACTGGAAGTCTTAGCCTCCACAATCAGACAACAAAAAAGAAATTAACAACTAAGTAGTAAAACTTTCACTCTTCGTAAATGATATGATACTTTATGTGGAAAACCCAAAAGGTTCCACTCCAAAATTGGCAGAACTGATACAGGAATTCAGCAACATGGCAGGACACAAAATCAATGCACAGAAAAAGAAAAAAAAAATGCACAGAAATCAGTTGCATTTCTACACTAACAATGAGGCAGAAAAAAGAGAAGTCAAGGAATTGTTCCCATTTACAATTGCACCAAAAACCATTAGATACCTAGAAATAAACCTAACCAAAGAGGTAAAGGATCTGTACCCTAAAAACTACAGAACACTTATGAAAAAAATTGAGGGAGACAAAGAGATGGGAAAACATTCCACGCTCATGCATTAGATGAATGAATATTGTGAAAATGTCTATGTTACCCAGAGCAATCAACACATTCAGTGCAATCCCTATCAAAATACCATGGACATTTTTCACAGAGCTGGAACAAATAATCCTAAGATTTGTATGGAACCAGAAAAAAACTCAAATAGCCAAAGGAATGTTGAAAAAGAAAACCAAAGCTGGGGACATCACAATGCCTGACTTCAAGCTGTTTTACAAAGCTGTGATCATCAGGACAGTATGGTACTGGCACACAGACACATAGATCAATAGAACAGAGAACACAGAAATGAACCCTCAACTCTATGGTCAATTTATCTTTGACAAAGCAGGAGAGAATATCCACTGGAAAAAGACAGTCTCTTCAATAAATCATGTTGGAAAATTTTCATGTAGAAGAATGAAACTGGACCGTTTTCTTATACCATCCACAAAAATAAACTCCAAAAGGATGAGAGACAAAAATCCATCAAAATCCTAGAGAACACGCAGCAATCTCTTTGACCTCGGCCACAGCAACTTCTTGCTATACCTGTCTCCAAAGGCAAGGGAAACAAAGACAATAATGAACTATTGGGACTTCAAGATAGAAAGCTTCTGCACAGCAAAGGAAACAATCAACAAAAGTAAGCAACCTAGAGAACGGGGGAAGATATTTGCAAATGACTTATGAGATAAAGGGCTAGTATCCAACATCTGTAAAGAACTTATCAGGGATCCCTGGGTGGCGCAGTGGTTTGGCGCCTGCCTTTGGCCCAGGGCGCGATCTTGGAGACCCAGGATCGAATCCCACATCGGGCTCCCGGGGCATGGAGCCTGCTTCTCCCTCTGCCTGTGTCTCTGCCTCTCTCTCTCTCTCTCTCTCTCTCTGTGACTATCATAAATAAATAAAAAAATTAAAAAAAAAAAAAAAGAACTTATCAAACTCAGTGGTATATGCATACAATGGAATATTACTCAGCCATTAGAAACGACAAAAACCTACCATTTGCTTCATCCTGGATGGAACTGGAGGGTATTATGCTGAGTGAAATAAGTCAATCAGAGAAGGACAAACATTATATGGTCTCATTCATTTGGGGAATATAAAAAATAGTGAAAGGGAATAAAGGGGAAAGGAGAGAACATGAGTGGGAAATATCAGAGAGGGTGACAGAACATGAGAGACTCCTAACTCTGGGAAACGAACAAGGGGTGGTAGAAAGGGAGGTGGGCAGGGGGTTGCGGTGACTGGGTGACGGGCCTTGATGGGATGAGCATTGGGTGTTATATGTTGGCAAATTGAACTCTAATAAAAAGAAATTAAAAAAAAAAAAAAAGAACTTATCAAACTCAGCACCCAAAAAAACAATCCAGTCAAGAAATGCACAGAAGACATAACTAGACATTTCTCTAAGGAAGACATACATATGGCCAACAGACAATGAAAAAATACTATCAATCAGGATCATGAAATTACAGATCAAAACCGCAATGAGATACCACCTCACACCAGTCAGAATGGCTAAAATTAACAATTCAGGAAACAACAGGTGTTGGTGAGGAAGCAGAGATAGAGGGCCTCTTCCACTGTTGGTGGGAATGCAAACTAGTGCAGCCGTTCTGGAAAACACGATGGAGAGAAGTTCTTCAAGAAGTTAAAAAGTTAAAAATAGTTCTAAGCCAGGACCCAGTAATTGCACTACCAAGTATTTATCCAAAAGATACAAACATAGTGATTTAAAGGGGCACAAGCACCCCCAATGATAAACATAAAAGCAGCAATATCCATAAAAGCAAAACTATGGAAAGAGCCCAGATGTCCATTAACAGATGAATGGATAGGGGATCCCTGGGTGGCTCAGCGGTTTAGCACCTGCCTTTGGCCTGGGGTGCGATCCTGGAGTCCCAGGATCGAGTCCCACGTCGGGCTCCCAGCATGGAGCCTGCTTCTCCCTCCTCCTGTGTCTCTGCCTCTCTCTCTCTCTCTTTCTATGTCTACTACAAATGCTACTTGTTTAGCACTGGGTGTTAAACAAGAAGTTGAAAACAAAATTTTAGGGACCCTTGGGTGGCTCAGTGGTTGAGCGTCTGGCTTTCGGCTCAGGGAGTGATCCCAGGGTCCTAGGATTGAATCCCACATCAGGCTCCCTCCAGGGAGCCTGCTTCTCCCTCTGCCAATGTCTCTGCCTTTCTGTCTCTCATGAATAAATAAAGAAAAATTAAAACAAATTTTTTTTAATTCCATTTCATCTCATTACTGTAATTCATTTTTGCATACTCCTGTGGTGGAAATCCCTTGATCTATATAAATCAACATTATAACTCAACATTATTTCATGTCTCCTGAACTAAAATCCCTTTCAATTCTGAACAAGGAATATGATTCTTGGTTTAAATATCCTACTATACTCATAAATCTCAGCCTATGAAGTTTCACAAGTCATAACAAATGTGGGTTAAGATTTGAGATATCTTTTTTTACTATTTTGTGTATTACCATATAGACAGAAGAGATCATAGCATTGTGTTCACCTTCTTTCCCAACTACTCTCTTGAAAAATCCTGGGTACTTCGTTATTGTTTTATGTCACAGGTTGGTAAACTATGGTTTGCTACCTGTGTTTAGATGGCCTGCAAGCTAAGAATGGTTTTTACATTTTTAAATGATTGGAGATTAAATCAAAATAAAAATATTTTATTTATATTTTTTAAAGATTTTATTTACTTATTCATGAGACCCACTGAGAGAGAGGCAGAGACACCAAGAGAGGGAGAAGCAGGCTCCTTGCAGGCAACCCATTGTGGGACTCCATCCCTGGTCCCAGGATCACACCCTGAGCCAAAGGCAGATGCTCAACCACTGAGCCACCCAGGCGTCCCAAAATAAGTATTTTATGACATATGAGAGTCAAATTTGTGCCCATACAGAAAGTTTTATTAACAAAGCAATGTCTGATTCCTTTGGTATTGTCTAACACTGTTTTCACATTATAAATACAGAGGAAGGGTATGGGCCTCAAAGAGGAAAACGCAGCTTATCCGGTTCTTTACAGGAAAGGTTCGCCAACCCCTATTCTATGTCATATTGTTTTACCTAAACATTCCCCTATCTTTCCTTCCATATTCAACATAAAGTCTTGTTAATAATCAGTCTCCAGGTAAACACATTCTTCATAGACCTTTGAAATGCACTTCCTCCTGGGAATGGTCACCTACAAATCGAAAGCCAGAATGGAATGCTAGTTACAAATGAACAAATCAAAACCAGAACCAAACCTCACCACCATTATTATCCTCCCTCCAAAGCAAAGCTGAAGAGGCTGGCCACCCCCGGACCCCCGTTAGCGGCTTTCCAACTACCCTATCTTAGAATTGATGCATTTTGTAAACTAAATTTTACCCCTAAAATTCCTAAGAGTCAAATAACAATGAGAAAAAAGGTAAATGTAATTTTCCCAAGTTTAATCGTCTTCAAATCATTGGCTACCAGAAAATAAGAGCAAGCAGACCGATTTTATTTAGTATGCATGATTCTAAATCCCTGTACCCTGTACACTTGATATTTCCTACAAATAAACAATTTCTGGCTCTTAGGATAAAAGGTTAAATACTACACTGTGTAAACGACATCACAACTTACAGAGGAACAAAATGGGTCACTGGGCCTTTTGCTTTGTATCCTCCACTCCTCGCTCGGCAAGGCGAGCGGCAGAATGGCAGGACTAGGTCTTGCACTCCAGCGGGGCAGGTAAACAATGTCTTTACAGCCCGCCTAGAAAGGGTAGGGCGAGGAGCTGCTGAAGCCCACGGCAGGGAAACTTAGCTAATCCTGGAATGTTAAAAGGCTAAAACTCACCGAGTCGGAAGTGACGTGCCAGCTGAGCCCCGCAGGTCGGCCACGTAACTGGCCGCCGCCTCGGTCGACACCTGCTTCTGGACGGGGCTGAACAGAGGAGAAGTGTAGCTCAAAGTCCGCAAGCGGCCTGACCCTATCCCTCGCGGCTCACGGACC
The DNA here is from genome assembly GCF_048164855.1 of Canis lupus baileyi. Taxonomy (NCBI): domain Eukaryota; kingdom Metazoa; phylum Chordata; class Mammalia; order Carnivora; family Canidae; genus Canis; species Canis lupus. The sequence continues at coordinate 72,267,962 of NC_132844.1, read as the reverse complement.
CACGCGGGCCAGCAAGCGTGGCCGCAGCCAGGCCCCGCAGCCCGAGGGGCCAGCCGGCTGCCCCCGCGCCCAGCGGCGCCCTGCGGGCCATGGGGCTTCAGCGCCCAACCAGGCGCATGCGCGGCCCTCTTTCTCCAGAGGATTCCTGCGGTCACCGGGACGCCCACATTCCAGCCACCTGCCCCTCGGGGTCCCTTCTCGCTCTTGCCTCCTCCGGCCGCCTCTCACCTCTGGCCCCGCGCCTCCTCCTTCTCCCGCGAGGACCGCTCGACCTGCCCGCGGCGGCCGGCCGACACCCCGGCTCCCACTGACACGAGCCTCTCGGCGCGGCTTCCGCTTCCGGCGAGTATTGTGTGTCGCGCCGCGGGGCGGGGGCGGGGGGAGGAGGAAGGAGGGAGGCAGCGCTCCGGCGGCTCCGCGCCCCGCACTCCCGGACCTGAAGCCGGGAAGGTAGGTGCCGTCCCGCCGCCGCGCCCGGGCCCTGGGGCCTGCCCCCGCCGGCCGGCTCCGCACGCCGCGTCCCAGCGCCCCGCGACTGCGTCACCGGCCCCCCGCACGTAACCACAGCTGCCTCCGCCCGCCTCGGGCCCGGGCGGACGTTTTGCCGCCCCGGCGACGTCAGCGCGTCCGGCGTTGCTTGGCTACCCCGCCGTTCCCCCGTCCCGCTGCCGCTCGCCTCCCCGGGTGAACCTCTGACGCCGTCACCGCGGGCCCCGGCTGCGTCATAGCGGCGGGCATCCCACCTCCACGTCACACCTCCTCCTCACCTGGACACGCTGTCCTCCCTCCCTGTCAACCGCGACGCTTCCTCTCCCCCTCCACTCCCCCTACGCCACATCTGGCGAGAGAAGATGGAGACGAGGGTGGGACTGAGCTTTGGACGACGCTCAGGAGAGGGTCGCAAGGTGGGACCCCGGACAGTGGTAGAAACAAAACGAGGACGTCCCTGAAGTTTGCCCTTCTACTGAGATGCGAGGAATAGAGAGAACGAAATGACCAACCCAGAGGCGCCTGAGGCCTCACTGTGGCTGTGACTCCAAGTCCTCTCTGTGCTTCCCTGACCTTTTCCCCATTTCTCTTTCACACCACTTCTTTGCCAGTCTAGATCCACCCCGGTCCCTAACTCACCGCAGGTGAGGAGGCCACCTGATTTCTGGAAGCAAGGGGCAGGTTCACTAGTCCAAGTTGGATTCCTTTCGGAAAAGAAAAAGTCATCTGACTGAACTTCTCTCCTGGTTGAGGGAAGAATTCAGGTCCAAATAAGTTATCAGCTACTACGCCAAATTAAAACACTTTCAATGTATGTCATTGATATATATAATAATCATTGTCACTCATTACATGTCCACTTCTCCCTTAGCACTTAGAGTTAACTATATTTCCTTTCTTCTCTTGGGTCACTTGGTATGCAAGGGAAGGGATAGGGGCTAGAGAAAGCAAATATTTCAGGGATAAAAGTGGTGAATTTCAAGGAAGGAGTGGGGGACCAGCCTTCTGCCTTATAAATCTCTTTGATGCATTTCCAATATTTTGAGCCTTCACTTAAGGGAGACTTTGTCTCATTATGTTTCTCTAATTCCCAACCACTCCAGGTCCTATTAATTGGAGGCACAGTACCTCCAAGGAATTAGTTATCAATAGCTGTTTCAAAAGACTCCATTTACTGCTGGATATTTAGAAAAGGCTTGTCAGCCCTCCTTTCAAGAAGTATCGACTAATACTCTCTTTAGTGTATTTGCACATATTTATCACTTCTCAGCAGTTCCAAATGTCCAAATGCACGCAAAGAAATGGGGTGTTGAGTGAATCATTTCATTCCAAGAAGGTGCACTTCCTCTAGACTAGTCTGATAAAAGGAAGAATATCAATTTTTTCTGAAAAGAAGAGCTTGTCACTCTTGCCTAACTTACTCCTTCTATTACCCTTTGAAAAAGTGAGAGAACAGTGGCAGAGAAGGTTATATTCCAAGGGGCTATTGTAATAAAGTTCTTCTGTAATACAAAACTTTAAAATATACTTAAGAAATCTTAATACTTTGGCTTTTATGGCACTTTTCACTTTCCCAACTTCCTTTCTCATCTATTAGAAGAAATATGTCAAACTAGGGATACTTTGGTCTGTTTTTAAGATACATGTGGGGTAAGTCTGGATCAGGAGAGTTATGCTAGGCCAGAGTTGAAGCCTCTAACAAGCAAAAGTAGAGGTAAAGACAAAAGAGATTGGTGATTGGGTGTCAGTGTTCTGAGGAGGGAAAAAAAAAATAGATACCCAGGAGTCACGGGTTTTGAAAACAAAGAGGTTGAGGGGCACGTGGGTGGCTCAGTCAGTTAAGCATCCAACTCTTGACCTCAGCTTGGGTCTTGATCTCAGGGTCATGAGACTCATGTGTTGGGCTCCACTTTGGGCACAGAGCCTACTTTAAAAAGGGAGAGAGAAGGAGAGGGAGGTTGAATCTAGCGGAAAAGAAGATGTAAAATACCAAGATAGGGCCAACTGGAGTTAGGATTTATCATGGGAGTAAATGTCAGGCCAGGGATACAAAAATATTAAACCCCCAACTAATATTTTTCTCTCTCTGCCCCCTTTCATCCCTAAGTTAAATAATGGCAGAGACAAGTCTGTTAGAGGCTGGGGCCTCTGCAGCCTCCACAGCTGCAGCTCTGGAGAACTTACAGGTGGAAGCGAGTTGCTCTGTGTGCCTGGAGTATCTGAAGGAGCCTGTCATCATTGAGTGTGGGCACAACTTCTGCAAAGCTTGTATCACTCGCTGGTGGGAGGACCTAGAGAGGGACTTTCCTTGTCCTGTCTGTCGAAAAACATCCCGCTACCGCAGTCTTCGGCCTAATCGACAACTAGGCAGTATGGTGGAAATTGCCAAGCAGCTCCAGGCTGTCAAGCGGAAGATCCGAGATGAGAGCCTCTGCCCCCAGCACCATGAGGCCCTCAGCCTCTTTTGCTATGAGGATCAGGAGGCTGTATGTTTGATATGTGCAATTTCCCACACCCACCGGGCCCACACCGTCGTGCCACTGGATGATGCCACACAGGAGTACAAGGTGGGGAACCAGACACATGATGCCAATGTGGGACAAGAGGGAGGAGCGCAGAGGATGGGAGACTCCCTGGGTAGAGGATCCTAAGCTCCTGAGGGCAAGACTGCATCTGGCCTTACTCTCTAGTCCCTTCAAAGCTACATACACAGAGGGCACACTGTGCATCTGATCAGCTATCCTCAAGCATGAAGAAGAGCAGTTTTGAGGAGTGCCTCAAAATTGCCTTCTGACTTTTCATAACATTTGAGTCTTATGGGTGTATGCATGGTCTTACGTCATTTTTCTTTAAATGAATGAAACCATTTGGAGATGATCAAACTTAGGAAGAATTGAAAGTGGTCTGGTTTCTTCATTCTGTCCTCCTGCTCAGAATGTTCCTTATTTTCCCATTGGTATTGGAAATACATAACATCAGTTTAGACTGATCCTCACCAGACTAAGCTGAATTCATCTGTCATTTACATCTTCCTAGATAATGGAAATGTGGCATCTGATTTAATTACTGTTGGGACACAGGGTATATATTTGAGTAATAGGAACTAAAGATTTTAATACTAGGCACTGAACAAGTATTTTGTTTAATTATGTTAATATTGGAAACAAGATTTAAGGTGATTTACAGTGTAAGTAATAAAGACTTTATATTTGCTGGTGCTTTGAGTTGGATGGGAGGACAAGTATAAAGGATATCAGAGTTCAAAAAGTCACTTTGACCATAATAGGCAGTCACTTGAGTAAGAAAGTGATAGGATTGGGGAAGGACATGGAGTTGGTGACAGCTGGACAACTGTGAGATTCAGTGAGAGGGAAGTTTGGTGGGTAAGGAGGATGATGGGGACAGGCTGGTGGCAGGAGGAGAGAGCAGAAGTTGACATCCCAAATGACAGGCAAAGAAGGGAGTAGAACCAAGAGGTGGAGAGATGGATAGGAAGCAAATAAATGGTTTAGGATAAATGGGTTAACCTCTGAATGTAGGGTGTTCCAGCCAACCCCAAATGCCACCTCTTCCACTTCCCACCCTCAGGAAAAACTGCAGAAGTGCCTGGAGCCCCTGGAGCAGAAGCTGCAGGAGATTACCCGCTGCAAGTCCTCTGAGGAGAAGAAGCCCGGAGAGCTCAAGGTAAAGGCACAAGATTCCATTTGGGCTGCTCTGCAGGCGGTTAACTACACATTAACCACACATTATTTAATCTACCAGTCCTGATTCATTAGAAAAATGCTGTTCTCTCAAAAACAATGGCTTCTTTGTCACTATATGTTGCACTTAAATTATTTGTCATGAATTAAGTATTGAAGAGAAGGATATTAGAGATGAAGGAAGGATAGACAGGACATCTTACATGTGGAGATTTGAGGGAGTTCATGCCCGTTGGTCTCCTTTTTTCTTGTAAAGAAGGGAGAGAGTAGGAATAGGAGTCCTTAGAGGGATTGAGGAGAGGAGAATTGGAAGGTCCACTGGGGAGAAAGAAAGAAGAAGCTGGCAAAGAGCTCCCAGAGAGAGACTTTAGGCCCACATTCTCTTAAGTTAGCCCAGGAATGCTAGATAATGTTAGTCCATTTCTAGACTCTTCCTCTCTGCATCCTACATCTATAAGATCCTATCTATCCTTCAGGCAGGATGAAAGCCACTTCCTATGCAGCCTTCCTTGAAGCTTTAGAAATTAACTTTCTTAATTTGCATATAATTTTGGTTCTCTTTCATAGCATTACCATATTTGTAGCATGATAGTTTGGTATCTGACTTATTTATAGGACAGTAAACAGTTCTTTAGTGGCAGTAATAACTAAATATTTATTGAGTCCCAGGTATTAATTCATTGGGTGCCATGACATTCCAAACTTACAGGGTTATATTAGGTTTTAAGGTTCTGCCCAGGTTAGAGTTCTAAGAGTTCAGGACAATGAACATGTGAGACCTAGAGGAGCTATAAGACAAAGGAAAGGGAGTCCTGAAGGTCTTCTTTAGCGAGGGTGAACTTAGATGCCTTGTAAAGTAGGTATTATTACCCCCAGTTATCTCAAGAGGAAACAAAACCTGAATAAGTATCTAGTCCAAGATCACACAGCCAATATGTGGCAAAATCAGGGATACTAGCTCTGCATTTATCAATAAATATATATTAAACTTCCAAATTCTGTATTTGACACTGGGGAACAATGATGAACAAAAACACAGTCCCTGTCCTGCTTGAGCTTACAAATGAAGTGGAGAAAATAGATAATGACATGGCACAAAAAGCACAGTTGCAAATTCATAAGAAGACAAATAGAAATTGGACCTCATTAAAAGCATCCAGAAGAAACAATGAGTTCTTGGAGTTGAGATTTAGGGATCACCAGAAATTAAACACAAGTTCGAAAATAATAGAAACACTAATTTTTTTAACAATGACAACATTTTGACAGAAAGCAAGTATTATTAAGTATTACTAAGTATACCTTAGTACTTTATATATTTGAATAAAGCAAGCATTTGAATTTTTTAAATTTTTAACTAATTTTGATTGCAAAGGTGAACTTTAAAAAAAAGTTCTTTGTTCTTTTGGAGGGCTCCTGAGAAACTTAAAATATGTGAAAACGAAGCTTATTCCCAGTCTTAACTTTCCTGTTCCTGTTGATCACCTTCTTAAAGGTAAAGGATAAAGAGGGGAATAAAAATTTTTTAAAACCTTCTAAATGCTTGAGCAGAACTGTGATGATTTAAAAATTCAGAGGTCTCTAAAACTACCACCAACATTCCTTTTGTGACCATTTGAATTCTCCTTCCTACCTCTCCCTCAACCCTACTTCCAGAATCAGACCCAGTGCCCCCTTTTAAAAATAAATAATTAGTAATTAACCACACTGAAGTGAAAACTAGGCAAAATAGCTTATCTGCGTAATTTTAAAAACAGACTGCGCCACCCAAATACACCCACACAACATAAAGGAAAGTGATTTAGATAAAATCTGTTATATAAATATTTGGGCACGAATACCCTGAAAGACCCGCAGTGTGTTTTATCTTTGTATGTATACATGATGTCATAAACAATACAACAAACACAGATTCAGACTGAAATAATTGCATAGTAATGTTGACAAGCACCACAAGCAACTTAGCTCTTGATGACATAATTTTTCAAAATTATAAGTAACTTTTGGTAAAGTTCTAAGAAAAACAAAATGCAGTCTTAGTTTTATTCAGCCGTTTCTGAAAAAAAAAAAATTCAGGTGTATTAAAATTGGGTAAGGATTACTCTGTTTATGTATAAAATGACATTCAAATCCAGGTCTATGTTTTTAAATATACAGCAGAACATAGAAAATGGTGCAGGACAGTGCATTGTCACAGAGTCATCTCACATATTGTAGTGCTACCAGCCTTACCAGAGTACCTCCAGTTAAGGCAAACAAAAAAAACGCCCTTGTTTTCAAATTATCCCTAGTGGGAAGTAACACCCCCATTAAGAACCATTGCCCTACATAGATAGAGTGAAAAAAAGAAAAGGGATTATGGGATTATATGAAAGATAGCCCTTTTGCTTCCTATTTACCACAGTTATGAATCCTGAATTCTACCCATACATCACCTGTCAATGTACACTAACACACAGAGACACACACACAGGAAAAAACTGTATTTTACTTGAGGATTAAGAAATAAAATTCAATTATTTTACCAGCATAAATGAGTTTATTCAGGAATAGCAGCAAATTGCAACTCAGGACAAGCAAGCTAAGGTGAAATCATAGGCAAGTCCAGAGAACAAAGAAGACCAGTCTTTTATAGAGGAAAGGGGGTAATTGGGAAGGGCTGTTAGAAATGTTAGAAAGTCCTTGGAGGAAACTGGGAGTTCAGTTTAGTGACTTTTCATTGATTGGGTTGTGACAGTCTGTCACTGGCTGGGTTTATTGCCCTGCACAAAGAAAACCTTTTTTCCTCCTGCTGGGGTGGTAAAGATAGTAAGGACTTGCAAGGTGCATCTCTTTGATTGGGTCTAGAGTTGGCCAGTGGGAGGGCATGGGAGCTCCCCCTGCTGGCATCCTGACTGCCTTTTAGTGAGGTTTCCTTTTATTAATTTGCACAGGGTAAAAGTTGTAAGAATATATTTTGTTCCAGTGTGCACCTGAAAAGGCAACCATGGAATGAGAAGCAGCAGCAGCTCTAGAACTGGAGCTAGCCAGCATCTGCTGAGAACTAGCTTGAAATACAGAAATACCAGGCTTGTAAGGCCCATGCTGGCTTTGCAGCCCTTCTCTATTCACCCTCACTATTCACTGCCTTTCAGTCCCTACCTACTTTACTTCCAGAGTCCCAGTCTCTGCCTCTCTTTTCCTTTCCTCTTGGGTTTACTTTTCCCCATCAATCACGTGACACTTGGAGACTCCATCTGGACAGATCACTTATTGCAGTGGAGGTACAGAAGGAAGGACATACTTGCTGATAACCCTCAGAAAGTATTATGGCTGGTGTTTCAGTCCTATATTATCAAATTTCAGGAATGTTAGAGGTTTAATTCTGTGTAGTAGCTGAGAGAAAACATGTTTCAAATTTCAACTACTAATCAGAAACTTCTGGAACTGTCAGTTCTCTGAAGTAATTAAAACTATTTAACAGATTCTTCCCTGAAATCTATATACAGTTGACCCTTGAACAAGGTTAGGCATGCCAACCCCTGTGCAGTGGAAAATCTGCATATAACTTTCAACTCTCCCAAAACTTAGCTTTTTTATTAGCTTCAGAGGTAGAGTTTAGTGATTCATCAGTTGCATATAATACCCATTGCCTCATCACATCATGTGCCCTCCTTAATGCCCATCATTCAGAAAGGCAGATGGGTGTGCCCACCCATCTGCCTTTCCTCCAGAACCCCTCAGTTTGTTTTCTATGATTAAGAATTTCTTCTGGTTTGTCTCCCTCTCTGATTTTGTCTTATTTTATTTTCTGTCCCTTCCCCTATGATCCTCTGATTAGTTTCTTAAATTCCACAAATGAGTGAAGTCATATGATATCTCTCGTTCTCTGATTGACTTATTTTGCTTAGCATAGTACCATCTAGTTCCATCCATGTCATTGAAAAACTTAATTCTTGGTGTTCACTTTGGCAGCACATATACTGAAAAACTTAACTCTTAATACCCTACTGTTGACCAGAAGCATTACTGATGACATAAACAATGATTAACACCTATTTTATATATTATTGTATTGTATACTGTATCCTCACAATAAAATGAGCTAAAGTAAAGGAAATGTTAAGAAAATCATAAGGAGGGATGCCTGGGTGGCTCAGTGGTTGAGCATCTGCCTTTGGCCCAGGGCGTGATCCTGGAGACCCGGGATCGAGTCCCACATCGGGCTCCCTGCGTGGAGCCTGCTTCTCCCTCTGCCTGTGTCTCTGCCTCTCTCTGTGTGTCTCTCATGAATAAATAAATAAAATCTTAAGAAAGAAAGAAAGAAAGAAAGAAAGAAAGAAAGAAAGAAAGAAAGAAAGAAAGAAAGAAAGGAAAGAAAGAAAGAAAGAAAGAAAGAAAGAAAGAAAGAAAGAAAGAAAGAAAGAAAGAGGAGGGAGGGAGGGAGGGAGGGAGGGAGGAAGGAAAGAATGAAAAGAAAAGAAAAGAAAGAAAAGAAAAAAGAAAAGAAAATCATAAGGAAAAGAAAATACCTTTATGGTACTATACCATATTTATAAAAAAAAATCCATGTATAAATGAACCCTCACAGTCCAAACCTGTATGGTTCAACAGTCAACTGTATATATTTTGTAACAACCCATTACTAAAATCTTACTGATTCTGATATTTTCCAGTTGGTTCTCTGGTTTTTAGTGGGTAGATGTCTGGCAATAAACAAATGATGACCATCTTGTCTCTAACCTTCTAGTACTCATTACTTTCCTTTCCTTGATAAACTGCATTAGCCAGAACTTCAGAGTTGGGAATAGCAGATATATCTTGTATCTGAAATAGTAAATGTCATTATATTACCGAGTTCTTATATCTTGCATTTTTTTTTCACTAACTTATAGAAGGACAGGCTTTTTAAAAGTTAATCTCTCTAATGGTCTTCATTCCCGAGCAATCAGTAGGGGTAACAACGGGGATGGAGCCATTATTTACAGAAGGAAATTTCAATGGAGAAAAACATGAATGTCCTATGAAACTATTTCCAATGACACTGGAAGTCTGTGTTAATTCATACACATGGTGGGTAGGTAAGGGCCCCACTGGCCCTGCTAAATATAACACTTTTCCTCTTTTCTCAGAGACTAGTGGAGTGTCGCCGACAACAGATCTTAAAGGAATTTGAAGAGCTTCATAGGCGGCTGGATGAAGAGCAACAGATGTTGCTTTCACGACTGGAGGAGGAGGAACAAGACATCCTACAACGCCTCCGAGAAAATGCTGCTCATCTTGGAGACAAGCGCCGGGACCTGGCCCACTTGGCTGCTGAGGTGGAGGGCAAGTGCTTACAGTCGGGCTTCGAGATGCTTAAGGTTCGACCTTTGTCCCTGCATAGCTCCTCAGGTCAAGTGCAGTATAGGTTTGCACAGGCCATTCTGTCAACCTGGGATGCTCACTCTTCTGCTCTGCTTCTCTAATCCAGTTCTTCCTTCCAGACATACTCAAAGGATCTTTTTCTATAGAAAGGCTTCTCTGATTTCTCCCATCCCCTTCTAATCATTTGTGTTCTTATGTCTTGTGAACAATTATGTACTTAATTTGTACCAAAGAAAAAAATTCCCTTTGGAAGGAGGGAAATCGAGTCTGAATTAGTGAAAAAAAACTATACGTTAAAAATTATGTAAATGTAGTTGCCATTACTTTTAGGTCCTGGAACTTGACTTACGTAGTACTAAAAAAAAAAAAATAGAAACCTAGTTTGAAGGACACTTGAAATTATGTATAAATAATATATTACTTTGATATGTAAATAATGCCTCTAAAATGTTTGAAGTAATTTGTTCTTTTATGCCGATGAATGGTGTTAGCAAGGCTGTAGGAAATATGTCTCTTATTTTAGGGATTAGATTACTAGCATTTGAATCAGTGAGGCTTCATTGTACATTTATCTGCATGTTATGTATTGCTTGGTATTTATTCTTGTGTCCCTTCATGTATGTGTGTTCTGCCTTCCATATTAAACTGGGAAATCCTTGGGGGGCAGAGATTTGTCTTCTTTGTCTTCTGAACCCCAAGTATTCACAAATCAAGATTGGCACACGGTTATTAATGTTTATTAACCAGTACCAGACGGGGATAACAAACAGCAACAGGAAAGTGATTCATTCCTATGGCACCAGTCTGTACTGATCCTCAAGGGAGACAGGTGTGTGGTTGGTACTTGGGGGACAGAGTAAAGAGCGGACACAATCCCTGTCCCTTGCATTGAGCTCCCAGTGTCCTTGAGGAGCAAGACAAAGACACAAGAAACCATTTGGAAGTGATGGCAAATTACCAAGCTTCATGCTAAACAAAAGTTGAAAATGGGGATCAGGTTGGCAGGGATGTACTCAGATCCCTCTGGAGCTCTTCCATTTGCATTGTGACCCACAGCTTGCCCTATTTCTATTTGATAGAAATAAAATCTAGAACTTTGGGGAGGAAGGGGAACCTTTTGCCTTTAGGACCCTTGACTACCAGGACCAATATTGCTTTCTTTTCTCCTTCCCTCTAGGATGTCAAAAGTACCCTGGAAAAGTAAGTGATTCTTGCATCTCTTTGAGTGAGTTAGGTGTTGGCTTAGAGACCAGGAGTACAGTAAAGAGGGGAGACAGACAAGAAAGCCAGGCAGCGTCTGGGTAGGATGTGGGAGAATGTTCATTGCATTCATGAAGCCAGTTAGAGAGCAAATCACTGGGAGTAATAGATGTTACCTTTTCCCCTTGAAGCATCAGGACTAACCTGGTAAGGAAGTACCAAGATAATGTAGAACCAGATTCTCCCTATGCCTGTGGATGGAAATGTATCCAAACAATACAGACAAAGGAGGGGTTGGGAGAATGGGGAGAGTGATTACCCACTTGCATGAAATACAGCCATTCCCCCAGAAAGTTCTGAGATTCATTCTTAAAATAAGGCTGTGTCCAGGGGGCCATGTGGCTCTCCATAGATTGGCAAAAGAAAGCAGTAAGTGAGTACTTGTCTTCAGAGAGGAGGGAGAAAGTGGGAGGATGGAGAATTTTAGTTTCTCCCTAAAAATGGCAATATCTGCATACTCACTCCTCTGGAGCTTCCCTTGACCCTGCCCTTTCTTCCCCTATCTCCCTATCCCTCCTAGATGTGAGAAGGTGAAGACCATGGAGGTGACTTCAGTGTCCATAGAGCTGGAAAAGAACTTCAGCAATTTCCCCCGACAGTACTTTGCCCTAAGGAAAATCCTTAAACAGCTAATTGGTGAGTTGTTCCCAAAAGTAAACTAGTAGGGGGAATCAGCAGAGAAGAAAGTCTTTAGGTCCCACTTTATCTGGGCTTCACTTACCTCATCTGTCACTTTTTGTGCCCATAGCCACATCCATCTCTTTTCTTGGCTTTCAGTCTCACTGTCATCTACTCTTAGGCCCACACTTTTCTAAATAGGCACCCAGAGAGGTTAAATAATATGCCTGAACATGTTTCCCCCTTGAGAGTAAGAGGGAGAATCATTAAAATTTACTCAGAGAAAATAGTCTCAAACCAGAACTGTTCCAGATACATGGTCACCCTGTCCCTAGACCAAAATGCTATCTGCTGTGTATCCTTAACATTTTCTGTTCTTTCCCTTAAACTATGACTTGTGTTTCTTCATATAGTGAGATGATGTCACAGGGGGGTGGCCAAGGGTTAGACAGGAGCCTAAACCATCAGCCTTTGCTGAATCAAGAGCTCATTACTTGTTTATTTTAGGGCCAGGATGAGAAGGGATGCCATTGTTCCCTCCTCTCCCGTAGGTGACACCGTAGATTGAGAAAGTTAACCAAATCATGGTGTTCTGGGGACCTTTAAGGAAGCAGGCTCTGTAAAGGCAGGCTGGAAGAGTGAGGCAGGGGCATTTAGCTATTCCCATCCTCATCTAGCTCCCCACTCTGGCTTCTCCCGCCAGCGGATGTGACCCTGGACCCAGAGACTGCTCACCCTAACCTAGTCCTGTCAGAAGATCGTAAGAGCGTCAAGTTTGTGGAAACAAGACTCCGGGATCTCCCTGACACACCACGGCGGTTCACCTTCTACCCTTGTGTCCTGGCTACTGAGGGCTTCACCTCAGGCCGACACTACTGGGAGGTGGAGGTGGGTGATAAGACCCACTGGGCAGTGGGCGTGTGCCGGGACTCTGTGAGCCGAAAGGGCGAGCTGACTCCACTCCCTGAGACTGGCTACTGGCGGGTGCGGCTGTGGAATGGGGACAAATATGCAGCCACCACTACGCCTTTTACCCCTTTGCACATCAAGGTGAAACCCAAGAGGGTGGGCATATTCCTCGACTATGAGGCTGGCACGCTGTCTTTTTACAATGTCACAGACCGCTCTCATATCTACACTTTTACTGATACTTTTACTGAGAAACTTTGGCCCCTCTTCTATCCAGGCATCCGGGCTGGTCGGAAGAATGCTGCACCACTTACTATCAGGCCCCCAACAGATTGGGAGTGACAGGTAGGGATGTGGGGATACTTGGAGTGAGTCAGGGTCAAGAGCTATGGGCCTTCCTTCTTGTGACCTGCTGGAATGTCTTTGTGTCTACCTGGTTCCAGTCCTTCACTGTCTAGGAGAAGCACCTTGGTTTCTAGAATGGTTTATATGGAGAAGTAGGTAGGACTGGTCTGGGATGAGAGCAGAACTGTGTCTGCCTCCTAAGTGTTAGGGTGGGGAGCTCGTTCCCAGGGGTTGTCTCCCCTGAAGTCCATCAGGTTTTCTATTGCACATGGATAGGTTAGGAAGGAAGGGAGAGGCTTTTCCAGAAACAAAAAGTCTATGGGAGGGTCTGACTTGCTCAAAACCAGAAGAGGAAACAGAAACCCCTGTACATCCTTTTAGGGGTTCTTTGACCCAGGATGGTCTTACTTCTTGAAGAAGATCATAGGGGTCTGTGTACCTCTAGATTAAAATAAAAACGAATGTTAGCTGCCCTTATGGGTCTAGAAGTTAAGGAGTTTTTTTGAGGACAGAGATTGAGCATCAAGAAGATTAGAAAGAAAGTCAGGAAAGGGGCTAAAGGAACAGATTCCTAGAGACTAATGAAGGGTTTCTTTGGTCTTCCATTCCCAGAGTAAGTTGCCATTATGAGTAGGATTGGCCAGAGGTAGGAATGTGAGGAAGAGAGAGTGAGAAGAAAAGAGAGGAGAATGCAGGTCCCTACCTCAGCCTTCAGCAAAGCTGGCCTAGTGCCTGCCTCCTTAGAGTTGGTTATCTCCAAGAAGTTGGTCACTCACCTTTCTCCTGCAGAGATGAGGTACCAGAGACCCTTCAAGACACATCTACCCTTTCATTGCGTTCCCAAGGGAACCTGGAAAAGACAGTCAGGTATTAGAGGAAAGACAAAGGCTTTTCTATCCAAAGCCCTGGCCTTAAAGAATGTTACTAAGCAGCTGCTCCCAAGTTGTCAGCCTTGTTACTTGGCTAAGGTGTTCAAGCCAAAAAGGGAGAAAGGAAATGGAGTCTTTCTCACCCTGAGGACAGGGTAGAAGAGAGAGTGTAGAGGGGTGGGTCAGATAGGCAACTTTCTGTAGCCTGTGTGCGTATGGCCTGGAACTGTTGTTCACAGGAGCCAGTCTTTTCTTATTTGTTGCCATCCTTCACCTTTTGCCATTTCCCCTATCAGAGAATGTAAATCATTTTAACATTAGGCCAAAATAAACAACTTATAGGGTACACATGTTGTCAAAAAAGGTTACAGCAATGCATGCCAAACCAAACAAATGATATGGAATATCTGCTATTTGGATGATCAGGGGTTCACAGAAGATTGGGACATGAAACTGTAATTTATTGAGGGTGTTTCAATTCCTCCTACCACCTCAACAGGACTTTGTCCAGACTCTCCTCTTACCTTTGTGCCTTTGACTGTGGTTCTTTGTGGCAAGATGCTTTGGTTGGTAAAACATAATATGGAACAAAGGATCCACTGAAGTGATCTCTGTGTTGTGTGGTAATTTGATGGTGACCCTGTATTGATGTGTAAGAATCACTGGTGTTAAGAATGCACATTCCTGGGGTTCATCCTTGGTGATTTGATCAAGATCTGGGATGGGTCTGGATGTCTACATTTTAAACATATACCTCATTTGAATGTAGGGACCCTTGTGAAATTAATCCCAGAGTAGGTTTCGGCCATTTCTTCTGAGCTGAAAAGCCTGGCTCCCTCTGGCCTGATGGGGTTTGAGAAGGGAGAGAGGCCTTCTTCTCTCCTGACTTAATGCTGCCCTCTCCCTGTCTTGGAGTTCATTCATGTTCTGCCCTCCAGTTCATATACATCTACTTCTAACTTGAGGAACTGGTGGTCATGAACTATGAGGCAGAGGTAAACAAAGGATGTCAAACAGAACAAACCAGAGACAGAAGTCAGAGTAAGAGATATGAAGTATATGCATAGAATGGAGAAGGCAGGGGAGGGGAGAGTTTCAGGGGCAGGAGATACTATCAAAAGTTTCTGTGCTCCAGTACCTAAGACTAGAAGTTAGCTAAGATCACCTGCTGTGCACTGCATAATAGGAAGTGGGGTTTTGTTTTGTTTTGTTTGTTTTTTTTGTAAGTGAAAAAGAATGGTAATAAGCTGTGCTTCTTCCTTCCCTCGACCCCCTGATGATCCTTTCCAATTCTAGTACCAGTGCTTTTTTGGAATGCATGACTTCTTTTCCTTCAGTGTGTAATCTTTCAGGCATCTGCCTTTAGCTCCAAGGCAGTAGGGCAGAAGTTGTAGCTGGGTATAAATTGCACATAACCATCTCCCCAACCTATCAGCATGAAGAGACCAGTCTTCTGTCCTAAAGATGTTTCGCAGTTTAAGATATGCTCCTGTTCACTAGCCTTTCCTACCTAGTATAATTGATCATGGGCTCAAGGAAGACTAGAAGGAAGCCAAATCTCCGAAAGGGACCCTGGACTTGGATTGTAGGGGTGGGTAGGGGTTTACAAACAGCTGGGGTCTGTGAGGCCGCAGGGCGGCGCCATAGTATAAGTATGGCGGAGGGAGGCTCGTGGGTCCAGGAACTACACTTCCCAGGAGGCCATCGCGGGCGCCCGGGGCGGGGCTATCGGAGGGGCGGGGCCTGCGTACGCTCGTGCGTGAGGGCTAGCGCGGCGCCGATGGCTGGGCCGGTGAAGGACCGCGAGGCCTTCCAGAGGCTCAGCTTCTTGTACCAGGTGAGTCGGCGTCGGGGGCGTACGGGGAGGCGGCCGGTGTGGCGGGCCACAGAGCAACGGTTTCCCTCCTCCAGGCCGCACACTGTGTCCTTGCGCAGGACCCTAACAACCAGGCGCTAGCGAGGTTTTACTGCCACACGGAGAGGACCATCGCCAAGCGGCTTGTCTTGCGGCGGTGAGACGGTCCGGGACCCTGGCGGCGGGCGGGATGCGGGCAGAGTGGGAGCGGGGAGAGCGGGCGGAGCGATCGGACCATCCCCTCCGCTCACAGGGACCCCTCGGTGAAGAGGACCCTCTGTAGAGGCTGCTCTTCCCTCCTCGTCCCGGGCCTCACCTGCACCCAGCGCCAGAGACGTGAGTGCTCCCAGTGGTGTTGGGTGATTGAGGAGCACCGGGCTGGGGAGGGGACCCCGTCCTTCCTTAGGTGGGCGTCTGGCGCGGGATTTACAGCGGCCATACACAGCAGGTGTGTTCAGTCACTAACTCGGTTTAGACGAACTAAGGTCTGGGCAGTAGGGAAATGATGTTGCCGTAGGAGGCAACGCACCCCCATCCGTACCTTTATTTTGCATGGTGGAGCGCAGGATTCACATCACCATTCATTTACTCATTCAGCAAGTTATTTGTTTTTCTAAGATGTCTGAAGTATTGTACAAAATGGATTATTCTCATTGAAATCATAGACCGATAAGATAGACTAAGAAGCAAGAGTAGTGTAGAAAAATGCTTTCCGGGAATCCCCGGGTGGCTCAGCGGTTCAGCGCCTGCCTTTGACCCAGGGCGTGATCCTGAAGTCCCGGGATCAAGTCCCGCGTCAGGCTCCCGGGCTCCCGGCATGGAGCCAGAAAAATGCTTTACTTAGGGATGTAAAATCCTTAATTACTTACACCAGTAGTGGTGTGGTTCATGATAAGCAAAAGGAGTAAGAGAGGGAAATTCTAGGCATGTGTGAGCATTTTGAGACAAGTTTGTGGTGTCAAGGAGACCAGAGTTCAGGAGACTGGAGTTTGAGGTAGGCAAGGGCAAAACATGAGGCTAGAGAAGGAAATAGGGCAGATCTTGAAGAGGCTTGTTAAGGGGTTTGGACTTTATCTTAAGGGATACCAAAGAAATTGACAGACTTTAAGCAGGGGTAAGATAAATTTGTATTCAAAGTTGGGGAGTGTTGGAATTCCTACTATATAACAGTGGAGGCAAAACTGGGTGCGGGAAACCTTTTCTTCTCCTAAACCTGGGCACTCCCCTGCCCCTACTTTTACCTCAGGCTGTAGGGGACAGCGCTGGACAGTACAGACTTGCCTAACATGCGAGCGCAGCCAGCGTTTCCTCAATGATCCTGATCATCTGCTCTGGGCAGACCGGCCTGAGGCCCAGCTGGGGAACCAGGCAGGTGAGAGGTTTGTAGAGAAAAACTGGGGATGCCCCAGGAAGATAGGGGTGATGGAGGGCATAGAGCTGAAGAGGACACATTGGATTCTGGATTGCTGTGAGAGTGCTTCAATCTTAAAAAACTCAAATTCTCATCTACCCAGATCTCAAACCACCACAACCCCTACCAAATGCAGCCCACCCCATTCCAGTCCACCTCCCTGAGGAGAAAGTGCAGCCTCAGAGCTCCAGTCACCATTGATGGATTCACCCTTTCAAATAAAGTATAATTGTGTTTCACTTTATGTGCGTCTGAGAGTGTTTCAGCTCTGCATTCTGTTTTTCCTGTTTCAGTTTGTATTTCTCTATCACTGGCTAACCTCCCTGTCTTTGCCAGTGCTCATTCCTACCATTCAGAGATCCTGATTTCCATAGACCACTTGACCCCACTAAGCAGCTTCCATTTCCAGGGCCCTGATCCTAGTGCTCCTTCATCCTGCTTTTCAGTACAGTGCCACATTTGGAACTCAGGATCTAGGGTTGTATGTAAGAGCTTGAGCCTTCCTTCATAGAGCAATGCTTCATAGAGCATTTTTTATATAGGGAGCCTAACTGTTGACTAAGGGGCTAGACATACTACTGATGCACTGATGTTGTTTTTAAACAAGGGAAAAAGTTCAGGGGATCAGAGTGGTTTCTGATCCTCTCTCAGAATTGGTCTCTCCCAATTTCTTGGTTTTCTTCTATAAAATCCTAGTAAGGGAAATTGTGCAAACGTGAACTGACAGGGTCAGAGCTGCTAATGAAAGGACACTGGTGGACACTACACAAGTATGCCCCATAGGTAAACTTGCAGAGTTTTCTTGAGAATGAGTAAACAACAAATTGTTTTATTTGATATCTCTAAGGAACTTATTCAAAGACAGGATTTCAGACTGACCTCTCTGCTAGGTACCAGCTAATCGATTTACCTGAAACATATACAAATAAAACTCACTATTCTCAGAATGCAATGTTTTTCTTCCCTTTTTCTTGCAAATACTGTGTTGTACTTATATATTGCTGCATAAAAATCACTGCATAATGTGAATTCAAACAACAGTGATTCTGTGGACTAAGCTGTCTGAGAGTTTGGCTGGGTAGTAATCTCCTTCTCCATATGGCATCAGCTGGAGTCACTCAGCTGCGTTTAGCTGGTGGCTGTGGCACCTGATCTGGATGACCCAAGAAGCTTTATTTGCATTGTTTGGATGTCCTCACAGCTTGGCTGTCTCAGAGTTGTTGGACCTTTTTTTTTTTTTTTTTTAAGATTTTATTTATTTATTCATGAGAGACACACAGGCAGAAACACAGGCAGAGGGAGAAGCAGGCTCCATGCAGGGAGCCCGACATGGGACTTGATCCCGGGTCTCCAGGATCACGCCCTGGGCTAAAGGTGGCACTAAACCGCTGGGCCACTGGGGCTGCCCCTGTGGGACCTATTAAATGCTCTCTGACTTCCACAGAGAGCATTTCAAGAGGACCAGCTCCAAGGTGCAAGTGCTTATCAAGCCTCTGTTCTTTAAATTTTTTTCTTTAAAGCTTTTATTTATTTATTCAGGACAGACAGAGAGAGACAGGCAGAGACACAGGCAGAAAGAGAAGCAGGCTCCATGCAGGGAGCCTGATGTGGAACTCGAGCCCGGGTCTCCAGGATCACATCCCCGGCCGAAGGCGGCGCCAAACTGCTAGGTCACCCCCAGCTACCCTCAAGCCTCTGTTCTTATCACACTTGCTAATATCCCCTTGACAAAGCATGTCAGGTAACCAAGCCCAGATTCAACATGTAAGGGGCTATACTGGGGCATGAACACTGCAGGGGGTGGGGGAGAGGAGGGGAGGGTTGTTCATTCCCTGGGGACCACCAGTTGTAGCAATTTACCACATCTTTATTTTGCCTTCATCCCTGACTCAGTCTCTCCACTGACTCCTTCATATGTCAATAAATTATTTGCATGGAAAATAGTAATTAGTGTGCAAGTAACTAAATGTTCCTGAGTTCTTTTAATCATTACCTGGGACAACATAGACCTGGACCTTTTTTGTCTTCAGCTCATATTCCTTGGCTGCACCCATGAGTCTCACTTCTGAGCTCATTGGCTCGCTCTTGCACACTAGATCTGATTATTGGCTAAATTTGTTTTGAGGAGTCTGCTTCTCCCTCTGCTGCTTCCCTGCTCACATTGTGTGTGTGTGTGTGTGTGTGTGTATGTGTGTGTGTGAAATAAAATCTTTTTTTTTTTTAAGATTTTATGTATTTATTCATGAGGGACACAGAGAGAGAGAGAGGTGCAGGGACACAAGCAGAGGGACAAGTAGGCCTCGTGCAGGGAGCCTGCCGTGGGACTCGATTCCAGGTCTCCAGGATCACACCCTGGGCTGAAGGTGGCGCTAAACTACTGAGCCACCCAGGCTGCCCAATAAAATCTTTTAAAAAATATCAGTGAGGGTGACAAAACATGAGAGACACCTAACTCTAGGAAATGAACAAGGGGTAGTGTAAGGGGAGGTGGGCAGGGGGTTAGGGTGACTGGGTGATGGGCACTGAGGCGGGCACTTGGCAGGATGAGCACTGGGTGTTCTGCTATATGTTGGCAAATTGAACTCCAATAAAAAAATAAAAATAAAAAGTTTTCCATCACTTTCTATTTTATAAACAGCTTCAGAAAAATAGGTATTAATTTTCTTTAAATGTGTGTTAGAAATCTGATGGGAGGCCATCTGGCCCTGGACTGTTGTTTGTTAGATGATTTTTGATTACTGATTCAATTTCTTTGCTGAATACAGGTCTGGTCATGTTTTCTTTTCCTTCCTGTTTTAGTTTTGGTTGTTTATATGTTTCTATGAATGCCTCTATTTCTTTCAGATTATCTAATTTGTTGGCATATAGTTGCTCATAATATGGTCTTATAATTGTATTTCTTTGGTATTGGTTGTGACCTCCCCTCTTTCATTTATGATTTTCTTTCTTTGGGTCTTTTCTCTTTCCTTTTTGATACATCTGGCTAGGAGTTTATCGATCTTATTAATTCTTTCAGAGAACCAGCTCCTAGTTTCATTAATCTGTTCTACTGTTATTTTTGTTTCCACAGCATTGATTTCTTCTCTAGTCTCTATTATTTCTCTTCTGCTGGATTTAGACTGTATATGCTGTTCTTTTTCCAGCTCCTTTAGGTGTAAGGCTAGGTTGCATACTTGAGATTTCTTGCTTCTTGAGTATTGCTATATACTTCCCTCCTAGGATCACTTTTGCTATTTCCCAGAGGTCTTGAATGTGTTTTCATTTTCATTTGTGTCCACATATTTTTACTAATTCCTCTTTAATTTCCTGGTTAACCAATTCATTCTTTAGGAGGATGCTTTTTAACTTCCATTTTTTTGTAGTCCTTCCAAATTTTACCTTGTATTGACTTCAAGTTTCATGGCATTGCATAAAAACCAAGTACTCCTAGCATAGCATTTGAAAATAGCATGGTATGATCTCAGTCTTTCTGTAAGCATTTGAGACCTGAGTTGTGACCCAGTATGTGATCTGTTCTGGAGAATGTTCCATATGCAATCAAGAAGAATATATATTCTATTGCTTTAGTTTGAAATGTACTAAATATGTCATGAAGTCCTTCTGGTCCAATGTGTCATTCAAAGCCATTGATTCCTTATTGATCTTCTGCTTAGATGATCTGTCCATTGCTGTGAGTGAGGTGTTAAAGTCCCCTACTGTTAGGCATTACCATCAATGTGTTTCCTTAAGTTTGTTATTAATTGGTTTATATAACTGGCTACTCCCAAGTTAGGGGCATAAATACTTATTTACAATTGTTAGATCTTCTTGCAGGATAGATATAGTGATACAGTGTCCTTCTTCAAGTCTTATTACAGTCTTTGGTTTAAAATGTTTCTCTGACGTAAGGATGGCTACTTTAGCTTTCTTTTGATGTCCACTAATATGATAAATGATTCTCTACACCTCACTTTCAATCTGGAGGTGTCTTTGGGTCTAAAATAAGTCTCATGTAAGCAGCATATCAATGGGTCTTGTCTTGTTATTCTGTCTTTTGATTTGATCATTGAGTCCATTTACATTCAAAGTAATTACTGAAAGATGTGAACTTAGTGCCTTTGTATTACCTGTAAAGTCACTGTTATTGTAGATTTTCTCTGTTCCTTTCTGGTCTTTGTTACTTTTGGGCTCACTCTCTGATCAAAGGATCCCCTTTAATATTTCTTGCAGGGCTGGTTTAGTGTTTACAAGTTCCTTTAGTTTTTGTTTGTCTGGATACTCTTATCTATCCCTCTAATCCGAATGACGACCTTGCTAGATAAAGTATTCTTGACTGCATATTTTTCCCATTTACCACATTGCATTTTTAACTGGAGTCCTTTCTGGCCTGGTAGGTTTCTCTAGACAGGTCTGCTGCCATCCTTATGTTTCTACCCTTGTAGGTTAATGATCTCTTGTTCTGAGCTGCTTTCAGGATTTTTTCTTTATTTCTGAAATTTTCAAACTTCATTATAATATGTCAAAGTTTTGACCTGTTTTTGTTACTTTGAAGGGAATTCTCTGCCTCTTAGACTTGAATGCCTATTTCCTTCCCCAGATTAGGGAAGTTCTCAGCTATAATTTCCACAAATAAACCTTCTGCTCCTTTCCTGCTCTTCTTCTGGGACTCTATAATATGGACATTTTTTTCTCTTAATGTAAATCATTATTTTCCCTCAGTATGCCTTCCTGATCTAATAGTTTCTTTCTATCCTCTTTTCAGCCTTTCATTTTCCATCATTTTATCTTCTATATCATTTGTCTCAATACTCAGATTCATTGGCCTCCACATTGGACTGCGTCTTAGTAATAGCATCCTTAATTTTAGCCTGACTGGATTATAGTTCTTTTACTTCTAAAGTAAGGGATTCTCTAGTATCTTCTATGCTTTTTTCAAGCCCTGCTAGTCTCTCTATAATTTTTTTTTTTTAATTCTCATTGAGGGCAGCCTGGGTGGCTCAGTGGTTTAGCGCCACCTTCAGCCCAGGGCATGATCCGGGAGTCCCGGGATCAAGTCCCACATCAGGCTTCCTGTGTGGAGCCTGCTTCTCCCTCCACCTGTGTTTCTGCCTCTCTCTCTCTCTGTGTGTGTGTCTCTCATGAATAAATAAATAAAATCTTTAAAAAATAAAAAAAAATAAATAAAATAAGTAAAATAAAATTCTCGTTGAGATATCTTACTTATACCCTTATTGATTAAATCCCTGGCTGTGAATACTACCTCCTGGTCTTTCTTTTGGGGTGAATCTCTCCATCTCCTCATTTTGTCTAGAAAAGAAAAGAAGAAAGTAAAAGAAAACAACAAAAGCAAACAAAACCCAAAAGATTAGATCCTGGGTGTGTTTTTGTCTGCTTGTTAAAAGAAACTAGATCCTGAAAAAAGAAAAAAGAAAGGAAGACTAGGGCAGCCCTGGTGGCCCAGCGGTTTAGCGGCGCCTTCAGTGCAGGGCGTGATCCTGGAGACCCCGGGGTCAAGTCCCACGTCAGGCTCCCTGCGTGGAGCCTGCTTCTCCCTCTGCCTGTGTCTTTACCTCTCTCTCCTTCTGTGTCTCTCATGAATAAAGAAAAAATAAAATCTTAAAAAAAAAAAAGATGAAACAGACAAACTCACCCCAAAAGAAAGAACTAGAATACAAAACAACAATAATAAAGATACTAGCTGGGCTTGACTAAAACATAGAAGACACTAGAAAATCCCTTTAGTGTAGAAATAAAAGAATGAAAATCTAATCAAGCTGAAATTAAAAATGCTAGTACTGAGATGCAGTACAAATGGAGTCTCTGACAACAAGGATAAATGAGGCAGAAGAGAGTTCAGGATATAGAGGACAAAATGGTGGAAAACAAGGAAGCTGAGAAAAACTACTGGGTCATGAAGGGAGACTTTATTTATTTTTATTTTTTTATTTTTAAAGATTTTTTTTAAGGATTTTATTTATTTATTCATAGAGACAGAGAGAGAGGCAGAGACACAGGCAGAGGGAGAAGCAGGCATCACACAGAGAGCCTGACGTGGGACTCGACCCAGGGTCTCCAGGATCACACCCCGGGCTGCAGGCAGCGCTAAACCGCTGTGCCACCGGGGCTGCCCAAAGGGAGACTTTAAAAATTAGTGATACTGGGTCGCCTGGGTGGCTCAGTGGTTGATTGTCTGTCTTCAGCTCAGGGCGTGATCCTAGGGTCTTGGGATCAAGTCCTGTATCAGGCACCCTGCGAGAAGCCTGGTTCTCCCTCTGCCTATATTCCTCTCTCTCTCTCTCTCTCTCTCTCTCCTTGTGTCTCATGAATAAATATAATCCTAAAAAAATAATGATACCATAAAGCAAAATAATATCCAAATAATTGGGGTCCTAGAAGATAAAGAGAGGGAGGAGGGCAGAAAGTTTATTTGACCAAATTATAGCTGAGAACATCCCTAATCTGGGGACAGAAACAGGCATTCTAGTACAAAAAATACAGAGAACCGCCCTCAAAAAAATAAAAATAAGTCAACACCTCAACATAGTATAGTGAAGCTTGCAAATTTAAGAGATAAAGAGAAAATCCTAAAATTATATATATATATAAAATATATATTTTATATATTTTTATATATATATATAAAATAAAAAAGAAAATCCTAAAAGCAGCTCAGGACAAGAGGCCCTTAAGCTACAAGGGTGGAAACATAAGGCTGACAGCAGACTGTCTAGAGAAACGTAGCAGGCCAGAAAGGACCCAATTATAAATTCAATGTGGTAAATTGGAAAAATATGCAGTCAAGAATATCTTATCCATCAAGGCTGTTATTCAGAATAAAAGGTGAGATAAAGAGCAGGACTTCAAAAACAGAAGGAACTTGTAAACACTAAACCAGTCCTAAGAAATATTAAAGGGGATCCTTTCAGCAGACAGCCCAAAAGTATGAAAAACCAGAAAGGAACAGGCAAATTACAAGAACCATGACTTTACAGCATACGATGATACTGAATTCATAACTTTCAATAGTGACTCTGAATGTAAATAGACAAAATGCTCTATTCAAAAGGCACAGGATATCAGATTGGATTTTTAAAAAATAGAAAAAGCAGACACATCAATAAGCTGTATACAAGAGGCTCATTTCAGACCCAAAGACACCTCCAGAGTGAAAGCAAGGGGTTGGAGAAGCATTTGCCATACTAATACAGCTCCAGAAAGCTGGAGTAGTAATCCTTATGTCAGACAAATTAGATTTAAACCAAAGACTGTAATAAGAGATGAAGGAGGACACTATATCATAGTAAAAGACTCTAACAAGATGATCTAACAATTTTAAGTATTTATGCCCCTAACTGAGGAGCATCCAATTATATAACCCAATTAATAACAAGATTAAAGAAATACATTGATACTAATACAATACTAGTAGGGGACTTTAATACCCTACTCACAGTAATGCAAGTAAGCAGATCAATAAGGAACCAATGGCTGTGAATGACACACTGAACCAGATGGACTTCACGGATATATTCAGAGCACTCCATCATAAAGCAAGAGAATACATATTCTTCTTGAGTGTACATAGAAGATTCTCCAGAATAAATCACATACTGGGTCCCAAACCAGATCTCAAGTGATACAAAAAGACTGGGAATATTCTCTGCATATTTTCAGACCACGATACATTAAAACTTGAACTCAATCACAAGAGAACATTTGGAAGGACACAAATACATAGAGGTTAAAGAGTATCTTATTAAAGAATGAATGGGGGATGCCTGGGTGGCTCAGCAGTTAAATGACTGCCTTCATTCAGCTCAGGGTATGATCCTGGGTCTGGGGATCAAGTCCTTCATCGGGCTCCCTGTGAGGAGCCTGCTTCTCCTTCTGCCTGTGTCTCTGCCTCTCTGTGTGTCTCTCATGAATAAATAAATAAAATCTTTTTTTTTTAAATGAATGAATGGGTTGGCGGAGAGGCAAGATGGTGTAAGAGTAGGGGGTCCTCATTTCATCTGGTCCCCTAAATTTAGCAAGATAACTATCATACCATCCTGTACCCCTACGAATTCAACCTGAGATGTAAAGAAAGAATTGCTGAAATTCTACAAATAGAAAAGTGACCACTTTTTGCGAGGTAGTAGGAGTTTGGAGAAGAGAAATGGAGGGGATATATCAGAAGATAAATGGCGAGGGGGAGGGAGCCTTTATAAGCCTCCTGCAGGAAAGTGATATACAGCCTTAGACCTCAAAAGTCAGACCTTTAGAAATCTCCTGTGAGAGACCTCCCTGCCTGAAAGGTGGTCGGTGGTGAAGTGAGGCAGAATTGCAGATGGAACAGTGGGGTCTCAGTATTCCTGGAGGAACAGAAAGAACAGAGGCACCTGAACCAGCAGAGTTCCCAAGCATTGGAGCTGGGAAATGGGTTTAGGTCAGGGAAGCCTGGGAGAAAGCTCAGCTTGTTGTGCCATAAACTTCGAACCAGGGCAGATTGGGTAACTGGTCTCCATGTTGGGTCCCTGCAAAGGACTGGAACACAACAACCCTGTGCCTTTCTCTGGGAGAGGCAGAGTGGGTGCACAGTCAACTGGCTGAACGCTGTCAGAGCCAGGGTCTTGCAATGAACAGAATGAGGGCAACCCTCCACTTCCTCCAGGAGGGATGGACAGAGTTAAGTGCATGCACAAGCAAACAAAAGCTCTCCCTGCCGGGGCCCTGCAAATTGCATAAACCAGGGTCACCCCACCTGCCCCTGGGGAGGATCTGACTGGGTTAGCACCATAGGAGTCTGCAGAATTTGGTACACACTGTGACCACAACTCTGGGGCTAGCGACTAGAGCGTGGAAATTCTTATTTTTCCTTTCACCCTCAGAAGAGGCACAGAAAGCCTCAGGGAACAAAAGCCTCATACAGCAAAGAGCTTACACTGAGCCCTACCACCTGGCAAGGGGTGATACAACTCCACCCAGGCAAAGACCCCTCCCCCAGAAGACCATCTAGAACAGGTGAACAGCAAGTTTACTAACCAAACAGGACTGGAAAACTCCAGGACTGGGGGAAAGTAGTATGTAGAACTCAAAGTTTCAAAAAAAAAAAGAACTCAAAGTTTCTCTCTTATGATTTATCTTTCAGGTTAAAATTTTCTTTTTTTTTTTAAATTTTTATTTATTTATGATAGTCACACACAGAGAAAGAGAGAGAGAGGCAGAGACACAGGCAGAGGGAGAAGCAGGCTCCATGCACCGGGAGCCCAACGTGGGATTCAATCCCAGGTATCCAGGATCGCGCCCTGGGCCAAAGGCAGGCGCCAAACCGCTGCGCCACCCAGGGATCCCAGGTTAAAATTTTCTAATATTTTTCCTTTTTTTCCCATCTCAACTAGTTTCTTATTTTATCATCTCTTCAGGGGTTTTTTTGTTTTTGTTTGTTTGTTTTTTAAAGATTTTATTTATTTATTCATGAGAGACATACAGAGAGAGGCAGAGACACAGGCAGAGGGAGAAGCAGGCTCCATGCAGGGAGCCCGGGTCTCCAGGATCACACCTTGGGCTGAAGGCAGCGCTAAACCCCTGAGCCACCCGGGGCTGCCCTCATATCTTCATTTATAAGTATTTTCTTTTTTATTTTCATATTTTGCCATTACATGTTATAGATATATTATTCACCTTTGGCATCCTTTCACTGTATTCAATTTTATTTTGGGATGTATATAAATTTTGTTGTGTTTTTTTTTTGTAACCTTTGAATTTAGTTACCTTCTAAAACACAGATCAAAATACAGTCAGAACCAAGTGGATCATCCTGTTTTGTCCATTCTGTAAGATTATCTTCTCTCTCCTCCATCCCTTTTCACCCCCGCCTTTTCTATCTCTTTTATTTTTTATTTGTCTTTTTTCTTTTATTTTCTGGTTCCTGCCCTCTTCAGAATTGTCTAGTGTGTATTTTGCTTGGGTTCCAGTTGATATTTTTGACTCTGCTCACACATACACCCATTCTGCCGTGGATGAAATGACTAGAAGGAGAAATTTACCACAAAAGAAAGAACCAGAGGTAATACTCTCTGCTACATATCTAATAGATACGGATTTAAGAAAAATGTCAGGGATGGAATTCAGGATTACAATTATAAAGTTACTAGTTGGTCTTGAAAAAAAAGACTAGAGAATCTCTTACTGCAAAAATGAGATCTAATCAGGCCAAAATTAAAAATACTCTGAGATGCAGTCTAAACTGGATGCTCTAACAGCTAGGGTAAATGAGGTAGAAGAGAATAAGTGACATACAAGACAAGTTGATAAAGGAAGGAAGCTGAGGCAAAGAGAGAAAAACAACTAAGCCCACAAGGCTCCAAGAATAAAGTGATAGTTTGAAAAAAAACATTCATATTATTGGAATTCCTGAGGTCGCAGAGAGAGAGAGAGAGGACCAGAAGGTATATTTGAGCAAATCATAGCTGAGAACTTCCCTAATCTGGGAGAGGAAACAGGAATTCATATCCAAGAGATGGAGAGGACCCCTCCCAAAATCAACAAAAAGATTATAAAATAGTGAAGCTTGCAAATTTCAAAGAGAAAGAGAACATCCTGAAAGTAGCTTGAGACAAGAGAATCCTATCAATGGGAGAAATATTAGATTAATAGCAGAATTATCTACAGAGACCTGGCAGGCTGGCATAATATATTCAGGATACTAAATGAGAAAAACTTGCAGCCAAGAATACTTCATCCAGCAAGGCTCTCATTCAGAATAGAAGGAGAGATCAAGAACTTCCGGGATAGAAACTGAAAGAATATGTGAACACCAAGCCAGCTCTGCAAGAAATATTGAGGGGAATCCTGGGGACTCCTGGGTGGCTCAGCAGTTGAGCATCTGCCTTTGGCTCAGGGAGTGATCCTGGAGTCCCACATTGGGCTTCCTGCATGGAGCCTGCCTCTGCCTCTGTGTCTCTGCCTCTCTCTCTCTCTGTCTCTCATGAATAAATAAATATAATCTTTTTTAAAAAAATAAGGGGGATCCTGTAAGTGAAGAGAGAGTGACAATGTGCAGAAACAAGGACTGTACAAGTAATACAATGGCACTAGACTCATATCTTTCAATAATTACTCTGAACATGAATGGGCTAAATGCTCTAGTCAAGAGACAGAATCTCAGACTGGATAAAAAAGCAAGACCCATCCATATGCTGTCTACAATAGACTCATTTTAGACCTAAAGACACCCCAGACTGAAAATGACAGGGTGTAGAAACATTTATCATCTAATGGACCTCAAAAGAAAGTTAGGGTAGCAATCCTCATGTCAAATAAACTAGATTTTAAACCAAGGACTGGAAAAAAAAAAAAACTGTAGTAAGGATGGACTTAGTAAGAGATGTAGTAAGAGATGGAAAGGCACCATATCATACTTAAAGGGTCTATCCAAAAAGATCTAACAATTATAAATATTTATGCCCCTAATGTGGGAGTAACCAATTATATCAACCAATTAATAACCAAAGTAATAAAATACATAGATAATAATACATTAATAGTAAGAAACTTCAACACTCCACTCTCAACAAGGGACAGATCTTCTAAAGAGAAGATCAACAAGGGCAGCCCTGGTGGCACAGTGGTTTAGTGCTGCCTGCAGCCTGGGGTGTGATCCTGGAGACCTGGGATCGAGTCCCATGTCGGGGTCCCTGTATGGAGCCTGCTTCTCCCTCTGCCTGTCTCTCTCTCTCTCTCTCTCTCTCTGTATCTCTCATGAATAAATAAATAAAATCTTTAAAAAAAAGAGAGAGAAATCAACAAAGAAACAAAGGCTTTGAATGACACTGGACCAGATGATCTCACAGATATGTACAGAACATTCCATCCTAATGCAACTGAATACACATTCTTCTCAAGTGCACATGGAACTTTCTCCAGAATAGACCACATACTGGGTCACAAATCAGGTCTCAACCCATACCGAAAGATTGGGACTGTCCCCTGCATATTTTCAGACCATAATGCTTTGAAAATAGAACTCAATCACAAGAGGAAATTTTTTTAAAGATTTTTATTTATTTATTCATGAGAGACACACAGAGAGAGGCAGAGACACAGGCAGAGGGAGAAGCAGGCTCCATGTAGGGAGCCTAATGCGGGACTTGATCCTGGGACTCCAGGATCACGACCTGGGCCGAAGGCAGGTGCTAAGCCACTCAGCCACCCAGGTATCCCCACGAGAGGAAATTTGGAAGAAACTCAAACATATAGAGGTTAAAGAGCATCCTGGAGGAGGAGGAGGAGGAGACTTTGTTACTGCAGAATTTAGATCTAATCAGGACAAAATAAAAAATCAATTAAATGAGATGCAATCCAAACTAGATGTCGTAACGACTAGGGTTAATGAGGTGGAAGAGTGAGCGACATAGAAGACAAGTTGATGGCAAGGAAGGAAGCTGAGGAAAAAAGAGAAAAACAATTAAGAGATCATGAGAAAAGGTTAAAGGAAATAAATGATAGCCTCAGAAAGAAAAATCTATGTATAAGTGGGGTTCCAGGAAGCGCTGAGAGGAACAGAAGGTCAGAAAGCATATTTGAACAATCATAGCTGAGAACTTCCATAATTTGGGAAGGAAAATAGGCATTCAGATCCAGGAGATAGAGAGGTCCCCCACAAAATCAATAAAAACCGTTCAACACCTCGAGATTTAATGGTGAAACTTGCAAATTCCAAAGATAAAGAGAAAATCCTTAAAGCAGCAAGATACAAGAGATCCCTAACTTCTATAGGGAGAAATATCAGATTGACAGCAGACCTCTCCACAGAGACCTGGCAAGCCAAAAAGGGCTGGCAGGATATATTCAGGGTCCTAAATGAGAAGAACATGTAACCAGGAATACTTTATCCAGCAAGGCTCTCATTCAGAAAAGAAGGAGAGATAAAGAGCGTCCAAGATAGGCAGAAACTGAATGAATATGTGACCACCAAACCAGCTCTGCAAGAAATATTAAGGGGGACTCTGTAAAAGAAAGAGGAAGCCCAAAGAAACAATCCACAAAAACAGGGACTGAATAGGTATTACAATGACACTAAATTCATAACTTTCAATAGTTACTCTGAACATGAACGGACTAAATGATCCCATCAAAAGATGCAGGGTTTCAGACGGGATAAAAAAGCAAGACCCATCTATTTGCTGTCTACAAGAGACTCATTTGAGACCTAAAGACACCTCCAGCCTGAAAATGAAAGGGTGGAGGACCATTTACCATTCAAATGGTCCTCAAAAGAAAGCAGGGGTGGCAATCCTCATATCAGATAAATTAAAGTTTATCCCGAAGACTGTAGTGAGAGATGAAGAGGGACACTATATCATACTTAAAGGGTCTATCCAACAAGAGGACCTAACAATCATGAATATTTATGCCCCTAATGTGGGAGCTGCCAAGTATACCAATCAATTAATAACCAAAGTAAAGAGATACTTAGATAATAATACACTAATAGGAGACTTCAACACGGCACTTTCTGCAAATGACAGATATTCTAAGCACAACAAAGAAACAAGGGCTTTAAATGATACACTGGGGAATCCCTGGGTGGCTCAGCAGTTTGGCACCTGCCTTTGGCCCAGGGTGTGATCCTGGAGTCCCGGGATCGAGTCCCACATCGGGCTCCCTGCATGGAGCCTGCTTGTCCCTCTCTGTGTCTCTGCCTCTCTCTCTCATCTGTGTTTTTCATGAATAAATAAATAAAATCTTTACAAAAAAATAAAATAAATGATACACTGGACCAGATGGATTTCACAGATATATACAGAACTTTCCATCCAAAAGAAACTGAATATGCATTCTTCTCAAGTGCACATGAAACTATCCAGAATAGACCACATAGTGGATCATAAATCAGGTCTCAACTGATACCAAAAAATTGGGATTGTCCCCTGCATATTTTCAGACCACAATGCTTTGAAACTAGAACTCAATGACAAGAGGAAATGTGGAAGAAACTCAAACGCATGGAGGTTAAAGAGCATCCTGCTAAAGATGAATGGGTGAACTAGGAAATTAGAGAAGAATTCAAAAGATCCATGGAAACTAATGAAAATGAAGATACAACCATTCAAAATCTTTGGGATACAGCAAAAGCAGTCCTAAGAGGGAAATACATCGCAATACAAACATCCTTCAAAAAACTGGAAAAAAAACTCAAATACACAAGCTAATCTCACACCTAAAGGAACCAGAAAAAGAACAGCAAATAGATCCTACACCCAGCAGAAGAAGAGAGATAATAAAGATTCGAGCAGAACTCAATGAAATAGAGACCAGAAGAACTGTGGAACAGATCAACAGAACCAGGAGTTGGTTCTTTGAAAAAATTAATAAGATAGACAAACCAAAAAAAAAAAAAAAAAAAAGATAGACAAACCATTAGCCAGCCTTATGAAAAAGAAAGAAGACTCAATAAAATCATGAGTGAAAGAGGAGCGATCACAACCAATACTAAGGAAATACAAATGATTTGAAAAATGTATTAAGAGCAGCTATACGCCAATAAATTAGGCAATCTACAAGAAATGGACGCATTTCTGGAAAACCACAAGGTACCAAAACCGGAACAGGAAGAAATAGAAAACCTGAACAGGCCAATAACCCAGGAAGAAATGGAAGCAGTCATCAAAAACCTCCCAACACACAAAAGTCCAGGGCCAGATGGCTCCCTGGGGAATTCTATCAAACGTTTAAGGAAGAAACAATACCTATTCTTCTAAAGCTGTCCTGAAGGATAGAAAGGGATGGACTACTTCCAAACTCATTCTATGAGGCCAGCATCACCTTAATTCCAAAACCAGACAAAGACCCCACCAAAAAGGAGAAGTATAGACCAATATCCCTGATGAACATGGATGCAAAAATTCTCAGCAAGATACTAGTCAGTAGGATCCAATAGTACATTAAGAAGATTACTACCATATGTCTGCACCAGCAAGATGAGATTGTGAGGTTGGGGGGTGGGGGCAGGTTCTTGGGTGCTGGGCCACCAACAGTCAGGGCAAGCAAGGTCACTGAGACTGCTGCAATTCAGAGAGGGGCAAGAGGAGTTTCCAACTCTTTGACCTGAGCAGGTTGGCATACTCTCGTCTCCCTTGTGGCTCCTTTCCTGGGATTAATATGGCAGGTTGCTTCTAAATTCTTCCACTTGAGTGGAATTCCTTTCCCAACTTCTTAACATTCCTCACCACCACTATCTCATCAAAATTATGTACTACACATTGTTCACGGATTGTTTTCGCCAGCTGAAAAGAGAGGCTAGAAGGGGAGTTTACCCAGCACAGCCAGAGGGAAGCAGCTCCAAGCACTCCTGTGGTCACCAGAGCCCACCACAACCCAGGGCTTGCCAGGTACAGTGAAATGAAATTTTCTGCTCCAAGGGAGAAATCCCCTGTGGACAGGAAAGCAAAATCAGAATTGAGAAGCTATTCCTTATTTCACAGAGAGTGCAAACACAACGGAAAAGCATAGAGCAAAGGAAAGCAATTATTACCACAGAAGATGGAACCACGCTCAGCAGCAGGGGATGTGGGGAGGCAAAGAAGATTACCATAGGCGAAGAGCACTCAGAGCTTTACTGCGCGCTGGCTGAGGTTATAACTCCTGACTAGAAAGTGGGTACTGGAAGATCCAGTATGGTTACTAAATGAAGATTACATGCATGTTCATCTATTTATATATCTTTAAAAAACAAACTGAGGTGTGGTGGAATGAAAAGTCAGCTCTGAGTCCTGCAGTTTCAAATCCTATTCAGCTACTGGCCCTGTGACCACCCAGTGGATGCAGGACCCTCTTACACTTAGTTTCCTCTCCAGTAATGAGACTCAAGGACAAAAAGGTGGTGGAGAATTCCCTTGAGCTTTTAAGCCCAGTCACCTGAACTTAGAGACAAGAAACCCAGTCTAAAAAAAGAAGAAAGACGGGATCCCTGGGTGGCGCAGCGGTTTGGCGCCTGCCTTTGGCCCAGGGCGCGATCCTGGAGACCCAAGATCGAGTCCCACGTCGGGCTCCCGGTGCATGGAGCCTGCTTCTCCCTCTGCCTGTGTCTCTGCCTCTCTCTCTCTCTCTCTCTGTGACTATCATAAATAAAAATTAAAAAAAAAAAAATAAAAAAAGAAGAAAGAAAGAAAAAAAAAAAAAAAAAGAAACCCAGTCTAGCCTCATAGGGCCTCTAAAAAAAACAGTAAACACAGTTTCCACACCAGCTCAGGTTTTCACACCTTGAGATCCCCAAATGCGAGAGCTGAGCCCTATCATAGTCTGGCCATGATCTTCCCCCTGAACTTGCGACCCCAGTTTTCCCCCTCCTTGTTCCAGTTCTCCATGACCAGGTTCAGATTCATCATAGGCACTGCTCCGTCCGACAGTGCTGAATCTGGGGTCCGGCTTTGTCCGCCGGACTTGGAACTTGGACTAGGGGAAGATGCGGATAGGGCCTGCGTTGGGAACGTGTGTGCTCTTCCAACTCTGCACAGGCTCACCTGCCAGTAAACAAGAGAGACCTGTGGTTCGGCAAACCGCAGCCTCGGCACAAGAAGGCCACAAGAAGGCCGAGCCTCAACTAGGTTAAGGCTACCCACTTGGTTTCAGCAGTTAGCAGGGAGAAGGGGGAGAGAAGAGAGGTTAGCCCAGGGGGCTCGTGAGCTTTGCCCTGGGTTCTGGCAACAGGGCTCCTGCTCCTTCTCGCCCCAACAGTGCGAGGCTGCTGCTGAGCAACCCTTCCTTGGACCCCGAGGTGCTCAATTCTGGCTCCAAATCTGGGCTGACCACTCGGGAAAGCCTGGAAACTAAGTCAACAAGGTTGAAAAGGAAGGCGGTGGGAACTAGCAGGACTGGCTAGCTGCTCCCGGAGAGCCGAGGCCCTTGCAGCCCGTAGAAGCCCAGGCAGAAGGAGGCGGGCAGTGGGGGGCTGGGCAGGGACGTGGCCAAGGCAGGGGGCGGGGGGGGGGGGGGGATCCTCCACTCCCCCATCCTCTGCCTTGGGGCATGCAGGCCCTTTCAGGGATTGGGAAACTCCGGGCTTTGGGGATGCACACCAGGCTTCGCCCAGAGATTCAGCACCGCGCAGGAAGAGGCGGACAGGGGCCTCTTATAGCAGGTCCCAACCTCCCAATTTCCATATCTGGTCTCCTGGCTTTTCAAAATAGCGAACTTGAAAGGACCGGGTTTCTGCCACTGGCGTCCAGCCCCTCTTGCCGCTTCACCGGAGTGTGAGGGCTCACAGAGCTGGCGGCCGCAGGGTGTGGGCAGGGGCTCGGAGGAGGAGCTCGGGCCCAGAGGACAAGAAAATGGTGGCCCGTCTGCAGGCACAGTGGTCAGGATCGCAGAAGCTTAATTTGTTTATTTATTCATTTATTAGATTTTATTTTTCATGTAATCTCTACACCCAATGTGGGGCTCACAACCCCCAGATCAGGAGTAGCTTGCTCCACCCCAAGCAAGCGGCCAGGCCAGCCGCCCAGCATTAGCTCGGTTCTGCAGTGTTTGGTACTGCCAGCAGGTGCTCTCCTTCCCCCTTTCCTCTCCCTCCTCCTGACCAGCCAGGAACCTAGACGACGAGACCTTTAGAGAGTAGTCAAAAAAAGAAGTGTGTGCGTGTAGGACGGCTGAGGTTAGACGTGAAGAGCGGGAAACTGGGGAGCACAGGTTGGGGACCAGGTGGGGATGGGAAGTCCGCCCCCCCACGCGGCCCGCTCTTTGGCAAAGGGTGCCTAGGCCCTGGGCGTCCCGGGGTCATTGGCTGCTCCCATTTGGAGACGTGGAGGTGCAGTCAGTTTGATCCCGCATCTGATAGGCTGAAGATCCGCAGCTCTGTCCTGGGTGAGTTCTGGCCACTCCGGGGATAGAGACGAGTCCAAGATACTTTTTTATTTCTCTGGAGGAGAGAAACACATGGGGCGGACCGCCTCTGCTCTCAGGCAAGGGAGGCTGGTGTGAGGATGTCACTGAAAATAGTTCTACGGAGATAAAGTCGAATTCACTTCTGTTGTCCCCTAGTGAGTACAGGCCCCAAGGGAGACGGTGCCCGGACTAACACTGGTCTCCTGGATTCCTACCCAGTGCCTCCCCATAAAGCCCGGGCTCCCGTCCTCTTGGAAAACAAAGCCAACCGCAGCAGAGGATCCCGGTCCCCAGGCTTCCGAGTGGCCCTGGTGTGCGCGCACCCGCCACACCGCGGGGCGGAGGGGCTAGAACCCCAGCCGGTGCGGGTCGGAGCTCAGACACCCGCGTTCAGGGCGACGGGTGCGCAGGGTACCGGAGCTGACCCGGCCACCGGGCGGCGGTGTTCCCAGTGTTCCCGGGCAGCAAGGCGCATCCCAGGGAGGGTGGGGGAGAGCGCGGGCGGCTGCGAGGTCGCCCCGACTTTGCTACAAAACCGCGGAGGGAGATGAGGGGCGAGCAACAGTGACGGTCGATGGAAACCTAGTCCTCGCTGCCACAAAGGAACGACTGCGTTGGCGACAACTCGGGGCTTTGGGGCTCGGGCGGAAGCACAAGCGGCCACCAAAAATGAATTAGCGGGGGGGGGGGGAGCCGGAGAGCAAGGAAGGTTGGGGAGGACACCGGTAGGAGGATTCTGGCGGCACATGCCACCGGCCAGGCCAGCCGGGTCTGGGTGCCAGAGGGTGCTCATGTCGGGAGCCTCCGCGGCTTGCGGCTCTCGGGCTCCCCCAAGGCGTTGCTCAGCTGCAAGGCGAACCTTCCCATCTAGGAGATCGAGGGAAGCTGACTGGTAACTCAGGGAGCACCAGCGATGCCCTCTCTTGCGCGAGTCGGACTCCAGCCCCAGCTCGCCCCCTCCCTGCCCAGCTGGCCTCCGGTGTTTCCCGTGGACTCAATGGGTATTCTGTTCACCCAGAAACATACTCTCCTAATAAACAGCTTTGGGCCTGGTGGAAATGACAGGAGAGGGTAGGACTTCACACAGCAGATTTTGTTTCTTGAGGTTGTATCATGTCTTCTTTGTTGCTGATTTTTATTTTTGTTTGCATAACTGTGGCAAAAACTAATTCAGTTGTATCCCTCTCCTAAAGTATTGTCGTTAGCAACACCATACTTTAGTTATCATTCATTGAGGACCAGAAGAGTAATAGCACCTACCCTACGAGGAGAAAATGAATGAATATTTACTTGGATCTTACACTGTTAAGCTTACAAACAACTTTCAAAAGCTCAAGGTAAAGCAAATTACTACAGTGTACACCTCAAGCTAATATAATACTGTATGCTAACTATACTGGAATAAAATTTTTTTGAAAAGAATAAATAGGGGCACCTGGCTGGTTCAGTCAGTGGGGCAAGTAACTCGATCTCAGGGTTGAGTTAGAGCCCCATGCTGGTGTAGAGATTACTTTAAAATCTTTAAAAATAAATAAATGTTAAAAGTAAAATTTAAAAACTCATGCAGTACCAAAAACAAAAGGGTAAAATAAAGATATTTTCAGACAGGGCAGCCGGGTGGCTCAGCCGTTTAGCTCTGCCTTCAGCCCAGGGCATGATCCTGGACACCTGGGATCGAGTCCCACCTCAGGCTCCCTGCATGGAGCCTGCTTCTCCCTCTGGCTGTGCCTCTGCCTCTCTCTCTCTCTGTCTCTCATGAATAAATAAAATCTTAAAAAAAAAAAAGATATTTTCAGACAAACAAAAGGAAAATTCATCAGCTGCACATTGACAATATAAGAAACTAGAGGACATTCTTCAGATAAAAGGAAAGCTATCCCAGCTAAAAGCACATAACTACAGGAAGAAATGAAGAGCACTAGAAAGGGTTAATATATAGATACATTTTTTAAATAGTTATTTAAGTAATCCCAACACCCAACGTGGGGCTTGAACTCACAGCCCTGAGATCCAGAGTCACATGCTCTTTTGACTGAGCCAGCCAGGCACTCTAATATATAAATATAAAATAACAATTCCCAGATGTCAGGGTGGTTCAGTGGTTTAGTGCCTGCCTTTGGCTCAAGTCCTGATCCCGGGGTCCTGGGATCGAGTCCTACATCGGGCTCCCTGCATGGAGCCTGCTTCTCCCTCTGCCTGCATCTCTGCCTCTCTTTCTGTGTGTCTCTCATGAATAAAGAAATTTAAAAAATAATAATAATAAAATAACAATTCCTGGGTAAAAATTTAAAAAGTAATGTTTTCTAAGATTTGTAATAATATGTAGAAGTAAAAATATATATTACAGAAAAAAATCTAATGGCGCTATCTCAATATTTTTCATTTGCTCTATTAACAATCTCTATCTTATTTTTAAAAATTTTATTTATTCATTCATGACACACACACACACACACACACACAAAGGCAGAGACACAGGCAGAGGGAGAAGCAGGCTCCATGCAGGGAGCCTGACACGGGACTCTATCCCGGGTCTCCAGGATCACGCCCTGAGCTGAAGGCAAGCGCTAAACTGCTGAGCCACCTAGGGATTCCCTCCACCGTTCTTTTTATTTTATTATTTATGTATTTATTATTTTTATTTTTTTAATAATAAATTTATTTTTTATTGGTGTTCCACAAAGATTTAAAAATAGACCTGCCCTACGACCCAGCTATTGCACTGCTGGGGATTTACCCCAAAGATGCAGATGCAATGAAACACCGGGACACCCACCGTTCTTTTTAGATACCAGATTGCTTCTCATTTAAAAACACAAATTTGGGGCACTCAGGTGGTTCAGTCGGTTAAGAGTCTGCCTTTGGCTCAGGTCATTGTTGTGCCCAAGATTGCAAATCTGAGAAACCACCAAGGAGCCGACACCGATGCAAGCGCACGAGGGTTTATTAGCAAGCTCGAGCTCGGGTCCAAGTATACCCGATGAAGCGGAGCAGGGACTTGGACCCCTAAGTGGGTTACAGCTGGATTTTTTATGGGCTGGTCTAGGGGATTTTCAAAAGGGGTGGAGGAATTTCTGAAGTTCTGTTTACATTCAGATATGGGGCTTTCAAGGGCTTTGAGCTCTGTTCTCATTCTAATATGGGACTTTTCTGCCACGGGGTGGGCTCTGTTGTCTTTCTGATATGGGATCCCTGCCGAGGACATAATGCAGTTTTTCCTGTAAGGTTCAGCTCTTATTCCCAGGGGCCTAAGATAGCTGTACTTGTGCTAATGCTAAACTTGAGGTAGAATGGCCTTAATTTTTCTCTGCCTCCACAAAGTAACAGATACTTGTGACCAACAAAGAGTTACAAGACCCTAAAAAGGGAGTGAGCCATTGAAGGTGTTATCACTAGTCCTTACTCGATGGTGGTATCAATAGATAGGTTAAAAGGATTTAGGTTCCCTGGTTGGCTTTAAATAAAAGACCAACCCTACTAGTCCCCAGTGGCAATCCTGGTTGGGACCCCTCTCACTCCTGAGAGCTTTCTCTATATCCTTGCTTAATAAAACTCTATTGCTTTACTCACTCTCCTTAGTCCATGAGATTCATTTTTCAACTCCATGAGACAAGAACCCAGCTCTCCCACTTCATTCTTTGTTTGGCTTCTTTTACTCAGCATAATCATTTCAAGATCCAAAAAGATTATCTCATATACCAATAGTTCATTTCTTATTATTGCTGGGTAGTGTTCCATAGTATGAATATCCTACATTTGTTTATCCATTTACTTGTTAATGGACATTTAGTTTATCTCAAGTTTTTGCCTATTACTTAATAAAGTGGCTATGAATATTTGTGTAGAATTCTTTTTTTTTTAAGATTTTATTTACTTACTCATAAGAATACAGAGAGAGAGAGAGAGGCAGAGACACAGGCAGAGGGAGAAGCAGGCTCCATGCAGGATCCGGACACGGGACTCGATCCCGGGTCTCCAGGATCAGGGCCTGGGCTGAAGGCGGCGCTAAACCGCTGAGCCACCCGGGCTGCCCTGTGTAAAATTCTTGTATGGACATATGCTGCTTTAACTTCTCTTGGATAAATACCTAAGAGAGGATTGGCTGGATCATATGATAAATGTATAGATGCATATAGATGCACAAACCAATAAATAGAAGAATACACACCAGATGATTAGGAGTTACAGCTGCTAAAGGGGAGAATGGGAATTGAGCTATTTTACTCTGTTTTTGTCTACATTGGAGTCTTAAGGATAATATGTTATTTCTTGTGTAAAAAAAAATATTGCTAAATTCTAATTTTAAAAATTAGGATCAAGTAAATATGAAAATTTGGTATGCAGTAAAGTGGCATCTAAAATCTCTGAGCATAAGATAGTCTTTTTAATAAACAGTATTAGGACAACTGTATAGCCTCTGGGAAAAGATAAAATTAGAGCCACACTTCACATCACACATTAAAACAAACCCCAATAGATCAGAAGTTTATATATAATGACACCATACCAGTACTAAAAGAACACATTGGTTAATTCCTTTGTAACCTGTGGATTGGGAAGGCCTTTTTATTATGATTCAAAACACAGAATAAAATATTAACAAACATAAGTATATAAAATTAAAAATAGGGACGCCTGGGTGGCTCAGCGGTTGAGCGTCTGCCTTTGGCTTGGGTCATGACCCCGGGGTCCTGGGATCTAGTCCCACATCGGGCTCCCTGCATGGAGCCTGCTTCTCCCTCTGCCTGTGTCTCTGCCTCTCTCTCTCAATCTGTGTGTCTCTCATGAATAAATAAATTAAAAAAAAAAAGAAAGTTCCTTTATCTCCATCCCCCAAGATACATGCCCGCAACCATCCCCAAGCACATGGCCCACCCATACACATCTGAAGGGTCTCATGACTCAGGTTTTATTAGACAGTAATAAGTGACCTTTTCCTCCTCAAGGTCCTGGAAACCTTGCTTCCAAATTCCTTAGAGACTACACTATCCTCAAACCCCTCCCAACTCCCAGGTATATAATCAGCCACCCTTCACGGGCCAGGGCAGCAGCTACTCCTGCCCATGCGTCCTGTCCCCCTGCTTTAATAAAACCACCATTTTGCCCCAAAGACATCTCAAGAATTCTTTCTTGGTCGTCAGCTCCAGACCTCGCCCCACCAAACCTCACCTATATATTCCAAAACTTAATCAAAATGATCTCGATTGAATTCATGATCAAATAA
The DNA here is from genome assembly GCF_048164855.1 of Canis lupus baileyi. Taxonomy (NCBI): domain Eukaryota; kingdom Metazoa; phylum Chordata; class Mammalia; order Carnivora; family Canidae; genus Canis; species Canis lupus. The sequence continues at coordinate 72,228,091 of NC_132844.1, read as the reverse complement.
AACTACATCAAGATACAATTTCTCACTGATCAGAGTGACAAAAGTGCCAAAGTTTGTCGAAGTAGCCTGTTAGTAAGGCTGTGGAGAAGCAAGCCCACTATCACCGCTGATAGGAGAGCAAAATGTTTAATAGAATCCCTGTGGAATAGAATTTGACAAAACCTAACAAAATTACATCTATAATTACCCTTAGACTCAGAAACCTCATTTCTAATCTACTCAGTATATATTTCCACAGTGAACAGACGTGAGGGTATTCATTTTGGCATTATTTGTCATAACAAAACACTGGAAATGACACGATGTCTACCAGTAGGAGACTTAATAAACTGTGGTACATCGAGACAGCAATGCTATTCAGTTGTAAAAAGAATGAAAAAGACCTGCCAATACTAATATGGAGCAATCCTCAGGATATACTGTTAATGACATAAGAGATGTAGTTTTTGAGTGTAGGTGAGGTTGGCGGTGTGAAGTCGAGCCCACAGCCAAGAAACAACTCTTGAGGGATGCCTGGGTGGCTCAGTGTTTGGGCGTCTCCCTTCAGCTCAGGGTCCCTGCATGGAGCCTGCTTTTCCCTCTGCCTGTGTCTCTGCCTCTCTGTGTCTCTCATGAATAAATAAAATATTTAAAAAAAAAAGAATTCTGGAGACTTCTCTGGTGCAAAAAGGTGGTTTTATTAAAGCACAGGGATAGGACCCAGGGGCAGAAGGAGTTGCACTGGGGTTGTGAGGAGCAATTGATAATATACTTGGAATTGGAAGAGGTAAGGAAAAGGGAGGTTTTCAGAAGAACTTTCATGCGCTAAAGAGGACCTTCTAGATACTGGAGGCCTTCTCATTGTCAAGTTAAGGTTGTTGAGGGGGTAAGCTCCTGGACCCCCAGTAAAATATTAAACAGTTGGGAGCTTCCAGGAGGAACATTATACTCTGCCTGCCTCAAGTATTTGTCACTGGGCTGCAGATTATAAGGACATTTAATTATTTATTTTTTAAAAAAGGTTTTATTAATTTATTCATGACAGACACAGAGAGAGAGAGAGAGGCAAAGACACAGGCATAGGGAGAAGCAGGCTCCATGCAGGGAGCCTGACATGGGACTCAGTCCCGGGTCTCTATGATCACACCCCAGGCCAAAGGTGCAGCACTAAACCGCTGGGCCACTGGGGCTGCCCCAAGGACATTTAATTTTATCTACATTTCCTTCTGAAAGGTTATTGATAAGAATGCTTTTATTCTCATAAAATGCTAAGACGTTTGTAAACTGAGGGAGGCTTATGTCTTACAGGACTGTGATCTAACCATTTGTTTTTCTTTCCCTTAGCTTTAGGGCAGCCAGGGGGGCCTGAGGAATGTCACACAGATCATTGGGGGGATTGGGGAGAAGGGTTTGTGGAGTGCCAGGTCATGTTTTGCCCTCAGTTTGGCTTCTGCTCCTTCTCCAGAAGCAAGGTACAAAGATGTGCCTATATAATGCTGTTTGTATAAGAAAGGAGATTAATTAAGAATAACACATATATGTGTTTATTAATAACACATATATGTGAAAGACTAAAACAGAAACCAATACAAATGGTTACTTAAAGGGGGAAGGAAATAAGAAGGTGGAGGAATAGGAGACCCTAACTTCATCTGGTCCCCGGAATACAGCTAGATATTTATCAAATCATTCTGAAAACCTGAGAAATAGATCGGAAATCTACAAGCTGCAATTGTACAAGTAGAAAAGCAACCACTTTGTGGGAGGTAGGAGGTGCGAGGACCCAAATCCAGGGTGAAATATCAGAGGATATGGCAGAGGGGAGGGCGCTGCCTACGGGGGCTACTGCAAAGCATTGTATGCAGCGGAGCACAAAATCAGAACTTCTAGAAGTCTCCTACAGTGGGGAGTCCCTGGCTTAAAGGGACTCAGGCGGCGATGGAGGCAAAATCCCAGGTGGGACAGCGGGGGTCTCAGGATGAAGAATGAGAGTGTCTGAGCGCAGCAGGTCCCAGGCACCCACTGGGGAAGCCAGCTGCCATCAGCGAGTTTAGGTGCCGGGTTTCTGCTCAGTGTGGCCATGAAGGCAAAAGGGTGCGCAGCTGCACGACCGCCCTCCAGATAGGGCCTGGCATGAGGCAGAAGTATGGCGAGTCCTCCCTCCCCCGACCAGACACAGTGCAGGTCCAAGCCACAGAGTCTGTAAAGTTCGGAGACTTGAAACTGGGTCATGAAAAACAGTCACAGAAGCACCTGGGTGTCTCTGTCCATTAGGCGCCTGCCTTCTGCTCAGATCACAACCCCAGGGTCCGGGGATCTGCATGCTTCCTACTCAGTGGACGGTCTGCTTCTCCTCCCTCCTCCCCCCTGCTCTCTCTCAAATAAATAAAACCTTAAAAAAAAAAAAAAGTCAGTCACAGGCAAAGTGAACACACAGTCTGGATGGAAACCAGGGAAACAAGGGAGTTTGCGTTCTGTGAGGGTTCACCGAAGAGTGGGGGACTCGAAATTTCAGCTCCAGTGCTAGAGAACTGGGCGACACCATTTTCATCTCCCCTATCAGTGCTGAAAGCCTTCAGAGAGCAACACGGTGCCACACAGTGGAATCCAGAGCCACTTATACTGAACCTGGCCCCTTTGCAAGGCTCCTCTGGCCTGGCCCTCGCCATCAGCCATCATGAGGCCCAGGACACCTGAGAATCAGTGCAACAGGCCCCCACCACAGAAAACCAGCAGAAACAACTCACTAGTGGCAAATTTACCATTACCAATTGTAGAGACCTGCAAAACTTTAGCTCTTGGGAAAAACAGTATATACTATTCATTGATTTTTTATTATTCCTTAGTTTTTCACTTCTTTTCAGCTATTTTCTAATTTTCTTCAATTTTTTGTCATTTTAATTTTTACTTTTACATACATGTTACATATATATATATATTTTCATTTTAGGTTTCCTGCCATTGTATTTATTTTTGTATATATACATTTTTTTCTTTCAATTTGGGATCTAATTTCATTTAATAAACAGACCAAAATACACCCAGGATTTAGTTTACTTTTTTGTTCTGTTTTTCTTGTTTTTTTTTGTTTTTGTTTTTTCTTATTTTGTTTTATTTCTGTCTTCTTCTGGTTTGTTTTGTTTGTTGTTTTTCTGGTGGTGGTGTTGCTATTTTTGCCTTTTGTCTTTCCTTTTATTCTTTTCTTGACATTATGATGAGACAAACTCACCCCAAAAGAAAGAACAGGAGGCAGTACTCAATGCCAGGGATTTAATCAATATGGATATAAGTAAAATGTCAAAAGGAATTATAAGGGAAAGGAAGGAAAATGAGTGGGGAAAAATCAGAGAGGATGACAAACCATGAGAGACTTCTAACTCTGGGAAACAAAGGGTAGTGGAAGGAGAGGAGGGCAGGGGAATGGGGTGACTGGGTGATGGGCACTGAAGAGGGCACTTGATGGGGTGAGCACTGGGTGTTATACTATATGTTGGCAAATCAAACTCCAATAAAAAAGCAAGTAAGATGTCAGAACTAGAATTCAAAACAATGATAATAAAAATACTTAGCTGGGCTTGAATAAAGCATAGAAGACACTAGAGAATCCCGTAGTGTAGAAATAAAGGAACAAAAATCTAATCAGGCGGAAATTAAATGTGCTATCACTGACATACATTACAAATGAAGTCTCTGACAACGAGGATAAATGAGCCAGAAATGAGCTCAGGATATAGAGGACAAAATGATGGAAAACAAGGAAGCTGAGAAAAACAGAGAAAAACAACTAATGGATCATGAAGGGAGACTTTGAGAAATCAGTAATAACATAAAGCAAAATATGCGATGATAGGAGTCCCAAAAGATAAAGAGGGGGACAGAAGTTTTATTTAACAAAGAAGGTTTATTTGAACATCCCTAATCTGGGGAAGGAAACAGGCATTCAACTCCAGGAGGCACAGACAACTGCCCTCAAAATCAATAAAAGTAGGTCAATACCTCCACATATAATAGTGAAACTTGCAAATTTCAGAGATTAAAAGAAAATCCTGAAAGCAGCTCAGGGATAAGAGGTCCGTTACCTATAAGGGTTACATAAGACCAACAACAGACCCATCCACAGAGACCTGGCAGGCCAGAAAGGGTTGGCATGATATATTCAATGTATAAATGGGAAAACCATGCAGCCAAGAATACTTTATCCAGCAAGGCTGTCATTAAGATCTTCCAGGACAAACAAAAACAAAAGGAATTCGTGAACACTAAAATGGCTCTGCAAGAAATATTAAAGGGGATCTTTTGAGTGAAGAGAAAGCCCAAAAGTAACAAAGACCAGAAAAGAAGAGACAATCTACAGAAACAGTGACTTTACAGGTAACAGAATGGCATGAAATTCATAGCTTTCAATAATTACTCTGAATGTAAACGGACTAAATTCTCCAATCTAAAGACATAGAGTATCAGAATAGATTTAAAAACAAACAGGGACACCTGGGTAGCTCAGCAGTTGAGCGTCTGCCTTTGGCTCAGGGCGTGATCCTGGAGTCCTGGGATTGAGTCCCACATCGGGCTCCCTGCAGGGAGCCCGCTTCTCCCTCTGCCTGTGTCTCTGCCTCTCCCTCTCTGTGTCTCTCATGAATAAATGAGTAAAATCTTGGACACAAAGTCACCTCCAGATTAAAAGTGAGGGGGCAGAGAACCATTTATCATGCTAATGGACATCAAAAGAAAACTGGAGTAGCAATCTACTGCTCCAATCATACAAATTAGATTTTAAACCTAAGACTCTAATAAGATGAAGAAAGACACTATGCCTTAATAAAAGGGGTCTATCCAACAAGAAGATCTAACAATTGTAAATATTTACGCCCCTAGCTTGGGGTACCCAAGTTATAAATCAACTGATAGCAAAATTAAAGAAACACATTAATAATAATACAATAATAGTAGGGCACTTTAACACCCCACTCAAAGCAATGGACAGATCATGTAAGCAGAAGATCAACAAGGAAACAAGGGCTTTAAAAGACACACTGGACCAGATGGACTTCACAGGTATATTCAGTGTATTCCATCCTAAAGCAGAATATATCTTCTCGAGTGCACATGGAACATCTCCAGAATAGATCACATACTGGATCACAAATCAAGGTCTCAACTGGTACAAAAAGATTGGGGTTATTCCCTGCATATTTTCAGACCACAATGTTTTAAAACTTGACTCATTCACAAGAAAATATTTGAGAGGAACACAAATACATTGTGGTTAAAGAGCACCCTACTAAAGAATGAATGTGCCAACCAGGAAATCAAAGAAGAATTTTAAAAATACATGGGAGCAGGGTGCCTGGATGGCTCAGTGGTTGAGCGTCTGCCTTTGGCTCAGGGTGTGATCCCACGGTCCCGGGATCGGGTCCTGCGTCGGGCTCCCTGCATGGACCCTGCTTCTCCCTCTACCTCTGTCTCTGCCTCTCTCTGTCTCTCTCATGAATAAACAAACAAAATCTAAAAAAAAAAAAATACATGGAAGCAAATGAAAAGGAAAACGTGACACTTCAGAACCTTTGGGATGCAGCAAAAGGTAAAAGGGAAGTATATGGCAATATAAGTCTCTCAACCAGAGAAGTTGCAAATAACAGCCTAACCTTATACCTAAAGAAGCTGGAAAAAGAATAACAAATAAAGCCTAAATCCAGTAGAAGAGAAAAAATAAAGATTAGAGCAGAAATCGATGATGTAGATATCAAAACCAAAACAAAACAAAACAAAAACCCACCATCACAACAACGTACAACACATCAATGAAAATAGGGGCTGGTTCTTTGAGAAAATTAAAGAGATCAATAAACTCCTAGCCAGACTTCTAAAAAATATAAGAGAAAGGACCCAAATAAATAAAATCATAAATGAAAGAGGAAATATCATAACCAACACCAAAGAAATACAATTATAAGAATATATTATAAATAATTATATACCAACAAATTAGTCAATTCAGAAGAAACAGATGCATTTCTAGAAACATATAAATGATCAAAACTAAAATAGGAAAAAATTTCTGTTTTTTGAACAGACCCATAACCAGCAAGGAAATTGAAGCAGTAAATAAAAGTCTCCCAACAAACAAGAAGAGTCCAGGGCCAGATGGTGTCCCAGTGGAATTCTACCAAACATTTAATGAAGAATTAATACCTAGTCTTCTGAAGCTGTTTCAAAAATAGAAATGGAAGGAAAACTTTCAAACTTGTTCTATGAGGCCAGCATTACCTCGATCCCAAAACCAGACAAAGACCCCGCCAAAAAGGAGAATTATAGACCAATATCCTTGATGAACATGAATGCCAAAATTCTTACCAAGGTACTAGCCAGTACGATCCAACAGTATATCAAAAGGATTATTCACCACGACCACATGAGATTTATTTCTGGGCTGCAAAGGTGGTTCAAGATCCATAAATCAATCAATGGGATACACCATATTAATAAAAGAAAAAACAAGATCCATCTGATTCTCTCAGTTGATGCAGAAAGAGCATTGGCAAAATATGGCATCCTTTTTTAAATTAAAACTCCACAGTGTAGGGATAGAGGAAATATATCTCAATGTCATAAAAGCCATATCCCAAAAACTCATAGCAAATATCATCCTCCTTTTTGGGGAAAAACTGAGAGCTTCTCTCTAAGGTCAGGAACATGACAGGGATGTCCACTCTCACCACTGTTGTTCAACACAGTCCTGGAAGTCCTAGCCTCAGCAATCAGACAACAAAAAGAAATAAAAGGCATCCAAATCAGCAAAGAAGTCAAACTCTTCCTCTTCACAGATGACATGATACTCTATGTGGAAAACCCTAAAGACTTCACCCCAAGATTGCTAGATCTCATACAGGTTTCCTGTATGATTTCTGTGCATTGGTTTTATATCCTACCTCTGTGTGTGTGTATGTGTGTGATGAATAAATAAATAAAATCTTAAAAAAAAAAGCAATGAGCCTGATGAAAGAGAAATCAAAGAATCAATCCCATTTATAATTTTTTAAAAGATTTTTATTTATTTATTCATGAGAGACACACACACAGAGAGAGAGAGAGAGAGAGAGAGAGGCAGAGACACAGGCAGAGGGAGAAGCAGGCTCCATGCAGGGAGCCTGATGTGGGACTTGACCCCGGGACTCCAGGATCACGCTCTGGGCCAAAGGCAGGTGCCAAACCACTGAGCCACCCAGGGATCCCCAATCCCATTCACAGTTGCACCAAAAACCATAAGATACCTAGGAATCAACCTAACCAAAAAGGTAAAGGATCTGTACTCTGAAAACTATAGAAGACTTATGAAAGAAATGGAGGAAGACACAAAGAAATGGAAAAACATTCTATGCTCATGGATTGGAAAAACAAATATTGTGAAACTGTCTGTGATGCCCAAAGCAATCTACACATTCAATGCAATCCCTATCAAAACAGTATAAACATTTTTTACAGTCTGGAACAAACAATCCTAAAATGTGTATGGAACCAGGAAAGACTCCAAATAGCCAAAGGAATGTTGAAAAAGAAAACAAAAGCTGGGGGCATCACAATGCCTGACTTCAAGCTGTATTACAAAGCTATGACCATCAAGACAGTGTGGTGCTGTCACAAAAACAGACACATAGATTAATGGAACAGAATAGAAACCCAGAAATGGGCCCTCAACTCTACAGTCAACTAATATTTCACAAAGCAGGGAAGACTATCCACTGGAAAAAGAACAGTCTCTTCAAGAAATGGTGTCTGGAAAACTGGGCAGCCACATGTAGAAGAATGAAACTGTTCCATTCTCTTACACCAGACACAAAAGTAAACTTCAAATGGATGAAAAACCTAAATATGAGAGAGGAATCCATCAAAATCCTAGAGGAGAACACAGGCAGTAACCTCTTTGACCTTGGCTGCAGGAAGTTTTCGCTAGATATGTCTCCAAAGGCAAAGAAAACAAAGGCAAAAATGAACTATTAGGACTTCATCAATATAAAAAGCCTCTGCACAGCAAAGGAGATAGCCAATAAAACTAAAAGGCAGCCTTCAGAATGGGAGAAGATATTTGCAAATATCAGATAAAGGGCGAGTGTCCAAAATCTATAAAGAACTTATCAGTGTTACACTATATGTTGGCAAATTGAATTTAAATTTTAAAAAATAATAAATTTTTAAAATGGGAAAAAAAAAAAAACTTATCAAACTCAACACCCAAAAAACCAAGAATCAAATAATCAAGTCAAGAAATGGGCAGAAGACATGAACAGACATTTCTCCAAAGAAGACCTACACATGGTCAACAGACAAATGAAAAAACACTCCACATCACTTGCCATTAGGGAAACACAAATCAAAACCACAATGAGATACCACCTCACACCTGTCAGAATGGCTAAAATGAACAAGTTAGGAAACAACATATTGGTGAGGAGGTGGAGAAATGGAAACCCTCTTACACTCTTGGTGAGAATGCAACCTGATGCAGCCAATCAGGAAAACAGTATGGAGGTCCTTCAAAAAGGTAAAAATAGATCTACACTATGACCCGGCAATTGAACTACTAGGTATTTATTCAAAGGATACAAATAGTGATTTGAAGGGGAACCTGCATCCCAATGTTCATAGCAGCATGTTCACAAAAGCCAAGCTTTGGAAAGAGTCCAGATGTCCATCAACAGATGAATGGATAAAGAAGATGCAGTGCGTATGTGTGTGTACACACACACACACACACACACACACAAATGGAATATTACCCAGCCATCAAAAAGATGAAATCTTATCATTCACAATGATTTGGATGGAGCTAGGGGGTATTATGCTACATGAAATAAGTCAGAGAAATACCATATGACTTCATTCATGTGTGGAATTTAAGAAACAAAATAGATTAACATTGAGAAGGAAAAGGAAAACTAAAATAAGTGAAATCAGAGAGGGAGACATACCATGACTCTTAATTCTAGGAAATAAACTGAGAATTGCAAAAGGGGAGGTTAGTGAGGGGATGGGGTAACTGGGTGATGGAAATGAACGAGGGCACTGAAGTAATGAGCACTGTGTTATATGCAACTGATGAATCACAAATTCTACCACTGAAATGTGTAATACAGTATTTGTTAGTTAAATTGAATTTAAGTTAAAAATAGACAAGGGAAGGAAGAAATGAAAGAGAGGTTAGGATAAATATACTTGTCTAAATATATGCTATTTTCATGATTAAATATTCGTTTTTATTTACTATGGAATTTTTGGAGCAGAAATATTTTTGGAATCAGTTGTAATATGCATAATTTAGAACTGCATCCAAACAAGTTATGATGGCTTTTCCATCCAAATGGAAACTACATTTGTTAAAATTTACAAGTATTCCCATATAAATACAATTAGAGAAATGGAGTCACAAAATTTTTTGACCCAGATGGGACTGAATACCAAAAAAACAAAACAAAAACCCTTCTGCAATGAAGCTCATTTCCTTTCTGCTGCTTCTTATCCATAGGATTAAATATATCTTTTTTAAAGATTTTATTTATTTATTCATGAGAGACAGAGAGAGAGAGACACACACAGAGAGAGAGAGAGACATAGAGACATAGGCAGAGGGAGAAGCAGGCTCCATGCAGGGAGCCTGACATGGGACTCAATCTCAGGACTCTAGGATCACGCCCTGAGCCGAAGGCAGGTGCTAAACCGCTGAGCCACCCGGGGATCCCTGAAATTAATTTTTTTTTAAAGTTTGCATTTATCTATTTGAGAGAAAGAGAGTATGGGAACAGGGGAGAGAAGCAGAGGGTAAGGCAGAGAGAGACACAGACTGTGCCAAGCATGGAGCTTTCTGGGGGAGCTCAATTTCAGCACCTGGAGATCATGACCCTAACTGAAATCAAGAGTTGGACGTTCAACCTACTGAGCCAAGTTACCCCAAAAATGAAATTAATTTTTAAAGAAAAAAATCAATATCCAAAATTGAAGACTAGGGCTGGCTCAGTGGTTGAGCATCTGCCTTTGGCTCAGGGCATGAAACCAGGGACCTGGGATTGAGTCCCATGCCAGGCTCCCTGTGGGGAGCCTGCTTCTCCCTCTCCCTGTGTCTGTGCTCCTCTCTTTGTGTCTCTCATGAATAAATAAATGAAATCATTTTTAAAAATTAAAATATAAAGACAAAAGCTCCTTATTTAGCAAATTTTAAGGTAACCCTTAGAGAAAATAATTATCTCAGGTGACTTTTGCATACAGAACTCTGTACATCCTTTATAGTAAATATTCTAAGGAGTAAAAGAATAGCAAATAAATATTAAATTTCATTTAGCAATTTTATTGTTAGGAGTAGTTGTTGCAGTTTTTAAACTATTTTATATTTTAGGATAAAGCAAATAGGCAAATACGTCCAAGTTACTAAGAGCCAAGAATTTCAACTCCTCTGATAAATGTTATAAAATACAAAATCAAAGAAGGAAGAAAACAGGAAGGTAAATTTTGAATTGGAAATATCCATATGAATTCATGATTTTTCGATTTTTCTAAACACTGCCTTCAACGTCTGAAAGCAGTGCTATCTCTGAAGCAATGAAATCTCCCATCACTTAAACAGTGGCTTCCAAAAAACATTCCTCATTAAAAGTAGTAATGCTCCCTGGAGGAATGGCTGATTTCATGTCTGGAGCTTACAGAAGTAACACTGAACCTGGGACTTCTTGTGCCAAAGCTAGAAAGTGCTCACAGACAACTTAGAGGGCATCTCAAAAGGACATATGAGTCAACTTTAAAAAACACTCAACTGGGGGATCCCTGGATGGCGCAGTGGTTTGGCGCCTGCCTTTGTCCCAGGGCACGATCCTGGAGACCCGGGATCGAATCCCACGTCAGGCTCCCGGTGCATGGAGCCTGCTTCTCCCTCTGCCTGTGTCTCTGCCTCTCTCTCTGTGTGTGACATAAATAAATAAATAAAAAGAAGCTGCTTCTAAAAAAACAAAACAAAACAAAACACTCAACTGGACACATTTGGTAGTTTGAGCACAAAAAGAATGACTGTAATTGGTTGTAAAATACTGAATAAAAACCCTGGATCTGTAGTTGAAGAAAAAAAAGAAAAAGACTAATTTTCCACCTTAGTAGATTAATATTATGCCACTATCTTACTCCGAAAATTGGTAATGAAAGGGAAATAAAGCAGTTACTCTGTCTTTTTAGAAGGAACCCTAGATTCCTAGTTGATGAGGGAAAACTCCTCTATAGATAACTACCCTTTATAAATGTAGGAAGGGGAGAAGTAGAAACACACCATTTTGTAGCTTCTGATGAAATAAACTCATTCAGGGAAGGATCACTGTGGAACGTCAATTATTAGGTAAAAGTGTTTTAGGCTAGTCATGGTGTCAAAGAACTTTGCAGGTGATTTGTTAATTGTAAAGGAGAAAACTTTAAAGGACAAATTTGACTAAGGATGTCCACCTTAACCAAGTATCACTAGTGGTAGGATGACCTCATATTATATGCCTTCTGATGTGAGGCAATGTGGAGTACATGGCACTTTTCTGTTTAAGATTTTTTTGGGGGTGGGGAGGGGAGGTTGCAGAGGAGTGCAGGCAGAGACAGAGAGAATCTTAAGCAGGCTCCAAGCTTGGCACAGAGCCTAAGGTGGAGCTCAATTCCACGACCTTGAGGTCATGATCTAAGCTGAAATCAAGACTCAGATTTTTAACTGAGCCACTCAGGTGTCCCCAGAATTTTTCTTAATTGAAAAAAAAAAATGCAGAGGGAGAGAGGAACGAGTTTAATGACAAGACAGAAACAATAATAGAATCCAGAATGTACAACATTCTTTAACAATTGGCCTAGTCTTTTTTTTTTTTAAGATTTTATTTTATTTATTCATGAGAGAGAGAAAGAGAGAGAGAGAGAGAGAGAGAAAGAGGCAGAGACATAGGCAGAGGGAGAAGCAGGCTCCAAGCAGGGAGCCTGATGCGGGACTTGATCCCAGGACTCCAGGATCACGCCCTAAGCCAAAGGCAGGCGCCAAACCGCTGAGCCACCCACGGATTCCCCTAGCCTAGTCTTTCAAAGTCAGTTCTATGAAGAAAAGATACTGTTTTGGATTTAAAAAAAAAAGGGGAGAGGAGGACATAACAAGAACAACAAAGTAATGTATGGAACTTGACTGGATCTTTTCTTTTTAAATTAATGCTATAAAAGACACTTAAATTGGGAAAGTTTGAATATGGATCATTAGAGGACATTACGAATTATTCGTCAGATAATTTCAGAACCTGATAATTCCATCGTGATTGTGTAAGATATACACCAAAGATTTAGGGATGAATGGTCTTGGTGTCTGTAAGTTGCTTTCAAATACTTTAGGAAAAGAATGGTAGGTATACAAACAGATGGATAATTAAGATAGAGACAATTAAGGCAAATATGGCAAAATATTAAGATTTGTTGTATCTTTGGACTTAGTGTTTGGGTGTTTATTATCCCTTTTTTCTCAGCTTTTCTGTATGTTTTTCAAAATAAAACTGCGTAGCTTAGTTAAGCACCAGCCTTTGGCTCAGCTCATGATCCTGGGGTCCTGGGATCAAGCCCCACATCTGACACCCTGGCTCAGCAGGAGTCTGCTTCTCTCTCTCCCTCAACCCTCCCCCCTGCTTGTGCTGCTTGCTCAGACGAATAAATTTAAAAAATCTTTTTTTGCTGTTGGCAAATCGAACTTAAATAAAAACGAATGCAAAAAGTAATTTAAAAAATAAAAAAGGACAAATAAAATCTTTTTTAAAAAATATTTTTTAAAAAATAAAATATTAAAAGTTGGAAAGAATTTCCATATTATCCTAATTTTTACACAATAATGGAAGACATTCCAGGATGCATCCCATTAATATTATCTTTTCTTTGTTCTCCTAAGCAATCAAGAGATTCTCACTTTGATATTTCAAAAAGACACACTAACAAACATATCCAAACTTTGTTGTCTCTTTACCCAAGTATGGCTTTAATATTTTATTAAAAATTCTTGAATTTATAAATATTAAAACACTGCAATTTATTGGCACAAGAATGACAATGCACTAGCAATAAAATCAAAATAGAAACTAAACTATTTAGAAGCAGTAGCAACTCCATACTTCAAAGATAATTTAAACAGGCAATTTTAGAGTGCTTCATATATATAAAAAGCAGTTCTCAGCCTGCAGTGATGCTGCCACATGGGCAGATGATGCTGCTAAGCATCTCAGGTGCAGCAGGAAACCCTTTAACCAATGGCTGCTACAATTTCTTAATTAGCTTGAATTAATGAGTTCACTCAGAATTTATTTTGTTTACTGCTTACTGTAGTTACTCTTACACTACTTACTAACTGGTACAGAAGTGTTTTAACAACTGGTTGAGGCAGTACCGGTACCGTTTCCTTCTATTAACACAGAAGCCACTTGGCTCCTGTGGGCAGGGACCACATCATCTGCTTTCCAGGGTTTGTTCCATTCTAATTCCCACTTTCCTGCATTTCCAACTTTTCGTCCTCACTTGATTCTTCTTAACAGCATGTTATAACACTCAAAACTTAAAAAAAAAAAAAAAAAAAAAAAAAGTCCTCAATTCTATATATCTGCTCTCTCCACTGTCTTTCATTGCAAATACAGCCAAATTTATTGAAAATAATATCCTTGGGGCATCTGGGTGGCTCAGTGGTTGAGCATCTGCCTTTGGCTCAGGTTGTGATCCCGGGGTCCTGGAATTGAGTCCTCGCATCATGTTCCCCACAGGGAGCCTGCCTCTCCCTCTGACTAGGTCTCTGCTTCTGTGTGTCTTTCATGAATAAATAAAATCTTTTTTTTTTTTTTTTTAAGAAAATCATATCCTTTCCCCCACTGCCTCCACTTCCTTCCTCCAAGTCATTCCTTCATTCTGATCTCACCTGTCCAATGGAACTTCTCCCAACAGTATCACCAAGGTTCCTTGTGGTCAAATCTAGTGACCACTCCTCATTCTTGGGGTCCTCACCCCTCAGGGGCATCCCACATTTGGCCCTTCCTTCTTACCTGAGCTTTCATTGCACACTTTCCAGGTTTCATCCTGTCTGCTGGCTTTTCTTCCCCTGCTCTCCCTTTGATTTCTGTTCTCCACTTTCTTCCTTAGCCTTCTTCTTTTTTAAGATTAAAAAATTAAATTTATTTGAGAGTCAGCAAGAGAGAACATAAGCAGGGAAGGGCAGATGGAGAGGGAGAAGCAGACTCCCCAGTGAGCAGAGGCATTCGCTTAACTGACTGAACAGTGCCCTCTTCTCTTCTCATGCTACACATTTTCTCAGGGCTATCTCCATTACTCTCCTTCCCTGATGTCGATGCCACCCAAGTCTGTCTGCAGTCAGGACCCCCTTTCCTCCAAGCTCCACTCAAATAAACCCTGTCACAGAAAATGGCACCATCACTCACCCAGTTGCCAAGTCAGAAACAGGGTATGCAATCTTGACTTGTCCTTCTCCCTCCTCCACACAGCAAAACAATTCCCCAGACATTAACCTTATCTCCTAAGCACCCCATAAAACTGTTTCTCTTCTTTCCATCAGCCACTACTTAATTCTAGTTTCCATTCTCTTCCCCTGACATCACTTCAAAAGCCTTGGATCTCTCTCCCCTTTCCAAACCAGTTTCCATACTGCAGTGATCTAAGGCACAAATCTCTCCTTGTTCTTAGGCCTCAAATTCTTCACCATTCCTCTGGATAAAGCCTACATCTTTAGCACAGCTCACAAATTCCAGCAAGAGCTGGCCCAAGCCTCCCTCTCCTGCTTCACCTTTCTTTACCTGTCCCTTGCACTGTAAGCCCGAGTCCTGCTGAATATGTTGGTCTTCCCAGTTTGTCATGTGCTTCTTCCTAGACCTTATGGAATGCTCTTGCCCTCTTAATGCCTGGCTAACCCCTGCTCAGTCTTCAGGCCTCAGCTTGGACCTCCATTCCTCTAGATTCTTTTGACTCATCAAAACTGGCTTACCTGCTCCTGTTGAGTATTTTCAAACCAATTATTTACAATAGACTACTGATTTTTTTTTGCAAAAACAACTTCGTTATGAAGTTCAATGGATACATGTAATTAATTTACATAGAATTATTGTAGAATTTACTGCATAATTATTGTATTATAAGTATCTAGCTCTTTTACTCGAGGGTTCAGCCTATGCTTTATTCAATTTCTTTGTTTTAGAAAACTCAGCATGCCTTGGCACATATTGCTTTCAATTAACTTCTGTTGATTCAGTGATCATAAGAAATTAAAAAACAGAGGCCCAGATAACTGAACTACCCTAGAGTACACACAGCTATCTTATTCCAGAAGTAAGATCAGAACTCAGTCTGATGGGGTACCTGGGTGGCTCAGCCAGTTAAGTGTCTACCTTCAGCTCAGGTCATGATGCCAGGATCCTGGGATCGAGCCCCAGATTAGGCTCCCTGCTCAGTGAAGAGTCTGTCTCTCCCTCTTCCTCTGCCCCTACCACCCCCACCCCACTTGTGCTCTTTCTCTCTGTCTCAAATAAATAAAATCTTAAACACACATACACAAAACCTCAGTCTGAAAAAGGGACGCTTGGAAGGAAGTTCAATGTCTAAATAGAGTGCCAGCACTGACTTCTCTGCACCAAGAGACCGGCCAGAGGGGCACCTAGCCTGGCTTAGTCAGTAGAGTATGTGGCTCTTGTTCTCAGGGTCATGAGTTCGAGCCCCACATTGGATGTAAAGATTGTGTAAATAAACTTTTTTTTTTTTTTTTTTTTTAATGATAGTCACAGAGAGAGAAAGAGAGAGAGGCAGAGACACAGGCAGAGGGAGAAGCAGGCTCCATGCACCGGGAGCCCGACGTGGGATTCGATCCTGGGTCTCCAGGATCGCGCCCTGGGCCAAAGGCAGGCGCCAAACAGCTGCGCCACCCAGGGATCCCTGTAAATAAACTTTAAAAGAGAGAGAGAGAGACTGGCCAGATGCAACAGGAACTGCCAGGGCCCCAGACCTCTATGGTCAAGTATCCCCATAGTAGATGTGACCCAGGCCAAGGGGCATGAGGACAAGGGTCTTGGATATTTCAGCATCGGAGATTGGACCCCTGGTTTCCTTTGTCCCTTTTAGTCAGTTTCAACACCCAACCCCAGGCACTAGTTAGTATTGGGGTATTATCTGTTCTTCTCTGAAATCTGTTTCTTGCTAAGATAGTTCTTTTCCGTTTCTCTTTCCTACAGTGAGTGAGTCACTGACAGGGGCCTGAGAAGAATCACTTAACAGTGCAGCCCACCGGGGCTTTAGAGTTACTTCCTTCTAGGTATTCAGCATAAACATCTCCCCTCTTCAGCTTCCCTTCCAGGTCTCCTTTTCAGCCCCACAAACAGACTCCCAATAGCCCTGGTGAAACTCATGGCACAGCCAAAGATAAAGCGCAGAGAGGCAGCACTGCAGAGGAGGCAGGGAGGGACAGGTACAATTCTGATCACCTCCCGTCCCTCCACTGTCTGAGAACACTCCAATGTTCCTACTCCAGCAGCATATAAATCCTCTGCTTCTCTAAACATCATGAACCCTCAGAGGAAGCTGAGCCTGAGCCCCTTTCTTCCATCAGAAGAGTCAGCCTTGAGGCTAAAGAGCCCAAGATGGGAGACAGGTGGGTTTTTCTCTAACTGGGACTTTTTTCTTTTACCACACATTTTGAGCAACCTTCAAGCACATTCACATGCTGACAGTATTTCATCTTTGTACTGCAATGGAAATTCCAGCACTTAGGTGCTGACTGGAACCAATAAAGAGTGAGTTTGGGGGACTGTGATCAGGCTTCAAAAGCCAAACATGTCAGCCTCTCCTAAATATACTTTATTTCCTTCACTCCTGGATTGACCAGGTTTCTACTGGAATTTGGAAAACTGCCCAATGACCCAGATCCTGCAGGGGAGGTTTTAGAGTGAAGAGAAGCAATCTGGTACTCCCATCTTCTCCTTACTCCTGCACCTAAAGGCATAGGTTTCTCAGCCTGTTGGACCAATACTTTTTTGCTACCATTTAACTCAGACAACACTGTGGCAGCCAACAAAACAAATCCCATTCTCCCTTTTCTCCAATAATTAAGTCTAGGAGTCCAGCTGCTTGCTTAACAAGAAGTACATAAAGTCTTAAGATGCCCTCAATAGAGCTGACTGCTGCTGAAATGCACAGAACTCCATAAGATCGTTCTGGCTACCTGCTGAGTTCTAGCTCAGATCCTGCACTGATCATCTTTGCTCTATCCCCAAACCAAGCTAAATGGGATTCAAAATGCTGGCTCTATGTCTTCCCCTATGAGTCCCATAGACCTTTAGTGCATGTGGGTCTTTCAATAATAAAGCCTAACAGTGTGGGATCCCTGGGTGGCGCAGCGGTTTGGCGCCTGCCTTTAGCCCAGGGTGCGATCCTGGAGACCCGGGATCGAATCCCACGTCGGGCTTCTGGTGCATGGAGCCTGCTTCTCCCTCTGCCTGTGTCTCTGCCTCTCTCTCTGTGTGTGACTATCATAAATAAATAAAAAATTAAAAAAAAAAAAAAAAAGAAGCCTAACAGTGTACTTAAGGGGCTGGTCCACTCAAATAATAAATGTGCACCCTAGCTCTTTGCAGTATTTAAGAAGTGACTTGTACACATTTAATTATCATTTTCAGAAACATTTTCTTACCTAAAAATTTCTATCAATAGGAAGTCCTAGAATTATAGTGTATGAGCCCCAAAGATTTGGAGAACATCACACACCCTTCTTAATCCAAAAACTTGGATGCCTGAGAATGGGGTGTTAATCATGGCCAGGCTGCACATTTAGGTCAGACACTGTCCACACATCTTTATATGCTCAGTGTTTAAAAGCAGAAATCCAGATGCATAGTCAGCCCTCAGTAAGTATTTGTTGAATTTGAATAAATCCTATAAAACGCTCATGCAGAGACAATAGCTCATCACACCTCTTACCACTTCTACTCCAAAAAGCTCCAAAGAGCTAGTAGACTCAGATCTAGCAGCAGGAGGCAACATGAGGCTGCTGCTCAAATCTGAGAGAGAAGGAATGGCACCAGCTGCATGAGGGCTAGATTTCGACCAGGCCTCAAAGCCTGAAGTGACCTCCCCTCCCCATGTTCCATGATGATAATGGGATTCATAAAGTGCAGAGTGGGAGAATGAGCAGAAAGTGGACTCTGGGGCCTTAGCACCCAGTGAATTAACCCCTAAGAGAACTCTTCCTTCCCAAAGAGAATGCACAAGGCAAGAAGGGAAAAGAGGAGAAAAGCTTCCCAGAGCTGTTGGCCTAAAGCAGCCGCTCTCACCTGTTCTCACCTCAGTCCATCCGGGGAAGGGGCTACAAAGCAGACAATCTTTATTCACAATTGGGGCGGCAGAGGGGAGGTACCCCCAGGTCAGTCCAAAAGCAGAGATACTGGGTGGAGCAGGTGGCACAGGGTAGGGACTCAGCACTCGTCCTCACCCAGTAGGGCATAAGGGTTTCGGGCAGCCAGGCTGGCTCCTGCAGCTGAAGTTGGGGTGTCCTCATCCCCTTCCCCCTCCTCATCTGCATCCCGGTCTTCCTCTCCCTCCTCCTCACAGGAGCTGCTCAGCTCTTCTTCTTCTTCCTCCTCCTCGTCACCTGCTGGCCCCACCCTGCCCTGCAAAACCACCAGCTCTGTGGTCTCTGGATGGGACTCCCAAGTGCCTGGGGAACAAAACAAGAAAAGAATGGAGAAGAGTTTTAAGCAGTAACTAAAGCCAAAGAAAGATGAGAAGAGGCAAAGACTAATTAACACTAACATCGGTTTTGCAGCTGCTGGCATTCATTCACTCATTCCAACTCCTATGTGCTAAGCAATGAACACAAGTTCTGCATATGTTAACTCTACTCTCTACCACCACCTTGCCAGGGGGCAACTATCATCCTGGTTTTGCAGGTCAGGAAACTGTCTCGGAGATGCTTAGTAACACAGAGCAAGCGGCAGGTACAGGATCCAGGTCTGACCCTCATTCTGTGTGGCCACAGAGCCCACACCCTTTTGCCCATATTATAGCATAAGAACTCTGGCTCTCTGACCTTTCTGTTCACTGTAGCCCGGGGGATGAAAACATAGGCTGAGGCGGCCATCCAGTGCCAGTCGTAGGAGGCTATTGGCTGCTCTGTACACATCGTTCCGGGCTGCCTTAGCTGTCTTATAACCACGCTTCTCTGCCCAGGCTGGAGAGAGAAAAGAATAGCGGGGAGGGAAACCGTTAAAGCCTTGTCATCACCACTCTGTTCCCGTAACAAAGTCCTTCCAGTTTTCTCCAGAACATCCCAGGCCACTGATCTTGCTGGCCCCACGACAGAAATCCAGGCAAGAGTAGCCAGGTACTTCATCAATGGCAGAACCTCTGGAGAGGAGAGGAGATAGGGCAGGGTAAAAGGGAAGGGGAGAAGCCAGGCACACGGAGCCCACCTTCACAGATGTCCCAGGCACACCAGGGGTGTTCTGCTGAGGGATCCTTGGCCTCTGGGTGGCGCAGGTGGAGCAGGACCTGCACAGGGATTCGAGAGGCCAGGTAGCCCACAGCGGTGTACGGCTCCTGGATTTGGGCAATGGGGTAGATCCCTGCCAGAACCTGAGGGGAAACAAGAATACTCAGTCTGTTCCTGGCCTCCTGCCTTCTCTCCCTCCCTGCCCCCTCTGCCCTCATACCTGTAACTGCCTGGGAAGAAGGGATGGGAATATGAGTCCAGGGCAATCACAGAGCTTCACAGAGGGGGTGAGAAAGTAGGTCTGAAAGTATCGGGTGTGGCCGGGGGTTCTGGAGACACTCACAACCTTTCTACCCACCAGCCCGTTGATCAGTGAGGACTTGCCCACATTAGGGAAACCTAAGGAAGGCAAAAAACTTAATAGCGGACAGATCCCTACTCTGTGAGGCAGGATGCAGTGCTATAGCTATTGATAAAAAGGGAAGTAGGGATCCCTGGGTGGCGCAGCGGTTTGGCGCCTGCCTTTGGCCCGGGGCGCGATCCTGGAGACCCGGGATCGAATCCCACATCGGGCTCCCGGTGCACGGAGCCTGCTTCTCCCTCGGCCTGTGTCTCTGCCTCTCTCTCTCTCTCTGTGACTATCATAAATAAATAAAAATTGAAAAAAAAAATTAAAAAGGGAAGTAAGGCACAGATGTTACAGAAGTAGTATAACCTTGCAAGTTTCAAATCAGACTCTGGGCTGCCATGATTGAATCCTGGCCCCTTCACTTATCAACTCTATAATCTCAAGGCAATTTACTTCACGTTCTGAGACTCTGTTTCCTCATTTCACAAGTGCAGATACCTTCAAGCTCAGAGTGGTCCATATTAAATGAAAAACAAATAGGATTGCGTGGTTCAGTGCCTGCAGTATATTAAATGCCCAATATGTAGACATGCAGCTCACAATCATTGCAACTTCTCCAGGGAGAAGACTGGAAACCCTTGGGGCTTACTGACATTCTCTTCATGACACCTCCCTCACTCTGGGGGACCTTAGTATCCGCACAGGTGGCCTGTTAAGCACTTGGGCCTCCCAGTGCCAGCATCCGTCTTCCGAAGGTTATTTCCTCAACTACCCACTGCCTTGGTCATACTCTGGATCTTGTCACTTCACACCTCCAAAATCTCAACCACAAGCACCACTCTCTGCTGTGACATCCCAGCTCACTTTTTCTGTTCTTCGATTCTGATTACTCTTTGACCCTGCCTCTCGTTAGGACAACTACTCCATACTGGACTCATGTCCTCACTTCCTTTCTATACCAACCAAGACACCATGACCCAGCTCTACAGCCACCCCCTTTCACAGACCTTGAACTCCCAAGTCCTGTCCGTCTCCTCAATCTTACCCCCCGCCCATGGCTCCCATCTCCCAATGCTCTGACACTCTGGCTTGTCCCACAATCACCAAGTTTGTTCCTACATTGAGATCTCATTTACCGATCCCTTGGCCTGGAAGGCCCTTTTCCCGTATCTCCAAACGGCAACTTCCTCTCAACATTCCAGGCTCTTCTCAGAGAGGGCTTCCCATGAGAACCCTCCTCTCTGGGTCACTCTCTACTCCCTTTCATTGCCCCTAAATAATAGGATTTCAAATTCATGAATTAGTTTACTTCCAAGGCAATAAACTCTGTGAGAATAGGGACTTTTCTGCCACTTTCATGGCAGCATAACCTGCCCCTGTAAACAGCACCTGGCACATAACAAATATTTGCCAATATCTAAACTCAGGACTGCCTGTGCCACAGAAAATGTTCTCCTATGGGACACTTGAGTGGCTCAGCGGTTGTCTGCCTTCCACCCCAGGGCATGATCCTGGAGTCCCATCGGGACTCGGGCTCCCTCCATGGAGCCTGCTTCTCCCTCTGTCTGCCTCTCTGTCTCTTATGAATAAATAAATAAAATCTTTAAAAGAAAATGCTCTCCCTATATCACTTTGAACATAGAAAGGTTACTACAGAGACCTGAAAGAGTGGATGCCCCATCTCCACCCCTCCCACACCTCCTACCTCCCACCTTGGCAAGAGAGAACCAGGAAGAAAGGACTGGAAAGGGCGCCATTTGTCAGCAGTCAGGTAGGTTGTTTCCAGGACAAAAATAAGACTGAAAGGTAAGTCAGGAATGTTTCCCAGGAGCCCAACTAACTACTGTATTCACCTTAATTTGGTTCCCTTATCACTTCAGATAACACAACTTTGCCCACTTCACTTCTTCTCCTTTTTTTTTTTTTTTTTTGCCCACTTCACTTCTTAACTCTCCCACCCACAAAGGAAAGGGGCCCTGGGCCCTAATTCTACATTCCTTTCTTCCCCACGAAGAGCAGAGACAAGGCTCTTTTTAATTCAGGGTAGATTCTTCTTGACAACAAACTTATAAGGATAAGACTCAGAAGATACTGATGGTAACTAAGCTCCTGCTAGGACTTAACGGTTCCTCTATTACAGATTGATTACCATCAAAGAAACAGTTAAGATTTATGTCATTTAGAATGATGCCTGGTGCCTAATACCTGGTAAGCACCATGTAAATTTCAATTTTAACAATCATGATTATTACTAATAACACTATTTGATAAGTATTATTAGGCCCTCCCTGTGCTATTGTCTTCATTCCTTACGTCCTTTCTTCTAATTAGGTATCAGCATCCTCACTCTAAAAATCAAAATAACTAAGACTCAGGGTGGGTAAATAACTAGGAAAAGGTGGAAATTAAGTCAAGGGTGCCAGGAACCTTCCACTATTGCCAACACTCTCCTTTTCCAAATAGTGAAACTATGTACCTCAGAGACTGCCATGCATGGGCCACCGCATCCTTACCCACACAGCCGATGGTCACCACCCCGTCTTTGTAGTGCTCCTGGGTCGGGCCGGTTGGCTCCATTGCTGAGTCAGTCTGCTGTTCCACCAGCACTGCAGGCCCATCCTCTTCCTCCTCCTCCTCCCCAGAGCCATTTCCCCAGGTGGCCCCAGCCACATCTCGAGCAATCTTCTCCCGCCAGCTGCTTAAGTCCACTGTTCAAGGAAGGATAAGATGATGAAGATTCTCTCCCCAGGGCCATCACAGATGATTGCACAGACTATGCACTGCACAGCTAATGTAACTGGCACCCTCTGGAGTTGGAGAGTGCCAACCTACAGGACAGATTCTCCCCGGCCTTCACTTGACCCCACCTAGAAATCACGTGAATTTTTGAGTTTCGGAAAAATACTAGGAAGACTGAAGGCAACAGACCACTGGGGCTCCTGCCTACTTGCTACCTTTGATTCCACCAAGTTAATCTGCTCCCTCTTCTATACCTCCTCCTGGTCGCTCGCCTACAATCATAATAGAAGGGACTGACTTCAGGGAAGGTAAGCAAAATGACTCCAGGCCTTGGGAGTCATGTCCTCCCCCATATCCTCCCACCGCTCCTCTCCAAGAGGTATATACCTTTCCCTGCAGTGATGGCTTCACAGGCTCTCAGCAACTGCTCTGGCCCCAGGGCCCGAGTCCATCCTCTCCCCCGCCTCCGACTCTTCTTCAACACTGAGAGTATAGAGTACAAAAGTGTCAGCATGTGGGCTTATACATCCCATCTCACCCACCACCCTTAGGCCTGAGATCAGGGACTCCTTTGTCAACAAGCCTCTCTGTTCTCCCTGTTGTCCCTTGTCACCCCACCCTTCCCATGCTGCCTTCCTCATTGCCTACTCACCGCTACTAGGGTCCTGTGGGGTGCGGGGGTCCCGAGGGAAAGAGGTAAAAAGGACTATGTGGAGTTGAGGATAGTGTTGATGAAAATAATGCTTCCAGGCAACCACGAGAGCTGGTGGGGCTAGATCCACCTTGTTCAGGACCAAGACCAAGGCCAACCCAAGTTCTCCAGTCACGTACTCATAAAGTGCTGGTGGGAAATTCACAACCTGGGGCAGGATTAGTGAGAGGAGGGAGCAATGAGAGATCAACCCAGAGTTCTCTGCTTCCAGCTCCCCACTCACCAGGGACGACTCAGAGACAAGACTCTGGTGGTAGCAGATTTGGGGGCAAAACAGTAAATCAGCAAAACTGAACTAGGAAGATAAAGCAGCAGTAAGCAATACCTGTGCATTTGTCTCTGGGGGATTTCTTACAGGTCCTGATTAGGGATGAAAATGAGCCCAAAACAAGACAAGCAAATAGTTGTACCTAGCAAACTAGCATGAAGGTTGGGGTCAGGCATGGGGTGGGAGTTGGCATAAAACTTAATACCTGTTTTTGTATGCACACATCTATGCATATACACATGCATGTATGAGCGTGCACATGTCTGCATGTTTGTGATGCTTATGTGTGGCTGTGTGAGTGCACACAAGCAAACACATGTTTGTGAGTACACGCAAGAGTGCATGTGTATACATGCTGTTAAGAACTTACAACCTAAATGTCCCCACAAGCTCTGTGCAGTGGCAGTATTATAGCCGATGAGGTTTATCTGAAGCATGATTATCGCTAACTAAATGTCCCCACAGACCTCTCTGTCTCCCAATGGAGGACAGCAGTGAAGTGGTATAGCCAAATTAACACAAAGGTTGTCCAGTAGCTGAGCCCAGAGCCTTAACCACTGTCCTAGCATTCCAGGTCGGGTTGCGCTCTATAGTGACTATTGTGGTAGGGCAGGGAAGAGCCCCCAGCTGCCTTCACAGAATCCCGTGGCACTCCACATTGGAACTTCCTATCGGTCTAGCTGTGGTGGAATGAAAATGAGATATACAGATTTTTATCAAAGGAAGTAAAAGAGTCAGTTAACCAGAGCAGGAGTGACAAGCTGTGACACTGATGAATAAAGGACTGAGTTCCTGATCACAGACGTCAGTATGAGATAGGTATGACTAAAAAGGAAAAACACCTTTCCATCTCTCAACTTCTGCCTCTGGCCTTTACCCCAGAAGAATCTTCCTCCTCCATACCCCTTGTCACCCTCATCCCCAGTACTCACTGGATGTCGGATATCAGTGATAAGCAAGACAATGTCAGACATCTCCAACACGCGCCACAACTGCCTCCACGTCTGAAAAGACAAGTTCAGTGGAAGAGTACCGAAGACCCAAATCCGTCTCCTGCCTGATCCCAGAACAATTTGACCAAGGGGTTGCTATGCCCCACTCCTGGCCCCACTCCATTCTCACCTCCAGATTATGTTCAAAGTAGCTGAGTTTCTCAGAGGAGTAAGCTCCATGAATCTTCCCAAGATACTCCTGGAAGCTCCGTTCCTCCTGGCTCATTAGCTGCTCTTTGGACATCTCATAGCTCCAAGGAGGACGACGGGGAAAGTCCAGGACTGGAAGGTTAAGAAAAAGCCCGAGTAAGTCTGAGAATGGTTTCAGGGCTCAACAGTGGCGGCACCCAGATCTCTCATTGGTCACAGCTCATCCCAGCTCCTTCCCGGAGCACACTGCCTCTCCCAAATATCCAGGTGTTGAGCTCTTACCTGAGCCAAACTGATAGACCTCTCGGATATCCAGTTCCAGCAGCTCAGCACTGACAGGCTGTAGCACTTGCTCTCGGGCTGCTCTCTTCCTCCTTTCCACCTCCTCCCGGCTGTCTCGCTCGAAATGCAGCCGGTATCTAATGGGACAGGGACCGCAGCATCTCTTGCAATCCCGTGCCCATAAAGCCCCCTCCGGGCAGACATCTTCGCAGAGCTTTCTCTCCAGAGTTGTTCAAGTCACCTTTCTGTCGGGCCCTCCCTCGAGTGTCTGTCCCAAGCCTCGCCCTTCTGAGGGCCAAGAACTCTCTGCAGCCCCTCCGGAAGGGAGGCCTGTGGCCCGTTCCGTGGGCCCAGCTGCCTCGGAGCCGCGGCATCCCAGACCCACTCGCCCACTGGTAGCAGCCACCTTCTCCCCAACACGCTTGTCTCCAGGCGGGCGGGGAACACCCGGCCGGCGCCGGCGCTCCCGCCCCCGCCCGCTCTCACCGGTTCGCATCGTAGCCCCGAGGGCCCAGCCCCTGGGAAGGCTGCTGGTTGAGCCTGCGGATATGGTGGGTCATGGACTCTCCGTCCGAGGTGTCGGTCTGCTCCTCCCGCCGCTCCCGGCTCCCGCTGCGGCTGTTGGAGCTGGATCGCAGCCCATCTTGGAGCCCTGCGGGGAGGAGGCAGTGACGCCGATACCGGCCGGCTCCAAGCAGCTCGAGACCCCGTCCCCGGTCCAGCTGGCTTCCCCACCACCACCCCATTCCTTTCGAGGCCGTCCTCCCACCATCCTTCCCAAGACCCCAGAGGATGCGCGTCGGGGAGTCATTCCTTCTGCAGGGTTCTGCGGGAACGACGCCCTGTCCGAGCGGGAGGGATTCCCCGCCCCCAATCTCCGTCCTCCTCCGTTCCTTCGGGGGAGGCCGGGCTGAGAGAAGCCCCTCGACTGGGCCCCGCGGGCGTGGGCGCGCGGCCACCGCCGGGCCCGCCCGCCCCGCCCGCCCCGCCCGGCCCAGGGGGCACACCCCTCCTTCCCGGGGTGGGGAGTCGGGCTCCGCCCCCTCCCCTCGCGCCCGCACTGACCTCGCTTCCGCTCCCGCTTGTCCTGCAACTGCTTCTTCTTCTGCTTCACGCTGAAGGGCTTCTTTCTCGGCATGGCCTGGACCAGTCACCTGGCCCACCCTCCACCGAGATCCTGCCGCCTCAACTGACTCCCCCCCACCCCCCCGGGCAACCCCCGCCGCAGGGGCCTGGGACCCAGGAGGGGGCGGGGCTAGGCGGTGACGTCACGGGCGGGCCGGCCGAGTTCGCCTGCGGCCTGGGTGGAAGGCGAAGGAAACACCGCCGCTTCCTTCTGGAGCGAGGCGAAAAGACGCAGCGGGCCGGACTCTCCGCACGTGAGACTCACTGGCACCAAGAGGGCGCAGCGGCGGCGAGCAAGGAGGCGCGCGTGGGAGGATCGAGCGAACTTCGTCACGGACGCTACCAAGTCGCTCTCGGAGGAGGGGGGGCGTGTGTCATCACCTTGCGCGCTGAGGGAACCTATCACTCACCTGGAGGGGGCGGGGGCGCGGAGGGCGGGTCTACCATCTGGGACAGAGGGGCGTGGGCGCGCCGAAGCTAATTTACCCCGCCACAAGGTTGGACCTTAGTGGAAAGACTGGACTGCGCCTCCGGGGAATGAAGTCGACTTGCTGGTCTACACTGAGGGCAGTGCCAGACGTCTTGAGGGGCGGGTAGCGGTCTGAAGAGTTCTGGGCGCCACCTTGCTGGGGCCCAAATTCCTTGTGGGAGCGATGATGAGCAGCTTTACAGATCATAAAGGCAAGCGCGGGCGAGGAAGGAAACCCAGGTGGGACAAGGACTTTTGGAGAGAGGTCAGAGGGTGCGAAGTTGTGCCTGCCGCTGCTACCATGGTAACCGGGACCGGATGTGGCGATCTTAAGGTGCGACAGCGTTCTCAGGCTTTCTGGCCCGAGAGCCTATCAACTCTATGGCATACTATGAGGAGCCGGTTGTGGGTTTGTTTTTTTTTTTTCAGCGAGCGGAGAAGAGAGGAATTTTTTTTAAGCATTTATAGGAACGCAGCAAAAAGGCTTGAGACTGTCTCTGTGCCTGGCAGAGACCGACGGAGACCTCAAGAATGAGCCGCACAAAAGCTCCCCGGAGCCTTCCGGAAGTGAAAGGGCGGGAGTCTCAGCCTCTCCTTCCACTCCCCGGAAGCGGAAACAGAATCCCAGCGTGCCCCTTCCTCACTGCCCTCCAAATCCCGCTGCAGCCATTGCCGCAACCACGATGCCCAAACGAAAGAAGCAGAATCAGCAGCAGCCGCCGCCTCCGCAACAGCCCCAGCTGCCAGAGCGGGGGGAGACTGGAGACGAGGAGGATGGGAGTCCCATCGGTGAGGAGCCCGGGAGGGCTGTGCACATGCCTGTCAGCTGGTCTAGCTGAGGGGTTAGGGTCTGAAAAGGTGCGGGGGAGGGGGTTCTAACCGAAGGAGAAGGGGCGCTGGGGCGGGGCTAGGAGGCTGTCCCCTGTGGAGCCCTGAGCGAGTTCTCTTCCTTGATCCCTCAACTTCCATCCTCCTGTAACCTTTCTGAAGAAGGCGGGGGTGGGGGGGGTAGCATATAAAGCTCATGCGCGCAGCCGCAGAACAGCAAGGGAGAGGGACCCTACAGAGATCGCAGATTGCAATGATTTAGTATAACAATTTGTGACCAGACTTGGGCCCAAGGAAGGTGGAAGTGCAGCCTTCTCTAAACTACTCTGAGGCGGGGAGTGCGGAGGATCATTCCGATTGGCCAACAGTTAAAGAGAGGGATTGGGTTACCTCTGGAATCACCTGGGACGTTTTGAATGGCAACTATGTAAGGGAAAGAGAAAGCTGTAAAATACCCTTCCCGTAGTATCCTCCTTGCTTGAGTCTCCTTTTTTTTTTTTTTTTTTTTTTGCGAACTTCAAAAACGCTTTGCAAAGGAAAGAGCAGGCAGATGGGCTGAGAATTTGTAACGCTACTGAGAATATATCTGCCATTACTGATCGGATTAAGGAATGAGTAGTAGAAAAACAACAGGATTTTACCAGTACCTGAGTCCATTCTGGTGACTATATTTTTATGTCTACTCTTAGGACCACCTAGCCTTCTGGGCCCTCCCCCCATGGCCAATGGAAAGCCTGGTGATCCCAAGTCAGGTGAGGACAAGGGGGCTCTGATTCTTTGATTAGGTCCTGGAGAAGGGGGGGCGGCGGGAGGGACTAAAACCCAGTAAGAACTTAAAACCAAAAGATCAGGGATTCTGTACGTAAATGGATAGAAAGATGTTGTATATTCACAGGTTGGAAAGCTCAATATTGCAAAAATGTCACTTATAATCAAATTGATCTATAGATTCAGTGCATTCCCAGTGACGATCCCCATAATGGAAATAAACATTCTATGTTATTATGTGGACATGCAAAGGATCAGGCTAAGAGACTGCAAATACGGTCTTGAGGTAGGAGGACTTACTTGACTATCATGATTTTTCGAAAGGCTATAGTAGTTATTATGGTGTGGTATTGGCACAACAACAAACATATAAGTAAATAGCCCTGAAAAAATGTCCAGTATCAGGTCTACACATACATAGATATGTCATTTATGATGAAGATGGAGCTGAAATAGTGGTCGTTTCAGTAAATGATGTTGGTTAATTGGATATGTGGGGAGATGAAATCTGACCTATTCGTACCATATGTAAACATCAACTCGGAGTGAACCGTAGATCTAAGTGTTAAAGGTAAAGAAAAATATTTTCATGGTCTTAGAAGGGATAAGAGTTCTTAGACAAGAAACACACTAACCATAAAGGAAAGATGGATAAACTGAACTACATTAAACTTTTATTAATCAAGTCACACCGTTAAGAAATTAATAGAATAGCAGATATTTGCGATAAACACAACCAATAAAGATCTCATATCTAGAATATATATAGAACTCTTTTAGACAGCTTGTTAGAAAAATGGACAACGGACCAGAACAATTGTCTCTCAAAAACTGAGATCTAAGTGACCAAGAACATGTGAACAAGAACTCAATGTCATTAGTTGTTAAATAATCTCAAGATAAAAACATAACACTTCAAAGTTAAGATGCTTGTGCACTGTTGGTGAGATTGTAAAATGGTACATTTCTATGGAAAACACTGGAGTTTCCTCAAAAAAAAAAATTTGAAATAGGACTACCACATGATCCAGCATTCCCACTTCTGGGTATATATCCAAAAAAATGGAAAGCTGGGTCTTGAAGAGATATTTGCACATGCATATTCATAGCAGCACTATTTACAAGAGCCAAGAGCTGGAAGCATCCCAAATGTCCATTGACAGATGAATAAAATTCTGTATATTCATACAATGGAATATTATTCAGCCCCCAAGAGGAAGGGAATCCTGTCACATACTACAACATGGTAGAACCTGTAGGCCATCTGGCTAAATGAAACAGGCCAGTCACAAAAAAGACAAATGTATGATTCTACTTGTGAGGTATCTAAAGTAGTCAAATTCATAGAAACAGAATGGTAGTTACTAGGAGCTGAGTGGAGAGTTGTTTAGTAGCTATAGAGTTTCAGTTTTGTAAGATGGAAAAGTTCTAAAAATCTGTTTCACAACAATGAGAATTTACTTAACACTACTGAAACATGGCAAATCTTAGGTGCCTGGTGTGCTTAGTCCATAGACCATGTGACTCTTGATCTCAGGGTTGTGAGATGGAGTCCCGTATTGGGCATAGAGATTACTCTAAAAACAAAAAAAGACAGCAAATTTTACATGTTCCACCACAATTAAAAAACAACAACAACACTCCCCAGAATGGCAAAAATGAAAAAAAAATTGACAATACTAAGTGTTGTCAAGGCTGTGGAACAATTGCCAGTGGGAACTTAAATTGGTACATCCACTTTGAAAAAGAGTTGGACTTCATTAAACTTTAGCATACATATCCCCAGGACCCAACAATACTTTTACTAGGTTTATACTCAACAGAAATGCATACATATGTGTAACAAAGACATGTATAAAAATGTTCATAGCAGCATTTTTCGTTATAGCCCCAAACTGGAATCCACCCACATGTCCACCATCAGTAGAATGGATAAATAAGTTGTTGTGTGTGCATGCAATGGGATACTACACTGCAATGAAAATGAACGAACTCCTGCTACAGGCAACCTGGATGAATCTCACAAACACGGTGTTGAGCGAAAGGAGCCAGACAGAAAAGAATGCAGACTGTATGATTCCATTTATGCGAAGTTCAAAAACAGGCAAAAACTAACCTATGGTGCTAGAAGTCAGGATAGTGGTTACTTTGGGGGGGGGGGATGGAATAGTGGGGGAGGAGGGGCACAAGTGGGGGGAGGACTTCTGATTGCTAAGAAGGCTCTATCCCTTCACACGGGTGGTTAAAAACACAGGTGTGTTTACTTTGATGGTAATCAAGTTGCACACTTAAAATTGGTGTATTTTTCTGTATGTATACCGTACCTCAAAAAAGTAAACAAAAACACAGGGCTTCCTCATGAGGATTAAGCTGGCCACTGATCACCTTTCCATGTCTTTCTTTCTCTTTCTTTCTCTCCAGCTCTTCACAGAGGTCCTCCAGGATCAAGGGGACCAATGATTCCACCACTGCTGAGCCTCCCACCTCCTCCCAGGGGCAGAGGCCCAATCCGGGGAGGCCTGGGTCCCAGGTGCGGCCCATATGGTCGTGGCTGGTGGGGGGCCAATACTGAACCTCCTTTTCCTGGACCAGGCCATGGGGGTCCTTCCAGAGGAGGCTTTCACAAAGAGCAGAGAAATCCCCGAAGGCTCAAAAGTTGGTCTCTTATCAAAAATACCTGCCCACCCAAGGATGGCCCCCAAGTTATGGAAGGTGAGGTTCTTTTTTTTGATGCCTGTACATATTTAATACCCATCACTCCCAGAATGCCTGTGACTCTTCTCTTTTGGGCTGTCCTTTGTCCTGTTTTTGTTTTTTTGTTTGTTTTAAATATTTTATTTATTTATTCATGAGAGACACAGAGAGAGGCAGAGACACAGGCAGAGAGAGAAGCAGGCTCCATGCAGGGAGCGTGACGTGGGACTTGATCCCCGGTCTCCAGGATCACGCCCTGGGCTGAAGGTGGTGCTAAACCGCTAAGCCACCCAGGCTGTTTTGTCCTTTTGAAGTAGGAATAGCCCTGAATGTGTTTTTCTCCCAGGAAGAGGACTACTACCATTCTAAAACGTATGGAAATGGTGGGGAGTAGAAAAATTTGACTGCCCTCTCTCTCCTTTTTGTTACATTTGTTTTCTGTCTTGCATTTTAAACTGCTCAATTTTCACTTGTTCACAGACAAATCCAACCGCCCCGTCTGCCGACACTTTGCCAAAAAGGGCCACTGTCGATATGAGGACCTCTGTGCCTTCTACCACCCAGGCGTCAATGGACCTCCTCTGTGAGACTGTGCCTTCCCATCCAGGCTGGAAGGAGCCCTCTGACCTAGCGGCCATATATTTCCCTGTGGCCCTGTGACGGCTACTGTGAGGCTGTTCCACCCACCACCCTCAGACACCCACCCCCATCTCTCACCTCCCCCATTTGGGGTCCAGAGTTTTGTTTCATCACTGGTGCCCAGCGTGTGGGCTTTCTTCCGATTCAGCCTCCAGAGACTCGCCTTCAGGACCCCACCATTGCTCTCTTCAACTGCCTCCTGGATCCTCTTCCCCTTCGCCGATTGACTGCTCAACAGGAAACCTCTTTGGTGCTGTTTCTTGTGCATCTATCTGTCCACCCAGCCCTCGGCACTGCCCTCGATTCCTAAGAGCCCTGGAGCAGTTTCCTGCCATTCCCTTCTTCTAGCTGCTTGTTTTAAGTCCTTTTTATGTGACAAACCCTACCCCCAAAGTTGCCAGTTGCTCTGTGAAACTCACCAGGTTGACCTGGGGTCAAGTACGGATGACTGGTGCAGAGTTATTCCCTGAAAGGCCACTCTCCCTGCTTTTGGATTTTGTAGATCCTGCGTCAGTAGCATGGTCCCCACCACTCGTCTGTGATCACTGTGCTTTGTGAAACTGTGCATCCCCTCGTACGTAGCCTTTCTCAGTGTCCGTGGCATCATTGTGACTTCCCAACACTAGAGTAAGTTTTTCTGCCAAAATGAGTGAGGCTCTTGATGCCCTCTAGATTTTCCACACCTCCCAACATGGGAGAATTGTGAAACTTTCTGCAAGACTGCCTCCCTGGTCTCCTTATTCTCCTGGTGTCGGTTTTTTTGGGTTTGACCCAAGCCCATGAGATGTCCTCTAAAGCCTCTTACGGGCTATCCTATCTCCTCTCCAGCCCACTTTAGTTAGAGTACGTCATTGTGAGGCCACCAGCCCTTTCGTCTGAATTCTGTGAATCTCCACCTGGCCTACCCTTGGGTGGAACCTGGACGGTACTGTTGCCCTCGTCTAACCTTCTTCCCTACATCCCTGGCACTGGTTGTTTTCTGTGAAAACGGCAGTGAACAGGTTCGGTTTTGCACTGGCCCTGAGGAAATGGGTCAGGAGTTGTGTGGGCAAGAGGGAAGGATGAGAGCCGTTGGAGAACTGAGAATGAATTTTTTTTCTTTTTAACATTTTTTATATTAGTAATAAATGCAGTGGAAACAAGCATTTTCCTCAATCCCTGTGTTCCAGTCATCTCTGGAGGTGCAGATGAGGCTGTTCTTGGTTGGAGTCACTTTATTCTTCCATTTGTTCATAGGAAAAAGCTTACGTTTCTTTCAGTCTGAAGGAACCAGTGAGGTCCCATTAATCTATAAGCATCAAATATACCAGGCTGCATTACATTCACAGGTAAGGTTTTATAGGAGAAAGGAAAGGCCAAGTATCTGTGGAGTAATCTTTTAATATTTTATCTATGTTTATAGGTTTGATGTTTATAGAGTTGTAATGACAAAACAGTCTTTGAAGAAATAGTTGTAGACTGTGGGCCTGACAATATACTAGGCACTAGAAAGAACAGAGCCAAAGCCAGTGAATTTAAATCCATAGGAGAGACACGGTTATCAAAAAATCATGAATATGCATAAGGCCACACCTGTCAAAAGTGAGACATAATGAAAAGGGAGTATGTAATAAAGGGAGACTGGGAAGGTGACATGAGACAAGCTCTGAAGGACAAGCAGGAGGCCTGAGTAGGAGAGCAAAAGCCAAGCAAAGGTGTTTGCTAAGATGGGAAAAGTAGAACATGAGGCAGAAGAAAGAGGAGCTAGACCACTCATGGCCTTGTAGAAATAAAGACTTGGGTCTCTTTTATTACCAAAGACCTGAAGGGTCTTAGGCCATTGACTATCATGGATTAGATTTTGTTTTTCAAGAAGATGGATTCTAATTTGGAGCTGGCCAGGCTTGGAAGTGCCTTGCAAGGTATCTTCAGTAGTCCAGGTGAGTTATGATGGTATAGCCGTGGGTAGTGGAATGGGAGAAAAGTAGACCTGAAAAGATCAAAATGAAAATATTTTAGGTTTCTCAGGGTAATACTGGCCCGCATAACTACCATTTAAAAAGAAATAGGAAACAGACAATGCTATGAATTTGTTCTTGTAATAATGAGTCTGAGCTGCCTTTTAAGACCTCAGAAGAGGGACGCCTGGGTGGCTGAGCATCTGCCTTTGACTCGGTGTGATCCCAGCATCCTGGGATCCAGTCCCACATTGGGCTCCCTACAGGGAGCCTGCTTCTCCCTCTGTGTCGCTCATGAATAAATAAATAAAATTAAAAAAAAAAAAAAAAACCTCAGAAGAGAGTAAAAGGGAAGTTGGATATACAGGTTTAGTATTCACAGTAAAACTGGTGTCATAAATGTCTTCTGCATATTTGAGTGTTTTACAATATAGGTAGTTAAACCGTGAACATGGAAACGTTCACTAAATATTAAGTACCTACTACAATGGTTTATCAGCTTTCTTTTTTTGCTTTTTTAAAAGATTTTATTTATTCATGAGAGACACAGGGAGAGAGAGGCAGAGACACAGGCAGAGGGAGGAGCAGGCTCCACGCA
Organism: Canis lupus baileyi; assembly: GCF_048164855.1. NCBI lineage: Eukaryota > Metazoa > Chordata > Mammalia > Carnivora > Canidae > Canis > Canis lupus. The sequence goes on along the minus strand of NC_132844.1, from coordinate 72,194,067 downwards.
GGGAGCCCAACGTGGGACTTGATCCCGGGTCTCCAGGATCAAGCCCCAGGCCAAAGGTGGTGCTAAACTGCTGAGCCCCCCCTCCCCCCCAGAGCTGCCCCATATTAGCTTTTAAGTTGAGTTGTATTGGAAACCAGTTAGTCCTAAAGCAAAATAGAAGTTTATTTCTCACAACTCAGGAGGTAGACAGCACAAGGCATAATGCTACCACAAGGTCCTCAGGTATTCAGAACCCCTCCCTTCAGATTCCAGCTCCAAAATTACTGGGGTCAGATCCTCCTATTCATGGTTTGGGAAGTGGATAAGCTAACTTATCCATGTTCCAATCCTCAGTATGGGCCTTAAAATCTTTTTTTAAGATTTTATTTATTCATAAGAGACACAGGGAGAGAGAGGCAGAGTCACAGGCAGAGGGAGAAGCGGGCTCCATGCTGGGAGCCCGACGTGGGACTCAATCCTGGGACCCCAGGATCGCGCCCTGGGCCAAAGGCAGGTGCCAAACCACTGAGCAACTGAGGGATCCCCTTGGAGGAAATTTAAAGCTAACAGCTCAACTTTATGCCACTGACCATAACTAGTCCTAGCTGCCACTGAAGCTTGGAAAGGTACTCTATTCAAGCACCTGGCTTTTCAGGATGAACATCCTTTATTGGCTGCTCTCTGGTAAAATTTGGAGATGTAACAGAGAATAACACTAAAAGTATCAATGCCCTCCGGCCAAAGACCACCAGGAACACAATCTTAGTCTTCAGATTTATTAATTCTGAAGGTTATCTCACTAAGTTAGAAATGACAGGTTTAGGGTTTCTGCTAGGTGATTTGGGGGAAAGGTTCAAGGAAATGAAATTGGTCTGGGTTGGGTGCTCTCAGGAAGTGAAGGCAATTGTGAATGCACATCTTAATCTCATCTAGAGGGAGAGAGGAATGGGGCAGCCCAGGTGGCTCAGTGGTTTGGCCCTGCCTTCAGCCCAGGGTGTGATCCTGGAGACCCGGGATCGAGTCCCATGTTGGGCTCCATGCATGGAGCCTGCTTCTCCCTCTGCCTGTGTCTCTGCCTCTCTCTCTTTCTCCTCTCTGTGTATTCTCATGATGAATGAATAAATAAAATCTTTTAAAAAAAATAGGAGGGAGGAATGAAACATGGCTAAAAGTGCAGTTGGTCAAAAAGAGCCCTCATTCATTTTAGCAGAGAGGGGGCTGTTTAATATTTATGGTTTGCATGACGACCTTGTCTTTGTGCTTAGAGAAGGTTTTGAACTTTGTCTTCGTGACAGTCATAGTAACAGCTGACATTTATGTTCTGTGAGGTTATGTTTAAGTTGAGCATCATGGCTTAGCTGGTAGGATCAGGCCAATTCCCAGTTGTCAGGGGCCGTCTTTCTTAAAAGTGAACATGTGAATAATTACAGGTTGTGATTAATGATATTAAGGAAGTAAATGAGGGGTACTCTATAGAGAGTAATGGTTGGGGGCACCTGGGTGGCTCAGTGGTTGAGTGCCTTTGGCTTAGGTCGTGATCCCGGGGTCCTGGGATTGAATTCCACATTGGGCTCCCTGCAGGGATCCTGCTTCTCCCTCTGCCCATGTCTCTACCTCTCTCTCTCTGTGTGTCTCTCATGAATAAATAAATAAAATCTTAAAAAAAAGGGCAGCCCCAGTGGCGCAGCGGTTTGGTGCTGCCTGCAGCCTGGGGTGTAATCCTGGAGACCCGGGATCGAGTCCCATGTCGGGCTCCCTGCATGGAGCCTGCTTCTCCCTCTCCCTGTGCCTGTGTCTCTGCCTCTCTCTCTCTGTGCCTGTGAATAAATAAATAAAATCTTTAAAAAAAATCTTTAAAAAAAAAAAAAGTGGTGGTTGGGATAGAACTCTAAGGAATCTGCTGAAACCACATAAGAGGAGAATGTCAAGTGGAAAGAAGAGAGGGCCCAGTATAGCCTTGAGGAGGGCTGACATTTAGTGGCCAAGTACAAAAGGATGAAACCAACAAGGAGACTAAGGAGGTTGGCAAATCGAACTCCAATAAAAATAACAAAAAATCAAAAGAGAGAGAGAGAGACTGAGGAGGGATGGCCAGAGGAGGTTGGGGGGATATCTCAGAGTGTAAGATCTTTCCATTGTTCTGTGCAAGGTACCATGCTAAGTTTTTCTATTTGTTATTTAAGTCTCACATTCATTCAATAAATATTTTAGCACTATTTAGGGGCCAGAAATGTAATAAAGAGAAAGATAAATCCCTGCCCCTATGGTGCTTATAATCTGTTGAGGATAATAGACAATAAGTATGTACTATAAACTTAAGTAATACGTGCTCTAAAGAAAAAGAGAAGGAAGAGGCTGGAGAGTGACAGGTGGAAGACAATAGATCAGTATTACAATATGGCTTCATTGAGGAGGTAAGATATCAATAAAGGCTGAAACTATTATTTTTTAAAGATTTTATCTACTTGAGAGAGAGTGAGCATGAGCAGGGAGGAGGAGCAGAAGGAGAAGGAGAGGGATCCCTGGGTGGCGCAGCGGTTTGGCGCCTGCCTTTGGCCCAGGGCACGATCCTGGAGACCCGGGATCGAATCCCACGTCGGGCTCCCGGTGCATGGAGCCTGCTTCTCCCTCTGCCTGTGTCTCTGCCTCTCTCTCTCTCTGTGAGACTATCATAAATAAATAAAAATTTATTTAAAAAAATACATAAATAAAGATTAAAAAAAAAAAAAAAAAAGAAGGAGAAGCAGACTCCCCCACTGAGCAGGGATTCTGATGTCAGGCCCAATCCCAGAACCCTGGGATCATGACCTGAGCCAAAGGCAGGCACTTAACTGACTGAGCCACCTAGGTGCCCTAGAGACTGAAATTAAATGAGAAAGCAACGATGTGAGTATCTGGAGTAAGTGCATTCCAAGCTTAAGGAGCAACAAGGGCAAAATCCCTGAGGAAAGAATGAGTTTGAAGTGTATGAAGTAAAATATAAGGCCAGTATAGCTAGACTATGGAGAAAGATCAGGAACCAACAGGGGGCAGGTCATATAGAACCTGGTAAGCTGTACCAAGCACTCAGATTTTATTCTGAGTGTTTTGAAGATCTGATTTACATCTTACTGATGTAGGTGTGAAGAATAGACTAGAGACCGAGAATGACAACAGAACCACCAGTTAGGAGGCCACTTTGGTCGTGCAAAGGAAAGAGATGGTGGTATGCTCTGGGGCAGAGGCGGAGATAATGGACAGATTTGGGATATGTTTTAAAGTCTCAGTTGATGGCAACTCCATCTCTCTATTTGTTCAGTCTGGAAAACTCGGAGCCATCGTTTTAAAAAAATATTTTGGTCACACCTGACATCCAATTCTTTTATTTTTTTAATATTTATTTATTCATGAGAGACACACAGAGAAGCAGAGACATAGAGGGAGAAGCAGGCTTCCCATGGGAAGCCCGATGCAGGACTCAATCCCAGGGCCAGGATCATGCCCTGAGCCAAAGGCAAATGCCCAACCGCTGAGCCACCCAGGCATACCTGACATCCAATTCTTTATAAGACCTGCTGGTTCCATCTCAAACATATCCAGAAACCACTCCTTTTTCACCACCTCCAATACCCTGGTCTGCGTCACCAACACTTGCTAACGTGTCTCCCTGCTTCTGCCATTCCTCCCCGCCCTGAGCTCCTCAGTTTATTCTCATCTCAGCATCCAAAGTCATCCTTTTAAGATGTGAGTCAGGTCATGTCACTGCTCTGGTCAAAACCTTTAATGGGGATGCGTGGGTGGCTCAGGTCATGATCACTAGGTCCTGGAATAGAGTCCCATGTCAGGACCCCGGCTCAGTGGGGAGTCAGCTTTTCCCTCTCCCTCTGACTCCCCCAGCTTGTGCTCTCTCTCTCTCAAATAAATCTAAAATCATAACAAAAACCCTTGTAATGACTTTCTATTTTAGTCAAGGGTAGAAGCCAAATTCTTCAGATGACCTACAAGACCCTTCCCAATCCAGACCCCGCTTTACTTTTCTGTTCACCTCTCCAACAATCTCTTCTCACACTGGACCATCCACACTGTCCTTGCTGTTTGTTCCTCATTTTATACCAAGTACACTTCTGATATAGAGCTTTGCTCTAGCTATTCCTTCTGCCAGCAAGGCTCCTCTCCTCGAAACCCATGCAGCCAAAACTCTCACCTTCTTCAAGGTGAATTTCACTTCACTGAGGCTTCATAGTTTATACTACAACCTGCCCTCTTGGTACTTTTACCTTGACCTGTATTTTCTTTTTTCCATGGCATTCTCTCTCCTACTGGAAATGTGAGCAGAGGTCTTTATTTTATTCACTGAGCCCAAGAGCCTAGAAGAGTGTCTGGCATATACCATGTACTTAAACATGTTTTTTGAATAAAGTAGACATGGCTTGCTGATGAGGGGGAATGGAGAGAGCGAATGACCTTTCAGTTTGGGCTCAAGTAAATAAATGAAAGGTGGTTTCTTTTTTTCCCTTCAAATATTTTATTTATTTGACAGAGTGCACAAGCAGGGGGAGTGGAAGAGGTTGGAGAAGCAGGGTCTCCACTCAGCAGGGAGTGAGATGCCAGGCTGGATCCCAGGCCAGAGCAGAAGGCAGACACCCAACCACTCACCACCCAGGTGCCCCAATGATGTGATTTATTGGTGGGAAATCTGGAAGAGACACAGGGTTAAGGAATAAAAACAAGAGCTCAGTTTTGCAAATATTAATTTGAGATATTTTATTAGAGATCTGAGAGAGCATGTTCATTAAGCAGTTGGATTTGTGAGCCTGAAGCTTAGGGCAGAAATTGGTGTCAAGAGACATCCAGAGATCTTCGTCAGTTATGAATGGTATTAAAGGTCGTGAGACATAGGTGATAAGTCTAGATAGAAAAGAAAGTCAAAGAATGTGACCTAAAAAAAAAAAAGAATGTGACCTAAAACATTTAGACATAGAGAAGCCAGAAAGGAGGGAAAGGGAGCAACCACTGAAATGGAAGGGGAACCTGCAGAAAGCAGTGTCCCTGAAAAAAAAAAGAAAAGAAAGAAGTGGGAGTGAGCATCTGCATCAAATGCCACTGGGAAAATAAGATAAGGACAGAGAATTGGCCTCCTATCTGTTGACCTTGCCAAGGAAGGACTCAGGCAATGGTAGGGACAAGAGCATGATCAGTGGTTTAAGGAGTGAACGGGAGCTGAGAGAACTATGGGAGCCTCTTGCTCCCACATCTATTACGTGGTATAGTTAGACGTGAACCCAAATCTTGATTGTGGTGGTGGTTTAATGGCTGTATACATGCCAAGACTTTGATCAAAGTGTACATTTTGCCTGTCGATTTATTGCAAGTGAGTTTAGCGTGCAGCAATCATACCTCAGGACCACTGTTAACATTACCCACCACCACCTCCACAAAGGAACCCGAGCTTCACCACACTGTTGGGCTACAGCTCACCGTTTACAACTCTACGCCGGATCGCCTTGCGACATATCTCAACACCAGGCCCGTTCCTAAGCAGATGGACTGCGTCTTTCTGCTCCTAACCACTGAAAATGCAAAAGCAAACAAAACAAGCATTCCTCTTCTCCTTCGGCCTAGTCCTAAATTACTCTGTTCGGTACTCGGTGACGCAACGTCATCGAGTCACGACCCAATATTCCCAGAAAGCCCACGGCGCCGTGCTGACGTCGCTACCGCGGCGCACGCTGGCCCCGCCCAGTGGCCGCGGGCACGCCCCCGAGGTGACGCGCCGTGCGCACGTGCACCGCGCGGGACAGGCCCGGCGGCCGCGGAGTGGAGAGCCCGCCCCGTCCGGACCCCACGCTGCCGGAAGCGGAAATAGCGCCCGGCGTGCCCGGGGTACCTGTAACTGCCACCGCGATGCCGAAGGGACCTAGGCAGCAGCCGCCGGAGCCCGAGTGGATCGGGGACGGAGAGAGTACGAGCCCCACCGGTGAGGCTGATAGGCAGGGAGCCAACGGGAGAGAAAAGGGGAGAAGAGAGTGCGCGTATTTTAGAAGTGGGTCACGGGGTGTGAGAAGGACGAGGGGGGCGACTGCGCATGCGTGCAATGGTGCCCGAGGGTGGAGGATGGAGAGAAGTTAAAGGTTGAGGAGGTAGCGTGGAATGTTGTAGAGAAGTCATGCAATGGTGCCCGAGGCGGGGGGGGAGGTCGTGATGGGGGGCAAGAGTCGGCCCAGGCTGGAGCGAGTTGGGTGGCAGCGAAAGAAAGCGCCGGGCTATGGCGCACGAGTTTCAGTGGGACCGGACAAGAGGCGACGAAAAGCATATGGTGCCGCGGGAGAGGGGAGAATTGAGAAAGACCTCCTCTCTTCTTTGTTGGACGTGTTCCCCACCACACTGTATCCACACCACAGGAACTTGTCAGCTGTGCCTCGGTGCCCTCACCCACACCCCTTCAGGAGCCAGAGGAGGGCTCCCTCTTGAGCTCCTGCGTAATACATGTCAGGCTCATCTGCAGCAAGAGCGTAGTGTAGCTACTGGGTGTTGGAATGAAGGTTAAGCTGTGTATGGAATGTTTGTTGAGTAGCTGCCTGAAATTAAGCACCATGTATACTGTGGTTAGGAGAGAGAGAAAAAATATGAAGACATCCTCCCAAATTTGAAGGCACTTCAAGGGGAGAGAAAAGGGATACAAACAGTTCTAGTGGGTACACAGTGACTAAGTTTACGAGCATTTATTGGGTGCCTGTTGTATAACTGGTGCTGTGTAGAGAACTGAGAACGTAGAGATAAAAAATAAGACTTGCCCCAAAGGGGCATGGAGTTTAGTGGAAGGGACAGCATTAATCAGAAAGTGGTTGACAGTGATGAATGTGGTTGAGAATGCCATGAGACTACAGCGGCGAGAAGCATCTACTCAGACAGATAGGGTAGGAATGTCAACAAAGCCTCCCAGAAATATGTGGTAGCTGAGTTGATTCTGGAAGAGTCAGTATGAGTTAGCCAAGGGAGGAGCATTCTAAGCAGAGGAAGAAGTATGTGCAAAGGTAAAAACTAGGTGATCCTGGCTGGTTCCAATATTGGGTGACTAATGTGATGAGGTTAGAAAGATGTTCAGGAGACAATTAATAAGGCTTTATACACTATTCCAAAGGCTTTAATCCTGAAGACATTAAGGAAGGACTTTTTTATGTGCTTAATGATTGGATCGGCTCATCCTGACAATACTGAGCAGTGGAGAAGGGCTTGAATTGGTCAAGATTGGAGACAAGATGACTGTGTAAGAGGCTCTGGCAATGATCTAAGTGAGAAGCAGTAAGAGAGTAAGCCAAGACAGTGGAGACCAAAGAGTTATTGAGGAAATGGCATTGAGCAGGTCTGCTAACTGACTGAATGAAGGAAGAAGAGCTTAAAGATGACACTCGAGTAACTCAGAGGGTAGTAGACTATTGCTTGAAATCAGAAGTGGCCGGTAGGGTGGGGAATGGGAAGTGATAAAGTCAGCTTTTGATTGCCAATTTGGGGATTTCTGGAGAACTTCTAAGAGTAGGTGGGAACAAGAGAGATCTTAGGCTACAAAGTAAAAAACCACAAGCATGTTGTTGTAACGTTGAGTGTAAAGGAGTCTGCTAGGGAGAGTATGCAGATTAAAGCCAAAGGAGGGGACGCTTGGATGGTTCAGCAGTTAAGTTCTGCTTTTGGCCCAGGGCATGATCCTGGGGTCCCGGGATCGAGTCCCACATTGGGCTCCCTGCATGGAGCCTGCTTCTCCCTCTGCCTGTGTCTCTGCCTCTCTCAATGTGTCTCTCATGAATAAAAAAATAAATCTTAAAAAAAAAAAAAAAGACTCTTTCCTCTCTCTCTGCTTCTACTCCTATACTCCCTTTCTCTAAAATTAAGAAATAAAATAAAATCTTTATTTTCAGAGAGAGAGGCAGAGACATAGGCAGAGGGAGAAGCAGGCTCCATGCAGGGAGCCTGACATGGGACTCATAACCCTGAGCCAAAGGTAGATGTTCAACCGCTGAGCCATCTGGGCATCCGTAAATAAAATCTTTGAAACAACAACAACAAAAAAGTCTTTAGGATTAAACTCTTTAGAATAGCTTATAGAACTTTTCATTACTTCTTCAACACTTCTTTTTTTTTTTTATGATAGTCACAGAGAGAGAGAGAGAGGCAGAGACACAGGCAGAGGGAGAAGCAGGCTCCATGCACTGGGAGCCCGACGTGGGATTCGATCCCGGGTCTCCAGGATCGCGCCCTGGGCCAAAGGCAGGCGCCAAACCGCTGCGCCACCCAGGCATCCCCCAACACTTCTTTTCAGCTCATTCACACTAGTCACCCAATGTGGGAATCAGATTTTGAAATGTGTTCTGGATAGAAGACACAGATTAAGCAAAAACAGACCAAGTGTGTCTGGGACTTAATCAGGGAGCAAGGAGAGGTCAGTGTCCAGAACATTAGGTGTGGGTAGAGAAACAGATACAGTAGAAAAGAGGATAGGACCCTTTAGTTTGTGAAGCCTTACATTATAGGGAGTGTCCTTTGATAACTCCAGTTTTCGGCACAGTAGATGGTCAGTAAAACATGCCTGAATAATTGATTACTATGGACTATATCAAGTTTTAGACTAAAAATACTTAATGTGAGGGGTGCCTGGCTGTCTCAGTTGGTAGAGAATGTGATTCTTGATCTCAGGATCAAGAGATCAAGCCTCACGTTGGGCATGGAGCCTCCCTAAAAAAATGAAAAGAAAAATACTAACGTGGCAGGTAGCAGAATTTGTTTATTTGTTTATTATTTTTATTATTTTATTATTATTTATTAAAATTATTTGTTTATTTTAAACTAAATGATTATCGGAGTGCTTCTGCATAGAGTTGGATAGCGGTTGGTGGATGGGGTGGTTTAGAGGGGAATATGATGGTACGTAGACCTGTACAGGAAGAGAAGTCGTGAGGCTGCTGGTGCCTCCCTTCTGATGGGGGCAGGGAGAAGAGGAGTTAGACATAGTCCCCTCCCTACCTTCAAGGAATCAGGGTTGGATAGAAAGGAGCTGGAATTTGTTCAGATTTTTTTCAAGATTTTATTTATTTATTCATGAGAGACAGAGGCAGAGACAAAGGTAGAGGGAGAAGCAGGCCCCATGCCAGAAGCCCGACGTGGGACTTGATCCCGGGTCTCCAGGATCACGCCCTGGGCTGAAGGCAGCACTAAACCACTGAGCCACCTGGGCTACCCAAGTCAGATTTTATATAAGATTTCCCACTTTGTTCCATGGGAATGCAAGCTAAACAGTATGACAGGTCACTCTCTGGGATGAAAGATGAACGTACCAACAGTTAAGTACAATGCAGTGTGATTTATGCTAGAATGTTAATTTGAGCAGCGCAGGTAGAGCAGAGGTCCAGGTATTCATTTACTTACCAGACCACTCTGATTACACGGTCTGTGCTTTTCACCAATGACATTTGGGAAACTGAATGTGTGGTATCTCTGTCGTACTTTTCCCTCATGGGTGGCAGGGGTGGGGAGAGGGCTTTTTTAGTGTATCCTGAGCTGATAGTGGTACCACTAGCACAGCTAATTTTGCTAAGCTAAAAATACAGTAGTCATTGGGGGCACCTGGCTGGCTTAGTCAGTGGAGCATAGGACTCTTGATCTCTGTGTTGGGGGTGAGTCTCACGTTGAGTATATGATCACCAAAATATAAAATCTTAAAAGCAAAACAAAAAACCAAACCGAGAAACAATAGGAATCATCTCTGAATACTCTGACTACTTACTTCCCATTCCCACTTTTGTCTTCACCTTGTGAATTCTACTTCTCCCTTCCACTGCTACCAGGGCACCATTGTCTTTTGTGGGACAGTACAAATGCCTGGGGAATGATAGAAAATAGTAAAATAGACTGGAGCCACTGAGAGCTTTGCAGGGGTGGTCATGCTGTTTTGGGATTTGTAGATAAGCATTCACAATGTCTGTTTAACCTTTTAGACAAAGTGGTGAAGAAGGGGAAGAAGGACAAAAAGACCAAAAAGACGGTGAGAAAATGAGGGTTGTCGGTAAGAAATGACCATGGATATTTCCAACCAAAATATGGCCATGTGGAGGAGGTGGGGGCTCTGGAGAGGAAGGAAGGTGAGGGTGGACTGGAGGGTCAGTGGGCCTATGTGTGAGGGGGCTGGTCTCAGAGCCACATTTACCTGTATTTTACCTCCCTTTACAGTTCTTTGAGGAGCTGGCTATAGAAGATAAACAGGCTGGGGAAGAAGAGAAGGTGCTTAAGGAGAAGGAGCAACAGCAACAGCAGGTTCAAGTGTCAGGGGGTCCGCCAACCCTGTCCAGCTTACATTGTTTCACTCAGCTTATGGGGAACTCTCTGGGGCAGAGATGCAGCAAGGGCCTGGGCTTCATTGTCTTACTCTCTTTTCCTTTCAGCAGCAAAAAAAGAAACGAGACACCCGAAAAGGCCGAAGGAAGAAGGATGTGGATGATGATGGAGAAGAAAAGGAGCTCATGGAGCGTCTTAAGAAGCTCTCTGTGCCAGCCAGTGATGAGGAGGATGAGGGTAAATGACCTGAGGGGAAATGGGTTCCCAAAATTCCTGAGTCATGAATAGTAAAGTGCCTTGTTCCTTGATCTTTGAGTTGGATTAGATGGAGGAACCAGACATTATAACCATTTCCAACCTCATCTTCTCCCTTTGTTATTTCAGTCCCTGCCCCCATACCCCGAGGAGGGAAGAAAACTAAGGTAAGCCATCTGTGTGGTAAACAGAGACCCCAGGGTTGCAACCTTGACCATTCCACTGACTTCTCTGGCCATTCTATTCTCTAGGGTGGTAATGTTTTTGCAGCCCTGATTCAGGATCACAGTGAGGATGAGGAGGAAGAAGAAAAACATCCTCCTAAACCTGCCAAGCTAGAGAAGAATCGGATCAATAAGGTGAAAGTGGCAGCCCTGCTGGTCACTCCCATCCCATGTAGCACCTTCTGGCCATGGTGTGGTAATTCCCTTGCTTTTTTTCCTCCTTTTTTTTCTTTCTTAAATTTGTAAATTTAAAAAAGATCTTAAAAGATATGTAAGTAATCTCTACATCTAAGTGGGGCTTGCACTCACAAACCTGAGATCAAGGTTTGCACTCCACTAACTGAGGAGGCCAGGTGCCTCTTCTTCTGCTTTTAAACTAATTCCAGGGGCACGTGGGTGATTCAGTTGGGTAAACAGCCAACTCTTAATCTCAGCTTGGGTCATGAGTTCAAGCCCCTCATTGGGTTCCACACTGGGCATGAAGCCTGCCTAAAAATGAGTAAATAAACTAGTTTCTAGATCTGTCTTATTTACACTATCAAATCAGCTTTGTGATATCTGTTCTCATCATTCAGAAGTTTGTAATGATTCTGTGGGCTTTAGACTTAAAATCTGAAACAAAGGATCTTTGCTCTTCCTCTTGTACCCTTCTGCAAGGGAATTCTTGCAGAATTGGAATTGGAATTCTTCTTTGTGTGAACAGGCTTGTTCACTTCTCAGCATTCTTTTTTATGTCTCTTGAAGCATTTTTTTTTTTCTGGAGGCTGTTTTGTTTTAAGTAATCTTTACATCCAACTTGGGGCTCGGACTTAAAACCCTAAGATCAGGGTGCCTGGGTGGCTCAGCAGTTGAGGGTGATCCCGGAGTCACATGATCCTGGAGTCCCAGGATCGAGTCCTACATCGGGCTCCTTGCATGGAGCCGGCTTCTCTCTCTGCCTGTGTCTCTGCCTCTCTCTCTTTGTCTCTCATGAATAAATAAAGTGTTAAAAAAAACAAACAAACACATAAACAGAAACCTGGGATCAGTCGCATGCTCCATCAGGTAAGGCAGCCAGTTGCCCTGGAGCCATTTTTTGTTCTTACACTATGTCATCTTCCCTCTTTAGAATGTCTTTTTCAAGCTTATATCCATTATCTGTTCTCAAGATTTGCCCTCTCTTAGGAAGCCTTGCAGTGCTAGTGCCACCCACCCACATTGCTCACTTTCCTGACTCAGTCCCTTAGCTTTGCTAACATCATTTACTAATTTCTTCACTGTTTCATTTCAAGCTGGAAGCTAGGATTTTCCTAGATCTTTTTTCCTGAGTAGGACTTGGTAATACTTAATTTCTAGTTCTAGTCTCCCTAGAAATGCTTAGTAAACAACAAAGTAGTGAATTAACTTTGTATATGTGTGTGTGTGTGTATGTTTGTGCGTGTGTTCTCCAGGCTGTATCCGAGGAACAGCAGCCTGGGCTGAAGGGCAGAAAGGGAAAGGAAGAGAAATCAAAGGGGAAGGCCAAGGTATTGGCAGGTATTGGCAGGAGGAGGTGCTGGGGCTCAGGAATTAGAAAATTTCATCAGACCTGCTGTCTTCCCTGTTAGCCTCATAATAAATTTGCTGCTCTGGACAATGAAGAGGAGGAGGATGAAGAAGAAATAACAAAAGAAAAGGAGCCACCCAGACAAGGGAAGGAGAAGGCCAAGAAGGCAGAGCAGGTGTATATTTTGGTGTTTGGGGAAGCAGGAGTTCTGTAAAGGGCCACAGAATAATTTATGGTTTTGGGGACCACATGCAATCTCTAATACGTATCCTTTTATTTTAAAATGATTCTTTGAAAGTATAAAACCATTCTTAGCTCGTGGACCATATAAAAATAGGCATCAAACAATGGAATATTACTCAGCCATTAGAAACGACAAATACCCACCATTTGCTTTGACATGGATGGAACTGGAGGGTATTATGCTGAGTGAACTAAATCAGTCAGAGAAGAACAACATTATATGGTCTCATTCATTTGGGGAATATAAAAAATAGTGAAAGGGAATAAAGGGGAAAGGAGAAAAAATGAGTGGGAAATATCAGAGAGGGTGACAGAATTTGAAAGACTCCTAACTCTGGGAAACGAACTAGGGGTGGTGGAAGGGGAGGTGGGCGGGGGGTGGGGATGACTGGGTGATGGGCACTGAGGTGGGCACTTGACGGGATGAGCACTGGGTGTTATTCTATATGTTGGCAAATTGAACACCAATAAAAAATAAATTTATAAAAAGGCATCAAGTGAAATCTGGCCCATGGCCCATTCACCTCCTGATTCAGAGAGGAAAGGACCCTGGTGTAAGCCTCAGATGATCTGGGTTCTGGCTCTGTCAGTCACCAGCAGTGTGACTTTTTCACCTCGAGGCTTATTATCTGTAAGATCTAATGCTCTCTGAGGTCCCTGCACCTCTAGCACTTTCTAATTCTGGATTCAGTTAGGTTTCTCAGTGCTCTGAGTGTTTCTGGACTTTTTTTTTTTTTTTTTTGCATGTTAGCATATAAGCCACAGAAACTCACTGATACATGAAGAAAACCTGTTTCATTTATTCCCCCCTCCCCTAGTGGTATAGGTAGTTAATTTGTAGATATGTATAATTGTTATATTTTATACATACTTGTTTATACTATTTGTCATATACCATTGCTGGCAGCAGAAGTGGCTGAAGGACTCCAGGGAGCCCAGGGGTTAGTGTGTGAGAGAGAGAGGACCCAACAAGATATTTCAGGACTCTGGGTGGAGAAGGGATGAGCTATGTGCCTGGATGAATGACATGAAATCTGAGTTCTAGAAGGGATCTTTTGTTTTTCATCACCGCCTGGTTCTCACAGTGTTCAGAGGAAGAAGGAGAAGATGAAGAGGAGGAAGGGGAGTCTAAGGCTGATGATCCTTATGCTCACCTTAGCAAAAAGGAGAAGAAGAAGCTAAAGAAACAGGTAAGACCTTGGTCAAAGTTAGGAACATTTGATTTTTTTAATATTAAAAAAAAAAAAAATTCCGGTGAGGGGGTTGGTGCATCTGGCTGGCTCAGTCTTGGCATGTGACTCTTGATCTTGGGGTTGTAACTTCAAGCCCCACATTGGTTACTTAAAGTCTTTCACGTGATGTGATGAGCACTGGGTGTCATGCTATATGTTCGGAAATTTAAAAAATAAATTTTTTTTAAAGATTTCATTTATTTATTTGTGAGAGATACACAGAGAGAGGCAGAGATACAGGCAGAGGGAGAAGCAGGCTCCCTCCAGGAAGCCTGTTATGGGACTCGATCCCAGGACCCTGGGATCACGACCCGAGCCAAAGGCAGCCGCTCAACCACTGAGCCATCCAGGTGCTCCAAAAAATAAAATCTTTAAAATTTTTTTTTCAGCTAAGGGACATCTGAATTTGGAGGGCAAGAAAGAGAGCTTTGGGGGACACTACAAGAAAAACAATTAAAATAAGGAAAGAATCCATCCTTCCTTCCTTCCTTCCTTCCTTCTCAAATACATAAATAAAGAGAGTGAGAGAACAGAGAGAGGAAGGGAGCCTGATGTGGGTCTGGATCATAACCCAGAGATCATAATCTGAGCCGAAGGCAGGTGCTTAACAGACCAAGCCACCCAGGCGCCCTGTTAACTTTTTCTTGCTGTCTATTGATAAATGGCTCTGTTTGTGACAGGTAATTGACAGACAGTGACTTCATATGTGGCTTTTGCTTCCTTCTCAGATGGAGTATGAGCGCCAGGTGGCTTCATTAAAAGCAGCCAATGCTGCTGAAAATGATTTCTCTGTGTCCCAAGCGGAGGTGTCCTCCCGCCAAGCCATGTTAGAAAATGCATCTGACATTAAGGTAAGGTCTGAGGGGCCCCTCCCAACCATTTTGCTCAGGGAAGCACCACCTTTTCCTGAGGTGGCCGTGGCAGCCAAGAAAGTAAACTGTGAGTGGTTTAGTCCACTGGAAGACAGCTTGGAGGCGCATTCCATACCTTGAGTTCTGTCAGCTTCAGTGAGAAAGTAGGAAAACCAACAGAAGTAGAGGGATCCACCCTTGGAGGTGAAGTAAAATGGGCTAGACTGGCTTAGAATTTGGGAGATGCCAATTCAAAGCAGTGAACAGGAAGGAGACCAGTATGGTAAGAGGAGCGTCATGCTGGAGCTGTCTGTCAGAAGCTTCCCAGCACTTAGGAAGTTATGGCTCTTGTGTACTTGTTCCTTCCCTCTGCTTCCCTGATGACTGCAGCTGGAGAAGTTCAGCATCTCGGCCCATGGCAAGGAGTTATTTGTCAACGCAGACCTATACATTGTAGCCGGCCGCCGCTACGGACTAGTGGGACCCAATGGGTGAGGAGAGGGCTGAAGCTATAAAGGGGAAGGAGCTGGAAGGAAAAGAAGAGATTTCTCAGGGGTGTCCTGGTCCCAATAGTTCTCATTCCCCAGGAAGGGCAAGACCACTCTCCTCAAGCATATCTCCAACCGAGCCTTGAGCATCCCTCCCAACATCGACGTGCTGCTGTGTGAGCAGGGTGAGGCCAGTGGTGGGATGGGTTTGTGGGGTCTGAGGGGTGGGCAGTGGGGGTAGAAGAGTCGACTGACAGTAGAAGAAATTGTGGTTATGGAGTGAGAAACGTTTGGGCAGGGGGCAGGGATTGGGGACTGAGAGATGGGTGCCAACGAGAGGAGATATAGAGAATATTTTATGTGAAACAAGTACAAAGAGTTGGGCAAGGCCAGGCAAACCAGAAGTAGAGCTGAAGGAAAGAAGGAATGGGAGTCTTGGCTCTCTAGGCGACCTGTCTGTCCTTGCCTTCCCCTCAGAGGTGGTAGCAGATGAGACGCCGGCCGTGCAGGCTGTTCTTCGAGCTGATACCAAGCGACTGAAGCTGCTGGAAGAGGAGCGTCGGCTCCAGAGGCAGCTGGAGCAGGGAGATGACACAGCTGCTGAGAGGCTAGAGAAGGTAGAGGAGATGGCGCAGGGGACATGGGCTGAGACTTGGGAGTTCCTAGAACCTCTAGACATGTGTCCTCTTCTCCCTCCTCCAGGTATATGAAGAATTGCGGGCGACCGGGGCAGCAGCTGCAGAGGCCAAAGCCCGGCGGATCTTGGCCGGTCTGGGCTTCGACCCTGAAATGCAGAATCGGCCCACACAGAAGTTCTCGGGGGGCTGGCGCATGCGTGTCTCCCTGGCCAGGTGGGCAACCCACATCACCACCCTCCTCTTTCCAGCCTCCATCTACTGGGAGGCTTTCCCTTCTCCATGTTTTAGGGCCAGTAGGGAGTTGCAAGGCT
This sequence comes from Canis lupus baileyi, assembly GCF_048164855.1. Classification (NCBI taxonomy): domain Eukaryota; kingdom Metazoa; phylum Chordata; class Mammalia; order Carnivora; family Canidae; genus Canis; species Canis lupus. The sequence goes on along the minus strand of NC_132844.1, from coordinate 72,178,019 downwards.
TCCTGCTTTCTTCTGTATCATCTGCATTGTCAAACTCAAGATCTTTCCTCCCTACCTGGTGGTATATTTTCATCGACATGTCCTGCATAGGAGCTTCTCTGAGGAGAGATTGGAAAGGAGTGTTCATGGTCTCTTACCAGAGGCTTCTGTGGGGTTTTCTGAGCAAGGATCTTGCTAGCCCCGATCCTATATTTTGCTGCCCCACCCTCTAGGGCGCTGTTCATGGAACCGACGCTGCTGATGTTGGATGAGCCCACTAACCACCTGGACCTCAATGCTGTCATCTGGCTCAATAAGTACATCACCCTTGATTACAGTTTTGACATCATGGGTTCCCATTCTGTCTTTACGATCTAGCCCTTTCTCTCTTCCTCCCTTTTTTTTTGTTGTCGGTCTGCTTCTCTGACCTAACCCTAACCTGACCATTGTGATATGTTCACACTCTTTTCTAAAACCCAGCTACCTCCAGGGCTGGCGGAAGACATTGCTCATCGTCTCCCATGACCAGGGCTTCCTGGATGATGTCTGCACCGATATTATCCATCTTGATGCCCAGCGGCTCCATTACTATCGGGGCAATTACAGTAAGTGAGATCATCTGTAGGGGGAAGAAAGCAAAGGCCTTCGAGAAAAGGCCTTACTTAGAGGGAAGACTGGTAGGGATGCAGTGATGTTAAATCTCCGGAGTCTAGGCAGTGATGCTCACCTCTGTCCTCACTGGTCCTGGTTGTCCCTCTGCTGGGGAGAGAGACAACTGTTGATGCCCATCCTCCTCGTCTGCTGCAGTGACCTTCAAAAAGATGTATCAGCAGAAGCAGAAAGAACTGCTGAAGCAGTATGAGAAGCAGGAGAAAAAGCTGAAGGAGCTAAAGGCAGGTGGCAAGTCCACCAAGCAGGCGGTGAGCAGCTGGGGGTCTTCCTTTTCTGGAGGGCTTTTCTCAGTACAGAGAAAGAGGGGGCTCTTTCTGGAGGGGCACCACCCTCCATTTCAGGGACCGCTGTGAACAGTGAAGATTTCTCCTTTTCTCCTTTCTCTCCAGGAAAAGCAAACAAAGGAAGCCCTGACACGGAAGCAGCAGAAATGCCGGCGGAAAAACCAGGACGAGGACTCACAAGAGGCTCCTGAGCTGCTGAAGCGCCCCAAGGAGTACACTGTGCGCTTCACTTTCCCTAACCCTCCACCACTCAGCCCTCCTGTGTTGGGTCTGCACGGTGAGTGGCTGCAGACCCCAACAGTGCTGGGTGGAAGCGTGTGCACCCCATGTCCTCCATCCAGCATGGGATCCATTTCTTTTCTCCCAAGGCCGGGACCTTCAGGGTGACTGAAAAGAAAGTGAATCTTTTTTTTTTTTTTTTTTTTTTTCCTGCTTCTCAGGTGCGACGTTTGGCTATGAGGGGCAGAAACCACTCTTCAAGAATCTGGATTTTGGCATTGACATGGATTCAAGGAGTGAGTTGGTGTCGAGTGCTTGGGGATGTGAAGCTGGACTGCAGGGACAATTTTGGGGACTTCTGATTACCTGTCTTCCTCCTTGCAGTCTGCATTGTGGGCCCTAACGGCGTGGGGAAGAGCACCCTGCTCCTGCTACTGACGGGCAAGCTGACACCAGTAAGTCCTGGAGCCAGGCCAGGAGAGCATGACAGCTGTGAAAAGGCGGCTGTTCACCAGATGCTAGAGTCAGGCAGCCCCCTTCTAGTGCTGAAGATTTAAATACAGAACTCACCACAGATGACTCATTTCCCTAAGAGGTGTTGTAGAAGAGAGTGCTTGTAGATCAGGTGAGGGGAGGAAAGCAGGTAGAAGAGGGGTTGGACTGGGGGTATCCCTCCCTCACATGTGCTTTGGTTATACGAGAAACTTAAGTCTGTTATAGAATGCTTAGAAATTGTGTAAGAAAATTCTAGAGGTCATTGGTTTTAATTTTGGTGCATTGCTTTCCCCTTTGGTTCTGCAAATGTAAAAAAATACATATATATATATATATATATATATATATATATATAAATTTTTTAACAAAAATGGGCTCTCAGATTGTTTTATAGCCAGTTCTTTCAGATAATGTACATTGAGAATTTTTACATGCCAGTAATTATCCATGTACGTTCATGTTTTTGTGAATTTACTATGATTTATTTGATGTCAGTCACTTAAATTATTTTTCACTGAAGGTCGGTTGTAAATATTCTTATGGTATGTGTTCATGGATGTAGTTTTTTCTTAGGATATACTGCCTATAATCGCTCTTAGGACTTTTACAACAACATATTACCATACAGTGCTTTAGATTGGGTGTAGCCCTCTTTACTCCTTCTAGGAAAGTGTTGAGAATAGAGCCCTTTTCTTCAGACACCACATTGCTAGAGCCTCTCACAAACTGTCTCTTAATCCCCATCTGAGGCAGAATCGTGAAAAAGATGCCATTGGTGGGTCTTGTTGGGTGGGAAGGGGGTCGTCTTTGTCTGTGGTCCCTTCCCTCCTGGTTCTCAATCTGTGTTTTGTGTCTCTCCTCTTCATTCGTCTGTCATTCCCCTTTGGCTCTGTACTATTCTCCTTTCCTGGGTGTGCCTTTGTCACATTAGGGAGAACATCTGGGTTCTTTTTCTTGCATGGACTTATTCCCAGTCCAGTTCTAGTATTTGTCTCCCTTTCAGAAAAGTTGGGGTGTGGAGCAGGACACTGTCTCCCCTTTCCCTTATCTTATCACTTGCTTTTTCCTTACAGACGCGTGGAGAAATGAGAAAGAACCACCGGCTGGTAAGTTAGCTTTGGGAATTAGGGAACAAAGAGTCTGATAGAGGAAGTATGATTTTCACAGACCACCTCCCTCTCTTGGGCAGAAAATTGGCTTCTTCAACCAGCAGTATGCAGAGCAGCTGCGCATGGAGGAGACACCCACTGAGTACCTGCAGCGGGGCTTCAATCTGCCCTACCAGGATGCCCGGAAGTGCCTGGGCCGCTTTGGCCTTGAGAGTCACGCCCACACCATCCAGATCTGCAAACTCTCTGGTACCACTGTAGGGGGCTAGGGAAGATGTCCTTCTCCTTAATTTTCATCTCCAGACTGTACCTAGAGTCAGAAGAGAAGAAGAGCTAGGACTTGGGGAAACTCTGCGCACACATGTTCAGTTTACCTTCAGAAATCTAAGGCAGTCAAGTGTGATGGCCCTCCTCTTCCTTTGCTACAGGTGGGCAAAAAGCCCGGGTTGTGTTTGCTGAGCTGGCTTGTAGGGAGCCTGATGTCCTCATCTTGGTGAGTGAGCTGGACCGCAAGAGGGGCTAAAGGTGACAGTATTGGAAGGAATTGTAACGCTTGGTCATGGAATGTCTCCTCCATAGGATGAACCCACCAATAACTTGGACATCGAGTCTATTGATGCTCTTGGGGAAGCCATCAATGAATACAAGGGCGGTAAGTTGGCTCAGGATGCAGACTCCTCTTTTCCTTGGGGACCAGACTGTTGTGTCCCTTGGCCAGGGCTCCCTTCTTTCAGGCTCTGATTGCCCTCTACCTTTTTCCTGCCTGCCCTCCATTCTCTCATCTTTTTTCAAAGCTGTGATTGTCGTCAGCCACGATGCCCGACTCATCACAGAAACCAACTGCCAGCTGTGGGTGGTGGAGGAGCAGAGTGTTAGCCAGATCGATGGTGACTTCGAGGACTACAAACGAGAGGTGTTGGAGGCCCTTGGTGAAGTCATGGTCAACAGACCCCGAGAGTGAGTTTTCCTTCCTGGAAGTCTCCTGAAAAACAAGCTTGTGTGGCCTAGAAGCCCCCTTTTGTCTCCCTTTCTCCTCTTGGAAGCCTTCCTCTGGCCTGCAGCTGACCCAGCAGCTATTCAGGCACAGGAAGGCAGAGCATGGTCTTGACGTGACCAGGGTACCACTTTGATTGGTTCTTTCTCTCTGAAAGACTGTGTGTTTCAATTTTCTTCAGGTAACTGAGCTGGCCTTATCCTTGACATCCTGCCATATACACAGAGGTGACCTTCATTGTTGTGGGCTCCAACCAGCCAAGCTTAAGTAGCCAGTTATTTCGAGACTCTCTTATCACTAAGAACCCTGCCTCTGGTCCACCTGAAAGCTTCAGGCCCAGCTGGCCCCCTGGTCTTTGAGTGGTGCTCCTCTTTTCTGGTGGACTTAATGTTGACTTGCTCATACAAATAACTGCTGCATCTCAGTGCTAGAGGCACGTTCTGAGGCCTGTGCTATCACCCAGCCCAGGGTTTGGTGCCTGCAGTCACTTGTCTAGCTGGGGACTTGGGGACAGGAAAGAATGGACACTCAGCTTGAATCTCCCTTTACAAGGGGAGGAAATAAAGGAAAGGAGTTGTTGCTGCCCTATCACTGTTTGGAGATTTGTGGGAGTTGGGACTGTTCTCAGTGTTGATTTGCTCTGTTCCGTTTGCTAGCAGCATTCAGTATCCACTCTTCCCCACTAATACAGATGGCTCCACCTTGTAGTCTTAATGCATTTTAGATGGTGTTTGTTTAAGGAGTCTCCCTCCCTTCCTCCAGCCCTTCAGACAGGAAGGGAAAGGGGTTCATTCCTTTCATCTGGGACTCCTGGGCTTCTCATTGTCCAAGCTCTGCCCTGTGGTCAGGGATCGCAGTACTGATCCTCTCAGAAATTCCTAAATCAACCGTCCTGTACAAACAACACTGGGGTATAAAAAAGGAAAAGACAAAGTCTACCTCATCAATAGTCTAGCTACACAAGACTTAGAAAATGAGACATCAGCCTAAGGGTGATTTGGTTAATTGCCAATTTGTGGTACTCTAGATTCTATAAGTTGCAATTTGCTCATAGAAGGGAAAGATTATCCAGAACTTGATTATTTGACAGGATCACTTCAGGGGCCTTTTGAAAAGGAAAAATTTGAATAGTGAGAGAACAGGAAGCCATTTTTGGAATCTAGGAAAAGAGCAGATCAAAGTCTTGGAAAGAACAGACTGTTTGGGAGTTAATGAGAGAGCATAGCTGGTGTGGCCATTCCTAGAGATAGATTGCAGAGGTAGATTGGGAAAGAAACCAGTGGTGACTTGAGCTGATGATGGGGCTGTGGAAGCATATGGAGTGGACCCCATAACTTCTTGCAGGTGAGGTAACTAAATGCTGAACTAGGGTATGGGAGGGATGAGAGGGAAAGGTCAAAAGAGGTGTAGGAGTTGGAGAGAATTCTAGAGGAGAATGATCTGATGTATCCAGTTCTAGAGAGAATACAAGGCACTATTTTGGTTAAGACACTGAGTGTGGACATCTATTTATGGGAAACTATAAAAATAATGGGCTTGAAGTACAGATTTTCTACTGGAAGTGCAGGTTTGGTGTGTTAGGGAACATCTCAAATTAGGAACCATCCCTCTTAACGGAATTTTTTTTTTTTTTTAAGATTTTATTTATTTATTCATGAGACACCAAAAGATAGGCAGAGGGAGAAGCAGGCTCCATGCAGGGAGCCCCATGTGGGGCTCAATCCCCGGTTTTCAGGATCACACCCTGGGCCGAAGTCAGACTTTCAGCCACTGAACCACCCAGGCGTCCCTCTTAACGGAATTTGAGGGGGAAATAATCAGGATCTTGAACCAAGCATCTGAGTAAGATGTTCCATGTGAAGTAATTTCCACAGTTGTATGAAGTAACTCTTGTCACAGAGCAATGGGGACCAGGCTTCAGGTCTACTTACTAATGGCATGGTGTTGGTACCTTTTCCTCTTCTGTAAAATGAAGATGATAAAAAATACCTACCTTGTAGGGTTATTATTAAGGGATTAGATGTGCAATTATTTTGTGAAGTGCTTTAAATTTCTGCTTTTGTTACATGTTACACTTACACTTAAAATTTCAGTTAAATTAAAGTTTAATTGTAAATTAAAGTGTAATTAAAGTTACACTTTACACTTAAAATTTTCAGTTCACTAGTCTAGAGGATTCGTAAAATATGTAGGAATGTTATTTATAAAAGGAACACCAAAATTTTACAATTTAAGGTTTTGATCACTAATTTCACAAGTACTTCAGATGCTCCAAAACCGCTTCTGACACAAATTGTACTTTTTCATTCAATATACATAGTTAAAGGAATTATTAATCACTTAAATATGAGCAAAAGGTTGCTCCTTCTCACCCCAAAAAAAGCAGCATAAACGCAATTGAATCCAGAAAGCACAAAGAAGGTGTGCCTGGATGGCTTATCATTTGAGCCTTTGGCTCTTGATTTTGGCTCCCTTCATGATCTTAGGGGTTGGGAGGTTGAGCGCCATGTCTGGCTCTGCCCTCAGCAGAGTCTGCTTAGGATTCCCTCCTCCCTCCCTCCCTCCCTCCCTCCCTTCCTTCCTCCACCCATCCTGCTCACGCGTGCACAAGCACGCTCTCTCCCTCCCCGTGTCTCTCAAATCTTTTAAACACAGTTTAAGATTTTATTTATTTATTCATGAGAGAGACAGAGAGAAAGAGGCAGAGACACAGGCAGAGGGAGAAGCAGGCTCCGTGCAGGGAGCCTGTCGTGGGACTGGATCCCGGGACTCCAGGATCAGTCACATCCTGGGCTGAAGGTGGCGCTAAACCGCTGAGCCATTTGGGCTGCCACACAGTTTACGTGATACAGTATATATGGATAACTCAAAGCCTGGAAAATGGATTCCGTTAACAATTAAATATTCATAAACAACTTTTGTTATCTATAAATTGTGTACTGTTGTACATAGTAAGTGCCGTAGAAGTGTTTTTGAAAAGCAGATTCTTCTGCACAGCTTCCTAATGAAGACTCCGAGGACCAAGACCCGCCCACAGTCCTCCGCCTTCAACAGAGACATTTGTTGCTCACATTGGCCCTTGTTTTGTTTTTGTTTTTGTAATCGTCCTCGTTTATCTGACTTCAGTATCCTGAACATCTTCCCTCGTGTAAAATGTGGACAAGGTGACCAAAGCACAAGTTCTGGAGGAGCCTGGAACCGGGATAGCACTGTGTTTTAGGAATACACAAGGGGTTTTTGGGAATAGTGTCAGTACAATTGGAGAAGTGAAATCCAGGAGAGAGCCTTGTGGCCATACAGCACTCGAGGAGGCCAAAGTTGCCTTTGTGTGACTATGCTAAATGCAACTGAACACTTGAACTGGCTGTTCTCGGGTAGTGGTTTACAAAGTGTCTAGGCCAGCAGCGTGAGCATCACCTGGAAGCCTGTTAGGGCAACGATAGGAACTCTAGTCCCTTTGGAGCACGTCAAAGGAAGCATGGTGCCAGGAAAGTAGAGGGCTCATCTTTAAATCATGTGGGTCAAGTTGACTTCTCAGGAAGTAATCTTAAAGCCAGAGCCTGAAGATGGTGAAGGGACTAGATGAGTGGGGAAGAAGAGCCCCCCTAGGGAAGAAACCACCGTGTGCAGAGACCCTGAAGCTGGGAAGGGCGGAAGCAGAGGCCAGGACACTCTGAGCCTGTAAGCCTTGATGGGGAGTTAAGGTACAGTTTGGGGAGAAATAGGCGGCCACTGATCTCTACACAGTGGTAAGAATTGAGGTTTTCTCATTTTTACAAAATTCTGGTTTCTGGGTGGAGGACACAGGAAGATACCGAGAGAAGGGTTGGATACTGCCTTGGAAAGAGCCACCCTTCTTTGGGAAAGAAAAATTAGGTAGACTCAGATTTAGTTGAAGGCGAAATGGTGTCCCCATTGGATGGGGCTCGCTCAGGAGTTCTGGTGCTAGACAGGAGTTAGCACTTGGCAAGCAGCAGTAGAGTTGCTGCTAGTGATTCGTACGGAGCCAAGATGGTAGGATTTTGCGTTTTTGCAACATTAGGTTTGCTGCTCGGGAGTAGGAATGGGAGAACTAGAACACTCCTGATGAGCCAGAATTAGAGATGGAGCCGGTGTGCCTGGGGAGGGATTGGCAGAGAGGCTACAGCGGGAAGGCTATTTGGGGGTGAGGGAAATGAATGAGAAAGAACAGACCGGCTGAAATGGAGAGGTGCCTGTAGGGACTTGGTGAAGGTATGGATGGAGTGGGTCAGTGCCTGAAATGGAGAGGATGATCAGCCTCCACCAAAAAAAAATCTCAACAGGTTACTTTGGATTTTCGTGGAGAATTTGAAGGAAAGATGATGGGTGAACTCATTTTTAAAATAGAAAAAACTTTGAGCCCTTTCAAGGTTCTGTGGCCTCTTAGTTTGGGTGCTCTCAGATCCTAAGTGCACAGAGCCACTTAACAGTGGCTAAGCAGGGAGTGCAGCCTCTGTGGGCAAAGGCAAAATAAAAATAACCCCATTGGCCTTGTTCATGTAAATGAGGCCCGTGAAATGTAGGTTGTTGCCCTCCTGTGGCCAATTCTTGAAACAGCAGCCAAGAAACTCGGTTGTACGGCAGTTTTCAGTGCTTTCCAATGGGCATCAGCACCTGGGAACTTGCTAGAAGCAAACTCAGGATCTCTCCCAGAACTACTGACCAGAATATGTGCTGGACTCATTCCTCATGCCTTCTAAAAAGCCCCTCAGATGATTCTGATGAATGTTAAGAGTTTGAAAACTGGTGTTTTTTTGTTTGTTTTTTTATGTTTTAAGTTATTTCTAGGCCCAACATTGGGCTCCACCTCATAACCCCCAGATGGAGTCTCATGCTCTCCCAAGCCCGCCAGGTACCCCTGAAGACCATTCTTCCTGAACTCCTGCTCCCATAGCCCACCTTCCTCCCCAAAATGCACTCTAATTCCTAATTTCAGTAATAGCAGAAATTCCTATTTGGAGTTAATCCTATCCTTCTACATTCTGATCTCCAAAACCTGCCTCCCCAAGACCTCACCCCATGATGGAAGCCCTGGATAGCTGTCCTTAAGGAGCCAATGTCAGGCAAGTCGGCCTAGTAATGCCTGCCCTGCAGAGCCACTTTTTGAGGGAATAGCAGCCTCAGCCTGTACTGTTCTTTCTCCACTGAGAAAAGGAGCCACTGGTTTTTCCTTCCCCCAGAAACTGCTTCATTTTACCCCTTCCTCCCACTCACTGGAATTCCTTTCCTAAGCGACCCCACAGGGATGGTAGGTTCAACTAGGTGAAGTCAGTGTCCGCTAACACCACCTGCAGCTCCAGCCATCTGAAAAGCTGCTCCCCTAGGTCCCAATGCTGCTCAAAGGATGTCGACCCAAGGGACTTACTCTGTACCTGTGGTTCCTTATATTCAAAATACTTCACTTAATACCCATGCTATCTCACAACAGAACTTCAGCTCCTCAAAGGACTAAAGATTCCATAGAGGTTTGTACTAATGTACTTAAAATAGAGGACAATGGCCGTTCTTGTTTAAACAGAGCCCAAACACACTAGGGGTTAAATAAGCTGCTTCTCTTTCCACTGTTTATTATTAATGTACAAAATATACAAAACCAAAAGAAAAAAAATACTCATCCCTCAAATCCATCATGGCTCTAACACAAGACCCTGCACAAAAGCCAACCAATCCACTGTTTTCATAGAAAACAACTGATGCCAAAACCTCGGAAGGAGAGGGCTGGGGAAGGGTGCGTCAGCTTGCGGCACCCACCCAGGAAGGCACCTGGTGGGACTCAGAGGTGGCTGACAGGGCAAGGGAGCCAGAGGCCTCACACTGACAAGGTTCCAGGTGGGGGGCAAGAGTATGCCAACTCCTGAAGGCAGTGCATGTAGTGTGACTTGTCAGGCCCAGCGTGCCGGGCAAATTGATGAAAAGCTGGTCTCAATGAAGTGTTTTACAAAGTTTCCAGAATGAGCTGCAGGTGAGGGTGGACCACCACCACCAGTCTCACCTATGCCAGCTGCAACTTCCACTGGCTGCAGGACATGAATTGGCCATCACTGGAACTAGCAGACCCATGGTGCAGACTTGGGTGTTCACAGGTTGCAAAGTCTGACTTGAGAAAGGACTCAATGTAAAAAGCCTGTGTCCAGGGAGAAGTGGGGATGATGTATTCCAGAACTCAAATCCAGCCTGATTGAGCCCTCTCAGTGCAGCGGGATATATAATACCCCTTTTTACCATCTCCCCACCCCATGAAGAATAATGAACTTGGCTGGGAGGATTTCATAAGTGCAGCTGATTCCGTATCAGTTGTGTGCGTGTGGAGGACCCACAATAGGAGAGTAGAGGTGTTCTCCAGGATAACCAGCTTTAGGTTCTCAGGCATAAAGGGCAATACTGGAAAGGGGTTTGGGGCTATAGGGCCAATCTCAAAAACTGAAGCCAACCGGGTCTTCTCTTCAGCCATCCAGGGTACAGAATGTATCCAGTCTCTCTCCTCCCCAGACTGGAGGAAAATATGTACATCGATGTGCACCAGTGATCACAAAACCCCCAGAAACCCAAGCAGGTGGGGACTGAGGGGCCGGCTCCTCATCAGCAGGGGACGGGACAGTGGGCCTCACAGAAGCCATAAGAGGGTCGAAGGAGCAAGGCTGCAGTCCATGGGGTGTGGGGCAGGGGGGGCAGAGGAGGCAGTCCCTAGGGCAGGGGGGGCCCATTGACACCCGGGTGGTAGAAGGCACAGTTGTTCTCATAGCGGCAATTGCCCTTCATCATGAAATGTCGGCACACAGGGCGGTTGGACATATCTGTGGGAACGATGGCAGAACAGTTAGAACACGGCTCAGAGGTCAATGCCACCCTTGCCTCCCCACCCCCACCCTGTCCATAGCACCCTGAAAACTAGCGTGCAGGGAGATACGGAATCTTACGGATTTGAGGGAAAGGCAAAGAATAGCAACTGCCAGGCATGCTGAAAATAGGGGGACGTGTCTGTCCTACCACACCCGGGGGGAGTGATGATGCTACCCCAAAACTTAAATGGAACACCAAAAGCCATGCAATGAGCAGGAACCATTCTCACCTCCTCCGTGGCTGTGGCCTCCATCGTGCCCTCGGTGGCCCCCTCCTCCGTGGCCAGGGCCATCATGGCCACGGTGCTCATGAGGTGGTGGCCCTCGATGGTCATGGCCTCGGTGACTAGGGACATCATGAGGCCGGTGGCCATGGGGCCCCCCATGTCCAGGACCTTCATGGGGGCGATGTCCACCACCAGCACCCATTCCTCCACCAGGACCTTCATGGGGGCGATGTCCACTGCCTCCACCCATGCCACTGCCAGGGCCTTCATGAGGACGATGGCCACTGCCACTGCCCATGCCACCACCAGGGCCTTCGTGAGGACGATGTCCCCCACCTCCACCCATGCTACTGCCAGGGCCTTCGTGGGGGCGATGCCCACCACCCATACCACCACCAGGGCCTTCATGAGGACGATGTCCACTGCTGCTGTTCATGCCCCCACCAGGGCCTTCATGTGGACGATGACCACCACCTCCAACCATGCCCCCACCAGGGCCCCCTCGTCCATTTGGAGGTCCTCCTCCAGAGCGACCTCCCCTGGCCCCCCGGAAGGGAGGAGGAGGAGGAGGTGGTTCATTTCCTCCTCGGCCACCACGGCCTCTATGGTATGGTCCAGGACCTGGTCCTGGGCCACCCCGCATTGGGCCACCTCGCATGGGGTCACCTGGGCCATCCCAGAAGGGATCACCCCCTCGTGGAGGGGGTGGGGGACCCAAGAGACGCGGACCCACTGACCCACCAGGGCCTCCATGAGGACCTGTTATGGAAAGAAAGGGAGACCGTATCAGCGACTTGTTACACTCAGGGATGGCCTCTCCCAGCCTAACCTACCTCCCACCTTTTGGTCAATCCTACACTATTACTAAGCCAAAATTAAGCAGATAAACCCATTCCAACCTCTCATTTCCCACCTACCTGGTATAGGTCCTCCAGGTCCAGGGGGGAAGTGCTGCATGGCCTTGGGACCCCCAGGACCTCCTGGTGGGAAACCATTGGCTATTGGACCAGGGCCTAATAATCCATGTGGCACTGTTAATTAAAAAACAAAATATAGTCAGCAAGAGGATTCTAGAAGAGTGGCATGACTTCCTCCTTAGGTATGCCCCTCTGGCCCTCTCAGACCAACTTGTCAGACCAAAGCTCCATCCAGTCTTCCCTCCTAGCAGAAGCAATACCTTTGCTCACCCTGCTCCCCCCACACCAACTCCACAGTAGGCTTCCTCCCTGGCCCTGGTGATTACCGAGCATCTGCTTGATCTTGTCTGAATAGTCTGGTTGCTTTAGCAGTTCCTCTGAGGGATGACTATTTGGGCTACCCTGTGAGGCAAGGTGAATAAAGAGCCAGTCAACAGAATGCAAGGGTAAAAACTAGTAAAGAAAAGAGAGCTAGATGAAGAGGTAAGTGAGAAGACAACTACTGGGGTATACAGAAAGGCAGATTCCAGACAAAGTGGAAAAGAGGAAGGCGGGCTCATATACCATGATGGAGGTGAGGATCTCTTGGACATTGATGCCTCCTCCTCCAGGACCCTGGGGGCTCTTCCCAGCACCCATGCTTCCCATGAGATTGGCCAGGACAGGAGGCAACTTGGAGCCACCTGCTCCATCAGGTGAGCCACCAGCTCCCCCAGGCTCCAGGGTCTCAATATATGGGGTCTCATCCATGGAACATTCCTGCAAGAACAGAACAATCAGGACTAGCTTTGAAAGAATGAAGAGACATTCCATTTGAAACTGAAAAATGCTGAAAGACGTACTAAGATCAATCACAACTCCACCACCACATAGCATATGCTCACCTCATCTAGGGGGATGAGCTTTGGGGGTACAGGTTCATAGGGTTCAGGATCAGGTTCATGAGGACTATTAGGAATGCCACAGGTGATGGGACAAGAAAAAAAAAAAAGATAGTTAAATTATTTATTCAAGCCCTCACATTCCCTAGCCCCCACCCCCTTCTGAATTACCCCAGGGCATGTTCCTCTCAGGAGTCCAAGCACTTAACGTGGACATGGTTCATGCCCAGGGTGTGAACCCGGTTCTGCTCACCTTTCCTTGTTCAGGAAGAGCTCCTGAAGGATTCCTTTCTCCCGCTCAGCCTGGATGTATCGCTCCTGGCTGTTGCTTCCAGGGGTGACAAGAGGTGAGGGCAGAACCAGGGGCCGGGGGCACACCCAGGGCACCTTCTCCTCCATGTTGTCATGGCTCAGACGCCGGGCCGTCTCAAATGCATGTCGGTCTGACAGTATCTCTCGCTTAGCTGCCTCACCAAAGTCCTTGATCTTATTCACATTTACTAGTGGCAAGGAGAGAAAAGAGAAAATATAAGCACCAAACAAGTCCTTTTTAAACTCTCTAGACCCCAAAATAAGTAAATAAATAAAAATAAACTCTCTATACCCATCTACTACACAAGAACCTTGACGGCTCACCTCGTTCAGTTTCATCCAGTTCAAAATAGAAATATTCTCTCAGTTTGCCCTCCTCAGGCCATGTCACCGTCTTCCTCTTCCTGCCTTTCCGGGTCAGCTGGCTGGGATCTCCGGGACTCTCCACGGGCTTTGCATCCAGCGCTCCTGGCTCTAAAGAGGCTGGAAGCAGGAGAGGTATCAGATCCAGGTCGTTCCTTTTAGAAACCCCCCAAACCTGAACCAATTTCTAGACTTACCTGTATCCATGAGCTCTGGGACTTCAACAGGGGGAACTGGGGTTCCTGGGCGATCTGTGTCCATAGCCTCACAAGTTGGTGCTGGTTCTGGGGAAGAAGGTTTGGCCGTGCTCGGTTCTGTGCTCGTTTTCCCTTCAAACGGGCTTGGCTATTGTGAAAGAAAAAGAAGTTAATGAGTTGACACGAAAGCCAAGGTTAAGGTAAGGCAGTTAGTCCAGCATCCTAGACAGGCTCCCCTGCGGATTCAGATGAAGGAAGACTTTGCGTCTCCCACTGCCAGCCCCCCAACCCTCACCCCAGTCCACATCCTGTGGTCCTCCCAACCATTCCTGGGCCCTTCCTTTCACTTTAGATATCCTGTCATTGACATCTACGGCACAGGGCTCATACCTTGGCAGCTGTGGGTGACAACACCTTCTTCTTCTTCTTAATTTTGATGCCTGGAACAGGGGCTGAATTGAGTGCATCCAGGAAGCCCAGGCCCTCCATAGCTACAAGAGGATAAAGCATAAAATGGAACCATCAGACCTCTTTCACAATCCTATTCCTACAAAGTTTGAGCAGGAAATGGGCCAATGGAGACCCTACCCCAACTTAGGACACAGTTAAGTTCAAGGTGGCCAGGATGCATATGCTGGATTCATACAAGAAAAAAAAAATTTTTTTTAATTTTGTTTTTCAGTTTTTTTAAAAAAGACTTTATTTATTCATGAGAGATACAGAGAGAGAGGCAGACGGAGAAGCAGGCCCCATGCAGGGAGCTGACGTGGGACTCGATCCCGGTCTCCAGGATCACACCCTAGGCCGAAGGTGGCATGCTAAACTGCTGGGCCACTGGGGCTGCCCCTGTTTTTAAAAATTCTATAATCAGGATGCTTGGGTGGCTCAGTGGTTGAGCGTCTGCCTTCGGCCCAGGGCGTGATCCTGGAGACCCGGGATGGAGTCCTACATCGGGCTCCCTGCGTGGAGCCTGTTTCTCCCTCTGCCTCTCTTTCTCTTTGTCTCTCATGAATAAATAAATAAAATCTTTAAAATAAAAAAAAGAAATTCTATAACCAACATGGGGGCTTGAACTCATGACCTGGAGATAAAGAGTTGCATGTTCCTCCAACTGAGCCAGCCAGGTGCCCTATTCTTTCTTTTAAAGGCAGGCAACTGGGCAGCCCGGGTGGCACAGCGGTTTAGCACCGCCTGCAGCCTGGGGTGCGATCCTGGAGACCCGGGATCGAGTCCCGCATCGGGCTCCCTGCATGGGGCCTGCTTCTCTCTCTGCCCATGTCTCTGCCTCTCTCTTGCTCTCTCTGAATGAATAAATAAATCTTTAAAATAAATAAATAAATAAATAAATAAATAAATAAATAAATAAATAAATAAAAATAAAGGCAGGCAACTTGGGGTGTCTGGCGGGGCTCATGGGGTTGAGCGTCTGCCTTCAGCTCAGGTCACGATCCCAGGGTCCTGGGATCGAGCCCCACGCATCAGGGGGGCTAAACTAACTAACTAACTAGTAATAAATAATAACTAAATAAAAGCAACTTGAGGCTTTCAGTATTAATTAGAGCTCAGGTGACTTAGGAAAACAACCCTCATGGACAGGACCGACTATCCCGAGACTGGGAGCACCCCGAACCAGTCACCGAATAGCACCCCATTCCCATACCCAAGATTACTTCTAAGTAATCCTATGAAAGAGGAGCTCCAGAGGTGCAAAAATTAAGACAAGCACACAAAACTAAGAAATCCATCTTGTACCACCCCCCCAACTCATTTCCATGGAGTTCTCTCCCAATTCAAAGTGTGTTCCTCTACTTCAGACTCACGCTGTGGTGGGATGATCTTCACTTTGATCTCTTTGGTGGCATTTGGTGTGGTGTTCAGTGGCTTGTATTTCTTCTCTGCAGGGGGAGCACCATCTCCTGGAGCAACTGTGGTGCTGTTGGAAGATGAGCCATCAACATGATCTCTGATGCACCCTAACTTGCCCCCTCTTCCTCCCTCATGTCCACAGACATAACCCACACAGAACCCAGTACACAAGGGCCATACCTCTGACGCTTGAGGGGGATGGGTTTAAGATTGTACTTGTCAGAAACCACCACTGCACTGGCGTTCTTTTTCACAGGCACCAAAGATGGGGTCTCCAGCTCTAGCCCTGAGGGAAGAAACATGCCATTGCGTTGAACTTATTACCACTCTAACTCTTCCTCCCCACTCCAACACTAAATCTTTACCCAGCCCAAACCTCACCTACTAGTCTTCCATCTTCTCTCTTCCCCATGTCATAAATCCACTATTCCACCACAAGACCCTAGGTGTACATCTGCCCACAGACTCTCCCAAGACCAGCCAACCACCCTACCAGTGGAACGAAACTTGGCGTGACTGGGTGCTGTGGTTCGGAGAGACTTGGGCTTCTCTTTCTTCTTCTCTGGGGCCTCCTCAGCCCGGGTCTCAGCCTTCACCTCAGTCAAGGGTCGCTCGGGAGGGGTGGTTCGACTCTTCCCCTCTTCTTTACGTTTTTTCTTATCTTTCTCTGTTGTGAAAAAACAAAGCAGAAAAGGATTTTATTTAAAGAGAAAGACTGTCAAGAGGTGAAGCAGGCTAAAGCCACCGAAGGCCAGTGGGAAAGAAATAAATACAAGGGATAAAAGACTAAGGAGCTTACCAGCAGGCTGGGTACTGCTCTGGGAGCGGATGACAGCCATCCAGTCACTGACAAGGACTGAAGCCAATTTCCGGAGCTCTGCAGGTGAGAGTATAAGGGAAAATCCCTAAGTAACTAAAAATATTATTCTTCCAATAATAGAAAATACAGAGGTTTAAAGATATACTGTGAAAATCTATGTAACAGAAAACGTAGCCCAGAGTTTTAAGGAGAAGATGAGACAGGCTCAAACTCTTGGGAGGCCTGGGTGTCTCAGTGGTTGAGCATCTGCTCAGGTCGTGATCCCGGGCTCCTGGGATCAAGTCCCACATCGGGCTCCCTGTGAAGAGCCTGCTTCTTCCTCTGCCTGTATCTGCCTCTCTGTGTCTTTCATGAATAAATAAAATCTTTATTTTTTTAAGATTTTATTTATTTATTAATGAGAGACACAGAAACAGAGAGAGAGAGAGGGACACAGAGGGAGAAGCAGGCCCCATGCAGGGAGCCTAATGCTGGACTCGATCCCTGGATCTGGGATCACACCCTCAGCTGAAGGCAGATGCTCAACTGCTGAGCCACCCAGGTGTCCCTATTTGATTTTTTTTAAGCCATTATTACTATTGGCATTATAGGAAAAAAGGTGGCCTAGAAAATCTTTTTCTTTTCTTTTCTTTTCTTTTTTTTTAAGATTTTATTTATTCATGAGAGATACAGAAAGAGAGGTAGAGAGAAGCAGGCTCCATGCAGGGAGCCCGATGCGGGACTCGCTCTCAGGACTTTAGGACCATGCTGTGGGCCGAAGGCAGGCGCTAAACTCCTGAGCCACCCAGGGATCCCCTAGAAAATCTTTTATAAGATGAATCTAAGTCAGGCTCCTTGATACTTTGTTTGCCTTTAGGACAACACAATAATACTGTTCTTAGCTGTTTGGACACTTGAACCCTGCCTGCTTTTTCCTTGAGTTTAGTTCTTGTTCTTTTAACACATGGTTAGTGGAAGAGTGTGGACACTGGCTTCATTCTGCTGCTCTATTCATAAGAGAGACACAGAAGCACAGAGAGAGAGAGAGAGAGGGGTGCAGAGACACAGGCAGAGGGAGAAGCAGGCCCATGCAGGGAGCCTGACGTTGGACTCGATCCCGGGTCTCCAGGATCACGCCTTGGGCTGAAGGCAGGCGCCAAACCGCTGAGCCACCCGGGCTGCCTGAATAAATAAAATCTTAAAAAAAAAAAATCAAGGAAATGTAGCAAATAAGTGTAGCGAAGAGCTTATAAAGCAGACCACATTAGAGATGGGGAAGGCAGTGTTTAGAGAAAAAAAGACGGTCAGAGAATTTAAAGGACAAAATGTGTTTCCAAATATACGGAAAAAAAACAAAGACCTTTACAGCTCTTGCTTTTCGTACTTGGCAAATCACATCTCTTATCTATGGCACCTATCCTCTTGCCAGCTTTTCCACTTACAGATTCGTTTAATAATGAGATTATTGAAAACATTAAAACCAAACTTTTCAAATAAATACCCACACAACTAGCAGTTTCTATAATTAAGGCAACACAAACTCCAGTACATCCCTAATACAGGGATATCCTGAACCTTTTTGGACCAATTGATACTATAGTCTAGTCAGACTTTATTAGGAATGTACAAATTTCCAAAGGAAGTACAAAACAATTAAATCTACATTCAAAGGTGGCAATACAATTGAGACAACTGGAAAACAGGGAACAATATACCCAGCAATGAAAAAATAAGAGATGAACAATGATTTAATAGAAAATTCTGTAGTTTTACATTATAAGTTATTAAAGATAATTTGTAATGTCACAAACACAGAAGTGCTCAATATCTGAAAGGACCCAAAACCAAGATTTAATATTACTAAAATAATGGAAGGCTAGAGAATGTTTTTCCACTTAAACACTGTGAGTTAAACTCTTTAACTTGCTAAATGTTCCCAGTGTTTTCTCCTATAGCTAAAGGAACTTCAGATAGGCTCACCCAGGGCTACATGTTCTTTCCACACCAAACTGCCAAAGCCTCCTTCCAAAAGGACCTAGCACGCCATTCCTTTTAGACAAAAAAGCAAGCCTGTATTCTGATGAGGGGATCAGCTCTCCTAGAACACTGCTCACTTGTGGCACACTAGTATCTTGTGCTAGTGGTTTGTACCCTGGGTATAAACCCTTTTCTTCACTGAAGGAGAGGCTGTGACTTTCTGGAGCCAGGCTCTGTCTTCAAGCCAGAACTATATGGCCCTTGCCAAGGGCTCCAAAACCCTTTATCTTAGAAAAAGACAGACTGTTGCTACCAAAGCTGTGATCTACTCCAGGATCCAGGATCTGACCCATGGCCTATAGGAAGGTATTTACTGGTAGAACTATATAGGAAACACACACTGAAGGCCCCAGAATATGCTACGTTTATTTAGAATAACAGAAGAAAATGATGATGACACTCTCTAGGATGACACTATTTTTTCCAAAGAATTTCAAGTGCATAGCTTTCACAACCAAGAGATATCAAGAACCAGCTTCTTGTTAAAAGTATGCTGTCTTGTCTTACATTCAATGGTAGAGAAATGGACAAATCCCATTTGAAATTTTTTTACAAGAAAGAGAAAAGTAAGGTGATGTAGAAAGGAGTGACAGGACAGTTCAAGGATGGGAGTGAGACATGAAGGTAACGAAGTGAAGTGATGAGGAAGGACTGGCCCCTACCTTCATCCTCACTTGACTTGCTCAGCTGCTTCACCAGTTTGGCTGTGTTGTTCTACAAGAAACGGGGAGAAAGGTTAAGTACCAGGAGGAACAGGAGTCCTCTCGGAGCTTACAACTGCACTAACACACAATTTCTTTTTCGTGAAATTTTAAGTAATCTCTACACCCAACATGGGGCTTAAACCCACAACCCCGATATCAAGAGCCACACACTCCACCAACTGGAGTGCCCTGCCTACAATTTAATAGTCCCTAATGGCGACCACCGCTACTATGGTACTTTACCTTTTACAAAACCTTTATAGGTGCAATCGTACTTAATTCTAAAAACAACCAAAGTAGGTAGAAATCATTTTCAACAAGAGATGAGAAAACTGAGGCTCAAATATCTAGAAGCGCCCTAACCATACATCTGTTAAAGGGCTTAAACCAAGCCTTCTGATAGTATACTCCTATTTTTTTCCATCACTCTTCTGCACAGGTCCAAGACTGCAACCACATCAGAGTTGGTGTATTTTATCTGTCAGGCTAAAGCAAAAAGGAGCACTAGTGTTGTACAGACTTAAGGTACCTGCTTGAGATGGTCCACGGTGAGCGGGAGGTGCTGCAGGGTAAGCAGAATTTGCTGCAAGAGGGGAATGTTGTTGGTTGTCTTTGAATAAGTCAGCCAGTTGTTAAGAAGCTTGTAGCCACCAACATCAATAAACCTGCAGGCAAGTAGTAGAATTTGTAATGCCCTTCCTGGGTTTTGGAGTGCCACATCCCACACTCCTACTCCCCTGTCAATGACCTAGGAACCCCATGCCTCACCTCCCCTGCCTTCTAACTACATCTTCCCATCCCAGCCTCCCAGATCCTCCCCACTTACTTGACCAATATTTCTGGTGACTGGGTCTGCAGGAGAATGTTCAAGTAAGTGCATCGACTCACCATCTTTCGTGCTTCCTTCATCAGGCTGTAGGAGGGAAATTAAGCTTAGAAATGGAGCAAGAGCCTCTTCTTTCAGCAGAAGCATCTCTGATCTGTGGGAGTGCCTAAAAATCCCTGATGACTTGGGACTCTGCCAGAGTGGGAAGGTCACACAAGCCTCTCGGGGGATGGGATGGATCCAGAGTCCAATGGAATCCCATGAGAGGATGGAAGACAACTGAGGAGACACTGAAGCCTCTGGGGAGGTGAACATCACTGCTTCTCTAACCCACAGGACACACTTGATTCTGCTTCCCGGTGAAGAATACTAGCACTAACAGCTGTTCATAGTCTGTTCAGGACTGGCTTAGTCTCTTGCCTTCCCCTGGGAGACTGGCAGAGCCCTGAAGGAAACAACAGTTTGGGATGTGGAATGTGACCCAAAACAGAACCAAGAACTGTCACCTGGCTTCCCTGTTCCCTTCCTCTCAAAGTATGACTCCCAAACCCAGACTCTATTATGGCTAGGAACCAAGGGATCACTTCTTCCTATCATTTACTCTAAAATTACTGGATTCCAATCTTATTCTAGAATCTTCCTCTTCCCTCTGAGAACACTCATTCCTGTTCTGCCTTATGTAGTACAACTTACAATATACTCTAACCACAATGAATCCAGAGATAGGCAGACTCACCTGAAGATTTTGGAAATCCCATCCACACTCTTGACTTCCCCATCTCGGTTAAGGAAGCTATCCAGGCCCTTGAGAAGCTCTTTGGGATCTATGGGACCCGAACCCATGATTGAAGTTTCTAAGACAAGGACAAAATAAACCCACAGAATAAATGGCCGGCAAGGACAATCCCACTATACCCTCTAATAAATTCCACTTCTACAGCAGATGAAATTTTGTGACTAATTATTCAATCTATATTCAACTACACTCATCATTTTCTAGGTAAGAAAAAAATCAACACAGACCATCACCACCCCTGGCAAGTTAAGCATGGTGTTAATACAGGACTGAATGGGAAGACTAAAATTAGACTGGAGAACTGGGCAGCACGTATTTCTCTCTCCCTCCCAGTTACATCCTTTCTAGATAGCTGAACTTCACTAAATCGTATGAGAGCTAAGAGTCAAGTTCCTATACTAAAACTCAACAATCCCAGGCTTTTTTGCTCCTTGTTAGGTCCTATTTCCCCTTAGCTGCTGATAAATTTGGCTTGAAAAAAATGGATAGCTTAATAAGAACTGGGCCAATCCTGGACACTTGGGCTATATGCCTTCTAAGATTAGTCAGTTCCTTTTTATCTCACTCTATTAAGAATCATCATCACCTCAAGCGCCAGAACACGCTCTGAGACAATCAGCTAAACTAGTAGGTGATACAAAACCAGAAAACATCCTATTTCCCTCAAGAGAGTTGTGGGTACCTTCCTAGAAATGGAGACAAATGGATTTAAAGGAAATCCTTTATATCCTAAGTCTTGAAATGAACTGCCACTCGTTAACCAGATACGACACACATTTTTATGGTTTCAAAGTTAAGAGGAAGGCTGGTTTGTGATTTCAAAAGCAAAGATGAGAATCTGATCACTACTCCTCTTCAAAACCACACCACTTTCCAAGATCCCCAAAAGAAAGGCTTGATATTAGAAACCATGAAGCCAAAAAGAATAGAAAAAAACTAGAAGCTGAAAAATGCTATTAAATTTTAAGTAGCTACTTTAAACCAGGTTAGAAAAGGAGCTCATTAAAAGCTAAACTGCTGTTATGGGATAAAGTGTGAAGCAATTCTAGTCCAAAACCCAAGCTAATTTAGAATCAATGTGGCTCTGAGTGGGATTCTGAGAACTGAAAGTAATACTTATGTCTGGGATGTAAGACTAACACTGGGTAGAAAGGAGACAAGAAGAAAACAATTTCTTGCCTCCAGCTTAATAGTACAGATAACAGACATGATCCCAGAAGGGTGGGAAAATCTGTGTTTTACAAAGATAACTCTATTTGTGCAGGAAAAAAGACCAAGTTTCTTATAAAATAACAGAGATGTTCTATTTGTTCTCAAATTAAAAACAAAACAAAACAAAACAAAAACCCAAGCCTAATAATCTCAACTTTTAGTCCTCCCAACAACAAGGCCAATAAATTTCTAAATAGAGAAGTCCTAACAACCTAGGAAGCAGCAGGAGCAGGAAGGGGCTGGTTCTTGAGATCATAACCTGCAGGATGAATACAGAGTGAGGAGGTAAGAAATCTGAGTGGTGAGCAAATCTGGGTTAACTGTGCATTGCTGCTGTCCTGGAATTTCCACAAGGGCAGGTAGAACCTGAGGTCAGAGAGAGAAACACTGAAGTAGAATACTATAGATTAGAAGCCCCCGGGCCAAATCCACAGAAGTGTGCAGATTCTTACAGACAGGGAAGGAGAAAAAAGCATTTTTTCCCATGTGGTAAGACAACATAGAGCGACACAGACACCATACCAAGAGATACACAGATACAACAAAGGGATAAAACAGGCTTCCCATCTAGGGGCGACTGGAAAAACAAGGAGTCAATCCAAAGCAGTACATATCATCATCAGCAACCACAATGTATACAATTTGACAAAAAGACTTAAATTAACAACACTTCAAACCAGTACCGCCACTCCCACCCGGCCAAATACTGCTGACCACACTGATTCAAACCCAGAGTGAAGATACACCACCTTCGAGAACATTTTGCATAACCAAGGAGCTAAGCCAATAGGACTGCTACCTCTCCTTCCTTCAGAAACTTTAAAAAAAAAAAAAAAAAAAGGGTCACTTGAGCCGAAATGTTCCTTCACTTAAGAAGGTAGCAGAGAAGAATTAACCATCCCCAGAGACCAATAAGCACAACGCTAAATTCTGTCCAGTGCCTTATGCTAGGAATGGGACCCAGGGACAACTTTTTCATTCCCATTCATAACAGGCAAAAATACTCAGGGAAAGCTAGAAC
This sequence comes from Canis lupus baileyi, assembly GCF_048164855.1. NCBI lineage: Eukaryota > Metazoa > Chordata > Mammalia > Carnivora > Canidae > Canis > Canis lupus. Next base: position 72,155,249 of record NC_132844.1, on the reverse strand, counting down.
ATAAAACAGAAATCTTAAATATTCACTTTCCACTATTACTTTTCCTTTTATGTTTTGGAAATATAATCAACAGAATTAAGTTTCATCTCCTAAGTAGCAATTGTGACAAAATGTAAATGGGTTTTCTCACGGCTTTCCTACAGGCAAATTAGTTTTGAGTCACTTAAAATGAAGGACTCCAAGTGTCTCACAACCAAATTTCCTTAAAGTCAGTACATTCTGAGAGAAGGTACAAGGCACTCAAGTGGAAAGGAATGAAGAGCCTAAAATCCTGGCGCAGGCCTACCTACAGTGGAAAAGGCTAATGAGTTGTCCAGGGAAGGAGGGGCAGTAACCCAAGTGTCAACATTAGTCTTATTTGGAGCCTCAAATGAATGCTTGAGGAAGCTTCCTGGAAGCAAACAATCTAGGGCATACTTTTGTTTTTAAACTCCTTGAAGACAGTACAGAAGGGGCAGGGGGAGGGGAACAATCCCAGCCTTATCTCTACCTAGTCCTAAACTGTGCATTCCTTCTCATCAAGAATTTTCCAGGGGAAAAAAAAAAAAAAAAAAAAGAATTTTCCAGGGAGATGAGCACTACGAGCATAGGCACTGGGGAATCTTCAAATCTTACCAGAGAGAAACTTAAAAGTGACACCCACTCCAGCCTCTGAATTGAGTTTTACTTGAGGGTTATTCAATTAAGAGTGAAAAATATCTAACTTGGCTAGTTATTACCCATCACCAAGAAAAGAACTTAATTGGTTTAGGACAAAACCCCTATGGCAAATCACAGCCCTTTTAAAAACAATCACACTTGTAACACAGAAGGGAATCCAAATTTACCTTAACATAAGTCTTAGCACTCTGGAAATGAAAACGCTTTGTACCTGACCCTAACATTCCCCTTCCTTTTCTTGGTGTTTGAGATATGTCCTTATACCACTTGGTGGACTGAATTAGATCTTTAGGTGATGCACAAGGTCTTACCTCTCCTAAGTCCCTAATCCTCAAATTCATTTTGAAAACCATATCTGCCTTTTAGTAAGGATGTAAAATCACCCTCTCCCCCTCCCCAGCAAAAGATCCAAAATATAACTCTAGTCACAAACTATAAAGATCAGGTTCTCCGAGGTTCTCTGGATAGATGTGGTTTCCCTAGAAGACCCTGTTTCCCCATCTCCCATGTTAAGGAAGATCTTCTTTATTAATACCCTGTTCACTAGAGGTCAGGAACCCCAATGGGTAGACTATTCAGCTCCCAAGGAAGGTATGCTGCAGAGGCACATGGCAAACTGCTTGAAAGATAAAAAATTTGTGGTCAATAGACATGTGAAAGAGTCCCTCCCACCCAATCCAGAAGTCTAAGTACTAATTTGAGAATCTGTACCCAGCAGAAAATTAGCCCTAAAGTCTCAGGTCACCATAGGAGAGCTGTACAAAATGGCTTTCTGATTCTGCCTAGAACTTCCATGCTTCAAAGCAGGACCTTAAAAAATGGAAAGGATATGGAAAATCTGACCAAGATTTGACTTTGAAAAAGTTGGAGGAAGATAGAGAAGGGGCAGGACACCCAATATCACCCTGAGAGCATGGCTTTAAACATGCACCCATTGCTAAAGCACTGCATGAGTTGAAAAATGAAGACGTTATTATTCCACTAACGTTTTAAAGGAATTTCTTTCTAAAGGGAAGGAAAAAAATTAAAAAAAGGTGGTTCTTTGGAAAAAAGAAATGAAGGTTGTGAAATGTAATACCAGAAACGTTTTGCTTACCAGACACCGTAGCTCGCATCCCCCTGCCTTGAGTTTACAACTGCCGCCTCCTTTCCTATTCATTTCTCAATCCTAGTACCAAAGTACAGGAGCTACACAACTGGAGAACGTGACACAGCACTAAACACAAAGAATTTATCCCCAAATCCAGAAGTGGGAATAAGGGTGATTTAAAAGGAAGTCCTGAAGTACCCACCCTCCCCCAGTCTCTATACAAAGCAACCAAAAGCAGGCCCAAGGACTGGCTCCTGGGCATAAATGGCACATTTCAGTGTCATTAGGCCCCATGTCTATTCAAGTCACTTTCCCAAGTCCTCCTACCCCAGTATTCCCCCACCACACAGCACGCTCGCGTGCGCTCTCCCTCACACACACACCCCCCACCAGAAGGCTCCCAGCCTTAAGTATAGTTGGTTTGACTGCTTTTCCACCCCTGGCAACTGAAGCGGGGAAAACCTCCAAGCAGTTGTGATGAGTGAAGGTGGAAATAAAAGCAACAGGCTCAGATTGTTAAATTACAAGAGCTGCCCAGGGGACAACTTCAAGACCTAATTGCTACAAAGCTTTTTCCTTTTAAGATAAAAGAAAAGGTTTCTTCCTGTCTAGCCGCAGCGTGCAGAGGGAGCATCGGCTCAGGGGTGGAGTTTCAAGAGGGTGGAGAGGAAGAAAGCTGATTACATCACCTTTCCAAGCTGCTCCTCCCCCTTGACCAAGTTTCTAGGGCGGCCCTAAGCTCTGGATGGCAAAAGGGGGAGAAAAAACAACAAAGCAGCAGGGACGACGCCATTTTGTAATGGAGAAGAGGAAAACTTAAAAAGCCATCCCGGCTCTGCCGGCAGCCAGTTACATTAAAAAAACACCCCTTTTCAGTAAAATACCCCAAGCCAGCACCCATCCTGAATGGTCTTTGACCTAATTGAAGAGAGTTGTGAAAATAAAACCAATTAAAATATTTAAAAGAACAATTTTCTGCGGGGAAGAACTGAATTTGCAATTGAGGTTCAACCTGCTACCATCGACCACCCCCATCCTCCCTATAAAGGGAAAAGGGGAGGACTTGGACCACTCTCAACAAATAGGATTGAGGTGGGAGGACAAGAGAAAAATGGGCCAAGACACAACCTGCAACGCCGCTTGGAAGACAAAAGGACAAGGAAAGTCGCCATATTGAAGCAGGGAAGAAAAAAATTCCTTTTAACGACACAAATCTTTTAGAAAAGCTAGCATTCAATTGCACTAAATGGCTTTTAAAGTTATACTCCTGAATTCCACATTTCCCAACCTTCCCACCCACCAAAACGTATCAAGTTAAAATGTTAATCATTTTTGCTCTTAAATTACCTATGCAACCTGCAACAATTACAAAACATTCTTTACCTCCCCCATTATCTTGTATGTACTGGCACTAAGATATTTTGTATTGAATTTAGGGTCTTGCAATCTTTATTCCTAGATTGCCACCTATTTTAAGCACACAAATATACCCCAAGCAAATTACATTAAAATTGAGAGGATTTAACAATCATTTAAAAAGTCATAGCCAGCTATTACTTTTCTGCCCATCTCCTTACCCTGCAATCTTTATGTACAGATTGCTTATTAATCTGGCAAATTGAAAGACGCCCTGCTTGTCTCACACACAAAGAAGTGGGACTTCTGAGCCACAAGATCCACCATCTTTTGTATGTGAGCTCATTAACCCTTTTGAAGACTGCTAACAAGAGGAAGTTAACCATTCCTCCTTATAAAAAGCAAACACTTATGGCTTTGGCAGTCTGGAAATTGGCTGGATTACCAAGGGTTAACCGTCAAAATCCTCACTTGCTGGCCCTCCCTCCACCCTTTCCTTGCCTGCAGCCGGGCAGGAAGGTAGGTGGTAGGGGAGAGAACAAGACTGTTTAGACCAAAGGCCCCTTTTTAATGGAGATTAAGTGACCGGCTTGGTCCTTCTCCAGTTCTCTATTTTGTTCTATTGGCTCATTTCTTCCTCTCATTATTTTTGGTTTCACAACGGGAAACGTTGAGTTCTTGTTGCAAGGCTGGTTTTGGAAAATTCGACACTTACTATCCAATTTTTTTGCGACGTCAGCACCTCGGGCTCAGGGGGGGAGGGGGTTAAAATTTTGGAGAAAAAAAACAAAACAACCAACCAGGACCCAAAACTCAATTATTTGGGGGGCCTCATTGGATCAAAAAGTCTCGTAAAAAATTGAAGGCCAACTCAGTATTCATTTTCCCCCCACCCAACTCCATTTAGGGAGGGGGGGTCGTAGAAAAAAAGTTCTGGGTGGATTCAAAAAAGTAAACGCTGGATGAGTGGATTTGGGTGGGTTTGGGAAGGGTGGGTGGTTGATTATTTTTGAAGTTATGTGGTGACGGTCCTTCGGCCACAGATTTCAAGTCCCATGCAGCGTGGGCTGGTGGGGTGGGCAAGACAGGTGGGAAGGGGCAGAAGACACAAGTGGTTGGGCTGGTGGCTGCTGTTTTCCCTTTCCCCCCTCAGGATCCTCTCAAGGGCTTAGATGGTGCTGCGGCTTGTTTCTTTTTTCCTCGTGACCGGCCTGTCTTTCTCCGAGAAAATTCAAACCTGGGATAAAAGGAACACAAGGGAGAAAGATACAATCAACACGGGTTGCTTTAAACACGCACAAGTACCATGATTGTTGTCGTCAAACACCTCCAGGTCCCAACGAGAACACAGCCGCGTTCCATAAGCCATGGTCCTCAAAACAACCCATGCCTAACCCCCTCCCCAGTCCAACAAGCTCAACAATACTTTACCCTCCAACCGACAGGATACCCAAACTTACCTCTAAACGAACCCCAGAATGGCGCCTGTCTGCTCGGGCGGTGTCTTTTATACCCGGACGCCGCCCAACGCGCCCAAACATGCTAGTGAAACGCCCTTGTCGCGAGACATTGTGCGCGAGGCGTGAATTCATTGGCCAACCCGAAAGACAACTCGCTAGCTGATTGGGTAGTCTTCCTTCACCTTCGCTCAGCCCCTTCCCCCTCGGTACTTTCTTCCGCCTCCTTCCTGGCCCCCCCGACAAGCGCGTGACCGGGGAGCCTAGCACCTCCCTTTCCTCTGTTTCCACCACTTCCGTCCTCGAGAACAGTTCTCACCCTGGTTGGTAGAACCGGGCCGGCGCATGCGCAGTGAGAAGATGTCCCTCGAAATCTCCCTCAAAATTGCTTAAAACGCAAGCAGTAAGTATAAGATCTAGAAGTCGTACTGACTGGCTCAGGAAAAACGCAATTTTGAGGCCAAATTCGATTGTGACGCAGTAGAAATTGACTTCTCCACACGGCCCCCCTTTTACGCTTCCGTCCTGACGCAAGTGCGCGGCCGCCTCCCGCACTGCGGGCTCGCCCTCGCCCCTATCCTAGTCAGTGTCTTGGAGCATGCGCAGTCGCCTTTCCGGGATTGGGCGTGCGTCAAGATGGCGGCCTCCGCATTGCGTTCGTGGCTGAGGCCCCTTCCTGGCCTTTCGCCCTTCAGAAGTGCCTACGGAGTTCAGGTAACTCCTTGGAGCACATCTTGTACAACCGCATCTTAGTTATACCTTGTCTAGGGCATCGCTCCTTTGCTGGGAATCCAGGAGCGGAATCTTTCCCAAGTGCTATTATGCCTTGGCTGTCTAGGCAGCAGTGCTCCCACCACCCTTCCCCTTCCCCTTGCTCTCAATACTGTGCGAATTTTTAATCGCCAGACGAGGGAAAAGAGCCTGGTTAGATACCATCCTTTTCCAGCGTACCAACTCGGCTAAAGCACCAGGTGAAGGATTGGGCCTCTTGGTCGTACAGTCAGCTCCTAAGCGTGCATGTGATGTCTAAACTTGTCATTCCCTGGAGTGCCCTTTTTGAGAAACACTAGCTTCTTCCTGCGGAGCGATCCGCGGATAAAGCCAGGATACGTTCTCACGACCTGGGGCCTACTTTCTTAGCTCTCTTTCTCTCACTCAATTACTTTGGGAGGGGGGGGTTCTGTTTTAGTTTTTGTTTTTCTTTTCCCTCTTCTCGGAGTATACATGAGGCCTTTACTTAGTCCTTTAGGTTGAGGTTTTCCCGCAGCCTCAAGTACTCACCACACTGAAGGTTCTTGGTGGGGCCAGGTGAGATAGGAAAACTTGCAAAGTTGGCACTTCCTAAAGTGGGACTGAAGAATGGTGACAGGGGTCACCACGGAATTAATGACAGGCCTGGTGGCTTTAAAGCTAGCGTTAGGACTCAAGTTTGTTCTGGCCTGTGGAATGTTGACCTTCAACTTCTGTAAAGGGGCAATTCAGTGATTCAGGATTGGGTTGAGTTGGAGACTCACCAATGAGCCTCTCCCCACCGGGCATGACTGCTTCCCAGTCATCTATCCTAGTTACCTTCTCACGTTAGGTTCTCCTTCAGGATCCAGAAGACAGAAGAGTGGTTGTTGATGTTACTTCTACCCTAACAAAAATTCTACTTTGTATATATATTGCCTCTATATTCTGTTAATACAATGAGCATGTATTCCTCTTCTCCCTAACATATGGGCAGTGAAACTATCCAGTCCTTTCCTTGAACTCATTTGCTCATTTTTTTTTTTTTTGCCTTCTTTATAGGTTCCCCTCCAGACTCTTTGCACCAAAGGCCCCCCTGAGGAAGATTCTTTGCCCCCAGTTCCCATAAGTCCTTATAAGAATGAACCGTGGAAATATCTGGACTCAGAAGGTACCTCTAAAATGGAAAGGGGAGAATCAAGGGGGTCTGAAATAAACAGAGACACTTCTGCTATCCCTACCAGGAATAATGTGTGGTCTTTCATTTCAGAATACCAGAATCGTTACAGTACTCGCCCTGTCTGGGCTGACTACCGTAGAAACCACAAAGGTGGAATACCCCCACAGCGGACTCGAAAGACATGTATTGTGAGTTTCTGAAGGTGGTACGTGGATGGGATGTGGAGGAGAGTGGAGGCCATAGTGACAGTGGCACCAGCACTTTTTCTCATAGGACTTTGAACATCTTTCACCTTCTAGTTTCTTCTCTCCACAGCGTAGAGATAAAGTTGCTGGGAATCCCTGCCCCATCTGCCGTGATCACAAGCTGCATGTCGACTTTAGGGTAAGGAGAATCTTCTCCAAGATAAGGACTTGGATTCTCTTTGTAGCGCTAGAGAGATTACCACGGGTGTCCCACTACAGTCCATTTGCATTCATTTTCTAGTAGTATGAAAACTTCTTTTCTAGTCTTTTATCTTGTACTGTGGTTCATACTAATAAAGCTTTATGTCTTTTTTTTTTTTTTTATGAGAGACAGAGAGAGACAGACAGACAGACATAGGCAGAGGGAGAAGCAGGCTGCATGCAGGAAGGCCCGATGTGGGACTCGATCCTGGGTCCCCAGAATCATGCCCTGGGCTGAAGGCAGGCATAAACCACTGAGCCACCCAGGGATCCCCAAAAATGTCTATTTCTAATGGGAGAGCAGTACTCAAAGGTTCATTTATATCTTATATCCATCCCAATTTTTAGCAAGTAGTTTGGGCTAGTGTTTTTCTTTTTTCTTTCTTTCTTTCTTTTTTTTTTTTTTTAAAGATTTTTTAAAAATCTTTATTTATTCATTTTTATTTATTTATTTTATTTTATTTTATTTATTCATGAGAGACACAGAGAGAGAGGCAGAGAGACAGAGGGAGAAGCAGGCTCCCCACAGGGAGCGCGATGCAGGACTGGATCCCAGGCCTAGTGTTTTTTGAGGTCGGTTTTGTTGTTTTTTGGGTTTTGTTGTGTTTTGTTTTTTGTTTGGGGTTTTTTGGTCATGTAACTATTTAATGGCATGCCAAGATTTAAGGCTGGAAGGCAGATACATGAAGCAAGATACAGAGTTTAATTGTTTTTCAGAAAGCCTTTATTGCAAGAACAGGACTTGCTCCTTAAAAAGTTCAGAAACTGGGATCCCTGGGTGGCGCAGCGGTTTGGCGCCTGCCTTTGGCCCAGGGCGCGATCCTGGAGACCCGGGATCGAGTCCCACATCGGGCTCCCGGTGCATGGAGCCTGCTTCTCCCTCTGCCTGTGTCTCTGCCTCTCTCTCTCTCTCTCTGTGACTATCATGAATAAATAAATAAAATCTTTAAAAAAAAAAAAAAAAAAAAGTTCAGAAACTGGGACACCTGGGTGGCACAGCGGTTGAGCATCTGCCTTTGGCTCAGGGTGTGATCCCAGGTCTGGGGATCGAGTTCCACATCGGGCTCCCTACCTAGAGCCTGCTTCTCCCTCTACCTATGTCTCTGCTTCTCTCTGTGTGTGTCTCATGAATAAGTAAATATTATCTTCAGGGAAAAAAAGTTCAAAAATAATGGGGAAAATGTTCTGAGCCTGCAGTGAAGGTATTAGAGCAGAAGCTGAATGATTGGTCATTAGGGGAGTTGGAAAGAATTCACAGATCAGTCAGTAGATGGGGGTGTCTGATTGTTCTTAGGTCCCTTCTGACCCCATTGTAAGAGGGTCCTATAGATAGATAACTTCTCAATTTCAACTATGTAGGATTGGTTATAAATATAGAATAGGGGCATCTGGGTGGCTTAGTCAGTTGAGCGTCTGCTCAGGTCCTGAGATTGAGCCTCACCCTGTGCTGGGCATGCCAGGCTCCATGCTCAGTGGAGAGTCTGCTGGAGATTCTCTCCCTCTCCCTCTGCCCCTCCTTCCACTCATTCACTCTCTTTTTCTTTCTCTTTTTAACAAAAGAGAATGTAACTAGTCATATACAGTTTAGAATCAGTTACATGATCAAGGAAGAAAGAATATGAATTGAACAGTGCAAATGACTGCTTGCTCTTCTACTCCACAAGCATATCTACTTTTTTCCATGGGTGTCATCTCCTGTGACTAACCCACTGGCTGAGTCATTCTACATAATTAAAACTATGAAATTGGTCTTAGTAGCATATATGTTACATACAGCATGCTATCATATTCATATTTTAAACGTGCACATTATAACATACTGCTTTTCTTTGGGTGATTTCAGGGATTACCACCTTACTATCCCCAATTTTTTGCATGAAGGGCTGATTTTACAGCTTAACTCCTGCAGAAGGGGATTCTATAGGAGTCTCAGTGACAGAATGTAGGGTGAGCATCGGAAATGGTTGGAAAGCCAAGAAAGAGGAAACGTTTACTACAGTTTTCAGGAATGTGTTCAGCAGAGTGATGGGGCTAAAGCTGGGACACGAAGGAGGGTAGCACCTGGAGAGACAGGCATTTAGGGTGTCCACACACATGTGTAGGGATTGCGCACTTCCAATTTCTCAAGGTCTTGCTGCTCTCCCTACCCTCTCTCATGTTTCCCCACCACTTTCCCCCACAGAACGTGAAGCTCCTGGAACAGTTTGTCTGCGCCCACACAGGTGTCATCTTCCATGCCCCATATACAGGTTAGTCTGTCGATCTTGTCACCACCAGAATAGCTTTTCCTGGAGCACTTCTTATTTATTCATTCATACAACAGGTATCTGGTGGCTCCTACATATGACATAAAAAACGTGAATGAACCTTTTTTTGGAAATCTTGCCTTAATGGGTACATTTACATGTGGATAAAAGGTACAGGCAAGTACCAATGTAACTAAATTATTTAAACATGGCTCTTAAAAGATAAGTGGTGGTAATTATTTCCTTTTGGGTCTCTCTGCTTTTACAAAAGGTTTTCTAGCAAATTGTCTTATAAGTTCTTTTTGCCATCGACAATCCAAGTAGATCTTCCAAAATCTGGAATGGTAATCCTAACAATTTAAGATTACGTCTATTCTTAATGACCCAAATCTGGCCCACTGCCATGTCTGTTTATGTCCATATTGTCTACAACTGCTTGCAGTCTACAATGGCAGAGCTAAGCAGCTGAGACAGAGACTGCGGGGCCTGCAGAGCCTAAAATTTATGTGGCCCCACACAGAAAGATTTTGTCAGCCTCAGCTCTAAAGCAAAGTTAGCTTGCAAAGAGTAATCTGAATCACCATTTGGGGGATGGCAATATGATCAGTGGAGTTTGGTTTGTCAGGGAGTCTTTAAAGATGGGCTTTATATAAAGTCAAGCTATAAAAAGCCTAAGGGGCTATTTTGCTACTCTCAGATCACCTTCTCTAGATTGGGAGCCCTTTCTTCCTTTAGTGAATCATTCTCGGTGGATTGTCCAACCCAAACTTTAATTAATCACACTTGCCTTTTGAATTGTGTTCTGCTCTGTCTTGGAGGCTTTACCATTAAATGGCTTTTCTATGGGATGCCTCGGTGGCTTAGCAGTTTGGCTCCTGCCTTCAGCCCAGGGCGTGATCCTGGAGTCCTGGGATCAAGTCCCACATCAGGCTCCCTGCATGGAGCCTGCTTCTCCGTCTGCCTGTGTCTCTGCCTGCCTCTCTTTTTGTGTCTCATGAATAAAAATCTTTAAAACAATAAATAATTAAATGGCTTTTCTGTAGTGGCTGGACCCCCTTGAAAGTCTCAACCTCAGCTTTCAGAAAGGGGGGGGGGTTCTTCTGATTGGGTAGATGGGGAAACAGGCCCATCAAGGGGTCAGGGAAGTAGGGTTATTAGGTGGAGCAAGATTTCCAAGCACAGCTCTTTATAATCATATAGAAGCAGTTGTATACTCTATCGTGCTTTCTAGAACAAGCACTGAGTTCTCTTTCTCCCTACAGGGGTCTGTATGAAGCAACACAAGAAGTTGACCCAGGCCATCCAGAAAGCCAGAGATCATGGTGAGCGTGAGAATAGACCCAGTGCAGTTTTATTAGCCAAAAAGGTGATTTAGGGCTGAAGGGTAGATACAAATATTTCAACTTGTCTGAGAAGGTGGCACCTACCATGCTCTTCCCAAGAATCTCCTTTCAGCACTCCACTGTCCCTTTTTCTCTCTCATGAGTTTATCTTGTCATTGCCCTGTCCCCTTAATTCTCTTTCCTTTCTCTTCCCTTTTATAAGTATTGGTCCCAGTGCCAGAGATAGATGATAAGAGATCTTTGTATAAATTTCTGGCCCTGGGCTCCATGACACCTTTGCAGAAATTAAGAAAGGAATGGCTCTGCAAGTGCAGATGCAGCTCTGTAGCCTTGATGCAGAGATGCACAGCTTGGCAGACAAGAGCCCCAGCAGTAAGCACATCGGTTGACATTGCTCCCTTGGCCAGTTGCCTTTGTGTACAACATGCATAAATACACCCTCTGGCTCTGACTGGTTCCTCGCTCCCTTTTTATGTCATTTTACTTGTCTTAACCTGACCTAGCCTTCCTTGCTTGCCTCCCTCACTTTCTCTTTTCTTAATCCCCTAGGTCTCCTCAGTTACCACATTCCTCAGGTTGAACCTCGGGACCTTGATTTCAGTACCTCTCACGGAGCTGTGAGTGCTACTCCGCCAGCCCCCACCCTGGTTTCAGGTGACCCCTGGTATCCATGGTACAGTTGGAAACAGCCACCGGAGAGAGAGCTGTCCCGCCTTCGACGGCTCTATCAGGGCCATCTTCGAGAAGAGAGCGGTCCCCCACCTGAGTCAATGCCTGAAGTGCCCCTTAGCAGCCCAACCGAATCTTCCTCCACTGAGGAGAGCCCTCAGAGTGCTCTGTAGGAGCCATAGACCGGGAAGGGATTAAGGGATAGTGCCTAGGAATTACATGATGGGATTTCACTCTCAAGAGTTGTGTCTGTATGTGGCCAATGGCAGGCCCAGGGCCAGAGGAAAGAAATGATTGCTGTTGAAGGGAATAAATGCATCGGAGGCTTAAGGAGGGCAGGACAGATGTGTATGGGAAACCTCAACCCCTATGTATTGTAAATAGGCTAAACATTGTTACTTCCAATGTCTGCTAAACTTGGCTTTTCCACAATAAAGCTGTATTTCCTGTTTCTGGGCTGAGTTTCAGATTAATACCATTTGTGGTGGGGAGGGGATGTGGGTGCTGCTGTGGGGAGAGGAGAGTTCAGGCTTGGGCCAGGCTGGCCAGGGACTCTGGGGACCCGAAGCCACCAGGAAGGAGCAGTTGGACCATCTTGTCATGCTCAGCTTCCTGGCCTCCTGGCCCTCCTGGCCCTCCTGGGCCGTGTTCCCACGGTACCGAGCAGCTCACTGGTTGGGGGCGGGACTGGGGAACGGGAGGCCAGCTTGGGCGAAGAGCGTCGCTGCGGCTTCCGCGGGCCGGTAGCGGCGTGGTGAGGGGACCGGCCTGGCGACGGGCGGGAGGGCGGATGAGGCCGTCCCCCGCGGGCGGCCCCTGAGCCCCTCCTGCCTGGCCCGGGAAACAAAGGCTCCCAGAAGTGCTTCCTCCCTCCTCACCCCGCCCCTCAGGGAGGAGCGGAAGTGACGTGACGCGGGGCGGGGCGGGCCGCGCACAATGGGCCATGGAGTTCTCGTTCGACGTGGACGCGCTGCTCCCGGAGCGGATCACGGTGCTGGACCAGCACCTGCGACCCCCAGCCCGCCGACCCGGAACCACAACGCCGGCCCGGTGACATCTCAAACCCGCCCCAAAGCCCTTCTCTCCTGGTTCCTTCCGAACCCCGGTCCAGGCACCACGCCCCCTTCTCACGAGTGACCTCCCTTTTTGTGGCCCTGGCGCGCCCTTCTGGTGACCTTTGACCTTAGACCTAGGTGGAGTTGATGGGCACTCGTATCTGTGACCTTTCACGCCTCGGCCTGACTTGTGCTAACCGGAGCTTGTGATTGACCCGCCCTTCCGGCTTCCCTACTATAACCCCAGGGAGGAGGGAGTGTACCGTTTTGAAGAGGTGTGGCAAAAGTTTAGGTTCCCGAAAGGTGGGGTGGGGTGGAAAACCAGACCGGAGGCCTCCAAGGTAAAGTCAGAGAGCCGTAAGTGCTGAGCCTGGGTTGGGGTTGTGGCCAAGGTTCCCAGGACCCTCTAATTCAGTTGAGTATCTGACTCGTTCCTTTTTTTTTCTATAGTGTTGATCTACAACAGCAAATTATGACCATTGTAGATGAACTGGGCAAGGCTTCTGCCAAGGTATTGGGGAGTCTTTAGATAGAGAAAAGGGGAAGGCTTCTCTGGGGCCAGTAGATAGGGATGCCTTGGTCCTTTGAAACAGACTTTCAGAGAGTCGGCCTTTATTTTCCTGCAGGCCCAGCATCTTCCTGCTCCCATCACCAGTGCATCAAGGATGCAGAGTAATCGCCATGTTATGTATGTGCTCAAAGACACTTCGGCACGACCGTGAGTGCCAGATGCCCTTCCATCCATACTTTATTCCTTCCTTCCCCAACCCTTCTCCCTTTGTTGACTTTCCCTTCCAAATAGTTGCTACTAGCTTGTTTCATTATTTTCCCCATCCTACAGGGCTGGCAAAGGAGCCATAATCGGCTTCCTTAAAGTTGGATACAAGAAACTCTTTGTACTGGTGAGTTACTGGAAGCTAAGAGTTCACATGCCTTGGCTTCTGAGAATAAAAGTGCTGCATGTCGCAAGATGGTAGAGATGTCTGCGTCCTAAAAGATACTTGTTTTTCTTTACCTCTTAGGATGATCGCGAGGCTCACAATGAGGTAGAACCACTTTGCATTCTGGACTTTTACATCCATGAATCACTTCAGCGTCATGGCCATGGGCGAGAACTCTTCCACTATATGTTGCAGGTATCACTTACTCTTTCACCAGTCCATCCAAAATAGAGATCAAAGGCCCTTGTGTGCTGACCCCCTCCAGAGACCCAGCCTGTGATGTTCCCATATCCTCCTACTCCCTTCCCAGGCTGCTGGGTTCCTGTTGGCATGCTCTCCCCCGACCTTCTCCTACTCTGAGTCTCCTGTTCCCTGCAGAAGGAGCGAGTTGAACCACACCAACTGGCCATTGACCGACCCTCACAGAAGCTGCTTAAGTTCCTGAATAAACATTACAACCTGGAGACCACAGTCCCACAGGTTAGAAGTTTCAGTGGGCAGATCTTCACTGAGCATTCCCATTGAATCTATTTATTTGGGGGCAAAGAAGTGACATCTTCGAAACACTTTTTATTCCCCATTGTGTAGGATTCATTTTATATAGCTAAGGTCTTCTTTTTTTTTTTTTTTTTTTTTTTTTTTTTTTTTTTTGTGGTACCGTCTCTCATTCTGCAGCTATTCACTGTCATCTATTTTAATTTTTCATGTGGTTTGTTCCGTATACCCAGTAATATGTTTTTGCCCCAAACACAGCCTGCTCATTTCACCTTCTTGTTTTTATACAGGCCTTTACTCAGTATTTATTAAGACTCAGAAAACCATATATTTCTTATCCCTTGGGAGCTTTGGCCTAATACGGAGAATATGTTTTATGTATAAGTAAATACAATATAATGTTACTAATGCTATCTGTTCATTTAGCAAATATTTATTGAGCCCTTGACTCCGTTCTGGGCGCTAGGAATACTTTACTCGACAAAACAGATAAAAGTCTTTGCATTTGTGGAGATTATATCCTAGTTGGTGAGACAAATACAATAAATGACTATCTAGTGTGATAATAAGTGCTCTGGGAGGACGAGAGCCACTAGGAAGGCCCGCGAGTACTACTGTGGGGATGGGAGTGCATGGGGTTGTAAGTTTAAATAGGATAGTCAGGGGAGACTTCACTAAGAAAGTGCCATTTGAGCAATAACTTAGAGGAAGTAAGAATAAGAGCCAGGTAATATGTGGAGAGAGGGCATCCCAGGCAGAAGGAATGGCAAGGGCAAAGTCCATGAGATAGGAATGTGCCTGAGCAAGTGAATTGGCTGATGTAGCTAGAGCACCAAGAGTGAAGGAGGAGTGTGGTAGATTAGATCAGCCAGCAGCAGAGGAGGAATAACATTTCTTATCTTACAGATTATCGTAAAGGTTTTGGGTTATGCTCTTAGTGGAAAAAGGAGTGTCATAGTAGGGGTTTGAGCAGAGGGATGATATGATCTGATTTAGCCAGACCACTTTGGCTGTTAAGAACAGCAGTAGGGAAACAAAGATAGAAGCAAATAGACTAGTTAGGAAGCAACAATCCTGATGAAAAATGGTGGTGGCTTAAACCAAGATGGTAGCACTAGAGAGGATAAAGGGTAGTCAGGTTTTAAATATTTTGAAGTTAAGTAAATAAGATTTCTTGATAGATTATCTATGGATAAATTAAGGATCATCCAAAACTCAGCCTGAGCCATTGGACAGATGAGGTCTACATAACTGAGATGATAGGTGGAGCAAATTGGGGGGGAAATGGTAGGAGTCCATATTGATTTTGTTAATCCTAGGTTGAATGGATAGTTGGGTACTTCTCGGGTTTAGAGAAGAGATTTGGAATAGAAACATCTCTGTATACACAGGGTATTGAGCAGTGAGGCAGGCTGAGGTCACTAAGGGGCGAGTATAGAGAAATGGTTCAAGGACTTGAGACCTTGAGTACTCTTTTAAGAGGTGTCATGGAGGAGGAGAAAGCACATGTGACCAAGGAGTGACTGGTGAAGTAGATGAGAATTTACTCATTTGGAGGGTGACCTGGAAAGCCAGTGAAAAGGTGTTTCTAGTATGAAGAAATGGCTTACCAAGTCAGATGCTACTGATCAGTGAGGTCAGAAGAGGCCTAAGAGGTGACCATTGTATTTAGTTCCCTGAAGCCACTGGTGATCCTAACAAGCCTTTTCAGTGCAGTAGTGGATGGAAGCCTGGATGGAGTGGGCTTTAGGAGATTGAGAAGCTAGGAAGTGGAGACAACACAAATAGGCCACTCTTTTTAAATGCTGCTGCTTTAAGGGGGCGCTTGGGTGGCTCAGTCGGTTAGGAATCAGACTCTCGATTTTGGCTCAGACCATCCTCTTGGGTTCTGGGATTGAGACCCATGTCTGTGTGGCTCCATGCTCAGTGGGGAGCCTGCTTGAGGATATTTTTCTCCCTCTCCTCTGCCCCTCCCCCTCTTGCTCTACAGGGTTGCGTACTTGCATGCTCTCTCACAAGTAAATCTTTTTTTTTAAGATTTTATTTATTCATTTGACAGAAGAGAGAGCGCGCAAGAAGGGGATAAGGGGTGCAGAGGGAGAAGCAGACTTTTTGCTGAGCTAGGAGCCCAGGACCCTGGGATCATGATCTGAACCTAAGGCAGTCGCTTAACTGACTGAGCCACCCAGGCACCCCTCAAATGAGTAATCTTTATAATAAATTGCTACTTTAAGGGGAACAAAGAAATAGAGCAGGAACTAGAGGGAAAGTGGATTAAGAGAGGGTTGATTGTTTTCAGTTGGGAGAACCAACAGCATAAGAATAACTTGCTAGAGGGGCAGCCCCGGTGGCGCAGCAGTTTAGCCTGGGCTGTGATCCTGGAGACCCGGGATCGAGTCCCACATCGGGCTTCCTGCATGGAGCCTGTTTCTCCCTCTGCCTGTGTCTCTGCCTCTCTCTCTCACTCTCTCTGAATGAATGAATAAATAAATAAATCTTTAAAAAAAAAAAAATGACTTGCTAGAGAGAAAATGTGATGATGTCAGAGTAAGTGGGGTGAATTGCTGAAGCAGTATCATTGAATGGGCAGGAGGGGTCGGGATTGGGTTGACAAGTTAGCCTTGAATTAGGAGCATGGACACTTAATCCACAGCAATATGATTTGATTGATGTGCTTACAGAGGAGGTATGAAGACATGGTGGTGAGTGCTACCCTTGAGGGTAAAGGAAGGCTTGATTTAAATTTAATCTTGAAAGTGAATATCGGGGGATCCCTGGGTGGCTCAGCAGTTTAGCGCCGCCTTCAGCCCAGGGTGTGATCCTAGAGACCCAGGATCAAGTCCCATGTCGGGCTTCCTGCACTGAGCCTGCTTCTCCCTCTGCCTCTCTCTGTCCCTGTGTCTCTGATGAATGAATAAATAAAATCTTAAAAAAAAAAAAGAAAAAGAAAAGAAAGGTGAATATCATGGGGACAGAAGTGGGCAGACTAAAATGCAGGCGCCAAACCGCTGCGCCACCCAGGGATCCCCTTTTTTGACTCTTCTTTAACATAGTGACTCCAAGGGGATCCCTGGGTGGCTCAGCAGTTTAGCGCCAGCCTTCGGCCCAGGGCATAATCCCGGAATCCCAGGATCAAGTCCCACATCAGGCTCCCTGCATGGAGCCTGCTTCTCCCTCTGCCTGTGTCTCTGCCTCTCCTTGTGTCTCTCATGAATAAATAAATAAAATCTTTAAAACAAGCAAACAAACAAAAAACATAGTGACTCCAAGGATTGTTGTGAAGGCCAAATTGAATGTGATAATATTATAAAATAATTCTAAAACAGTTATCATAGTGGAACCCTCTCCTCCAGTATGTCTTCCCTTGACAATTCTACCCATTTGAACCCTAAATCTTAGTTTTTCTCAGTATTTGTATACTTAAACCATTTGGACTTGTTAATGTGTGTGTATGTGTATATGTTGCTGTTTTGAAAGTTTGGATGGCTCTTCTTCCCTGATGTTTTGTGCACTGTCTCCATTAGCCTGGGTCCTGGGAGAAATAAAAAGTAGGGTATGAGCTTTTGATATTTGAGATAAAATGCAGTTTTAATTATCTAAAATATACAGTTCAGTGGTTTTTAGTAAATTCACAGCGTTGTGTGATTATCCCTGCCATCTAATCCCAAAACCTTTCCATCACACAAAGAGAAACCCACAACTCATTAAGCAGTCACTTCCCATACCCCTTTCCCCAGCCTTTGTCATCCAGTATCCTACTCTGTCAATTTGTTTATTCTACACATATTATATAAATGGAATCATACAGTATGTGGCCGTTGTGTTTGGCTTTTACTTACCATAATGTTTTTAGATGGTTCGCCCAAGTTGTAGCATGTATCAGTACTGCATCCCTTTTTTGGGGTGAATATTATTCCAACATATGGATATGCCACATTCTGTTTATCCATTTATCAGCTGATTCAGATTTGGTGGTTTCTGCGTTTGGCTATTATGAATAATACTGCTACGAACATTTGTGTGCAAGATTTTGTTTGTACATATCTTTTCTGTTTTCTTGGGTATATACCTAAGAGTGGAATTGCTGGGTCATATGGTGATCTTTAACTTTCTGAAGAACTGACAAGATGTTTTTCCACAATGACTACAGCATTTTACATCTTTTACCAGCAATGTACAAGTATTCCAGTTTCTCAATATCCTCACCAATATTTGTCATTTTCCTTTTTTAAAAATTATTAGCTATGCTAGTGGGTATGCACTGGTGTCTCTTTATAGTTTTGATTTGGATCTCCTTGTTGACTAATGATGTTCAGCATCTTTTCAAGTGCTGATTGGCCATTTGCATCTTCAAAGAAATGTTTATTCAAGACCTATGCTCAATTTTGTTGTTTTTTTTTTTTAAGTAGACTCCACACCCAGCGTGGAGCCCAACAAGGGGCTTTGAACTTACAACCCTGAGATTAAGACCTGAGCTGAGATCAAGAGTCAGACACTTAACCTGACTGAGTCCCACAGGCACCCTCCTTATGCTTACTTATATATATTTTTTTTAAGATTTTAACTTCTTTATTCATGAGAGACACAAGGAGAAGGGAAGAGACACAGGCAGAGGGAGAAGCAGGCTCCCCGTGGGGAGGCTGATGTGGGACTCAATACCCCAGGACCCTGAGATCATGACCCGAGTTGAAGGCAGATGCTTAACCACTGAGACACCCAGGCATCCCTTTATGCTTATTTTTAAATTGTGTTCCTTGTTCTTGAGTTGTAAGTGTTCTTTATATATTCTAGATATAACACTTTTATCAGATGTATGAATTGCAAGTATTTTTTCCTATTCTGTGGCTTTTTCATTTTCTTGATCGTGTCTTTGGAAGTGCAAAAGTTGGGATCCCTGGGTGGCGCAGCAGTTTGGCGCCTGCCTTTGGCCCAGGGCGCGATCCTGGAGACCCTGGATCGAATCCCACGTCAGGCTCCCAGTGCATGGAGCCTGCTTCTCCCTCTGCCTGTGTCTCTGCCTCTCTCTCTTTCTCTCTCTCTCTGTGACTATCATAAATAAATAAAAATTAAAAAAAATAAAATCTTAAAAAAAAAAAGGAAGTGCAAAAGTTTTTGCTTTTGATGAAGTCCAATTTACTTTTTTCTTTTGTTGCTTGTGCTTTGGTGTTATATTTAAGAAGCAATTTCCTAATCCAAATCATGAAGATTTCCCCCTATGTTTCTTTCTTTTGGATAGGTGGGGGCAGAGGGAGAGAATCTTAAGCAGACTCTGAGCTGAGCACAGAGCCTGATGCAGGTCTCAATCTCACGACCCTGAGATCATGACCTGAGCTGAAACCAAGAGTCCGACGTTCATCTGACTGAAGCACCCAGGTGCCCCCCTCCATGTTTCCTTCTAAGAGTTTCATATTTCTAGCTCTTGACAGTTAGATCTTTGGGGTGCCTGGCTGGCTCAATCCAAAGAACATGTGGCTCTTGATCCTCCAGGTCGTGAGTTTGAGCCCCGTGTTGGATGCAGAGATTACTTAAATAAACTTTAAAAAAAATTTTTTTAAACCCAAAACATTTAGGGTCTTTGACCCAGTTGAAGTTATTTTTGTCTGATGTGAGGCAGAGGTCCATGCTCATTATCTTGCATGTAAACATTCAGTTGTCCAAGCACCATTTGTTAAAGAAGGTGTTTTCCCCCATTAAATCGTATTGGCATTATTGTTGAAAATTAACCATAGATATGTGGGTTTACTTCTGGACTCTATTCATGCCATTGGTGTTTATGTCTATCTTTAAGCCTCTTCCATACCATTTTCATTAACCTACTCTGTAAGTAAGGTTTGAAATCAGGAGGTATGACTCCTCCGAGATTGTTTTGGCTGTTTGAGGTCCTTTATAATTCCATATCAACTTTTAGGATCAGCTTATCAGGATCTGAGTTTTTGATTAAGTCTGTCAACAAGGACAGGAAGGCTGGCTTTTGTTCTCCCACTGTAGTTTTTTTAGGACCAGGTTCTGTCCCTAGGTGGTGAATGGCTGAATGGATAACTATTTCACTTCTTTCATTTTATAGGTCAACAACTTTGTGATCTTCGAAGGCTTCTTTGCCCATCAGCATCGTAAGTTTTGTCACCTTGTGTGTGGGCCAAGTAGCTGGGGTGACGGGAAGGAAAGAGGTGGATTCTTGATGCCACTGGCCCCCTCACTGAGGGGCACCACCACTTCCTTCCTCACAGGGCCCCCTGCTCCCTCCCTGAGGGCATCTCGACACTCTCGTGCTGCTGCGGTTGATCCTACACCCCCTGGTAAAGCTGCAGTGAGTGGGTGGAATTGTAGGGCCATGGTGGCTAGTTCCTCTGGAGGCCACAGGGAGCACAGTGCGATTGTGGTCAGTTTAGGAGAATTCTCTGGCAGTCATTACCCATCTGCCTTTGCTCTCATGACTTAGTACATCTTAGGCTTGTCAGAACTTTTAACTAAGCAAGCTCATTGGGAGCCTGTTTGATGATCGATATTCGTAGAGTCTCTTGTCGCTGCAGGTCCATTACAAGAGACCAGAGTCACATTTCTTGGCGGACCCCTTGGGTTTCCGTCCGTCATTGAGGGACAGACAAGTGCAATCAGCCCTTCTATTTCTAGTCACAGAATAGTGACACACGTGGTCCAAAGTTGAAATAGTTTTAGAAAATATGCTCACATTGTACACTATTTCCAACCAAATAATG
Organism: Canis lupus baileyi; assembly: GCF_048164855.1. Classification (NCBI taxonomy): domain Eukaryota; kingdom Metazoa; phylum Chordata; class Mammalia; order Carnivora; family Canidae; genus Canis; species Canis lupus. The sequence continues at coordinate 72,134,866 of NC_132844.1, read as the reverse complement.
AAATTGATCTGAAGAAACTAACCGAGGAGGTGCTGAGATGTCGTGCAGGCTCCCCATTCCATCCTCATACACACACACTCCCTATGGGAGTCTGAGAGCCACTCCTTCCTCACTGCCTCCCACAGATAGAGAAAGCACAGTGTGCACAGTTGTGCTCCCTCGCTGAGCTGGCTCTGTGGCTAGCTCTCCCCTCCTCTGTGGCCAGGAAGGGGAGTAGCCACCCCCAGAGAACAATCTGTTACATCCATTAGCTTTGCCCAGTGCCAGGCACTGGGAGGCAGCTCATGTCCATGACTGGCTTTGCCTGCCAAGGCTGCCCCCATCCAGCTCCTGCTGCCTACAGGCTATGAGAGGGAGCGAGACCCACGAGACCGGTGAGGTCCACAGGGGAGCGGGGACCAGGGGAAAGCTTAAATGGGATTTGCTGAGAAGTCTCTCGTTTGCCACACACAAAAGAGAACCTCTTGAGCGGGAAAAGGAGGGAACAACTAGAAAAGGGAGGGGACAGGAAGCAGGGCTTTGGATAATATGTTTGCCTTCCATTTACTCTAACTCTAAATGTCTTTGTTTTGTCAAATGTTTTTCTTATTAAAACTTCAATCTTGTCCTATTTTTGCACCGAAGGGCGAGGTTCTGCCCTACCCCAGCCCCCTCCCCAATCTCTCCAGAGCAATTCCTAATTAACCAAGGACTTTGTCCATCTCATCCAGAGGGACCTGGGGTCCTCGTTGGCCCGGCAGGGACCATTGCACTGCCCCAGGATCCCAGGGGGGCCTGACAGCACCCACCAACAGTAAGAGCTTGTCTCCTTAGCCACCCTTCTCCTGCATCTCCCAAGCCCCAGAGTCTCCCCCTGAACTTCCCCAACTCTGCATTTGGCCTACTCCTTCTGGCTCCCCTCAAGTGCTCCAGCATCTCCCCTGAACTCCCTCTTGGTGTGAAGGCATTGCCGCAGCTGCTTCTGTGATAGAGCTGACCTCTGTCCTTCCCCAGGAGGAACTGTGGTGTCAGGAAGCAGAGGTCTGGGGTCAAGGAGGTGGTGGTGGGAGGAAGGGTGCAAAGTATGTCTCCTGATGCTTACCTGTGTGTGTCCTCTGCACTGCCAGCTCCAGCAAGAAAGCTGCCACCCAAGAGAGCAGAGGGAGACATTAAGCCATATTCCTCTAGTGACCGAGAATGTAAGACTGGGGTAGGGTGGCTGTTGGGCTTGGGGGCCGTTACCCAGAAGGATTGGTTCTCTCTAAAGGCTCTGGTTTCTCTTTTTTTCTACCCAAATCTTTGCTATCTCTTCTCTCTCCTTTTCCTTTCTCCGTCTTGCTCTGTATATTCCCTCCTGCCAGTTCTGAAGGTAGCTGTGGAGCCTCCTTGGCCCCTGAACAGAGCCCCTCGCCGAGCTACGCCTCCAGCCCACCCACCCCCTCGCTCCAGCAGCCTGGGAAGCTCCCCAGAGCGGGGTCCCCTCCGCCCCTTTGTGCCAGAGCAGGACTTGCTGCGTTCCCTGCGCCTCTGCCCCCCACACCCTACTGCTCGCCTTCTGCTTGCTACTGATCCTGGGGGCAGCCCAGCCCAACGTCGCCGCACCAGGTAAGAAGAGCTGGAGGGTCAGGGAGCCTCAGAACTGTGTCAAAGAGGGTGTTAGCAATGGCAAAGGGCAGTGTGAGTCTACCATAGAGGAGAAGTGATAGGACAGGCGGATTGGAGAGTCCCGGAACCTTTTGAGAAGAATATATTGGACCAGATTTTGGGAGCTGGAAATAAAGTACATGAAGGAGTAGAATAGTATTTTATATGGAGTGTAGGAGGGACTCTGGTTTTTAAAGCAAGAGATGGGAGGAAGGCTAGGAAGTACAGATCCATTGGGTGGGGAGAACAGTCTCCAATTGGGGAGGTCTTGGTTCAGTACTTACTGGTGAGCTGTGGGGTCTCTGGCAGTTCGGGGAACCCTGGCCTCTTGTCAGTGCTTTGTATAGCAGGGCCTGTCCTAGCGGAGTGGGCACCTCCTTGATTTCTCTCCCTAGCTCTCTCTTCACCTCTGACTTCTCTTTTGTGTTTTTCTCTCTCCCCTTATCCCTCTCCCTTCCCGTCCATAACACCCTTCCCCAGCTCCCTTCCCCGCTCAGAGGAGAGTCGATACTGACAGTTAGTGGCCCCCTCCCTGGACACCTGGGCCAGGCAGAGTCCCCTCTCCCTGAGAACCCCAGATTCACTCTTCCATTATAGTCCCAGGTTCCAGGGGAACCTGACAGAGCTTGTAGGATTCCCTTTTCCTCTTTCTTGGGCAAAGGTGTTGTCAGGGTCCCAGATGGCTTAGTACGTTGTAGCTCTTCTTCCTGTAGAAACCACGCTTCCTTTCCTAAGTGGGCTCTGCACACTCCCACAGACAGGAGCCTGACTCGCTGCCAGATCCCTTGGTTGGGTGGCTCATACTAATTATCCAGAGAAGCACACTCTTGCTTACTGTTAGACTCCAGAATACACTGGAAGGCCCAAGGGCCTCCTCTTCCAGGGAAACCCATAAGGAGTCTTGTCCATGGAAAAATCCCACGGTCCTTCTACAGTGTTCCTGCTGGCTCTCACTGCTTTGTGCTGCCTCCCACACTTAACCTTCGAGGCCTGCAGAAGCTGACCAATGAGCTTTGCCTCAGAGCTGTTCAGTGATAAAGGACAGGGTCTTACCAGCTCCCCAAAGGGATCCACTCAACATTGCCAAACTCTTACTCTCATGTTTTGCATATGTGTCTGGGAACCCCCAAGCTGATGTCTGCTTTGGGGCTCTAAAGACTCCGCACACTTCTAAAGATACCACTACTTCCCCCAGCTCCAGATTCTGTGAGGGAGTTCGTTTCTTGGCAGTGGACCCACCGAGTACCCTGGGGTCACTCTTAACCATGTTCAGGAGACAAGCCCTGAGTCTCAAGTATCTGTTAGCTCCCAGGAACCCACCCCTCTTGCATACACCTCTCCCCATAGCTAGATGGTATTTTCCAGTCTTGTGAGATTATCTTGAGGTAATGGGAGAATTCTTCCTCTATTCCTTTCCTCTATACCAAGAACCTTCCCTGCTCCATACCCAGGGTGTGGAATACCCTTCCCCCTCCCTACTCCTTGAATGTGTGGTAGTTCAGGTACCCTCAGTGTTCCCCCATCCCAGTACTTGGGAGCAGGATCTCCCTCTCTCTCAACTCCTTTTCCTTCTCTTTTTTCAGTGTTGTCTGAATACAGTGTGCATTCTTTTGTGTTTTTTAAATGGACATTTTCAATGAAAAAAAAATCAAAAAAATCCTAAACTTCAGGTCTCAGCCTCGTTTGTGTGTCACCTGTTCTTTTCCTGGGATCCCTGGACCTGTCTCTATTCTCTTCCTTACCATTGTGATCTGCTGGATGTTCTGCAGATTCTGTCTCCTATCATATAGTCACTGGATACCTCAGCTTCTAGATCTACACCCCCATTCCCTCCAGAAACCTCCAGTTCTCCCCCAGTGACTTCTGCCCTTTAGCCTCGGCCAGCCATTGCCAAAATATCAAGATCTACCAACATCCCTGGGATCCACTCATTGCCTGAATTCCTCTTCCCGTTCTGATTTCCTGCCCTTTCCCCCAGCCTTGGACCTCTCCCAAGACAATTCCTTTTCCTCCTGAATTCAGCCTGGTCACTCCCTACTTCCCTCTGGTCTGCCGTGTCCTGTAACTAAAGTCATCAGGTTTTCTAAACCAAACACCAAGGCACCTAGTCCAACAAATTTTTTTGCCTATATAGGAGTCTGGTTTTCTGACATAACTTCGATCACATTTAGCCTTACTTTTTTTTTTTTTTTAAAGATTGTATTTATTCATGAGAGACACAGGCAGGTGGAGAAGCAGACAGGCTCCCTGTGGGGAGCCCGATGAGGGACTCGATCCCAGGGCCCAAGGAGCATGACCTGAGCCAGAGGCTGACATTCAACCACTGAGCCACCCAGGTGCCCCCGTTTAGCCTTACTTTTAACACAGTACCTCAACTAGAACTAATACCAACAAACCAGGACTGCTCCAGAAAATCTTGGGGTATAAAATGAGCTCCCTCCCCTTTTCTGAGGCACAGCTTACATTAAAAGTAGTTATTTACCCTTCTCTCTCTCCTGTACTATTTCTTCCATTCCTCTCCTCTGATTCCTCCATACCCACTCATCTTTGTTCCTATGGCCTCTACCCCATCATCTCCCATTGTTTCTACAGGGGGGCTCCCCCAGGGCTGGTAGCCCAAAGCTGCTGCTACAGCCGCCATGGGGGGTTGAGTTCCTCATCCCCCAATATAGGTAAGTATTCTTCCCTCCTGCTCAAAAAGGGTACGCCACATTCACTACCTACTCCAGCCTTCCCATGCACATGCCTGGTGTTTCCATAGGCCACCAGGAATCGAAGCAGGGGGAACAGGAAACAGAGAATAGGTGAGGTCCGAGCCCCTCCTCTGCCAGCCTCCCACCATCTCTGACTCCTTTTCCTAACATCTCTCAGCTACTTTCCCCACTGAACACCAGCTCTTCCCACAAATTGTTCTACCTAACATCCTAAAACCCTCTTTCCCCGTGGGTTCGTGCTTACCTTTAGCACGATCTGAGGGGGTTTCAAATTTGTACCTAGCACTAATGGTTTCAGCCCACAGTCCATCTTAAGCCCTACTCTACATCAGGACCAGACCTTGAAGAGTCCTCTGCACTGCTACTCTAGTAGCCCCATTACCCACTGTTCATCTCCCTCCCGCCTACTAGGTCTGCCGGCCAGGAGCAGGGCTTGTCCCAGGCTGGGTCTGGGGAGGAAGCCACGCACCCTGTTCCCCGAGAGACCCAGTCCTGGACAATGGGTGGGGACATACTCAACGCCAGGTTCATTCGAAACTTGCAGGACCGCCGCAGCACCAGGCCTTGGTGACCACAGCCCGCCCCCCCACACACACACACCTTCAAAGTCAGTATTTTCACTACAGGAGGTAGCCCAAGCCGTTCCTCCAAATGGATGTATTCCTTCTAACTTCCTTCCTTCCTTCCATGGGCTAATCAATGCCAAGTCATTTGTATTTTATTTTATTTTTAACAGAATAATAAAAGTATTTATTTTTATCACGAGAGCTGCTGGAAAAGCGTATTGTCATGATTTCAATCCGGTCACTCGCTTCCCGGAGTACCCGCTTCCGGTCCGTTAGGCCCCAGCTTGGTGCGTGAGCAGCGCCAGCGAGGCGGCCGTGTGCGCCAGGACGTTGGTCTACTGCGCAAGCGCTGTGAGGCAGCCGCCACAGCCGGCGAGCGCAGGCGCACTCACTGCGGACGGAGGCCCTCGCCGCCTCTGGAGCCCGCTGCAGTGCGCAAGCGCGCACCATCTCCGTTTCCCTCCCTTCAGCCCCTCCACCCCCCCTTCCCCTTCAAGAAGCCGGCTCCGGGGCGCGGTCAACCCTGTGAGGAGGCCAGAGGCCGGACACCGGAGGCGCAGTCTCCGCTCCCGGAAGATCATGTACCAGCCCACCCGGGGGGCGGCCCGGCGTCTCGGCCCCTGCCTCCGTGCCTACCAGGCTCGACCCCAGGTGAGGGCAGAGAGGGAGGGGAGGGGAGGGGAGGGGAGGGGAGGGGAGGGGAGGGGACCCTCCTCAGAGCCGGCGCGGGGGGCGGAGCGTGCGCCTCGTCCGCGCAGGCGCAGCAGCGTCCTGCTGCCGCTTTTCGCCTGTGCTGGGCGGCGCGGGAGGGGCGCGGGGTCGCTGGCGGGGACCCGAAGGCTGCGCAGCCAGCCGTGGGGTGCACGGGATGTGGGTTTTCCCGGGTCTGGGCGGCGGGACGCGACTGCATTTCGCCCGCGTTCCCGCGGTTACCTGGCCCCGGAGGTGACTTGAAGGACAAGGGGCGGAGAGGTTCGCAGCCTGACCGCGGAGCCGCCCCGGAATTCTCAGGGCCGGACCAGACAGACGAGTGGGCCGCGAGTCTTCCATTGGGATAGCCGTCGCCCGGGAAGGCTGGCCTGGGGGTGGCCGAAGATTCGCTCCCGCCGAGGCCCGGCGGGCACAGGGGCCACGCCCCCCGCGTTGGCTGCCCTCGGGCGCCCAGGTGCGCGCGTGCGGGCCAGCCTCCCCGGAAGTGGGACCCCCAGGGGCCCTTGAGGGAGCAAGGACTCGTCTAGGCCCGACTGTAGGTGACCTCCCGCGCATCGCACTTCCAACCTTCCCTGCCTCTAACGGTCTCCTAGGCGTGTGTGTCGTTAGAGGGGCCCGAAACGATCGTAGCCTGCATGTACGTACCACTTTATAGACGACGAAATTTTATCTACGTTTATCATGTCGTATAGTTCTCGTAATAACTCAGTATGGCTGCATCGTCTTCGTTTTAGAAGAGATAAGCAAAAAAAAAAAAAAGAAGAAGAAGAAGAGATAAGCATAGGGCATGAGGGTGCCCAAGATGTCACAGTGGAATCGGAGCTCAGAGAAATGCCTCCTGCGTACAGTTGGATGTTTTTTCTCTATCGCACACTCCATGCTGAAGTTGTTACAGGCTACGTGATTTCATCCACAGTACACTAAAGCCTGTTGCTTGTTCATTTTTCAAAATACGTATTAGGATTCTTTCTGTAAGAGAATCGGAACTGCCCCCAAACAGTGTTGGGATCTTAAACAATGTAAAGGTCTACTAACGTTTTGGGGAACTACTTGAACCTATGTCATAGGAAACTCTTTTCCTCCTGTTTTCAGTAGAGATGAAGATGAATTCATCCCATTTTCCTCTAATTTCATCTCTTGTCAGGAGGAGCAGGTGGGATTAGAAACACATCAATGAAGGGAGTTTAGATGAGGGGGACATCAGGCAGCTAGATTCTTATCTTTTTCCCTTTTATTTTTCCCCTTAGGACCAGCTGTCTCCACGGGCTTTACCATTCCCACCCCTCTGGCCCCACTCCACAACAACTTCTCCATCTTCTCTTGTCTGGTCTCTACCGCCCCCACTCTCTCCCATTTGGCTGCTTCCTGGAGCTCCCCCACTACCTCTCCCTCAGATCCAGGCTTTCAGCTCACCATGGGTGGTTCTCCCTCCAGGAAAGGGGGAGGAGGGACCAGGACCTGAAATGCATAGTGGCTGCCTGGATGGGCTTAGGAGCCTATTTGAGGGACCTCCCTGCCCCTGTCCTGGGGCTTTGATACCTTTCCAAGCCCCTGGGACCGCTCGCCCTTCCCCTGCCACTCCATCAGGAGATCCGAGTATGGAGGAGCACCTGGCTGTCATGTATGAGAGACTCAGGCAAGAGGTAAGTCAGCTTGAAAGTGGCCTTCATCCACATTGAGAAGGGATGTAGGTAATACTTGGAAATAGAGTGTTAGTCAACTGGGTTTTCTTGGAATTACGAGGTAAGGATATATATATATGTTATAAACATTTCCTAAGGAAAAGATGTTCTTCAGTTTGGATTTAAGGGAAGTTAAACATGGGATGAGATGACCTTTTACTCAGAGGAGAGTAAAGAAGCATCAAAAAGAGAAAACTGAGAAGTAGCATCATCTTTTCTTTCCTACTGGGGCTGATGCCTTCTTCTTCCACCTAGCTTCCCAATCTCTTCCTTCACTCCCACGACTATACTCTCTACTCATCAGATGTGGAATTCATCAATGAGATCCTGAACATCCGTACCAAGTGAGAATCCAGGCACTGGTAGGGCCTCGGGGAGGAAAAGCACCCTGTGTTTTCTACTTGATCTTTTTCATTGACCAGAGAAGGTCCTGCCACTTCTCACAACTGTTTCCCATTCCCCAGAGGCCAGTTTGGTTTTCAGATTATGCCATCATGAGCAATCTTTCCCATCTCTTTCTAGGGGCCGGATGTGGTACATTCTGTCACTGACCCTCTGCCGCTTCCTGGCCTGGAACTATTTTGCACAGCTTCGGTTGGAGGTTCTGCAGCTGACCCGCCACCCAGAGAATTGGACCCTGCAAGCCCGCTGGCGGCTTGTGGGGCTGCCCATCCACCTGCTCTTTTTGCGTTTCTACAAGCGGGACAAGGAAGAGCTTTATCGGTAAGACAAGTGAGAAAAGATCCAGTTTCCTAATTTTATTACCTTTAGGGCTCCGGTCTGTCTGGTCTTCCAGAGAGTCCTTGATCAACCCTGACTTTGGCCTTTTTGAGGACAGGGATTTTGTTTTCATATACTTTAATATGGGAGAAATCAAGACTTTGTGTTAGGAAACCTCTAGACCAATTTTTTTTTTTTTTTTTTTTTTTTAAAGGGGGGTAGCCCAGGTGGCTCAGCAGTGTAGTGCCGCTTTCAGCCCAGGATGTGATCCTGGAGACCTGGGATCGAGTCCCACATCGGGTTCCCTGCATGGAGCCTGTTTCTCCCTCTGCCTGTGTCTCTGCCTCTCTCTCTCTCAATGTGTCTCTTATGAATAAATAAAATCTTAAAAAAAAAAAAAAAAAAAGGAAACCTCTAGACTCAGTTTATTTGTGTACGTTATATGGCACATAGTAATCATTCAAGTATTTACTGAAAAAATGAAGAATCCCGTCTAATAAGTTGAGCCTCACAACCTTAGGTGAGTATTTCATAAAATTTCTGGCATGGAAGAGAATCCCAGGAAATTGTTAGGCTCAGCCCAAACCAGTGGTTCTCAGACTTTGCAGCATGATGATGTCATCTAAGGATCTTCAAAAAATACTGGTGCCAGACATTCTGATTTGAGTGGGATGGGGTGCAGCCTGGTCATCAGGATTCGAGTTCTCCAGATGATCTAATATGTAGCAAAATTTAGGAAGTACTGGTTTAAACAGATGCTTGAATTAAACTTTGGAACCCTCAGTCAGACTCTCTTTTTCCCTTACACCAGGACCTATGATGCCTATTCCACCTTCTACCTGAATTCCAACGGCCTCATTTGTCGCCATCGCTTAGACAAAGTGAGTCCTTAGGCTGGGTAGGGATGGTGTGAAGGGGGCAGAACATTCCATCAGCTGGCATTAACCTTTGTTCCTGCAGCTGATGCCTTCACACTCAGCCCCAACGCCTGTGAAGAAGCTGCTAGTGGGAGCCCTGGTGGCTCTGGGACTGTCAGAGCCAGAACCCAACTTACACCTCTGTTCCAAGACCTGATCCAGGAACTGGAGTGGAGGCAGCACTGAAGACTTTGCTATGTACGCACAAGAGGAGGAGATGGAGGTGGCCTAGAATCTCAGGAGCCAGCTTCCTCTCTTCTTTTGCTCTCCTTTTTTGCCATCTCATGCTGTGTAAAGCTGCTGTGTAATTTAAGTTGTAAATAATAAAGTCTTAAGTGAATATATGAGAATTTCCGTGTCACATTCTCTGTATCTCAAAAGTTCCCATAAGCTTAGGGCACCTCGCTGGCTTAGTAGAGCATATGACTCGATCTCAGGGTTGTGAGTTCAAGCTCCATGCTGGGCGTGGAGCCTACTTAAGATAAAAAATTCTCTCAAATAAAATCTTTAAAAATAATAAAAGTTACCCCAAGCTTTATTCCAAAAGTAGATATTAAATAACGTACAGAAGGAAAAGGAGCTGATGTTGAGTTCGGCTTGCCTCCCCTTCTCTTTATCCTAGCTCTTCCCGTGTCTTGCCTATTTTTTTGGGCATTTTCTTAGAATGGGGATCTTCTAGCTCCTTGGCTTTATAATAATGAGGAGCCACCTCCAGAAGCCAACTGCTTTCAATCTCCAATACCTACAAGAGGAGAGAAAAAAATCAGTAGGGTTCACCTTTTTCCAACTTGCACAGTAATGTATGTGTGATCAAAAAGTTTCTTCTGGGGCACCTGCATGGTTCAGATAAGCATCTGTCTCCAGCTCAGGTCATGATCCCAGGGTACTGGGATCAGGTCTCACATCAGACTGCTCAGCGGACAGTCTGCTTCTCCCTCTCCTTCTGCCCCTCCCCACTGTGTGCTCGCTCGCTCTCTCAAATAAGTAAAATCTTAAAAAGTTTCTTCTACCTTCAACTGTAGGACTAGGGTAAAGGTGCCAGGCTCTAATACTCTATACCTCAAGGTCAGACACACCTCTACAAGTCCTTCAGGATTCCCAATAAACTATCCCTAAAAAACCTAATCATAAAGACTGTAAAGTACACTCAGGACAGAGACCACTTCTGCTTTGTTCACCATTCTCACCCCAGTATCCTTAACACTTGAGACAATAGGCATTCAAATACTCCCTGAATGAGTATGCAGTTCTTGGATCTTAGTAGATGCTGACACATCTGACAGAAACCACGCCTTTCTATTTTATCCTACCTTAAATTAATGTTTTCCTGTTTCTCAGCTAGTCTCAGCAAATTGAATCTTGCTAGTATCCTACCTCCCCACACATCCTCACTTTCCTGGGCAAAGGAAGGTCCCCTCACCTGTCTCATGAACTCCTTGGTGGTCAAGACAAGTTCATGGTAGAGTAACCAGCGTGGCTGTTCCTCAAAGAGGGAGGAGTTGGGGTGAATGAACACTGTCTGCTGCTGTTTGACTGTGCGATAGCCACTACGAGTCAACCGGGCCGTGTGGTAAAAGTAACCAGCTGTGATGGCCTGAGGGGCAGACAGGAGAGAAAGTCAACCGGAAAAGCCACACATCTGGGGACCCTAAGCACTCACTACCTTTTTTAGGTCAGGCCCTCGGAGAACTAGAAAGGTAAGGAATGCATGAAGAACCCACTGAGAAGGCACCTTCAGTGGTCTGGGGAAGAAAGCACGGAAGAGCACACTCTCCAGAGGAAGAGGCCTAGCCTCAGGCTGGAGGGACTGCTACAGGCACCCAGAGCAGCTCCCTCTGGAGATTGAGGGCGTGGGAGGAACAGCAGCAGACTAAAGAAATGCTGACCTTGCGTACACGGATATAGTCCCCCTGGCAAGAGCTGAGACCAACTTCTACGCGTTCCAAGAGCCCCTCCAGCTGTTCTCGCACATCCCGGGCTCGGCGCATTGATCTGAACTGTACGAAGTTCTCATAGCACCACTGAGAAGAGTAGCCACTCTCAGCCCACTGTGAAGATGGTTAAAAAGGGGGGAGGTTAAGTACATAGCAAAGCCAGAGTCCCCTGTGCCTCCCTCAGTCCCATCACCTAAGCCCAGTGACCTGAGTATAGACGTTCAGCAGAACCAGGTGGTCTCCACCAGGGAGGAAAAAGTTGACACGGGCGTTGTCAGCATGAACTACCTTGTCCTTGGGTCGGTAGAAGATAGAGTTATTAACAGACAGCATGGCAGCCACTGTCAGAATCTCTTCCGAACAGCTATACCTGGGGCAGGAAGACCAAAGCACAAGGTTCAAAGGAAGACACACAGGTACACAGGGTGGGGTAAGCGACCATTCTATGGACATGTGTCTTCACATGGAGACTGCCGGGTGGGGTAAGGGCTACAAGTCAGAGTGGATGGATTTGGTGGTGGTGCTGGCCATGGGGTGTTGAGGAGGTGGGCTGCAGACGTAACAGTGGCAGAGGAGGGCCCTCCACGGAACTGGGGGCAGGAGGGCACTGGGGACCTCTGAGGGTAGGAAGGACTTCTGCGGCAGGAAGGTGTGGAGTAAGGGCGTCAGGGAAGACAGCACTTCAAGTTCATGTAATGACCTCTGACCTCAACCATGGCAGAGGAATGGCATTTAAAGGTGGTCCCTCCATAACCACATCTCAATGTTACAACCCCAAACCTCAGGAATGAGACTCTCCAGACCAGTCCACACACAGCGCTCTCCCCACAGGTGCTGAGTCTTCCATACCAATTTACACCCCCAAATTCTGTTTGTCAATCTTACCCATTTGATAAATGTCTTATTGCCCTTGTGAGCCTCCAAAGGCGCAGAAAAGAGTTTTCTAATAATTTATTTGTTAAAGAATACCACAGCAGAGAGAGAAAGGAAAAAGAGCAAGGTCACAAAGATGGCCCAGAGATGGGAGGAGGCACAGCCAGTTCGTGTGCTGGTGCTGGGGGCCTAGCCAGGGTGGCAGGTATGGGGTAGGGTAGGAGCACAGTGCTTACTTCTCAGAGGCCAAGATCATTTTAGATAGCATGGGATCCACCGGTAGCTCTGCCATCTTTCGACCAGACTAAGGAGAGGAAAAAGAGTTGAGGCCAGTCCTCCCTCTGGTGCCCCTCCAGCACCCAAGAGCTCACCCCAACTGCTTCATCGTGCCCCAGACCATGCTGCCATCCCACCTCACCGTGGTGAGCTCCCCAAGGTGGTTGAGGGCTCCCAGAGCATACAGCTGCTCCAAAGCCAGCAGCAGGGTCTCATATGGTGGAGGGTCCAGGAAATCAAAGTGCATTAGGTCATGGATCCCTGAAGAAAGATATGAGGGGTAGAAGAGATTCTCTGCAGGGATCTGTGACTCTAGCCCCACCTCCCTCTCTCTCAGGACTGGGCGAACCCAATAACCTAAGCTCTTGAGCAGCAACACAACATTGCCCAGGCTGGTCCTCTGGATCTCAGGCACTGTGGTTTCCTCCAGCTCATGCTGGTAGGCCCAGGCAGTATACAGGCGGAAGCACTTCCCAGCAGCCACCCGACCCGCCCGACCAGCTCGTTGATTGGCTGAGGCCTGGAAAGAAAGGAGAGGTAGGCTGGCTGACAACTGGTGAGGAGAAAAAGGAAGCGCAATATTTATGCAAGAAACCTGAGAAGACGTAGGCTGCTTATTCCGGTCCTCTAAGAGGCCCCCCACAGCCTCCTGAGTCGAACCTTCCCCACAGAGACACTGCTGAGAGTACAAGCAGGCTGACCTTGCTGCAGGGTGTGACAGTGAGGGATTCCATGCCTGTGCGAGGGTTGTAGCTCTTCTGCTTACAGAACCCTGGATCCAGCACATAAATGATGCCTTCAATGGTGAGTGACGTCTCAGCGATGTTTGTTGCCACAACCACCTGAGTGAGAGGATGTAGTCACCCGGAGACCTCACCCACCAAGTTCCCTAGAAAGAGTAATCCTGAAGACTTGAGTAAAGAAGCAGGCACAGATAAGGGACAGGAGCAAAGAGGATTATTGCCTAATGTCAGAAGACAGGGACAAGGCCAGGAAGGGTTCAAGGAGAGAAGGAATGAAAAGAGACATAAGGGAATCCCTGGGTGGCTCAGCGGTTTAGCACCTGCCTTCAGCCCAGGGCATGACCCTGGAGACCCATGATCGAGGCCCACATTGGGCTTCCTGCATGGAGCCTGCTTCTCCCTCTGCCTGTGTCTCTCATGAATAAATAAATTTAAAAAAATAAAAATCTTAAAAAAAAAGAAAGAAAGAAAGAAAAAAAGAGACATAAGGCGGAAAGGAAATGGGAGGAGTTAAATTTTTTTTTTTAGAGATGGGAGAGGGAGTCCAGGTCCCTGCCTCCATCTTTCCCACTACCACTTTCACAATCTTCCTCAGCTAGGACTTCCTTCAATAGCCTCCTCATGTGTCTCCCTGCCTCTACTCCAAGTCCTGCTTACCTGGCATTCTTCTGGCACCCAGATTGTCCTTTAAAAATGTAAACCTGTCACATCACTAACACCATCCGTTGATGGCTTCCCATCCTACTGGAGAATTATATCCAAGCCCCTTAAGTCTCCAAGTGCTCTACCTTTCTGATCTCATCTCCAAGGACTACAGGCTCCGTCGTTCCACTCCTGCACAGTTGCTCCCTGGCTGGTCTGAGCACACTCCTCACTCGGGTCCTTTGCATGAGTGCCTTCCTTTGCTGGACACACTCCCTTCCCAGCTATCAGCCTGGCTCCCTCCCTCACTGGGTTCAGGCCTCAGCTTCCCTTTCACCTTCCCATACCCCAAGGAAACTACCTTCCTGACATTGCTCACTCCCAGCCTCCCTGGAGTCAGTCTCCTTTTCCCCCATGTTGGGCTATATCTCTCCACAGCATTGGTCACAAATCAGCATCAGGCATCTACGCGTCCACTGTCTCCTAATTTAAGTTAGACTGTCGGCTGTGAGGCTAGGGACTTTGTTCTGTTCATCACTGTATCTTCATGCCCAAGAAGAGTATCTGGCACATGGCAGGAGCTTGTTATACATTTGTTGGATGGAAGTTACGTCTTTGCTCAAAACCCAATCATCTAAAGTCAAAATGCTTCCAACTGCTATCAAAGGCCTTCCCTAATCTCAGTCCAGAATTGTTTTCACCACATGAACCTTCCCCTCAGCCTTTTGGATTACATTCTGACTTAAACATACCTTAAGCCTTACTCTGGTATTACCTACCTTTTTTTCCCTAAAGATCCAAATCAAATCCCACCTTTTGGCACCCTGAGGACTTCCCTTCTCCTCTGCATCTCCACATACTTACTAACTGGATCAAATATTTGCTGAATTCACCCTCTCTCTCCAGCTCTGGAGGCTAGGGATTGACTACAACTAAGCCTTGCAGCTGCAGCAGTGCCCAGGACATAGCCTGCATAGGGCAGGCACACACCCTCTTTTTCACTATTTGTGTGAACTATAGGGGTGAAGAATGTGGGCGTCTCCAACTGACCTTTCGTGCCCCCGGGGGTGTGGGCTGGAAGATACGGGCCTGCATGTCAGAAGGCAGGTTGGCATAAATGGGTAACACCAAGAGCTCCCGGATTTTGGAGCCCAGGCGGCGGCAGCGATCTTGGAGCATCTCACAGGCAGCCTCAATCTCCTCCTGGATTTGGGATGGGGAGAGCAGTACAGGTCCCAGAGTGACAGAAGGCCCACCTGCCAGCTCTGTTTTCCCCTGGGATACACACCTCATTGTCCCTTGCCCCATGTCTCACACCTGTCCTGTCAGGAACACCAGGATATCCCCAGGGGGCTGGGTCACATGGATCTGCAGCACAGACACCACACAAGCTTCTAGGTAGTCAGCCTCTGGAGCCTGGGGGTGAGGAGGAGAGGGTCACAGGAAGGCCATCTGTTCAAGAAACTTCCTCTTCTCCCAGCTCAATAATCAGTTTATCCCAGTTCTTCTTCAGACTCTCCATTTCCCCTTCCCTCCTTGGGACTACCTTCTCCAAAGGCCCAAGCTTTTCAGCCTCGCACTTCAGCCCATCCTCCCTGAGGGGAGCACCTTGGTATAGAAGATGTCAACTGGAAACCTGCGTCCAGGGATTCGGAAGACAGGAGCATCATCAAAGAAGGTGGAGAAACGGGCAGTGTCCAGTGTGGCTGAAGCCACCAAGACTTTCAGCTCAGGCCGGAAACGAGCAACATCCTTGATTAACCCGAAGAGAATGTCTGTGTGTAGGGTTCGTTCATGAGCTTCATCTACCATTACCACACTGGGGAAAGAACAAGAGAGCTGTGAGCCAGGAGAGCTGCCCAGGAGAGGACAACAGGATCCCCTGGACAAGGGCACAAAGGGAAAGCAAAGAGCCCAATGGTGAATATGGGAGGGGGGGTTCCAAAGAGAGGCCAATCACCCCAGTTAAGGAAGACTAATACAATGTTAAAGAAAGCCAAAAGAAAGAAAAGAAAAGAAAAGAAAAAAAAAAAAAAGAAAAGAAAAGAAAGAAAAGAAAGAGAAAGGAAAGAAAGAAAGAAAGAAAGAAAGAAAGAAAGAAAGAAAGAAAGAAAGAAAGAAAGAAAGAAAGAAAGAAAGAAAGAAAAGAAGGAAGGAAGGAAGGAAGGAAGGAAGGAAGGAAGGAAGGAAGGAAGGAAGGAAGGAAGGAAGGAAGGAAGAAGAAAGGAAAGAAAGAAAGGAAAGAAAGGAAAGAAAGAAAGAAAGAAAGCCAAGGGCCCGCAGTCTGCAGTTTATCTCAGCCTGGACAGACAACAACGGCCAAGATCTGGAGGCTGAAAGCCAAGGCCAGGACAAGTCACATATGCTCTCTGGATCAGAGTCATGGATCTGTTAGACTCAACAGAAATAAGAGTTTCTGTTTTAAAGGGGGGGAAAAAAGTGAGAACAGGGCCTTTGGGAGTAAGGCTGGGCTCCCCAGGCTGGCTGAGAATGAACATACAGACCTGAAGCACCAGGATTTGCACAGCCCAGGAGCTCCTAGGCTTCCATGAGACTGCTGTTGTGCATGTCTCTTGGTCCTGCTGCATCCTTCTGGAGAGAGGAACCAGGTAAGCCTGTCTGTCTGTCTTTCTTTTCTTTCTCTCTCTCTCTCTCTCCGTCTCCTCTCTCTCTCTTTCTTTCTTTAGGTTTTATTTATTTATTCATGAGAAACAGAGAGAGAGGCAGAGACACAAGCAGAGGGAGAAACAGGCTCCCTCTGGGGAGCCCAATATGGAACTCAATCCTGGGACCTCAGGATCATGCCCTGAGCCAGAGGCAGTCGTTCAACCACTGAGGGACCCAGGTGTCCCCCAGTAGGCCTTTCTACCCCAATCTTAGAGGGCTCTGCGGGCTTCTTGGTCTCCTCCTTAGTTATATGTGGGACACATCTTTGATATCTTTGCTAAAGTCTTTGGATTCTCAGGTGACAGCCATGCCTGCAGGAGCTCACCCCTGACCTCAATTCTTTGTGCGTATCCCTGACTATGCCAGTGAAGTCCCCAGCTGTTTCACAAAGCAGGCTGGCTTGACAGGAAAACCGCACACCCTAAACACTCTTGCACTAGCTGGCCTTCCATGGTTTCTGAGATTTTTGCAAGGGATGTGAAAGCTCAGATCATATTTGTCCTGTTGCTCCATCTGTGATCTTCTAGGACCAGAACTTCACAGCCTCCTAAGATTTGAGAAACCACATACTGCTCAGCTGGCCTGATCCCACCAGCAGCCCATGCACAGATCCCTTCTCCTCCTAAACACATATTTATCCAAGCTCTGCTTGGCCAACACCAGCACTGGGAATGTACTATTCACAGACCAAGCTACTCCAAGACCTGGGCCAAAGGCCCAAGATGAGGGCCCCAGCACACAATCTCTACCTCAATTGAGGGCCTCAATCTCTACCACTCTCGCTTCTTAGTGTTGCACTGAAACCTCTTTCCCCTATAGCCACTCCCGTGGTTGCTAGTTGTGCTCGCTGCAGTCACGTGAAACAAGCTTGACCTCTTTTTCCACGGAGCAGCCCTTCCCATATTTAGAAGGAACCAGGATGTCTCCCTGAGTCTCTTCTCTCTAAGCTGGACATTCTAAGTTTCTTCAAAGGGTCTTCACGTGGCTTTTCAAGTCTCTAGAGCACCATTCTGCCATCCTGGTGTTTTTCTAAACACTGCAAGCAATGGGGGGTGGGGGGTCTATCTCTGCAGTCCCTCTACCCCATCTCCATGGTGCCTACAGGTCAGTCCTAGGACTGTCCACACCATCAAGCTTCAAGAACTGGTGGGCTTGGGCAGCCTGGGTGGCTCAGAGGTTTGGTGCCTGCCTTCAGCCCAGAGCATGATCCTAGAGACCTGGGATGGAGTCCCCCGTCAGGCTCCCTGCATGGAGCCTGCTTCTCCCTCTGCCTGTGTCTCTGCCTCTCTCTCTCTCTCTCTCTCTCTCTCTCTGTCTCTCATGAATAAATAAATAAAATCTTAAAAAAAAAAAAAAAAGAACCGGTGGGCTAATCAGAAGACAAAGGCCAAACTAGCTGGATGACAAGAAAGGAAAAATAGGCTAGAGATTAAAGAAGACACAGGAAGGTGCTGAAGGGTCAGAATGCAGCAGACTGGGCAGGAATGGTGGTGGCTCTCTGGTGGGAGGTGGTGACCCCATGTGTACCTGTAACTTGCAAGGTCAGGTTCAGAGAGGAACTCCCGGAGGAGCATCCCATCTGTCATGTAGCGGAGGACAGTTCGTTCTGATGTGCAGTCCTCAAAGCGGATGCTGTAGCCAACCTGTCAAGGGGACCATTAACGATCGAGATTGGGCTGGTACTCCTGGAAGGGAGTGCAGGGCTAGGGAATGAGGGGTCAGTGCCTGGACGTGTGGTGTGAAGCCCTATGCAGTGTGGGCTACGTCCCAGACCCTAGAGGCTCCCCTCCCTACCTAGGCCCCACAGATCTCACCTCATTCCCAAGCTTCACACCCATCTCCCGGGCCACTCGGGCAGCCACACTCATGGCTGCCACTCTCCGGGGCTGGGTACAGGCAATCTTCATTCCCTTTTTTGTGTATCCCTGAATGACAAGAGAAGAGGTTTTCCCTTTGCTAAATATATTCCTGAGGCCTAGGATAATTCAGAGAAAAAAGGTGTAAGTGCACGACAGGGCAGGGGGAGATGAAGGAACAGACAGAAACTGAAAACCCGACCCTCTGAGGGTCCCAGACTTTTGGGTGATCACATTCAGGCTCAGCTAGATCTGAGATGGAAAAGGACAGACCAACTAGGGCAGACCCAGAAGCAAGGGGGAGCCAGAGAAGGTGAAAAAGCAAGAAAATGAATCCTCTGACTCCTTGTTCTTTGTCCTTTGCAGAGGACCGATGGCTGAATGGGTTGGTATGGGAAGGTCCCAACCCCACCATCTACCTGTTTATGCATCTTTCCAACACGAATGCTGGCACTAGACACAGATACTGTGTTAGAAGTGAGAACAGAAACAGGAAACAAGTTTGCCCTTATTCTTAAACTCACAATTTAATGGAGAAGACTATGATTAAAGATGAAAAGGTAAGTGACTGCTCAAAACAACATGTGAAAAGAGCTCTGACAGGACTGTGCTTGTCAAGGGCCGGTGGCCGGTAACCTGGAGGGTGCGGATGACTGTACCTCCTCAAAGAGATACTGCGGGATCTGGGTGGTCTTCCCGGAGCCCGTCTCACCCTCGATGATGAGGACCTGATGATCAGCAATGGCAGCCAAGAGCTCCTCGCGGAATGGAAACACTGGGAGGCTGCGGCGGACAGCCTGCACGGACTCCTTCTGCTGGGCCTGGGATGGAGGCGATGGGCCTGATGGCTCCTGCAGAGGAGGAGGGGTGTGAGCTTCAGGGTCGGCTTCCCAACCTCGTTAGAACGTGCCACAGTTCTCCTGCTCACCTCGTTGCCCTGGAGCTGAGTGGCCCGGACAAACTCAATGGTCTCCTCTTCCTCCAGCACCAGCTGATACTTGGGCTCCTGGGAGGCAGCATCTCGGGCCCCAAACTTCAGAGATGCTGCCCCTAGCCGGGCCTCCTCCCAGCGTCGCTGCTCCTCCCCAGGGGCGCCTGATTCCTCCTCCACTAGATCCACAGCTCGTGATGGCTGTGGAGAGAAGGACATGTGAAGACAGAGGATGCCCTCTTCCCAGGTCTCTCCTCTCCAGTCACTATCCCTACCCACTAGGAAAGGCAAGACCAAGAAGGGGCCAGTGGAGGCCCTGTCCAAAGCCCTGAAGACTTCCCTCCACTCAGCTTGGAGAGCAGGGCTAAAGTGGACTCTGCTTTGCCTCACCTGGCCTCGGGTCTCCTCGGGCATGTGGTAACGATTGGTGGCCTCCAGCTTCTCCTGCTCCCCAGCCGCCCGGTACTCTCGGGCCAGATCCCGCACTCGCCGCTTGTATTTGAGCTCCCGCCGCTCATGTCGGCTCAGCTCTACATCCCCAAAAAGGAACTCCTCATCAGCCAGCTCAGCCTCTAGGTCCTCAAGCTTCTCTCGCTCCCGCTTAGCCAAGTACTCGCGGCGTGATTTCTTCCGCAGCTCGGGAACCTGGGTCAGGACAGGGTAGCCAAATCTTCATCTTGCTGGAACAGCAACCCCCTTCCTTACCTATCTGTAAGAGTGACAAATCCCCCAACAGGCCAGCAGTGTCCTTCTGCAATGTCCAACCTGACCTGCCCCAAACTGGGCCTCTCTGAAAGCCACACACTGACCCCCAACACTATCTTTCAGCAGCACAATCCAGCTTGAAGGCCCTTCTGGACAGCTTCGCCATCCTGGTCAATATAGATGCATTAGGGTTATTTGAATGTTTTAGGTTTTATTCTATTTTATTCGACTTAGTGGAAAGGAGGAAAACAGGGCAGCCTGAGAGGCTCAGCAGTTTAGCGCCGCCTTCAGCCCAGGGCCTGATCCTGGAGACCCAGGATCGAGTCCCATGTCGGGCTCCCTGCATGGAGCCTGCTTCTCCCTCTGCCTGTATCTCTGCCTCTCTCTCTCTCTCTCTGTGTGTGTGTCTCTCATGAATAAATAAATAAAATGTTTAAAGAAAAAAAAAAGAAAGGAGGAAAACTAAAGGGCTAATACCAGCATTTAGAAGCACAGGTCTCAATCTGAAAACAAGTGAGACTAATGGTAACCACTGGATGTGCCAACAGAAGGTAATCTTCTGCCTTAGTTAGATGCTCCCTGGTCTTAAATCAAATGACTATAGTTTGGAAAAGGGGGGGGGGGGGAATACAGTATATACAAAAAATGGAAGTACAGCATTAGAGAGTGTTTTTGCAAGATGTAATCAGAAATGCTTATTAGCTCTCTGGGACTAACCTCTCCTCGCCTCATACAATCTTGCAGCTAGCTTCTACATATTTCCTTTGATAGGAGGTTTTCAGGACACATAATGGATGACAGATAAAGACTGGTCACATCATCCTTAAGGCTTGTCTCAGCTCTCACCATGAGCCTGCCCACTGTGGCAACACTGTCTTCCCTGGGATCAAAACAGCCTCCTCCACTGTGGTGGCCAAACTTCATCAAGCCCTCTCCTGGGGGTCCCTGATTCTACTTAATTGTTTGGCTTTTCTTGCTTATTCTGTGAAGACTTAAAAGGAGTTTATGCTCATGATCTAATCTGAGTACCACAATCAAATACTCTTTCAACCTGATGGGGGAAGCACATGGAAGTTCTTTTAAAATATGGGCCCCAAAAAAGGGCAATTTGAGGGCACTGGCTGGCTCAGTCGGAAGAGCAGGCAGCTCTTGATCTCGGGGTCCTGAGTTTGTGCCCTACACCGGGTGTAGAGATTACTAAAACAATAAATAACAACAATGATAAAACCCAACTCAGGGCAATTTGAGTATCAAAAAGAAAAAATCATATGCAACTGTAAAATATTGAAAAATAAAAACTCATGAGTCCAGTGTGACACACATATACACAACACATGGGAAACAAGTTTTTACCACCAGTGAGATGACTATTACATCAAACTCCTTACTTTCAAAATTAGTAATTAAACATTTGCCCTGCCTTTTTTAAGATTCTTCTTTTAGACAAAGAGAGAGCATGAACAGGGAGGGGCTGAGGGAAAGAGACTCAAACAGACTCCACATTTCTTGAAGCTCTGTCGAGCTCGAACCCCGACATGGGGCTCTGCCTCCCAACTGAGACCATGACCTGAGCTGATAGAGTCGAATGCTTAACTGACTGAGCCACCCAGGTGCCCCATTTGCTCAGCCTTTGAAGAAAGAATTGCAGCTCATTCCTGGTTATTTTTAAGCCTTACTTATTTGAGAGAGAGAGAGAGAGAGAGAGAGAGAGAGAGAGAGAGCGCATGCACAATGCAAGTAGAGGGAGGGCCAAGGATGAGGAAGGAGAAACAAACTCGCTGAGGGCGGAGAATGACTCGGGGCTGGATCTCACCACCCTGAGATCATGACCTGAGTTGAAATCAAGAGTTGAGGGACACCTGGGTGGCTCAGCAGTTTAGCACCTCCCTTCGGCCCAGGGCATGATCCTGGAGACCCAGGATCGAGTCCCACATCAGGCTCCCTGCATGCAGCCTGCTTCTCCCTCTGCCTGTGTCTCTGCCTCTCTCTCTGTGTCTATGAATAAATAAATAAAATCTTTAAAAAAATAAAATAAAATAAAACCTTTGAAAAAAAAAGATTCAGGGATCCCTGGGTGGCGCAGCGGTTTAGCGCCTGCCTTTGGCCCAGGGCGTGATCCTGGAGACCCGGGATCGAATCCCACATCAGGCTCCCGGTGCATGGAGCCTGCTTCTCCCTCTGCCTGTGTCTTTGCCTCTCTCTCTCTCTCTCTCTATCATAAAAAAAAAAAAAATTAAAAAATTAAAAATTAAAAATAAAAAAAAAAGATTCAGATGCTTAACATACTAAGCTACCAGGGCCCCTTGCTCATTTCTAGTTAAGGAAAAGCTCTTTATATAAAAGGTTAGCCAATAAATGTAGGAGGAATGTCACACTCCAAAAATCACCTTTGCAATCCCCAGTGAAACAGCAGATTCAGGAAAGCATTAGTAGTGCTAGTTATGCTAAAACCTTTAGATGAAAGGCTGTTGGCACAAACGCTATCTGCACTAACAGGTACATAATCTGTATGTCCCCCTAAAGTGATTGGTGTCATGTGAAGGGTACATCACCACCTAAGAAGTGTTCCTGTCACAACTTTTTAATCTGAATTGAGGCAATATTTGGTCCCAATTTCCACTCTAAAGGAAGCATAGGGCATAGAAGAACTCAATACCACAAGATAAGAGTTAGATAAATCCAGAATAAGGGACATGGTACCAGATGAGAGAGAGCAAAAGGAAACAAACAAACATAAGAGACTGAACCACCAGGGATGCCAGGGTGGCTCAGTGGTTGAGCATCTGACGTTGGCTCAGGTCGTGATCTTGGGGTCCTGGGATCAAGTCCCACATCAGGTTTCCTGCAGGGAACCTGCTTTTCCCTCTGCTTGTGTCTCTGCCTCTCTGTGTCTCTCATGAATAAATAAAATCTTAAAAAAGAAAGAAAGAAAGAGAAAGAGAGAGAGAGAGAGAGAGAGAGAGAGGAAATTAAATTAAATTCTGGGAAATAAAAACATTACATCTATACTGACAGATATCTTAGAAGTCTCTGACAACAGTCATTTTGTGGGTTGGGTCATGAGATGGCTTGATCAGGAGATCTGAGTTCCACTAGGCCATTCTTAGGACATCAAGTCTCAAAATTCTTTTTAGAAACTGAAATGTGACCTTACTTGAGAAGACCAGACTTTTGGAAAACCGCCAGCTCTACCAAAACTCATATGATAACAAGTTCAGTTCATGAATTGCGAGGGCTGTGTCCCCAGTCAGAGAGAAGACCAACTTGGGGAATAGAGGAGGATCACACGGCCATGTTTGGGATGGAGGAGTTAGATAGTAGGAAGGCATCTGGAGGGACCCCTGGGGGGCTCAGTGGTTGAGCGTCTGCCTCGAGCTCAGGGCCCGATCCTGGATTCCCGAGATCGAGTCCTGCATCAGGCTCCCTGCATGGAGCCTGCTTCTCCTCCCTCTGCCTGTGTCTCTGCCTCTCTTTCAGTGTCTCTCATGAATAAATAAAATATTAAAAAAAAAAAAAAAAAAAAAGGGAAGGCATCTGGAATCAAGTGTGCTTAAGCTGAATAAATAGCACATTCCTAGGCAATGGGACAACTCCCCTGCCCCTGTCCTCCAACCACACCCCTTGATGTTCCAGCTGACTGAGTACGGCTCCTTAAGTCTCAGGAGCAAGCAAAGCTCACATCTCCCTGACGAAAACACTCTGGACTCAATCCTAAGGAGTCAGGAGGGTCTGTAGGTAGCTTCTTTCCCTCTACAACTTAAGTCTGTCCTTGGCAGGCTCCTGTCAACACAGACCTCACACCCCAGACCTGACACCCCATCAGCACCCTCACTGTACTTCCTTGTATCCTTTTTCCCTACCCTAAACCACTTCATCACAAAGTTGTTTTTCCTTTTGCCCTCTGATGTTGGCTCCCTGGGCGCTGGGACTCACCATGGCTTTCCGGTCTTCCTCAGCCATCTTGAGGCGCTTCTGAGCCTCTTCATAAGCCTAGAAGAATCCAAGGGTGCAGGGCTATGAGGCCAAAATCTCCCACAGCCACTCCCTCTCTAGAATCACAAGGATCATTTGGATATACTATAGCATACAGAAATGTCCCTTCTCAGGGGGGAATCTCTAGGCCTACAGGTTGAGCAGAGGATCAGCAGACCCTTCTGGGTCCTCTTACTACAGAGATGAACACCTCCAGAGGCCACCCTGGTCTTCCCAGAGAGCCCTATCTCTGCAATCACACCCAACCTCAGATCTGACCCAGGGATCTTCTTGGGGATTTACAGAACATGCTGCTCCTATGCACCTTCTTGTCTGACCGCTCCAGGACATTGCGAGTCCGATCCTTGTCTCGCTGCCGAACCCGCTCAGCAAAGGCATCACGTTCCTCCAGGTCCTGAAGGCGCTCTCGCTCGGTCCGCTCCCACTCATCCTCAGATTCCGGCTTCTCAGTCTGTTGACTCCCCCTGCAAACCAGTCCAAAGGATTACATAAGGTCTCCTAGGAAGCTTACTGCCCCCTTATCCCCTGCCTCACCCTCTCTCACTCTGCTTCTAACTTACCCTGTCTTTCTTCTCCCTTTCTCGGAAATCTCTTCCTCCTCTTCTTCCTCCTCCTGACATTTCTTCCTGAGGTGTTTCCGTTTTCTACGCTTCTTCTGGAGACTGCTCCCAGTTCTACCTACGGTCTCCTCACTACTCTCCTCACTGTCTTCCAGCAACTTATAGGATCGGTTCTTTTCCAGCAGGGCTTGGGCCTCTCGCTCGGCCGCCCGAGCTGGCTTTTCTACCACCGCCTTCCGTGGTACCTATCAGTAGAAGGGAAGATAATGGGATGTGAGCAACTCCTGATTTTTACCCATCTACTTTGCCCCATTCTGAAATTTAAAGAATGGCGTGATTTTTTTTTTTTAAGATTTTATTTTTTTATTCACGAGAGACACAGAGAGAGAGGCAGACAAACAGGCAGGGGGAGACGCAGGCTCCATGCAGGGAGCCCAACGTGGGACTCGATCCTGGGTCTCCAGGATCATGCCCTGGGCCGAAGGAGGCACTAAACTGCTGAGCCACCCGGGCTGCCTGGAATGGCCTGATCTTAAACTAACCTTCATTGTCTCTTTTCCTCATGGCTTCACACCATGTTCATCAGCCTGAACTGGGCCTTTCAGCTTCTGAACCTCCTTGCAGTCATTCATTTAACAAACATTTATTGAAGCCTGTCTGATGCACCAGGTACTTGCTAGGGATCAAGGACACAGGAATAAATACAAGACAAAAATTCCTGCCTGGGTGGCTCAGCGGTTGAGGGTCTGCATTCCGCCCAGGGCGTGATCCTGGAGTCCTGGGACTGAGTCCCACATTGAGCTCCCTGCATGGTGCTTGCTTCTCCCTCTGCCTCTCTCTGTGTCTCTCATTAATAAATAAATAAAATCCTTAAAAATAAATAAATAAAAATTCCTGCCCTCATGGAGTTTATCTTACATTCTTTTTTTTTTTTCTTTTTTTTTAAGGTGTCCCATGCAGGGAGCCTGATGTGGGACTCGATCCTGGGACTTCAGGATCACGCCCTGGGACAAAGGCAAGTCCCTACATTCTCAAAACCAATTCTCAATTGCTCAGACTCTGTTCTTCCCCACAATTAAGTCATCACGATGCAAGGACTGACATGCTACAAGGATTGGTTTACAGAGGCCTGTCATATGTTTGGCACCGTACCAGATTCCAGGGATACATGCTACACGGATTTACATAAAGTCCCTATCCTCATATCACTTAGATTCTAAATTCATCTTTCACCAGGAACCATATGTGACAACTCAAGCAGGCTACCTGCCATTCTAGGAACACGTTGAACACTTTCACTCTTCGATATACTTACTAAGCACCTGTTCTGTAAGGTGTTGTCAGGTGGAAGAAATACAAAGACAAGCAATACACAGTCCTGTCCTCCAGGAATTCACTTTTACACCTTTACTCCTTCCCCCTTCTCTATCTATCAGACAGATTCCGGGGAATCTTTGGGCCTGCTTTCCCCTGATCACTACCCTTACCTTTTGTGCCCTACCACAGCACTTCTCACACATTTCTTCTATAGCCTTGCTACTCAAAATGCTGTCCGTGGACCATCAGCTTCACCTGAAAACTAGCTAGAAATGCAAAAACTAAGATCCCACCCCAAACCTATCGAATCTGGATCCACATTAAAACAAGGGCCTATTAAAGTTCGTGAAACACTGCTCTACAGCACCTAACGGTCCTTGAACTTCTCCCCAGAGCTGCACGTCCAGCACCTAGTACAGTACCCAGGCGACAACGGATAAAAGCTAGGTGCTGGTGTAACCGAGCTTACTTAATTCCCCCAAGGACAGTTAGCCTAGCCTCACCTGGATAGACAACCTGGGGCCCCGCCCCCGCTCCACCTGCTCTCCCGCCGCGCCCACGCCGGGCCCCGCCCCGCCCCTGCAGACACCTTGGTCCAGAGTCTCAAGGCGAAGTCGCGAGCCGGTCCGCTGAGGTCCAGAGTATCGGTGTCTCGCAGGCGCTGTACGAAGTCCTCGGCCGAGGCGCATCGCTGCGCGGTACCGATCAAAAACTGGGCTACGTGCCGCTCGCTCAGCCCCAGCACCGAGTGCAGCTCGTCCTGCACCCAGCGCTCCAGCCCAGCCGGCGTCGCCATGGTGACCCACGCTGCCCGGTTCCTGGCCCTGAACTATGTCGAGTAAACACGCTGGCGGCTGGGCTCGTCGGAGGCCTGCAGGCCTGGAGCCCTGGACTGGAGTCCCAGCTCCGCAAAGGACCTGCCTTTGACCCTTGGGTCTCGGTTTCCCACAGCCCCAAACCGTCTTCTCGGACCGCAGAAGCCGGAAACGACTAGTCGTTTCCGGCCAGTCGTTTCCGGCCTGTGCACTACGGCGGCCGAGCGAAGTCAAACCTCGCGGAACCGCCGAACGGGTGAGACGTTTCGTTTCCGTTTCCACCAAGTCTTTCTGTCGCCCTCTGATGGTCAGTCTGTGGATACCTCGCTCACGCATTCATTCAACAAATGCTGTGTGCTAAGCAGTTTTAGTTGCTGGGGATGTGGCAAATTATCAGACAAAAATCCCTTACTGAAGGAGGGGGAGGCAAGGTAGATAATAAATAAAGCATGGGGCCAAAAATAATGCAAGATTTGTGTGTGGTTTGGGGAGGTTCTATTTCAAATTGAAAGGCTAGGTCCCTGCTGATGAAAATTAGCCCATGCTGATTAGGAGTGACGTTTGCTCGTGCCAGTACCTGTGGCAAGAACGAATACACGTTAGACACAAGCGAGGACCTCCAAGCAGCAAGAAACAGCTTTAAAAACCTCCAATCTGGGATCCCTGGGTGGCGCAGCGGTTTGGCGCCTGCCTTTGGCCCGGGGCGCGATCCTGGAGACCCGGGATCGAATCCCACGTCGGGCTCCCGGTGCATGGAGCCTGCTTCTCCCTCTGCCTGTGTCTCTGCCTCTCTCTCTCTCTCTCTCTCTGACTATCATAAAAAAATAAAAAAAAAAACCTCCGATCTCAGGAATGTGTAAACTGTGTTCTGCATTTTGTTAACAGCTTGAGAAATTCACTGGCGGTGCTTATTCAAAAATAAGCAGAGGAAAAAAACAAAAACAAACAAACAAACAAAAACAAAAATAAGCAGAGGAGCACCTGGGTGGCTCCGTGGTCGAGCGTCTGCCCTCCGCTGCCCTGGTGATGCCCTGGTGATGCCGGGTCCTGGAGGGAGCCCCCCCGCAGGCAGCCCGCTCTGCAGAGGGCCTGCTTCTCCCTCGGCCCTCACCGGCGCCTGCCCTCCCGCTCGCTCGCTCGCTCTCTCTCTTTTTTTAAAGATTTTTAGTTATTTATTCATGAGAGACAGAGAGAGGAGAGAGAGAGAGGCAGAGGGAGAAGCAGGCAGAGCTCCCTGCAGGGGGCCCGACGTGGGACTCGATCCGGGTCTCCAGGATCACGCCCTCGGCCGAAGGCGGCGCCAAACCGCTGCGCCACCGGGGGGCATGCCCAGCTCTGGCTTCTTAGATGCATTGTTTTCTGTTTCTGAGATGGACTGTGGGCACCCCTGGCGTCTCAGAGCTTCCTGCCTCTGGTTTCCTGGGTCACAACTATTAGGGTCTTTATTTAATTAGCTACGAGTATAAGCATTGTTTCCCTCCATACTCTCTAAACTGGCTTATTGTTTTAACACCTTTGTTGTTCCTTTGCTAGTAAGTTAAAGACTTTGGTATTCGTTTTGGTATTCGTTTAAGGTCGGTTTGTCTTATTTTGTATTTAGTAAAAGGGGGTCTCCTCTGACTAAGCTGAGAAAATTCCTGTAGTGGTAGGACTATAACTACTCAAACATGTCTTTACTACCCTAGCAAACTGGAAAAAAAAAAAAAAAACCCTGATAAGTAAACTATAGATGTGCCTGCCACATATGTAGAAGATAGAAATTCTTTGAAATGGGAAAATCTCTCAATTAACTATACTTGGGCAACAAAGCCATGAAATATCAATGTTTTTTTTTTTAAGATTTTATTTATTTACTCATGAGACACACACACACACACACAAGCAGAGACACAGGCAGAGGTAGAAGCAGGCTCCCAGTGGGGAGCCCGTTGCAGGACTCTGCTCACAGGATCCTGTGATCACGACCTGAACTGAAGGGAGACACTCAACCACTGAGCCACCCAGGTGTCCCTATCAATGTTTTTTTTTGTTGTTGTTCGTTTGTTTTGCTAAGATTTTAGTTATCTACTCATGAGAGACACAGGCAGAGGGAGAAGCAGGCTCCATGCAGGGCGTCCGATGTGGGACTGGATCCTGAGACTCCAGGATCACGCCCTGGGCCAAAGGCAGGCTAAGCCACTCAGGGATCCCCCCTTATCAATGGTTCTTAAGTAAACCTTTAGAGATATAAAACCCATTGTTTAACAGACTTTTTTTTTTTAGAAAACCACACCTTATTTTTTTGTTTTTTTAAAAAGATTTTATTTATTCATGAGACACACACACACACACACACACACACACGCAGAGAGAGAGAGAGAGAGAGAGAGACGCAGAGACCCAGGTAGAGGGAGAAGCAGGCTCCATGCAGGGAGCCAGACGTGGGATTCAATCTCCAGGATCTCCAGGATCATGCCCTGGGCCGAAGGCGGCGCCAAACCCCTGAGCCACCCGGGCTGCCCAGAAAACCGCACTTTAAAAAAAAAAAATTATTTTAGACAGAATGACAGAGAACATGAGCAAGGGAAGGGGCAATGGGAGAGGGAGAGCAAGAAGCAGATTCCCCACTGAGCAGGGAGCCAGATATGGGGCTCCACTCCAGACCCTGGGATCATGACCTGAGCCAAAAGCTGACACTTAACTAAGCCACCCAGACACTCCAGGAAACATACACTATATTTTGCAGCAATTTTAGATTTATTATTTATGGTGCCAAGTCTTGGAGTAAAAGCCCCTAGATTAGCCAGTGTTACACACTAGCTAGCTGCTTCTAAATACTGGAGTTCTTCAACTCAGAATGTCCTGTTTCCAATATTTTAGCTCTTTTCATCTATTCATGTTTGTTCAGTCATTCTAGTAATAATTTTGCAAGTGTGCTAGGGATAATTTTGTGAGGTATGGGGATGCTTCATTAAACCCAACTACAGTCTGCCCTTGTGGCACTTCCAGTTTATTTTTTTAAAGATTTTATTTATTCATGAGAGACACAGAGAGAGGCAGAGACACAAGTAGAGGGAGAAGCAGGCTCCATGCAGGGAGCCTGATGTGGGATTCAATTCCAGGACCCCGGGATCACACGACCTGAGCCGAAGGCAGACCCTCAACCGCTGAGCCACCCAGGCTTCCCAATGGCACTTCCAGTTTAGTGGATTCTTTCTGTCCTTCCTTAAACTGGTCCTTTTCCTGCCACTCCTTCAAGCAACAGCTACAGGGCTCTCCCAGAGCCCTTTCTTCATGTCAATGCTGAGTTCCTGTTTCATCTCCATCACCCCACCGCCGCAGCTGTGGCCACTACCTCTTCATGGCCAATAGGAAGATGGGAGCGGCTTGGAATGAGGAACACAGAGCCTCCCCCACCCCATACCTTTTTCTAAAGAAGGAAAAGCAGCAGGAGAGTTGGAGAGATCTCCGTTTTATTATGGAAAACTTAAAAAACAAACAGGCAGTTGATAAGGAAGGAGAAATGGGGGAGAAGGGTTGAGGGGCCTTGTTAGTCACCCCACACCCACTTGCAATTCAATTAAATTGTGAACCACTGGAAGGAACAGAATTAAATAATGAGGTGGGGGTACAGGGTTAAAATCCCCAGCTCTCCTTCTTGAGGACAACTGAGGTACAGTAATACTGAGCAAAAGTGGAGGAAGCCACACCCCCAAAGAGACAAAGGGCGGGCGGGGGGGTTCCATATGGACTCAACAGTTAGGTGTGCTTGTAAACCTGGGACTTCGGCAGGTGGGGCTGGGAGCTAATGGGATTTGTAAACCAGGCTGGTGGTCAGGGGAGGAGGCAGGAGGTATAAGCAAGGGGGCAATGCCCTAAGGAATACGAAGGAGAGGGGCCTGTAAATGGAATGGGGCAGGCTGTCCAGGATGAGTGCTTAAATCCTCAGAGCCCCCACGGGGTGGTGGGGAGTCAAGGAAGGCTGAAGGGAGAGTGTGGAGATGGAGGAGGTGCTACACCCCAGCCCCAGTGAGCCCTGTGATCCTCCCCAGGACGTGATGCTCATTCTTAATTCACCTAGGATGCCACCAGCATGTCTGACACACTCACACCAGGGATCTTTGGTGAGGGTGGAAATTGGGTGACTAGCTCTGCTCCCATAAACAGGATGAGGAAAGAAGGTTGGAAGATGTTGGTTGCCCCTCACTGCCAAGCTCATTTTCAGGGTCTCTCTGTTCTCAATCTTCTGGGCTCCAGGATCTTCAATTCTGGAAAAGGGGGGTATAGACAGACCCTCTGTTGAAGGAGGGTCACCTCCGGCAGGACTCATCTGTGGGAGAGGAGGCAGTAATGGTTACAGAGTGAGTGAGGGCCTCTGCCATCCACCGTCCCCACTTACTCTCTACACTGAGCAAGTCAGTGTTTTCCATGCCCAGCACCTGCTCCTACAGTACCAGCAGTCATTGTTCACCTAGCTCGCATCCTGTGCCAGGCATTCTTACAACCTGTTTAATCACATAGTAGCACCAGAGGAGATTAAGTAATTTGATGGCCAGCCATAGTTACAGGGTGCCTCGTAAACATTACTGAACCTTCTCAGTAAACCCCAGGCGGTGGTTATTATTAACCCCATGTCATAATTAATAAACTGAGGCCAGAGGTCAGGTGATTTCCTGGAGGTTACACCCCATGTAAGAAACAAGACGGAAATCAAATGCAGGCCTGTCTGACCCAAACCCGGTGTTTTTAAGCACACGAGAGTGCTCAGAAGGGGTCCTGGTTCTGAAATCTGGAGACCCCTTGTGCATGCACTTCCACTTCCCCATCTGTGAAGGAGAGCGGTGCGCCCGGAGGTCCTGCTGGAGGTCCTGCCTGCCCAGACTCACGCCGCCCCTTCCCTCCCAGGGCGCAGTGTCCGCCCTGGACGCCAGGGGGCGCCCTCGGACCGGCGGAGCCTCCGCTCACCCACGATCAGGGCCTTGGTGCGCAGGCCGCCCCGGAGCTCCCGCTGCAGCAGCAGCAGCTCCTCGTCGTCGTCGTCGTCGTCGTCGTCGTCGTCGTCGTCAGGCTGGACCGCCGGGGGGCTGGGGGCACCGGGAGCCTCAGGATCCGGGCCCAAGTCCTCCAGCACCGAGCTCTCCGAGGGGTACTGGTACGTGGTCTCCAGTGCTGTCTCGCTGAAGGAGATCTTGAGCTAGGGTGGGAGAGAAGGGGGAGGCCGAAGTTCAGCCCGGGAGGCGCCCGCCCAGGGGAACGCGTGCAAGGCGGAGGGAAGCCGGAGCGGAGCATCCACCCGGGGCCGCGGGGCCGGTTTTCCTTCTGATACAGGCCCTCCAATTCCAGATTTTCCCTCTTCTATCATAGCATTTCCAAAACATCAGACTCCGCACTGCCTGGGCAGAGGGGAGCAATACAGGACTCGGGTTCCTACTCTTTAGACTGTGGGTGGTGGGAGGGTAAAAAGAAATGAAAAAATATACTCCTGTAATCAGAGCTGAATCCTTAGGCACCGTTGAGGGCAATCAGGAAGGCTTCCCGGAGAGGAGGGAAGTTTGACCTGGCAGGAAATAGCTGACTGGACACAGTCCCAGGCAGAAGCAAAGACAAGCACATTGGTTTCCGCACCGTAGGCCCCCTGGGGTGCCTGGGAAACCCAGCAGCCTGGATACTGTGCCCTCCTGCTCCCCTCACTCTTCTCCTAGAGCCCGAGTGGACTCACAACAAACTGGGGCTAGGGCCTGGGAGGGGAGAAGAGACCTACCGAGAGGCCCAGAGGAAACAAGACTCTACCCTGACACACAGGAGAGAAGGGCCCTTGAGTCCCTGCAAGGCCCAGCTTGGGGAGGTGGCAGGGCAGAGAGGAAAGTCCATGCAAACACAGGTTGGGGTGGAGAATGCATGCACAGACAGGCGAAGAGCCAGAGGGGACCTGAGAGGACAGAAAATCCTTCACAAACACGCTGTCCCCAGAGCAGGCCAGCTCCAGCTGTCCTCACTGCCTTTCTACCCTTCCCCTTTGCCCTTCTAAGAAGCTCAGGGAGGCAGGGGCAGAGTGGGATTAACTCTGGGAGCCAAAGCGATTAAGACAACAAACAGGAGGATTCCATGTGAACTACTTGGAAAGGTCCAGATCATCTACTCGGGCCTTCCCAAGTGCCTGTTGGGGGAGCCAGGGCTTGGGCCCTGCATCCTTGAGAAGACAGAAGCTGGGAGGGTGGCTGGACAGGTGGATGCTAAAGGCTAGATGGAATGTGAAACCTGGGTCCTCACAGGAAGCTGGAACTCAGAGGCACCTTGGCTCTGGAGCTGGCATTGGCTCCTCATCTCAGTGGCAGGCAAAGCCAGAGCCTGACTGAGGCCCACAGGGTACTGGAGCCCCTGTGTCGCTCCCGCCTCACCTCTCAGGCATCTGTTTCCGCTCCAGCCACCCTGGTCAGGGCTCCACTTGGCTCACCAGGGGCACTCCCATCTCAGGGCCTTTCGCTGGCTATTCCTCCTGCCTGGAACACTCTTCCCCCAAATATCCCCATGGCTCCCTCTCTCCCAGTCACCTTAGTGAAAGTTCACATTCACACCCCCAACCTTCTGGCCCTCTAGGTTCCACTTACCCTGTTCTAACCCACCCCCCCACACACACACACACACAATTACTTACCACCTTCTAATGTACCAGGGAATTTACATTTGTTATCCTGGGTCTGCTGTCCATTAGAACGTGGAAGTTGCCACAGTGAGTAAGGAAGGGCTGCTCCAACCTCAGATGTGGTCCCCAGAGACCCAACTGTGGGAGGTACACAGTCTGTCTGTGGAACTGCTGGTAGACACGAGGGACAGCAACCAGACCCCTTACGTCCCAGCTTTTCAAAAAGGACCACTTCTGGTTCCGTTACTGACAGATTTACCTAAACTCCTGGGGACCCACTTGTTTTCTTTTCACATCCCCTTTTGGGACAACAAGCTCTGTAGTTTATTATCCATTCTGAAAAAAGATTCATTTTATTTGTTCTGAGTCATGTTTGTCTCTCTTCCCCAACCCTTTTTCTCTCCTCACCCCCCTCCCCTCACCCCTGCCCCAACTTCTGACTGGGCTCCTCAGGAATGCACAGCCTGCATGGGAGCTGAGGGTGGAGTGGGGCGGGAAACAGAGGGGGGTGATTCACTTGTTCCTCTCCCATCAGCTATATAAAGTCACAAGGGGGCCAGAGAGGGGAGGAGCCCAGCTCTCAGCTAGAAGGGGCTCTCAGAAAGGACACCAGCCACAGGGCAGGGCTGGGATTTCTGTCCTGTGGCAAGGATGTGTTTGATGACATTAGCTTGCAAACAGGAGTAATTTAGGGAAGTGGCGGGGTGGGTAGGGTGGGGTGTGTGTGGGGTCCTCTGGTTCCGAGCTAGTGGGTCGGGTCAGAGCTGGGTCAACGCACACCAGTCTGTGCTGAGCAGGGTGCAGAGAGAGGGAAGGCAGCCTGACGTGGGGTGGAGGGGGAGGTGTCTGGGTCTAGAGAACTCTGTGCTGCTTCCCCACCCCCACTCCCAGAGCAGCTCGCTTCCTTATTCTCTCACCACATCCTGAGCAGTTCTGGCAGGCCCATGGCCCAGCATTTACCCACTCAGCCCTACCAGCCTTCCCGCCCCCACTCCAGGCTTCCTGTTTGGGTGATCTGCTTCCTGCTCCCCTTCTCCCTCACCTAGGTATGGTCACTACCACAGGTTCTGCCCTGCTCTCATATGGTCCCCAAACTCCAGGCCTCCCTCTGCTTTTCCTCCCCAAAGGCAGAGGCCAACCTCAATAGGAAGTCACTTGTTTGAACGCCTCATCCAGGCAGTTCCTGACCTACTTCCTCACATCTGCCCAGCCCAGGAAAGAAGGGGCTGGTTGCAGCCAGAGTGCTCAGGATAGACTCAGGTACCTTGGCTCAGGGATGGGAGCTTGAGCTTCATGTGAGATGAACCGGGGGAGCAAGTGACCTGCAAGCTTCATCTAGGTCGTTGGTCCCTGTGGTTTCCCACTGACCAGGGACACACAAAAGAACCAAATCTGAGGATGTCAGAGGAGATGAGGACTGCAGACTAGGAAGGGCTTCCTGGTCTCTGGGGAGATGTGTTTGGTGCAGGAGCCTCTCTCTCCTTAGACATTTTCAAACTGGAAACTGGGTGGTGTGTGAGGAAGGGACTGGGCTGAAGCCAGGGCAAGAAGCCTGGCTGATCCCACTTCCTGCACTTCGTCCTTTTTCCAGTTTTAACCTCTGATCCTCTGCTGGCTTCAGCCCCCACCCCTGTCCCCAACTTCCATTGTATTCCCTGCTTTGGGCACAGGGCCTCCAAAGTCACTTCTCTCTTTTGCTACTCCAAGGGGAGGGAGAGGCCAGGGCAGCAAGGGCAGCAGGAAGACTGGGGAGGGAGGGAAACCAACTGCTGAGCCAGTTCTGGGGAAGGAGGGGAAGCCCAGGGAAGAAGGAAGAAGGGGAAGGGGAGGGGGAATTTTGGAAGAAGAGAAGGCTTTTCTTGTCCCAAGAGAGAAGGGAGCACTGTCTAAGGCAGTGGCCCAGCTGGGGGTGTGTAACCCTGAGGTCACCCACTTCAAATGGCCTCTGTGTGCGCCTCTCCCATGGAGCAGATTTGAGGTTCAGAAGTCTTCTCTTGGCTCTTTGGCCAGCCCTATTCCATCCCCTCACCCCCTCCCGCGGAGATCCCCTCGTTCAGTTCTGCCCCCTCAGCCTTGGGGCTGAGACCTTCCTCCACTCACTTCTCTCTGGAACCCCAAAGCCACCCGCTGTGCCTCTTCAGGCTTCCTGCCCCAACATCCTCTTCCCTGGAAGGCTGTATGTGCTTTCAACCTGATGACCCTGCTCCCATAGATTCTAGGCTGGAGCCTCAGTCTGACTCTCCCACCAGGAGGGCTGGGTTTGGCACGGCTCAGAGGAAGGGAAGAAATGGGGCGGCCCAGGGGAGGGGGAGCTGAAGGGGCAGGGAGGAAGGACCCAGAGCCCGAGGGTGAAGAGTGAGCAGCCTGGGCACACCCTGGGAGACACACCCAGGGACAGCACTTGATTTGGGACAGAACCCTTGGGCTTGGAAATGAATGGAAAATGAGGGCTACAACAAGAAGGAAGGGTGTGCATAGAGGAGGAAGGGTAGTGGCAGGAATTAACAAGAAAGAATAGAGGAAGACAAGAATACAGGGCTATAAAAAAGAAAGGAGGCCAGAGAGAGCTGAGGCTTCTGAGAAGTCTGAGGGCTGCTCCCTACCTGTTTGTGGTGCCTTTCGGGGGACCCCTTGACAAGGCAGCTGCGGCTGAGGCGGAGGTAGCCCCCCAGAACCAAGATCTCCTCCGCAGTCGGGTACCGCTTCTTCCCAACTCCAGGAACTGCAACATCAGCCGCGGCTGGGGTGGCGGGAGTGCTGGGGGCTGCTGGGGGCACAGACCGCCGGGGGTTGACTGTGAAGGTGTGTCCACTGCGGCGAGGGGTCCCCACCCCTGGCCCTGCCTTCACCCCATAGAACAGACGGTTCATGAGGGGATCCCCAGGGGACTGGGGAGCAGGTGGGGCTGGGGGTAGGGGAAACAGAGGGGCTGTTGGTGGGGGCCGGAGATCCACCGCTTCCTCTTCCTGCCTCGTAGAGCCTTTAGTCCCAGCGTCCTCTGGTGGGAAGGGGGAGGGCACAGAGCTACAGTTCTGCAGGGTTCTCAGAGGCCTGCTCAGAGCCCCTGCCTTCTCCTTCTCAGCCTCCCCTTCTCCAGCCTCTGTACCAAGAGGCCCCAGATACTTCTCAGCAGCCTCTGGGGGTTTCTGAGGTTGAGTCTCTGTGTCCCTGGGTGTCCGTTCTCGAACCTTTCCAGAGTTCAGGGTCCATTTCCAGCCTTCTGTCAGCCTCAGGCCCCTCTCACTATCCTCCACAGGGCCGGGCCTTTGCTCTGCTGCCTCCACCTCTCCAGAGCTGCTCTCTGGAGCCTCCCTTGTCAGGGTCTCTGACACCTTTGTAATCTCTTCTGAGGCCAGTGTTGGAATTGGTCTCTCTTCTTTTCTCCTACATTCCTCCAAACAGTCTTTTCTTTCTTCTTCTGAGCTGGGCCTCCACCCTGATGCCTCCCGTTGTACCAAACTCTGTTCCTGAGACTCTCCAGAGTCGGGCCTCCATTTATGGGACTCTGACAGCTCCAACTTCTGGTTGTCAGATTCTGCGGGGCTCAGTCTACTTTCCACCACCTCTTTTCTCCTGGGGCTTTGTTCTGCAGGCTCTGCCAGTCTCAGACTCCACTCTGGAGTTTCTCCAGGGCTCAGCCTCCATTTCCGTGCCTCTGACAGTCTAGAGCTCCTGTCTCCAGACTCTCCTGGGCTCTGCCTCCAGTCCCAAGCCTCTGAAGTTCTGGGGCTCAACTCTCGGGCTCCCCCTATCCCCAACTTCCTCTCTCTGGCCTCCCTGGGACTGAGCCGCTCTTCTTTTGAGTCTCTTCCCTTGGGGCTCTGATCTCGAATTTCCCCAGGACTGGGTCTCCTCTCCCGGGCCTCCAAAGGCCCAGGCCTTCTCTCTGCAAGTAACTCTTCATTGCGCTGCTGCTGCTGCTGCTGCTGGCGCTCCTGCCGAATGAATCGGTTCTGGTGCACCGGCCCAATGGCTTCTAGGAGGACAGCCGACTCATCTGGGTCTGGAGGTCCAGCCTCTGTAGTCCCAGGGGCAGGGCTAGGTTCTCCAGGAGACAGACCAAGCTTGGCCCGGCGGCGCTCCAGGATTCCCCGCTTCCAGGCTGGCATCTGGGACAGACGATCCCGCTCAGCCTTCTCCCGGCCACGAAGGGCCGCCTCCTCCTGCCGCCGTCGGGCCAGCAGCTGTAGCTTCCAGTCCGGGATGGTAGCCATGGTCGCGCGGAGGTAGGGGTGGGAAGT
Organism: Canis lupus baileyi; assembly: GCF_048164855.1. Taxonomy (NCBI): domain Eukaryota; kingdom Metazoa; phylum Chordata; class Mammalia; order Carnivora; family Canidae; genus Canis; species Canis lupus. The sequence goes on along the minus strand of NC_132844.1, from coordinate 72,097,758 downwards.
GCTGGGCTAGAGAACAGGAAAGAGAGGCTCCAGAGGTCCTGGGGGTAGGGGGAGGGGAAGCAGAGGGGCAGAGGAGGGACACCGAGATGGGCCCAGGCCCGGGAGGGGAAGAGTGAGAAGATGGAGGGCAAAGTAACGGGGAAACAGAAAGTGAAAAAGCAGTGGGCCCGGCGGAGGTGGCGTCGCGGCCCTGAGAGGAAGAATAGAGATTCAGGGCGAGGAGACAGCAGTCAGAATTGGCAGCGCGGGGTTCATGGTATCGGGGAGGCCCGAGGATGTGAGCGGAGAGAAGGGCGGAAAAGGAGTCGTAACGAGGGAGGCGAGAGCCCGGAGCGGCCGGGGAGCGGGGGCGGGGGCGGCGCGAGGAGGAGGACCAGGCCGGGTTTCCCCACCGCCGCCCCAGAGGCGGGGGGCGGGGGGGGCGGGGAGGGGTCCGGGAGTCCCGCCGGGAGGGAGCCGGGACTGGAGGGGCGTCGGGGAGCCGGGAGGAGCCGGCGTCCGGGAAGGCAGCGGGGCGCGGGTGCGCCCACCCCGGGGCTCCCGGAACCCCGGCGCCCGCCCCCGCCCCTCCTGCGGCAGCCCCCGGCCCGGGCCGCGCCCCGGCTCCGCGCCCCGGCTCCGCGCCCCGGCTCCCGGCTCAGCGGCCCCGCGGAGCCCGCCGTCCCACCGGCTCGGGGCGCACCGACAGGCAACCGCGGCTCGACGGGAGGAGCCCGAGGTCCGCGCCGGGGCGGGCGGCGCGAGACACCCCCGCCCCGAGGCCGCAGCCCCGCAGCCGACTCACACGCGCGGGGCTCCCACGGGAGGGGTGCGGAGGAGCAGGCGTCCGAGGGAGGAGGAGTGGGACCGAGGGAGAGCCGGAGACGCGGGCGGGGAGGCGGGAGGGTGACCGCGACCCGGGGCCGGGCGGGGGGCGGCGACCGCTTTGTCTGAGGACAATGGGGAGGGAAGGGGGCGCGGGCGGGGCGGCGCGGGGCGGGGCGGGGCGGGGCGGGGCCGGCTCCCGAGCCCGCGCGTGGGCCCCGCCTCCCCGGCTCCCCTTCTCGCGCCCGAGCCCCGGCCCGGCCCGGCCCTCCTGCCGCGAGCCCCGGAGAACGCAGGTGTCCAGGCCCTGGCCCCCGCCCCGCCCGCCCCGCCCGCCGCGCCCGCCGCGACTCAGGCCCCTCGAGGGACTCGCAGAGGAAGCAGCCGCTGCCCCGGCCGGGCCCGCCCCTCCCCAGGCGGTGGCCTCTCCCGGCCAGCCTGCGTCACTGCGGGGTCCCGGGCGGCCACCCGGAGACGTACTCGGAAGCCCACGGCTTTGGTAACTGGCCCCCACGACAGCCGCTGCCCAGTCTTTAGCTTCAGCCCGCGTCCCATGGGTCCCGGTCCACGGCGGGGGAACTGGGGACTTGGAGGAAGGGGGCTGGGCCTCGGGGGTGTGCCCGAGGGGCCGCCGCCCAGCGGTCGCCAGAGGGCGCGGTGGCCGTCCGGACTCGACTTCGGCGTGCCTGGGCTCTGCTGGCCTTCCTTCCAAAGTCAGCCCTCTAGTTAGAGACACACTGATGGACTGCATGCCATATGTAGAAAAAACGGGCTGAATTTTATTTTTCCGCCGCAGACGTTCCTCGGGAGGGCAGAGATCTCTTAGTCACCAACATGAAGGGCGGGAGGATCCTCTCAGGTTAGAGGACAGAGCCCAGGGCCAGCGCCTAAGGAGGGGCAAGGCCTAAGGAGGGGCTAGGTGAGTCAGCAGAGCTGGCATTACCATCAAACCTGCAGACCCTGATCCTACTCCTAGGAAGGGAAGCCTGAGGGGGAGAAGGGGATCCCTGAGGTGTAGAAGGGAGCAACAGTGGGAGGGAAGTGGGCAGGCCCACCCTTCTTCCTTAGAAGGACTGTTCTTAAGGTGGGGTGGAGGTGGGTCAAGGCCTAAACTGTGAGGAAATACTGAAGTTCCCCACCCTTCCTCCGTGGTTTGGTGAGAAGTAGATCTTGGGGTCCAGTGGTTGAAATTCAGGATTAGGGTATGGAGCTGGGCCCAAGGAGTGGAGGCTCAAACAGGGGAAGGGATGGCCCCTTCAGTCCATAGATTTGGGCCTCTGGTCTGAAGCAGCCAGAGCCCAGATGTTAAAGGGCTTGGGACCAGGTTAGCTCCTCACTCGGCCTCACCTTCCTGGGGCCGGGAGAGCAAGTGCAGTTTTCTTTGTAACTGGGCCCGGAGGTAGCGGAGGTCTTGCTGGTCAAGCCCATGAGCCAGGCCCAGGTACAGGGTAAGGAGGAGAGCAAGGAGGAGGCGGTCAGTGCCCAGGGTGGGCACCACCCACAGCACCATCAGCAGCTCCACACACACTGGATGGCGCAAGTGGGAGAAGAGTCTCAGAGCCCGGGGAGACTTCAGGGCCAGAGGCTCACCCAGGCCCAGCACATGGTAGTACACCTAGGAGGGAAAACAGCTTAGAAATGGGGTCAAGCCCCTTTTGCAGCTTAGCCACCTCTTTCCTCCCCTTCCAGGAAACTTCCCTTTCTATAACTTAGGCCCAAGAACCACCCTTCTGAGACCTGGGTCCCTGGTCCTCATCTTGGGTTCACGAACTTTCCCTAGGCCCAGGAAGCCCATGATTTCAGGCCTTCAGTGGAGAGCTGAGGGGAGACCGTTTTATAAAAAAGGGAGGTAGGTGAGGGAGTTGAAGAGGAAGTTGGAAGAGCATGGGAGAAGGACCAGAGATCCCTGGAAGGGAAAAAGGCATTCTAGATGGAATCATAGGTCTTAGGTAGGAATCTGGGAGCCTTACCTGTTTGAGGCCCATGAGCTCGGCATAGTCAAAGACGAGAAGGATGCTGAAGATGAGAAGCCAGGATATGACGTGGAGCACAAAGCAGAGGAGGGGCACCCAGGTGGCCCATGGTTCAGCCCGAGCCTCCCACAACACAGGGCCTCTGGGTACAGGTTCCCAGTACCGCATCACCAACTGGGGAAGGATGAGGTGCTGAGGTGCTGAGTATCTCGCTGGGTACCTAAGCCCAGAGGCTATCCCCACCCCAGGTTGGCCTGGAGCTGTCCCTGCCTCTACCATGAGCGTCACAAACAGTCATCACGTGGAGGGTGCTCGGTGGAGTCCTAAGTATGTAAGGATGACCTGTATCTACCCTGAGAACTTACAAAACAGATGGGGGTGACCAGATAGGTCCATAAAGTAGGCTATGCCAAGCACTCACTGAGACAAGTGAGTGCCAACTGGAAAGCCTTCTCTTGAGACCTAGGGAGGTGGTTCGAAGAAAGGGTAGCACTGAAAGAGGTATTACTAAGGGGATCTCAAGCAGAACAACATGAACAAAGTTGCAAAGGTGAGAATACACAAATCTGCTTGGGGAATGAGGAATGGTACACCATTCTTGATAAGAAGGATGTGTGCTGCAGAGGAATGGAAGCTGAGATTAGAGTCCCGAACACCCTCAGTTCTAAAACCACATTTTCAGAAGGTAAGGTCCTTGCCCCTCCAATCTAGGACACCCTTCTCACAGATAATTTCCCTTGGGGACTCAGTGGCCAAGACCTCATACCTGCAAGGCCAGGGCAGTGCATGCCACATACAGTGACCTCTGAAGGACCCCAAAATATCGAGACATCCATGCCTTCACGATTTCAGTTGCCATGAGGCTGTGCTGCCCCACAAATAATAGGAGGAGACCCAGATCCCAAGCCAGGGGAACAAGGATGCTGCGGTCCTGCACGGCAGCCAGCCATCCCTGGCGGGCATCTAGGGGTTTTCAAAGAAAGGGACAAAAGATCAAAAAGGTTGTGGAAAACACCCCCTAACCCTAATCTCCTTTTGCGGCCCCCATCCCTGTCCCCTTCATGCTTCCTCTCTAGGCTTTGCCTGCCTTGCTCTTCCATTCCCTGCTCCTTCCCCTTTCCCCTGGCCTCCTACAGAGTGGCGAGGGGGTTTCCTGCAGAGTAGCCGCAAAGGCAAGGCTGGAGAGGCAGCCCTCTGGTTCGGGTACTCCACACGCTCCCTCTAACACTCTCCCCTCCATAGTCCTCTCTATAAAGGCACTTTCCTTTCCTCGCTTATCGCCCTTGCTCTCCCCACAGTCCTCACTCTCTTGCGTCTTCAAACCGCTAATCCCTGAGTCCCTGATTTAGCCCTCTGGTCTGCCCCGAAGCTCCCCCGGCCTCCAGGGTTCCAGGTCCCTCTCCCGGACTTCCTCCGTCACTGGTCTCCAAGTCCCGCCCCCGCCCCGCGTCCGGCCCCACCTCCCGTCCCAGAGCTCATCCGCGGTCCCGCGGGCTCACCCGGACCACCAGGCTCCGGGGCCCCTCCGAGAAGTGGCCGAAGAGAGGTGAAGCGCACGAACTCCACTCCGGTGCCAAAGGCCAGGATGAATGAGGCAAGGGCAGCAGGGATCAGGAGCAGAGCTGGGGCCATGGCGACCCACGGAGGGGTGGGGGAAGGGGCAGGCCTGGAGTTCCCGCTGCCGCAGGCCCCGCCCCCGCCCCCGCCCCCGCCCCGGGGTCCTGCCCAGGAAGGCGGGGCTCCTGCGCTCCGCGGACCAGGCTGCCCAGCTCGCGTCCGCGGCGCGCCCCCGTTCACACTGCCTGCCCTGCGGGCCCCGGGTTCCCTGCCCCGAGTTCCCGCGTCACGGAGAGGTGTCGGGACTCCGAGGGACAAATGGGAAGGGCAGGGGTCCTGCGGCCGCTCCAGTGGGTTGAGTCGCAAGCTCGGCTACTTGTCTCATCTGAAGTGAAGCCAGTTCATCTCTTTGAGGATTCTTGTAGAAACCGAGAATTATAAGCCCCCTTTCTGTAACCTGGCCAGAGGTTGCAGAGCCTCAGTTAACACTATACTAATAAGCGGTGAGAGAGCGGAAGATTGTAGACCGAGTCTGAGAACCCGAAGCTCTATCACCCATGACGTCTTATTAAAGACTATTTTACCATAAAGTAAATTAATGATTATTCTGTAACTTATTCTCTCCACTTGCCAAGGACAAAAAACGTCTTGTAACACTTACAGATTATTTCTAATAATGCCAAAGGCTGTTGATAGGTAATCATGAGCGTAACAATGTTAAAATATTTGTGATAGAAAATTTTGTTGTAAACTTTGTAGTATATTAATTTCATCCAAGCCTGCGATAATTCACTATCTATGACTTTACTCTGCAAGCTTATTATTAGTCTGACCCCACTTATTAGTGAGAAACCGCCAAGATCTATTTTCTGAACACATTTTCCTTCGGACCTGTTTGTAATACCTACAGACTGATATATCTGAAAAAGTATAAGTAATGTTTTCCTCCATCAGAATTAAAGATCTTGTTGCTAAGGACCTAGTCAGAGTAGCTATGACCGTAGCAGGGAAGTGAGACATCATTAAGTGAAATCCCGTGGCTTATAGACAGAGGAAATACAAAGAAAATTTACCAAGATGAGAATTAAGTTGCTGCTAGTCCTGTGGGTTCATGAATGAGAAAATTGCTAGACAGCATCCCACAGCCTTTACACTCCTCTTGGAGTCCCATACTCCTACCCTCCTCTTAATCAATGCTGTCGTAAACTGCTACCAGACATCTTAGGTTTTTCCTCCAGATGCACCCTCCACCCCCTGCTTTCGCTTCAAGAAGTTGTCCTGAATTCACTGTATCAATGAAAATCACAGCTTTTGGGGCTTTAAAAAAAAAAAAATCACAGCTTTCGTTGAGGAAGCCCTCTCTGCATAACTGCTCCTTTCTGTCAAGCATTAGGAGTTAAGGTGTGGACACAAGAGCTGTGGGTACTGGAGTACTGCAACATCATGATTGCTCTAACTCTCCCAACTCTTTGTAATTTTCACTTTATTAAACTTTCTCCAAATTATTTTTTCAAGATTTTATTTATTCATGAGATAGAGAGAGAGAAGCAGAGACACAGGCAGAGGGAGAAGCATTCTGCCTGCAGGGAGCCTCATGCAGGGACTCCATCCCAGGACCCCAGGATCGTGACCTGAGCCAAAGGCAGATAGATGCTCAATCACTGAGCCACCCAGGCGCCCCAGTCTTCAAATTTTTCTAATTTCACTGTACCATCATTTTCTGCTAGGACTCTGATAGAGATACTTCTCATTTGTGCTACAAGCTATATAGTATTTATTGAAAATGTAAAAAATGATCTCTATTTTCCAGAAATTTAAACTGGGGCACTTCAATGTCACTAAGTAGGAGGGCACAAGTGCTAAGTGGGAATATAGAGGCAGCTGAAATTGTAAGGAATCCTGAGGACCTCAAGGCCATAGTCAGTTTTACACAGTACAGGCTCCGAGTTATACAAGCAGACTAACATTTATTTGGGTCCTATCATGTGCCACACCTACAATGGCTGTGCTTAATATTTATTGAGACATGTTTGTATGTTTAAAAGTGAGCAGCATTTGGTAAAGCTCATGTTCTTTCTACTACACCAAAGTTTTACAAACTTAAGTATAATTTACTCGCAGAAAAGTCACAAACTAATCACCCATCATTTTTATTAAGGTGAAATTCACGTAACAAAATTATTTTATTTTATTATTATTTTTTTAATTTTTATTTATGATAGTCACAGAGAGAGAGAGAGAGAGTCAGAGACACAGGCAGAGGGAGAAGCAGGCCCCATGCACCGGGAGCCCGATGTGGGATTCAATCCCGAGTCTTCAGGATCGCGCCCTGGGCCAGAGGCAGGCGCCAAACCGCTGCGCCACCCAGGGATCCCTAACAAAATTATTTTAAAAAGAATAGTCTAGGGATGCCTGGGTGGCTCAGCAGTTGAGCATCTACCTTCAGCTCAGGGCATGATCCTGGGGTCCGGGATTAAGTCCCTCATCAGGTTTCCTGCAGGGAGACTGCTTTTCCCTCTGCCCGTGTCTCTGCCTTTCTCTGTGTCTCTCATGAATAAATAAATCTTTAAAAAAAAAAAAAAAAGTCTAGTGACATTTAATACATTCATAATTTGGGCAGTCACCTTATCTCTAGTTCAAAGCATTTGCATCCCTCCAAAATAAATCCCTGTACCCATTAAGCAGCCATTCCCCACTTCCCCTGCTTCTGGCAACAACCACTCTACTCTGTCTCTATGCACTTACCTATTCTAGGTATTTCATGTAAGTGGAATCATCCAAGGTGACCTTTTGTGTTTGGGTCCTTTCACTTAGTATAATGCTTTTGAAAGTTCATCCTTAAAACACTGTAACATGAATCAGTATTTCATCTCCCTTTATGGATGAATAATATTCCACTGTATAGATATTCCACGTATTTATTCACATAAATAATGTTGATAGACATTTTTCTTTTCACCTTTTTGCTCTTGTGAAGTGTGGATATAAACATTTTTGTACAAGTATTTGTTTGAACACTCTTTAATTCTTTTGGGTGTATACCTACTAATGGAATTACTGGGTCATTTGGTAATTCTACATCTAATTTTTTTTGAGAAACTGTCAGGTTGTTTACCACAGTAGCTGATCCATTTTATATTCCTACCAGGAATGTATAATAAGGGTTATAATTTCTCCATATCATTGTAATCAACCAACTTTCTTAAAATTTAAATTTATGTTTAAAAAAAAAAACCGCACTAAAACAATAGCAAAAAACCGCACTACACCATAAGGCACAGAGTGAATATTTATTTATCAGACGTTAAACCTAAGCTAATTTTGTAAACACTGGAAAAGCAGGCCAGAAAAGTGCAGAGATTTGCTCAAAGTCAAAGCTAAAGAACGCTTCTAACACGATGGAGGAGAAAGGAAAATATTCTAGAGGATTCCATAACTCCAACCTCAAATTTACTCACTCCCAGCATCCCTTCAAGTTCCTGACACTAAAACTGTTCCACTATCTTTCAGAGGAGAGTAAGGATCCCAGTAAGAGGAAAAGAAGTGGCTTCCAAACAGGAGGTAGGATACTGTGTCTGCCCAGAACAGTAAGTACATCAGTTCTGCTAAGATATCTGAGTATGGTACCACCCAACCCTAAGTGACCACTTAAGAAATCTGTGGCTCCAGACCTCCCTATCTGTTGTTTACCCATAATATTCCAAGATAAGTCAGGTCAAGTTACCCCAATCCTCTCTAAAGCCCTAGGTTCTTTCTTCCAAATCTTACTCTAACACTTTTATTCATTGGTCTGGGAGGGAAAAGAGTATTGTAGTGACATTTTCAGGAGGATGACATTTCCAAAGTGGAGAAGATGAACGCCTCTGGCTTGGCTTCCTGCTTTAGCACTCCTGTTAGCAGGAACTCAGGTGAGAGGATGGGCAGCCCAATCCGAAAAGGAATAGAGCATCGAGGGAAGTCCTGGGAGCATGTAATCACAACTCTCTGAGGCTGGGGAAAGACAGCAAAGACAAAGTCAGGGGTGAAAAAGAATTCTAGGAATAGGTTCAGAACCCACGAATCAGTTTCAGCATCACTGAAATAGACTCCCTGATATGAAGCACTTGCCAAAAGTACTCTTGCCAGAAAAGCCAAACCTGAATTTATTCAAGCTTTTATTTTTATTTAAATTTTTTTTTTATTTTAAAGATTTTATTTATTTATTCATGAGAGACACAGAGAGAGAGGCAGAGACAAAGGCAGAGGGAGAAGCAGGCTCCATGCAAGGGAGCCCGATGTGAGACTCAATCCTCTGTCTTCAAGATCACACTCTGGGCCGAAGGCAGGTGCCAAACTGCTGAGCCACTCAGGCATCCCTATTCAAGCTTTTAAAATTAACTATAGTTTATAAGGAATGTAAAAGAACAAGATAAATGACACAGCATGGGGGCAAACAGTAAAACCCAGACGGGAACATTCTAAAAAACAGCTGACCTAGTTTCTGCAGGAAGTCAATGGAATAAAAAAAAAAAAAAAAGCCTGGGTGGGTTGGGTGGGGGGAAGATCTTCTAGAGTGAAAGAGAATAAAGAGATATGCAATTGTGGCAATACATAGACCTTGTTTAAATCCTGATTTGAACTGTAAGGAGAACTTTTTGGCCAACTGGAGAAATCTGACTAATGGAGTATGAGAAAATGACTAAGAAGCTATTGTTAATTTTGTTATGGATCAATAATTGCATTGTCATTACGTTAAAAAAAAGTACATAATTTCTTAGAAAAGGATACTTTAAGTATATAGGGGGAAATAATATGATGTATGCAGTTTCCTTTAAAATAGTTCAGCAAGGGACACCTGAGTGGCTCAGCAGTTGAGCGTCTGCCTGCAGCTGAGGGTGTGATCGCAGGATCCAAGATCAAGTCTCACATCGGGCTCCCTTGGAGGAGCCTGTTTCTCTCTCTACCTGTATCTCTGCCTCTCTGTCTCTCATGAATAAATAAATCTTAAAAAAAAAAAAAACAACAACTAAAAAATAAATTAGTTCAGCATAGAAAAACAATACATGAAGAAAATGTAGCAAAATCTAAACTACCTTGTTAATTCTGAGTGATTGATATATGGAGGTTCATTGATAATAAAGGTTCTCTCTGTATGTTTGAAAATTTTTAAAATACAATACAAATAAATCCACTTGGAATCAACAGACTTTTCCTTCATTCCTATCCCTTTACATACTACAGGGCTCCCTTATCCCCTCAATACTTGTGTTCCCACCCATACCTTATAAGACCGGGGCATGCTGGGTAGTACAGTGCCTCCACAGCAGCTGATGATCTCTCCCATCTGAGGTGGTGGTGGCTGGACTCCTGGAGTCACATGGATCTCATAGCCCTAAGAGAAAGAAAATGGTAGAGGCCACAGATGTATGCACTGAGAGGCTATGAATAGCTGGGGAACCTCAGGAGGGAGGGTTGGAGCATGGGGCACAAGACAGCCTCCTACCTCCAGCAACCTTTGCTCCCGAGCCCGGCTCAGGGCATCTCGAAGGCTGAAGCCAAAGTTCTTCTCCTGCTCAGGATCAGTCACCACATATTCATCCGGGGGCAAAAAGCAACCAGCCTTGTGGGACTAAGGACAGTAGCAGTCAGCATCAAAGCTCAGCCCAGCTCACCACCCAGCTCTTCTACCTAGCATTTGGAGGGAGCTTACAAAATGTTTTTTGAATTAAGCTTTCTGCTTCACTCACCTCCCTTGTCTTCCTGGGCCCCTCCTTCCCCTTTCTAGGGCACCCTAAGAGTAGTTTTCTGCCATGGTACCTCTTCTGTCATCTTCTAGCCTCTCACCTGGTGGAGCCAATCCAAGGAGAGGATGGGAATCCCCCGCCCCAGAGCACACAGGAACTTGACCGTACGGCGGACTCGATCAGTCACCAAGTGGGAAGCCTCTGCCACTGAGCTGGCCAGACTCCCCCCCAGGGCCAGCACTGCCCGCTCACCACGGGCATCCACCACTCCTGTGAAGAGAACCTGCGGAGGGAGTTAGCCTGAGCTGGACACAGCAACCCATGCCATCAGCGCCTGTTTCCAAACCCGTTGGTATCCTCCCATCCTCCCACATCTGCCTCCCACCAAGCCCCATGCCCCTTCTCTCCTACTTTGGGGACTGTGGACTCTTGGTTAGGTTTGGTTCGTCTAAGACTGCGGCTTGGGATTCTCTTGGGCTCCTCCTCTGCTTGGTCTCTCTTTCTCTTGCCTGGTCCTGGAACCACTACATCCTGGGATTGAGAAAGATCTTGCTAGGAGTTTCGGAGCCTCCAAGCCCTTTCCTAGCTTCAGTCAGGCCCTGTCCTCACCTCCTCCTCCCTTGGCCTCTCCATTGGATCTTCTTCCTCCTCCTTGAGGAACACTGTCTCCTGGGTGACTTCTCCTCTTTGGTGCCGTTTTTGAGGTGGGGGTGAATCCACAGTAGCCAAAGGCCTCTTGTGGCTCTGAGAGGCCTTAGGTGGGGGCCCCAGGGTGAACTCCGATCTGCCTGCTGCCTCCAACTTGTGGATCTGGGTAGCATGAGTGGGGGCTTCAGGAAGCTGGGCAAAGGCCGGCTTGGGAATGGTCCTGAGGGACTCAACTGTTCTCACTGCTCTTTGTCTTTGGTTCCTTGAGGACCGAGATTTAGGTTCAGGGAGTGCAGAGTAGGGCTCACAGATAATGGGAGCTATAAGGGACTCATGGTTCCTAGTGGCCCTCAGCCGCCTGCTGCAATTGGCTTGAGAGATGGGCTCAGGGGGAATAGGCTGGTCTGTGGGGACAGAAGGCTGGAATTCAGGAGTGGTAAGAACTGGCACAGCACTTATTGTAGAAGACCTTAGCATCTTATCCTGACTTCCCTGAACCTTGGGGGAGAACAGTTGATCTGTGGGGGTGACAGATTCAAGATCAGGGGCTGTGGGTTCAATTGGCTGGGGCATCTTGACAAAGGACCTATGTGTCCTGCCCCGAGTGGCCCGAGATGTGGGCTCAGGAGTGACAGGCTGATCTGTGGAGATGGAAGGCTGGGGTTCAGGCACTGTGGGGGCAACTGGTTCAGGGGTCTCGATAGAGAACCTTTGTGTCCTACCCCGAGTGGCCTGAAATGCAAGTTTGGGGATGACAGGCTGGTCTGTGGGGGTACAAGCCTGGAGCTCAGGGACTGTGGAGACAACTGATGTGTTAGTCTTGCTAGAAGACTTAGGTGTCCTGCCCTGAGATATACGTTTGGGGGTGACAGGCTGGCCTTTGTGGGTGGTAGGCTGGAGCTCAGTGGCTGTGGGGACAGTTGGCTTAGGAGTCTTGAGAGAAGACCTGTGTGTCCTGCTGTGAGTGGCTCCTGATGTGGGCTCAGTGATGACAGACTGGTCTTTGGAGGTAGACGGCTGAAGTTCAGGAGCTGTGGGGACAGTTGGTTCAGGGGTCTTGACAGAGGACCTACGTGTCCTGCCCCAAGTGACCTGAGATGTGGGCTCAGGGGTGACAGGCTGGTCTCTGGGGATAGTAGGCTGGAATTCAGGAGCTGTTGGGACAATTGGCTCAGGAGTCTTGACAGAAGACCTACGTGTCCTCCTGTGAGTGCCCCCAGATGTGTGCTCAGTGATGACAGACTGGTCTTCAGAGGTGGAAGGCTGGAGTGCAGGGGCTGTGGGGACAGTTGGTTCAGGGATCTTGACAGAGGACCTACGTGTCCTGCCCCAAGTGACCTGAGATGTGGGCTCAGGGGTGACAGGCTGGTCTTTGGAAGTAGAAGGCTGGAGCGCAGGGGTTGTGGAGATGTCTACTTTGGGAGTCTTGACAGAAGACCTAAGTGCCCTGCTCTGAGTGGCTGTGGAGACAACTGGTTCAGGAGCCTTGACAGATTTACGTGTCCTGCCTTGAGATATGGGCTCAGCAGTGACAGACTGGTCTTTGGAGGTGGAAGGCTGGACTTCAGGGACAAGGAGTTCAGGGGTCTTCAGAGAGGACCTACGTGTCCTGCCCCGAGTGACCCGAGATGTGGGCTCAGGACAGAGGGGCTGGTCTGTGGGGATGGTTGAGTGAGGTTCAAGGGCTAAAGAAGAAATTGCAGAGAGTGTCTTCCTGGAGGACCCTCGGAGCCTGACTTTGGATTTTGGGTACAGAGGCTCCATCTCTGAGGATAAAGGAGTCCCTGGAACTTCCTGATTCCCATTTTGCCTGGTCCTGGGAATGGGCTCTAAAGAAGATGGAGAGGAAGAAAGGAAGGGCTGAGACACAGGATGTTTTTGACTCTGAGAGAGGAGGGGGTTGTGGTGTGGGGTTGAAGCTTCAGGCACTGCAGCAGGCAGATGAGCATCTGCGGATTCCTGATCACCCTGAGGAGAAATAGAAGTCAGTGAGGGAGGAAGAGGCAGAGAGAAGAGAGACAGTACTTGGATACTATTCTTGATACTTGTTTATTGTTAGAGTGTGTTCCTGGCACTTCACTTGTCTGTGACCTCCCTTCATGAGACTTGGAACTTCCTAGGGAGGAAGCAGTCCTCATTCCCACAGACCTATCCTCATGCCAGTATAGTGTTCCCCAGAGATGGATGATGGTAATAAAAGGATGGCTGGAAAAAGATGGGAAAGACATGAAAAAAAAAAAAAAAAAAGGACATTCTAAGTCAGGCAGAGGGAGACAGACCTTGGGAAACAGATACAGAAAATGATAGGTGTGAAGGGAAAGGTACAGAGCCAACTAAGGAGTGGTGACAATGGAAGACAATTGGGAAGATGGAGAAAGGAAGAGATTAAAGCAAGGTCAGGGGAAGGGGCAACAATGAAATAGAGGGAGGTAGAAAAAGCAGTTCTCACCACAGAGGCCTTCTCAGCAGGTGGCGCCTTGCAAGTCAGGTGGCCTAGACAGAAAGTGAAAAAAAGTGTATGTAGCTGGGGTCTAAGCACTCAGCCACTTAGGGGTTGTTTAGCACAAGTGCTGTGTACCACCTTAGGTTCCCCTCTGCCTTCACTTACCTCTCTCCTGCCTGCTGGGGCTCATCGGGGCTCCACCTGACTGGCTCCCAGAAGCTTCTGGGACTGAAGCAAGTCCCTGCTGGGCCCCCATCCCTGCACTAGGCTCTGGTGTTAGACTGGAGGCCTGCCCTTCCTGGTCTTGGCTCCCTTTCTCTATCTCCCCTCTCTGTGGGCCTCTCTCCAGTTTTACTTCTGGTACCTTCATGCCTAATCCACTTGGCTCACCCTCTCTCTCTACTACTGGTTTCTCTGCTTCTCTTTCAAATATTTCTCTTGCAATAGACTGCTTTTCTGTCTCTTTCTCTTGTGCCTCCCTGGGTATCTCAATTTCTATGTTTAAACTCTCCATGTTCCTTTCAGTACTTGCACTTTTCACCTTTTGGTCAGACTCTTGTCCCTGATTATCTCTAGCTAACACCCGTATCCCTCTAGTTAACTCTTCTCCTAACACATCTTCTCTCTCTCCTGCTGGCAGCTTCTTGGTTTCCCTGTCCAATGGGCCTCTCTCAGGGGCCACCTCCTCTGGTGCTTCTCTTGGTGTACCCATGTCTTTCTCCACAGTCTGCATCCCTCTGCCTTGAATCCCCAGTGGCTCTGCATGAACTGGGCTCTCTGGATGTTGGGCTTGTGGTGCTGTCCTAGGTGTAGAGGGGCAAGATCCATGGGCATCAATGTGGGCAGCAATGGGCTGGGGCTCAGAGGCCTCAGACTCTCTTGGACAGAATGGCTGTGTTGCCAAGACTTCCCACGGCTCATCCAGGGCACCTGGAAGTAGAGTCAGGGAGAGAGAGACAGAGAGAGACAGAGAGACAGAGAGATAGAGACAGAGAGACACACACACAGAGAGAGAGAGATGCAGATTGGGAAAGTAATAAATAGGATGAGAAAAGATTAAGATAAATTCATGAATAATAGGGATGCCTGGGTGGTTCAGTAGGTTAAGTGCCTGCCTTCGGCTCAGGTCATGATCTTGGGTCCTGGGATTGAGCCCCACGTGGGGCTCCCTGCTCAGCAGGGAGTCTGTTTCTCCCTCTCCCTCCACCCCTTCCCCAAATCGTGCAGGTGTGCTCTCTTTCTCTCCCTCAAATAAAGCAATAAAATTTTTAAAATAAAAAATTCATGAATAATAAACCTAATAATCATAATCATAAGCTGGTCATTAAAGGAAAGTTGGGAAGAGGACCAAAAAAATAAGATGCATACAGAAGTTCTCATAGCAGCCTCTTTAAAAATGATGGAGATGGAGAAACGTCAGTAAAAAGTCAAAGAATATGAAAGAAACATGTAAAGAGAAAAAGCAATGATGCCAAGTTAGGAGCATGAAGGATAGAGTTTCTTATACCTGAGGCCTGGAAGCTGTAATAGGAAGGGCCAGACTCTTGGGGTAGAGTAGCCAGGAAGGCCTGAGTGGCTTCATCCTCCATGCTCTGGACTGCTGCAGAAGAAAAGCTGGCTCACGCCTAGCTCTTCCACAGAACTCTGGGGACCCATTCTTGGCCTCCTGCCCCACCTACACCAGCTTTCACAACCTTCAAGGACCACCAGTCTGGGCTCCCAGCTCCCACTTGCACCAACATCCATACAACACAGATGCCCTCACCTTCTGGGCTCTGATTCTCTCTCTCCACAAAGCACTGGGTAGCCTGTAGGTCCAGGTCTTCAGAATCTGATGGGGGAGCAATATAAGATAGATAAGTCATATCTCATGCTTAACTCCTTACTCTTTCTCTACCATTTTCTCCCCAACCCCAAGCCCTCTACAATGGACTGAATGTTTGTATCCCACCCAAAATTCATATGTTGAAACCTAATCCCCAATGTGATTTTATTAGGAGGTAAGGTCTTTGGGAGATGATTAGGTCATGAGGGTAGAACCCACTGAATGGGATTGGTACCCTTATAAAAGAGACCCCACAATTAACTTGTGCCCTTCTACCATATGAGGACACAGTGAGACAACAGCTGCCTATGAACAAGGAAGTAGGTCTTCATCAGAACACAATCATACCAGAACTTTGTTGTTTTTTTTTAAGATTTTATTTATTCATAGAGACACAGACTGAGAGAAGGAGAGAGAGGCAGAGACACAGGCAGAGGGAGAAGCAGGCTCCATGCAGGGAGCCCGACGTGGGACTCGATCCCAGGTCTCCAGCAGGATCACACCCCGGGCTGCAGGGGGCGCTAAACCGCTGTGCCACTGGGGCTGCCCCATACCAGAACTTTGATCTTAGACTTCTAAGCCTTCACAACTATGAGAAAGAATTTCTATTGTTTATAAACCACCCAGCCTATGGTATTCTGTTACAGTACCCCAAGTGGACTAAGATATTCTATAAGCGTTCTTTCTTTTCGGGGTCAAGGAAGAAGGCCAGCACTTACCACCATGGTTGTCTCCACAGTTCTTGGTCCTGTCCACATGTGGTTCTCTCTTCCTTTCTGTGGGGGTCTGGGCTCCCTCTTTCTGTGGTTGGATGGTTTCTCCTGAAGTGCCTGTGTCCACCACCAGATCTATAAGGTTCTCCTTTGAGACAGGGAGAAGATCTTGCTCCACCTGTGATACAAGTGAAACCCCCTGGGCCCTCGCCTCAAGAACTCTCTCCTGCTCAAGAACTGGTGCAGCCGATTCTGTCCCAGCATCCCCTTCTGCTAGAAGCTGGTGCTTTCCAGTATCTGCCACCAGTGAGGCTGCTAAGGATGTGTCCTCCTCCACATCTGTCCCACAGTCCTCAGATAGAGGAGGCTGGGGTTCCCCTAGGTGCATCACAGGCAGCTTTGCTTGGCCCCCTTCTACTTCCACATATGTTTGATCTGTCCATACCACAGGCACCTGATGCTTCTCCACAAGTATAATAGCTGGTCCTGGTAGGACTTTCTCTTCCACTTGTGTGATGTCTATGGTGGCAGAGGCTTGATTTCTCTCCAGGTGGACCTCAAGTAAGCTCTTATCTTCATCTACCTCTAGATCACTGTCTTGGAGAGGAAACTGCCTCTTTTCTGAGCATGCCTTGTCTGTATGACACTTGGGCACAGTTCTTCTGTTTTCCATTGGGAGACCCTCCTCCTCCATGTCTGTCTTACTATCTCTCCCAGCAGAGGTTTGGCTTGGCTCCAGAAGGGCCACAGGTTGGGCCCTGTCCTCTTCCACATCTGTACCTCTGTTCCATGTATCAGATCCGCTCTCTTTCAGACGTGCCAAAGTGAGTGCTGCTAAGACTTCTTCCTCATCATCTGTATTGCTGTCAATCACCATGGAAATTTGGTTTCTCTCCAGAGGGACTGCCAGTTGGATCTCACTTTCCTCCACATCTGTATCACTACCAGCTGGGATCTCCTGTAGATGTACCAAAGCAGGTTCCTGAAGACTCTTTGTACTAACTCTGTGGAAGATTTGCCTCTTCTTCATAGGAACTACAGCTGGTGTTGCAGGGATCCGTTCTTCCACATCAGTATCACTGTCTATGAAATCAGAAGGTTGGGCCCTTTCTAAATGGACTTCAGCAGGCCTTACTGGAGGCCTGCTCTCATCCACATCTGTGTCACTGTCCTCCCCAGCACTTTGGTTTCTCTCCAGAATCCCCCCAAGTGAGACCACCCCATTCCTTGCATCCCTCTCAACTTTTGTGTTATTGTTCCTCTCCTTCACTGAACACTGATCCTTTCCAAGCTGGGTTGCAGGTGTCATAGCTTTCAGCTGTTCTGTTTCTGCAGTGGAGCCTCTTCTGGCAGATAAGGAGGCCTCTCCCGCTGCTGAATGCTGACTTTCTTCCTCATCTGTGTCACTGTCCAGGTTGAAGGCAAAAGGTGGCCCAGGGCCATCTGGGGCAGGAGAAGGCCCCTCTTCATCACTGTAAAAGGGAACAGAAGAGAAAGGGTTGATAGCATCTGTTTCCCAAGAAGAAATACTCCACTCAACTATGAGCACCTTAAGGGCAGACACAAGGCAGTAGCTGTTTGTTTGTTTGTTTGTTTGTTTCTTTTCTCGCCAGCAATTAGTTCTCACTTGGCACATCAGAGATGCTCAATAAAAGTTCAGCTGAGCAAAAGAGTATGTGCAATTCCCCAGCCCCACTTTCATAACAATCATCTCTTGCAGATAGATTCTACAGTCCCTGGTTCCTCCTCCTTTTAAAGATGTAAGTGTCTGGCCCTTTGGCACTTACCTCTCTGGAACTACTGCTGCCAAAGGGGAGGTCCTTGGTTCTTTCACCACACACCTTTCAGAAGGAGAATCTAAGAGTAAAAAGGAATTAAGTTAGTTGACTGTTCTATACTCACCATCCCCATCTTCTCACCCACCCTCCCAATATACAAACATACCTACTTCCTCCTCCGAGTCCTCAGCCAACAGGAGCCCCTGGGGTTGAGTTCCTCCCTGTACCCTGGGTGTCTCTTCTACAGTTAGAGGGCCCCGGGAAACAAAGGGCAGGGGGACATTCAGGCGATGGTACTGGCAGGGCAAGTCAGCAAAGAGAATCAACTCCTGGTCCCTCAGCCGATGACTCACCCCTGGGCTTAGGACCTTAGGAGGCCTTAGGACTTGAGTACCATTGAGGCTGCCACAATCTTGGAGGACAGGTGCCTTGTCCCAGGCCAAGATTTCAATGACTGCATGTTGTTTGGAGATGGATGAAAAGGGCAGGGTCACAGAGCAATCAGGCATTCGGCCTACCATATTCTTCCCAAGATACAGGGGAAAATCTAAGAATTAGAGAGATAGATAGGTTAAGGCCTGAGTCTTGGCCTGCTATCGGGAAAATATTCCTGTTAAGTAAGTACCCCACTACTAACTCAAAGTCCCCACACACATAAGAAAAATAAAAGACGGTAGGACGTATAAGTATTGAAGAATATAAGCAATACATTATTCATTGTCAATACCCCATCCATCCACACTGGATTTTTTCTACTGCAGTAAAATATACATAAAATTTACCATTTAACCATTTTTAAGTGTACAGTTTAGTAGCATTAAGTACAGTCACATTGTTGTGCAACCATCACCACCATTCATTTCCAGACCATGCTGGATTTCCATCTGAATCTCTTCATCTTCTCCTACCAAAGTAAAATTGAGCCCATTGAGTCCAGGGTACTTGCCAGGAGCAATCAACTCAATCAGCCCCTCCTCTGCATTCCCAGTGAAAAACTCAGATCTCCTCGAAACATATAAAAGATGCTTACAACCGTCCAACTACCTCCCCATAAAAATAAGAGGCCTATACCAGTACTTTATCATCCAAGAAACTGACCTTTTTCTGGTCCATGGGCACTACTGAAGATATGCAACCGCCCTACAGGCTCTAAGCCACGCCCCAAGGCTTCACTGGGTCTCTCTGTCTCCTCCTCTTCTTCAATCTCCCAGTTGATAGCCTGGGTGTCCTCCATGACCTGGGAAGTAAACACATTATCATCTCAGGTCCTCGGGCAGTCTCAGAGAGGAGGCTGATAACTGGAGATAACCCTGGAGAGTTATAGGAGATTGACATGTCTCCTATCTTTTTTTTAAGATTTTATTTATTGGGACACCTGGATGGCTCAGTGGTTGGGTGCCTGCCTTCGGCCCAGGTGGTGATTCTGGGGTCCCAGGATCCCATCCCACATCGGGCTCCCTGCAGGCAGCCTGCTTCTCCTTCTGCCTCTCTCTGTGTCTCTCATGAATAAATAAATAAAATCCCAAAATAAAATGTGGGACTCCATCCCGGGACCCCAGGATCACGACCTGGGTGGAAGGCAGGGGCTCAACTGCTTAGCCACCCAGGTGTCCCGACATGTCTCCTTCTGACAACCAACCTGTTATTATCCTTCTGAACTATTTAAAAAACATTTGTGTCTATAATAATAAATAAATATTACGGGGGTGGGAATAAACAGTATGAGATCCCAAGTACACATACTACAAATGCATGTGCTTATGTATAAAGAGACAAACATTCTGAGAAAAAACAATGCTTAGCCTTATGGTATATGATATACTGATAGTTTTCATTTTTTTTTTTCCCATCCACTATTGTTTAAATGCTGATCTGCAACCTGCTAAATTGATTTCACCATCCACTTACTGGTTTGGAACCCACAGCCTGAAAAAAATATTTTAGAGAGAGCTAAACTTTGCCAAGCATCAACTATGTGCTCAGCATTGTGTTATGTGTTAGGCACCATGGACATATGAGGCAGGCATTTAAAAAAGTAAGGCTAAGGGACACCTGGGTAGCTCAGCAATTGCGCGTCTGCCTTCAGCTCAGGGCATGATCCCAGTTCAGGGATCAAGTCCCACGTCGGTCTCCTTGAATGGAGCCTACTTCTCCCTCTGCCTATGTCTCTGCCTCTCTCTGTCTCTCATGAATAAATAAATAAAACCTCAAAAATTAAGGCTAAAACATTAAATGACTTGCTTAGGGTAACATAGCAGGTAGGTGGAAAGGATAGGAACAAATGTGCTTCTGGAGGCAAACCGCATGCTTTTTATACTTTAGCAGAACATCTCAATGTGATCAACTAACTGCCGAGAATCCTAACAACCGAGGTACATAGAGGCTTGTTCTGTATGAAGCATTACTCTAGTTTATACTGACACTCACTTAATCCTCATAAAAATGTTTTAAACTATTATTATTACTCTATCAGACTAAGCAACTGCAACATAGGCGGGTTAAGGAACTTGCCCAAGGTAAACAAGGTATTTTCTGTCCTCTGTTTAATACTTCATGGCTTTCCATGCCCACAGGATGAAATAAAATCTCAACTCTTTAGCAAGATCCTCCATGATCTGCACCTCAGGGCCTGCTTCCCTCTGCCAAAGCCTATGGTTCAGCCACATGGACCTTCTCTCCCCAAACTGAACACACTGCTCCTGTGGTTCCCCATACCTGCATGCCTTGGTCAGTTCCTTGGCCCTTAGCTCCTAGTTTTCTGGTCCAACTCCTACCCATGATTTATGGTTCAGTCCAAATGTCGCCTCCTCAGTAAGGCCTTTCCTGGAGGCGTCCTTGCTTTCTGTTCTTGGTGTCCCCACATGCCCCCCGTGGTCGGAGAACTTTTATTTCCCCTAACACTTCTCACCATATTGCAACCATTACTTTCCATTTCTGCCTTCGCAAACTGTGTCTCTTCCCCTAGGTCACATCATATTCATTCAAGAATACCTACTGAGCACCTGGAACTGTTCAAGGAGCTCGGAATACAGTCACAAAACAAACAAAATTAACCCCACCGTCCTGCGAAAGGACAAATGAAAGGTGATGAAAACTCAAAACGGTGAGGGTGGAATTCCCTTAGAGGCTAACTGCTGACAGGGAAAGCAGGCGTCGTCCCCGGGGAGAGCTGACTCCGTCCCGCAGGCAGGAACTCAACGGGAGCCCAGGCCCCGCGGCTCCATCCGGGGCGCCACCATCTTTCATCTCCACCCCAGGGGCTTCCCGCCGGGCCCCACGTCTCCCCATCTTCATACCTAACCTCGGGGCGGGGCGTCAAGTAAGGCTGAATACTACAATCCGAGAAACCAACCGGCAAGTGCCGTCCGCCCCGGCGCGGCAGGGCACGCCCCTCCCGCCCTACGGGAGGATCAAGATGGCTCCCGCGAGCGGTGGGCGCGGCCCCCAGAACTCACCCACTGCGAGTCCCCGCGCGCCGCCAGTAACGGCCGCGACCCGGCGCGCGGGAGCTCGCGCCGAGAGGGCGCCGGCCCTTTGATTGGCTTCTGCTGCTGTCTCTCACGACCGACGACTGAGGAAGCGCCCAACCGGGGGGCGCCGCCAAGGTCCCGCCCCGCCCCGCCCCCTCAGCAGCTCAAAGGGGCAGGTCTTCCTGGGCGCCTGAAATCGGTTAAGTGAGGCGGTCACCCGAGGCTGCCGTGCGCGCACTGAATGGCGCGCCGCGATTGGGCAGCTCCAAGGCACAGCGCGGCACCGCCGCACCACGCACCGCCCACTTCCCGCGCAGATTTCCGAACCGCGACCACAGAGTCTGGCTCCGTCGGTGGATAGAGGGGCCGGCCACAGTCGTCGCCGAGGCGTCGGCCGCGGCCAGAGAGCCTTCCTCGGTCCTCCCAGACATGGAGTCCGCTGACTCAGGAGAAATGGAAATGAGCTGCGGGTTGCAGTCGTGGCCGGAGGCTGCAGGTTGGAGAACTGCCCGTAGGCGTGCCGCTTGAAGAGTCTCCATCACAGTGGGAATTCATTTCCTTTTGAATTGGCTTTTTTAGGGCAAGTCATGTCCTTCCCTTTCTGACACTACGTCCTGATGGACCTGTGGAGGTCATTTTCCTAAGGATCCCTAGGCAAAGACGGAGAACTGTTTGTTAACTGTCTTAAAGGTTGACCGAGGTCTTTCAAGAGGTGGAGGACGCATGCTAAAACCATCAGTTTCATGATCTCACACTAAGAGAGGAGAACAGTGACAATACTATTAACGTGTGTACTTGAGGAAGTCCTTTGCGTTCATTATCTGTCCTCCAACCACAACAATCAAATAGATTTCAGGGAGGGAATTGAAGTCTGCGAAGTTAAGAGACCTGCCGACGTTCCTACAGCTAATGGAAGGGAAGGACAACTTGAGACAAGTCCTCTGATTCTAGATTCTGAACTTTCCCCACTAGCACAAAATGACTGCTTTCATTAGGATCATGCCCTGAAACATAGAACATTCTCTTTTAAGTGGGTAGAGAAGGTCTTGCACAACTTGCTGTTTATTTTTTGTTTAGGTGAGAAGAAATGTGTTGACTGGACTGTGAGTGAACAATGATGACCTTGATAGCACAAGTCCTATGTCCTATTACAATGTGGTAACACCCTCCATTGTTTACACATTTCCCATCAAATTGCCGAGACTGAAGACAGGGGAACTAATTTTTACTCACTTTGTATCCCTAGCTTCTGGCTTGGTGGACACTTAGTATCTATCAAACGAACCCTTAAGGAGCATGCCCCTCTGAGTTGAGCGCATCCAATTTTCTCCCATCAGACCCCCTCTTTTGTTTCAATCCTGAGGCTTTTGAGAGATTGCAATGGCCAGCTGCCTAGTCAGTGAATTCAGCAAACTGAAAAACACTTCCACCAAAATGTCTGGAGAGGCATCCTGGAAGACACTGAAATTCAGGCACCTCACCTCATAATTCTCTAGACAAAAGCAGTGTCTTCAATGCTGCCCTAAGAGTCCCCCCCCCTTTTTTAAGAATTTATTTATTCATGAGAGACCCAGGCAGAGAGAGAGAGGCAGAGACACAGGCAGAGGGAGAAGCAGGCTCCATGTAGGGAGCCCGATGTGGGACTCAACTCCGTGTCTCCAGGATCACGCCCTGCGAAGGCGCGCTAAACCGCTGAGCCACCAGGGCTGCCCTAAGAACCCCTTTTGATGGGGGAACAGAGGACTGGCTGAGGACAAAGCACAAGCCCAGGGCAGCACATTGACAAGCCCTTGAAACAGGCAGAGGGACCTTCCTCTACGGACTCAACTGCCTCGATGTTCATACTTTGCTAAGGAGAAAAGGCAATCTTAGCCCAACCCCCAGGATCCTGTAAGTCTTTTTAACATAAAAATTCCTTTAGAAAGATCCTTTATCTAAACCCACAAGATACATGTTGGCAATCATCCCCTAAGCACATGGCCCACCCACACACATCTAAAGGGTCTCACGAATCAGGTTTTATTAGCCGGTAATAAGTGACCTTTTCCCAACAATAGCTGGTCCCCTCAAGGTCCTGGAAACCTTGCTTCCAAATTCCTTAGAGAGTACGCTATCCTCAAACCCCTCCCAACTCCCAGGTATATAATCAGCCACCCCTCACCGGGCAGCAGCTCTTCCTGCCCACGGGTCCTGTCCCCCTGCTTTAATAAAACCACCATTTTGCACCAAAGATGTCTCAAGAATCCTTTCTTGGTCGTCGGCTCCGAACCTCACCTTATAATTCCAAAAACTTCATCACTTTCATGGATAGACTTCTGACTTCACAGATTCTACATACCAGCTTTTCTAAACCATTCAATTTATTTGAACACACCCTCAATTACATCTCTACTCTGAAAACCTATTGCTGCATTTTTGTTTCTCTTTCTAAACATTATCATTAGAAAATTTCCAAGGAAATAACAGGAGGGCCATCCCGTTTTTCCTATCTGGGGGAGCAGCGGCTTCCTGGATTTCATGCCGTGGGTCACCGAAGGACCCGCTGTTTGCTACCAGAGCAGGGTGCCGCATTTCTCCCCAGTTTTAGCTGAGCTAAGCAGCCCTCTTACCAAGAGCTACCGCAGCAGGGAACGTTCAGGGCGTGCCCACTTCGCCTTCCAACTCCTGGCACCCCAGGGTTCCCAATGCCTGTATCCCCCCCCCCCAAATGACTCCCTTTTAGTACAAAAAACTCAAGTGTAGGGGAAAGAAATTTGCGCAAGGTCATTTTTCATTAAAAAACAACAACAAGGCCAACTCTACCCCCCCCCCCCAACCAAAAATCCAGTATCCACTCATCCCTCCCTTCATTTTCCAGCGTAGACAACAATGGAGGACTACGACTCCCAGGGAGGCCAGCGTTCATCCACCCGAGCGGAGCCCAATAGACGAGACCTACGTGACCGGCACTGACCAATCGGGGCCCACTCCAGCGAGGCTTTGTCTGCCTGCCGCGGCGCGGGCGCTCTCCCGCCTGCAGCCTCCGCGCACGCGCGCCCCGCCCTGCCCGCCTTTCCTCCTTCTTCGCCCTCCCCGCTTCTTTCTACATCTCAACGTTCCTGTCGCTGCGCTCGGACCTCGTTGCTCCAGCCTCTGGACGCGTCCCATCCTTCCAGCCTGCGAATTGCAGTATAGGAAAAAACCCCATCTCACTTTCTGCCCCGTACACACCTTTGAGAGAAGCAAAAAGAATTAAAATAAATTTTAACAATGAGGGAAATCGTGCACATCCAGGCCGGTCAGTGTGGTAACCAGATCGGTGCCAAGGTAAGAATTTTAAGCCTTTTCTTTTAACTATTTTTTTTTTAGAAGAAAAACAAATCCAGCTAAATGATGAAGAATGTGGGACATATTTGCGTTCCATCCATTGTCCCGCTTTGCCCTCAAAAGTTTTCCATATACAATACACGGTTGCAGCTAGAATTTACTTTTGAAAAATGGGGGAATTGTACTTGGCTGGCTAATTTTGGGTGAGCTTTTGAGGACGTTTCGGGTTTGGAGTCGGAAGACTGGCTCTTTAAAATTTTACTTGAAAGTGTTGTAGTGGTCCGAGGAACGGGGAGAGAGGAGATGCGGAAACGGTCCGAGATACAGCGCGGAGAGGCTGTCCCCGTGTGCATCCCCTCCGCGGGGGGGGGGGCCCGGCTCCACGGAAGGGAGGGGGACAGGGAGCGCGGCTGGGCGGCGGCCGCGGGGTCCTGGGCCCACGGTGGGGAGGGGGGCGCGACGCGCCAGGGTGGGCTGCACCGCGCGGTGCCCGCCCCAAAGATGAGGGCAGTCCGCGAGGGGCGGTCCCGTAGGCCCTTGTGGATGGAAGACTGGTCCCTGCAGTATTAATTTCCTTTCATCTCCAGTAAAGAGACCCTTTTAGGGCGTGCACCGATATGGAGAAAGAGGGCGGGAGGATCCTTTTCTTTCAAGGGTCCCTCAGGGCTAAACGGTGGGAGAAGGGCCGAGAAGCCGTACTTAAAGCCAGGTATAACAAGCTAGCCAAGGAAGAAAATCGGAGGCTCAAGCGGGAGGTGGGGGTAGTTTCTTTTTCTGCGCGCGGTTACAGTGTGGCGGGGGCAGGGCAGGGAGGAAGTCCTGCTGCTACGTTGTAGCCCGGGGCTGGGCGGGGCGGGGCGGGGCTCCAAGCGCCGGGCTGGCCGGCTGGGGGCGCGCTAGCGGCACAGGCCCCCGCCCACGCGCGACGCCTCCCTTTGTCAGCGCCGACGGGCGGGCGCCGCAGTCACGTGGAGGGGCGTCCACTGCGGCGGCTTCTGTCCCTCGCCCCGGCTCGTGCGCGGGGGGAGGGTGTGCCGGTCGGCTCGGCTCGGAAGCCTCCGCCCGGCACACCCCCACCGCACCGCGTCCACCGGTCGCCGGGCCTCCGCGGCTGCACCCGAGCAGTGGACGCTGCAGCCCTTCGGGGGCTGCGGGTGTCTGGTGGAGGGCGCGGCAGGCAAGCAGAGCGCCCGGTAGGCGGCGGAGGTGCGCTCTCCGTGTGCGTGTTTGCACTTGAAATGTGTCGGTCGGGCGGGCATCACTGGCTGGGACCAGAGCTGTGCAAGTCTCCCTGCTCTTCCTCGGCAGTTCTGGGAGGTCATCAGCGATGAACACGGCATCGATCCCACCGGAACCTACCACGGTGACAGCGACCTGCAGCTGGATCGCATCTCCGTGTATTACAACGAAGCTACAGGTGAGGGCGGGAACGGGGAACGCGGGGCTCCCACTTCTCCGGGGTCTCCTTTCCAGCCCTGGAGAACCCACCTTGGGATGGGTCTGATTTTTAAAGAAGGTCTTACCCTGATTTGACTTCACGGTGGGGCAAAAGGTCAGCTCTGCTGCCCCCTGGTGTCCTCCAGCTCAGCTCCATTTGGTCTTCTGGTCCACCAATTCTTATTCTTTCTTCCATATAGGTGGCAAATACGTACCTCGTGCTATCTTGGTGGATCTAGAACCTGGGACCATGGACTCTGTTCGCTCTGGTCCTTTTGGGCAGATATTCAGACCAGACAACTTTGTTTTTGGTGAGTTATGCACATATTAGTAGTGCTATTCAGTGTATTTGAAGGAAGGAGACTGCAAGAGCTAAGAAGTTATTTTTAATGCTGGAGCGTTTATCTGGGGATATGTTTTGAGATCTCTAACGCAGGGTGTTGGGAATGACCGCCTTAGATGGTAGATACTGAGGCAGGGATGTATCACAGGTGAGTGAGAAAAAAGGCACATTCGTGTATGTTATTTTAAAAGCTGAAGAGTGGAAATGGTCCTTTATCTTTGATGCTTTGCTAATAAAGAGAATTTTGTTCACCTCATTCCAGGGCAGTCTGGGGCTGGCAACAACTGGGCCAAGGGCCACTACACAGAGGGGGCTGAGCTAGTGGACTCAGTCCTGGATGTGGTACGGAAGGAAGCTGAGAGCTGTGACTGCCTGCAGGGCTTCCAGCTGACCCACTCACTGGGTGGGGGCACAGGCTCTGGCATGGGCACGCTGCTCATCAGCAAGATCCGAGAAGAGTACCCTGACCGCATCATGAACACCTTCAGTGTGGTGCCCTCCCCCAAAGTGTCTGACACGGTGGTTGAGCCCTACAATGCCACCCTCTCTGTCCATCAGTTGGTAGAGAACACGGATGAGACCTATTGCATTGACAATGAGGCCCTGTACGACATCTGCTTCCGCACCCTCAAGCTGACCACGCCAACCTATGGGGACCTCAACCACCTTGTCTCAGCCACCATGAGTGGTGTCACCACCTGCCTCCGCTTCCCTGGTCAGCTCAATGCTGACCTCCGCAAGCTGGCAGTCAACATGGTGCCCTTCCCACGTCTCCATTTCTTCATGCCTGGCTTTGCACCTCTGACCAGCCGTGGAAGCCAGCAGTATCGGGCCCTCACTGTACCTGAACTCACCCAGCAGGTCTTTGATGCCAAGAACATGATGGCTGCCTGTGACCCCCGCCATGGCCGTTACCTCACTGTGGCTGCTGTCTTCCGTGGGCGGATGTCCATGAAGGAGGTAGATGAGCAGATGCTCAACGTGCAAAACAAGAATAGTAGCTACTTTGTGGAATGGATCCCCAACAATGTCAAGACCGCTGTCTGCGATATCCCGCCCCGTGGCCTCAAGATGGCAGTCACCTTCATTGGAAATAGCACAGCCATCCAGGAGCTTTTCAAGCGCATCTCAGAGCAGTTCACAGCCATGTTCCGGCGCAAAGCCTTCCTCCACTGGTACACAGGTGAAGGCATGGACGAGATGGAGTTCACCGAAGCTGAGAGCAACATGAACGACCTTGTCTCTGAGTATCAGCAGTACCAGGATGCCACCGCAGAAGAAGAAGAGGATTTCGGTGAGGAGGCTGAAGAGGAGGCTTAAGGCAGAGTACCATCACCTTAGGCTTCTCCATTCCCTCTTCCTCAGCTGCCCCTATCCTCTCCCTCAGAATTTGCATTCTCTGCCTCTTATTTTTTTTTCCCTTTTTTTGGGGGGGGGGGGTCCTAGAACAGTGCCTGGCACGTAATAGGCGCTCAATAAATACTTGTTGTTTGTTGAATGTCTCCTCTCTTCCACTCTGGGAAACCTAGATTTCTGCTGTTCTGGGTCACCCTGTATTTTCTTTTGGTGTCCATTTTCCCGTTTGTGCAGTTGATATTTCCCTTTGTTTTTTAAGGTGATTCACTGAGAAGCTGGGTCTCATTAGATCCCATTTAGAACATGTGCTGAAAACATCGCCACCATCCTAAGCCCATGTGGTAGCCCAGGGGAAAGGAAACCAAGCTACCTCATAGCAGTAGAGGTACATATCGAGAAGGTAGGGTTTTCTATTCTAGAGCAGTTTTAGAGAGGGAAATCCAGGCTCTTGAAGTCCAAATCCAGGAATCTTCCTGCTCTCAGCTTCAGGGGAGATGTTGACAGTATTGTCTATTTTTAGTCTTCTTCCAAGCTCTGTCCTGAGCTGTTTCTTTTGAGGGGTCTGTGCCACTTTGTTGAGTGGGATCCTTCCCTCCTACATAAACTGCTTCACGTGTTCGATTTCTTCCTTTTCCCAGGCGAAAGAGGGACTGGCCTTGATCCCTAAAGTCTGGAAAGGCCCCCTCCCACTCCCCACTTTTTCTTAACAAAACTCCAGCTCTACTGTGTACATATAGAAAAGTGTGTATTGCCACCTAAATCATTTGAGTCATTCTTCCAGAGGGGACAAGGAGACCCTCCACCTTTTGGCAACACCTCAGCTCTTCCTTCTGCTATTCCCTTTCCCCACACACCCTTGATTTTTGTCCTGTCCTACATTTCAAATTTCTAC
The DNA here is from genome assembly GCF_048164855.1 of Canis lupus baileyi. Classification (NCBI taxonomy): domain Eukaryota; kingdom Metazoa; phylum Chordata; class Mammalia; order Carnivora; family Canidae; genus Canis; species Canis lupus. The sequence continues at coordinate 72,069,490 of NC_132844.1, read as the reverse complement.
TTTGTGTTGAACTTGCTTTTTTTCATATTGAAAAGATACCATTGCCCCAAAAGCCAAAAATAAAAAAACTGAAAAAAAGTTGCGAGATGTGTGCTCATTTAGGGAAAGATTGCCATTGGACAACCTGAGGCTCAAGTTCAGCTACGCTTATACTCTGCTCTTAATAAACTGATGAGAATATCCTTGTACTTAACCTTATCCTGGTAGAACTATTTCACCATCCTCACTACCAGTCTCAATAACTAGGATAGGCATAGACTCCTACAGGATTGACAGAAATGGGAACTGAGATGAATGTTGAATAGTGTGTAAGTGGCTCCCAGATGAATAGCCTCTTGGGAACTTGTGTAGAAATGCAGATCACCAGGCCTACCCAGATGTACTGAACCAGAAACCAGCTGACTAGTAATCTGTTTAGCAGTACTCCAGGAGAATCTTGTGAATGCAGAGTTGAACGCTATTATTGCACTACTTTCAGTGCACAGCACATCCAGGATTCATTTGAGTTATGGGTCTTGCTTTTTTCTCTTACACCTTGGCAATTTTCTCATTTAACTCCAGGGAAAGATAAAGATAACTAGTGAGGGATGCTACTCCATGGTCCTATTCTAAAGTACTGTTTCACCAAATAAATATGCTTTTCTAAGGCACAAAATAAGTCAGCTACCCTGGAAATTTAAGTCCATGTAATTTTCCTTCCAATTAATAAAGGGAACTGGTGCAGTTCTCCCAATTTCTTCCATTTTAGCATGCTTTTTTGCGTATTACCAACTTTTGCCAAAGAAAATTGTATGACGTTAACTACGTGTTAACTTGCTTTTCTCCCATTCTAAAAAGTGTTGAATGAAGGGAAGATGCTACGTTCCAGTATTAACTTTGAATCAGTTCTGCTTTATTAAGTTAATTATTAATCAGTATCAGTACTTTGTAACAGCAACTCATTTGATAAAGTTGAGAACCTCCAGGCGATCCCTCAGTTTTGGTCAGGAAAATTCTAGACCATAAATGTATACAGTCCAGTTAGAAAGTTAAATTGCAGGGTGCGGGGTGAGTAGGATAATCAGAAGGCTGGCATGAAACCCGTGGGGGACTGGGTAGTCTTAGCAGTGTGGGGCTGGGAAGAAGAGCAACCCCTCCTCTCCAAGGCAAGGCACAAGCTATTTGGCAAGGAGATGAGGGGTGGAACCCCATTGTCAAGGGTGTGCTCAGAGAAGCCAGTTGTGCATGCAGTATGGGGACCATTCTGGCAACCATGAAGCAAGGCATCGGCAAAGGTTGAGGGCTCAAGCTGTTCGCAGAGGCTTGTGGTTAACCTGGTAAAAAGACCACAGTGATGACACGGGAACCATGTACCCTGTTCTCCCAGCTCCCCATTTGGATGAAAGCTACAGAAAGGACACGTATTTCCAGGAAGCATCTAAGTTTTTTCTGCCGCCCTACCTTAACCTCTTGTCAAGCAGTCATAAGGAGCCATGTACAGCACCAAATCACTGCAAAGGAGTGGAGAGGGCCAAAGCCCTGCTAAAGTAGACTCTCCTTGGCTCCTAATCTCATTCAGTGCATTCAGTGCCAGCCTCAAGAAGGCTCCAAGGAACCCAGCTTGAAGGTCACTGCTACAGTCTATTGTTTTCACTTAAATATCTTTCTAAGAACTTCTATATTTGAGAGAATGTATGCAAGGTGGGGGGGGGTTGTGAGGAAGGAACAGAAAGGGAAGGGAGTAGGACAAGCAGACTGCACTGAGCACTGGGCCCAATGCAGGCCAATACCAGGACCCTGAGATCATGTCCTGAGCTGTAACCAAGAGCCAGATGACCCACCCAGGTGCCCCTATGTAAGATAGACAGGTAGATATATATATTTTAAGCACTCTCATGTATAGTACTTAACTATGTGTCAGGCACTGTCCTAAACACTGCCAATTTTACTCATTTAATCCCTGTAACAATTCGACAGTAAATCCTATTATTAACCTGATTTTAAGGTGAGGAAAGAGATACAGAGAAGTAGCTAACTTGTGTAAGGTCACAGCTAGCATGCACTGGGGCCAGGATTCACACCAAAACAGTATGATTCCAGAGACTGCTCTGACTTTTATCATAATCTATAGGTGAATAAAGAGGCATCAAGAAAAGCAGTGATGGGCAGCCCTGGTGGCGCAGCGGTTTAGCGCACCTGCAGCCTGGGGCATGGTCCTGGAGACCCGGGATCGAGTCCCACATCAGGCTCCCTGCATGGAGCCTGCTTCTCCCTCTGCCTCTGCCTCTGTCTCTCTCTCTCCCCCTCTCCGTGTGTGTCTCACATTAATAAATAAATAAAATTAAAAAAAAGAAAGAAAAGCAGTGATATGCCTTGGAATTAACTGTTAATAGGCTGCAACCAGTTCTGTGTACTAGTGCAACCATAGGCTCTAGAAGGCAGTCAGCCTGGGTTTGAAGTCTAGCTTTACCAGCTGTATGTCAGGGGCAAAATTCCTTAATATATTGGAAGTTGTTTCTCTACTTTGTAAAATACTATATACCCAAAGGATGGTTTGATTAAAACAACAACAACATACCATTGGTGTAGAGGCTTAGCATGGCATCTAGCATATAGAAAGCAAAACTATCAGTGGCCCCCCCAACCCTCCTTGCTGGCCTAGTGCTGGCCTGCTGCATCACATGCCCAAGAACCCAGAAATTCACAGAAAATCCACACCACCCACCCTAGAGACCCTCACCTGGGAGATGCTGACGCCTGTGAGTCTCTCCACACTCTCTGGCAGGCGGCTCAGGATGTCCAGTACTTCTCCGGTCACTTTGGCCGCCCCCATGGCCCCACCTCCACTGGACACTAGTGTGATCTTATTGGCTGAGGTCAAGGGACCACTGATCTCCTCTGCCACCTGGTAGGTGAAAGATGCCCACTCAACACCTGTAGTCTGACCACACCCCTCCTAAATTGCTTTACGCTGGGCTTCAAGATCATTGATCATCTTCACTTTGTAAGGATTATCTTTCTTTACTTTGGTCACTGGGTTCTAATTCCTACCCCTCGTTTATGGTCCCCTAGTCTGTTCTCCCCAAGCCCCTCATTTCCCCCCACCCTACACTCCCTGGTTCTGTTCCTCTCCTGGTGCCCACACAACCTCCAGACCTGGGGCAGCTTCTCCAGCAGCATGTCCAGCTGAGCAGCCTCCTGGTACAGCTGGAATGCTTCTGCCTTCTTGGCCATCTGCTCGGCCTCGGCCCGGGCTCGAGCCCCGATGGCAAAGGCCTCAGCCTCCCCACGCATCTGAGAAGGGAAAGGGAGACTGTGGTGCTGATGGCTGTAGTTAAGGACAAGAAACCCAGCTCAAGCAGCAACTCCCATTCCCTCTGCAAGCCAGCAAGAGCCACCTCTTCACTCACCCTCACCGACTCCGCTTCTGCCTCAGCCTGCATAATTAGCTGGGACCTGTGCACAGAAAGGAAGAGGAGGGAGGGGCTGAGGAAGGGCAAAAGGCAGGCCCTGCTGGAGAGACAGAGGCTTCTGTAACCTGAGTTCCATAGGAGTTCAGGTAGTGAGGGCCTCCACTCTTCACCTGGGGGGAGCCAGATGAGAAAGGAGCAGGATAGGGCCTGGGAGCGGGTGTTTACTTCTCTGCTTCAGCGAGGCGCTCCAGCTTGTAGCGCTCAGCTTCCGCTGGCTTCCGAACTCGGGCCTCCAGCTCCTTCTCTCGCCGGGCGATCTCCTGTTCCTGCACTGCCACCTGCTGGGCCCGCTCCACCACCTGCACCTGTACCCGCTGTTCCTCGATCTGCTGCTTAGTTTTGGCCACCTGGGAAGGAGCAATGCTCAACCTCAGGGCTGAAGAGCAAGTTCCCAGGAACCACAGAGAAAAGCCAGGGCAAGGGCTCCAGGGTGAGATATAAAAACAGAGTAAGGGGCAGCCCGCGTGGCTCAGCGGTTTAGCGCCGCCTTCAGCCCAGGGCCTGATCCTGGGGTCCCGGGATCGAGTCCCACGTCAGGCTCTCAGCATGGAGCCTGCTTCTCCCTCTGCCTGTGTCTCTGCCTCTCTCTCTCTCTCTCTCTCTCTGTGTGTGTGTGTGTGTATGTGTTGTGTGTCTCATGAATAAATAAATAAAATCTTAAAAAAAAAAAAAAAACAGAGTAAGGACATGAAGTCAGTCCCTGGTGGGTTCAGCCAGCCCAGTGGAGTCCATTTCCCATATGGATCCCAGTTGTGGCTTGAGGGATGGCCTGATCCTCCTCAGAGGTATCTTCCAGGCAGCCTGACCATCAAAAGCTGGCTAGGGCTGGAATCCAGTCCCTGTTCTCCCTCAGGCCAGGCTAAGTGTCCCTCTTGTTGAGCTCCCGTATTAGTCTATTTCTCCACAGCGTCCCTCTCTAGAGTCTGAGAACCTGCAGGGCTCTGATGTGCGGTGGCATCTTCCACCTCCAGTCATTCAAATCCACCCACTTCTCTCCATATGAGCTGCTGTAACCGTCTTGTAAGCCACCACCAAACTCACCCTCCCTGCAATAGCTTCCTACTGGCTTTGGTGGTGGTGGGGCATGTATATATCTCTTTTATCTTTTGTATATGATACAAACTCAAAAAAAATGGACAATGAGAATCAAGGTTTCCTCTACTTATTTCCTCAAACTACCTTGTTCCTTTCCCCAGGGGCAAGCATTGTGACCAGCTTCTTGTGTCGTCTTCTTCCAGGGAGATTCTAAGCATTTACAAGACTGTACATATAGGATTCCTCTTTTTAGGCAGATTTCATTTTCTTATTCCTGTACAGAGATCGGAAGGCTCTTGCCAAGATTTTGGTGAGGAGAGGCACCAGTAGAGGAACATGCTTCTTTCCTGTCCCACTGCTCCAGCTCAGCCATGTACCATCATCCCTGTGGGTCTTATCAATAGCAGATATGATGCCCCTGCCTTTACTGCACTCATCTGTTCACCCAGAGGAAAGGTGCTTCTGGATATGGCACCCTGTGCTGTCTTTGACCCTAAATTTGCAAACCAGTTCCAAACTGAGCTACTTGCTCTCTACCCCAGTGTGCAGGATCTCTCTCTATATTGGAGCCCCTCCTGCCTTTGTTTAGGCATCCTTTTTGATGAAATAACCCCCAGGAGCTTCCTTGGAAGAAGTATATGGGCAATACATTTTTTGAGATCTTGCTTTTCTGAGATTGTTATTCTACCTTTCTACTTGAATGACAATGAGATTGAGTACAGGTTAGAATTAATTTTCTATCAGCATTTTTGAAGGCACTGCTCCATGGTCTTCTAGCTTCTTGAGAAATCTGAAGTCATTTTGATGCTTGGCCCTGTGCAATCTGTTCTCTCTCTCTGGAAGCTTTTATATCCTTTCTCTGTTCTCCATGTTCTGAAATTTCATAGTGTAGTTGTTTTTCATTCATTGTATTGTACATTGAAACAGTCCAATGTAGAAAGTATCAATCTAGAAAGTCATACCTTTCAGAACAAACATTAAAAAAATTTTTTCCATTGATTTTCCTACCATTTTCTTTGTTCTGTTCATACTTTATGATTAATAATCTGTAGACTAGGATTAATAAATTTATTAAAGTCGGAATTTATTTTTTTATTTTATTTTTTATTTTTTTTAATTTTTATTTATTTATGATAGTCACACAGAGAGAGGGAGAGAGAGGCAGAGACACAGGCAGAGGGAGAAGCAGGCTCCATGCACCGGGAGCCCGACGTGGGACTCGATCCCGGGTCTCCAGGATCGTGCCCTGGGCCAAAGGCAGGCGCCAAACCGCTGCGCCACCCAGGGATCCCAAAATCGGAATTTATTAGAATTAGATGAGTAAATCTGTAGATTCATTATAATTTCTTTCAATATGATTTGCCCCTCTCATTTCTGTCATCTTACTGATTTCTAAGAACTCTTTTTTTGTTTTCTGTTTTATGCTCTGATTTTCTGGATGTGAATTCTTCTGTCACTGAGGACATTTAAAAAAATTTTAAGCTTTCTTCTCCCTGCATAACCTCCAAATTGCTTTGCTGTTTGTGGTTCCAGTCTCGGACTTTAACATTGCAGTATTCCCTCATATATCAGGTAATCTTCGATGGCCTGCTCACAGTGAAGGAGGTCTAAAACACTGAAACCCAGCATGTGGGTGAGGCTTCATTCTAGGGTGATCTGGACAAGTCATCTGCTGAAGAACCTATGATTCAGGATCTTTGGATTGGTTGTGTTCCCCAGCACAGTCTTCTGATGACTTCTTTGGAAGATGGAGGGTCTTGGGCCCAAATGGGGTAAAGGAGTTAGGGGAGACTGTCAGCATTTAGCATTCAATGGTCACATTGTGCCCGTCACTGATAAAATGATTATGGCCTTATCGATTACTGGCTTCGTCAATTACAATGGCTTTCTGGCTTCCAAAATGATACCATGCTTTCTGTTCATCCTGATGCTATTCTCTCCATCTGTTTTCGCCTTCTTCCTCTTTTCTGAAAATCACTCTGTGGTTTCAGTGAGGTTTTAGAGAGGGAGTGCAATGAACTGTATTTATTTAATCCATCATCTTTGAAAAAGCTTCCAACTTATCTTCCTGCATCCTCTCTTGTCTTCTGACCATCAATTCTCCACACAACAGTCAGACTGATCCTCGTAAAAATGTAAATTAGACCATGGCACCTCCCTGCTTAAAGTTCTCCAATAGCATTCCACTGGGCTCTGAATTCCCTTCTAAGTCTCCAACAGGGGCACTTGAACCCTATGACCTGGCCCTGCCTGCCTTGCCATCTCACTCACAGCATACCAGCCCCACCAGATCAGAATCCTCCTCTCTGTTCTTGGGATACATCAACCTCTTTCGTATCTCAGGGCCTTTGCAGACGGTGGTCCTCTGTCTAGCCACATATGGCTATTTATATTTAAAATTAATTAAAATAAGTAAAATTTAAAATTCTGTTCCTCACATTTCACTAGCCACAGTTCCACAAGCCACATTTCAAGCACTCAACATCAATGCACAAATTTACAGCATTTCCATCATCACAGAAAATTCTATTTGAATAGCAATGGCCTAGAATGCTATTGGCCCACAACTCTACATTGCTGGCTCCTTCTCATCTTCCAGTTTATCTCATAAATCACTTCCTCACTGAAGCTTTCTTAGATCAGCCCCAACCTAATATAGTATCTCTCCACTGTTTTTTGCATCACTCTCTATATTTCCTTCACAGCACTTACACAAGATAATTAGAACCTATGAAAGTTATTTACTTGCTTTATTAGTTATTTCCTGTGTTAAAATGTAAGCTCCATGAGGGCAGGAATCTTTTCTGCTTCTTTCTTTTTTTTTTTTTAAGATTTTATTTATTTATTCATAGACACAGAGAGAGAGAGGCAGAGACACAGGCAGAGGGAGAAGCAGGCTCCATGCAGGGAGCCCGATGTGGGACTCGATCCTGGGTCTCCAGGATCACACCCTAGGCTGCAGGCGGCGCCAAACCGCTGCGCCACCAGGGCTGCCCATCTTTTCTGTTTCATTCATGCTTATATCCTCACTTCTAAAACAATGCCTGAATGGGTGACGGGCACTGAGGGGGGCACTTGACGGGATGAGCACTGGGTGTTATTTTGTATGTTGGCAAATTGAACACAATAAAAAATAAATTATAAAAAAATAAAAATAAAACAATGCCTGGTACATAGTAAGCACTTAATAGCTATTTGTTGAATGAGTCCTTATTTCCCAAGCAACCAGCACAAAGTCTGGCACAAAATAAAGAACTGGTATAACTGGAACAGAGCCAAAACCAGCCCAATCCTTTAATTTGCAGAGGAGGAAAGCCATATTTAGGTTAAGGACCACACAAGCTAATTTCTGCTATGTTAATGCTTCTCAAACTCCAATGTGTACATGAATCCCCTAGAGATTTTGTTAAAATACAGATTCTAAGGGCACCTGGCTGGCTCAGTCGGTAGAGCACGCAACTCTTGATCTTAGGGTCATGCATTCAACCCCCATGTTGGGTGTGGAGCCTACTTTAAAAAAAAAAAATGCAGACTCTGATTAAGTTAGTATAACTGGAGCTTCAGATTTTGTATCTAACAAGCTCCACAATGATGCTGATGCTGTTGGAAGGCAGACCACATTGAGGAAAAAGTGCTATGCCACACTCAATGACCTGTCAAACCACCAGGAATTTAACATCATAACTAGAGATGCTTTGTACTTCATTATCCTTTCAGCCTATACCAACTCTTGGCAAAAACAAATCTCACGCTATTGCTATCCTTTGGGTAAAAGTCTTAACGTATCGTTGATTCTCATTATTCATGGTGGATCTGCTCCATAAAGTAGCCACAAATACCGCACTAACAAACACTTATTCTGTTGTTAGGGAAAATATACGGTTAGGTTCCTATGTGCCCCTGTTCACAACATTTCGTCAACAGATCAGTATTATGTCCTTGCTTTATATGTGTTTCTGATTAAAGATACCTTATGCAACATACATGGTTAATTCATTAACAATGAAGTCATTGCCAACAGTACTGTAACCCATGCCTGAAAGAAGCATGTAATTTCTTTATAAGGCATATCACAGCCTCTTTGCACTTAGGAACACTTAATGCTTTAGCGGGATGCTTGGGGGTCATTTTAAACAGCAAAATCACCAACAAAGTACAAAAATGCAAAAAAATGTAGCAGTCACTATACGGTGAAAATGACAGTGTTTACAGTACTGACACTGTTTACACTACGAGAACTGCAACACGAAGGCAGAACATCTCGTTCACCTTCAACTGCACATCAGGCAACTCAGATTTTTCAATGCTCTGTGCATGTCCACAAATGATCACAAAGGTGCCACAAGTACTGTTTCTGGGGTTACCAGTAAATTTTAGTGAGTAGGCAAATTCTCAAATACAGAATCTGTAAACAATGAGGACTGTCCATGCCTCCTCGCAATATCAAGGGCTGCCCATATCTTACTTTGCAGGGTTCAAAGCCCAAGTCCCCATTTCCAAGTCCCCAAATGGCTGCTGTGAGCTCATGGGAAATCAGAAAAAGGTGCCCCTTCCCCTAGGTGGATGCGGCACCATTCACCTATGCCGGAATGCAGAGCATGGTGAACAGAGCACCAGCTAGACCTTAGCTCTGCTTTCCCCCTCATCCAGGGGCCCTTGCCCAGTCTGCCCAAACATACGATCCCATCCTACTGACCATGTCCCTTCTTGGCCTCTGCTTTTCAACCGAAATGCTTAGGTCTTTCAAATCTTCCTCATATGGAGAAGTTGGGTCAGAAATGTAGAGCCAGAATAAAGGGATTAGAGTTAGAACCTGGGAAAGTGTGGAGGGCTAAAATGGAGGGCTTGAGAGGAAATAACTGCCCAGTGTGAGAGGTCTGACCTGAAGCTGATAGGCCAGGTCAGCCTGGGCTCGGCGGGTGTTGACCTCGATGTCATATGCAGCCTTCTTTAGCTCATAGTCTCTCTGCGCCTTGGCCATCTCAATCTCACTCAGGTACTGAGCAGACACCTTTTCTTGCTTAGCTTTGGCTTCCTGTCCACACAGAGATCAGGGAGGAAGTTAGAGTAGGGAGAGGAAGGCCCCAAGGCAGAGAGCCAGCTCCTCACCAGGCTCCCCTGCCCATGGCCTCATCTCTTTCCTCTGCCAACCCCGCTCTCTGAGTCCTCACTCAGTCGTGCCCCTTCCATCCCCTCTCCCACTGCATGCCCAAGAAGCCCATGGTGACCAAGTGAGCCCTCAAATGGGATCCAGCTCACCCGGATCCCAGCGTCTCTTTTGGCTTCTGCTTCCCCAATGCGAGCATCTTTTTGGACTTGAGCTGTTCTAGCTTTCCCTAAGGAGTGCAAATAGTCCTGAGGAAGAGAAGCAGCAATCAGAATCCTCAGGAGGGCTTAAGAGATAGGAGCAGGGAACTGGAGAGGATCAGCCCCACCTAAGTTTACCTGATCATCATGAATGTCCTTCAGGGTGTAGCTAACCACACTGATGCCCATGTTGACCAGGTCTGAGGAGGCCACCTTGAAAACTTGCTCTGAGAACTTCTGCCTGTCCTTATAGATTTCCTAGGGTAACAGAATGGTAGGAAGGAGGAACTGAGGCTCTCAGTCTTCTGGCTACTGTTTCCCACAGACTAGCTGGGTTCTTCAGGGCATCTCTCCCAGATCTTTCCCTGCCCTCAAGCCCACCTCCACAGTCATGTGGGCCATGATAGCCCTCTGGTGGCCCTCCAGAGTCTCCAGTGCAATGTGGGCAATCTCAGCCTCCGTTTTCCCCAGGAACATCTGGCAGGCAGCTGCCAACATCTCCTTGTTCTGCCCCTGGATTTTCACCTGTAACCAGAGCAGGGATAGGGAAAGTGTGGTGAAGGCCTCCTGAAGCCAAGTAGCAAGCAGGAAGAGAATGGAAGAGTTAAGTGCCTTGGGAGTCCCTGGAGAAGGTGAAACTTAGCAGAGAAATTTCTTTGTGGCCAGAGGTTGGGGAGGCCATGGTCAGAAGATTCTTAATGTCTGGGGACAAAGAAGGGGATGAAGGAATGGACTTTGGGGGAAAAGGCTCTGAAAGCCTCACCTGGGCAATGCCAGTGACTGAGATGGGGACCCCATGGCGAGTGTAAACCTTTTCACTCTTGACATTGAGGGTCAGTGTGTTGAGAGAGATCCTACGGGAAAAAGAAGGAGTGGACAGTGAGGAAAACAGGAAAGAGAGAAAACTGGGGTTCCCCTTCCTGGTTCTTTTCTACCTACCTCTGGATTTGCTGGATGCAGGGCAGGACAAAGACACGTCCTCCGGCCACCATGACTGGGGGGCTTCGGCAGAAACCTGCAAGGTGAGGGGGTAGCAGACTGCAGTGGCAGGAGTAGGGCTAGAAAACGGAAGACTGAAAACGTGGGGTGGGGGTTGATCCCAAAAGGGAAATCTGGGAGTCGAAGAGGAGGCAGTCCAGGCCTTGTTAGGTAGCGCTGGGAATCACAAGTGGGGTGGCTTGCAGCCATGGGGAGGTCGCGGGAGGGTGGTGTGTGGACAGAAGGCCTGGACCTAGGAGCTGGTGGGGAGAAGGGTACGGGGCAGAGGCCGGACCACAGGGCTTGGGGGCACTGGCTGGGAAGAGAGCATTACTTACCAGAGACCACCATGGCCTCATTTGGGCCACAGGTGAAAAACATGGCTCAGGCTGAAGCTGGAGGAAAAGGGAGAGAAAGCCTTTGCGGGCGGGGTCTGGGGGAGAGCAAATTCTCTTTCCGTCAGTCTAGCCCCATCCGCAGCCGCCAGGGCCCGGTCCCTTCCGAACCCATGGGTCCACTAAGGCATTTCCCGGTGAAGTCCCACCGATCGCCAGGGCTCTCCCCCGCCGGCTCACGGCCACTTCCTGCTTTCGGGGAGGACGGTTTCTCGATCCTCGGGTAAAGCGCTCCTGCGCCTAGAGGCCCCAGCCCGTGCGCCGCCCTCCCTGGCCCTCCGCAGCCCGATTACCTCTCGGCGCCCCACCCGCCTCCCCGCACGCAGGCCGGGGCGAGCAGCGGCCGGGGAACGGCGGGGAACGGCGGGGAACGGCCTCCAGCCAGCGCGGAAGGCGCCCGCGCCCCTCCCGGCCCCACCCTGCGGCAGCCGCAGGCCCGCGCCCAGGCCCGCGCCCCTCCCCCGGCGGCCGCCCTCCGCCCCGCCCCCTTCCCGGCAGGCCGCGCCCGCCCCGGTCCCGCCGCCCTCCCCCAGCCGGGAGCTCCGCCCCGGGACGCGGGACGTGACCTCCGCGGGCCCGGCAGCCGGGCCCGGAGGTTGCCTCATTTCGGGTTTGCCCCGCGGGGCCTGGGAGGCCGCCCCCGGCTGCACCCGGCCGCCCGGGGCGCAGCGCCTGCTGGGGACGCGGCCCCCGCCCCTCCCGCTCGCCGCTGGCGCCGGGAGGCGGGGACTAGTGGGGAGTCGCCGCTTGCAAAATACACTCGGAGGACTACGGACAAGAAGTCGACTTTATTGGTGTTCACGGAACATACTGGACGGCCGCGCAGCCGCCCCCTGGCCGCCCGCCGACCTCCGACACCCCAGCCACCCACTGGGGGCAACTTTGAGAAGACCGAAGGCCAAGGACCTCACCCCAGTGGTCCGCCGAAGCCTCACACGGCAGATCCAAGGGGCCGAAACCCCGGAGGACGAACACCGCCCCTAAGCCCACGTGCCAGCGGCGTCCTCGACTCCGCCTGGGCGCTCCCCGGCCCTCCGGGTGCGCTTCAGCCCTGCGCGCCCGCCTCCACCTCTCCCACGAAGCTCAGCAAATACCGAGAGTTCTGCGCTTACAGCACGGGGGCACATCGCGCTCCCCTGCATAAGTTAAAATAAATATTACAGACACCCCTCCATCACCTAGGGGGACATTCATAAATACATATAAATATTAATTAGGATCAGTGAGAAATAAATTAATGACGCTCTTCCGCACCGGGCCTGGCCCCGGAGGGCCGGTGCTCGGCTCGTCTCCGGCGCGGGCTGGCGTCTCTGCTGACGTGCTCTCCGCTCAAGTTGCCTCGCAAGTCCCAGTTTGGGATACGCTCTCGCGCACCAGGTACACCTGGTGTCTATTTGGGTTTTCCGGTTCTTTCGGGGGGAGGTGGGGAGCTCGCGTTAGAAGGCGGCCGGGTGTTGCTGTAGGAAAGTGCTAAGGTCCAGAGCGTAGTCCGAGGGCGCAGAGGTCAGGTTGAGGGGCTCGAGGACCGGGGGCGCCGGGGAGGGCGCAGGGGGTGCGCCGCTGGGGACGTCCCCCCGGGCCAGGGGCGCCGGCACACCCTCCTCGGCCAGCAGAATCTGGCAGAAGATGACGGCGAGCAGGAGGAACAGGAGCCTTTTGGCCGGGTTCGGATCCTCGGCCGGGAGCGGGCGCCGGACCTGGGAGACAAGCAAGGGGACAGGTTGGCGGGACCCCGCGTCGGCCGCCCCCGCCCGCCGCCGGCTCCCGCGGTACCCACCACTCGCGGGTAGAGGACCCTACGGCTGCGCTTCCGATGCCCGCGGGACGCGCCGGGGCGCGCGGCAGGGGCCACCGCAGGCTCCGGGAGAGGATCGAAGGTGAAGATCTCGGGACCGGAGCCCCGCCGGGGCCCGGGGCTGGTGGACGAGACGGAGGTCGGAGCCCGCGGGACGGTCATGGTGGGGAGGGAGCTGCGGGAGCGACACATCGCGCGGCGAGCGGAGCGGAAGGCCGGATGCGGACCCGCGCCGGTGCCGAGCGAATTAAGGGCGCCTCAGACCTGGGCGGGTCCTCCTCGGCTCCTCCCGCCGCCGGGAGGGATGGCCCGAGCAAGCTGGAAATTCCGACGGTTAAGCAAAGAGAGGGGGTGGAGACTTGGTCTGTGCACCCCTAGGCGCCCAAGTGTGTGTGTGTTGGGAGTGTGGGGGTTGGGAGTGGGGTGGGTGAGATCCCGGGCTGCAGGCACATGTCAGGGCATGTGGCAACTAGGCAGGGACCACCGGATAGCTTAGGAGATGGCTGGGCCACCGGCCCCATCTCTGGGGAGGCAGGAGGACTGACCAATCTGGCCACGCTGGGACGATAGTCACCCAGCAAAGTCAAGGAATTACAGTTACACACGCACATTTATACACTTGTAGGTACACACAGAAAACACACACACACACACACACACCTCAAGAGGAAAGTAGTTACAGAAATAGCCAAGAAGACAGAGAAATGAACACATTAGTACACGCAGACACCATGCTGCTGACCTCAGCACACATGTTGTAGGGGCAAAAAGAACGTCCCTTCTTTCCTTCTAGCTTCTTTGGCTGGTCTAATAATTAAATTGATACAAGATAGAGTAACAGGAGAAAAGCAGGTTTAATTACATACTTCGGGAGCCTGGGAAGCCATGAGATTCAAAGGCAATAAGGCAATTGGGGTTACATGCTATCTTGAGCTAAGGAATGGAACAGGAGCCTGGGGCTTCAAAGGGGAGGAGGGCAATTCACAGGAAGATAAGAGAAGATGCTCCGAGGCAGATGTTTGTTCTGTCCTGATAAAAAGTTATCTGTGGTAATAGCTGTCTTCATGGTTCAGGTGCCTATCTAAATTATTATTATTGTTTTTTTAAGATTTATTTATTCATTCATTCAGAGAGAGCGAAGAGAGAGGGAGAGACACAGGCAGAGGGAGAAGCAGGAAGCCCGATGTAGGACTGGATCCCAGGTCCTCCAGGATCACACCCCAGGCTAAACCACTGTGCCACAGGGGCTGCCCCCTATCTAAATTCTTTTAGGCAGTTAAGGGAGAGAGGTAAAAAGCTCTTCTTGTGTGCTGGGTGTTGATTGCCGTCAGCACATTTTGGGGTGGCCTGGTCTGTTCCCCTTTAACATGCACATAACACATGTGCGTGCGGGCACACCCATACACAGAGCAAAGGGGCAGAGACTTCACAGGGGCAACACAACAGAGCTACTACCCACATAGATGTATGCAGAAATGCTCACGTAGGGAAGGTGCTACAAAACAAAGGCAAGAGGTAAGCAACCACCCAGATTTGTCCCTTGCCATCAGATTTGTCCCTTGTTATTTTTTAACACAATTTATATGAAAAGAACATTTTAAACTGTGAGATGTTATTTAAGTGTGGTAGTAGTACTAAGAGAGAATTGCATATTTTCATAACTGCCTTAGAGACAGCTCCTCATGGACACAGTTTAACATCCTTTACTGGAGCCAGGCACCCCGTTAAAGGTCCTGTTGAAAGTACTGAGGTTGGTTTGAAAGTACTGAGGTTGGTTTCAGTGTATGGGCTGGTGAGTAGGGCAAGCCAGATTCAGCAGGCGGCTCACCGTATGCATGCAGAGGGGACCCGGACCCCGGACCCGGAGAACTCTCTGGAAGGTCTTTAAAAAAAAAAAAAAAAAGATTTTATTTATTTATTCATGAGAGACACAGAAAGAGAGAGGCAGAGACAGAAGCAGGCTCCGTGCAGGGAGCCCGATGCAGGACTCGATCCTGGTTCTCCAGGATCACGCCCTGGGCTGAAGGCAGACGTGCTTAACCAGAGACACCCCAGGCGTCCCTCTCTGGAGGGTCTTAAGACAACTGAACACTAAGTGCAAAGAAGGAGGAGGGACCCAAAACAACGAATGTTCACGTCTGTCTAGTCAATAAGGCGAGGGTTCATGGAAGAGTGGCATTTGAGATGACTTTGAACAGTGGGTGGGATACCACAAAATCAGATGTGGAAGATGACTGTGAGGAAGAGAATGGGATCAGCAAAAGCCCTGCACTGGAAAAGTACAGGATGTGTTTGGGGAATTGCTAGAAAAACAATCTTACAGTAAGTTTCCTGTAAAGGAGTAGTGGGAAGTAATGATTCTGGAAAGGAGGGCAGAGTGTGGAGAGCTGAGCTGCGAGGCCAGACTAGATCCTGGATTCCGTGGATCATGAGAGATTATAAAAGGAAGGCAGTTCAAGCTGGGAACTAAATCGGATGACAAGTATGCCCTGCATGG
This sequence comes from Canis lupus baileyi, assembly GCF_048164855.1. NCBI lineage: Eukaryota > Metazoa > Chordata > Mammalia > Carnivora > Canidae > Canis > Canis lupus. Next base: position 72,054,031 of record NC_132844.1, on the reverse strand, counting down.
GGAGACACTGTAATAGGGGATCAGAGGCTACTGGAAATGTTCAGGTGGATGGTAACAAGGGCTGGAGATGGGCCATGGCAGAGGGAGCCAAGAGGAGGAGTGGCAGGAAGCAACTTTCCTAGCCTAAGACCACAGGGATTTAGTAATGAGATGGGAATCATTAGAATCAGGGAGCATGGGGCAGCCTGGGTGGCTCAGCAGTTTAGTGCCGCCTTCAGTCCAGGGCGTGATTCTGGAGACCTGGAATTTAGTCCCACGTCGGGCTTCCTGCATGGAGCCTGCTTCTCCCTCTGACTGTGTTTCTGCCTCTCTCTCTCTCTCTCTCATAAATAAATAAAATACATACATACATACATACATAAATAAATAAATAAATAAATAAATAAATAAATAAAATCTTAAAAAAAAGAATCAGAGAGCATGGAGAGTTTGGGGTGCTGACTGTGAGAGCATGAAGGCATCAAGGCTGACTCCAGGGATTTGAAATGCATCTGGCTCAGGTCTTTACTCCAGATCGTATTATGTCTGGTGTACACAGAGTACACATATGATCTCTTCCACCACAGGCTGTGTCACACATGTGTCTGTGCCCTCCATAAAGCCCAGCACACTGCCTTACATGCAGTAGTTGCTCCACAGTCTTGTTAAACGAAGGCTGAAAATACAGAACTATACACACACATATAGTATTCACCCCCTGGCTGTGTCACCCCAAGCTTTGAGACATGGATATACTCTTTCAAACCCCACATACAAATTTACAGTATCTTTTTAAAATTTAATTTACAGTATATTAAGAACAGCTGTGACAATTCTTACACACACATCAAACAAGGAACACCTAATGGCATTTCTCAACCAAGGATGTGTGGGATGCAAACAGGGACATTCCCACGATTGGGCTTCAATTGATACATTATTGCTGTATATACAATCGCTTCCTGGGCCTCTATGTCGCTTGATTTTACACCTATTACTACTGTCTAAACTCATGTGTTACCACACTTCTTCCTGACCAGCATAAAACACACCTCCACAGAGACATGTCCCTTCCCTATACGTGCCTTCCACACCTGCCATCATTGTTTTTACACCCAAGCAGTGAGCCTGCACCTACTTACACCCTTATTCCAGGGCAAGCTGTACACTACACAATGATTAGCATGAATACATGAACTACTTACATGTACTGATGGCCCACATACAGGCTCACACAGATATAAATCAGGGGTGAGGGAGATGGTGATGATGGGAGAAGATGGCTTGGGGGGCACCCAAGGTCAGGAATGCATAACTTGTTTATGATGGAAAATTTCTCTAGGGCACTTGGCAGGGGAGGGGAAATGAAGTGGGATGTCAGGATCTTATTTCACCACTACCTCCCACATCTGGAATCAGGGCCTCCAGCTGGGCCTAGTTATCTTCACTGTCCTCCTGGCACAGAGAGACCTTTCTTTGTGGCAAGACCAGAATGGGACAGAGAAGAACCAGAAATCTTAGACTGCTCATCATTCCTTCTCAACCAATGTCATCCCTGTTCCTGCTACCCTCAGAGAGCCAAGGCTCTGCATTACCCCCTCCTTGCCATGCAGGAAGCTAGGGAAAAGTTGAGAGTGAATCATTAAGCCAATGAAAGGTTGTGGGGGGGGGGGAGGGTAGAGCTGGAGGATGAGTTAAGGCCAGGAAGGACCAGGGCTGAGACCAGCAGCTGGACCAGTTCTCACTGCCCTAATCCTGGGGAGACAGGCCTTTGGCCCCTTTCCATTTCACTGCTCTCACTGTTCCTCATTTCCTCTCCATCTTCCCCAAGATTGCCAATGCTCCTTCCTTTCCCTCATTTGACCTGTGATCTTGACCTCCCACCAACGTCCTTCTTAGCCCCTTGTTCATGTTCTTAGAACTCTTGCTACAATGGGGCATCATTTTATGTATTTTTATGTATGTTGTTGTTTTGTGTCCCCCCACTGGAATATAATCTCCATAAATAAACAGGACCACATCCACTCTTTTTCTCATGATATCTTGGTAGTATCTCCAGTACTTGGCCTTTCACCTAGTAGGGGATTAATGTGTATCCTTAGAAACATCCCCTCTGAGGAGCTACCCCTCAGCCTTGGAAGTGTCTGTTTACCCAGCTGTGTCCTTTCAGAGGCCCCCTCCCGGGTTCAAATGCTTCCTCTTCAAAGATGGGATGCGGGATGCTCAACCATGGCACAGAAGGATCTGCCATTAAATTGAGAATAACTGTGCAGGTGATGGATGGCAAAGCACTGGCCCTCACTCCTTGGCAAAGGAGTGAATCATGCCTGATGGCCCACCTAGATAACTGCTACATTGCAGACCAAAGTCTAAAATGGGGGATGAGGGTAATGGGAACAAGACAGATATTTGGAAGTGAGAACATTTGAAAAGGGGAAACAGAGGTCTGGAGTCAGGGTGCTCAAGAAATGGAAACTAAAACCTCAGCTATACCCGGCATTTGGTAGATACTCAGTAACTTTGTTGACTTGAGATGGATTTGTGATAGAAAGGAGGCATGGTGTAACAAAAAAAGCATGTTAGGATCTGGTGGTGTTAGAGGAAACTGGCTTTAAATTCCAGCTCTGGGGATCCCTGGGTGGCGCAGCGGTTTGGTGCCTGCCTTTGGCCCAGGGCGCAATCCTGGAGACCCGGGATCGAATCCCACATCGGGCTCCCAGTGCATGGAGCCTGCTTCTCCCTCTGCCTGTGTCTCTGCCTCTCTCTCTCTCTCTCTGTGACTATCATAAATAAATAAAAATTAAAAAAAAAAATTCTAGCTCTGCTACTATTAACTACGTGATACTGGGCCAGCTACTTCGTCTCTGAAAATGTCTCCTCTATTGAAAAGTGGGCATATTGGCTTTAAGGTTATTGTGAAGATTAAGGATACCAAGGGGACTGCTCCTAGGCACTTCCGTGAGGGCCATTATTATGATTATACGAAGAGGGGCTCCTTTGGAGATGAAATGGGCAGCAGTGAGCTAACCCAGGAGTAGGTGACCAGGATGACAAATAGCCTTCAAGTGCTAAGATCATCAGGAGATAGACTTTCTCTTTCTGTTTTCATCCCTCCTTCCTTCCCTCTCCAACTCAGGCAGGTTTTGTGGCTTTTGCTTTTCTCCAAAGAAGCAGAGACTTCTGCATTCCTAGTTCTTGTTGAGCCAAAGTGACTGATTTTAAACACCCTTCCCTAGAATGCACACACATTCTAGCTGGAACAATTCTTGCCAGAGGCATGTAGGGTAGGGTGGGGTGGTGAGTTCTTGGCAGCAAGTTAATGAATAACCATCAAAGACACCCATTAGGACCTTAGGAGGGTCAAGATCAGTCCCTGGCAGTTTCCCCTGATGCAAAAGGAAGGCAAGAGTGCCTGGAGCACCAACGCAAGGTCACAAGAAAACAGTATCCCCTGCCCCAGGATGTAGTTTGGCCCGTCCTAGCTCAGCCCAACTCAACCAGAATTCCCTGGAGGCTGCTGGGAGAGATGGGAAGCTGGGAAAGGATGCGATGTGCCTGTTTTGCCAACACAGGCTTCCCAGGGCCTGGTTTTGTAGCTCCTCCCTTTGGCCTCTCAGTTTCCTACCAGATAATAACTCCATGAGAGCAGGATTTTATCGGTCTTGTTCACTGCTCTATATTCAGTGCCTAAAACTGTGCTTATCCATCACTACAGGCTACTTGAAAAGGCTAGAAATGTAGGGCCCTTTAATTCATTAATGTTACAGAGCTGTTCATGTGGGAAGCAGCTTGTATCTCACTGTAGAACGCTCCTACATCAGCATTAGAGGGTATGATTGTGATTTAACTCAAAGCATAATATGGACGGTAGGGGAGGAGCAAGTGAAACAAATAAAGTATTTCCCCCTTTGTCCTGCCTTTTCAGACACCCTGCATTTACTGGATGAGTTGATCTGTAAAGTCAAGTGCTTAGATTAAAGGCTCTTTGATGTCTTTCCCTCCTCTGTAACCCCATGATTCAGCAATGTCTCCCATGGGTTCTCAAAAGTTAAACTAAGCCTTCCTTCTACTTCCAACAGTACTGCCTTTTCTTTGAAGGTTGGAAGAGGCCTCTGGGGGCGGGATGAGTGTTCCTGACCAGCCTGTCTCCAGCTGCTGGCCCATCTCCAGCTGCTGGCCTGCCTGGTAGTATCGCGTGTTAGCACTAGGCTTGACTGGCTGCCAGGGGGTGAGCCCTGGAGTGGTTTTCTGGGAAGGGTAGGTGCCTGTGTGACTCAGAACCAAGTTAGGGAAAAAACATGCTCACTCGATCTCTGGCACCCTCCTGCCTGGCCTGGCTTTGATCATGAGCTCATGAAAGAGGAAGCTGGACCAGGCAGACAGTAGCCCTGCCTTCCCTCATGTTTTCTCTCTATGGCCTCACAGATTCCCTGGAGTGTCTGGGCCTCATGTTGTCATCATCCTGGCTCTGGGGCGGCCCTGACCCTTCTATGAGAGTCTCCCTTCCCAGCCTGATCAGGTTTTTCCCCAGGTTGGAAATCCCACCCAGCACAAAAGGGGATTGCTCACCGGGGGAGGCTGAAAATGCTGTGTCCCTTGGGTCTGTTGATTTGTACCGTGAACCATGACTGTTTAGGTTTGCTCCTGTAACCATTGTATGGTGGTTACAGGTCTGAAATAGACCAAGTGGTGCTAATCCTGGGAGCCTGAACTAAGGGGTTGCTTGGGAGCTAGGGTTTCCCAGTTCAGGAAGACATACAGGGTGGTCCCAAAGTACTGGGCAGCTGAGCTACCCTCAGGGCTGCTTTATACTGAGACTTATCTAATACTTTTGGCATGCAGAACAGTCCACTATCAGAGAGGCACATTTTATTTCAGTGTATTTTATGACAAGGATGGGCCACAAAGAACCTTCCTAACTCTTCTCCCCACAATCCATCTTCTTTGTCTTCCCCAGAGCTTTCTTGTTAAAAGATAAGCTTGACCAAGTCAATATCTGCCTAGCAACTTCTGTGCTTCCAGCCTTTCATGGGTCTATACTGGCTTCCCAACCTGAATCCAGGCTTTCTCTCTCAACTCTCCCAGTGCTTTCCTGCTGTCCTGAGATACAGCACTACATCTGGTTTTGTGCTTTTTCTCACATGTGCCAAACTCTTACGTATTGGACCCTTCACATATGTGGTTTCTTCTTCTTTTTCCTCTCCATTCTCCTGAGAAAACCTCAAGTTTGAGGCCAAACTCATTTTCCTGAGAAAATATTAGAAAACTAATATTACATGCCCTGACTCCTGCATGTAATATTAGTCCATCTACTTTGTACCTCTTGAGGCATCAAACACAGTTGATCATTTTTATTTTTTAATGTATTTATTTGAGAGAGAAAGATAGCACTAGCGGGAGAGGGAGAATCTCAAACAGATTCCCTTGCTGAGCTCGGAGCCCAATGCAACACAGTGCTTGATTTCACAGCCCTGAGATCATGACCTGGGCTGAAATCAAGAATTGGTCGTTTAACTGACAAAGCCACCCAGGTGTCCTGTCTGTTGAACTTTCTAATTGCCTGGACCTGCCATTGCCCTTTTTGGTCGCCATCACCAGACATTGTGGTGCAGCCATTTTGATGCCGGGAACCTTTCGATGAGGCAAAAAAAGGTTATTAAATTATCAGCATTTAGGCGTGCCTCTGTGGCTCAGTCGGTTAAGCATCTGCCTTCGGCTCGGGTCACAATCCGGAGTCCCAGGATGGAGCCCTGTGTCAGGCTCCCTGCTTGGTAGGGAGTCTGCTTCTCCCTCTCCCTCTGCTCCTCCCCCAACACACACACACACACACACACACACACACACACACACACTCTATCTCTAATAAATAAATAAAAATTTTTAAAGAAATTGTCAGCACTTAAAATCAGAAAAAAATGCATAAACCAGATATTTTCAACCTATTCCTATGGGTTGTGATCATCCTGTTTCTGACTCCCACTCTTTCACAGAGAATTTGCTAGTGCTTAGTGATATTGTCTTTATTAAAAGCCAGGCACGTTGAAGTATAGTTTACGTATAGTAAAATGCATCCTTTATAGAAGTACAGTGTGATGAGTTTTGACAAACTCATACATTGTACAAATGTCACTACAATCATGATACAGAATATTTCCATTGCCTCACAAAATTCCTTATGCCCCTTTGTGGTCAGTACCCTCTCTCTAGTCTCAGCCCCTGGCAACCACTAATCTGATATTCATTTCTGTAGTTTTGCCTTTTCTAAAATGTCATATAAATAAAACTATGCTAGGCACTCTTTTGTGTCTGAATTCTTTTGCTCAGTATAATATCTCTGTGATTCACCCATGTTCTTGCATGAATCAAGATCTTTCCTTTTGATTTCTGAATTGTATTCCATTGCATAAATATACTACATTTGGCTACTCATTCACTGTTGGTGGACATTTGTGTTTTTTTCTTCTTTCTGGCTATTATGACTAAAGCTACTATGAATATTTTATACAAATCTTTTTGTGGACATGTGTTCTTATTTTTCTTGTGCTCTTATATTTTCTCTGTAAGAGTAGTATAATTAGGTATGGATTTAACTTTATAAGACATTGCCATGTTGTTTTTCAGAGTGGTTTATCATTTTATTCTTTGACAGGACTGTTTAAGGAAGCTACCTCAAAGCATCTCTGTTGCTGGGGCGCTGGTTGGCTCAGTTGGTAGAGCATCCAACTCTTGATCTCAGGGTGGTGAGTTCAAACCCTACTCTGGGCTAAGTATAGCTTACTTAAAAAGCAAAACAAACAAAAAAATCCCTGTCTACCAAATCTGCCAAGTGAAAATGATTTCTTCATCAGAGAACAGGATCTCAGGTTACCTCAGGGGACAGGGATGGGCTGGAATGCAACTAACTCCTTGGTTAGCAACCTATCCCTTAAAGAACTGGCATGTTCTCGGGATGCTGCAGTAGTTTCCCTTGGAACTGCAGCAGCTCCAAGAACACACCTTGCCTGCCCCCCAGACCACCTGTGGCTTGGTATCTGTCTGCCTCGCTCCCCACTCAGTTTCTGCTATATGGCTCTGCACAGGTCGCATGGCCCCATGTAAAGTAACTTGAGCTCATACTGCCATTAGGCACTGTTCTTTCTGACTACTATACATAAATCAATTCATTAAGCCTTCACAAACCCTATTATTATTATTTTAAAATTTATGTATTTATTTATTTGAGGTGGGTGGGAAGGGGCAGAGGGAGAATGAGAATCCTGAGCAGATTCCCCTATGAGCGTGGAGCTAGACACAGGACTCAATCTCACAGCCCTGAGATCACGACCTGAGCCGAAATTAAGAGTCCAATGCTTAACTGACTGAGCCACCCAGGTGCATCCCTACTATTATTATTTATACCCTCATTTTACAGATGAGGAAAATGAGAGGTTCAGTGAAGCAGCTCACTTTCCCAAGACGGCATAACCATAAAGTAGTAAGAGTTAGATTGGAACTCTGGTCTACCTCATTCTGAAGGCCAACAATATGGCATATTGGTCAGAGACTGGAGTCTGGAGCTAGTCTACTTGGGTTCAATTTCATGTTCAAGTTTGTATTTATAAGCCTCCGAAAGGAGGGCTATTATAACATCTGTTTTATAAGTGAAAAGAGGCATTACACAGCAGGAGACCAGCAAGGCTGGAATTGACATGCAGGAAGTTTGGCTCCAGAGACAGAGCAACCAACCTCTATGTTTTCCTGTCTCTCAACAATCCTCATTATTTATGTTATTATTTGTTTTTTTGTTTAACAATTATTTTGAACTTTTTTTTTTACGATTTATTTATTTATTTGTGAGAGAGAGAGAGAGAGAGAGAGAGAGAGAGGCAGAGACATAGGCAGGCTCCATGCCAGGAGCCTGACGCGGGACTCGATCCTGGGACTCCAGGATTGCGCCCTGGGCCAAAGGCAGGTGCTAAACCGCTGAGCCACCCAGGGATCCTATTTATGTTATTATTTGGATCGCTGCCCTGGTTCTTAGTGTCTTTGGGATTTTATACTGTCCTGACATTTGCGTCCTTGCTTGTGTCTTACTTTCAAACTCTGAATGTGTTGTGTACTCGGTCCCCAGGATAGAATAACCTTGGTGGGCAGCCCTCTTGGCTATATCGCTGGCCTCTTACCAGCCCTTGAGAACTGCTTCTAGGTCAAGCAAGGTTCCAATCCAGCAGGTGAAGTCAGGGAGGTAAGTTATCTGCAGGGTGACCCATGTCTAAGAAATCTTCTCCAGCAACGTATCTCAAAAGGATAAGGACTTAAGATCACCTCAAAGGATTATTTGCTTCCCTAAATAAATTTTGAGCTGTTTCAGTGGAGACAATCAATTGAACCCACTGTCAGGGCTTACTACTGTGCCCGACACGTATTAGGTACTCAACAGGTTTTGCTTGAATGATGAATGAATGAATGAATGAATGAATGAATGAAGAGACCAACATTCTTAGTTTAGCTCTGTGCTGTTCCATAGGGTAGCATGTGACTATTTAAATTTTAATTAAAGAAAATTTAAAATTCCACTTTTCATTTACATCACCACATTTCAAGTACACAGTAACCACATGTGACTAGTGGTTATCCTATTGGAAAGAGCAGATATAGCACAGAAAGTTCTATTGGAGGGGCAGCCCGGGTGGCTCAGCAGTTTAGTGCCGCCTTCGGCCCAGGGCCTGATCCTGGAGACCCGGGGATCGAGCCCCACATTGGGTTCCCTGCATGGAGCCTGCTTCTCCCTCTGCCTGTGTCTCTGCCTCTCTCTCTGTGTGTCTCATGAATAAATAAATAAAATCTTAAAAAAAAAAAAAAAACAGGAAAGTCCTACTGGACAACACTGGGTTAGACGATGAGGTGAGAGAAGGAAAAATGGTGCATAGGGAAAACATTTATCACAGGCTGATGGCTCTACCTTGCTTTCAACACTTTTAAAACAGCCTAGATCAGTCCTCTCTCATTAGATTTTGCATACTGCCCATTCAGAGGTCTAGGAATCACTTCAGAAATCTGTTATTAAGAAACATATCTCGGGCACCCTGGGTGGCTCAGTGGTTTAGCACCGCCTTCAGCCCAGGACATGATCCTGGAGACCAGGGATGGAGTCCCACGTCGGGCTCCCTGCATGAAGCCTGCTTCTCCCTCTGCCTGTGTCTCTGTCTCTCTGTCTCTGTCTCTCATGAATAAATAAATAAAAATCTTTAAAAAATATATGCCTTAACAAAAAAGAAAGAAAGAAAGAAAGAAAGAAAGAAAGAAAGAAAGAAAGAAAGAAAGAAAGAAAGAAAAAACAAAGAAAGATATCTCTGATCATATCCATGACCCAAACTTCTGAGAAAAAGAAGACAGGAGATTGAAGGAGGAACTAAAACCACAATGTTCTGTCATTGGCCACAGGGAACTCACCCATGCAGGATGCTTTGTGCCCATTATCTCACCTCGTCATTCCAACAGCCTGTAGGACACAGATGGGCAGTGAAGATAACTGGCCGAAAGTCATGTACTTGTGAAATGTTGGAAGTGAGTCCACACTCAAAACATCAGTAGATTGACTGACAAATGTGTTCCAACTAAGAGCAGCAGAAGGCAGAAAGATGGATAAAATATGCTTCAGGAAGCTTATAACCCAGTGAGGGGAAAATAAGAGAAACACACAATGACTACCTAACCGTACACACACACACACACACACACACGTATTTATATATAAATACGTTTGTACACTAATATGTATATATTATATACATTACATGTATGTGTAGACACATACACACATGTATATACATACATACACACATAATACATACTAACTAAGATTTGTTTGGTATGTTAGAACTTACAAGTACTTTTCCTAAGCAAGTCACTGTGATGAATGTCAAATGAATGGAATGTTGATACAGAAAGCAAGCGTTCTAGGAATTTAGAGCACAGTGAGATCACTGCAGGGTGGGGTGAGGGGGGCAAGTTTTGATTGAGGCACAGAACTAGAAAGAATTCTGGACAGTCCTGCAAACCTGAATACAACTTCTGGCTTCCATGCTACAAACCTTCAGATTCTTCATTGCTTCTAGTTTTTAATGAGATGATTATAAATTCGTTTTTCTTTCCAGAGGATAAAATGCTGATGGAGTACTTAGTGGTCTGTGCTTTCTTTCTGATCCTCCATCTAAATGATCAACATATTAAAAACAACAACAGGGGTGCCTGGGGTGGCTCAGTCAGTTAAGTGTCTACCTTTGGCTCAGATCATGATCCTGAAGTCCTGGAACTGAGCTGCATTGGGCTCCCTTCTCACTGGGGAGTCTGCTTCTCCCTTTGCCCCTCACCTCACTCATGCTCACTCTTACTTTCTCTCTCTCTCAAGTAAATAAAATCTTAAAAAAAAATGCGACAGCAACAAACCTCCCACACATTTTATGCAATTCTAGAAACAGAATAACTTTGATACTCTACATGTAAACAGATTTGAGTTGCCTTTACTTAATTACCTTATGATAAGCATCCAATGGTTTAGCTCCAACACCTTACTTAATACTCAGCGTTATGTAATGACAGTTCTGCCCATAATTCTTGCGGTGTAGAATGCATAAAACTCCAGCCCTATATTCTGACTGAGCTTGCCTCAGTTCTTACATAATCATAGCCACCTCCCTATTGGTGGTGATTTAGAAATATCTTTCCAAAGTTCTGTGCACCTTGCCTCAGCTACCTGTAATTTTTCCTAAAGCTTCTGTCTTTCTTCCTTTGGATTTCTTCAGTTTCAAGTCATAGAAACTCATTATGGCTAATTTAAACAGAAAACTTGAGTGTTGGAGGGTATTAGATAGCTCACAGAATCAAAGGAAGGCTAGAGAACCAACCAGGCTTAGGGGACACAGCAATGAAGGTAGCTCTAGGGGATTCAATGGCAGGAATCAAGTCTTGCCTTGCCACCTGCTGAAACAAATGAATAAAAATCAGATTTTTCCATCTCTCCCATTCATGTTCATCATTCCAAGCCCCAGTAGAGAAACCTGGTTAGCCTAGTTTAGGCAGGAGCTAGATGAAAAAAGGACACCTAACCTGACAGTCATTATGACCACACAGAGGTAATTCCCCAATGAATCCAGTGACTGCTGTCAGAGGAAGGGAGAGTGTGTGCTGAATGATCAAGCCTTCATATCCTCCATACCCCATTTTCTCTTCCTGACCTCAATTTCCTACCTTTTAAATTTTTCCACAATTGGGATAACCCACATATCTGCCTAAGGTTATAGAAAAGATATTTTTTAAAAATCCATTTGTGGAAAAAATAAAAAATAAAAAATAAAAAATAAATAAAAATCCATTTGTGGGGATCCCTGGGTGGCTCAGTGGTTTAATGCCTTTGTTCAGCCCAGGGCGTGATCCTGGAGTCCCAGGATCAAGTCCCACATCAGGCTCCCTGCATGGAGCCTGCTTCTCCCTCTGCCTGTGTCTCTGCCTCTCTCTGTCTCTGTATCTTTCATGAATAAATAAATAAAATTGAAAAAAAAATCCATTTGTATTGGAATTTTCCCCAAAAGGTGTTAATGGTTGGAGAAGTCTGGCCTTGCCCCTCAGAAGTTTGGTAGGAGGCTTAAAGAAGGTAATGTAAGAAAAATGCCTATTACAGTGCCTAGCCTGTAGCAAGCTCTGTTAAACGTCATTGCCATACCAGCCCTTCCCCAGTAGTTTGCAGGAGCTGGCTTATACCAGCTCACAAGAGCTAATCATTCTATTTTTGGGATTTTTGTGAGCCAATTGACATAATATTGGTAGTTTGAAGTTGACCTTAATAAGAATATATACGCCATGGACATTGGAAATGTTGCAAATGAGGGCTTGCCCCATACCCTACCCTGAAAGTAGTTATTAATCATTACCCAATACATCAATGCATCTACTTCTTTCTTCGCAAAATGTGAATAGAACCATGAAGGACTGAGCGCCAGTTAGGATTAGATTCAGCTGTGAGTAAAAACAGTGGCTTACAATATATAAATTCATTCCCTAGATTGAGGTAGGTCATTTGGGCTTGGCTCACCATCTAATTTGTTGCCTCACCATCCTCAATACATGGCTTTTACTTCGTGATCTAACATGGCTATGGTAGAGGCCAAGGGCCAGCTGCCCCAGTTTGGCATGAACATTATTTTGAGTTAAAAGCAATCAAAACACAGCCAATTAGGAGAAGCTCTTCAACTCTCCCTTGTTGCCTGCTTATACCAGAGAGAGCTCTCTTGTATCAAAGAGAGCTATTTAACAGAGATTCCTCTTTAGTGAAGAAACTTATCTGCAAAATAGAGAGATCTTTGTTTTCCAAATATTTTTCACCTTCCGGTTAATGGTCTTTCACTCCTTTGTATCCTTAAACACTAGCTCTCTCTCATATAAATGTCATGTTGCCTCATTGTCTTTGGAATTTCATGTCTGTGTGGATTCCCTGTATGTATACTATTAAATTTGGTTTTCTCCTGTTAATCTTTCTCATGTCACTTTGATTCTTTGTCCAGCTAGAAGGACCTTGAAGGACAGAGGAAATTCTTCTTCCCTAACACTGCTCAAGCTCCACACTACAGCCAGTAGGGAAGAGAAAGGGAAACACACTCTCCTTTCTATTAAGGCCACTGACAGAAGTAATGTGCAACATTTCCACTTCTATGAAATAGGTTGAGGTGAAGTCACTTAACCACATCTAGCTGAAAGGGTGGCTAGAGCATGTTTCCCAGATGGAAACTGGAAAGAAAGAGTGAATGGATATTGGGAGGCAACTGGCCATTCCTCTTGTCACCAGCTAGAACCCAGGACTTGACCTTTACTGACTGCTGGCTTATACTCATAAAACTTTGTCCCACATTTTTCCTTAAGCTCTTTTTTCCAGCTTCTTTCTCTCTTTTAAAGATTGATTTATTTATTTTTAGAGAGATAGAGCAAAAGAGAGAGCGTGCATGTGCATGGGGGGAGGGGCAGGGGAAGAGGGACAGAGAGAAACCCAAGTAGCAAGGAGCTCAATGTGGGGCTCGGTCTCATGACCCTGAGATCATGACCCAAGCCAAAACTAAGAGTGGGATGCTCAGTTGACTGTGCCACCCAGGCGCCCCTCCAGTTTATCACTTAACTTGGGCAAATGGAAAGCAAAACCAACTTTCAAGCAATAGCAACTGTCCCATCAGGACCTCCCACTGGCCCAGACTACCCAAACCAGTTTGAGTTTAGCTTCTGGGTCACATCTGCACAGTTGGATGATGGAGTGACCTCTAAAATTACCTTCAATTACCTTTACCTCATTATAATACTAAAACCTCCACCCAAGGAAGAGCCTCAGTCTCACTCATACAATATACAATGCATGTATAGGCATATTTCCTTAAGGCTCATGCATGACCTTATGCCTGCCTTTACATTAAATGACAAGGCTTCCCTATCTAAATATTCACCCTAACCATAAATAAAGGAGCCCGTCACCCTTGCTCAGGGAGTCATATCTTTGGAGGCTATACCCCATGATCTCCCTACTTGCTGCAAATAAAGTTTTCTGTGTGGGACAACCTGGTGCAGTTTCTGATTCACCAAGGAGTGAATTCACATTAGTTCTGGTTATACTCTCACTAATGGGCAGGACTTAGGAAAGTATAAATGAGAGGGGAAAGTCATGCTGGTATAGTAGAAATGTGTGTGGTTTCTGGAACTTTGAAGGAGCTGGCTGGAATAGAAACCTAGAATACTGAAAATGAGATTAAATAAACAAGATGGAAGCCAATCTCAGTGAGAGTCCAGGAAAGAAGACCAAAGGAACTTGATCTGGTACCATGAAAAAGAGGAGGCATTAATGTTTTGGGTAGGGAAGCTGTACAATCAGAGGCATTTAAAAATTTTTAATCTGGCACTTACATGCTAGACATGTTGAAGGAGGGTGGAAAAACAGGAAGCATCAGGCAGGGTGGAGGGGAGACAGATTTCACAATCCAGCTGTGAAGTAGAAGTACATCTGAGGCATTTGCTAGACAATGTGTTCAGATTGATGTCTGGCCTGATAGGGAGTTTCAGGGTAGGGTGGCCAAGACACGGCATTTATAGAGTAAACATAACAAACCTCCCTTGGTAGGAGTTTTTGATTGGGTCACTTAGAAGCAGAACCTGGTGCGGGACCAGGAGAAGGAGAATGAGGGAAACGGGACGGCCAAGGGGAAGAGGGCGAGTAAAGGTGTGGGCTGAGCCCACTGGGAGGCTTTTGGCACAAATGGCAAAAGGGTGGGCTCCAGTTACAGACAAGTGGGCTGGTGCTTTGTAGCCCTACACCAGGCAGTCATTGACTCAGGTCTGTCCAGAGTATGTGTAAGGGAGGAAGACTCGGTTCCCCTTTGGTTCCAGGGTAATTCATTGACCAAAAAAGGAGGACAGCTATGTGTGGTTATTAGACCACATGCTTGTGAGTGATGAGTGGACCAGCTGCTAAAAAGGATCTGAGTGAGGCCCAGGCAGCATCCATTGCAGTGGGCCCATTTTGAGAGTGTTGGGTTTAAGGTTTGGTATATGACTAGGGGGAAATGGGAGCTACAAGAGAGGAGTTCACAGAGAAGAATGGGGCTAGCTATGCAGATCCTGGAGTAAGGGACTCTGGCACACAGATGGTAGTTTCAACAAGAGGAAACGAGCTCTTTGAGGGCCATGGATAGAGAGAGAGAGGAGCAAGCCCTTGGAAAGGAAGTTGGCTATACCCTAGAGGGAAGGTGGGTAGGAGAAGAGGAATCAATGAATAAAACAAGGGGTGGCTCAGTCAGCTGACCATCTGCCTTTGGCTTGGGTCATGATCCTGTGGTCCTGGGATCAAATCCTACATCAGGCTCCCTGGTTGAGGAGAGACTGTTTCTCTGTCTCCTCCCTGCTTGTGTGCTCTCTCTCAGTCTCTCTCAAATGAATAAATAAAATATTTTATTATTTTTTTAAGATTTTATTTATTTATTCATGGGAGACACAGAGAAAGAGGCAGAGACACAGGCAGAGGGAGAAGCAGGCTTCCTGCAGGGAGCTGGATGCGGGACTCGATCCCAGGACCCCGGGATCACGACCTGTCAGAGGCAGACACTCAACCACTGAGCTACCCAGGCGTCCCTAAATAAAACCTTTTTTAAAAAAAAATTTTTTTAATGATTAAAACAAGGCATAGATCAGCAGAAAGGTTGTTAGTGCGGTAGTTGAACTTATCACTGGAAGTCAAGAGAAGAAGACGTTGAGGAAGAATGAGTATGGAAAAAAAGTTGAGTTGTTTTTTGTTAGTTCAGATGTTGTTGGTGGCCATTGAGGGGACAATTTCACAGCAGAACTGAATTAGAAACTACGTGGCGAGAGCTAGTAATGCTTTCCATATTTAATGCCATTCCATTCTGGTTCTAAATTCCTCCAGGGCACTTCCTGCTCCAGTTGATATGTGCTCATTCTTGCTTGTCCTAAGGTTACTCTATGTTCTGGTTACCTAATGTTGCCTCACAGATTACCCCAAGACTTAGTAGCATGAGACACCCTTTGTTACGTTCATGAGTTCTGTGGGTTAGGAATTTGGATGGAGCCCAATGGGGATGGCTTGTCTCTGTTTCCTGTCGGGGGGGCTGCAGCTGGAATACTCAAAACCCGCGGACCAGAGTCATCTGCAGGATTTTTTTTTTTAATTTTTATTTATTTATTCACGATAGAGAGAGAGAGAGAGAGGCAGAGACACAGGCAGAGGGAGAAGCAGGCTCCACACCAGGAGCCTGACGTGGGACTCGATCCCAGGACTCCAAGATCGTGCCCTGGGCCAAAGGCAGGCGCCAAACCGCTGAACCACCCAGGGATCCCCATCTGCAGGATTTTTTGCTCACGCATCTGACCGTGGATGCTGTCTATTGGCTGGGGGGCCTCAGTTTCACTCCTAATGATCTAGATGGATTTTTCCTGCGTGGTGCCTGGGTTACTGAAAGAAAGAAGCAGGCATGAACTGTATTTTTTTTTACGACCTCATCTTTTTTATGATCTACATTGCTCGCCCTGTACCCATTGGTCAATGTAGCCACAGCCCCACCCTGATTCTGTAAATGACCCCACCCTGGAGTCTGTAAAACTCCAGAAGAGCATGAAGGGGAGGCACTCATCTTTGGAAAATGCAATCTCCTATACTCTGTTAGAGCTCTCCATTTGCTTCTTCTGAGTGGCCCCTTTATTCAACAACCATCAAAAATAACAGCAATGGAAAGAACTACCTGAGGCTTAGAAGGGTAAGTGTGCTAGCCCAGATGACTCAGCAAGAGCTCTGCTGTGACATGGACCAAGGACTTCTGGGTTGATGATGCTACTTTTATTAAGAACTAGATGCCTCCAGGGGGATCCCTGGGTGACTCAGCAGTTTAGCGCCTGTCTTCAGCCCAGGGTGTGATACTGGAGATGCAGGATCGAGTCCCACATCAGTCTCCCTGCGTGGAGCCTGCTTCTTCCTCTGCCTGTGTCTCTGCTCCTTTCTCTCTCTCTGTCTTTCTCTGTCTCTCCGTCTGTGTCTCTCATGAGTAAATAAGGTCTTTTTTTTTTTTTTAAAGATTGTATTTATTTATTCATAGAGAGAGAGAAAGAGAGAGAAGCAGAGACACAGGCAGAGGGAGAAGCAGGCTCCACACAGGGACCCCGATGTGGGACTCGATCTCGGGTCTCCAGGATCACACCCCAGGCTGCAGGCGGCACCAAACCGCTGCGCCACCGGGGCTGCCCCAAGGTCTTTTTTTTAAACTTTTATTTTATTTTCAGATTTTATTTATTTAATCATGAAAGACACAGAGAGAGAGAGAGAGAGAAAGAAAGGCAGAGGCACAGGCAGAGGGAGAAGCAGGCTCCATGCAGGGAGCCTGACGCGGACTCGATCCCGAGTCTCCAGGATCACGCCCTGGGCCGGAAGGCAGGCGCTAAACCGCTGAGCCACCCAGGGCTACCCATGAATAAATAAGATTAAAAAAAAGAAGAAAAAAAAAAAAAGAAGTACTGGATGCGTCCAAAGAGCAAATAAAACTTGTGGAGACTGGGACTGTTTCTTCAGTGCCCCTGCTTCCTCCATCCTCACAGCAGCTCAGGGTCACCACAGAGCTATGAACAGACACCTCAGCCACTTACCGACTGACTGGTCTTGCATTTGACACACCCATTTAATGTGATGATTTAATGTAATTTTGTATCTCTCTTCTCAGGAGAGCAAAGTCCCTCATGCTGCGTTCAACTTCCTGGCTGGAAGACCAGGATAAAGTTGCTTTTCATCCCTCTGCTAGCAAGAGCAAGGCAGCACCCATGTCAGGAGTGTGAGGTGAGTGGGAGAGACCAAGGAGCATCAGGTGGAGCAATTAGATGGTGATCTGATGTAACTGGGTGGGGAGAGCAGGAGGGCTAGAAGGGAAGTGGCTGAGGCAATTCCTGTGGGTCTAGCTCAGAGAGGGGAGGACAGCCAATTTCCGCCCCCTTCCCCAACTCACATCCCAACCCTAAACAGCTTCATAGCCTGGAGGTGGGAGGGGGGAACTCTGGCAAAGGATCCAGTGTGGGTGGCAGGGGTGCTTATCATGATCAGGAGTGGGTGGGGACAGATCTTAGGACTTGCATCAGGTTTCAATTTTCCAGACCCTGTCTATGGCCTGCCACCCTTCCACCCAAACTAATCTTTGACTTTATCTCTTTAGAAATGTCCTCAGGCTAGCAGTTTCTCAGAGATTGCAAATCGGGAAGGATATTCGGAAACCACAGTTTCCACTCTGCTGTAGGGGCAGAAAGATGGGGCAGCCCAGCCCCTCAGTGCCTGGGAAGTAAGAAGTAAGAGGATCAGAGTTGTTTCTGTTAAAGGACAACTACCCTTCCTAGGTGCCCCCTGACCTGCCCCAGCCCTGCAGGGCCTGGTGGGAAGGGGAGGGGTGTCTTTTTGCCTCTGGTTTCTCTCCATCCAGCTTGCCTCTGCTAGAAGGTATATTTTTCCTGTTCAAGTCCCTTGAAAGTAGCTCACTATCAGTTTTTTTTTTTTTTTTTTTTTAACATTTTACTTATTTATTCATAGAGACACAGGCAAAGGGAGAAGCAGGCTCTTTGCAGGGAGACCCGATCCGATCCTGTGTCTCTGGGATCACGCCCTAGGCTGGAGGCGCGCTAAACCCGCTGAGCCACCAGGGCTGCCCAGCTCACTATCACTTCTCATCTCACCCCCAACACCTTGGCCTCACCTTCATGGACTTTGGTGGACTGGCTTCAAGTGTATCATTTGTAAGCCACACATGCTGCTTTGTTCCAGCCCCACCAATGTGCTTATTGCTCTCTCCCACATAGGAATTACTCATTGCTTATGTCACTAGTCCCTCTGGAATGTACCCTCTTCTCCATGACATCCATTCTCTCTGCATCATTTATTATTTTGTTTAAACTAGCATTGTTGTTTTCCCCCCTTTGATAATTAAAATAATACATGTTTGTTGTAGGAAATCTGTAAAATGAAAAATGTATACAAAAGAAAATTGGGAGCGCCTGGGTGGCTCTGTGGTTGAGCGTCTGCCTTCCGCCCAGAGCGCGTGATCCTGGAGTCCTGGGATTGAGTCCCACAGGGCTCCCCGCAGGGAGCCGCCTTCTCCCTCTGCCTCTGTCTCTGCCTCTCTCTCTCTCTGTGTCTCTCATGAATAAATAAATAAAATCTTAAATTAAAAAAAAAAGTACCCATAATTCTGCAGCCTGAATATAATTAACATTACCATTTTGGTGGGCTTCCTTCTAGTATTCTCACCAGAACTCCTTTGCTGCCTCAGGCCTTCATGCATGCTTATTATTCCTTCTACCTAAAAGTCTCTCTCCCTTTCCCCTCTTCCTGATCCCCCCTCTTCTCTCTTCCCTCCTTTGTTTTGTGAGTAAATCAACTCATGTGTCTAATCATAAAGGTCATTCTTTCAGAGAAACCCTTTCTCTACCCCCATGTTATGTCTGTTACACATTCACAGTACCCAGTACTTTTCCTTGTAGCACTTACCACAACCAGAAATAAACCATCATTTTTGTCCTCATGTGTTTAATGTCTGTCTAAGCTACTTGACTTGACGTAAGGTCCATGACTTGCTTGCTTGTTTATTCTGTTGACCCTAGCATCTACCACAGTGCCCCATATACAGAAAACACATCACACCAAAATAACTTCCTAGAATAATCATATATCTGTCCTCTTAGCACTTTAAAATAATCATCTTAACAAATATAATGAATCAATCACTGTATGAGACCTGGTTCCAGGTACAGGATACTTGGTTCTTAACCCAAGGGATCCTGTCTTTTGAGGGAGACAGACAAGTACGTGGAGAATTCTGATATGTCCTTGATGATCAATTATAAGTATATATGATCAATAGTGTTAAGTAAAGCATAGAGAAGGGGTTCCTAAACTAGCCTTGAGGGGGATGATACTATTGCTTAAATTTGTCCTCATTAATGCATTTACTTCATATGAGTCATTTGTTGGTGGCAGATCTGTGATTAAAGCCTCAAACTTGAGAATCTCAGCCCAGTAATCTTTCTAGCTGTGTTTTAGGGGCCTTTGGAATCTGCCCTCTCCTCTTTCCATTCTGTTAATCCCCATGTCCTGCTGATTTGACCTTGTAAAGGTTTCTCCAGCCTGTCTGCTTTTCCTCCCGTCCCCTCCACCATGCTCCAAGCCTTTATTACTTCCAGCCTGAATGTCTACACTCATCTCCTACCTTGCCTCTCTGCTTCTAGTCTTGTCCTGCTCAGATTCCTTCTCTATTTTGCAGCCAGAGTGAGCCTTCCCAGGCTTAAGTGTAAGCATATATATCCCCAGCTTAAGGTCTCATTGAGGGGTGCCTGAGGGGCACAGAGTGTGAAGTGTCAGACTCTTGGTTTTGGCTCAGGTCGTGATCTCATGGGTCATGAGACTGAGCACTGAGTCAGCTTGGCCGTGTGGCGTCTGCTTTGGATTCTCTCTCTCTCTCCCTCTCCTTCTGTCCCTTCTGCTCATGCTCTCTCTCAACTAGTCTTAAAAAGTCTCATTAAGCTTTCAGTTCAAAATTCTTAATATGGTGTCATTTTCTTGGGCTACCATAACAAAATACCACAGACTGGGTGGCTTAAACAGCAGAAATTTATTTCTCACAGTTCTGAAGGCTGGAAGTCCAAACTCAAGGTGCCAGCAAGTAGGCTTAATTCTAAGGCCTCTTCTTTTTTCCATATCAGGCAGATAATGTGCCAAGGTTGTAATAAGGTTTGAGAAAGGTACATGTCACACAATCCCATGAGCACCCAATCATCACTCTTGTGAACTACAAAAGAATCAGAGGTCTCTTTTTTTGACTTGTAGGTGGCCACCATCCTCCTTGTGCTCATATGGCCCTTTCTCTGTGTGTATATGAGAAGAAAGAACTCTCTTGTGTTTCCTCCTCCTTTTTTAAGAATACAATTCTCATCAAATTAGGGCCCCACCCTTAGGACGCCCACCCTTAATTACCTACCAGAGACCCTATCTCCAAATCTCCAGTCACATTGGAGTTTAGGGCTTCAACAGATGAATCCTGGGGACACACAGTCCCATCCATAGTACACGGTCTACCAAGCCTTTCTTAATCTAGCCTACTTTGCCAGCTTTGTCTACTCTCCACCACCCTCTTTGCCTCCATGCTTCTTTATCTTGAAGCTCTCTTGGTTCCTTGAACTTGCTCAGTTCTCTGCAGCTCTGATCCCTCCATCACCTTCCGTTCTTTCTCTGCCTGTTCTACTTCTATTTAGTCTTCGTAAGGAAAAATATATCTAGCCTTGGAGCAAATGTGTATGATTTTGTCCACATTGGCTCTGAGTCCCTCAAGACATCACAGGACCTGTCTTGGATCTCTTTGAGAGCTGCTTGCTTTTTTGAGAACTGAGACCCGAAGAGGGCCCATTACAAATTAGTGTATAGCCCCCACAGTGAGCCAGACTCAAACTCAGTCCTACTTTATTGGTTTCCTCCTTTTGGACCTATTTCTGACCCTTTCAATTTCTGCCTGGGGAGACTGCTGAACTTTTATTTCTTGGGAGACATGGCTGTCCTTTGCCTAGGAAACAGTAAATCAGCTTCCCTCTGTCAGCTCTGTTATCTTTGGATTTTGGTTACTTTTAAGTCTCAGTTTAAATATCAGTTTCCAGGAGAGGCCTTCCCTGATACCCCATCTTTTGTTTAGTCCTCTGGCTCTCCATTCCTGGGGTAGCTTATGCTCCCCCTTTTGTAAGAATCACCACTTATTCCTGTATGTTTCATGTCTGTTCTTCTGAGCTCCTAGGGCAGGATTTATCTCTGCTTGGTTGCAGTATCCTCAGGTTAGTGTAGTGCCTGGCTCCTAGCGGGCTATTAGAAACTGTTAGGTTTTTTTAGTAGATGCTCCATAAATATTCATTGGCTTGAGTTGTTCTGAAATAGTTTCTCAGATAGTATATGCATTTTGTTGTCTAAATTAGACTAAAATTGCTCATGACCCTGTCTTTTCTTTTTTTTAAATTTTTTAAAAATAATTTATTTATGATAGTCACACAGAGAGAGAGAGAGAGAGGCAGAGACACAGGCAGAGGGAGAAGCAGGCTCCATGCACCGGGAGCCCGACGTGGGATTCGATCCCGGGTCTCCAGGATCGCGCCCTGGGCCAAAGGCAGGCGCTAAACCGCTGCGCCACCCAGGGATCCCAATCCTGTCTTTTCCTTTCTTTAAATCTCCTGGGGTAGGGGGCAGGGGCCCCTGAGTGGCTCAGTTAGTTAAGGGTCTGCCTTCCTTCCATTCAGGTAAGGATTCTGGGTCCTGGATCCAGCCCCAAATGGGGCTCACTGCTCAGCAGAGAGCCTGCTTCTCCCTTTCCCTCTATTCTCCCCACCCCCTTGTGCTCACTCTCTCACTCTCTGTCTCTCTCTCAAATAAATAAATAAAAGCTTAATCAATCAATTAACCAATCAATCTATCTCCCTCATATGCTCACTATGGGCTTCTTCATCCAAGAAACATTTCATAAATGATTCATTTTTTGTCTTAAAGCATTTATTTATTTATTTATTTATTTATTTATTTATTTATTTAAGTATTTATTTGAGAGAGAGACAGAGAGAGGCAGACTCCCTGCTGAGCCTGAGCAAGGAGCTCAGTGGGGCAGGTGGCTCAATCTCAGGACTTTGAGATCATGACCTGAGCTGAAGGCAGACGCTTAACTGACTGAGCCACCCAGGTGCCCCTTCATAAATGATTTTTTTTTTAATTTTTTTATTTATGATAGTCACAGAGAGAGAGAAAGAGAGGCAGAGACACAGGCAGAGGGAGAAGCAGGCTCCATGCACCGGGAGCCCGACGTGGGATTTGATCCCGGGTCTCCAGGATCGCGCCCTGGGCCAAAGGCAGGCGCCAAACCGCTGCGCCACCCAGGGATCCCCCATAAATGATTTTTAACTGATTTCCCAGAGTAACTTTACCCAAAGGCATCATATTCTAAGAAAGGATCAAATTAAAAAGAATATGTATGTAGCAGGATAATTTATCATTAAATTATGGTAACAATCTATTAAGGATGAAAAAAGAATGATGATGTTCTCCTTTCCCTCTTCTGCATAGCCATGACTTTGTTTCCTTGAAGTTATGGGTTTCCTGACCCCTTGAAGAATTTGGTGTTTTTTGAGTGTGTGTATTTATTTGTTTGTTTGTTTATTTATTTAGATTTAATTTATTTATTCATAGGAGACACAGAGTGAGGCAGAGACATAGGCAGAGGGAGAAGCAGGCTCCCGGTGGGGAGCCCAGTGTGGAACTGGATCCCAGGACCCTGGGATCACAACCTGGGCCAAAGACAGAGGCTAAACCACTGAGCCGCCCAGGCATCCCTTGAGTGTGTTTGTTTATTTTTTTTGTTATTTTATTTTATTTATTTATTTTTCATCATGATAAACGTACTCCTTAATCCCCATCACCCATTTCACCCATCCTCCCACCTACCTCCCTTCTGGTAATCATCAGTCTGTCCTCTATAATTAAGAGTCTGTTTCTTGGTTTGTCCCTCTCTTTCTCTTTTTTTCTTCCTTTGCTTATTTGTTTTGATTTTTACATTCCACATATGAGTCAGATCATAAGATATTTGTATTTTTCAGACTGACTTCTTTCTTTAAAAAAATATTTTATTTAGTTAGAGAGAGAGAGAGAGAGAGAACATGGGGAGGGGCAGAAGGAGAGGGAGAAGCAGACTCCTCAATGAGCAGTGAGGCTGACACAGAGCTCTATCTGAGGACCCTGGGATCATGACCTGAGCTGAAGGAAAATGCTTTACAAAAGAGTCATCCAGACACCCCCAGACTGACTTATTTCACTTGGTATAATACTCTCTAGCTCTATCCATGTCATTGCAAATAGTGAGAATTTGTTCTCTGTTATCTGAATAATATTCCATTGTGTATATATATACACACACACCACCTCTTCTTTATCCATTGATCAATTGATGGACATCTGGGCTGCTTCCATAGTTTGGCTATTATAAATAATGCTTCGATAAACAGGAGTGCATGTATCCCTTTGAATTCATGCTTTTGTATTTTGGGGTAAATATCCAGTAGTGTGATACTGGGTCACAGGGTAATTCTATTTTATCTTTTCGAGGAAACTCCATACTATTTTCCACAGTGGCTGCACCAGTTTGCATTCTTACTAACAGTGCAAGGGGGTCCTTTTTGCTCCACATCCTTGCTAACACTTGTTTCTTGTGTTTTTTATTTTAGCCATTCTAATGGGTGAGAGGTATTATCTCATTGTAGTTTGGATTTGCATTTCCCTGATGATGAGTGATGTTGAGCATCTTTTCACGTATCTGTTAATCTGGATGTCCACTTTGGAAACATGTCTTTTCATGTCCTGTCCCTACTTTTATTTTTTTTTTATTTTTTTTTTTTAATTTTTATTTATTTATGATAGTCACACAGAGAGAGAGAGAGAGAGAGAGAGGCAGAGACACAGGCAGAGGGAGAAGCAGGCTCCATGCACCAGGAGCCCGACGTGGGATTCGATCCTGGGTCTCCAGGATCGCGCCCTGGGCCAAAGGCAGGCGCTAAACCGCTGCGCCACCCAGGGATCCCCTGTCCCTACTTTTAATTGAATTATTTGTTTTTTGGTGTTGAGTAGTATCAGTTCTTTATATATTTTGGGTACTAATCTTTATCCGGTACGTCATTTGCCTTTTAGGTTTTTTTTTTTTTTTAAGATTTTATTTATTTATTCATGAGACACACAGAGAGAGGCAGAGACACAGGCAGAGGAAGAAGCAGGCTCTATGCAGGGAGCCTGACATGGGACTCGATCCCAGGTCTCTAGGATCACACCCTGGGCTGAAGGCGGCGCTAAACCGGTGAGCCACCTGGGCTGCCCTGCCTTTTAGTTTTATTGATTGTTTCTTTTGCTGTGCAGAGACTTTTTATTTTAATGTAGTCCCAATAGTTGCTATGGCCAATGTCAGAGAAATTACTGCCTCTCTAGGATTTTGATGGTTAGGAAATCAAATGTCTCACATTTACGTCTTTAATTCATTTTGAATTTATTTTTGTGTGTGGTGAAAGAAAGTAGTCCAGTTTCATTCTTTTGCACATAGGTATCCAGTTTTCCCAACACCCATTTGTTGAAGAGACTTTTTCCCATTGGCTATTCATTTCTCTTTTGTTGAAGATTAATTGACCATATAATTGTGGGTTTATTTCTGGGTTTTCTATTCTATTCCATTGATCTATGTGTTTATTTTTATGCCAGGACCATACTGTTTTAATTACTTCCACTTTGTAATAACACTTGAAATCTGGAATTGTGATACCTTTAGTTTTGTTTTTCTTTTTCAAGATTTATTTGGCTATTCAAGGTCTTTTGTGGTTCAATACAAATTTTACGACTGTTTCTTCCATTTCTGTGAAAAATGCTGTTGGTATTTTGATAAGGGTTGCATTAAATCTGTAGGTCACTTAGGATAGTATAGACATGTTTTAAAAATATTTTATTTTATTTATTTGAGAGAAATAGAAAGTGAGAGAGCAGGAAAGGGGCAGAGAAAAAGGGGCAGAGGGAGAAGGAGAAAGGAGAGAAGCAGGCTCCTTGTTGAGCAGAGAGCCCAACTCAGGACTCAACATGGAGCTTCATCTCATGACACTGAGATTATGACTTGAACTGAAATTAAGAATCAGATGCTGGGTGGTCCCGGGTGGCTCAGAGGTTTAGCGTCGCCTTCAGCCCGGGGCGCGATCCTGGAGACCTGGGATCGAATCCCATATAGGGCTCCCTGCATGGAGCCTGCTTTTCCCTCTGCCTGTGTCTTTGCCTCTCTCTCTCTCTCTCTCTATCATAAATAAATCTTTAAAAATAAATAAATAAATGTTTGGTAGAATTTTACCTGTGAAAGTATCTGACACTGGACTTTTGTGGAGTTTTTAAAATTATTTATTCAATTTTTTTAAAGATTTAAAAAATTTATTTATTCATGAGAGACAGAGAAAGAGAGAGAGAGAGGCAGAGACATAGGCAGAGGGAGAAGCAGGCTCTATGCAGGAAGCCTGATGTGGGACTCGATCCCGGGTCTCCAGGATCACGCCCTGGACCGAAGTCAGGCACTAAACTGCTGAGCCACCCAGGGATCCCCCTATTTATTCAATTTTATTGCTGGTAATTTGTTCAAAATTTCTATTTCTTCCTGCTTTAGTTGTTTTTTTGTTTGTAAAAATATTTTATTTATTTATGAGAGACACATAGAGAGAGAGAGAGGCAGAGAGAGAAGCAGGTTCCATGCAGGGAGCCTGACGTGGGACTCCATCCTGGGTCTCCAGGATCACACCCTGGGCTGAAGTGGGCACTAAACCGCTGAGCCACCTGGGCTTCCCTCTTCCTGTTTTAGTTGTGGTAGATTATATGCTTCTAGGAATTTATTCATTTCTTCTAAGTTGTCAAATTTTTTGACACAGGTTTTCATAATATTCTGTTAAAATTTTTCGTGTTTCTGTGGCGTTGGTTGTTATTTCTCCTATTTCAATAGTGGTTTTCTTTATTTGGGTTCTTTCTCTCTCTCTCTCTCTTTTCCTTTCTTTTCCTTTTTCTGTTTTGGGTGAGTCTGGCTAGAGGTTTACCAATTTTGTTCATCATTTCAAAGAATCAGCTCCTGGTTTCATTTGTCTGTCCTATTGTTTTTGCTTTTTTTAGTTTCTATATCATTTATTTCTGCTCTAATCTTTATTATTTCCTTCCTTTTCCTGGGTTTGGTTTTGTTTGTTCTTCTTTTTTAGGATTGTTGTGCATTTTAGAAGGAAAGGAAAGAATCAGACTGAGTGAGACTCTAAAGGAAATATACCCCTAAGTAGGCTATAGTTTTGCAAGGTACTAGATGTCTAATCTGAGAGGGGAGGATGTGGAGACAGTAGCCTACCCCTTGGTTAACTCTTGGACCTCTGGGAACTCAGAAAGAAGATAGGGGATACAACTTCTCCAGGATGTGTGGAGGTCTAGGCCCATCCTAAGATGGGATTAGCTGCCAAGGTCCATCGGAGCTGGGCTGGGGTGCTTTGGATAGGGCATTTTCAGAGCTTCAGCAAATGTCCTCAGCCCCCAGGGAAGGTCAGATCAAGACTGTAGAGAAGCACTAAATATGTTACAGTGGCCCCCATATACTTAAAAATAAAAGAGCTATATGAAACCAAAAGCAACTTTAAGGATGTACTACAGATTTGTGATTTTTCCTAGTATGTGACTGCTTTCGTGCTCTCTTTCTCTCTCTCCATCTGCTTCTCCTGCTCCTCTTCCTCTTCTTCTCAAATATGAAATTACTTCCAAAGTTGTTTTTTCCCCTCTCTTGGCTTTGTGGGTGTCATGTGTAGGGGATTAGGACCTGCCCAAGCTTGACTGAGTGGCTTGACTTCTAATGGCCCCCACAGGCCTGAGTAAGGAATAAGGCAGTTCTGACCACCATGGTCAGAGCAGGAGACTCTCCTGTTTCCTCAGGACTGCATGAGCCTAGGCTTCCTTGTATGACCCAAGGGGGCAGTCTGAAAACTGTTAGACTCTAGAATTCTAGTCAGTGATGGTCAGGGCTAAAGCCAGACTTGATATAAGTGAGTCCATAAAGACATAAGTAATTACCTGTGCCCCAAGAGCTGTGGATCAGTTCATTCATACCTGTTATGTGTATATGCATACACATATAAATGTTTCTAGAGAGAAGAAACTAGTAACAGTTATGGCTTCTCAGAAGTAGGACAGAATCTATTATTTTTTGACTGAGTTTTTAAAAAACATTGAACAGATGTTATTTTTATAATAAAAGTGTACATCAAAAATTAAAATGACAGCAACAATAAACTCATGAGATTCCTAATATCTTTAGATTTCAAATGACAGGCCAGATGGGAGATTCTGCTTTCCAAGAAGGATAAGCTTATGACCCAGGCTTGGGCTATGAGAGGAGACCAGTGATGCCTTCCAGCTATGGTCTATCCAGTGCAGCTGGAGAGGAGGCTAAATATAGATAAGCTGTGCAGTATACCAAGATGAATCAGGCTAGTGTTAGGACTCTGTCGGTGAGCACTCACTTTATACCTAAGTTCTAGGCAGGAGGATGTAGAAGTAAACAAAGCAGGGGAGTGCCTGGCTGGCTCAGTCAGTAGAGCATGTGACCCCAGATCTCAGGGTGGTAAGTTCAAGCCCCACATTGGATGTGGAGCCTACTTTAAAACAAACAAACAAACAACAACAATGAAAAGAAGTAAGCATAAAGCACAGGAAAATCCCAATGTCAAGTATGGGGTTAGAGTGGAGGAAAGTGGTGTGCCTTTTCCAGGGCACTTAGTTCTTGAGTACCTGTCCTCAGGGCCCCTTCTGTATTGTTTGAGGGGCTAGAAGGGGCTAGGAAGTATTTGTTTATTTATTTGTTTACATGGGGCTTGAACTCATGACCCTAAGGTCAAGAGTCACATACCCTCACTGACTGAGCCAGCCAGGCACCCCTAGAAGGTTTCTTTTTAATTTAAAAAATATTTTAAATATTGTAATTTAATTTAATTAATAAATATTATTATTTAAATAATAATTAGCATATAGTAAAATGTACTTTTAAAAGTGTATACTCCCTATGAACTTTAAAAAAAGATTTTATCTATTTTTTAAAAAGATTATGTATTCATTTATTTCAGAGACAGCAAGAGAAAGCGCATGAGCAGGAGGAGAAAGCAGAGGGAGGAGAAGGAGAAGACTCCACTCCCTGCTGAGCACAGAGGGTTGAGGCAGGGCTTGATCACAGAACCCTGGGATCAATCCCTAGGTGAAGGCAGATGCTTAATGGACTAAGCCACCCAGGCACCCCTTAAAAGATTTTATTTATTTTAGAGAGAGAGAGAAAGAGAGAGAGCATGAACGAGCAGGGGGAGGAGCAGAGGGAGAGGGAGAGAGAAACTGAGGCAGACTCTGGACTCAGCACAGAGCCCCACATGGGGCTCAATTCTGGAAAACCAAGATCATGACCTGAGGCTTAACTGACTGAGATACGAAATACACCCAGGCGCCCCACTTCTATGAATCTAAATACATGTAAAAATTCATGTCATCAACACCACAATCAAGATATAGAACAAGGACAGGCCAGGTGGCTCAGCGATTTAGTGCCGCCTTCAGTCCAGGGCCTGATCCTGGGGACCTGGGATGGAGTCCCACATCGGGCTCCCTGCATGGAGCCTGCTTCTCCCTCTGCCTGTGTCTCTGCCTCTCTCTCTCTCTCTCTGTGTGTGTGTGTCTCTCATGAATAAATAAATAAAATCTTAAAAAAAAAAAAGATATAGAACAGCTACTGCCCCCCCCAAAAATCCATTATGCTATTCCTTTGTAGTCACATCCTCCCTCCCATCCCCCACAAACCTCTTGTTAGTTTGAGCTATTCTCCATGACTATTGTTTTGTCTTTCCAAAAATGTCATATAAACGGAACAATACAGCATGTAACCCTTTTCAAAAGATTTTGCTTGTTTATTTATTTAAGATTTTATTTATTTGAGAGTGAGAGAGAGCAGGAGCTGAGGGGCAGAGAGAGAGGGAGAAGTAGACTCCCCACTGAGCAGGGAGCCCATCTCAGGACTCTGGGATAATGACCTGAGCTGAAGTAAGATGCTTAACTGACTGAGCCATCTAGGCATCCCTAAAGATTTTATTTTTAAGTAATCTGTATACCCATCATGGGACTCAACCCCACAACCTTGAGGTCAAGAATCACATGCCCCACCAACTGAGCCAGCCAGATGCCCCAGCATGAGATCAGATTTGTTCAGCATAATGCCTTTGAGAGTCATCCAAATTTTGCATGTATCAATAATTGTTTTTGTTTCTGCATACTCTTCCACAGTATGTATATGCCAAGTTATGCATTTACCCATTTTAATCTGGTTTTGGGTAATTACAAATAAAGCTGCTAAGAACATATTTTTCTCTCAGGTAAATACATAAGGGATTGTTGAACTGTATGGTAAGTGTATCGAATTTATAAGAAATTGCCAAGCTATGTTCCAGAGTAGACTTTGTTTTTTTTTTTTTTCAAGATTTTATTTATTTATTCATGAAAGAAACAGAGAGAGGCAGAGACACAGGCAGAGGGAGAAGCAAACTCCCTGCAAGGAGCCTGATGCAGGACTCGATCCCGGGACTCCAGGATCATTCCCTAAGCTGAAGGCAGATGCTCAACCACTGAGCCACCCAGGCGTCCCCCAGAGTAGACTTTGAATTCCACTAGTAATGAAATAGAATTGCTCTGCATTCTTGTTAACACCTGATGATGCTGTCAGCATTTTTTACTGTATCTATTCTAATAGAACTCCAATGGTAATTCATCATGGTTTCAATCTGCAAAATTGATGGCCAAATGTCAAGCTTATTTGCCTTCCTTATATTCCCTTAGTGAAGTGTCTATTCAAGTCTTTTGCCTATTTTTAAATAGGGCATCTGTTTTCTTGCTGTTGAGTTTTGAGAGTTTATATATTCTGGATACATGTCTTTGTTGGGTATGTGATTTGGAAATATTTTCTTTCACTCAAAATCTTGTTTTTTTTTTTTCATTTTCTTAACAGAATCTTTGGCACAATACATTTTTTTAACTTGATGAAAATATTCTTTATCACTTGTTTTTATTGAGACATAACCGCTATTCAGCAACATGTACTAATCTTAAGTGTACAGCTTGATTACTTTTTAAGTATGTATTCATTCACTCTTTTAACCACAATCCCCTCCAACATAGAATCACTCCATTTTCCCAGAAGGTTTCTTTAAGCCCCTATCTAGTCAGTATGTAGCATTCTCTCTTATACCTTCCTTTGAAATAACTGCTACTCTGACTTCTGTCACCATAGATTAGTTTTGCCTAGAAGGTTTCAAATGACTGTGCTCCAAGTTTTGTGACCTACTTGGTTTTGTCTTGGAAAATGGAACTCTTCAAAAACCTCACTTTGGAGAGAGATGCCGATGCCCTCTCCAGATGTGATGTGGAGGTTGGTGAGCAAAGCTGGGTTTCTTATCATCCTGCTTCTGACATGCTATGCTGGCAAGCCATGCTTCACATCATGGTCCAAAACCTAGGTAGAAAATGACAGAAAAGGTCTATGCTCACAAAAAATCCACTGAAATGGGAAAAGCAGAGTCTCAGGAATCAAAGGCATGAGTTCAGCCCCCCTCTCTGACACTTCCTGAATGTCTTTGAACAGACCAAATAAACTTCTGGAGCCTCAGACACTTCATCTATAAAGTGGGAACAGTAATATCCACTGTGCTTCTCAATCTTGTTCAAAGATAGATGAACCTCTTTCTCCTTCCAGGTTCCTAGGAAGACTGTATTTGCCACCCTATTTAACCCTTACTGATTAGCCTAGGTATGGCTATGTAACTTACATTGACTAATTAAGATGTGTCCCTTCTATGTGGAAGTTTTTACAAGATTTAATTTTAAGTGATCTCTACATGCAGGGTAGGACTCAAATTTCAACCCTGAGATCAAGAGTCACATGCTCTTTCAGCCGAGCCAGCCAGGTGCCCCTCATCGAATGTGGCAGTTTTAGAAAGCCAATGTGTGCTTTTCCACATTCTCTCCTCCTACTTGTGGCAACTGACAATGTTCCGGATCGTGGCTGCCCTGTCAGCCTGGGTCCTGGAGTTAGGACCAGTGCAGCCTCAGCCAACCTACACTGCAGGAGCAGTAAATACATTTTTGTTGCATAAAGTCATTGAGATTTTGGGGATGTTTATTACAGAATCATAACCTAGCTTCTTTGGGGGATGTACCATATTATGGATATCACCAAAAATAAGTGAAATAAAATATATGGAACTTCTGGGGACATACTAAGGTTTGATTTTCTTCCTTTTAAAATCTTTCCTTCTTTCTGAAGAGTTATTGGGATATTCTTACCAGCCCAGAACCTTGGATGAGCTGTCAGAGAACAGATATCCATGCAGTCACAAAAGAAAGAAGAGGAAAGGATATAAAGCAACACAGAGTAACAAATATGACACAAAGCAAAGAGGAGAAACAAAGTGAAAAAAGTGAGACAAAGTATAAGAATGGGGGAAGAGACATACAGAAGATGCCTGAGACACAGACAGAGGCAATTCTATAACAGCTGAGGAGGCAAATGCAAACTGTATCTGTTTGAGACTCAGCCCAACCCCAGGCAAGCAATGTCATCTGTTTTGGTAGCTGAACAAACAAGCTTAATTAGTTCTTGGTCATCCATTCATCAGTGCTGGCACTCAATGTTTACCGAGCACCCACTGTGTGCCTGGTACTGGTGCTGAGTTTAGGGAGATAAGTCCAACCCAGTGCCGGCTTCTGCTTTCAAGAATCCCTTGATCTGTTGTGAGTCACCTGAAGGGGTAGGATAAAATCTGCCCTGTGCCATGGTGGAAATGCCTTCAAGGACTTAAGGGAGGAGTGGGGAACCAAGCCCTGTACAGGAGAGTGAAGAAGAATTTTCTGGAAGGCATGAAACTAAAGGTCTTGAAGAATAACCAGGAGTTAGCAAAGACCGGGAGGTGAGGGCATGCTGGGCCAAGGTGCAACAGAGCTGGATGGTGGAGGTGAGAAGCTGAAGGTAGTTTGGGGTTGCTAGAACTGTGATGAGAGGCGGTGGGCATCAGGAGATGAGGCTGGAGAGGAATTCAAGGGCCTGTCTCAGGGGCTGGATATCTTCACTGGGTTCGCTAGGGCAGATTGGGGTGGTTACACAGAGAAGTGACAAGGTCAGATTTTAGCTGAATTGCTCTGCCTGCTGTGTGAACCATGGATTGGGGGCAGAATCTCTCTTTGTGAGGTCTCTTGGGATTAGCCCGAATGCGCAGCCTAGAGCCTGGAAGTGCACAAGATGGCGTCTGGGACAATCACCTTAGCCGAGACTTCGTGAGTGCCGCCACGACTGGGCAGTGTCCTCTGCGCCCGTGTGCCCTACGTGGAGTAAGTGCTTCACCCTCCTGACAGCCCCATGGTGAAGGTATTCTTGTCATCCCCATTTTGACCACCAGGAAACTGGGTGCAGAGAAGATAATTATGAATCCTTGCCCTAGAGCTAGTAAAGCTGCACACCAGCATTCCAGTGCAGGCGGCTGGCTCTGATCTGCCTGTAACCACTCTCCCTCTGGTCTCCTTGGGGTCTGCTGCTGTCAGGAAGGCCTTCCTAGAAGCATGGTTTGATTTTGGCATCCTGCTTCAAGTTTATGAAATCTTCCACACAGATGACCTCACTTAAGTCTTGCAACAATAACTTCTGTGAGATAGGTAGTGTTATTCATAGCTAAGAAAACTGACCAAGGAAACTGAACGATTTGTCAAAGGTCAGAAGTTAGGGGGCAGAGTGCCGTTGATGACTTAGACTTGTGTCTTCGAAGCCTCAGTCCAGTGTCAGCTCTCACGTTCTTTTGTCAGTCAAGGCTTCATGTTGTGTGGCTCAAAGTTCGGAGCACGTCCACTCCAACTGCTTTCTGTCCAAGAAAATGCTTTTTTGAATTAAGAGAGGGAGTCACAGAGAAATGTGTTGTTGGCATCAACTTCCTATGGTTGGGCAATGGCTTCCGCCATCCGGACCAGGTGACGTCAGTGGTCTGGATTTCTGCCAGTGTTCTCTGCCCAGGAAACAGACTTCCGGCCAGGGCTCCCAGCTGTCTCTGGGCTTCCTGGAGCAGCAGACCTCTCAATTTGCAGCCAGACACTGAAGATCAGATCTCAGGGAATGCTTCACTATGGGGAAGGAGGTAAAAATGGGGAAGAGGAGTTGAGAAGACACTGTCTACAGATGAACATGGAGGCACGCTGCCTGCAGTCTGGGGTTTCTCTTCCTGCATGAGAGCAGGTCCAGTGATTAGACTAGGAGGTTTAAGACTGTGACTAAGAGAGTTAAGTAAGCTGGGGGTGGAGGGGAAGAAAAGCAAGCAAAGCTAAGGAAATCTGGAAAAAATTACACATAGAGATATAAACACAGAAGGTCAAACATAAGCCAAGAATAGAATGTTGATCCCAATCCTCATGCACTTTTCTGTGGATATTAAATCTTGAACAAATCAGTAATGCAGGAATGTAAACAGCCCTGATTTCTTTTTTTTTAATTATGAAACTATACCAGTTATAAAAAATCTGAAAAATAGATACATGAATTAGAGTAGAAAATTAAAGTGTCCCTCCACCACCCTGAACCTCACTCTCCAAGCCTGGTTCATAAATGTTATGAACTTTAGCCATTACAAATGGCTAAAGTTACACACTTTAGCCATTCCTTCAGCCAATATTGATCTCATCAGTCCTCACAACAACCCTATGAGGTAAGAACTACTACTATGCCGTTATTATTATTATTGATAGAGAGAGTGTATGGGCTTGTGTGGGGATAGGAAGAGCAGAGGGAGAGGAGAGAGAGAATCACATGCAGGGCTCAATCCCACAACTCTGAGATTATGACTGGAGCTAAAATCAAGAGTCGGATGCTTAGCAGGCTGAATCATTCAGGCACTCTGCTTTTATTATTATTTTTTAAAAAATATTTTATTTACTTATTTGACAGAGAGAGAGAGAAAGAGAGAGAGCATAAGCAGGGGGAGCAGCAGAGGGATAGAGAGAAGCAGAATCCCCACTGAGCAGGGAGCCTGATGCAAGACTGGATCCCAGGATCTTAGGATCATGGCTTGAGTCGAAGGCAGATGCTCAACCAACTGAGCCACCCAGGTGCCACTGTTATTATTTTTAATTGTAGTAAAGTATACACAACATAAATTGACCTTATTAGGGAGTCCTGGTAGCCACTGAAGGCAAGTGGCCATCATGGCCTCTTGGAGCTTTGTGAGTGGGTGCTGTGCTACTACAAGTTGTAGCACATTCACAGGGACAAGTACTGGTCCTTTGCTTGTTTGGCATGAACCAGTTTGAAGAATATAAGAGTGAAAAGGATTTGGGGAAGGCTGCCCAGATGCTAAGGGAAGTAGAGGAAGAATTCTGGCACAGTCGGCTTCCACCACCAGTCCCTAACCCTCCTGTGGGCCTGCCCTCTGAGAGCTATGAGTGTTACAGAGTTCCTCAAGGCACATAGGTGACTGGCATCCTTCTCAGAAAGCAATGTACTGATTTCTTTGCCAAGGAAGAGCAGTGGAAGAAAGTGTGAAGGGAAAGCTGGGCCTAAGAGGCTAAGCAGCTGCAGAAGATCCTACCTGGTGGTCCTAAGATTTAAGCTTTGCCCCTTGCCTGAAAAGAAGGTGAGTTGTCCCACTGTGGTGGCACATTGTGACCACGCCCAAGGGCAGTCCATGTAAAGAAAGAGAGAGAAGGACTCCTCCCCGTTCATGCTTGTGAGGAAATAAGTTACAGAACATACACACTCTTGCCCTAATAAAAATAATAGACATGGAAAGAAATGTACCACTTTAACCATTTTTAAGGATACAGCTCATGGCATTAAGTATAATCACATGTTGTGCAACCAACACCACTATTCATCTCTAGAGCTTTTACATCTTCCCCAAATGAAACTCTGTACACAGTGTCTTCCCATTCCCCACCTGTTGCCCCTGATAACCACTATTCTACTTTCTATCTCTATGAATTTAACTATAGTAGGTATCCCATATAAGTGAGACCATATATTTGTCCTTTTGTGACTGACTCTTATTTCATTTAGCATAACGTATTTGATGTTCATTCATGTTGTAGCATGTAACAGAATTTTCTTCCTTTTTAAGGCCAAGTAATATTCCATTGTATGTATATACTACATTTTGTTTATCTATTCATCCATCAGGGCTGTATCCACCTTTTGGCTCTTGTGAATAATGCTGTATAAATGTGGATATACACATATATATTTGAGTTATGCCTTTACTTTTTTTTTTTATTTATGATAGTCACACAGAGAGAGAGAGAGAGGCAGAGACACAGGCAGAGGGAGAAGCAGGCTCTATGTACCGGGAGCCCGACCTAGGATTCGATCCCGGGTCTTCAGGATCACGCCCTGGGCCAAAGGCAGGCGCCAAACTGCTGCACCACCCAGGGATCCCTTGCCTTTACTTTTTAATAATTAAAAAAGTTTTTAAAATATTTTACTTATTATTTGAGAGAGAGAGAAAGAGAGGAGAGAGCACAAGTCAAGGGGAGGGGCAGAGGGAGAAGCAGACTCCTTGCTGAATAGGGAGCCTAATGTGGGACTCGATTCCAAGACCCTGAGATCATGACCTGAGCAGAAGGCAGACCCTTAACCAACTGAGAAACCCAGGCATCCCAAGTTATGCCTTTACTTTTAATAACAACTGTATTGAGATATAATTCACATAGCACATAATTTATTCTTTTATTTTTTTTATTTTTTAAACATTTATTTATTTATAAGAGACACAGAGACAGAGAGAGACAGAGACACAGGCAGAGAGAGAAAGAAGCAGGCTCCCTGGGGGGAACCTAATGTGGGACTCAATCCCAGGACCCTGGGATCACCACCTGAGCCAAAGGCAGACAGCTCAACCACTGAGCCACTCAGGCGCCCCTGATTTATCCTTTTAAAGCGTACAATTGAAATGCTTTTAGTGTTCTCACAGAATTGTGCAATCAACAGCACAGTAAATTTTAGAACATTTTCATCACCCCCAAAAGAAACCCCATGCCTGTTAATAGTCCCAATTTCCCCTCAGATGTCTCCTCACTTGAGCCCTCGGCAACCACTGACCTACTTTTTGTCTCAATAGACTGGTCTATTCTGGATATTTCACATAAATGTCATCATACAATATGTAGTCTTTGTGTCTGGCTTCTTTAATTTAGCACAATGTTTTTGAAGTTTATTTACATTACAGCATATATCAGTTCTCTCTCTTTCTTCTTTATTTTGTGGTTTTGTTCTTCTCAGAGTTTGTTTTCCTCAGAGTTTGTTCTCCTCAGAGATTGATTGGTTGATTATTGAAGTCTAGTTGACACAGAATATTACCTTACTTTCAAGTGTACAATATACTGATTCAACAAGTCTGTAGGTTATGCCATGCTCACTACAGGTGTAGCTGCCATTTGTCACCATAAGATGCTATTATAGTATCATTGGCTATATTCCCTATTCTGTACCTTTTATCCCTGTGACTTATTTATTCTGTAACTGGAAACCTATATCTCTCACTCTTCTTTACCCATATTACCCATCCCCTTAAGCTTCCTCCCCTCTGTTCTTTGTATTTATGGGTCTGTTTCTATTTTTGGTTTGTTTGTTTATTTATTCATTTCCTTTTTTAGATTCCATATATAAGTGAAATTAAATGGTATTTGTCTTTCTCAGACTTACTTAACTTAGCATAATACCTTTTATGTCTATTTATGATGTTGCAAATGACAAGATCTCATCCCTTTTATGGCTGAGTAATATTCCTTTGTATATCTTCTTTACCCATTCA
Organism: Canis lupus baileyi; assembly: GCF_048164855.1. Taxonomy (NCBI): domain Eukaryota; kingdom Metazoa; phylum Chordata; class Mammalia; order Carnivora; family Canidae; genus Canis; species Canis lupus. Next base: position 72,017,089 of record NC_132844.1, on the reverse strand, counting down.
CCAATCAATGGACACTTGCATCCATCTATTGGCTGTTGTAAATAATGCTACAATAGATACAGGAGTGCATATATCTTTTTGAATTAGTGTTTTCATTTTCTTTGGGTAAATACTCAGTAGTGGAATGACTGAATGATGTAGTATTTTTATTTTTAATTTTTTGAGGAAACTCCATACTGTTTTCCACAGTAGCTGCACTAATTTACCCTCCTCCCAATTGTGCATGAAGATTCCTTTCTCCCAACATCCTCCCTAACACTTGTTATTTCTTGTCTTTTTGATTCTAGCCATTCTGATAGGTGTGAGGTGATTTGTCACTGTGGTTTTGAGTTTCATTTCCCTAATGATGAGTGATGTTGAGCATCTTTTCATGTGTCTGTCATCTATATGTCTTCTTTGGAAAAATGTCTATTTAGATCCTCTGCCCATTTTTATTTATTTTTTAAAGGGATTTATTTATTTATTTATTTGTTTATTTATTTATTTATTTATTTATTTATTTATTTATTTATTTATGAGAGACAGAGAGAGAGAAAGGCAGAGACACAGGCAGAGGGAGAAGCAGACTCCATGCAGGGAGCCTGATGTGGGACTGGATCCTGGATCCCAGGATCACACTCTGAGCCCAAGGCAGACACTCAAACAGTGAGGTGCCCCATCTTTTCATTTTCTTGATAGTGTCCTTTGAGGCACAGAAGTTTTAAATTTTGATAAATTCTAATTTATGTGTTCTTTTCTTTTGTTACTTGTACAACCGGTGTCATATCTACGAAGCCATTACCTAATTCATGGTCACAAAGATTTATACTTATGTTTTATGTCTGTGTTTTCTTTTAAGAGTTTAATAGTTTTATATTTAGATATTTATATTTAGACACATTTATTTATTTATTTATTTATTTATTTATTTATTTAAGACACAGAGAGAGAAGGGCAGAGACAAGGGCAGAAGGAGAAGCAGGCTCCATTCAGGGAGCCCGACGTGGGACTCGATCCCGGGTCTCCAGGACTAGGCCCTGGGCTGAAGGCCGCGCTAAACGGCTGAGCCACCCGGGCTGCCCTTTAGATATATTTTGAATTAATTTTCTTTTTTTCTTTTCTTTTTTTTCTTAAACTTTCTTCTTTTTTTTAAAGATTTTTTTAAAATATATTTATTCATAAAGACACACGGGGGGAGGGGTGCAGAGACACAGGCAGAGGGAGAAGCAGGCTCCATGCAGGAAGCCCGATGTGGGGACTCGATCCCCGAGTCTCCAGGATCACACCCTGGGCTGCAGGCGGCGATAAACCGCTGCGCCACTGGGGCTGCCCTGAATTAATTTTCATATATGGTGTGAGGTGGGAACCCAACTTCATTCTTTTGCACGTGGGTATCTAGTTGTCCCAGCATTAGTATGCTTTTTACAGATGAATACATTGTAAATGCCACGAAAAAAAAGGACAGTACTTAGTTTTACTCACCTTTGTCTCCTCAGGATTCATTTAGCCCCTGACTCATACAAGATGCTTAATAAATATAGGTGGAGTGAATGAATAGATGAGTGACTGAGACTTAGAGGGGTTGAATAACTTGCATGGGTTAGTCAGCTAGAAAGTGACCATACATGGTTCAAATCCAAGGTTTCCCATTCATTAAGAGTTTTTGTGCTTCCAAGTTTCCAAAACTGTCTCAGGTTATCAAAAGCTCTTTATCACAAGAAATCAGATTTCCTCAAAATTTTGTTTGATGCCCCTCTCTGTGTCATTCCGATAATTCCAATGTTTGTGAACAGCCACACTTCTCAAAAATAGTGAGCCTCATGTTCCTTCCACCTCCCTTCCTCTCTCCACCCTTCCCAGCCACAAAGACTCCAATCCTTCTATAGTGGTTTTATAGTTAGAAAGCTCTTCTAGATGTCTGACCACAGCCTCCTGATGCACATTTTTTACTATGAGAGTTAGGTGTAACCACTTATTATGGGACTTGGTTTGGTGTGGGAAGCATTTTGGCTGTGCAGAAAGCTTTATGTGCTCTGCACTGTGTAAAGTACAGTTTTGGTGAAGCTTGCCGCCCTTGCTCTGGTCCTGACGTGGTGCTCCCTTCATGGACCATGGTTTCTCATTAGGAGTATAGCCTGCCATCTCGGAGGAGAATGAAGGCGAGTGGCATAAATCCCATTCTAAAATATTTTGATGGACTCATTTCTTTTAGGATGAGGACAAGGGAGAGCCTGAAAGAGTAAAAGCTTTGCTCCTCAAAGCTTCCCCAGTTAAAACCAAGACTGGTGAGAGAGTTGGGCTGAATTACCAGCCCTCCACCCTGACAGTGTTGAGTTTGGGCTCCCCCTGTTGGACCCTTTGGAAAATAATCATGTGAACTACAGGAAAAATTAAGACCAGGGTGGGTGCAAAACAAAGAACATTATGGAGAGCTTGCTATATATTAGGCATTTTATTTAGGCATCTCATTTCATTCTTTTTTTTTAAATTTTTATTTATTTATGATAGTCACAGAGAGAGAGAGAGAGGCAGAGGGAGAAGCAGGCTCCATGCACCGGGAGCCCGACTTGGGACTCGATCCCTGGTCTCCAGGATCACGCCCCAGGGCCAAAGGCAGGCGCCAAACCGCTGGGCCACCCAGGGATCCCTCATTCTTTTTTTAAAAGATTTTATTTATTTATTCATGATGGATACAGAGAGAGAGGCAGAGACACAGGCAGAGGGAGAAGCAGGCTCCATGCAGGGAGCCCAACATGGGACTCGATCCCAGGTCTCCAGGATCAGGCCCTGGGCTGAAGGCAGTGCTAAACCGCTGGGCCATTGGGGCTGCCCTCATTTTATTCTTTTTTTTTTTTAATTTTTATTTATTTATGATAGTGACACAGAGAGAGAGAGAGGCAGAGACACAGGCAGAGGGAGAAGCAGGCTCCATGCACCGGGAGCCCGACGTGGGATTCGATCCCGGGTCTTCAGGATCGTGCCCTGGGCCAAAGGCAGGCGCTAAACCGCTGCGCCACCCAGGGATCCCCTCATTTTATTCTTAAAGTAATCCCACAGGTAGGTTTTATCAATCCTCTTTTGCAGAGTTGGAAGCTAAAGCTTGCCCAAGTTACACAAGGATTTGAACCCAGAGCTTTGGCTCCCTAAAGTCCATACTCTTTCCAGTACTCTGAGCCAAGAAAGCCAGCAGGTGAAAATGGCACATGAGGGGTCATTCCTTCCTTCACTTCCACTGAATCTATTGCTCATTTTGTTGAGACATTTTAGGGACCCAAGAATGTTCTGGAGCTCCCCTAGAACAAGTGATGTGCTTCAGCCACCTCAGACCAACTGGTGAGAGAAATTATTAAATTGTTACAAGCTGGTCGTTAAACCATTGTTAGTTGGAAAGTGGTCATGGTGGGTGGGGGTATTTACATCATGGAAATTGGTAACCTTTGCAAATCAGGGATTTTACCTCCTGGTAGTGAAACCACTCATGCTGGTTTATCAGCACAGCATTGTAAGTGAACTCTCCTCTGAGGTCACAAATGCCCTAAAAGAGTATTAACTTTTGAGTTAATTAATGAGCCTTGAGTAAGAGCTGAGGATGATGGGACCTGCCCTGTCACAAACCTTCAATTGCAGGCTGAGGAAAGATAGACATACATATTAGTTGGAAAAATGAGAAAGTATGTACATGTGGGAGAGAGAAAAGAAGGCTATCGGTAATTCACATGTAAACAAAATATCAACATTTTTAATAATGGGGATTTGGGAGGGAAGGGTTGTGACTCATCATTCAGAGTTTTTTTCTTTCAGAGCAATGGGAGAGAGAGAGAGATCCAATCTTGTGGGAACTAGATAAGTGCCCTGGAACGGGGCGGGGGGGGGGGAGGGCTGTGCACAACACAGAAGAGGGGAGATCTTATTTGTGAAATGAAAGGTAGCTTTGAGCCTTGAGGTCTTGAGGTGAGAAGCGGTGGGTAGACCACATTCCTGACTCTGAGAACACAGATGGGATCCTTTTACCTTCTAGGTGGTGACTTTCTTCCATCAAGGCCTCCAGATTACCCAAAGCAACTCTAAGCATCAGGAGAACAAATCTCCAGAGCCAACTTGGGGTGCTTTGGGGTCATCTCCATTTGAGGACTGGAGTCAGGGGCCTTCCTCAGCTGGTCTAGATGCTGCAAAGAAACAGCCATGTCCCATAATAAAGTAAGAGGAACATCCTAGGGGATGCAGTTGGAGGGAGCATCCCTATGGGGAGAAGGGGACTTCCCAGCTCTGCCATGCCCCAGAAGTTTCCCTGTCCCTTTATGGTTGCGGGCAACCACAGTTGAAGCCATCAGCAATGCAGAATCTCAATAATCAAATAATAATTCCCTAAAGATCTAGAGTTAAGAAAAGGAAATCAGGGCACCCTGGGTGGCTCAGCGGTTTAGCACCACCTTCGGCCCAGGGCATGATCCTGGAGTCCTGGGATCGAGTCCCACACCGGGCTCCCTGTGTGGAGCCTGCTTCTCCCTCTGCCTATGTCTCTGCCTCTCTCTCTGTTTCTCTCATGAATACATAAATAAAATCTTAAAAAAAAAAAAAAAAGAAAAGGAAATCAAAGAATTGAGTAGCAGGCAACCAGTTAATCTGATTCACAGGACAGAGCTGATTTATCTTCAGCCCACAGGGAATTGCACGATTGCTCCTCCTTCACTCCTAGCCTGCTGCCTCCAACTCAAAGAAGCTCCCCGAGTCTAAGGGGAGAAAGATAGACCCCTGCACATTCCCACTTATGTCTGTTCAAAGCTCCCATTCTGAGTTCCAGGTCCCTGCCTGAGGACCCACCTGACCTATGCCTACCTGATGCCAGAATGTGGACCTCTAAGAGATCCACTGACAGGCAAGTGACCTTAGCCTACAGGGCACAGCAGGAAAGCCAGTCTCCAGGTAATCCCCCTACAGTGAGGGGTAGAATGGAGGTATTGTCCTTTTTCCAGGTGTTGTGACTCTCTTGAGGTTCAACCTAAGGCTAGAGATTGCGACCAAAGAGACACCAGATTGGACAGGTCAGAGCTATGACACTGATGTGGCTTTTAGGATTAATTAGCCTTTTTGGCAGGGCAGGTTTCCACCCACTGGTATAGCTCCCAGGCTAAGCAGACAACAGAATGTGTTTGCAACAGGAGGGAGGCTTGAACTCAGAGGCTATTGGTTTCTGTTAGGCAGAGATTAACATCCTGTGGCATCATCAGCTAACTACTGGCTGGTACAACACCTTCTCTAACCTTTGAGAGAGCCTGCTCCCACTGCTTATTCACATCCATTCATTCAACAAATATAAAATTTCTCTTAGGTGCCAGGTGTTACACAAGATACTGGATATAGCAGTGAACAGGATAGCCATCTTGCCCCCATGGAGGTCACAGGACAATGGGATGAAAGACACTGAACAAATAATTAAAGGGTGATGAGTTCTTTTTTTTTTTTTTTTAAAGATTTTATTTATTTATTCATGAGAGACACAGAATGAGAGAGAGAGAGAGAGAGAGAGAGAGGCAGAGACACAGGCAGAGAGAGAAGTAGGCTCCATGCAGGAAGCCCGACGTGGGACTCAATCCCGGGTCTCCAGGATCACGCACTGAGCTGAAGGCAGGCACTAGTGGATCGCTGAGCCACTCAGGGATCCCTAGTAAGCAGTTTTTATAAAACTGTTGATGCTGTCTAATTTGTGATGGGTAAGAGAGTGGTAGTAACGAGATGTGCCCCATTAGAGGCAGCTTACTATAGAACAAGCCCTGAAACAGATTCCTTCCCACTTGCGTTTGAACCCTGAATCTACCACATACTATGAGAATCTTTTTTTTTTTAAGATTTTATTTATTTATTTCTGAGAATACACAGAGAGGAGAGAGAGAAGCAGAGACACAGGCAGAGGGAGAAGCAGGCTCCATGCAGAGAGCCTGACGCGGGACTCCCTCCCGGGTCTCCAGGATCAGGCCCTGGGCGGAAGGCGGCGCTAAACCGCTGAACCCCCCGGGCTGCCCCCATACTATGAGAATCTGAGCAAATTACATTTCCTGTGCCATGTTTCTGTAGATTCTATCTCCCAGCATTGTAAGGATAAAAGACAATGTATATAAACTGGAATGTGATAGTGTATTGTAACATTCATACTATAACTATTACTGCAATAAAACTATATCTATCTTAAATAGTATAGTATTATATATAGTGTAACTATAGCTTATATTATAACTATTAATATAATTAATAGCTATAATACTTGGTAGTTACTCTTATTATTCATGTACATCAAGCTTATATCCAAAAGGACTTCGGTAGTTAAAAGAAAAGACATAAACACCATAAATCTGGATTTGATAGATGAGAGTAGACTAATAAATGAAGTAGAAAGGGAGGAGAGGGTGTGTACACAGTGATAATATCTATGTAGAGAGAGGATGAGCCTTTGGAAGGTGAATCAGAAGCCTTTCCTTTTGGGGAGGGGCCTATATACTTGGCGTGCTGGCAGCTTTTTACCAACCTTCTTTCCCTCTAGACAATCTTATTCTAGGGAGGTCAGAAATTTTTAACCTTCAAAAGTGGTTTGTAGCAAGTTCTGGATGAGGGCTACTAAAATTAAAGGGGGATTGATGTGCCATCACCCAGTGCCATGTTTGCAGAAAGGACAGCAGATCCTTTTGACCTTTACAAGAGGCACCAGAATCTTTGCATATCTCTAAATTATATGATACATAAATACTTATCCAGATTTTTCCAGACCTTTCTTAATTACATTTCTGTTGAGAGGTTGCTGTTTCCTGTTTATACTCTCTTACTAGGAATTAACTGCTGTTCCTACTTTCACTTAAGTTTTGTATCTTGCTCTGTAAGAAACTTTTGAGCTGCCTGAAAATATTTCCTGAAATTTCTCAAGTCTCTTTTCAAATATCTGGATTTATTGAGGACTAATAAAGCTGAACTGCCACCAAGATCAAAATGCCTGTCTTTACTTCAATATACAATTCCTAAAAACCATTATTTTCTTGGAACTCTTCACATTTTTATACTTCAATTACCAGTGTCAATGACTGGCTTTCTTTCTGGGCAATTTTTACAAAGAAATAAAGTTAAAAACATTTTTTCCCTTCCATAGATCTCTGGCTACTGGACTATCTGCTGAGAAACACAAAACTGCTTCCTGAAGCTGAGTGGTCAGCTCTCCTCACCCAACCAGACCCAACTGGGCAGCACCATTCTTGCTATGCCTCAGTAGGGTCTTCACAGACAATTGAAGCAACCCAAATGTAAAATTTATAGATGTCATCTGTACTGAGTATCCATATCAAGAAGACACAAACAGTAATGAAGCCGTGTACCCCATCACCGGTTCATTGTTCCACTGCAGTAATTCTTGATATGATTAGTTGTAGCTACAGAGTTAAGCCCCATGGTTGATTATTTTTGTGTTTTGGGGGGGCTAAAGTAATGGACATATAGTTCAAATGTTGTTCTTTTCCTGGGGTCAGACAGATCTCACATGACATAGTTTGCTTCTTTGCCTCATGTGTCAATTCCTCCTCCTTTTCTGTCATTATCATTAGGCCATTATTGAATTTCCGAGGCATGACTCTTGTTAGGAAATGATGGAAAAAATACAGTTGCTCTATAATCACCAATTACATTGTGACTTCTTACAAGTAAATGCACTCAACTTTCACCATTACTCATTCATTATAAAATTGTAAGAGGTCCAACATGCCTTTGTTTAGAGATGTGGTCATGCTTTGCTTGCTCTACTTCCTGGACAAGGATCCAAAATCATAATGGCCAGATGAGACACTGTGAAGGAATAATGGCCGGTCATGGGTCATATCACACACATAGCCCTGAGTAGAGAAGCATGGCATCTTCTAGGCATCTTTTGTAAAGATGACAGGTTTCTTTAGATGGGTCTCTGCTCAAACGTTAGGTGGAAGATGTTTTGTTGACTGTGTTATGGAGGTCTTTGGCCCTCCAATGACTATAGACCTCCCACAGGTCTAGGCATATCTGCTATAAATAATATGAAAACTTCAGATATTATGTATAACTGCTAGGTATTTAAAATAGGAAATAGGTAAGAGATGCATTCTTGAGAAGAGGGAGAGAAGTTGCCTTTGAGAAAAGATTGAGGGCATTACTTAATAGGTTGCTGAGAGTATCAAATGGGATGATGCATGAAAAGGACCTAGCCCATTACCTGGCAGGTAATAGGAGCTCAATAAATGTGAAATTATTATTAATATTGTTTTCTGGGCAGCCTGGGTGGCTCAGCGGTTTAGTGCCACCTTCAGCCCAGGGCCTGATCCGGGATCGAGTCCCATGTCAGGCTCCCTGCATGGAGCCTGCTTCTCCCTCTGCCTGTGTCTCTGCCTCTCTCACTCTCTTTGTGTCTCTCATGAATAAATAAATAAAATCTTTAAAATAATAATAATAATATTGTTTTCTGCCTAGCAGCTTCAGCTCCCTTGGCTTCATGTGCTGGCAACACTTCCTGACTTGTTCATTTCTTGCCCTTCCTTGGGTTCTTTTATCTTAAATTCTTCTCTATCATGAAATAATCATATCTCAGATCTATGGTTGAAGAGCTAAGAGCAGTGAGTAGATGTAGAAATAGATGGGAATAATGGCTAATTCCCAGGTTTCTGACTTAAGAATATTCAGGCCCTAGGGGCAGGTTTTTACCTTTTTTTGAGATGGAATCCTATATTCCATAGTTTATAGTTATTCCAGTCCGTGGGGTTGCTGGTAGAGGTATTGATGGAGTATGCCAACTACCTCCCTTTCTAAATTAGGCTCATATGTGATCAGGGATAACAGCTCCCTCACACAATCAGACCTTGTTCATCTGGGACATCCTGAATGATGCCATAACTTGTGGTCCAGATGGGCAAGAAACTGAATGAGAGCCACCTCAAGAAAACCTCCTGCTGGATCCTCATGCTGAAAGTTGAATGTTTTTATGTGGGAGGAAGGGAGAATGGGGGGTGAAAGGGAATGAGAGAGGTGGTCTTGCTATTTAGACTCTTCCTCTGATAGTACAGAGCCATTTAGAAGGAGCTGTTCCAACTCTAGTTCTGGGCTCTCAAGTGGTCTTTGCTTACAACAGCAGCAATGCCTAGGCTCAGACCAGTGGGAAAACAGCCTAGAACTCCTTAGAGGCTCCTTAGAGCCTCAAAGTTTTTTCTTCCAGACTCCCCCAAATGTCCTATTTTTAAAATGAGTTTATGTTTCTTGAATCAGAATTGAAATAAAGTCCATACATTATGGTTGGTATTTTTATGTTTTTTTTTTAATGTATAAGTTCTCTTACCGATTCCATTTTCCCCCTTGAAATATATTTGTTGAAGAAACTGTGTTGTTGTTGTTTCTTTCTTTGTTTTGTTTTGTTTTTGTCCTGTAGAATTTCCCTCAGTCTATGTTTGGCTTATCTTATAGGACTCCTCGGAGAATGTGAACTTCCAACAGAAGGTGCATAATGTCAGCTTGTCTCTCTTTTGGTTATGAGGCATTGACTAATGCATGATTTTCTTAGGGGATGCAAAATGGTGATATTGGAATTCTATCATTCTGTTCTTCATTTACTAGCTGGACTACTTCTGTAAGAGAAATTTCCTCATCAACCATGTAGTCAGGTATGGTTCCTGTAGGAAAGGCAGGAAATTTTCATTTCTTTTTATGACCAGTTTTCAAATTAGTGAGTTGGCTACCTACAACTCTCTAAATGTGAGCAACTAAAAAAATCATTATGAAGTCATAGGTTTGAATATATTTGATATAGCTCAGTTTATTACAGCTCATTGCAATTATTATTCTTATGAATGCTTGAATTGTCCCATCTTTGGCAAGTGGGAGTCTCCTCACCTCCCTTTGATATATTCCTAAGATACTTTGATAGCTTCCTGAGTTTTTTGTTATGACGAGACATCCAAGTACATCTTGTACATTTCCTTCTCCAGTCTCAGAACCAAGCATTTCTTTCCATTGATGGGAAATTGCAATTAGAGATCACAGTCAGGGTAATAGGGATATTCATTGCTTTAGGTTGATCTTTTTTTTATAGGGCCTTCTGGTGGATAGGAAATACACACATACATGTTTTCACTTAAAGTCATTCTTTGTTTCTACTAACACTTTAAAAAAAATATTTTGTTTATTTATTCACGAGAGACACACAGAGAGAGAGGCAGTGGGCAGAGACACAGGCAGAGGGAGAAGCAGGCTCCATGCAAGGAGCCTGATGTGGGACTCAATTCTGGGACTCCAGGATCACACCCTGGGCCAAAGGCAGGTGCTAAACCACTGAGCCACCCAGGGATTCTCTCTACTAACACTTTTAATTCAAATAGACACTCCCACTATTTTACATGACTTCATCTTACATCTGCTCTTCCTCCCAACCAAATATCTCAGTTCCCAAACACACCAACATTGGCATTATCTCTTCATATTATCATCATTAATTGATTAATCAATTAATATAAAAATGAAAAACACTTTTCAATTCTTTTTGTCCTTAAGTTATATCTCACTAGGTAGATACAGTCAAGTTAGTGTTTAAAGTTTTTTGAGGGGATCCCTGGGTGGCTCAGCAGTTTGGCGCCTACCTTCTGCCCAGGACGTGATCCTGAGTCCCGGGATCAAGTCCCATGTCCGGCTACCTATATGGAGTCTGCTTCTCCCTCTACCTGTGTCTCTGCCCACTGCCTCTCTCTCTGTATGTCTCTCGTGAATAAATAAATAAAATCTTTAAAAAAATAAAAATAAAGTTGTTTGAAATAGTTCTCTTTGTGATTATACCACTAACTCACTGTGCAGATATTTTATTTTTCTTTCCTTTTTAGGGAAAGCCTTTTTTATTATTTTTAAAAAAGATTTTATTTATTTATTCATGAGAGACACAGATAGAGAGAGGCAGAGACACAGGTAGAGGAGAAGCAGGCTCCATGCAGGAAGCCCAACGTGGAACTCGATTCTGGGACTCCAGGATCACGCCCTGGGCAGAAGGCAGGCGCCAAACCACTGAGCCACCCAGGGATTCCCATGGGAAAGCCTTTTTAAAAAAAAAATTTTTATTTATTTGAGACAGAGAGCATGAGCGGGGGTGGGGGGGTGGGGAGCAGAGGGAGAAGGTGAGGGAGAAGCAGACTTCCCACTGAGCAGGGCACCTGACAGGTGCCCTGTTCTTGCAATTTTTTTCCCCAGAGACTTATCCATTTGTTTGAGAGAGAGAGAGCGTGAGTGAGTGAGTGAGTGAGCACACATGCACGTGAGTGAGGGGAGGGGCAGAAGGAGAGAATCTCCAGCAGACTCCCTGCTGAGCACGGAGCCCCATGGGGAGCTCAATCCCAGGATCCAGGAGATCGTGACCCAAGCTGAAACCAAAAAGTCAGGCGGATGCTTAACCAACTGAGCCATCCAGACGCCAAACTGCTGAGCCATCCAGATGCCCCTATTCTTGTCATTTTTTTTTAAGATTATATTTATTTATTCATGAGAGACACACAGAGAGAGGCAGAGGGAGAAGCAGGCTCCACGCAGGGAGCCCAAGTCCGATCCCGGGTCTCCAGGATCACGCCCCAGCCGAAGGCGGCACTAAACCGCTCGGCCACCAGGGCTGCCCTGTTCTTGTAATTTTTAAATTGAGTTTGTAGTTTGCCAATTAAATTGAGTTTGGCGGTCTATTAATTAATTTGACATAGATTAAAGAAGAAAAACAAAAGTTTTTTTTTTTTTAATTTTTATCTATTTATGATAGTCACAGACAGAGAGAGAGAGGCAGAGACACAGGCAGAGGGAGAAGCAGGCTCCATGCACCGGGAGCCCGACGTGGGACTCGATCCCAGGTCTCCAGGATCGCGCCCTGGGCCAAAGGCAGGTGCCAAACCGCTGCGCCACTCAGGGATGCCCAAAAGTTTTTTTTTTAAAGGTTTTATTTATTCATGAGAGAGACACACACACACACACAGAGGCAGAGACATAGGCAGAGGGAGAAACAGGCTCTTCACAGGGAACCCGATGTGGGACTCGATCCCTGAACCCAGGATGATGCCCTGAGCCAAAGGCAAACGACAACCGCTGAGCCACCCAGGGGTCCCGAAAAACGAATTTTGTACACACAAGAGCCCCATAAAAACATGATACTTCAAGATAGGCAACTGAAGCTTACACGTTGGCCTAAGCTAAGGAATTAGTTGGGGACCTAGGGCTTCAAAGGGAAGGGGGCAATTCATAGGAAGATAAAAAGAGCGGATATTTTGTAGTCATGTGTTTGCCCTACCAAGCAGTTAAAATTTCAAGATAAAAAGTTTCAGGATACCTGGCTGGCTCAGTAGGTAGAGCACATGATTCTCCATCTTGGGGTTGTGAGTTTGAGCCCCACATTGGGTGTAGATATTACTTGAACAAAAAAGTTATCAATGGTTAGCTCTCTTTATGGTTCTTGACCCTCATCTAAGTTCTTTTAGGCAGTTGAGGGAGAGGTAAAAAGCTTTTTCTGAGTCTACCGGGTATCGATTGCCTTCAGGTCAAAATAATTCACATGCCAAAGTGGTACATTTTGGGGTGGCCTATTCTGCTCCCATTAAAGTTGTTGATTCTTTTCCCTCTAATCTCAGAAGTTCTTTATATATTAGGAATGTTACCCATTTGTCTGTGACATGTTTGTTATTTTACTGTGCTTATGGTAATGTTTTCCTTAAAAAGGTTTTTGCTGGGCAGCCCTGGTGGCGCAGGGGTTTAGCACTTCCTGCAGCCCAGGGCGTGATCATGGAGACCCCGGGATCGGGATCGAGACCCACCTCGGGCTCCCTGCATGGAGCCTGCTTCCCCCTCTGCCTGTGTCTGTCTCTGCCTCTCTGTGTGTGTGTCTGTATGAATAAATAAAATAAAAAATCTTAAAAAAAAAAAGTGCTTGCTTTTAAATTCTTATGTAGTTAAATTTATCAATCTTCTTCAATTGAAGGTGGATTTTTAGCTATAGTTATGAAAGTCTTTTCTACTCTCAAGTTATACAGAAATTCTGCCATTTTTTTCCTTTGGTACTTTTATAGGGTTTTTTTTAAAGACTTTTTTAAAGAGATTTTTTTAAGATTAAAAAAACAAGATTTATTTATTTATTTGAGAGAGAGAGAGTGCGAACAGTGGGGAGGGGCAGAGGGAAAGGGTGAGGGGAAGCAGACTCCCCACTGAGGGGGAGCTCTTACCACCCTAAAATCATGACCTTAGCTGAAACCAAGATTCGGACCTTGACCAACTGAGCCACCAGATGCCCCACTATAGTTTCAATTAAAAAAAAAAAATCCTATGTAGAAGTTATCCTTTTGTATGATATGATAAATAGATCAAATTATTATTTTTTTATAGAGTCTCAAATTTGATATTATTAGCTCTCTTCCCAACCTCCCTTCAGCTTGCCTTCTCCTGGACATTGTATTCTTTTCCAGGTTTGCCAGAACTGGACATGGATCAAAATAAACACCTATTCAACTCTCTGCACTTGTTCCGTTTTGTTGCCTGTTTTTCTTTCCTGGACTCTTTGTGATTTCTGTGCAGTGTTTATCCAGCAGCTCAAGGGAGTTATGGCCTTTCAGGCTTTAGGAAGAGTGGCCTAAAGAGAGTGATTCAAGCTGGAGCAGGTCCTGCAGAGGCAGCTCTGCTTGGGGCTGAGGGTAGGGGTGGGTAGAAAGTGGCTTTCTGGGGGCAGGGTGAGGGTGCTCACTCAGAGCACTGGGGAGCTCAGTTGTTGTTAATGATTCATGTTTCCTGTTCCCACATACCTCCTGCTCTTGTTTTCTATATTAGGAAGTGCCAGGTTTCTGACTGCGGAAGATTGGTGACAGAGGGAAGAGAAGTGGGCAGGCAGCAAAAGGGAGGGATGGAATACAGAAGCTGGAACCTTTCTTCCTCTGTGCTCACATATCCAGGGCAGCTCCGCATCATTAATACCAGTTTCCCCTTGCTATTGTCTACAGCCAATTGCCAGGTACTCTGCTAAATGGGGTAAATCATCAATCTTGACCTGTTAGTTGGCTTAGGTTGTTACTGCCAGAAGGGAAAAGAGGCTCAGAGTTAAGGTCACACAGTTGGTAAGTAATAGGATTTTGATCTGTATGACATTGAATTCCAGGCTCAACGCTCCTATGTCTGTGGCCTCCATGATTAGTTTCATAATGCCCTATAGTTCTATTTCCTTTTCAAACTGAGGACTAACCTCATCTCCCTTTACTGCTCAGATCCACTGAGCTCAGATGTGGGGAGTGTGGTTGGCTCTAGACCTGTAGGCCTCATGTTGGGCTGTAAGGCTCTGTGGTTGGGAGGGCCCCCATGGTGGCCATCTTTTATTCTGTGGCCACCACAGTGTCTGGCACATTGCAGATATTCATTACATATCTGCTGGATGATTGAATAGATGAAAAAGGAGGGGGAAAAGGAATATGTATTGGAGAAGAAGGGGCAGGAGTAGAGGAGGTAAGATGGTAGGGCCTGAGGGTGCTGGTGGCTGGGAGAGGCCCATGTTGCTGTTGTTTAGGAGCACAGAAAAAAATATCAATTGCATGGCAAGCAGGATTTCAATTTTTTACGAGCTTGATCATGAGGAAATGACCTGGACTGGGACCAGGAGTGAACAGAGCTCTCCTCTGTGCAGCAGAATATGGACCTCTTCTTCCATCCTTCAAATTTTGAACATTTTTATTCCATATTCAAACATCCTCAACTGTCGTTTCAACTGGGAAACAAAACACACAAACACAAACCCTGACTATTCTACAAAGAAGCTAAGGTGAAAAAGGTATGCAGCTCCTTGAGGTCTCAAAGAACAGAGAAACACCCAAGTTACCTTCAGGGAGGTATTTTCTCTGAGACTACACAGATGAGTAAGGAAAATAGGATATGGCTCTTTTCCATATTGCAAGATGGTGGGTAAAAAAGTGGAGGAGCTGGATACTAAAAAGAAACCTGAAGTCAAGAAGGCTGATGCTGGTGGCAAGGTTAAGAAGGGTGACCTCAAGGCTAAAATGACAAAGAAGGGGAAGCCCTACTGTAGCTGATACCCTGTTCTAGTCAGAGGAATTGGCAGGTATTCCCCATCGAGTGAGTATTCCAGAAGGGCTATGTACAAGAGGAAGTATTCAGCAGCTAAATCCAGGGTTGAAAGGAAAAAGGAGAAGGTTCTTGCTACTGCCAAAAAACCAGTTAGTGGTGACAAGAATGGTGGTACCCAAATGGTTAAACTTTGCAAAATGCTATGTATTATCCTACTGAAGATGTGCCTCAAAAGCTGTTGAGCTTCTCCCTCTGCCTGTGTCTCTGCCCCCCCCCTCATGAATAAATAAATAAAATCTTTAAAGGGGGGGAGGGGCAGCCCGGGTGGCTGGGTGGTTTAGCGTCCGCCTTAGGCTCAGGGCTTAACCCCGGCTCCCTGCAGGGAGCCTGCTTCTCTCTCTGCCTGTGTCTCTGCCTCTCTCTGTGTGTCTCTCGTGAATAAATAAATAAAATCTTTAAAAAACAAAACAAAACAAAACAAAGCACTGTTGAGCTTCAGCAAAAAAGAAAACCTGGGCAGCCCGGGTGGCTCAGCAGTTTAGTGCCGCCTTCCGCCCAGGGCCTGATCCTGGAGACCTGGGATCCAGTCCCACGTCTGGCTCCCTGTGTGGAGCCTGCTTCTCCCTCTGCCTGTGTCTCTGCCTCTCTCTCTCATTCTGTGCCTCTCATGAATAAAAATAAAAAATAAATCTTAAAAAAGAAAAAAAGAAAACCTTTCAGTCAGCTTGTGAAAAACCTGCCAGCTAATGTCACTCCTGGAACCCTTTTATCATCCTCAGTGGGCACCACAGAGGCAAGAGGGTGGTTTTCCTGAAGCAGCTGAGCAGTGGCTTGCTACTTGTGACCAGGCTTCTGGCCCTCAATCCTCTGCGTAGAACACACCAGAAATTTGCCATTGCCACCTCCACCAAAACATCTCATGGATGCTTGCTTCAAGAAGAAGAAGCAGTATGAATCCAGACGCTAGGAAGGCGAGTTCTTCACAGAAAAAGAGAAATATGAAATTAGAACAGCACAAGACTGATCAGAAAGCCATGGACAATGAATTCTGCCAAAAATCATAGCTGTTTCTCAGCTTCACAGCTCTCTCTGCTCTGTTTCCTCTTATAAATGGAGTTTATCCTCACAAATTGCTGTTCTAAATTTCTTACAAAGAACCTAATTAAATAATAGATCCATTAAAACAAAAAAAGAGGGGTACCTGGGTGGCACAGTTGGTTGAGCATCCGACTCCTGGTTTCAGCTCAGGTGGGGATCTCAGGATCATGAGATCGAGCCCTACATCAGGCTCTGGGCTCAGCTCAAAGTATGCTTGGGATTCTTTCTCCCTTTCTCTCTGCCCCTCCTGCTCATGCTACCTGCACATGCTCTCTCTCAAATAAATAAATCTTTAAAAAAAAGAAAAAAAAGAAAGAAATGTTCTGGGGCACCTAGGTGGCTCAGTGGTTGAGTGTCTGCCTTCTGCTCAGGGCGTGATCCTGGGGTCCCGGGATCAGGTCCCACGTTGGGCTCCCTGCATGGAGCCTGCTTCTCCCTCTGCCTGCCTCTCTGCCTCTCTCTCTCTGTGTCTCATGAATAAATAAACAAAACCTTGAACAAACAAACAAAGAAATGATCTGTATAGGCCTTGAGGAGAGCTGGAGTGCTAATGGGACATTGTCGCCTGGCAGACAGGAGGAAACTGCTCTTTCCTTGAGGATGATGACAGTAACTTGCCCGATTCACAGCCCTTCTAGGGCCTGACCAGCAGCCCTACCTCCATATCAGCTCCAAACCCGCTCTGCCTTCTCTGCCTCTCTCTTCTGTCTCTTCTTTCTGCTCTAGTACTGCAACTCCTACCAGCGGGCTATTCTTCTTTTCCTTTCCTTTTTCTTTTAATTTTTTTTGATTTTTTTTTTTTTTTGTAATTTATGATAGGCACACAGTGAGAGAGAGAGAGAGGCAGAGACACAGGCAGAGGGAGAAGCAGGCTCCATGTACCGGGAGTCCGATGTGGGATTCGATCCTGGGTCTCCAGGATCGCGCCCTGGGCCAAAGGCAGGCGCCAAACCGCTGCGCCACCCAGGGATCCCTCCTTTCCTTTTTCTTTTCCTAGCGTCCGCCCTTCTTTTCCTCCCTCCCATCTTCCTTCCTTCCTTCCTTCCTTCCTTCCTTCCTTCCTTCCTTCCTTCGTCTTCCTCCCTCCCTTCCTTCCTTCTTCCTGTCCTTCCTTCATTCGTTATTGCTTTAGGGTATGATGGAATCATTTATTTGGGGGATGTTGCTTTTTTGTAAGACAAAACTCTGTAATGTATCCTTTAATTTCATGAAATTAAGGCAGAGTTTGAACTGAGAGGCTAATCAAAGAGGTGTTCCATTGCTGAGCACAATGAAAAGAAAGGGTGTCTTCCTTGAGCAGAGAGGTAAGAAATGTCCAGAATGGGTCCCCTGAGTCAGAAATCATTTTAGGAACAGTCACCTTTGATACAGAGTTCTACTGTGTCCCTGTTCTGGGCTGTAACCACCCCCCACACACACCTTTTTCCCCCTTTTTTTGAGAGAGAGAGTATTTGCATAAAGGGTGGTGAGAAGGGGAAGAGAGGGAGAGAATCTTAAGCAGACTCCATACTGAGTGTGGAGCCTGATACTTGATCCCATGACCCTGAGATCATGACCTGAGCCAAAATTAAAACTCCCAGGTGCCCCTGTAATTCCCCTTCTTTAAAAATTTTTTTTTTAATTTATTTACTTGAGAGAACAAGTGGGGCGGGAGGCAGAGGGAGGAGCAGACTCCTCACTGAGCAGGGAGCCCCTGCTTGATCCCAGGACTCCAGGATCATTACCTGAGCTGAAGACAGATGCTTAACCAACTGAACCACCCAGGTGTCCTGTAATCAATCTTCCTTCTTTTTTTTTTTTTTTTTAAGGTTTTATTTATTTATTTATTTATTCATTCATGAGAGACCCACAGAGAGAGGCAGAGACACAAGCAGAGGGAGAAGCAGGCTCCCTGCAGGGAGCCCGATGTGGGATTCGATCCCAGATCTGGGATCACGCCCTGAGCCAAAGACAGGGGCTTAACTGTTGGGACCAGGCGGGAAGGGAAACTCCTCAAGATGGCGGATACTCCAAAATGGCTGAGGTTCCTGTCACCACCTCCACTTGGGACGCCAATGGGCCAATGACCTACTGACAGCTTGAGCAGACCCTTACACCTCCCCTTTGGACTTCCCCAACCGAACCCAATGCCCTTCAAACCCCAGAGGAGTTAGTCACCTTTGGCTGGTCGAATTGCAATCCTTCCTTTGCATAGTGAGGGTCACTCTGACCGGTTGGATTGCAAGCCTTCCTTTGTATATGAGCCGACCAATAGGAAACCGTTCTGCCTTACAACGTTATGTAAACCCCCGACCACCTTGTCCTGGTGCGACTTCCCAGACTCACTCTCTTTCCCCCGTGAGTCGTGGAACCTCGCCCGAGGGTGCCTGCAATAAAATCTGTTCTTGGACCCTCGCTTGCCTTGGCGGTCTCATTTCCATTTAGTTACTAAAAAACCTAACATTAACCACTGAGCCACCCAGGCGTCCCATCAATCTTCCTTCTTAACTGGCCCATCCGTGGTTCAAGCCTCTGCTGAAGCTGAGCTGACTCTTAGCCCAGTGTTAGTTTATAAAGGAAATGAGGGGCTGAAGAGGCTGGATGCCTACAGGAAGTGATGAGTGATGAGAGGAAGAGGCCAGAGGTGATATTGACCTTGGGTATTAACTGGGGGTATTGACTGACCCAGGTAGCACTTCCTGGGCCAGGGTCCTAAACTTTCTACAGCTGTAGAAAAGTGGGGGTCTGAGTTATTTTGTAACTGGGGTCATGGGTGCAAGAGCACCTAGTTCCGAGGATCCCAAACAGACAAGGTTCAGCTGCTTGCCACTGACAAAATCCAAAGGCAGAGACCTGAGTGGTGGTGAAACAAGAGAGGAATTCGTTGCCGTGAGGCCAGCATCTGAAGGCAGTAGAGTGATTAACATCGAAAAGATTGTTTCCAAGGTGCTGAAAAAGGCTCTAGGTTTATACAGGGAAAACACGGAGCGAAGGTTGGTAGGTATGGGCAGGCAGGCAGCACAGGTCAGGGGCCCCATTGCCTTAGGGCCAATCACATGGGGTCTTGCTGGCTCAGAGCAGCGCTGCAGCTTGAGGAGGTAGTTCCAATCCACAGCTTTTCCCTGGAGGTCTGCCGTCTGAGTTAAGAGAGACACTGGAAAGGAGAACTTAAGTCTGAAGTCAAAATGAAGTAGTTGAAGTCCTCTTTCAATTTGACTATCAAAAGAAAGTGATGGCCAGAGGCTGGGAAACTGGGCTTCCCTTTCACCTTGTCCTTCTCCCTGTGGTGTGGGCATATTCCTTTGTCTCTGTGGAGAGATTCCAAACCCCCACCCCTGCCTATAGCAGCCCCCCTAATCTCCTCCCCTTTCACACATTCTTCTCCCACCTTTGGTACCTTCTTTCTCCCTTCCTCACTTCCTCCCAGTCTCTTCTTGCTCTCATTTTTCAACATTTTTTTCTTTCTACCTATGTTTTTTTATCTTTCCATCCCACCATCTTTGGTCTTTTCTTCCATTTTGCCCTTCTTTCCCATCCCCTCACCATACCTGCTATCAGCTCCTTGCCTTTCTCCCACTTTCCATTGCAACTGCTTTTTAGCCCATCCATTCAGCATTTTGGAGGGCACAAACTCACAACCTGATGCCTGATAACTGCAGAAACATAATTTGCTAACAGAATTTTACCAAAATGTGTCCCAAAAATATTGAATTCATTCCCAACATTAAAAAGTAGAAGATTTCACCCCAAAAATACAGACTTCCAGCTTTTAAAAATTGAGACTATTTATTGCTGATAACAATTGATGGAACTGGGTGGTAACTGGCCATGTCAGGTCACCAGTCTACTTGGTGTCCCCTGACCTCCTGGACGCTGAGGGAAAATATCAACTAGCAATGTCATTAGCTTGAGCAGCTTTTTCTCCTTTAGCAGAAAAATTTCAGTTCCTTACCACATCTTAAAAGTGAGAGAACAAAGAGACAGCAAGAGCCTTGTTTTTTCCTCACCCCTGAGTGCTTTATCACTTGCATTTCCTGCTTTGCTCTGCAGGCTGTGAAATCTGCAACCTCTGCTTTAAACACTCATGCTTCCCTTCCCCATTTCTCTCCTTCACTCCCTTTTTTTCCGTAGTATATCCTCCTTCCACCTTTTGTTCACATGAACATTAGTATTTAATGCAACACAGAAAGGTTAAGTAACTTCAGGACCACGACTGAAACTTTCAATATACAGAAAAATTCTGGGAAAAATCATTGTATTTTTGAAGCAGTGTTTTGTTTATGTTCATAGATGGGAGTAGTTATCTTGTTGGCAGTCTATTATTTGTCTTGGTATTTGTGTGTCATCTGGCTAACAACCTTTTCATATGGACAAGAGCTGAGGAATTGTTACTGAGCAGGCCCAAGACAGTCTTCTTTTAGGATCGTTATCAGCTGGGGGGTGGCATTCAGCTGTAGTAACAAAACCTGAAAAATACTGACATAAACAATTTTGAGGTTTAATTTTTCTGCATTTAAGAGACACCTGGGTGGCTCAGTGGTTGAATGCCTGCCTTCAGCCCAGGGCATGATCCCAGAGTCCCAGGAGAGTCCTACATCGGGCTCCTGCATGGGGCCTGCTTCTCCCTCTGCCTGTGTCTCTGCCTCTCTCTCACTCTCTCTGTGTCTCTCATGAATAAATAAATAAAATCTTTAAAAAGATAATTTTTCTGCATTTAAAATCAACCTTGGGGCACCTGGGTGGCTCAGTCGGTGGGATTAGGGCTCCTAATAGTGCAGCAGGAACCTGGCTCCCTCTTCTCTAGGACTGGTTTGTCTCTCTTCATTTATTTTCCTCCTTAATCCTTATCACATTCTGACATACTCTCTAGCAGTTTGTTTATGATCTGTCTCTTCCCACTAGACTGTAAACTCATTGAGGGAAGGGACAGACAAAAATCTGTTTTCTTCATGCAGAGTTCCCAGCACTGAAGTGCTGTTGAGATGACTGCTAGAGCTCCGGCCAGCATGCTGATGCATCAGGCATGGAGAAGTGGGAGGATAAATGGCAAAGGTGACTGAAGCCTGTAGAGTCAGTTCCAGAAAAGGATTTTTCTGCAAGTCCCATTTAGTGACTTACAAGTGACGAAGTTTTGGAATATAGGTAAGGTCTGGAGCCGACGACCAAGAAAGAATTCTTGAGACATTTTGGGTGCAAAATGGTGATTTTATTAAAGCACTGGGACAGGACCTGTGGGCAGGAAGAGCTGCTGCCCCAGGGCCTGTGAGGGGTGGCTGATTATATACCTGGGAGTTGGGAGGTGGTTAGGGATTAGGTAAGTCTCTAAGGAATTTGGAAGCAGGGTTTCCAGGACCTTGGGGGGACCAGCTATTGTTGGGAAAAAGTCACTTATTACCGGCTAATAAAACCTGAGTCA
Source organism: Canis lupus baileyi (assembly GCF_048164855.1). Taxonomy (NCBI): domain Eukaryota; kingdom Metazoa; phylum Chordata; class Mammalia; order Carnivora; family Canidae; genus Canis; species Canis lupus. The sequence continues at coordinate 71,995,554 of NC_132844.1, read as the reverse complement.
CGAGACCCTTCAGATGTGTATGGGTGGGCCATGTGCTTGGGGGATGTTTGCCAACATGTATCATGGGGGTTTAGAGATAAAGGAACTTTCTAAATGATTTTTTACATGTTAAAGTAGACTTGCAAGGTCCTGGGGGTGGGGCTAAGATTGCCTTTTACCCTTAGCAAAGTATGAACATCGAGGCAGTTGAGCCTGTAGAGGAAGGTCCCTCTGCCTGTTTCAAGGACTTGTCAGTGTGCTTTGTCCTCAGCTAGTCCTCTGTTCCTCCATCATTTCCCTTTGAACAATTTTGACCCTTAAATCTTTAAGGTTGAAGGTGGAAGGTCTCATCTGTAACTTCTTCCTGCTGAGTAGGGGCGTAGAGATGTCCCTACCTGTGGGTCAATATTATTCAGTTGGGGAACATATCGGGGAGTTATAAAAAGGAGAAGGCAGCTGAATCCAATGAGGACAACACATGAATCTCCTTGAGCAGAAAGGATCATCTGTCAGCTGGAAGTTATGGCAGTGAAGGAGTCTTCGCAGTAGTCACGGAGATGGCAGAAATAACAAAATTAAGGTTAACATTATAATGAGAAATTAAAGACCTTTGACAGTTGACCTTTGATAGTTTTCCTCTAGTCCAGGAGTTTAAAGCAATCACTTAAGGAAAGAGATTATTTAAAGCACAAATCTGAGTATTTATGTTAGATAGAAACCCAGAAATATTTTTGTGGTCATCTGGAATATATACACAGCATTGCTTTTATAATAGCACAAGTTTTATCTTGTGTAACAGTTAAAACATCTAATGTCATTCTATTTTGTAAAACTGCTTCACGCATTTGTGTTACTTTAGTATTTAATAGAGAAGTTTTACATTGAGTGTTATTTAGGGCTTTGTCCATGTACTTATTAAGAGGTTCCATGATCCAAACAACATCCTCTGGTCTCAAAGAGAGAACAAAGATGGATGCTAGTTGGTCACAACAATGAAACATAAAAACACATCACTGTTTTTAAAAACTCCAGAGTACAGTGGCCTATCCAGACATGGCCTATTGAAGCCATGGCCATGAATTAGAGTGGCATAGTCATTGGGTCACATTAGAAGACAGTCATATAATTTTGGGCATCCCATTAATGTATCATCCAATCCAATCATAAAGTAGGGTCATCCATTATCTCCATAAGTCCATAGTTAATGCCATAGTGGGGTATGTCTGGCTTTCAGGGAACTGATTGTCATCCCAGCCACAGAGAATTGGTTAGAGTGCTAGCTGGGTTATGCAATTGTTGGGGGAATCAATCCCCCCTTTTTAAAGCTGTTTAATTATATTCCCATGGGGCCTTGTTATCCCCACAGAATAACAAAAAGATTGTCTATACATGAGCTATTGTGGCAATTTGTCTGAGGTTTACCTAAAGTTGTCTAGGTTAAGTAAACACGACAATCAGAACTAGAACTACATTCACAAAAGTGTGTTATTGAAACAGTGTCTGTCTAAAATAACCCTCATTTCTTTTTTTTAAAAGATTTTATTTATTTATTTATGAGAGACACAGAGAGAGAGAGAGGCAGAGACACAGGCAGAGGGAGAAGCAGGCTCCATGCAGGGAGCACAACGTGGGACTCTGGGACTCGATCCAGGGACTCCAGGATCACGCCCTGGGCTGAAGGCAGGAGCTAAACTGCTGAGTCACCCGGGCCTGCCCACAGCCCTCATTTCTTAATCAGAGATTTGATTGACCTGTCTGCAAAACAAGTCCAGTTTTAACAAACTTGGCCTAATTATTATTTAAAAAAAAAAAAAATTTTATTGGAGTTCAATTTGCCGACACATAGCATAACATCCAGTGCCAAGTGCCCCACTCAGTGCCCATCACCCAGTCACCCCAACCCCCCGCCCACCTTCCCTTCCACTACCCCTTGTTCATTTTCCAGAGTTAGGAGTCTCTCAGTGATATTTTCACTCATTTTCTCTCCTTTCCCTTTATTCCCTTTCACTAATTTTTATATTCCCCAAATGATGAGACCATATAATGTTTGTCCTTTTCCGATTGATTTATTTCACTCAGCTTAAAACCCTCCAGGTCCCTCCACTTCGAAGCAAATGGTGGGTATTTGTCATTTCTAATGGCTGAGGAATATTCCATTGTATACATATACTACATCTTCTTTATCAACTTGGCCTAATTATTTACATAAGCTCAGCAAGAATAATGATCCCATATATCTTTTTAGAATCTGCTTTGCTGGAACCTTTTTTTTTTTTTTTTTAAGATTTTATTTATTTATTCATGAGAGATACAGAGAGAGAGAGAGAGAGAAGCAGGCTCCATGCAGGGAGCCTGATGTGGGACTCGATCCTAGGACTTCAGGATTATGCTGTGGGCCGAAGGCGGGTGCTAAAACTGCTGAGCCACCCAGGGATTCCCACTGGAACCTTTTATAAGGAATCTCTAGGTTGAACTTTTAGTAGCCTCTCCAGGTCAGAGGCCAAGCCAAGTATTTGCCATTAGACGTGCCTGCAATACCTGTAGATTTGGTCAGATGCCTCTTCACAAGGTCCCCAAAGTATCCTGAGTTTCCTGCACCTGCCAGGGAGTGACATTCTTTACTTACCTGGTGAGGCTGCTGGGAACTCCATAAGCAAGGTATCAGGCCAACATTTCCAAAGGGTTTTATTGCTTCAGATTTCATAAAGCCAACCTTAGTTCCTTAAAGCTTTTTGGTCATATCTGAGTCTATTCATGTGTCCCAAATATGACATTCCAGTCAAAGCCTTGGTAAAATAACCAATATTCCAATGGTGTCCTTTTACAAAAACAGATTCTTATTGAACTTATGCAAATGAATATGATTGCCATGGAGATAACGTAAATTTCAGAGGGTTCAAGTAGAGAGAAAAGTTAATGCTTTAATTTGTTTACAAATGAATACTCTATCACATTTCTGTGAATCAGATATCTTAAGAGAAAGTTTTAACCTGAGAGAGCAAATAGAACCAGTAGTAGTTCAAACAAGGAGTCACAAAACTATCCCATGTTACTATTCTTGTTTAATTTGTTTATTCGTGAGAGACACAGAGAGCGAGAGAGGCAGAGACACAGGCAGAGGGAGGAGCAGGCTCCAGGCAGGGAGCCCGACGTGGGACTGGATCCCGAGTCTCCAGGATCATGCCCTGGGCTGCAGGCGGCGCTAAACCACTGCACCACCGGGGCTGCCCTAAACCAATGAACTTAATTTAGCTTGAATATTGAGTATGTTTCACCCGGGCTCACTCTTAAAAGTCATTTTGTTCCCCATTGCCAATTTTTACCTGAGACACTGGTGGGGAAATCTGGAGTGGGCAGTGTTAATTCCAGGGAGTGCTCTTTGCTCCTTGACAGAGAGGGTAGGAGCCAATGGTGCCAGAGGCACCAGGGAAGGTATAGAAGCCAGTTACTAGGCTGCGCCCAAGGTGGTGCAGAAACAGGAGGAGGGGGAGGGGAGATAGAAGAGGCAAAGTGCAGTCAGAAAGCAGAGAAAGGGTTCCTGGTTCTAGAGCTTGTCCCCTTGGATAGATGAGTAAATGTCATGTTTTTTTTTTGTTTTTTTTTAAGATTTTATTTATTTATTCATGAGAGACAGGAGAGAGAGGCTGAGACACAGGCAGAGAGAGAAGTAGACTCCCTGTAGGGAGCCTGATGGGGGACTCGAACCCAGGACTCCAGGATCATGCCCTGAGCCGAAGGCAGGCACTCAACCGCTGAGCCACCCAGGGGTCCCACGTCATGTTTTTCCACCAACAAGTAGAATGAGGCAGTCCATATTAGGCCGGACAAGACAGGGAATCCCCGAAACAAAGAGACTTTCGGCAGCTACTTGGGAATCTTCCTTGAAGTCCCCATCCTGAGGTAGACTAACCACAGTTGGCCCCAATTATTTCCATTAACCCAGGAAATGAGTGAGGGAGAAACCCCCCACATCTATTAGGAGGAACAGTGAGAGTAAGAGTCAGAGTTCCCTTTGTCTGGGATGGCCTGTGTTTCCTCCAACATCCTGGGTTTACTTGGAAGAGGCCTATTTAGATCATTATCCAACATTGGGAGGGAGTTTACGAGCCGACATGTTTGGGCCATTTGCCCTATTTCCTGCAGAGGAGATCTAATGGATAGATCCCACTGAAGCCATGCAGTGTCAGAGTTCAGTCCTTTCCTAAATTTTGCAATCTGAATTGTCTCCAGTGGTTAAAAGACACCCCAAGGGAGAGTCCTTGGGGACTGAAAGAGAAGCTCCCATGCTCCAAGAGAAGAGTAAAGAAGGTCCATTACCAAAGAAAACCCCCCTTGACTCCTGGGTGGCGTCCCACGCGCAGGATATGTCAGAGGTTCCTAGTGTCAAAGTGACCCAAGGCATCCCCCTGAACAGAATCGCAATGATCACTCCAGCCGCAGCCGTCAAAGGCCCCGTAGGAGGGAGGCCTGTCTCCTCCTGCTTCCCCATCGCATCCTAGGCTAAGGATGGGTTCAGTGTATGGATGGGTGCCAGCATATGGACCGAAATACTGTGCCTTGGAGGTTATGTAGTGAGGGTCACGCCTTATTTTGCCTTGCCTTGAGGCAAAACCCGCTGGTTTTAACCCATGGAGAACACTAGAAAAGTTTTACAAGGGGAAATTACCCAATTTTGTAGCTTAAGTAGTTGGTAGAGGACAACGACAGAAAACAGTAAAGATAGAAATCCATCTTGGTCTAAGCGACGTTCCAACACATGGAGTCTTTTTTTTTTTTAATTTTTATTTTATTTATGATAGTCACACAGAGAGAGAGAGAGAGAGAGGCAGAGACACAGGCAGAGGGAGAAGCAGGCTCCATGCAGGCAGCCTGACGTGGGACTCAATCCTGGGTCTTCTGGATCATGCCCTGGGCTGCAGGTGGCGCTAAACTGCTGTGCCACCGGGGCTGCCCTATCTTGGGGGTTTAGAGATAAAGGAACTTACTTGGGCAGCCTGGGTGGCTCAGCGGTTTAGTGCCGCATTTGGCCCAGGATGTGATCCTGGAGACCCTGGATCAAATCCCACGTCAGGCTCTCTGTATGGAGCCTGCTTCTCCCTCTGCCTGTGTCTCTGCCTCTCTCACCCTCTCTGTCTCTCCTGAATGAATAAATTAAGAAAAAAAAAAAAAAAGAGAGAAATAAAGGAACTTTCTAAAGGAATTTTTATCTTAAAGAAGACTTACAGGATCCTGGGGGTCATCCTGGGGGTCAAGCTAAGATTGCCTTTTGCCCTTAGCAAAGTATGAACATCGAGGCGGTTGAGTCTGTAGAGGAAGGTCCCTCTGCCTGTTTCAAGGGCTTGTCAATGTGCTGCCCTGGGCTTGTGCTTTGTCCTCAGCCAGTCCTCTGTTCCCCCATCATTTACCATGGCCCTATGCCCTATGGCTCCTACTTCATTTACTCTTGTGAGTAACATCAGCTTCCTTGAACTTCACTACATTGTGATTCCTTAATTCCATATTTACCATTTACTTGTTGGGTTTCTAAAATGTAATTGCATATAAACCCAAGAACTATGAATAGTAAAATAACCCCTACCTTTAGTCCACCAACTATTCTATCTTAGGTATCACTGTTCTTTCTGAAACATTCAGTGGCTTAAGCTCTACCCAACAGACCTTTGACTTTGTGTGTCCTTACATGTGTGCATGTGCAAGTGTGTATTTATGTGTTCACATGGGCACAGACCTGTGTCCACATATGATACAAAAGAGGAAGAGAAAAGAAGTTTCTCCATGCCTCTTCCTTCTCCCTTCTAAGGCAGATGTTGTCTGGAGCTGACAAAGTTTTGATGTGTAGAATGCAGGGTTGTGGACCCCAACAGATGTCCTGAGGCACAGGGAGAACTGGGTAACTTAGGCCCTGCCTATGAACTCACAAAGGTGGTGAGTGTGCCTGAATTCCAGCCTATGCTCAGCTCCCTTGGCCTCATGCTCAGCAAGGCATAGATTGCCTACCCAAAGGAAAGGGCCTTTTTTTTTTTTTTAAAGTTTATTTATTTATTCATGAGAGACACACACACAGAGAGGCAGAGACACGGGCAGAGGGAGGAGCAGGCTCCCTGTGGGGAGCTCAGTGAGGATGGATCCGGGATCCCAGGATCACGATGTGAGCTGAAGACAAGCAGTCAACTGCTGAGCCACCCAGGGGCCCCTGGAAGGGGTCTTTTTTTCTAATTTGCACAAAAGGTGCCCCTTGTTGCTGAGCTTGTATGCCTATGGGCTGCCTGTACCTATTTAATTCACCCTGAGGAGGAGTCTTTTAAAACTGCACACGGTCTCCCTATAGGCAGGCTGCAGCCAGCTCTTCTGTGTGGAGGTCAGAAGATTTCTCTCCTACTGGATCTGAAAGCCAGATATCTGCGTGTGAGTCATCACTGGAACCCCTACTCTTTCTCTTCCTTCTTTCTTCCATCCAGTCAATGTGTGACTATTGAATGAAAATAAGCTAAAGGGGATTCCTGGGTAGTTCAGTGGTTTAGCGCCTGCCTTCGGCCCAGGGCATGATCCTGGGGTCCTGAGATCGAGTCCCACGTCGGGCTCCCTGCATGGAGCCTGCTTCTCCCTCTGCCTGTGTCTTTGCTTCTCTCTCTCTCTGTGTCTCTCATGAATAAATAAATAAAAATCTTAAAAAAGAAAAGAAGCTAAAGACAGACACATTCCATTCTTCAATTCAGACCAACACCTTCCTCTAGGACTCTCTGTCCCCAGGCATGCTGCTCCAGCCAAGCTTGCAGGGCTAAGGATCTGGCTGAGTGGAGGGGGAGGTGGCTGAGTGGGTGATGGAAGAATTCACGCAAGGCAGGACAAAGGAGATAGAAGTTTACTGAATACACTGCAAGGGAGCAGTGGGCAGGACAACAGAGAGAGACTCTCTGCCAGGATCCAGTGTGGGGTGGGGGGGTGGGGAGGTGGTTGGGGGGACTACTCTTAAGTGGGGGAGTGGGCAGGAATGGGGAAGGATGCAATTTCCCATCGTGGTACCTGTACCCAGTTGTAAGTGACCCTTTGGTCAGCTGACTATTTCCAGGGGGGGTCACCTCGTGGGCCTGTTTGCACTCACCTGGTGGTCACTGTGGGCCCTCCTTTCTTACTCAAATTCCAGTGCCTGCTGCCTGAAAGCAGCCTCTACAAGCTCACAGGGGGTACGGCCCATACTGTACTCCACTCAGGGACACTTGGGGCTATCCTGGCTCCCTCCGGATTGCCTCTACAGGTTTCTGACCCCCTCCTCCCTAATTTTAACTTCATTTTAGAGAGTGCTATTTTCTGATGCTGGCACCAAATAGGTATGAACTGTTTCTGGAGCCCCTTGTGCACTGGCCTCACTTTTGAACTCAGAGGACCTATGAATGTATGGAATAATTAAATCTACCTTTAAATTTTTTTGAATTAATTTATTTGACAAAGAGAGATATCGAGAGAGCACAAGCAGGGGGAACAGCAGAGGGAGAGGGAGAAGCAGACTCCCCACAGAACAGGGAGCCTGATGTGGGGCTTCATCCCAGCACCTTGGGATCATGACTTGAGCCAAAGGCAGGCGCTTAACTGACTGAGCCACCCAGGCACCACTCCCAGCCTTTTTAAAGTAGGCTCCATGCCCAGTGTGGAGGGTAATGCAGGGCTTGAACTCACGACCCTGAGATCAAGACCTGAGTTGAGATCAAGACCTGAACTAAGATCAAAAGTCAGACACTTAACTGACTGAGCTACCCAGGTGTCCCATAATTAGATCTGTCTTAAAATGTTCACCAAATAATGAGTGTACACAACAGTTATATGGCAGAATGGTTTTTAAAATAATGGTTCAGTCTTTTTAAAAAATATTTTATTTATTTACTCATGAGAGATACAGAGAGGCAGAGACACAGGCAGAGGGAGAATCAGGCTCCCTGCAAGGAGCCCGAGGCGGGACTCGATCCTGGATCCCGGAATCATGCCCTGAGCCAAAGGCAGATGCTCAACTGCTGAGCCACCCAGGTGTCCCATAGCCTTTTTATTACATTAAATTTCATAGAGAAGGAAGCTCACTAAATAAGACAAACTCAGAGGTGAAACTTCTCTGGGTGAAGAGGACCAAGGAGTTGAGCCCTACCCACTGTGTATCCAACCTGATACTTACCAGATCCTCTAGAGACCTCTCAGTGGACCTCTTGAACATGGTTTGCAAATGTATAGGGTGGTGAAAAGAACCCAGCCTCCAAGTTGGGAAATGGTGTGCATCCCTGCTTTGTGGTTAACTATCTTAGTGACCTGGGGCAAATGAAACAATCCACTCCCTCTCTATCGGCCTCATGCTCACACCAACAGGCACAGGAGGCCAAGCTATGCAGGTGCCTGAACCTCTGATGGAGAATTACTCAGATATCCCCTCCCCCTCATCCACTCAGAATGCCCTTTCTCAGCAGCCTCCTCTATCTTGTCATTTGGCTATTTATTGGATGGCTATGTATCTCTGATATCATTGCAGCTGATTGCTGCTTCAAATTCCATCATCCTCATCATCCTCTTCAATGGAATCTCAGTCTTGTCTGGGTGACAATATTCTACTTAAGAACACTTAAGTTCCCCATACTCCTTTGCATCTAGGGGTGGCCACATGACTATATGGCTAATGAGTCATCAACAGAAGTCTGCCTGGTGTGGCTTTCAGCAATTCAAGTGCTTTCCTGATTAAAAAGGAAAAGCTAGATTCTGTTGCAACATGTCTTTTGCTCCTTCCTCTTCCTTTCTGCCTGAAATGTGGATGTGATACCTGTAAGTGGCTGTAAGAACAGCCACTTAGCACCCATGAGGCAGAAGGATGGACTAGTATAGGTGGGAGGTAGCCACTCAGGCAACTTTGGGGACATTTTACCAAACTAGAAAAATTGGGTCAATGCGGCATCAACGTCTTTCTTAGTGAGCACTGTCCTTGTAGTGATGGATAGAGGCGGGGTCTTGGAGCCTTTAACACCCATCCTGCCTGTGATGGTAAGAAAGGAAAATCCAAAGAGGTTGGGTGTCAGCTGAGGCCTATGAAGGGCTAATAGGACACTGATCTTGCCTGTCCTACCCAACGTCTTTTAATAATATCATACTAATAATCTTTCTCCCATGACCTTGTCTCTGTTTCCCAGGCTATTTCTATAGTCTCAGTATTTGGCCATAGCTTTGAGAAAATTCTCTTACCATTATTCTTTGTTTATTTTGCAGTTCTTTGAAGATATTCTTCAGATGGATTTTTTGTCATTTGTCTTTTTTTTTTCTCTATTCCTTGTGTGTCATCATTATTTCTCGCTTATTTCGTCACATGCTCACTCCCTGAAATTTGATCTACTCTTCAAGGTCCGTCTCAGATGCTTTTATGAAGCCACCCTCGATGGAGACATTTCCTTTCTCTGGAACCCCACAGCACTTATTTTCTGTGGCTTCTGTGATCATCAGCAAACTGGCACGTGCTTGATTAGACATTCTTTTACTACCCTGTAGCTCCTTAAGGCAAGGATTGTCTTGTACTGAGCCCTGCCCTTGGAACACTGTACTTGCTTGATAAGTATTCATTGAGTCCAAATGGAAATTCCAATTTGGGAAGAGAGGACAGACACACTAAGCATGATGCATTTAAATAAAATGGAGATCATTTTCCTGGAGAAATGCCTCCTATACATGTCTTTGCTACCCAGATATAGGACTAGGAAAAAAAGGGAGGGCATGGCTGAAAACAACCTGCTCAGAGAACTCTTCTTCAGGAGAAACGCAAGCTATAAAAGAAATCACTGTCACCTTTCATCACCTGTAATAAGGAAATTCTGAATAACTCTTTCCTGGGGACCCACTGAGTCAGAGGTTCACATCTAATTAGGTAAGCAGCAGATGTGATCAGGGAAGAAGTGATGAATATTCTTTCGGCTTCATCACCCAGCATCAGCTATTTATATGGCAGTGATGCAGGTTTCCATACGTAGAGTCCTTGCTGTTGTTCAGAGTGCTTTCACATGCCCAAACAGGACAGAGCAAGGGTAGCTGCCTAGAAAAGGAACTTGCTGGAGGAGGTTCAAAGGATCCCTCAACTGTTGAACCAGAAGAAGAGCCTTCTTCAGAGTGGGAACATGACAGGAAAGGGAAAGCAGCACTTCTCTTTCTGGACAGTTTTAACATTGGCATGTCTGGCAACCAATTAAATGTGAGAACTGGAAGCTCAGGAGGGAGGGAGTGGGCTGAAGAGTAGATCTCAGAGTCACTGGCATGTATGTGGGGATTAAAACATACATGACAGTGGGCAAGGTCACTCTGGGAGGGTATGGAGAAAGGGGAGGGTGGAGTCCCAATACTTAGTTGGTGAGTAGAGGACAAGACCCCTGAGAAGGCCAGGAAGGGAGGTTAAAACTAGGTAAGAGAGCAAGTTATCATGGAAATTAAGAGTTAAGACTTCTGAGACAAGAGAGAGAGAGACAGAGAGAGACCGAGAGAGAGAATGAATCAGCACCAATGAATGCAACAGAGTTTCTGGGAAAGGAAACTTTCCTGTGGGGCACAGGCAGGGGATGCATGGGAAAAAGTGGAGACAGAAGGTAGATTTCCAATGTATCAGAAAGAAAGGCAAAGCAAGGAGAATATAGTAGACACAGAATATAGTAGACACAGAATTAGGGTGACCGTCACCAGCTGTCAGCTCCTTCAGGGTCCTTCTTTTTCTGAGCAGCTCCATGGTGACTGAGCAGGGCTGGGGCTGGAAAGGCCTAGCTGATTCATTCCAATTTGGTTTGCTCTGTGAAGTTCTCCATAGCTATCTGAGACTCTACAGGCCTCCCTTTGCCCTGCCCTGCCTGCTTCCTCCCCTTACTGTTACAGAGGTTGACTCCTAGTCAACATCTTGCATCCCAAATCCCATATAAGTATCTGCTTCCAGAGAACCCAGTCTCTGACAGAGTGGCAGAAACAAGTCTTTTGAAGAGTTTATTGGGGAAGGAGAAAAGAAGGGTTTCTAAAATTGTTTCTTTTTGTTTAAGAGTAGGAAAGAGAGGAAGGAACCTGAAAGGGGGCACTTGAAGATACTGGAAAGAGGATGGCTAATAGGTGAGCCCTGGGAAGAAGATAGAAGGTGGACTTTAAGGCCAGGAAGATTGATTGGCCTGGAATAAGAGGGATCTTTTGTCCAGTCTCTGTGATTGAGGCTGAGGGCATATTGATCAGGTTAATTTAGATTGTTTTTGAGGTAGTCAAGGAAGTAAGGAACACTCTGCTCAGTGACTTCAGTGACCAATTGCTAGAGAGATGAAAGGAGGAATCCTTGAGGTTAAGGTGGATAAGATGCTTTCACCCACAGTAAGGATTTGGGGGAAGCAGGGCAAGTTTTAGCTGAGCTATAAACAGAGGAGGAACTTTGGGCAAAACCATAAAACAAGAGAATGGGATCTGGGATGGAGAAAAGAAAGATCCATTTCTTTCTGTTAGAATCTGTTTGGTCTCCAATAAAAAGTAAATTTATTATAAAAAAAATAAAAATGGAAAAAGAAAAAAAAGAATCTGTTTGGTCTGACTAGATGGATTTGGGGTAGATTCTGGAATCTAATGGATTTTCTTTTTTTTTTTTTTTAATTTTTATTTATTTATGATAGTCACAGAGAGAGAGAGAGAGAGAGGCAGAGACATAGGCAGAGGGAGAAGCAGGCTCCATGCACCGGGAGCCCGATGTGGGATTCGATCCCGGGTCTCCAGGATCACGCCCTGGGCCAAAGGCAGGCGCCAAACCGCTGCGCCACCCAGGGATCCCTCTAATGGATTTTCTATCCTTCAAACTCTGTACCATCTTCATATTTGCCAAATGTATCCTATATACAACACATAAGACATGATACAAATACTGAGCAGGCAGGAGTGAGGTGAGAACTCCTCAGCACCTTGGAATTCTGTCATTTAACCAGCTTCAGATTTCTCCATTTGTTCCGGAAGGATATAATTTAAGATGTCATGAAATGCCTTAATCACATGCAGACCCTGGGTCTGTTATAGTGCCTCTTTCTATCAGTCTTAACGGGGGACAAGAGAACATGAATGAGGACAGTCTGGCACTGCGTTTGCTTCTCCTGTCTTCACAAGACACCTTTTTGTATCTTATTTGAGGCTTTTTGCCTACGGTCATTGTCAAGGCCACTGATTTGTAATTTTCAACATTCACCTTTTGTCCATCTTTGGAAGTCAAAGCCATCTCTGGTCTTCTAACACCTGTCTGCCTTTCATGATGGCGACTTTGGTGTACCACGAGTATCACCATTGTTTGGGTGCTCTGACATGTGATCTTTTCATAGTAGGAAGTTTAAACACGTTTAGTGCTGCTACAGTTTTTCTTACTTTCTTTTTTTAGGTGTTGGGTTCTAATCTCTGTTTACCAATAGTCATCCTACCCTTCCCACTCAAAAGTCATGCTTCCCATTGAGAAGCTGGAAGCGCTCAAAGTCTTCTGCTCTTTGTCTCTCATCTGGAAACACTGTGTGAATGGCCATGAGTGAAGGACGTATCCCTTTGTCCTTTTTCCTTTTGTCATAGCCAGTTGCACATAATCCCAAGACTAAACTTGCTTATCTTTTTCCTGTAGGAGTCCGGATACCCTCAATGCCCGGGCTCTCCTAATGCAGCGACTCACAGATTCTCATGGGGAAATGGGGGTGGGAATTAAAAAGCAAGGGCAATAACTCTAATGGGACCCGCTCACACATTCTGCGACGACAAAGGCCCTGCTCAAGCCGGCTACTTGCACGTGTCCAATTTATTTGGCCACCAGGTGGCATGACTTGAGCGCGTTTACTTAAGAAGAAAAGAGGAAGTCGGCGGTTCTAAACCCCACCACGGCCAGCAGATGCAGGTGCCCCCCGCTTGTGGCCCGTGTGAATTGTGCCGTTTCACTTTTACAAAAGGCCTGCATCAGTACCTGCTTTCCCTAACCAAAAGAAATCTGAGAAGTTTTTCTCCAGTGGAAAAAAAGTGAGAGCAGCGGGGAGCCCTGACGTCCCGAAAGCCTTTCTCCGGACGCAGCAGGCACCACCAGCCGGGGCAGTGGCGCCACCACGCGCTGAGCGGGGGAACTGCACTCGGCATCTCAGCGTCTCCGCAGTGAACTGGTCTGTGAGCATCTGCGCTTTATCTGGATTTGCTTTGTACATCCATATGTCCTGAGGGATCAGAACAGCTTAAAAGGTTATTTTTTGGATCTCGGGGTGCTAAAATTTTTTTCCCATAAAATTAATATTAATTATTTCTTCAATTTTATGCCATTTCGGCTTCCAGAAGTTTTCATAGGAATGCTCTATTTTTGGGGATCCCTGGGTGGCGCAGCGGTTTGGCGCCTGCCTTTGGCCCAGGGCGCGATCCTGGAGACCCGGGATCGAATCCCACGTCGGGCTCCCGGTGCATGGAGCCTGCTTCTCCCTCTGCCTGTGTCTCTGCCGCGCTCTCTCTCTCTCTGTGACTATCATAAATAAAAAAAAAAAAAAAAAAAAAAAAAAAAAGGAATGCTCTATTTTTGGAAAGGAAGGGAAACCTGTAATCAATGCTGAAAATACAAGAAAGCATATTTCACGTGTCTGTTCTAAGTGACACTTGTTATTTTGATGTGTTTTTCTTGCCATCAAAGTACAGACAAATTCCTTTCTTAACCTTAAAATGATAAATATGGGCCTCCTGAGCCTGTTCAGTCTGGATTTTCCTCTCCTGCATTTTTTTTTTAATTTTTATTTATTTATGATAGTCACACAGAGAGAGAGGAGAGAGGCAGAGACACAGGCAGAGGGAGAAGCAGGCTCCATGCACCGGGAGCCCGATGTGGGATTCGATCCCGGGTCTCCAGGATCACGCCCTGGGCCAAAGGCAGGCACCAAACCACTGCGCCCCCCAGGGATCCCTCCTCTCCTGCATTGTGTGTAGAAAGCCACCTGGGAGTAAGAACTGGATGCAGGCTTATCTTTATCTGCAACATGCACTGCCCTTGGCTATAGACTCCTTGACACAGAGTGGAAGACGTTAGGCAGGAATTATTGCTAATATTAGCATTATTGGACTAAAACATGCATCCCATTTTGCGAAGTGCTAACTATCCTGCGGTGTCTGAAGATGAGTACAGTTGGCCCCTGCATATCAGCCTGTCTCTTTTGGTTACATCCAGATTGGATTTGGCACTTGTGAGATCTAGAGTCCAAGGTAAGGAGTGCCTGAGAGTCCACCGCAGGTGGTCGCAGCTGAGAAGGTGGGAGCAGGAGGCACAAGGCAAGAGGGAGCTGAGAAAAGTAAAGGCATTCAGGGGTGACTTTTGTGCTTCTATACATTTTGACGCTGGAGAATTTTAAAGGACTATTTCTAATATTTATTTTAGATGGATGGATTCATTCAATAAATCTACCAGGCCTGCTGTAGGAGCTGGGGTTAAAAGGTAAATAAGGCAAGGTTCTAGGCTTCAGGGCACTTTATAGTTTTGGTCATTAGTCCCACAGGGGCAAGATGGAGATCCTAGGAGAGGCTCTTCCCCTGAGGCCCCAGGACAGTCCCAATGCCCAGATGTGTGGATGGAGACAGAGCTCCCAGTGAAAACAAAATTCCTTTAAAACTTTGTTGAGGGCAGCCCTGGTGGCTCAGCGGTTTAGCGCCGCCTTCAGCCCAGGGCGTGATCCTGGAGTCCTGGGATCGAGTCCCACTCGGGCTCCCTGCATGGAGCCTGCTTCTCCCTCTGCCTATGTCTCTGCCTCTCTCTGTGTGTGTCTCTCATGAATAAATAAATAAAATCTTAAAACAAAACAAAACAAAACTTTGTTGATTGTGGGGCAGCCCCAGTGGCCTAGCAGTTTAGCGCCACCTTCAGTCTGGGGTGTGGTCCCGGAGACCCGCATGGAGTCCCACGTCGGGCTCCCTGCATGGAGCCTGCTTCTCCCTCTGTCTGTGTCTCTGCCATTCTCTCTCTCTCTGTGTGTCCATCATAAATAAATTAAAAAATCTTAAAAAAAAAAACTTTGTTGATTGTGAGGATACGTTAAAATGGCATACCTTTATGATAA
Organism: Canis lupus baileyi; assembly: GCF_048164855.1. Lineage (NCBI taxonomy): Eukaryota > Metazoa > Chordata > Mammalia > Carnivora > Canidae > Canis > Canis lupus. The sequence goes on along the minus strand of NC_132844.1, from coordinate 71,980,513 downwards.
CATTCTGGCTCATGTTTTAGAAAGATTTTAAGTTATCTATACTCCGACGTGGGGCTCGAGCTCACAACCCCGAGATCAAGAGTCGCAGGTGCCTCTTGCTCATTTCTTTTTTTTTTTTTTTAATTTTTATTTATTTATGATAGTCACAGAGAGAGAGAGAGAGAGAGAGGCAGAGACATAGGCAGAGGGAGAAGCAGGCTCCATGCACCGGGAGCCCGACGTGGGATTCGATCCCGGGTCTCCAGGATCGCGCCCTGGGCCAAAGGCAGGCGCCAAACCGCTGTGCCACCCAGGGATCCCTGCTCATTTCTTATATAAGGGAAGATACTGAGGGTTTCCTGAAGAAGGAAAGAGAGAGCAGCATAATAAGAGCCATGTTGCAATAGTGTAAATTGCTCCCTGATCATTGCCGGGATCTTGATGATCTGATAAAATGGCTGGTGTATAAAGCAGAGCAAACATACTCTTGTTATACTGAAAGCCTGAAATTTCACCTACAGGGAAGGGAGAGAAAGGTGCATAGCAACAGGCCGTGTAGGAGTGGATTGGAGAAGTCCAGACCGATGTCAGGAAAAATAGTTTGGAGGCTATTGAACCTGTTTCAATGGGTGATGAAAGTTTGAATTAAGACAATCACCAAAGGGCAGGCGGGGACAGAAGGGAGACAGATTTCAGGGTAGGAAGGGCAGATCGAAGGCTGAGGGAGAGGAAGAATGACTGGAGAGAACATCACTGCCAGGGGCCTGACCCCAAGGCCTGTGTTCTTTTCTGAGGTTGCCCATGTTGCCCTGTCAACAAGGACCTCACTTTAGTCCAGTTCTTTCATTTTATAGCAAAAGGAGGAAATTAAAACCCAGGAAATGGAAACCCTTGTCTATGGCTGAACTGCAAGATGGTGGAAGACTGTGTTAGAAGCCAAGTCTCTTCCCAGATCCAACCTCCTTCCACAGGTTCACATTAGAACTTGCGTGGTAGAAGCACCTGAGGAGCATTTCCAAACACTTGGGCCTGGGCCCAGGCCCAGCCAACTGGAATCCCCGCGCTGGTACCACTGGCTCATTCCAGGCTGGTGCACAAGCTTCTCTTCCTGCCATGGTCTTCCATAGCACATTCTGCCTAAACCCCACTCCTTCCTTCCTTCCTTCCTTCCTTCCTTCCTTCCTTCCTTCCTTTCTTTCTTTCTTTCTTTCTTTCTTTCTTTCTTTCTTTCTTTCTTTCTTTCTCTCTTCCTTTCTTTTCCTTTCCTTTCCTTTCCTTTCCTTTCCTTTCCTTTCCTTTCCTTTCCTTTCCTTTCCTTTCCTTTCCTTTCCTTTCCTCTTTCCTTTCCTTTCTTTTTTTAAAGGATTTTATTTATTCAGGAAAGACAGAGAGAGAAAGAGGCAGAGACACAGGCAGAGGGAGAAGCAGGCTCCATGCAGGGAGCCCAGTGTGGGACTCAGTGCTGGGACTCCAGGATCACGCCCTGAGCCAAAGGCAGGTGCTCAACTGCTGAGCCACCCAGGCGTCCCACCACTTTCTTTTCTTTTCTTTTCTTTTCTTTTCTTTTCTTTTCTTTTCTTTTCTTTTTTTCTTTTCTTTTCTTTTCTTTTTCTTTTTTTCTTTCTTTCTTTCTTTCTTTCTTTTTCTTTCTTTCTTTCTTTCTTTCTTTCTTTCTTTCTTTTTTCTTTCTCTTCCTTTTTCTTCCTTTCTTTCTTTCTTTCTTTCTCTTTCTTTCTTTCTTTCTTTCTTTCTTTCTTTCTTTCTTTCTTCTTTCTTTCTTTCTTTCTTTTGATTTTATTTATTTATCTGAGACAAAGAGTGAGCAAGCGAGGACAAGCAGAGGGAGCAGCAGGACAGGGAGAAGCAGACTTCCCACTGAGCAGGGAGCCTGCTGCGGGTCTCGATCCCAGGACCCTGAGATCATGACCTGAGACAAAGTCATAACCCATAATCATGACTCTGATCCACTGAGCCACCCAGGTGTCCCTGAACCACACTTTCTTTTTTCTGTTTCATACTTGCATCACATAAGTGCAATACATTACATAGTCCCACTGATCATTGGAAAGATGCTGAGTGTTTAGATGGAGAACTACATGTGAGCAAACACCAAAATCCTTTGCCATAGGTCCATTAGTGATTAAAACAACAACAACAACAACAAACAAACCTAGAACTAACTTGCAAACATCTTATTGAAACTACACGAGAAGGGAGTCTTCTCCTGTAGAAGGAAGGGAGGGAAGATTAATGGATAATCATTGTTCGACAAGCACTTAATAATTTGTTTTGTAAAACTGATCATTTCTTTATAAGTTTTAGTAAAAATAAGGAATATTTTTTAAATGTAACAACCAAGATCTTAAACACTAAAAAATTGTGGTAAATGGGACTCTTGGGTGGCTCAGTTGGTTAAGCATCTGCCTTCAGCTCAGGTCATGATCTCAGAGTCCTGGGATCGAGCCCCGAGGTGGGCTCCCTGCTCAGTGGGGAGCCTGCTTCTCCCTCTCCCTCTACACAGGCCTATTTGTGCTCTCTCTCTCCTCTCAAATAAATAAATAAAAATCTTCAACAAAATTGTGGTAATAAAATTTACCATCTCAATCATTTTTAAATGTACAATTCAGTGGTGCTAAGTACATTCGCATTGTTTTGCAGCTAATCACCAGGACGCTTTTCATCTTGCATGACTGAAACTCTGTACCCATTAAATAATTGCCATTGTGCCTTCCTCCTAGGCCCTGGCAATCACCATTCTAATTTCTGTCTCTGTGAATCTGACTACCTCATATAAGTGGGTTCTTACAGTATTTGTCATTATGGTTGGTTCATCCATGTGATGGCATATATTGGAATTTCCTTTCTCTTTAAGGAGGAATAATATTCCAATGTGTGTGGAGTATATATATATATATATATGTACATATATGTACATACTCCATTGGTATATGCATGTGTGTGTATATATATACATACACACACACATCATATTTTGTTTATTCATTCATCTATTGATGGATATTTGGGTGGCTTCCACCTTTTGGCTATTGTGAATAATGCTGCTATGTGCACAGGTGTATAAATATATATTGAGACTCTACTTTCAATTCTTTGGGGAATAGTGGGACTTCTGGATCATACAGTAATTCTATTTAACATTTCTTGAGGAACGGCCATGCTGTTTTCCATAGTGGCTTGGTAATTTTATAATCGTACCAACAGCTACAAGGGTTCTCATTTCTCTACACCCTTGTCAACACTTGCTACTTTTCTCTTGTGATGTAGACATCCTGATGGGTGTGCGGTGGCATAATGTCTTCCAGAACATAGATTGACTGAAGATTGTGACCTACCCTAAACTTTGCATAAAGTCCTAAATTCTTTAATCATAGTGCTTTCATCCAAGCCGATTTTTAGGATGGTTGTAGAAGGAATACTCTATTGTCATTTTAACAATCTTTATCAACTGGGATGCCTGGGTGGCTCAGTGGTTGAGTGTTTGCCTTTGACTCAGGGCGTGATCCTGGGGTCCTGGGATGGAGTCTTACATTGGGCTCCCCTCAGGGAGCCTGCTTCTCCTTTGTCTCTCTCTGTGTGTCTCTCATGAATAAATAAATAAAATCTTTAAAAAAAAAACATAATCTTTATCAACTAAAACAGTAAAAATTAATTATTATTTTGATTTTTTTTATTGGTGAAGTTGAATTTTCTACTGTGATTTTTAATTAGTTATGGCTTCTCTGCTGTAAACTGTTTGTGTTTGAATTTCTCACACAATACAATAAAAAATAAAAATAGTGTTTTCTATGTGCTAGTTACTGTTCTAAGAGCTTTACATGTAGTAAGTCAGTTAATCCTGACCCACCAGGAGGCAGGTGCAATGATTAGTTAGTCTCAGTGTATAGAGGACACAGAGACATGAAGAAATCAAGTATCTTGCCCCAGGTCATACCCAGGAAGTCTGGATTCAAAGCCTGTGCAAACTACAAAATAGCCAATATTTATCTGATTTATTTGTTTGCCTTTTTTTCCCTATTAACTATAATCATTAAATTTTTATGGTTAGGGAATGCCTGGGTGGCCTAGTCAATTGTGTTTGCCTTTGGCTCAGGTCATGATCCCGGGGTCCTAGGACTGAGCCCCACATTGGGCTCCTTGCTCAGTGGGGAGCCTGCTTCTCCCTCTTCTCCATGCTTGTGCTCTCTCTCTCACTCTCTCTTTCAAATAAAAAAATAAAATCTTTTTAAAAATTTAAAAAAATTTATGATTAAATCTATCAGCCTACTCCCTTTCTTTTATTGCCCCCCGTCCCTTTGTTTTCAGTCAGTTTAGAACATCCTCTTCTCTTCAGAGATTAGAAAATATTTGGATTTTTTTTAGCATGATATATATTTTTTCCCAAAAAAATCAATTATTTCTCCCAAATCATTTATTAAAGACATTTTTGTTTCTGTTGCTTTATAATGGAAACTTTCTGCTGAGTATTATTTCATAATTGCTTGTTTTTATTTTTATTTATTTATTTATTTACGATAGTCACAGAGAGAGAGAGAGGCAGAGACACAGGCAGAGGGAGAAGCAGGCTTCATGCCGGGAGCCCGACGTGGGACTCGATCCCAGGACTCCAGGATCGCGCCCTGGGCCAAAGGCAGGCGCCAAACCGCTGCACCACCCAGGGATCCCAATTGCTTGTTTTTAATGTCCAGTCAGCAATTTGAGGATACTGAAGTCTCCTTCTGGTTGCTCTTTTGGCTTCATTTGGTGTGAATCTATCTTTAGCGTGCTGATACTCTGGCTGCCTTTCTCTTTTTTTTTTTTTTTATGATAGGCACACAGTGAGAGAGAGAGGCAGAGACACAGGCAGAGGGAGAAGCAGGCTCCATGCACCGGGAGCCCGACGTGGGATTCGATCCCGGGTCTCCAGGATAGCGCCCTGGGCCAAAGGCAGGCGCCAAACCGCTGCGCTACCCATGGATCCCTCTGGCTGCCTTTCTCGTGTGAGTTTTTGTGTAGTTCAGAACACAGCCAACAAGTTCATTTCTTGTTGTTTTTTTTTTTTTTTTTTTTTTTTCTTTTTTTTTCTCTCTGTCTCCCTTCTCTGCTCCTCAGCCCTTCCTGTCCAGTGACTGAGTGGTTGCCCTCCCTGGGGCCTGTCCAGAGTGAGGTCTTACAGGCAGTCTGGGCTCCTGCCCCAGTATGAACTTAGGCATGACCCCCTCCAGGCAGGAGGGAGCTGTGTTAGGTCCACATGCAGATCCATTTTGGTATCCAGGGACTTCACTATCCATCTATTTTCTTTCTTTTTTTTTTTTTTTAATCCATCTATTTTCTTGAAGAGGATGGAGAGAGGCCAGTGGCAGCTCCTGGAGTGTTTTTTGTTTGTTTGTTTGTTTGTTTGTTTTTTTAACTCTTTTTTATTTATTTATTTTTTGTATATTTTTTATTGGAGTTCGATTTGCCAACATATAGCATAACATCCAGTGCTCATCCCGTCAAGTGCCCCCCTCTGTGCCCATCACCCAGTCACCCCATCCCCCCGCCCACTTCCCTTTCTACCACCCCTTGTTTGTTTCCCAGAGTTAGGAGTCTCTCGTGTTCTCTCATCCTCACTAATATTTCCCACTCATTTTCTCTCCTTTCCCCTTTATTCCCTTTCACTATTTTTTATATTCCCCAAATGAATGAGACCATATGATGTTTGTCCTTCTCCGATTGACTTACTTCACTCAGCATAATACCCTCCAGTTCCATCCACATCGAAGCAAATGGTGGGTATTTCTCGTTTCTAATGGCTGAGGAATATTCCAGTGTATACATAGACCACATCTTCTTCATCCATTCATCTTTCGATGGACACCGGGGCTCCTTCCACAGTTTGGCTATCGTGGCCATTGCTGCTATAAACATCGGGGTGCAGGTGTCCCGGTGTGTCACTGCATCTGAATCTTTGGGGTAAATCCCCAGCAGTGCAATTGCTGGGCTGTAGGGCAGGTCTATTTTTAACTCTTTGAGGAACCTCCACACAGTTTTCCAGAGTGGCTGCACCAGTTCACATTCCCACCAACAGTGCAAGAGGGTTCCCCTTTCTCCACATCCTCTCCAACATTTGTGGTTTCCTGTCTTGTTAATTTTCCCCGTTCTCACTGGTGTGAGGTGGGATCTCATTGTGGTTTTGATTTGTATTTCCCTGATGGCAAGTGATGCAGAGCATTTTCTCATGTGCGTGTTGGCCATGTCTATGTCTTCCTCTGTGAGATTTCTGTTCATGTCTTTTGCCCATTTCATGATTGGATTGTTTGTTTCTTTGCTGTTGAGTTTAAGAAGTTCTTTATAGATCTTGGAAACTAGCCCTTTATCTGATAAGTCGTTTGCAAATATCTTCTCCCATTCTGTAGGTTGTCTTTGAGTTGTGTTGACTGTATCCTTTGCTGTGCAGAAACTTTTTATCTTGATGACGTCCCAACAGTTCATTTCTGCTTTTGTTTCCCTTGCCTTCATGGATGTATCTTGCAAGAAGTTGCTATGGCCAAGTTCAAAAAGGGTGTTGCCTGCGTTCTCCTCTAGGATTTTGATGGAATCTTGTCTCACATTTATTTTTTTTTTTTTTTTTTTTTTTTTAATTTTTTACTTATTTATGATAGGCACACAGTGAGAGAGAGAGAGAGGCAGAGACACAGGCAGAGGGAGAAGCAGGCTCCATGCACCGGAAGCCCGACGTGGGATTCGATCCCGGGTCTCCAGGATCGCGCCCTGGGCCAAAGGCAGGCGCCAAACCGCTGCGCCACCCAGGGATCCCTTGTCTCACATTTAGATCTTTCATCCATTTTGAGTTTATCTTTGTGTCTTGTGTAAGAGAGTGGTCTAGTTTCATTCTTCTGCACGTGGCTGTCCAGTTTTCCCAGCACCATTTATTAAAGAGACTGTCCTTTTCCAGTGGATAGTCTTTCCTGCTTTGTCGAATAGTAGTCAACCACAGAGGGCCCATTTTGGATTGAGGGCCCATTTCTGGATTCTCTATTCTGTTCCATTGATTTATGTGTCTGTTTTTGTGCCAGCACCACACTGTCTTCATGATCGCAGCTTTGAAGTACAACTTGGGATCTGGCATTGTGATGCCCCCAGCTTTGGTTTTCTTTTTCAATATTCCCCTGGCTATTCAGTCTTTTCTGATTCCACACAAATCTTAAGATGATTTGTTCCAACTCTCTGAAGAAAGTCCATGGTATTTTGATAGGGATTGCATTGAATGTGTAAATTGTCCTGGGTAACATTGACATTTTCACAACATTAATTCTTCCAATCCATGAGCATGGAATATTTTTCCATCTCTTTGTGTTTTCCTCAATTTCTTTCAGAAGTGTTCTGTAGTTTTTAGGGTATAGATCCTTTCCCTCTTTGGTTAGGTTTAGTCCTAGGTATCTTATGCTTTTGGGTGCAATTGTAAATGGGATTGACTCCTTAATTTCTCTTTCTTCAGACTCATTGTTAGTGTATAGAAATGCCACTGACTTCTGGGCATTGATTTTGTATCCTGCCACGCTGCTGAATTGCTGTATGAGTTCTAGCAATCTTGGGGTGGAGACTTTGGGTTTTCTATGTACAGTATCATGTTATCTGCAAAGAAGGAGAGTTTGACTTCTTCTTTGCCAATTTGTGTTTTTTTTTTTTTCTTTGCCAATTTGAATGCCTTTTACTTCTTTTTGTTGTCTGATTGCTGAGGCTAGGACTTCCAGTACTATGTTGAATAGCAGTGGTGAGAGTGGACATCCCTGTCTTGTTCCTGATCGCAGAGGTAAGGGTCTCAGTGTTTCCCCATTGAGAATGATATTTGCTGTGCTCCTGGAGTTTTGATCAGTGAGCATGACTCTGGTCCCCCACCTCAAGTGGGCAGTTGAATTCTTTCTCATCACTTGACAGGCCTTGGATTCCTAGTTGCCCTTGGCTGTACCTAGACTCAGAGCCCAACAGGCCACTGCTTCAGCCCTATTAATTTTTTGCATTGATATTCCATTTCTGAGAATATCTATGGGGATATCCCCCGTTGTTGAACATGGAGTTTTTATTTTCTCCAATATTTTCTCCATCATTGTTCTGCATCAAAAACTCTGGGTTATCTGTTCTGTTTCACTCACGTGTCTGTGTCTTTTGTACAAGTACGAACTGTAGCTTTGTGCTACATGGTAGGGGGCTATTCTAACAAGTTCCTCCAATCATATTCTGCTAACTTTCTCAAAGCTGGATCAGGTAGGCGGGGCTATAGCAGTCACCTGAGATGAGGCTGGGGGAAGCGGTACTGTCCCCCACCCAACACAAGGATGCATGAAAGGAGCCCAGGGATAGCAGCTTTAGGATAGGAGGAAGGTTTCTGTATGGGTTCCATGACAACATTTCATCAGGGGTCTCAAGTCAGGCTGGACCCAGCACCAGGGAGCATATGAGAACAAACACTGGAGGCTGGAGATGGTGCCTGGATGGACAACCAGAAGTGTCATATGTCATGGGTGTATATGATAGCAGGATGCATCTAGAGCATTACTTAGCCGTGTCCTTGGGACCCAGTGAGCAAATCATCCAATATTCCAAATCTGTCCTGGTCTGGGTGAGGAGGGGATTCTCAGTTCTTTTCACATGGAGGCAGGGCTCATGCCTGGCTCTAGTTTCTTTCCCTTCTCCTGCTGCACCAGTATTCTCCATGGCATCGCAAGGTGATCTCAACATAGAACTGCATCAGCCACGGGGCACCTGGGTGGCTCAGTGATTGAGCGTCTGCCTTTGGCTCAGGTCATGTTCCAGGGGTCCTTGGATCGAGTCCCACATTGGGCTTTCTGTGGGGAACCTGCTTCTCCCTTTGCCTATGTCGCTGCCTCTCTCTCTGCATGTCTCATGAGTAAGTAAATAAAATCTTAAAAAAAAAAAAAAAAAGAATTGCATCAGCCTCCTTTGCAATATAAAGAGAACCAGGCTCCTGCATGTGTCCCCTCTTGGCTGTGAATTTAAGGACAGTAAGGAGCAGCCTCTGTCCCACCAGAAGCCCTGGCTCCTCTTGCCACCAGCCTTCTGGCTCAGTGGGGCTGAGGAGCAGACATGGGCTGGTTTACCACCAGACACACTGGACTACCTGCTTGGCCAGACTGAGCACCAGTGCAAGTTTGTCCCAGAGGCCAATTCTTCCCGGAATTGTCATTTCAGGACAGAAGATGCCAGGAGCCATGACTTGGCCCTTCGGCCCATGAACGTCTTCCAGTCCTGCCTGAGATGGCAGATTGCATAGCTAGGGCCGTGGGCCTGAGCTGGGATGGCAGGTGCGTGGGGAACTGCGGGAAGCCTGCCAGGGGCGCCCTGGCCACATCTTGTGGCGGTGGGTCCTCCCAGAGTACATGCGTGGGTGCGCGCCCATTTAGTTTTTCTGCGATACAGCACTGACCCATGGCTCCACGTCCTACTCACGTATTCAGCTGGACCTACTGCCGCCGCTCAGGATCTGTGGTGCTTCAGACCAGAGTGGCTACGACTGCAGCACTGCAGGCACACGTGGCACAGTGGGGTGAGAGGGAGAGGACAGTGCTGTGTCCTCACTCCCCAAATGCTGCTTTGTCCACCCTGCCTGGTAACCGAGGCCTGGAGAATGTCCTGAGGCTTCAGAGGCTCAGGCAGTGGGAGGAGAGGGGTGAAGGAGCTGATCAGCGCAGCCGGTCCCAGACAGACTCCACGGCTCCACGGCAGGCATCCCCACTAGATAGAGAGCCCCGGCTTCCAGCAATTGTCCTTGCCTGCTCTTGCCCTGTGCTCTAGAGACCACGGGTGGGCGGGAGGCACACACAGTTCAAGGACTGCTCAGGGAAGACACTGCCTGGACCAGGAGCCTGCAGCTATGTTTGAGGAAGGAGGGTGGCTAACTGGGCCTTAGGGGTGCAGGAGAGGAGTTGGGGGCAGAGAACGGGGTGAGGGCAGAGAGGCTGAGCAGGACAAGGCAGGGGCAACCTTCCCAGCTTTTCTTTCTTTCTTTCTTTTAAGATTTTATCCATTTTTTCATGAGAGACAGAGAGAGAGAGAGAGAGAAAGAGAGAGAGACAGAGACACAGGCAGAGGGAAAAGCAGGCTCCATGCAGGGAGGCTGACGTGGGACTCGACCCTGGGTCTCTAGGATCACTCCCTGGGCTAAAGGTGGCGCTAAACCGCTGAGCCACCGGGGCTGCCCCCTTCCCAGCTTTAATCGCAAAAATACCAGTGTACTCTGGCTCCTCTGTAAAGCACCACGAGCTCCCCTGCCTGGGTCAGAATACTAGAGGGTTGTACTGTTAGACGCAGCCAAGTTAGTCGGGGGGTGGGGGGTCATGGGGCTTGTAATTCTCTGGTTCAGGCTGAGAAGATGCCAAGCTCTCCCAGGAAAAAAACTATGTTCTTTTGTTGCCTGTAAGAAACCGGAGGAAGGAGGGATCTAAATGGAGAAAAAGCAGGGAGATAGGGTCTGCTTATCCTTCTGTGGCTCCTGAGTTTTAAATACTAGACCTTTGAGGGAAATGAAAGGATTCACAGCAAAAGCCCAGGATTTAGGAGAAGGGGAGTCTAAGAGCAACATGCCCACCTTGGACTGCAGGGGCAGAGGGGACATGATGAGGCTAGGGACATTTGTGGGCCCTAGAGGAAGGGGTCCTTGGGCTAAGCCCCGGGAAGGTGGTACAAGTGCCAAGAAGGTTTGTGGGACAGGAGGGAGGGCCTCTGTCTTGCTTCGTTGAGTCTGGGGCAGGCTGGAGCCCTTGGGAAGGAAGTACTCTGTGGTGCTGCCAGCTGCGCCAGGTGTCAAATGCCTCAGATTGGTGCCCTATGCCTCAGTGGGGCGCTGTGTCTCAGCAGGGTCCTGTGTCTCAGGGGGGCTTGGCCCTCAGCGGGAGGCAAGAGGAGCACAGCTGGTTCCAACAGAGTTATGCCCACTAGGGAGCATGCTACAGCCTAAACCAGAAACTGCCCAAATATCCTTCCACAAGAGAATGAGAAGAAAAAAGAAAAATTGTAGCAGTTTCATGCAAAGAGATGCTTCTCAGCGATGAAAATGAATCATCTCGCAGCTCCTTGCGATGGCCCAGGTGAATCTGCAGACATAGTCTAGTAAAAGAAGCTGACTATCCAAGGGCACATACTGTCAGGTTCCATTTATCCAGACATGAATGTAGAAGCCAGGAGAATGGTTACCCTTTGGGGAAGGGTAGTGACTAAAAGGGGACATGAGGGCGGCCCCTGGCATTCTGGGAATGTTTTATTCCTTAATCTAGGCGCTGGTTGCATGATATGCTCAGTGCGTGGAGGTTCATTGTGCTGTACACTTAACAATTTGTGTCCTTTTCTGTATTTATATTATATTAATGAAAATCATTTTTTTAAAAATATTTTTTAATATTTTATTTATTTATTTAGGATAGTCACAGAGAGAGAGAGAGAGAGGCAGAGACACAGGCAGAGGGAGAAGCAGGCTCCATGCACCGGGAGCCCGACGTGGGATTCGATCCGGGGTCTCCAGGATCGCGCCCTGGGCCAAAGGCAGGCGCCAAACCGCTGCGCCACCCAGGGATCCCTGAAAATCATTTTTTAAAAGGATTTAAGTATTAGAAATGAATCTGCAGAATGGAGTGAGGAAAATGGGAATGGTTTTTTGTCATCTCAATCTCACCGGCTTCGGTGGCTTCCTCATAGGATCTTCACTCTTGTCTCATCAAGAGGAGGGGTGGGTGCTTGCTTTGGCAGCACATATACTAAAACCAGAGGAGGGGTGGTGGGGGAGAATTTAAATCGTGAAGGACTTTTCTGCTTGTCCTTTTAATGGCTTCCTGAATTGATCTCATGCATTTTTCAGCTCTTGTAAAGACTTTAATGAGCTAGATGGGCTTGTGTTATTGAGAGCTCCTTCATCAAATATCAGCGGGACCAATATGAGCATCAGCATCCGTAAATCCAGCAGTGAGGCCTGTGTGGTGGTCACAGTAGCCAGGCAGACCCTGCTGATCAGGTTTGAGGCCTTCCTGGTATCTTCTCCAGGGCCATCAAGGTTCACAGGCGCTGTTGCTAAAGTAGGACTCAGCTCACCTGGAATCACCCAGAAGGAGGGGTCTACTTTTATCTAGTGCGGGAGATTAAAGACGGTCACAAATCCTTTGCTGTTTGTCCCATTAAGGGGGGGGGGGTGGGTGTTCCCTTGAACCTGGGCAGGTTCTATGGCTTTTTGATCAATAAGAATTGGTAAAGGGATACTGGGCCATTTTCCAGAGCTAGGCAACTTCCACTTCCCTCTCTTGGAACACTCTGGGAACCCTGACCTGCCGTACAAGGAGTCCAAATTCCCCAAGACTGCATGTGCAGTACTCTCGTCAACTACCAGTGGAGTCCAGCTGTCTCCACCAAGGAGACAGAAATGTGAGGCAAGCCGTCTTGGACACTCTAGACCAAGCCCATCTGCATCTGATGGTGCCAGGTGATTTCAGCCAACATAAAGAGTAGAAGAGGGGTGCCTGGCTGCTCAGTCGGTAAGGCATGTGTCTCAATCTTGGGGTCATGAGTTCAAATCCCATGTTAGGGGCAGGGCTTACTTAAAAATAGATAAATAAGTAAATAAACTGTAACTTTTATATTTAAAAAAAAAGAATAGAAGAATTGCCAAACTGACAGACAAAATCATGAGATATGAGGCAGTGTTGTTTGTTTTAAGCTATTAAGTTTGGCATAGTTGTTTTCCAGCAATAGGTCAATGGAAAAGTTGAATCTTTCCTTAGACCAGAGCCTTTATGCCCATGATGAGCAGCTCCTTGGCTCTGTAAGAATTCATCTCCTTAACTCACTTGGCCAAACTCTGGCTAAAAATTTAACTAACTCTTTATTCCATTAGAATCTATCTAAGCTGCCAGGCTCATGGCAGGATAATTTATTGTAGATATTGTAGAATTATTTTTCCTGTTGCTCTATGCACATTTTCCGACAAAAAGTTATGAAGTTTTTGTTCTCTATTTTTTGTTCTCTATTCTGAATTTCTTTTTGTGTATGAAGGTGTGGGTGGTTGTTGGCATCTGGATTGTGTGCTAACACCTAGGTGGACAGAGACAGACGTGAGCTGTGGGTGTGTGCTGAGCTGAGGCTGGGATTCTTCATGATCTGGAGATTTGGGGCTTTCTCTCCTATGAGTGGTGGATACCCAGGCTACTAATTTTGCCCAGAGCATTCCTAGACTAAGGGATCACTGGAGAAGGCCTAGAGAGCCTGGGCACAGTTTCTCCCAATAGAAGCACCGAGGCCAGGGTCCCCCAGAGAGACCCTATTGTCAGTGACATGGATGCATGGGAAGGCCAGGACTGCAGGGCTTGACAACAGTATCTGAAAGCAGAGGGAGTGACAGAAACGGCCACTGCTACAGTGGACTGCATGTGTGTGCCACTGAAAATTCCTGAGTTGAAGCCTTCATCCCCAGTGCTTTGTAACAAGAGTTCCCCCCTCTCTCTCTGCCATGTGAGGATACCGTGAGAAGCCAGCCATCTGCAGGCCAGGAAAAGAGCTCTCATCGGACACTGAGCCTGCCAGCACCTCCATCTTAGACTTCCTGGCCTACAGAACTGTGAGGGAAACGTCGTGGTCTAAGCCACCCAGTCTGTAGTATTTCATTGTAGCAGCCTGAGCTAAGACAGTTACCACTAAGGGCCTGGGCTTGCTTTAGATTTTTCTGGCATAGCATAAGCCCCTGATATTTTATAGCCTTGTGGAGGGAGGACAGAGCCCCACTGATGACTAAGATTGAATTTATTCCCAGCCTGGCAGGTTGGGGTACAGAGTGGATTCCATTTGGTTGAGAAAAAATAAGGAATATGACATTTGGTGTACATTTTATAATAAAAATGGATAAACAACAGAATTCTCAAGTCATTGGAACATTTTATGGCCTTCTCTCTTTTTTTAAAAAAGATTCTATTTATTTATTCATGAGAGACAGAGAGAGAGAGAGAGAGAGGCAGAGACACAGGCAGAGGGAGAAGCAGACTCCACGCAGGGAGCCCGACGTGGGACTGGACCCCAGGTCTCTAAGATCATGACCTGGACCAGAGGTGGCGCTAAACCACTGAGCCACCAGGGCTGCCCAGCCTTCTCTTTTTTACCCTGCGGCTCCTCTGTCCATTGAATTCTAGGCTTTTTCCTTGGCAGGTTTTTCCTGAAATCTCTCCAGGCTTGGAATTTTTATTTTATTTTATTTTTTACAAAAATAAAGGCATGAAAACAGAAGAGAGACTTTCTTAGAAAAATAAAACCTGAGTATTTTTTATGTACATCTATATCTTGCTTACTGAATATTCGCTTTCTATATTTTTTTAATCTTTATTTATTTTTAAAGATTTTATCTATTTATTCATGAGAGACACAGAGAGAGAGGCAGAGACACAGGCAGAGGGAGAAGCAGGCTCAATGCAGGGAGCCCGCCGTGGGACTCGATCCCGGGACTCCAGGACCACACCCTGGGCGGAAGGCAGGTACTAAACCAGTGAGCCATCTAGGGATCCTCTATTTCTTTAATCTTTAAAAATCGTTAGAGAGTTTTAAAAATTCTAATCTTTTTCTCCTAACAAATATTTCCTGGGCTTTTCATTCTTTTTTCTATGTTTCTGTTTGGAAACTAGTCTGTCTTCCAGTTCACCAAGCATATTTTCTGCTATTTCTAACCGTTTTCTGCTATTTCTAATCAATTGAGTTCTTAATGTCAGATGTAATTTTTTATTCCAGAATTTCCATTTGCTTATTTTCTAGATTTCAGTTTTGTGGTGAAAGTCTCCATTTTAACATAGTTTCTCCATCTTTTCCTCTCTTTCTGTGAACCTATTAACCATAGTTCTTTTAAAGCCCTTGCTTGTTAAAGCAATATCGGGATCACTTTGTGTCTCTTTTTATTTTTTTATTATTATTATTTTTAAAAGATTTTTATTTATTTATTCATGACAGAGAGAGAGAGAGAGAAGCAGAGACACAGGCAGAGGGAGAAGCAGGCTCCATGCACCTGACGTGGGACTCGATCCTGGGTCTCCAGGATCACGCCCTGGGCCGAAGGCGGAGCTAAACCACTGAGCCCCCCCGGGTTGCCCTGTGTCTCTTTATTGCCTGTTTTCCTCTTGGTTTTCATTTTTGTGCAAGTGTCTCTTTCATGGAAATGTCTCTTTCATTTTTATGGCAGTGTCCCTTGCCACTGATTTTGATTTGATATCAAACATTGTTTATAAAAACTGTGGCTTATCGAGATGATGAAGTCTTCTACTACAGAGTATTCACTTTTTTTCTGCTAGGTATACAGAGTGGAAGCTGAGTACTTCAATGCAATTGGTGACCTAGCAGTGCTAAGGCTGAATTGCAGTTATCTATTTAGTTAGTGTTTAAGGCTGTAGTCCACCTTTTATTATTATTATTTTTAAGATTTACGTATTTATTTACTCATGAGAGACATAGAGAGAGAGAGAGGCAGAAACACAGGTAGAGGGAGAAGCAGCCTCCATTCAGGGAGCCAACGTGGGACTCAATCCGGGGACTCCGGAATCATGCCCTGAGCCAAAGGCAGATGCTCAACCGCTGAGCCACCCAGGCGTCCCTGTAGTCCACTTTTTATTTGTTCTTGTTCCTATAGTATAGTTCTCAAGGCTTTGAATGAAGAGCTGATGTATTAACTGGGAATCCTTCCACTGGAGGACCCTTAACTCTAATCTGTAGTGTTTAAAACTTTTGGAAGACATTCATTTCAGAGGTTTCTGCCTGTTGCCTCATGTGCCTTCAAAATTTTGCAAATGTCTTGAAGGGATACAGTGGTTTTGAGACCTCTCCGGTCTCCAGTTTTGTGACCCTAACTCCATGGCATGCTGCCTGAGCCAAGCTCAGATTCTTAGCCTTTTGCCTGAGCCCAGGGTTAGAAAATGCCTCTGGGAAAAAAGCAGCTTCAGATCAGAAGCTCACTTTCTTAGGTTCTCCCTTTAGAACGTTAACTAAATTAGTTCCATAGTATGAGTTGCTTCCTCAGATCTCTGGTGATTATAAACATTGTTTCATTTGGTTTTTCTAGTTGTTGTTTTTAAGTAATCTCTATACCAAACATGGGGCTTGAACTCATGGCCCAAAGATCAAGAGTCACAGGCTCTACTGACTGAACCAGCCAGGCATCTAAGTATGTTTTGTGGCCACTTTAGTTTGCCACAAATTACTGTAACCTATCCAATATTGAAAGTTTTCTTGTTTAGGTTTTTAACAATCTTTTGAAGAAACATTGTGTTTTAAAATTTATTTTAAAAAATTATTTATTTTACTGATATATAACTGACATATAGCATTATATTAGTTTTAAGGTCTTTTAAAACATTCATTTATTTATTTTTATTTTTTTATTTTTATTTTTATTTTTTTTAAAGATTTTATTTATTTATTCATGATAGTCACAGAGAGAGAGAGAGAGGCAGAGACACAGGCAGAGGGAGAAGCAGGCTCCATGCACCGGGAGCCCGATGTGGGATTCGATCCCGGGTCTCCAGGATCGCGCCCTGGGCCAAAGGCAGGCGCCAAACCGCTGCGCCCCAGGGATCCCCATTTATTTATTTTTAAAGATTTATTTACTTACTTGGGAAAGAGATGTCTCAGGGAAAGGGGCAGAGGGAGAGAGAGAGAAGCCGACTTCCCACTGAACAGGGAGCCTGACCTGGGGCTGGATCCCAGGACCCTGGGATCATGACCTGAGCTGAAGGCAGACACTTAACTGACTGAGCCACAAAGGCACACCTTATTATTATTATTATTATTTTAAGGCACACCTTAGAAAGCCTTTTTTTTTTTAAGATTTTATTTATTTATTCATAAGAGATACACAGAGAGAGAGAGAGAGAAAGGCAGAGACACAGGCAGAGGGAGAAGCAGGCTCCATGCAGGGAGCCTATGTGGGACTTGATTCCGGGTCTCCAGGATCATGCCCTGGGCCGAAGGCAAGCACTAAACTCCTGAGCCACCCAGGGATCCCTATAACAAAGCATATTTAACTCTTTCTCATACCTTGGTCCCTTTTGATAGCTGTATAGTATTCCATTGGTTGATATAGCAGTTATATGTTCAACCAGTCACCTATTGCTGGACACTTCGACTATATTACAATATAGTAAGTTGTTATTATAAATAATGCTACAATGACTAACCTTACACCTCAGCAAGTTTCCACTTATGTGGGCAAATCTATAGGATAGATACCCAGAAGGGAGATTTCTGGATGAAAGGGTAAATGCATTTATAATTTTGGCATGTACCATAGGTTCTGCTCCTCAGGATTGTGCCATTTGCACTACTGCCAGCAATGTATGTGACAGTTGGTTTCCTCAGCATCACTCATGCACTGTGATATCACACTTTTGAATTTCTGCTAACAAAAAAAAAAAAAAAATGAATTTCTGCTAACCAGTGAAAGATTTGTATAAGTTTAACATGGATACACTTAGGCTAATTCTCCCTCTGGCAGTTACCTAACAGTATACTCAGACTTTTCTTTCATGTCAGATACCTTATAGTTCTGAGACAGGAAAACTAAAAGGACCCCATTAAAAAAGCCATTTTCCTCCTTTTTTCATTTCTGGGTTCTATTCTTGCTAGGATTTGCGTCCCCACCCCACTCTACGTAAGCCTTGTGATGCAAATAGCATATCTATTCCTTGTAAAGGACAAATAGATAATGATATCTTTGGAAACTTCCAGCCTAATAGATAACATCTAAGGAGTGACCAGGAGGAGTTGTCGTAAATGTTCTCTAGGACCACTGACTCCAGGGATCCCTGGGTGGCTCAGCGGTTTAGCACCTGCCTTCGGCTCAGGGCGTGATCCTGGAGACCCAGGATCAAGTCCCACATCAGGCTCCTTACATGGAGCCTGCTTCTCCCTCTGCCTCTCTCTCTCTCTCTGTGTCTCTCATGAATAAATAAAATCTTAAAAAAAACAAAAAACAAAAAAACCCCACTGACTCTGAATGCCTTGATGCCAAGACCTCTGACTTCAGGTAATGAATGACTTATGAAGGACACCTGGACTCTGTCCTTGTTCTGACCAGTTCGTGGATGCCTAAGAGGACACATGCACCAGATCACAGTTGCCAGTAAAAATCCCAGACCCCAAGCAAAAATGAGACTCTTCCTTCCTTTCTTTCTTTCTTTCTTTCTTTCTTTCTTTCTTTCTTTCTTTCTTTCTTTCTTTCTTTCTTTCTTTCTTTCTTTCTTTCTTTCTTTTTTGCTTTCTTCCTTTCTTGATCTGCTTTCTCCCGGACCTTGAACTATATTTCTTTCTATAGATACAGTAAGCTTCAATAAGCTTCAATAAGCTCTGCTTTCACCTCTTGCTGGCTCCTGTCTCATTTCCATCCATCTTGATGCCTAAAGACCTTCTTGGTTAGTCCTGCAGGACCCCTCTGGGTCCTTGGACCCAGCCTGCTGCCATCAGCTTCATCCACCTAAGAGTGAATTTTAAACCAATCAATTCGGAATGTTCTGATCTACACTGGTGAGGTAATCTGTATGGTAAAACCCCCTGCCTTCCATTAAGACCATGTAGTCTTGCCTGAAATAATCCACTCTTTTGACTTCCTGTCCCATTCTCTTGCCTATAAAAATCTTCCATTTTGTAGAAAATCTTCAGAGCTCCCTTCTGTTTGTTAGATGAGGTGCTGCCTGACTCACGAATCACTGAGTAAAACCAATTAGATCTTTAAATTTACTCAGTTGAATTTTTTTTTTTTTTTTTTTTTTTTACTCAGTTGAATTTTTAAAACAGTATCTATTTTTTACTGGTTCTGTACTGTTTATTATATATATAATACACAATTATGGAGATCTAAAAATCCCAACCTTCTCTGCTGTCTGCAGCTGGAGAACCAGAAAAACTGGTGGTCATTCAGTATGAGTCTGAAGGCTCAAGAACCAGGGATGTGACCTCTGAGGGCAGGAGGAGACAGATGCTCCAACTCAAGCAAAGAGCTTCCTTCTCCTTTTTGTTCCATTCAGGCCCTCACAGATCAGATGATGCCTACCCACCAGGGGGAGAGCAGTCTACTTTACTGAGTCCACTGATTCAAATGCTAATCTTTCCCAGAAACACCCTCACAAACAGAAGCACTGAAAAATAATGTTTTAGCAGTTTAGTTAAGAGTTAATGACTCTTAACTAGTCAAGTTGACACATCAAATGAACCATCACAAGGAGTAATAGCCAAGGTATAAAAACCCCAACAGTGTGGAGGACTCAGGTGAGACTGTGCCAGCCTTTCTTGCTGACACAATGAGACCTAGGGTCCTACTTAGGTGTAATTTTTACTGCCTTAGAATTAACAACTATTTTGAAAACTTCTTACATTTAAGACAGCATTTTCATTTTGGTCTGATTTTCAACATTTTGGGGATGAATTGGTAAGTGTGGGAGGGAACAAGTTGGCTGAGACCACACTGAACACCAGGCAATAGAAGAAATACTGGAGGCATGGAGCTGTTGATGAAGCCATATGCCAACGACTAGGGTACCTGGTGTTAGCATACTATCTTTTGCCATCTTAGGAGAGAGGCATTACCCAGCAAATTTCCACCACGGGAATCTCCTCAAAGTGAGGTTCTAGACTATAAACAGATTGTTTTTCCTTTTCTGTGCATGGCCTTCCGTTCAGCTCAAGGACATAGATCAAATGTGGCTCCTCTTCATGAAAGTTCCCATAAAATTAAATGAAGTAGCTAAAACCCTCCTCCAAGAGCTAGAGGTAGTGATTGCTTTGCTTTTGGAGAAGCTAAAATAAAATTGGAAATGTGGTTGATAAATGCGCCATTGCGCCACCCTGGCGGGCAGGTGACAAATTAACACGATCTCTCTGGTCCCAGAAGCCAGCAGTCCATGAAAGCCACTATGAAAATCAGGTAAAGGAAATCTGTGAGGTTTTTGCACGAACGCCTGGCTAGAGGTTGAGCCGCTTGTACAATGTTGGAAATGAACGAGCTGTCCGAGTTGTGTGAAGAGAGCAAAGGCCTGCAGATGGATGTGATGCGCGGCGGGGGTGACCTTCTGCAGACGGAGGTAGGAGGCGGGGCCGGGAGCCACCCCGAACCCCGCCCGCCGCCCGCCGCCCGCCAGGCGGCCCAGCCCCACGGGGCCGCGGGGGGCCGAGGCCTTGCTCACCCGCCCAGCCCTGGGCAGCAGCCCCCGCGCGGGCCCTGACTTCGAGCGAGGACGCGGCTGAGGGTTTGAGGACTGGGAGGACGCCCGTGCTTACCCGGGGGAGGAGCACCTGAGTGGTGCCGGCGACTGGGCGTCCGCGGCCCGGAAGGAGCCCACTAGATGTTTCTGAGAACCCCAGAGCGAGGGAGCAGCCCCGGGGGGCGGGTCCAAACGCGTTATGAGAAGACCCCGTTTGATCAGTTGGCTTTTAGCGAAGAGCTTTCTTCGCTTATGGCTGTCAACGGTCCTACTTAGGACTGGGCCTGATGAGGTTATTGACGGTGATTAAATGCTGTTAAAAGAGGAGGAAGCTACTTGAGGAGAGACCCAACATCCCACTGTCTTTGGGCTCGTTCCGGATAGATAGTAACGGTGCCAAGGAAAAAAGTTGATCTTCAAAAGAATTTTGTGGTGGTGGTGGTGCAGGACAGAATAGGGCAGTGACTGCGCAGTTATGAAAAAGAACTGTTAAAGAAGGAGAAACGTATCAGGACTGTGGAAATTCGTTTTCAAGAATGTTCCTGAAACACCTGTGGACTTT
Source organism: Canis lupus baileyi (assembly GCF_048164855.1). Classification (NCBI taxonomy): domain Eukaryota; kingdom Metazoa; phylum Chordata; class Mammalia; order Carnivora; family Canidae; genus Canis; species Canis lupus. The sequence continues at coordinate 71,959,774 of NC_132844.1, read as the reverse complement.
GTTACTGATCCAGATCATTTTCCTTGCATTGAGGAAAATTTCATATTTCACTATAAGGATTGGTTTTGCAAGAATAAGTTATGACCAAGACAAACTGCCAGTACAAGACCCCCCACTGATACTAATTACATGAGAAAAAATAGTAACATCCAATTTAGGACACAAGATGTCCGAATCATTTGGACTGAAAGCCTACTGAGAGAACTCTGAAGGTTCTACTTTGTGGTCTATCCAAGCCAGTGTTCAAAGGCTAAATTTTTAGTGTAAAATAAATTGGGGGGGATCCCTGGGTGGCGCAGCGGTCTGGCGCCTGCCTTTGGCCCAGGGCGCGATCCTGGAGACCCGGGATCGAATCCCACGTCGGGCTCCCGGTGCATGGAGCCTGCTTCTCCCTCTGCCTGTGTCTCTGCCTCTCTCTCTCTCTCTCTCTGTGTGACTATCATAAATAAATAAAAAATAAAATAAAATAAAATAAGTTGGGTATTCTTCAGTATCCCAAAAAGATAAGCAAACCCAAGAAGAAATATATACCATGTGTGATATATCTCAAAATGTGTTTTCTTTCTTTTTTTTTTTAAAGAAAACTGGTTTCCAACTCAATTTTTTTTAAATATTTTTTTTAAATGTTTTTATTTATTTATGACAGTCACAGAGAGAGAAAGAGAGGCAGAGACACAGGCAGAGAGAAGCAGGCTCCATGCACCGGGAGCCCGACGTGGGAATCGATCCTGGATCTCCAGGATCGCACCCTAGGCCAAAGGCAGGCGCCAAACCGCTGCGCCACCCAGGGATCCCTCAAAATGTGTTTTCAAGAGTATCTGAAATTTTGTTTGTACATGTACCTTGATCATTTATAAAGCTACTACGATCTATAATTCAAGAAAATTTGTCTTACCATTTTTAAAACTCAAAACTTAAGACATCCATAATTTCAAAGTTAGACATTAAAATGTATGTGAAAGAACAAACTATTTCTAATACTCTTACATCCTAGAGAAATTGTTTTACTTGCTCTCTGTTTTTCATTTAACTTTACAGGTGAAGGATTTTGGTTGAACTTCATAATATAAGAACTGTTAAAGTGAAAATGTCAAGTAAAAGGAAAGCCCTACATGTAAAAAAAAGACTGAACAATTATGCCCTCAACCTTTAAAGGTTTTAAAACCTGCCCAGAAATCCACCTGAGTATCTGGTTTCCCTCTGTCTCCTCCTCTGATTAAGTTTGTTATTATTATTATTTTTTTTTTATTAAGCTTGTTAATGGTTATGCACCAGCATTTGAGATAATAAAATTTCTTGTTCTGTGGGAAAAAAAAAAAAAAAAAAAGAGGAAATCTATGAGGTGAGAAAGGAGGCCACACTGAGAAAGGAAATATCTCAGTCTGTGACCATTGCTGAGACCATTCCATAGTGTGTGGAAAAAGACAGGAAGTCTCAGTGATACAAGAATCCTCAATGTCATGAAAAGACGGTGAGTGAGTGGCATCAGGCCTTTGTAGTTCAGTTCAATCTAGCTTAGGGTAGGAGCAGTGTTTCTCAGCACAAAATAAAAATAGGAAAGTAAAAGGCCCCCTCAAATCCAGAGAATTTAAACAATATATATTTGCCTTTGTGGCAGTGACCAGTATTGTATAATAATCACTCACTTAATTGTTCTGTGGAAACCATTCATTACTTTGTTCATGGTAAAGGTTTTACCATCACGATGGTAAACCTCTTTGATACATGGTCATGTTAATGAATATCACACACAGTTAACAAAATTCAACTCAGTAAATCTGAGATTTTATTGGCTTTATCCAATGATTCATGATGCATCCCGTCTACCGGATAAAAAGGAGCTCCAAGAGCCGTATAAAATGAAAGACATTTATAGGCAGATGGGAGCTGGAACAAGGAGGTAAAAAGTGGATTGGTTATGGCAAGGTACTTTCCTTTAGGGGATGGCAGAGATCTATCAGACAGATTTCCATCTAGTGTTGATTATGTGATTCCTGATTGACTGATTTAAGATTCTATTTCTTGGAGGGGCTGAAACTGTTATTAAGTTAGGTCTTGGTTTGGTGATTTGGGGGTTACATAAGCAACTCAATTTTGGGCCCGTTGTCTTGTTTTTATTATTTTATTATTATTATTATTTTTAAAAGATTTTATTTATTTATTCATGAGAGACACACACAGAGAGAGAGGCAGAGACAGGCAAAGAGAGAAGCAGGCTCTCTGCAGGGATCGGGGATTCTAGATCATGCCCTGGGGCAAAGACAGGCGCTCAACTGCTGAGTCACCCAGGTGTCCCCCGTCCCCCACCTTTTTTTTTAAGATTTTGTTTATTTATTCATGAGACACACACACACACACACAGAGGCAGAGATATAGGCCGAGAGAGAATGCTGTCTTGATTTTAACAACACAGACATGCGCATACACACACACACACACACACACACACACACACACACACACAACTGAGGAAGTTCTGGGGAAAAAATGGAGAAAGTAGGAGAATGTATCCTGAAGGCTGATAGGTTAAACTTATATAAATACATTGCTAGTGTTGCCAATATCTGGATAATCTAGTAAAATCAGAGAAACAAAAAGCAGAGCAGAGAATTGATAAGCAAGAAATTGTAAAATTTTAGGAATGCACATCAAAAGGCATTCAGAATTGTTTCTCTGGGTAAATCTCCTCTCCCCTGGCCTCCCTCCTTTATGAAATCATGAGGATAGAGACACTCCAGCAAGGGCACAACAAAGAAATGACATGAATGTTGGTGGATAAGGCACTGGAATACTGCAGCACAGTTCTGACAGGAGCCATCTGGAATTAGCATCAGATTCCCAGGTTAAGGATATAATCCCCAACAAGACTGCTTTTACTTCAGAGGCCAGCCACAAGTTTGGGGTCCCCACTTGCTCCTCTGACCAACTGGATTTAAATCTGGAGGGGTCCCTGATCCTTTTCTCATTTGATAATTTGCTAGAATGACTCACAGAACTCAGGGAAATGACATACTTAGAACCACAGTTTATTATAAAGGATACAAATAAAGATTGTAACTGAATCAATGGGTTCAGCAGTTGGGGTGCATCAAATTGAATGTAGCCCAAGGAAGTGTTGAAAGCAAAGAACTTTGTATTACTTGTTACACATGAGGAGACTGAGAGAGCTCTCTAAGCACTATGTCCTTGTTGGGTTAGTATAGGAAGCTTTAATTCAGCATATTAGGGAGCAGGGAGCTTGCATATACATTGTTGGGGAGGAAGAATTTCCTCTGCCCTTCACAATTCTTCTAGCTAAACTAAGAATCAAATTGACATGTGACTGATTAACAGGAGAAAGTCAAATTTAATAGGTGTACCTATGGGGATTCCACATAGAAATTCCAAAGACAGTGAAGTAACATGAAGCTTATGTGAACAAAGGAGAGGAGTAGTGTCTGAGAATACAAAGGGAGGAAGGCCATTAGCAGGAAGGTGAAAAGGCGATGTTTGAAAAAATAAGATTGCCCTATTATGTAGATAAGTTTCTAAGATAAAGAGGAATCTCTGTTAATAGCTCTCTATGATGAAACGTCAGGCTGATGAAAAGCAAGCAGGCCATTAAGGGGAAGGTAAGGAGCTTCTCTTGAATGGGCTGTGTTTTGATTGCTTTAAACTCAAAATAATGTTCATGCCAATGTGGCTTATCTTTAGGAGGCCTACCCCCACAACATTAATGCACTCATATATATTCTATTATTTATACACTTGAGTTCAATTGCACAGGCTTAGCATGTCAGCACACTAGGGCATACATCGTATGTTCAAAAAATGGTGGAAAATTCCACCCATAGGAGAAGATCATTATAATGAGCTAAGGGTATCTTCAGGATATCTCGGGGGGGTTCTGTGCAGGTCTGCAGTAAGAGGCTATCAGGTGAGACACACCTAGCAAGGGGCTATCAGGTGAAATACCTAGCTAGGTGTTTCCTTGGTTGAAACTGCTGGTTCTGCAAAATAAAATACATTCTTTCACTGCTTTTGCCCCTCCCCTTCTTCCCTTCTGAGAGCTTTTAACCCTTGGATTTGAATAACTTCCTATTGCATCCTGGGTAAGAGTCAAATAAAAAGACATGTAGGGTGAAATCTAGGAGAGTACCAAATACTGAGCTTTTACATCCTCTCCATGTAGAACTTAGGTGCCTCACCTTCCTGGTACATGGATATGGTCACCAACCTGGATGTCCACCAAACTTCATTTAATTATGTAGGCAAAATTGATTGAATCTTGGCTGTATGATTGAACTCAATTTCCAGCCACCCTCCTCTGCTGGGAGGTTGGCCTGACTCAAAGCCCCAAACCTAAATCACATGGTTAGTCTTTCTGGTGACCAACCCCTGGTCCTGTTATCTCATTAGCACAAATTCAGGTGTGACCAAGGGACTCATGAGTTACAAAGATACTCCTATTATTCAGGAAATGCCAAGGATATGGAGTCTCCTTCCCAGAAGCCGGGGACAAAGAGCAGTCTTTATTGTACAACAGGGACACATAATATAAAATAAAAGAGAGTTGAGAAATGTTGACTTGTCTTAAGCCTATCACAAGAATTTTAAGGAATTCACACTTAAATATTTAGCAAGTGCATGAAAGAAATCATCCAAGTATAGTCCCTTTTTACAATGGAATCACTGTAAAAGAAATCAAGCTCCTAGTTATTGCAGGAGTTGAAATGTGGATGTACTAAAGCCCAGGGCACTATAAAGGAATTGGTAGTCCAGAAGATGATGGAGGTTGAGGAATATGTCAATATACAAACATGGAAGATCTGTCACAGTTTATGTACTCTCTGCTTTCCCTTAAGAATGGAACAAAATTAAAGGTTAACCCAGAGAGTATTATGGAACAATTTATCACAGCTGCTAATGCAGGAAATGAAGGAGTAAGCCCTGGTGCAGTGCCATGGCCAACCACCCCTCCTTGCATCCAGAATCCAGAGGGAGCAGGTAAAAGCAAAAGTATAGCTCTTGGCTGGGTTTGCCAACAATGTTGCCAAACAGACTCAGATAAACTCATTGCAAAAGAAGCCAATAACTCAAAGACTCATAAGGGTTTGGAAAAGAGAAAGGGAGGAATTTGTTTTGGGTGCCAACGACCAGCAAGATGGCAGGCTCATACCTTAACAACCGACCTCTGTCAGGAAAATGGACATCTAGAGTCTTATAGGGAGAGGTTGGGGGGATATGTGCAAGAGAGCAGAGACCATGATCATGGGTGAGATCAGTATGTGTCCAGCCCATGACCATGGCAGGGAAGGGGACCTATGGGATGTGATCTTCTAGGCATTCTGTTGCAATCAGAATTTTTCTCATCCAGTGCTTAGAATGTTCTGGTCATTGCCAATGCCTCAAGAAAGTGTGATAACAAATAACTGTTGGATCTATAGTGAGCCAAAGGACTCACCGAGAGAAGCATATAGTAATGCAATCTCATGCTTTCATTTTCCACATTAAAATGTTTCTACATTTATATTCATATGGAATTGATTTTGCTTATAGAGAGACAATTCTTTTCTTTTTTAAAGATTTTATTTATTTATTTATTTATTTATTTATTTATTTATTTATTCATGATAGACATAGGGAGAGAGAGAGAGGCAGAGACACAGGCAGAGGGAGAAGCAGGCTTCATGCCGGGAGCCCAAAGCGGGACTCGATCCCGGGACTCCAGGATTGAGCCCTGGGCCAAAGGCGCTAAACCGCTGAGGCACCCAGGGATCCCCAGAGAGACAATTCTAATAATTATTGTAGTACTGTATTTGAAATGGGTAGAACCAAAACCATTCTTTTCCCACTGGCCTGAATTGCACGTCTTACTGTATATCAATTTATATATATTTAGACTTCTTTGGGGGCTTTGCATTCTGTTTCACTGTCTTGCACTGCAACACTTCATTTTAACTACTGGGACTTTTTTGTTTTTTTAAGATTTTATTTATTTATTTGAGAGAGACAGAGGCAGAGAATGAGTGTGAGCAGTGGGGCGAGATAAACTGGCTCCTTCCTGAGCAGGGAGCCTGCTGTAGGACTTGATCCTAGGACCTTGAGGTCAGGACCTGAGCCAAAGGCGGATGCCCAACTAACTGAGCCATCCAGGCCCCCCACTATTGGAACTTTCTAACATATTTGAATATCTAGTAGGTTCTGACACCCGTTCTCTATTCTTATTTTTCAAACATTTCTTGACATTTTATTATATTAAAAATCATATTATTATTATTATAATCAATGCAGGGTCATTAAGCACAGCAGTCAAAAAAGAATTCTTGAGATGGTTTTTTTTTTTAATTTTTATTTATTTATGATAGTCACAGAGATAGAGAGAGAGAGGGGCAGAGACATAGGCAGAGGGAGAAGCAGGCTCCATGCACTGGGAGCCCGATGTGGGATTCGATCCCGGGTCTCCAGGATCGCGCCCTGGGCCAAAGGCAGGCGCCAAACCGCTGCGCCACCCAAGGATCCCTCTTGAGATGTTTTTAACGCAACTTAGTAAGTTTATTTAAGTGGCATGGAGATAGGACCCATGAGCAGAAAAAGCTATACTGCTTGCGATGTGAGGCTGGTGGTTACATACAATCAAAGGGAAGGGGGCTTGCAGGAAGTATCAGATTATGAAAGTTTCTTTCAATTTCTACTTCTAAAACTACTTTTGCAAGATTTTTCTGGTGTTTATCATTCAATATTAACTATCTGTGAGATATACAGGCAGTCATGAGACCCTTAAAGAATGTAGCCATCAGCACATATTTGATCCTTACTGAAACTATGTAGGCTTTAGGTCAGCCTTCCAGGCTAGGGGTAAACACCTTTCTGCTTCTGTCCCTCATCATAATGACCTTATATTCATAGATAACTTGGGAGAAATTGAGGTTCTCCCAATATTGAAGGTTCACATTCAAGTACTTGGGGTATTTGCATTAGTGTTTATGGGCCTTCAAAAACACTTGTAATCTTCCCAAGGTTGTGAATGTTTCTTTTCAGTTTGTTTCAAATATTTTATATATTGATATTGTAAATGATAATTTTTTGAATTATATTTTCCAACAGGCTCTTCTGTTAAATGGAAAATCTATTACTTTTATATATAATTTTGCAATTATTCGGATTTCTGAATTTAATGTTTTTTTAGTTTACTCTCCAATTTTTAAGGAAGATAATCAAGTCTACAAATAAGAATACCTTAATCTCTTCTTTTCCAATGTATATTTCGGTTCTTTATATTATTACACTGGATATGACTGTCTAGGAAATATAAATATAAATAATAGTTCATAATAGTGGTTATAAAGAGAAAAAAATAATAGTGGTTATAGTAGGAAATTTATCTAATTCTTGATATCATAGGAATATCTCAGTAAGTATTATGGTGGTGGTTGATTTGCAATAGACATTCTTAGCATAAAGATCTTTCCAGAGCAGCCCCGGTGGCGCAGCGGTTTAGCGCCGCCTGCAACCCAGGGCGTGATCCTGGAGACCCTGGATCGGGTCCCGCGTCGGGCTCTCTGCGTGGAGCCTGCTTCTCCCTCTGCCTGTGTCTCTGCCTCTCTCTCTCTCTGTGTGTGTCTCTCATGAATAAATAAATAAAATCTTTAAAAAAAAAAAAGATCTTTCCATGCCTAGGTTCTAATGATTCTTTTGTTTTTTATCTATACAGTATTGTTTAATTTTAGCAAATGCCAATAATAAAAATGATCATATGGTTTATTTCCTCTGGCCTATAAGTGTGACAAATTTTGTTGTTGTTGTTTTTTAAGGATTTTATTTATTTATTCATTAAAGAGACAGAGAGAGAGAGAGAGAGAGAGGCAGAGACACACGCAGAGAGAGAAGCAGGCTCCCTGCAGGGAGCCTGATGTGGGACTTGATCCAGGGACTCCAGGACCACGCCCTGGGCTGAAGGCAGGCACTAAACCGCTGAGCCATCCAGGGATCCCCAAGTGTGACAAATTTGAATGTATTTTAAAATATTAAGCTGTCTTTGCATTCTTGGCTGGTCATAGTGTATTATTCTTTTACTGTTTCAGACTAAGTTTTTACATTCTGGATTAAGACTCTGGTAGTCTTAAAAAAAAAAAAAAAAAAAAAAGACTCTGGTAGTCTTGAGACACCTGGGTGGCTCAGTGGTTGAGTGTCTGCCTTTGGCTCAGGTCATGATTCCAGGGTCCTATGATCGAGCCCCACATCAGGCTCACTGCAGGGAGCCTGCTTCTTCTGCCTAAGTCTCTGTCTCTCTCTGTGTGTCTTTCACGAATAAATAAATAAAATCTTAAAAAAAAAAAAAAACTCTTGAAGTCTTAAAATTTCTTTCAGAAACTCTTCCTATATCCAATATACTCCAAAACTAATCTCACAGAAGGAAAACATTTTTTTGTTGTTGTTGTTCTTTGTCCAATATCAAAGGAGACCTCCAAATTCTAGGTAGGTCGGGGTACTAACACCTGCAAATCAACTCTGATAGAACAATTTTACAATCACTGTTGCTAAACGATTATGTTCTATGAGGCATTGGAGTAAGATAAACATTATTTTCTTTAAGCCCTAAATTTAGCCTTCGTTTCTTACCAAAAGTATACTGTAGTGCTAAGTTGACAAAATCTTAAACAATATCCCTGTGACAAAGACCTTTACAGCTATTCAAAAAACACTCTGCTTGGGGCCGCTGGTAGTCTCAGTCAGTAGCATGCAACTCTTTTTTTAATTAATTAATTTATTTTTTATTTTTATTTTTTTTATGATAGTCACACACACAGAGAGAGAGAGGCAGAGACACAGGCAGAGGGAGAAGCAGGCTCCATGCACCGGAAGCCTGACGTGGGACTCCATCCCAGGTCTCCAGGATCGCGCCCTGGGCCAAAGGCAGGCACTAAACCGCTGCGCCACCCAGGGATCCCGAGAGCATGCAACTCTTGATCTCAGGGTTGTAGGTTCAAGTCTCATGCTGGGTATAGAGATTACTTTGAAAAATCACTGTGTGGGCTGCTGGCCACTCTGCTTCTGGCTGCTGTGTGTCAGAAAGGGCCTTCCCCACACCACAGCAATGCAAGTCTGAATAAGAAAAACCATTTCTTGGGATCCCTGGGTGGTTCAGTGGTTTTGCGCCTGCCTTCGGCCCAGGGCATGGTCCTGGAGTCCCGGGATCAAGTCCCACATTGGGCTCCCTGTGAGGAGCCTGCTTTTCCCTCTGCCTGTGTCTTTGCCTCTCTCTCTCTCTTTGTCTCTCATGAATAAATAAATAAAATGTTAAAAAAAAAAAAAGGAAGAAGAAAAAAGAAAAATTAAAAATAAAAAAAAAAGAAAAACCATTTCTTCTTCCTAAGCCATGGGCTATCAATTATATAGAAACACCACTCTGGGTAACAGTCTCCAGGAGAGCATTGATGAGCTCATACAGTCTCAACAGACCACCCCAACTTGCCCTCCAAGTTCTACTTCAGTTTGATAAAGCTAGAAATTCAGAGGGCCAGGAGCAGAGTCAATTTTGGGGGCTCTCTAAATATGTACAGATTCTGCAATAACACGTGGCTTTGGCATTGAATGAAAATTCCTGAAAAAATTCATTTTAAAACAAACAAACCCCCCAAACCCCCACCCTGCTTATGATGATGATTTTCATACACACACAAAAACAGTAAGAAAAGTATAACAAATCTTCCTATGTCCACCACAAAGCTTCAACAACTGCCAAAGTTTGGCCATACTCAGTCTCCTTCTCCCACTTTTATTTATTTTTTTCTGGAGATCTTCTTTTAAAATAATTTTTAAAAAGATTTTTTTTTAAATTAATTTGAGTGAGAGTGAAGGGGCAGAGAGAGAGAATATCCAAGCAGACATCCACTGAGTGCAGAGCCTGATGCAGGGCTTGATCTCATGACCCAATTCGTGAGGACCTGGACCAAAACCAAGAGTCAGATGCTTAACTGACTGAGCCACAGACACCTCTGGAGATCTTTTAAGACAAATTCTAGACATCATACCATTTCATCTATAAATTCTTCAGCATCATACTCAATTCTTATTTGAGACCACGCAAGCTGAGAGCATACTTATGAAGCACAATTCATCATAAGAGATTATATAAAGGTTTAAAACAGTGTGATTAAAATTCATAGTGTTGTGAATGTCTGGAATTACATAATCCACAGAACTGGAGGTACTGCATATCCTTCAAGGAATCCTACCCGGACTATGTTTCACTTAACTGAGTTTTTGGTAAGAATTGGGGGGAAGGAACAATGTTTAAAGTTATATGTTTTGGCAAAAACTTACGAGTGCAAACGTTTCTTGTTGCTGATTAAGAGAGACCCATTAATCAGAACGTAGATTTGGCATCCTTGTAGAAAAATTATTTAGCCTAACCAGAATTTATGACACCTAATTGCTTCACAGGCAAATGACATGAGCTCTTGGTAGTATTTATTAAGCTGAATCGGCTTTCATTAGAATAGAGTCTCTTATTTTTTTTCTTCTTTTTTTTTTTTTTTTTCTTTTTCCACTGTGCGACCCGCTTCAGTGCCCGCAGCCAACGGCACAGAGGCCGGGCAATGGTTCAGGGCCACTGTTTGCTCTGGTATGGGACACTATGAGAGGCCCAGGGGGACAAGCCTGCCATAAATCCAAACCCATGCATAGAATAGTGTCTCTTAAAAGTGGACAGCCAGAGTGGAAGAAGCCAGATAAAGAAGAGCACGTCCTTTATGATGTCACTTTATGAAAGTCTAGAAAATGCAAATTAATCTACAGTGTCAAAGAGGATCAGTGTTTGCCTGGGAAAGGGGGCATGGTGGGGCAGAAGGAAAGGAATTATATAAGGGAATGAAAAATTTGGGGATGTTCTCTCATTGATTGTGGTGATGGTTTCACAGATATTTACAACTGACAAAACTTGTCAAAGTGCATACTTTAGTCACACCTGGGTGGCTCAGTGGTTGAATGTCTGCCTTTGGCTCAGGTCGTGATCCCAGGGTCCAGCGATGGAGTCCCGCATCAGGCTCCCCTTAGGGAACCTGCTTCTCTCTCTGCCTATGTCTCTGTCTCTCTCTCTCTATGTCTCTCATGAATAAATAAATAAAATCTTAAGAAAAAGTTCATACTTTAAATCTGTCCAGTTTGTTGTTTGTCAATTATACCTTCATAAATATGTTTTTTCAAAAAGCCTAACTAAAGGGCAGAGTGGTAGAAAGCCTGCAGATGCCTTCCACAGGTTTGTGCCTTTAGGTCCAGGCCGAGGTCACAAGTGGAACTTGAAACAAGAAGAGATAGGAGCCTGCAAGCTGACAACTATGAGCCTACAAGTTAAGGAAACCACCCTCTGGGTACATAATCTACTTTTTGGGTGGAGTCCTAATGAATCAGTTGGTGGAGACCTGAGCCCTGTTGGTTCAAAAGGTTGCCCTGGAGATATAGCTCTTGCCTCTGTGGCTTTCCTGGGGTTTTATTCAGGCAGCCTGATAAAGCTCCCAGCTTCTTAGTACATTAGGACAATTTTTGTGTACCTGGATCTTGTCATGCTCAGGTAAAGCTGAGAACATGGTGTTTGTTTCTGGTCTTATGTCTAAATATAAAAGCTAAGGAGGAACAAAAATGAGTATGGGAATTATAGGTACTAGATAATTATAATTATCTATTATTCCCAGAACTGGGTTGGGTAGAATTTAGCTGTCAGGCAGGAGAAGGTGCCAATCTGTCACTAGGATCTAGAATTTTGCCTGTCAGCTTGGATTCCAACCTGGACAACTAAAATTTCAGGAAGAATTGACCAACTTTATATGAAAAATTGGTTCAAGTGGTGGCCCACTGCATTTGGGGAGAGAGAAGGCTGTCCTTGCTGGTTTCTGTCTGCCTACCTAGCAGACTGCTTTGGAGGAAGCACACCCTATAGACAAGGCCAGGCATGTCCATTATTGGGAACAGCTTTACTTATACCATAAGAGTCTTGACCCTTCAAGCTTTGGAGTCCTATATAGAGTTCGTTGTATCTCCTACTGGAAAATATTGAGGGTGCTCCAGGTTGATGTAGGAGACCATATAAGCCCTATCCTATCTGCTTTGAGCTTTTTTTCTCATGCCTAAAGCTCCTTTGGTTGCCCTAAGAAATGCAGGAGATCAGTGCCTGAATCCTCCCCTTTGGAAGATGGTTGAGGTACCAGCTTAGATTTGAACCAAGCTCTAGGTCTTCAGGGGCTGACTAGAACAGAGCATCTTACCCAAGACAGCTGAAGTTGGGAGAGTGAGGAGAGTGGGCCCCCGATAAGGCCTGCAGAGAGCTGAGCACCAAGCCAGGGAGCCTGATGTCCCAGGTAAGTCTAAGATAGGAGAGGGAACTCAGTCAGGAGCAACCAGAAATGGGAACAGGTGGGAACAAAATGTTGGGAGATGAGTGCTTTGAACAGACTCCAAGAGTCTGTGGCTCTGCCAGTATCTCTATAGGCCATGGGAGCATCATTCGTGAAGCTCCATTGGCTTGGAGCTATAGTGGTAGGGCAAGCGCCACTCACATTCCTACTACAGGCTTTAGAGTCTATACTAAGACTCCCTTTGAGTCACCAGTGGAAGATTCTGAAGTGTTCTGGGACATCTGGTGTAGGACACTATTTCATAAAACTATACTGTTGGACCATACTAAAGATCCTGATGGTTTATGCTAGTGGCCACTTGGTGTTTCCTGGCACCTCTCAGCAGATCCTATTTTCTCAGTCTGCAGTAGTTGTTCAGAGCACCGTTACACTTTGCTACGAAATGGCCCTCCTGATTACAACAGTAGATAGACAGTGAGTGCAAGGGGTGCTCCTCTTGTGGGGCTGGACAGGGTCCCAGTTAGTCTTGGCAGCCTTCAAGTCACTGCCTGGGTATGGATCCCTGGTGCTGGCTCTTCAAGCCTTATTGAGCACTACACCCATGGCCTGAGTTCCTGATGGTTCTTGCACATGCTTTAGTTTCTTCTTTTCGTTTTGTCTTTCTGTATTGGTGTTGCTAATCATGGGAGATGGGTGGGCCACTCCTACCCACCATCCCTGACTTCATGGGGTGAGTCAGAATTGCCTCTTTCATGTGAGAGTCCCTTTCTTTTCTACTTTTTGTGAAGAGGTATCTAACAGCTACACATGGAGATTCTCCCTTGTGTTCTAACATCTGCTGTGAAATTTAATGGCATGGTCCTGTGGCTCTTCACAATTCTAACCCTGTGTACATGCCACTCTAAGCATTCTGCCCCAGAGCCTGGTCAGTACTGACTCCAGGGACATTTCTGGAGCTTCTGGCACCTAGAAGCTTTATACCAGCCTCATTCCTTCTCTTTCCTCCTTTATGACTCTTTAACTCCTCCAGTGTCTTAGAGGAAAGTTCCAGCCAACATATTAAATGTCTCATTCTCTGGACCTGACACAAGACTGACATTTTTTCATCTTCGGTCCAAAGACTTTGTATTTTTGATAAGTCATTGTTATAACCATTATATTGGGTAAGCAAAAATCATGAGGCGTAGGATGGAGACTTCCAGCTACATACCAAAATGCCCCTTTCTTCTTCTTGCCCAGACTACATTTCCCAGCCTCCCTGGCCAACAAATTGGTTATATGACCAAGCTCTCTCCAGTGGAATGTGAACAGAAGTATATCTGCCAAATTCCAGGTCTGGCCTATTAAAAAAACCTCCCACATTCCTTCTCCCTTCTCTTTCCCCCTTCTGGCTGACTGAGAATTTGATACCCAAGGTGACCTTGGAAGTCACAGTTGAAAATGGTAGAGCCACTGTTGGTTTAAGTTCCTAACTGACCACGACGAGGAGATCTGCCCTTGGAATCCAAACCTGCTCAGGGGTGTTATATATGAGAAATGATGTTGCATAATGTTAAGCACTTTAACTTTAAAGTCTTCTTGTTACTACAGGCTATTGTACCTACCTAATATAAGGTAAGATCAGGAAGTAACTTTATTTTCATTTATTTCTATGTAAACCCATTTTGTGGGATTCAGTCTCCTGCTCCTAGATAAAATTTGAGACAGGTTCTATAAGCTTTCTGGTCATGTGAAGGTAGTTGAAAGTCATGTGGCCACTCTAATACCCCAAAGAGTTCAGTAGTTAAATGGTCCAATCTCATAATGGTAAAAACTTCAAGCTTTATTTAAATTCTAGGCTTCTTGGGATCCCCTGGGTGGCAGTTTAGTGCCTGCCTTCAGCCCAGGGCGTGATCCTGGAGTCCTGGGATCGAGTCCCTCATCGGGCTCCCTGCATGGAGCCTGCTTCTCCCTCTGCCTGTGTCTCTGCCTCTCTCTCTCACTCTCTCTCTCTCTCTCTCTCTCAGTCTGTGTCTCTCATGAATAAATAAATAAAATCTTAAAAAAAAATTATAGGCTTCTTGGGGCACCTGCCTGGCTCAGTGGTTGAGCACCTGCCTTCAGCCCAGGGTGTGATCCTGGAGACCCGGGATCTAGTCCCACGTCAGGCTCCCAGCATGGAGCCTGCTTCTCCCTCTGCCTGTGTCTCTGATTCTCTCTCTGTGTGTCTCTCATGAATAAATAAATAAATTTAAAAAATCAATAAATAAAGGCTTCTCCCCTTTCTTTGAAATCAGCTGCCCTCACTAGGAATCAAGGTGTGCAGAGATCTCTCACTTGCCACTTTGTGGCAGAAACTGCTATTGTCCCTCAGTGCCCATTTTCTTCCTCTTCCTTATTTTTTTAGAGCAAGAGTAAAAGTGTGTGAGTGTGTATGGAGGGAGGGAGAGCAGAGGGAGAGGGAGAGAGCAAATCTTAAGGGGCTTCCATGCTCTGAGCGGAGCCCAACTAGGGGTTTGATCTCATGACCTTGAGATCATGACCTGATCCAAAATCAAGCATTGGACGCTTAGCTGACTGAGCCACCCAGGCACCCCTCTCCTCTTCCTTATTAATATAACTCCCAAATTTTTGTGGATATGTGGCTACTCCAAATAAAGGCTACATTTCCCAGTATCCCCTGAAGCTAAGTGTGGCCATGTGACTAATTTGGCAACAGGGTATGAATAAAGCAAGTGAGCAATCTTTTGGTAATGTACTCAATAGCAGGAATAGTGCTCCCTTTCCCCTATCCTTCTCCCCTACTCTCCGCTGGAAGAGACTCTGTAGATGTGATGATGGCTCATTCCAACCTCGCAGCTGAAAGCAGTATTCTAGGCAATGACAGATCAGCAAGACGGAGGAGCTGGATCCCCAAGCAGTGGACTTACTATCCAGCCCAGGAGTCTTTATGCTGGAACTATTCCATGAGAAATAAATTAACTTTTGTTCTTTTGTCTTTTTGCATGCTTGTCCCTCATCTTGCTAACTTAGACGTTGGATCCCTCTAGAGTTGGAGTGGTGAGAGGGGGAGGCTTAACGGGACCAGGAGAGGTCTGATTTGGCTAGAGATACTATGTGGCACAAGTGCTTCCTGGATCATTAGGCATAGCTGATTCTTCCTTCAATTAGACACTTGGTGAATTTCTTGGAGATAAATCCTTGACTTTGCTAGGATTTCTCATTCGATCCTTTAATGAGGGCAAGGCCTTAGGCTGGTCAACTATACTTTCTGTAGCCTCCAAGTGTCTAGCAACTCATCCCTTTATTAGGATCACCAAATCTCTCTGACTGACCATTTTGGACAGGATCTAATACAATCCTGTGTCAGCTTTCTCTTTTTCTGGCCCCATAGCCGGTCCATAGGAAACATCATGAATCCAGTGTCCCTGGAATCTGGGAAGGTTGGTAGCCCTCAACCTAGTAACCTCTCTTACACCACCATCAGGGCAGCTAGACAGCCTTTTGTTTTTTGGTTTTCAGATATGAGTCAGCCACTAGCTCACCCTGTGCTCAAACTGCAGGGGACACATATTAAACTCTCTGAAAGGGTTTACCAAAGCCCTTTTCCCTGGGCTTAAATGAGGGCAATACCTTAGTTCCCTCAGGAGGCTGAATTGTTAATTTCTTCTCCTTCCTACTCCAGACTATGGTCACCTTCACAGGGACACTCTCAGGCTCAGGACTCCAGAAGTGTTCTTTCACGTAGGGACTCTGGCCCCTTTTGTCATGATTTCCCTCTTTTATTTAGGAAGAGTTTCAAAATTTTAGAAGCTCGTTGTCTTTTTTTTTTTTTTTTTTTAATGTAGGTTCCATGCTCAATGTGTGGCTTGAACTTACAACCCTGAGATCAAGAGTCACAATCTCTACCAAATGAGCCAGTTAGGCACCCAAAGAAGCACATTGTCTTGAGCAAGAGCCACTGTTTGCTTTCCAAATATCAAGTCCACTCACTTACCTCATACATTCCACGGCATCACACAAGAATTATTCCTGGGAGCTCTAGTGGCACTGCATTCACATTCTTCTTCTGTTTGAACTTCCAGACCACCTTACCCAGAGCCACTTGCAGCAGTACTCCATCAGTGCTGATGCCATTGCTACCATACCCAACAGGTTTGGGGCTCTTATTCCAGGGATGGTGCAAGTAGTGTTTCAAGATTGAACTCCAAAAAAGTAACCTGAGTTTCCAGTTCTCACTAGCCTACACAGATATGTAAGTGAGGCTACTACCTTAAGGTAATAATCAAAATTTCAGTGTCTTTTCCCAACCTCTGAAAAGTCCCCTTCTCTGCCCAAGTACTTCTGGGCTCTGAGGGGAATCTCACAAGAGCTCACAAATCCAGTCATCCAGGTATATTGTCATTCTGTATCCAGCACCTGCTTGAGCATCACCTTGAATGAATTGAAGCCCTTAAGGCACCAAATCTACATTAGGTGATGTCTATGCCTAGAGAGGAAATTTCTTTTTTATATTCTTTTTCTTTTTAAAAAGATTTTATTTATTTATTCATGAGAGACACAGACAGAGAGGCAGAGACACAGGCAGAGGGAGAAGCAGGCTCCCTGCAGGGAGCCCGATGTGGGACTCGACTCCAGGACCTGGGATCATGCCCTGAGCCAAAGGCAGACGTCAACTGCTGAGCCACCCAGGAGTCCCTTCTTTTTCATATTCTATTTCATTAGAGGACTGCCCAAACAATACCTGTGTGCTTCAGGGTCTTGCAGAGCTTCCAGAACCAGATACATGTTGACAGTCTTCTTTTTTTTTGCCTGGGATGGAGGACTGGAGGTGGTGACAAATCACATCCACTTACTCTTTAATTCAACAAATATCTCCTGAATTCCTCTTCTATGCTAGCCATGAGGTAAACAAGATACATATGGTCTCTGCATCCATGGAGTTTATAGCCCATTGCAAGACCAAAACAAAACAAAACACACAATGACAAAAAAAAGCCATTTAAAATTTTACCTTCAGGACTTTGTTATTGGGTGCAGTTAATTGTGTTTGGCTGCTGCTCCTGTTTGGGTGAGTTTTGTGCACAAAGCCTGCCAACTCTCAGGCAAATAGATGCTGACAGCATGTCTCACCATGTGGAGCAATATCCTTCTTAATCCATGGCTACACTGATCTACTGGGGCCTAGTACAGGAGATTATTCTATGCTATGCTAAAATTGTGTGATTTTTCCCCACATTTAGTGACAGCCAAAGAAAAACATGCACTTATTTCTCCAAGTGCTTCTTCCTTCCATTCCACACCATGGTTCCCAAACTCTGTGGCAAGACTGGATAGTGAGGAGAATGGCTTCTTGGCTGTGATAACTTCAAAACCATGAGAAGACCAGGGTTTTGCTAATCCTGTTAGAAGGAGGCAGGCCAGTGCAGACATGGGGAGATGGGAAAATTTGACAGAAGTTGAAAGGAAGGACAATTTGCAGAGGGGGAAGTAGAAGGTTCCAGAGGAACAGAGAAGGGTCTTGGAGGCACATTCTCCTTCGGCCTAGGGAACCCCATGCGGAGATAGACTAAAGGTCTGAGCAGCAGGTGCATGGCAGGGAACAACTGGTACATCCCCCTGAGACTCCATACTGTTTGGATTTTGGCCTTGTAAACCTTGAGTACCAATATTTCTTAGAGTTTTCTGTGAGAGTGAAAAGACTCCTGAATTACCAAATGGTATACAAAGGAGGTGTATTCTTGCCTCATTTTCTACAGAAGGGAAAGGATCTCATGAAGAACATCCAGTGAACAAATAGTAAGACTAAGCCCCATTGCCTACTTGCCATCCTGCCCTTGCTGCACATCTGCCTCCAGCTGTGCAGCCCACAGAAACCAAGCTCAGTTTGATGGTCATCCAGGATTGTAAACAAGCCTGGAATTTTAGCTTCCTGTCTAAGAAAATCCAAATATATAACTTTTTTTTTACACTACTAGAATTTCAGATTTCCTTTTTTTTTTTTTTTTTTTTTTTAATTTTCTTACTTTCTGGTTCTGTGGCTTAGAATACAGAAACTTTCAATCCCTCCTTTTGTTAAGTGTCTATTGGTCAGGAAACATGCCCTATAATAACATTAAGAGAAAATACTACCTAATGGGTTCATGTGATTACTTCATCAAGTGAGAGATTCTTTCATAATATGAATAATTTCATTATATGAGTAGAGTGTTTTGGAAATTATGTTATAAAGTAAGTTTAATAACTTAAAAAGCCTATCCCATTAATAGGGAGGGTAGATCTCTGCAGAGAAGTTTCCTTCTCCACTTTGTAACTCCAACCCCTCACTGTTCAGTGCAGTTTTCATGGAGCACATGGGCCAAGCCTCAGTCAAGGTGGACACCCTGCCATGGTTGAATGCCTCCAGGAGGTTGCTATACTGCTATTCAGAACCTGGCCCCTGCTGTGGGTAATGGCAAATGGACAGGCAACTCTTCCAGCAGAGAAGTTTGAACACTCTTTTCCAGAGACACGATATGAACTTTAAGCCTCAGCTGATGATCTGCCAGTAGTGGTGGCAGACTATTTCTATGATGAATGGAGGGGCTTTGGCAGTACAGAGAAGGAGGCGTAGCACTTGGTTTGTATCACTATTGCTCTCAGGTCAGGGGACAGGTCTTTATGAAGTTCTTGAGTGATGCATGAGATGGCTTTTGGGCACTTCCCTCAGATGAATGTATCATAGATGGCAGTATAGTTTATAGCATAATGCCTAAAATTAAGTAAAAGTCTCAGGTTGTCACTTTTGGTGCCTTGAATGGGGCATGGTGGTCTCTCCTTGGAGCAGAGCAGCAGAACTTAGCACTTATGTCAGCCCTTTTTGATTCAAACATTATCAGCCCCCTCCTACCCTGACCACTGGGGCCTTTAGGGCCCCCTGCCCCCCACCCCCACCAGCTGCCATCACAGTGCATCCTAGTGAGGCATTAGGTCTTCTGTTTGTACTTAGGTTAACTCTACCCAAGGGTGAAGAGCAATGAAGTTCATGGGGAGGATCCAAGAAGAACACCTTTTGTGGCCTGCAATCCAGCAGGCATCATAGGTTATCTATCCACCTGCCAGCTTTGGTTTACTGATATATAACTGATTTAGAATTAGAAGCACATAAAAAACACCTGTATTACTGGCACCCCTGCCTCTTAATTTCATTTCCCTTCATAGCATTCTTTATAACATTATGCAAATCTGATCATGCCCAAGCTCAATTTCAAAAGGTCTTTCCAGAGTCTATTGGATTAGATCCGAACCTCTTGTCATGGCAGGTAAATCCCTTTAAGAAAGCCTGTCTAATCTCATGAAAGCTTTTCGCAGAGGACACTTCTGGCACTCACAAAACAGTCATCCCTACTTCCTTGATGGCAAAGCTTTTACAAATTTTATTTATTGTTTCAGTGCTGCCCTCTCATAAATTCAGATAAGGAGGTCCTCTCACAGCCCAAAGAGATATAAGTATTACTATGGTTCGTCTAATGCCTCTTCCATCACTCTTGCTATGGTTGATTTAGTAGTAGGGCTCTGGGCCCAGTGAGAAGTGAGGGAAAGTCGGCTGGGGCACTTCTGGGAAAACCTTTCTGCTTCTGAACATGGTTGTTTAAGATATTGTATCTGCTGCTTTAGCAGCCAACCACAGTCCATAAGAATGAATTCTAAAACATTGACCATGAGGGAACAGAGAGATGGAAAGAAGCTGGGTCCTTGATGATATCATCAAGCCACCAAATTAACCCAGATCTTTGTCTGGAAACTTTTTAAACCCAAAAACTTTTCATTTGCAGCCACCAACATTCTGACTGATAAACTTGCATAATATAATCTTTTACAATTCACCTCTTCTTTCCTCTACTTCATGCCTACAGTGGTCTCTCTCACACCTTCAAGCTGTTGCATACAGTATTACCCTCTGCCTGGAGTGCTTCCTCCCTGTTTTTTGGCCTGTAAACACCATTCATCCTTCCTGTCTAGCTTGGGTGTGATCTCCTGTGAGATCTTTACAGCTCCCCAAAACAGACTCAGGGGAGTCTGTGGTGCCACTGCTTTTCATTGCTCCAAACTCTATAGGAGCAATGCTTCCATTTGTGGAGCAGATAAGAACTTCCCCATCTTCTCTTACCAAAAAAAATTTTATGAGAAACATCTCCAAACCTTTTACTAATCTATCTGATGGAAAAATTCAAGCATCCCATCAAAACCCATTGTTCTGAGGAGCAAATAGTTTGTAAAACACTTAAAAATTTAAATTAAAATATCCTTTTTATTATGGAAAGTTTAAATCATATTTAAAAGGAGAGGCAATGTGGGGTGCCTGGGTGGCACAGTCTGTTAAGCGCCGGACTCCTGGTTTCCACTCAGGTTGTGACATTGGGCTCTCTGGTCAGTGTGGAACCTGCTTGAGATTCTCTCTCCCTCTCCCTCTGCCCCTTTTGCTCCTGCTCTCTCTCTCAAATAAATAAATAAATCTTAAAAAAAAAAAAAGGAGAGGCAATGCTATAATAGACTCCACTGCCTGCCTGTGGCATATAAACCAAAAACCAATCTTGATTCATCCAGCCCCAACTGCACCATTGTTTTGAGGCACTCTCAAACATTACATCATTTCCCCTCATTAATATTTTCTCTGATCTCCAAGAGTAACAGCTCTCTTTTTAAAAAATATAATCACAATATCATTATCACACTTCAAATATCAACAATGATTCTTTTATGATATCATTAAATACCAAGTCAGGGATAAAGGATTAACTTTCTTAGAATGTGTGTTTTATGCACACACACATATAATTTCTTGGAAAATCAGGATCCAAATAAGATTCCTATATCGTAATTGGTTGATATGTTTCCAGACCTTTTAAAAAATTATTTAAATTTTATTTATGCCTGTATTTTACTTTACACTATGCTTTTCTTTCTTTCTTTTTTTATTTATTTATTTTTTAATTTATGATAGTCACAGAGAGAGAGAGAGGCAGAGACACAGGCAGAGGGAGAAGCAGGCTCCATGCACCGGGAGCCTGATGTGGGACTCAATCCCGGGTCTCCAGGATCGCGCCCTGGGCCAAAGGCAGGCGCCAAACCGCTGCGCCACCCAGGGATCCCCTACACTATGCTTTTCTAACTTAGCTAGGATTTTTTCTTTTTAACATTTCTAATAGAACTAGCATTTGAATGGCAGGGCCACTTGTCCAAACAAGGGGATAGAGAGGACAGGTTTCAGTGGTCAGTAAAGCTGTAGGCTGCAGTTAGCAAAACCTCTGTCAAAGAGAAAGTGCTAAAGAGTTTCAAAAGCTCTTCTGAACACAAAAGAGAAGATTCTTTCTTTCCTTTTGTTTTTAAATTACAGTGCCTTTAATTATATTTTGGTTTCCTCAACTTCTTTTTTTTTTTTTTTTAAGATTTTATTTATTTATTCATGAGAGAGAGAGAGAGAGAGAGAGAGAGACAGGCAGAGGGAGAAGCAGGCTCCACGCAGGGAGCCCGACATGGGACTCAATCCTGAGTCTCCAGGATCAGGCCGTGGGCTGAAGGCAGCACTAAACTGCTGAGCCACCCGGGCTGCCCTCCTCGACTTCTTAATTTTGTCAGTTCATGTATGGGAGCAAATCTCTATCAAAATCTATATTAAGAAGACCCTCCTACATTTGTGGTATGAGTATAAAATGGTTCAATTTCTAATGGAGGCAACCGGCCAAGTCAATCAAAATCCCAAATTCCTGGGGTGCCTGGGTGGCTCAGTGGTTGGGCATCTGCCTTTGGCTCAGGTCCTGGTTCCAGGGTCCTGGGATCGAGTCCCAGATCGGGGTCCCCGTGGGGAGCCTGCTTCTCCCTCTGCCTCTCTCTCTCTCTCTCTCTCTCTCTGTGTGTGTCTCTCATGGAGATTTTATTTATTTATTCATGAGAGACACAGAAAGAGAGAGGTAGAGACATAGGCAGAGGGAGAAGCAGGCTCCATGCAGGGAACCCAATGCGGGACTGGATCCCGGGATCCAGGATCACGCCCTGAGCTGAAGGCAGACACACTTAACTGCTGAGCCACCCAGACGTCCCAATAAATAAAATCTTTAAGAAAAAAAAAAATCACAAAGTCCCTTTCACTCAGCAAGGCCACTTCTATAAATCTTCCCTACAAACATAGCCATTCATGTGTGACATGACAAGGTAGTTTGTGGCAGAATTGTTTGTGCAAAAGGTTATAAATAACAAATGGTAAAAAAAAACAAAACAAATGGTCATGAATAGGAGGCCAGTTTTTAAAACTGTGGTAGTTCCATACCACAGAATGCTATGCAATTGTAAGAACTATATGCAAGTCCTTGATATATTGATATCAAACGTTGATAAGTGAAAAAAAGTGGGAAACTGAGTAGTACACACACACAGAACATGATTCTTTTTGTTTAAAAAACAAAAATGTGTGTAGTGTGTATATTATGATTTTGCTTCCATATGTATAGAAGGATATAAAGAGTACCAGAAAGATATAACTCATTTGCAGCATTGCTGCTGAGGAAACGAACAGGATGGCCTGGGAGTCAAGTGAGAGGTAAGCTTCACTTGTAGGTACTTTCAGAGCTTTTAAATTTTGAACTGTAAGAGTATATTACCTACTCAGTACAAATTAAGATAATCTAAATATAAAATTTAATATTTACGGTGGCCCTGGTGGCGCAGCAGCTTAGCGCTGCCTGCAGCCTGAGGTGTGATCCTGGGGACCCGGGATCGAGTCCTGTGTCGAGCTCCCTGCATGGAGCCTGCTTCTCCCTCTGCCTGTGTCTCTGCCTCTCTTTCTCTCTGTGTCTCTCATGAATAAATAAAATCTTTTTTAAAAAATTTAATACTTAAAGTGTACCTGGGTGGCTCAGTCAGTTAAGCATCTGATCTCAGCTCAGGTCTTGATCTCAGGGTACTGAGTTCAAGCCCTGCATTGGGCTAAAAAACAAAAAACAAAAAACAACCCACAAAGAAGCCAAAACAAAACAAATTTAATGCTTAAAAGGCTCAGCCAAGGGATTAGGAGTGATCTCTTGCAAGTCTCACATGCTCTTGTTGGTCATGACCTCCTTACATTGCTCCTTCTATTGGCCTCTAGGAACATTGCTCCCTCAGCTCCTTCCTATTAGCTCAGCACCTATGCTGGCAACTCTTGCCCTGTGCATCCTTACATGTGGATGCTCCTCAGGGCTAGAGGACCTCATGGCACATTGTTTTTGTGTGTCTGTTCAAAGCCACTATTTTGTCTCGACTGCTGGGGCTAGTAGGGACTCTAGATTATGGTGGGGAATTTTAACTTCTTTCTAGAACAAAGGGAATCACTGAAGAGTTTTAGTCAGGGGATAACATGATCAGAGGTTCATTTTGAAAAGATTCTTGTCTGCAGTGTGGATTGATTGTAGTAGTCCAGGGTGAAGGCCAGGGGGGCCTGGATTATTCTGGCAAGATGTGAATTAGGAGGGCTAATAGAGGAGATGGAAAGACATTGTCAGGTTTGAGAAATATTTAAGGAGTAAAATCCTGATGATGGGTTGAATATGGGTATAAAAGAAAGAGGCACCAACGTGGATTCTAAGAAACTGGCCTTTTCTGGGTAGACAGTGACAGGCAACTTTCTGAGAGAAGGAACACCAGCTGAGGTCTAGTGTGGGTGGCAAGGCAAGGAGAGAGTTTTTTTTTTTTTTTTTTTTTTTTTAAGGAGAGAGGTTTTTGACGTGCAAATTATTTTTGAAAACTTCAATAATAACAGATTACTACATGTGGAAGTGTGAATTGTTTATTGTTGTTTGAAGCTATTAACTTTTGGGTTTTTTTTTTTAAGATTTTATTTATTTATTCATGAGAGACACAGAGAGAGAGAGAGAGAGAGACAGGCAGAGACACCGGCAGAGGGAGAAGCAGGCTCTCCACAAGGAGACTGATGTGGGACTCGATCCCAGGACTCCAGGATCACGCCCTGGGCCAAAGGCCGACGCTCAACTCAACTGCTGAGCCACCCAGCCATCCCAGGGTGGTTTGTGTTAGAAGATTAACACAGTGGATTTTCCAATTTGAAAGTTTTGTCTGATGAAGTATGACTTAAAATATATGCTATGTGGCATACACTGTATCTAATTTAGCAGACTTGTGATGTCACCTTAAAGAAATTGGCAGTCACCCACCAGAGTAGATTAAATTTATGTATAAGGAGAGGCCTGGAAAGATGTTCCAAGCCTACTAAGATGCTGTGGACAAAGAAAACAAACAGTAATCACAGGCAAGAACCTCACATAGGAAACTATAACTGTGAATGTTTCAAATCATAGTGACTAATTGGCCATCCAGCTGCTTCTTACACAGGCATCTCCATGGAATCATGCTGCAGGTGGCATAGGAATTTATTTAATGTCAATTAAAATGGAGACAAAAAGACAAAAGTCAACTTTTACACAAGTTCTTTTCTCAGAGCATGCTAATAGGAAATTATCAACTAAAACCACCATCATTGGGGTGCCTGTGGGGGCTCAGTCGGTGAAACGTCTGCCTTTGGCTCAGGTCATGATCCGGGGATCCTGAGATGGAGCCTCCCCCCGCACCCCCACCCCCGCCCTGGTTAGTGAGCAGAGAGCCTGCTTCTCCCTCTCCTCATTTGTGCTATCTCACTTGCTATCTCTGTCTTTCTCAAATAAATAAATAAAATCTTAAAAAATAATTAAACCACTATCATTTTCATGGCTCTTCACAAGTATTAATGACCATTTCACTGTCTTATCTTTCTTTTGTTTGCTATTCTTTCTTTCATTTCAAACAAGGTAATGGAAGCCCATCCACATCTTTGTGCATCTGTACAACTATATCTATCTAGTACAAATTCCTAGGGGTAGAATTGCCGGGGAAATTATGCACACTTCACTTTTTCATAGACACTTTTTCTTTAAAAATCTGTGTACATGTATTTGGGGAAAATTCTACACATTCTCACCTCATTTCCTGGTTCTGTCATATAAACACTGCGTGGGGGTTTCCCTAAGTACCTGCTCTAAGACCTCTTCACTCTGACCTACCCTCATCTCAGTAATCCAGAGGTCTCAAGTTTCCACCTCCTTACACTGATCTTGAAGATGAGATTTCTGTCCTTAGCAGGAGTTCCATCACTACAGGTTGCCTTTGGAGGCTCCTGAAGGCCCAGGTTTAGTTTGGCCCTGCTTTAAAACTTGAGGAATGTGTGGACACTTTTGGAAGAACTGCAATTATCATGGACTTGATTTAAATTATTTTTATAATTTAAATGTGTGCAAACCCAGCCAACCATGAATTTTGATGCTTCAATACTTGAGCAGATATAAAGCCCTAGAAACAAAGGAGAAATAAAACACACAAAAGTAAAAGACAATTTAAACTAATCGATGTGATGAATAGCTGTTTCTCTGAAACGAAGCTGCCTCTGGCAACATGAACACATACTGCCTAAGGCAGGTTTTCTTGAAATTGACACAATATTCCACTGTGTGTGTGCCTGGTGATGACTCAGTTCTCCCCATACTTGTGTCTATTCAAATTGCTAAGAAATCTTTGTCAGTACATGTTCCCTGGACTTCACTTGGTACACATGTAACTCAGGCAATTACAGAAGTGCTAAGTTGACCCTAAGGGGGTAAACACAAACATGAACAAACACAAGTACTAACACACAGGGCGGAGATCAGTTATATGTGATCCAGAAAATGCTTACAATTCTTTTTAAAAATTACCAGTCAAATGAAAACATGGAGTTTAATCATTTTCATGGGGCATTTTGGGTTCTCAGGAGTCCAGGGACCTTGGTTTGAGAATTGCTATCTCAGTACTGACCTTGACTTCTAGTGTGACCTTGAGCAAAGCTTTTGGCGCTGTTGGATCCCCTCTGTATGTTCTTCATACACAAATAAGAAAGATTTGGGCCACCGGTATTCTCGGGAGATGAAGAAAGTTAAGAGTATTTTCAAGGTCTAAAAGGAAAGCATAAGGCTTTTTACAGACTCTGGATTTGGGAAAATCATGATGGCTAAGACCCTCCAGTGTAGCTTTGGCTTTGGAGTCAGAAGGACTTGGGTTTGAATTCCAGATCTGCCAGTTGCTGTGCATATCTGTGGGCAAGTTATTTGACTTTTTTTTTTTTTTTTACTTTTCTTGTCAAAAGTGGGCATATATCAAAATGCCACATCACAGAGCTGTGATAAGAGGACTCAGGAAAGTGCTGAAGGCAGAGCCTGGCCCTAGCAAGGCTCAGTAATCAGCAGCGCCAGCAGAAAGAGGCCAGGGGCTGCTGAGAGTACCACAGGCTCTTGGCAAAGGACAACAGAGGAGAGAAAGTGAAGATTCTGAGATTCTGTCTATAAACAACAATATTTCTGATACAGGACTATCAGGATATTTCACCCCAGTGAGACCCGCATCAACCCTAAGCTTGTGCTCAGCCTTTCTCTCTCCTACCTTCTTCCCTCTCTGGCCTCCAGGCCCAGGCTGGAATTTCTTTCCCTCCAGGCCTTCACTTCTTTCTCCAATAGCAGTGTTGGTTGTTGGTCACTTGTGAAGCATGCGCCTCCCTGTTCATCGCAGGAAACGTAAGCCTCCGCAGTTGGCTGAAAGGTGAAGTTTCCAGGGAGAGCAGGACTCAGAGGCTGAGATGAGTGTCTAGTCTGGCCTCACAGGGGCTGTTCTGGATCCCCTCCTTCTACCCTCCCCCTTTTGGAAGACAGGCGGAGGAATTTAGGAGAGGTCCTGGGCAGGAAGCAGTAACTTGCCTCAGAACCTCTCCAGCCCTGGTTCTCCTTTTATGAAGAGCTCTGTGCCACCCACCTCAAAGGCTCCAGTGGAGAGGGCCAAATGATAGGTGTAAATACCAGGAAAATATCTAGCCTGTGCACCACTTCCCTACAGGATCTCAGCATTTCCTCATGGCATTCCTGGCTGGGGGTGGAAGGTCAAACACTGGCTAGATGTGGACAGAATAAAGTTGAGATCAACAGTCAACACGCCCTCCCACCCGCACCCCTCAGCTGTTGCTCTCAGATGCTGCCAACACACTGCCACCAGGAACCACCTTTAAAAATCTATTCATGCCGTTTCCCTGCTCAATATCCCAAGGCCCTTCTCACCAACAGAATGAGGCAAACTACTAATGAGATCACCTCACCTCACCTCACCTCACCTCACGCTGCCTCTCTGGGTTTACTCACTTGGGCAGACCCTGACTTCCTGTCACAGCTGCATTTTCACATAACCATGTTCATGCCTCCCTTCCTCAGCCAGGAGCGGCCCTGCCTCATCTCTGCAAATCTCCATCTCACTTAAGGCCTAGTCCAAACTCCGACTCTTCCATGAAGTCTTCCTTGACCTTGACTCAGGACTGGCCTGCTCCTCCCCTGGGTTTCCCTAGCCCCTTCCAGCTCCAGCGCAGGTGATGCTACCTTCTGCGATTATAGACATATACGTATATATATATGCATATACATGTCTGGCTCCCCCTCTTGACTGTAAATGCCTGGGGAGGGTGGCACGGAGTGGGTTGTGTTCCTCAATGTATGTCTTACAGTGCTTGCTTTCAGAGCCCTGCCCGCACAAACCCTTAGGAACTATGGAATCAACTGGGAGGTGGAACTCAGAGACCTGAGTGACACATGAGGGAGCCACAGAGGGAGATCGTGTTAGTGGAGTGTGGCTGGTTGCTTCCATGAAAGGGCCTGCCTGTGCTTTACAGATGCCATCTCACATTATCACAACAGACTCCAGGGACAGGTGTTATGTCAGTCTACTGGTGAGGGAACTGATGCAGTAGGATGCAGCACAAGAAGCTAGATGGTGAGTGGCAAGCTCAGCCCTCACCTCGGAGGGGCCAAGCCTTGCTTTCCCCTCTCCCCACTTGGTACTCTGCTTTCTCTCCCCTCTGTGAGAGGTGTGGTCACTACCTCCCTCCCTGCGCCACCCCCTCCTATCAGTCACCTTCTGCTCTGAGGATCAAATTTTCCAAACTAAGAACTGGCGGACACTGTCTGACAAGGACATTTGATTTCAGAGGTGACAGGTCAGCGTATGTTTGAAGCTGGGGCTGTTCTTGAAAACAGGGTGTCTTTTTCAAAATCCTGAGTGGAGGGAGTGGATTGTTAGGGACCCAGAAGGAGGCCTCCAAGGGCCTGCAGCCAGGCGACGTCTGGATTCTCCCCCCTTGGGAGGACTGGACATCCCCTGCCCGAGTAAGGCCTCAGCCACAGCCAGCCAGTGCAGCCGGCCCGACGCTGCCGCCGTCATCTCCCTTTGTCTGGGGTCTCTTTGTCTGGGGTCTCCCCCTGGTTCAGTTTTGAAGTCCTCTGCCCCCTCCCCTCCTTCCCAGTGGCCGGCCGCTCCCTCCCTCTCCGCGGGGCCGCGCAGCTCGGTCGGCTGGGGGAGGGGCTGAGGGAGGGGAGCGGGCCGGGTTGCCATGGTCACGGCGAAGCCGGCTGCAGCTGGCCGGGGCAGCTGCTCTCAGCCCCGGGAGAGGCGGACAAAGCCCGGCGCCTGGGCCACCCCAGGCCTGGAACCCGGAGGGCTGAGCCGGGGAACTGGGACTCAGGAGAACCCCGAGCTGGAGGTGAGGGGGCAGCGGTGGGGGCTGGAGCTGGGCCCACCCGTCCTGGGGAGGTGGTGTGGGAGGAGGGCGGGGCGTCAAGGATGCCCAGTGGAGTTGGGGGCCACGCCGCTGCAGATGGCTAGGCTCCTCCCAAGGAAAGGTCGGGGCCTCTGTCCTCTGGTCCGTCCCACCGTTGCCCCCTCCTTTCCTGGCCCCTTTCTTGTCATCTCACTCTGTCCCTTCGTTTCAACCCCTGTGCCTCAGTCTCCCTCCTCTTCTCCCATCTCTTGGTTTCACTACAACCCCTTTTCTCCTTTGCCTTGTTGATCGTCCCCCCTGGGCTGTGGGCCACTTCTTAGGGCTCCTCACTTTCCAGCCCTACTTTCTGAGTGCCCACTGCCACTTGGGTCAGCTGCTCAGTCCAGCCCTCTTCTCCTCACATCTCCACCTCCTGCCTTCTGCTGTGTGTGCCTTCATCTCCATCCCCCTTTCCTTTTTGTGACCCCCATTCCCTCCCTCTGAGTTCCAGCCCTCCCACCTCCCATCCCCTCCCACCCTCTGGGCTGCTGCCTCTGAGCAGCCTCATTTTTCTCCCCATACAAGGTCATCTCTCCCTCCTGCTTCCACTTCTGGGCCTCAGTTTCCCATTTGTACTTAGTGGTATCGAGGCCTGACTCATGGCCGTGGCCTTGCCACCCCCTGGCCCCATCAGTTCTCATCGTCCCCAGCTGCTGGCCCAGGAGGCAGCTGCGTCTCCTGGGGAGGGACTGCCACTAGTGTGTGTGGGGCCCTTGTGGTCCATCCTTCTCACTCTGCCCTGCAGGCCTTCCCTGCAGCGGCGGGTGGTCTGCTGGCCCCTATGTGCCTTTCCTCACATTTTTTTTTAGCTGTTTCCCCTCCTCTCCTTCCTGGGCGGCTAGAGGCCATTGGCTTGGGGGGTGGGTAACCTGGGAGGGACGGCATGGTGTAGGAGATGTTGACCGCCCTTTGGGGGCTGGAGTTGGGAACGATGCGGTAGATGTGGGATGGGCTCGAGGGCCATGAAAGACTGTGTGGACACTCTCAGTCTTTGGCATCGCTCTAGGGGCCCCTGGATAGCTGGGATTTCCCTCTCTGGCCCCTGGGAATCTCGGCTCCGAGCCCCGCATTCCAGCCAGCTCCAGCCCCCTTTCCGCTGTCACTTGACTCCGCTGGGCCCCAGCCCTGCATCCCTCCCACTCTTCCAGCTTCAGGCTGGGTGGAGGTGGCTATCACCGACTAGGAATTTCTCCTGGGGGAGATCAGGGACAAGAGTTTCAGGGTTCTATGGTCTCGTCTTCTCTCCCCAGCGGGCCCTTTTGTCTGGCCCTGCCATGCCACCAGGCTCAGGAGCGTGGGCCTGGGGTGTGGAAGGTCCCAGCCGCGGGTGAGGGGCTTCCCTGGGGCTCTGGCTGCAGCCCAGCCGGGCCTGCCCGCCCAGGGTTCCTCCCAGCTCAGTCCCTGGGAGGAGGGGTCGGGAGTTGGCCCAGGTGAGGTAACTGGGGGAACCTTGGCCCCACCCCCGGCCTGGCTCCACCCCTGGCTCAGCCTCTCCTGGGCCCAGATTCCCCAGCGGCCGTCTTCAGAGGGGTATGTGTCCCTGGGAACCTCTAGGTTTGGTCAGAGGGGACAGTGGGGAGAGGCAAATCTCCGAGTGGCCATGGGGCTGTTCGTTAGTGAGCCCCTTAGCAGCTGGACGTGCTGGGATTGGTGTGTCCCGGGTGGTTTGGAGCTCTTGCCCACACTGAGGGCCAACTTCTTCCTGGTAGTACTTTTGTGTACTTGTCTGGTTGGGACTCGGTGTTTCTTTCTTGGGGCTGTTGTCTGGGACTGCACGTACGGTGTGAGTTGCTATCTGTTGTGAGGTGTGGTGGGGTGGAGATCTGCAGTGGACTCAGATCTTTCTGAGCCGGTGACATTGATGTGGGGCTGACAGGTGTGGGTGTGGAGGGATGGTGGCCTGAGGCAGTGCCCAGTGGGGTGCAGCACCTCCCACCACAGGTCCTCCATCCTGCCCACCTCACCCAGCCTCCTTGCCCATCTCTGGGACTCCTGTTTCCGGTGCCTTTAGGTTGTGTCCGATTCTCTCTCTGTCCCCCACAACCTCCTCACCTCGTCCAGGTGTGTCGCTGCCAGTGGTCAGAGCCTCGACCTTACCAGGGCCAGAGCTGGCTGGGCGGGAGGGAGGCTTGCCTGAGGACTCCTGGGCCTTGAGCAGGGAGCCAAAGGGGCCTAGGGCCTAGGAGTCTGGGCCAAAGGGTCCTGAGAGAACTGGGAGTGAGGGGGCGGCAGCGAGGGGGGGCGGTGAGTGTAGAAGGTGCAAGTAGAGAGAGAATGGGGCTAGGAGAGAGTGGGGGCCCTCAGGCTCTGGGGCAGTCTGGATCAGGGTGTAGAGGCCAGAAGGCCAGAGGGGGCCGGAGAGAAGCAAAGGTCGGTGGTGTGAGAAGTGTGGGTCTGGGGACCTGCTTGGACAGGTGAGCCCTGCTCCCTTCCTCCATCCAAACTGCTGCTGCTGGGCTGGCAGCGGGCCTGTGGGAACCTGCTCCTTCCCTGCGCCCTGGGGCTGCCCCCTTCACCTCCCTCTCCAGGAACTGAGCCCAGAAACGGGGAGTAGGGAGGGGGCCCTCCTCTCGCGGGGCCTGGATGTGTGGGAGGCCCCAAGTGGGGCCTGGGCTTCGGCTCTTGCCTTTAGTGGGGACCCTGGGGCCTGGGGGTTGGGCCGCGGGTAGGCGGAGGGGGCTGGGCGCTGGGCGGCGCGGGCCGCAGGGCGGCTACCTGGGGGGGCCCGGGCGAGCCGGGGAATGCTGGGGGGCGGCGTGGGAGCGGCGGGCCCGGCGCGGCCCGGGAGGGGGGGGAGGGGAGGGGAGGGGAGGGGAGGGGAGGGGCGCTGGGGGAGGCGGCGCCTGGGCCCGAGCCGCCGCAGCCCCGGCTCCTCTCCCCGGAACAGGCCCCCGACAGCTGCTCGCGGGAGCCGCCTCCCGACACCCGAGCCCCGCCGGCGCCTCCCGCTCCCGCTCCCGGCTCCTGGCTCCCTGCGCCTCCCCGCCCCTGCCCCGCCGCCAGGAGGCCCCGCTCCGGGGTCGGCCGCCTGGGTCTGCCGGGAAGAGCGAGGAGAGGTAGGGCGCGCGGCCCGAGGCCCCGTGCGGGGCGGGGGGCGGGGGGCGGGGGGCAGGGGCGGGGCGGGGCGCGGCGGCCGCGGGGGCCTGGTGGCGGAGGCCGGACGTGCCCGGCGCCTCTGGCTGTGCAGCTCGGCCAGGTGGGTCCCGGCCCGCCTTCCCAGTGTGCTGGCTTCCTGTCTGAGAATGGGGGGAACCCCTGCCCCCCGAGAAAGTGAGTTCCAGCTGTGAGGAAGGACCCCTTTCTTTCCTCAGTGTGAAGGGACGCTCCCCCAGGGCCACAGTTGCTCTGAGCGGCCCCGTGAATCATCCCCTCAGCCCGCAGTCCTCCCACCGGGCAGTCCCTTCCCGCACCTACCGCTGAGCGATAACCCCCCACCGTCAGCTCCCAGGGGGCAGCCTGCCCTCAGCCCAGCAGAGAGGCCCTGACACCCTAACCGGCCGGTGACGGCCTCTAGATGGCCATTTGGTTCTGTTGTGAGACTGTGCCACTGCCCAGTGGGTACCATCCTCAGTGTCCCATCCCCCGCTCCCTTCCACACCCCCCGGGCCCAGCCTTCGCGGGCTGGTCCCCTGCTGACTGGACCTTCCTCCCCACCCCCTCTACCCCCGGCCAGTGTCTGGTGTTCAGACTCACTGCAGACACAGGTGAGAGCTGAGAGAATAGGAGAAGGAGCAATGCCTCTTTTTCTCATTACGGTTCCTGCCACCGCCTTGACTTCCCTCTGGCTTGATCATGGTGTGTATTTGGGAGTGGGCCCCAGTCCTCTTGGGATCCTGTGCCTGAGCCTGAGACTGTGTGTCCCGGTGTCCTCTAATGGTAGGAGCTTGTGGTTTCTATCATTTCACGTTCACAGATGTCTGAGGATGGCTATTCACTAAGTGATGGCACAGGACTTTAGAGAAGGCCGACCTGTGGATGGATTTGATGTGTGCGTGAGCGTCTGTATTTGCCCCGCTGAAAGTCTGTGTGGGTAACAGATTTAAGAGAATGTCACATGCGAGTGTTTGTCTCTGAAAGTCTGTGAAGAGTTGTCTGTGACAGAGGGGTGCGTGTGCGCTCCTGTGCGCCTGTACATGTGTGGGTGTGCGCGCTGCATCTAGCTCCAGTGTTTACAGTCAGCTCTGTAAGTTTGCCTGGCTGACGTTTGTGTGTAGGTGGGTGCACAGAGCTGTGTGGGTGTTGTTTGTGGTGGGGATGGGGTCGGGGGGTGGGGCTGGGGGAGGTCTTCTCCACCTGTCCTTGGTTTTTCTGACCCAGTGGAGAGAAATAGGGTTATTGGAGTGTTGGAGGGATGGCCCCAGACATCTTTGTGTTTCTCTGCTTGGCTCTGTGCCCTGTGCTTCTGAGCCTGCTGTATTTACCTCTTGCTTTGTATTTCTCACCCTGCCTCCCCCTGCCTCCTATCCTCTGCCTGTCTTTGTATCTTTGCCCGGGGCTCCTCGAGCTCCATCTGGCTCCGATGACTCATCTGGGATAGGCATGAAGGTTACCCAGGGGAACAAGGGCCCCGCTGTTCTCGAGAGAAGTGGGGGTGGAGGCCAGCCGGCTGGGACCCTGCAGCCTGCTCCCTGCACGTGGCTCCTGGACCTCCAAGGGACCAGGTGTGATGCCTCTGGTTCTAGCTCTTCTTTGATCCCTGGGTGCCCTCTGCAACTCAGTCAGCTCCCTCAGCTGCTGCTTCAGAGCTGTGGGGTCTCAGCTGCCTCTTACATTCCTGCCCTAGAGCATCATGGGAGCAACTGGAAGAGGACAAAGGGATGGGGGAATATCCCCCCACTCTTCCTACCTCCTGGGGTGACCTGGCCTCCCAGTCTTTAGACCCGCCCTCATCTCCAAGGCAACTCAGGCTTTTCCTCAGCGCTGAGCTTTTCCTTCAGAGGTAGCCACCTTCAGAAATGGGAACTCCAGGGGACAGGATGTCTGACTCTTAGGGATGGAAGGCAGAGTGAGGAGAGCTGGGATAGGATGCTTTGGATCTGATGGCAGAGGTGGGCTAAGGGTATGAGGACTGGCCCTAGGGGCTCCTCAGGATTCCAGGGCCTGGAGAAGAGAGATCAGGAAGAGGAGAGGTCAGAGCAGCTTTCCTGCTGGGGCTGTGGGGCAAAGGTCTCACGGATAGGGAGATACCTGGGTTCACAAGGAGATGACAGCTGGGGTGGTTTTAGGTAGTGCATGCTGCTTGGGTGCCAGTGAAGAGCAGGGATTCTCAAACTTTCATGGGAAGATTCTGATTCAGCAGATCCAGGGTAGGGATGAGGTTCTGCGTGTCTCCCAAGCACCTGTGTGCTGCTGAGGCTGCTGGTCCGGGGATCACACTGGGCTTGGTGGGGCTACAGAGGATAGTGAGACTGGAAAGCCCTGGGGTCCCCCACTTCTCCTAGAATTCTGGGATCCTGGGTGGGGAGGGGACCAGAGGTTAGCCCAGTGTCTGGCACACAGGGAGCATTCTAACAACATAGCTGATGCTATTCAGCAGCTATTGCTGTTGTTGCTTTATTTCTGTTATTCCCCATGTGGCCCCTTCTGCCAGTCTACTGTTGGCTGTGAGGCGGGCCCCTTGACTGCCCTTTCACTAACCTTCCCACTTGTTTGCCCCCCCTGCAGAGATGCTGCCTCCACCCCCTTAGGCCTGAAGAGTCAGGAACTATGGGGCCAGGGGCCCTCTCATCTCTACTGCTGCTGCTGCTGCTGCTACTCTTAGTGGCAACTGGAGATGCTGATATGAAGGGACATTTTGACCCTGGTGAGGAGGCTGGCTCTGGGGTCCCTGAGGATGGGGCTTGGGAGACAGAGTCAGGGCCTTGACCCTCCGTATGCCTGTGTTCACCCAGCCAAGTGCCGCTATGCCCTGGGCATGCAGGACAGGACCATTCCAGATGGGGACATATCTGCCTCCAGCTCTTGGTCAGACTCCACTGCTGCGCGCCACAGCAGGTAACTGGCACACCCGGGGGACTGCTCTGGAGGGAGTTCCTGGGGCCTCTCTTGCCCTTCCAACTCCTCTGCCCAAGCCAAGAGGCTTCTGGGAGGGCCAGTGCCAATGAAACTCCACCCTTCATCGTGAGGGGCTTTAAATACTAGAGACAGGCAGACCAGATGTTCATTGTGACCCCTTGCCCTCTCCCAGGCTGGAGAGTAGCGACGGGGATGGGGCATGGTGCCCCGCAGGGCCAGTCTTTCCAAAGGAGGAGGAGTACCTGCAGGTGGATCTGCGGCGGCTGCACCTGGTGGCTTTGGTGGGCACCCAGGGGCGGCATGCTGGAGGCCTGGGCAAGGAGTTCTCCCCCAGCTACCGGTTGCGTTACTCCCGGGACGGCCACCGCTGGATGGACTGGAGGGACCGCTGGGGTCAGGAGGTGAGGCTGGCAGGGACAGCCCCCACAGAAGGTTGGCTCCTCTCTCCCCCAGCTACACTTTAAATGCCACCCGGCTGCAGGTGACTCTCCCAATTTATACCTTCTTTAGTCCAAGCCTGGCTCTTGAGCTCCATCTCGTGTTGCAAACCTGACCACCTTCCGGGCCTTTCCACCTGGAGGTCTAAGAGGTGTCTCAAACCTACCATAAACTTCCCGAGCTGAATTTGAATCCCATTCCTACCCCAAACCCGTTCTTCTTCCAGCTCAGGCCAGTTGCTCAGGCCATAAGCCGAGGTAATAGCGCTGATTCCTCTGGTCTCTCACCCCCTACTTCCAAAGAACCAGCAAGACCAGTCCGTATTTCCAGAAACCAGCCACTTCTCACCACCACCACCTCTACCACCCTAGGCCATGCCCCCACCACCTCCAGCTTCGACAGACACAGTGGCCTCCAAACCATTCTCCATGCTCCTGTCTCTTCCCACCTGAAATCATGTCCACGTAGAGGCTACAGCCACTTTACCCAAAAAAGTGCAAATCAGATGAGGCACACCTGGCTTGTAACCCTCCACTGGCTTTCCATTCTGCAGATTAAAAGCTCAGCTCCTTCCTGGGTGCAGAAGCTTAGTCTGCCCTGGCTCTTGCCCACCTCCCTTAGGAAGAAGATGAGTCTTCCCTATATTCTCGCTCCACTCAGGCCCACCGACTTTCTGGCTGTCCCTGGAACAAGCCAGGGTGGTCCCACAGTTTTAGGACACTTTCGGTTGTCGTTCTCTCTGTGCCTGGAGAGCTTCTCCCCCAGATGTCCTCAGGTTCTCCTTCCACTCGCTTTTCCTCTAGATATTGTCTCCTCGGAGAGTCCACCTCCCCCTGCTTCAGCCCCACAGCCTGCCTCCTATTCTTCACAGCTGTTTTTCCTACTGGAATCTCAGTACTGCAGGGGCAGAGGGGAGGGATGGATGTTTGCCACTGAGAATGTGCAGAGCTGGCACAGAGTGGGCCCTCAACCAATGTCTGCTGAAGGAACAGAGAGGATGGCGTGCAGGAGGAGAGAGAAAGCCAGAGCAGAGGTGCAGAGCTGTGAGGGAATGGGGAGAACCTGTGCATGGCAGGATGGGTGGCTTAGAGACAAATGGAGATGGGTCCGGGGTCGAGGCTGACACTGGAGGTTGGGGACAGACCTTCAGGCTGAGAGATGTGTCAGAGATCTTTCTTTGCTGCACCCCCTCATTTTCCACATCCCCGCTGTATCCCATAGTCCTGTAGGCTCAACACCACCCTTCATGAGTCTCTTGGTGGCCAGTGTGCGCTGGGCCAGGAACAGCAGGTGACTGGGAAGTTAGATCCAACCTGGAGCCTTTCCCACTCATCCACCCTGTTTCCTGGGCCGCAGGTGATTTTAGGTAATGAGGACCCTGGGGGAGTGGTGCTGAAGGACCTCGGACCCCCCATGGTGGCCCGGCTGGTTCGCTTTTACCCCCGGGCTGACCGGGTCATGAGTGTCTGTCTGCGGGTGGAGCTCTATGGCTGCCTCTGGAAGGGTGAGTCATTCATACCCCCGAGAATTCGTTTCCAGGCCTGGGGCCTGGGGAGGAGGGCATCCAGGGTCCTCTTTTTTTTCTGTTGGGAAGCTGTCATTCTGAGTGAGGAGGGGCCTGGCCAACATTGTGGCCTATGTAGGGATACAAGAGGGGGAGGAGACTGGGGCAAGGGAGGGGTAGGAGGCTTCCTGCTTCAGACAGCCACCCCCTGCCCCGCCCCAGATGGACTCCTGTCTTACACGGCCCCCGTGGGGCAGACGATGTACTTGTCCCAGGCAGTACACCTCAACGACTCCACCTATGATGGGCACACCACACACACTGTTGGCGGGTAAGAGAGGCAGGCCCTGCAGGGCCTGAGCCTGCGGTGGGTGGGAGGACTTGGGTGGGGTCAGGAGTCCCGGCATTGAGATGCAAGATGGGTCAGGTAAGGCCTTGGGGACGCAGGATCCAGGATTGAAGGGTAACCAGGCAGACTACTAGCTCATGTGACCCTGCAAATTAGAAAAAGACGACTGTTGGAAACTGTCCAAGAGGTTGCATAGTGCCCCCTAGAGGCGGTGCCACCGTGCAGCTTGCAGCAGCCGTGTACCAGGACAGTCTAGGGGGTGGGAAACTGAGAGCCTCAGGATGTTGGGGCAAGAGGTCCAGGCTGGACCTCCACCACCTGGTTGCAGAGCACATGGGTGGGTGGCACTCTCTTCTCTCCCACTTTCCGCTTCCTCTGCTCCCCTGCTCTGTAGGTTGCTGTACGGAGGTCTGGGGCAGCTGGCAGATGGTGTGGTGGGGCTGGATGACTTTAGGAAGAGCCAGGAACTGCGGGTCTGGCCAGGCTATGACTATGTGGGATGGAGCAACCACAGCTTCCTGGGTGGCTACGTGGAGATGGAGTTTGAGTTTGACCGGCTCAGGGCTTTCCAGGCCATGCAGGTAAGTGCATCCCATTCTTCTGAGACCAGGGTGGTTGCTCCTGGGGTGCTCATCTGGGCTCTCTCCTGGCCTTGACCCTCTGTCCCTCCTCCCTTCCCCCCCAGGTCCACTGTAACAACATGCACACCCTGGGAGCCCGCCTGCCTGGTGGGGTGGAATGTCGCTTCAAGCGGGGCCCTGCCATGGCCTGGGAGGGGGAGCCTGTGCGCCATGCCCTGGGGGGCAGCCTGGGGGACCCCAGAGCCCGGGCTGTGTCAGTGCCCCTGGGCGGCCGTGTGGGCCGCTTTCTGCAGTGCCGCTTCCTCTTTGCTGGGCCTTGGTTACTCTTCAGTGAAATCTCCTTCATCTCTGGTAAGCGCCTGGTCTATGCCCAGTCCTCAGTCTCTGGGACTGCCAACCCACAGTATGCCAAAATAGCCGCTCCTGGTACCCTACCTACCTATTGCTCATGAGACTTCCCAGGCAGAGATGCCCTAAATCATTGGAGCACCTCCCTATTCCTAACCCCCTGTCTCTGTCTTTACTTCATGAGCCCTTCACTCATGACTGACATTGAGCCAGTAGGACAGCGTTGGCCATAAAATACAGAAATACTCTGTGCTGGTTGAGGAACTCTTCTCCAGGCCTCCTGATACCCAAGACCCCACGTGGGGCTCTCTCTCTGGGAGTCCTGTATCTCTCCACAATCCAGCAACTAAAACATTGCCATCCACAGCAGCTAGGGCCCTCCCCATTCAGATTGGTTGGTACACATCCTGAGTATTGCCCCTGCTCCTAGTAGTAGAACTCCATAGGTCTCATGCAAGTAGCTTCCCTTTGGTGCCTCTTCCCTACCTGATTCCCTTCTTTCTTCTCATCCTTCTCTACAGATGTTGTAAATGATTCCTCTCCAGCTCTGGTGGGCACTTTCCCACCAGCTCCCTGGTGGCCACCTGGTCCACCTCCCACCAACTTCAGCAGTTTGGGTGAGTAGCCCAGGGCCTCCTCCTGGACAACTGGGTCCTGTGCTGCCATTCTTCCCTGGGCCCCCCTCTGCTTGGGTGGGAAGCCTCCTGTGGTTCTGACTCTCCTGTCTCTGCCAGAGCTGGAGCCTAGAGGCCAGCAGCCTGTGGCCAAGGCTGAGGGGAGCCCAACTGCCATCCTCATTGGCTGTCTGGTGGCCATCATCTTGTTGCTGCTGCTCATCATTGCCCTCATGCTCTGGCGGCTGCACTGGCGCCGGCTCCTCAGCAAGGTAAGCAGAGTGGGCGGGGTGGGGGGTGTTGGGGCAGTGGGTGGGGAATGGGGGAGTGGTGGTGGCAGGCAATAGCCTGGAGAGGACAGACAGGGTGTGGGTGTGGAGAATGAGGCCAGGCTGAGACCAATATATGTGGGGACTACTGTATTCTTTTGGATCCGGTGGGGACCACAGAACCTCTAATCAGAGGTGGGCTTAGTAAAGTGACAGGTTGCAAAGGAGTGGGAGGGATTTTGGAAATCAGAAGGAGTAGTGCAGTTCCCACAGAGCTGTGACCTGATGTGGGCCTGCAAGATGAGAGGAGGGAAGTTACCAGAACCTGTTGCAGTGATGCTGGGGAAAGGCTCCTTGAGAAGGGCAGTGGAGTTTGCTTCAGGGATACAGCTAACCTGAGTCTACCTCTCAGGGAGGGGTAGGAGACTAATCACCCTGATCTTACTTGCTGCCTGCCCAACAAACTCCTCTCCGGCCAGCCCAAACCAAGCCTGTCCATATAGTCCATCCTGGTCAACCTCTTGGGGCAGAAGCCAGATAGGAAAGGTGGAGAGTGGAGCAAGAGGGGCAGGGAGGAGCTAGAGGAAGAAGCCTGGCAAACTCTGAGCCCATGTTTTCCTGCAGGAGTTCAGTGGTGGTGGTATGTGTGAAGCTTGATGATTCTGTAATTATCTGGTCAGATTTGGGTTTGAATCCCATTGTGGGACACCAGGAGACTCACTTACATGCTCTTGAGCCTCTGTTTCTTTTTACCTGTGAAATGGAGTTAATAGTAGAAACCACTATGGGACTGCTGTGAGGATCAGAAAGGAGAGGGGAGCTTGGCATTTAACGAGCTAGAATCACACAGTTAATGTTCCCATTCCCATGACAAGGCCGAGCGCCGGGTGTTAGAAGAGGAACTGACAGTTCATCTCTCTGTCCCGGGAGACACCATCCTAATCAACAACCGCCCAGGCCCTCTTGAGCCACCCCCCTACCAAGAGCCCCGACCTCGTGGGAATCCACCCCACTCTGCTCCCAGTGTCCCCAATGGCTCTGGTAAGACCTGCCTTGTTCTAGTCCCACCTCCATCCTCTGCCTGTTTTCTTATTGTATCCCTTTTTCTCTCTGTCCATTCCTTTCTTTTCCTATCTTTCTAGTTTTAACTCATATTCTCATTTCTGTGCCCCTGGTCACCACACTCTATATAGAGTCCCATGTCCCTACCACATAATCTCCCTCAATAATTTTACATGTATTACCCATAATCCCTAGTGGTTTCATCCTGTCTCTGTGTCCCATATACATCTCTGTCTCTTCTTTTTTGTGCCCTCTCATTGTGTCTTCTGGGCCCCTCTCCTTTCTCCTAGACTTGCCATGTTTGCTCCATCCATCCATCCATCCATCATCTATCCTATCTATGTTTATCCATCCATTCATCCATCTGTTCATCCATTTGTCTGCCCACCATCTGACCATTTATGGATCATCCATCTATCCATATATCCCTGCATCCATCTATCATCCATTCATCCAACTACCCATCCATCTTCCATCTATCTGTCCATCAATCCATCCATCCACCATCTGTCCTCTGTCTATCCATCCATCCATTCATCCATACATCCATTCACCATTCATCCATCTGTACATCCATCTATCCACCATCCAACCACTCATCCATCATCCATCCATCCATATATATTCACACACCCATTTGTTCATCTCTCCATCCATCCATCCATCCATCCACCATCCAACCATTCATATATCATCTATCTATCCATCCATACATACATATTCAAACATCCATTTATTCATCTCTCCACTCATCCACCATCCAACCATTCATCTGTCATCCATCCATCTACCCGTATATATTCATCCATCCATTTGTCTATCTGTCCATCCATCCATTCAACCATTTGTTTATCATCCATGCATCTACCCATCCATCTGTCTATCCCTCCATTCATTATTCATCCAGCTATCCAGCACTCTCCAGATCCTTGTTTTATCCTGTCCCTGTTTCTCAGTACATTCATTCCCATCAGCCCTGGTCTTGCCCTACTCCGGGTCTCCCTGTCTGTCTAGCCTTGAGTCTCATTCCTTCCCCGTGTCTCTCCCCTCCTTCTCCCGACAGCGTTGCTGCTCTCCAATCCAGCCTACCGCCTCCTTCTGGCCACTTACGCCCGTCCCCCTCGGGGCCCTGGCCCCCCCACACCCGCCTGGGCCAAACCCACCAACACCCAGGGTAAGCCCCTTTGCCTCTGGGCTCCTCCAGGCTCCCCATACCTCTACTGGGGCAGGGAAAAGTCCTCACACTTTGCATTGCATTCCCTCCTCTCCCTGCTGTGGCCTCTTTTGCTCTCCTGAGCTCTCAAGGAGGAAGCTCTTATGCCCTGAAATCTCCTCTGCTGTACTTGTTCTTTCTTGAGGCCTTTCCCTTGAGCAGAGGAGCAGAAAGTTCACTGGTTCAAAGCTCTATCCTCCTCTTCCTCTTCCACCCCATCTTTTCTGCTTTCTAGAGCCAGAGAGGAGGTTGCTGTGCTGACCTAGGTTCTTTTATAACTCCTCCTTTGTTTCCCCTCTCTCTAGAGCTGTGAGGAGGAGGGCCTCTCACCCTGGGTGCTTGCCCTCTCCCCCCATGTGTTCTCTTTCTGCAGTCCCAGAGGTGAAGGCTCACACCCCACCCTTCTTGTCTGCTCCTCTGTTCCTTGGTGTTGCCTTCTCTCGTTGTCGCTCCCTCCCCAGGGCTAAGAGGGGATGGCTCTGCTTCCTCTCCTCTATCTGTAGATTCCTCATTGTGCTGGCTGTGAGGAACTGTTCCTTCTCCCCCATCTGTGTGCCCCTGTCTCTGCTTATCTCTGAGCTTGGGGTGTTGGGTCAGGGAGGGTTTGGGTAACCACGATGGGGAGGAACTAAGGCTGAAAGCGGGGGTGGGGGAGGTAGATAGAACAGCTAAGTGAACAGGAGGGACCAGCAGTGAGTGGGACAAGGGTTTGGAAAGTAGGGGGTGACTAGATGACTAGCACCATCCTCCTTCTGATGGTGGACAGAGGAATTCCTCTTCCAGTCAAGACTTGGGTCCTGGTCTCTTGGGCTATGCTGGGATCCCTAGAGAATGGACCTTACATCATTCTTTGTTCAGCCATTTCCATTGCCTTAAACTCTGAAACAACTCACTCTCATCTCATGCCAGCGACTCCGCTGGTTTGAGGTCGGTGGGTAGAATACCAAGAAGATGAAGGATAGCCCCAGTCTCTCACCCAGCTGGGAGACGAGGGTTCTCTGGGAGGCAGGGGTA
Organism: Canis lupus baileyi; assembly: GCF_048164855.1. NCBI lineage: Eukaryota > Metazoa > Chordata > Mammalia > Carnivora > Canidae > Canis > Canis lupus. The sequence goes on along the minus strand of NC_132844.1, from coordinate 71,917,390 downwards.
TGGAGAACCATGGCTCTCAGGTGCTGCTCCTGATGCCTCGTCTTGTCTTCTTTCCCCTCACCTTTCCAGCCTGCAGTGGGGACTATATGGAGCCTGAGAAGCCGGGTGCCCCACTTCTGCCCCCACCTCCCCAGAACAGCGTCCCCCATTATGCCGAGGCTGACATTGTCACCCTGCAGGGCGTCACAGGGGGCAACACCTATGCTGTGCCCGCGCTGCCCCCAGGGGCTGCCGGGGATGGGCCTCCCAGAGTGGATTTCCCTCGATCTCGGCTCCGCTTCAAGGAGAAGCTTGGCGAGGGCCAGTTTGGGGAGGTAAGGAGGATCCCTGGCTAGCTATCAGTAGTGTCTTGGCTGTCTGGGGCTCTGATGCCATGCCCATATGTCCCCATTGGTCAGACCTGTCATCTATGTCTGTGTTATCCCAGTTGACCCTGTGACTCAGTGAACCATGTGACCTCCTAACAAACGAACTTCTTTCCCCAGGTGCACCTGTGTGAGGTAGAGAACCCGCAAGATCTGGTCAGTCTTGATTTTCCCCTTAATGTGTGCAAGGGACACCCTTTACTGGTAGCTGTCAAGATCCTACGGCCAGATGCCACCAAGAATGCCAGGTGAGGACCAGGGAATGATATCTGGCGATGGAGAAGGGAGGCAGTGAAGAGCGGGGAATCATCTAGAGAGAAATATGGTAGCGACCAACAGAGGGGGCTTGGCCAGGGAAGGAAATTGCCATCTCAGGCTGATCTCAGGCCAAGTCTCAGTGTCACTAGTGAGTCAGCTTATCTGCTGGGGTTAGGGCGCTGGTCTATATGAGCAGGAGAGAATGTATAGGTCAGCCCCTCAGTGTCCCTGCCGTTTCCCTGCCTTCTCTAGGAATGATTTCCTGAAGGAGGTGAAGATCATGTCAAGGCTGAAGGACCCAAACATCATCCGGCTCCTGGGCGTGTGTGTGCAGGATGACCCCCTCTGCATGATTACTGATTATATGGAGAATGGTGACCTTAACCAGTTCCTCAGTGCCCACCAGCTAGAAGACAAGGCGGCTGAGGGGGCCCCCAGGGACAGGGAGGCTGCCCAGGGGCCCACCATCAGGTACCCCCCTCATCCAGGCTGGCCCTCCCCTGAGAGCTCCCCGGCAGGAGGGGGTCTCCTCTCCCTTCACTCCAATGTGGAGGAGGGAGGGGAGCACAGGATGGAGAGGCAGGCTAAGGTTCAGGGAGGTGGGGACTGGGATGAGGAATATATGGCCATCCATCTGGGCATTAAGGAGCAAAAGGCCAGAAGTTACTATGGTGGGGGTGCTAAGGGATGTGAACTCTGTTGAGAATCTCCCTCTGCTCTCTCTCACTTTCACTGCCTGAGTCCAGACAATAAAGCAGTAGCTCCCTGGGTCAGATGAGCCAAACAGATGTTGAATGGGCACCTACCCCTGGGCCCTCAACATGGGCATTCCAACTCTGCACCAGGAGTAGATGTGACCCAGTCCCAGGGTATGGGCCCCCCCTTCCTCTCCTAGGGATCTGTGACTGGGGATGGGTCTGAGGCTGCCTCCATGACCCCCTGTTGTTGGCTCCCTTCCTCAGCTACCCCATGCTGCTACATGTGGCGGCTCAGATTGCCTCAGGCATGCGCTATCTGGCCACACTCAACTTTGTGCATCGGGACCTGGCCACAAGGAACTGCCTGGTTGGGGAAAATTTCACCATCAAAATTGCTGATTTTGGCATGAGCCGGAACCTCTACGCTGGGGACTATTACCGCGTGCAAGGCCGGGCGGTGCTGCCCATCCGGTGGATGGCCTGGGAGTGCATCCTCATGGTGAGAGACCCTGAGGGAGGTAGGCAGGGGAGGGCAGCGGCAGGCAGGGGAGCACTGGCTGCTGTGTGGTCTCAGTCAGTCACTTGCATTCCCTGGACTGCAGTTCCCTCATCTATGAAGTGAGGGTTTGGGCCAGTGCTCTGGAAGTTGCTTCTGGCTCTAGGGACCAGAGAAAGCAGGGAGGAGTGGTACAATGGGAAAGGGTCCAGGAGCCAAGAGTGGGTACAAGAGCTGGAGTCAGGGTGGCAGAGGGCAAAAGAGGTAAGGGGGGACAGGAGGCTAGAGATAGAAGGGCATGAGTTGGAAGAGAATCACGACCAGAAAATGAAGGGCAAGGTGAAGAGTAAGGGTGGGTAGAAGAGGGAAGAGGTCAAGGAGAGGACTAGAGCCTGAGAATGAAGGGAGAGCCCAAAGGAGAGAGGAGCAGGCTTGCTGGGAGGGGGCCAGCCTGGGAAGTGCTGAGTGGACGTGCAGCTCCCTGCGGGAGGGGAGGAGGGTCTGTTTGCCTGATGCCTTTCTCTGTCTTTGTTGCTTTATCCATACACCAGGGGAAGTTCACAACTGCAAGTGACGTGTGGGCCTTTGGGGTGACCCTGTGGGAGGTGCTGATGCTCTGCCGTGCCCAGCCCTTTGGACAGCTCACTGATGAGCAAGTCATTGAGAATGCAGGGGAGTTCTTCCGGGACCAGGGCCGTCAGGTCAGAGCAGAGGAGAGGGAAGATTGGGCTGTGGGTCTGGGAGGGCCAGAGTCTATCTCAGGGACTAAAGAACATTTGTTCCCTGCCTTTCATCCACCCTGCCATGATGCAGGTGTACCTGTCTCGGCCCCCTTCCTGCCCGCTGGGCCTGTATGAGCTGATGCTCCACTGCTGGAGCCGGGAGCCTGAGCAGCGACCATCCTTTTCCCAGCTACATCGGTTCCTGGCGGAAGATGCGCTCAACACGGTGTGAATCACACCCAGCTGCCCCTTCCTCAGGGAGAATTAAGGCAAAACCAGAGGCGATAAGCAAGGGAATTGAATGGTACCCCCACTCTGTTCTCTGTCCTGACCACCCTTCACCTCTAAGAGAGAGGCAGGGTGACCAGGGGTGGGCTGGGCCTGCCAGGGAGCTGATGCCTTCCCTTCCCGGGACATACTCTCATGCCCCCTCCCTGCTCCTCTCTTGGAAGCCTCTGCTGCCCACCCAGCTGGCCCTGTGGATGGGATCCTCTCTGACCTCTTCTAGCCATCCCTGGGGAGGGGGGAGATGGGGGCACATATAGGACAGACACTGGATAAGGCCTATTGGAGCACCTGGGCCCCAATGGACAACACTGGTTCCTAGAGAGAAGGCTGTGGCTCACCTAGCCTCTCTCTTTCCATCGCACACTGGATCCCATTGGCTGAGAATCTGAGGAATGAGGACAAGAAAGGGAGAAACATGTTCCCTTGTGCTAACTCCTGGAATTGTCCTTGTCTTTGGCTTCTCCCTCCAACATCCTCTAAAACACTGGACCTAGGGGTGATCCCTGTCCCCTACCCCTAGCCATCCCCACTTCCCACCTGCTGTGTTGTAGCTAGAACTTCTCTAAGCCTGTATGTTTCTGTGGATTAAATACTGGGGTTAGGGGGAAAGAGGGAGCAATGGCCTGCAGCCTTGGGGTTGGACATCTCTGTTGTAGCTGCCATATTGGTTTTTCTATACTCACTTGGGGTTTGTACATTTTTGGGGGGAGAGACACAGATTTTTACACTAATATATGGTTCTAGCTCAATGCAATTTTAATATCCTGCACTAGGCAGGTAATAATAAAGGTTGAATTTTCCACAGCTGTGAGTGGGTTTCTTAGCATTTTGGTAAAATCTGCTTCCTGTGTCTGCCCCCAACTCCTTTCCATTTCGTTTCTTCCTTTTTCTCCTTCTCTTCATTCCATTTCCTATCATGTATCTTACCCAGCACAGTGTCTGTTAGCCAGGCCCTTGCCTGTGGGACCTCACATCCTATAGGAATGTATGCTCCTTGTTAATTCTAGTGCAAGCTCTTCAGGAGGCTTGGAAGGGGCCGAATTAGGCAAGGGTCTTAACCTTGTTTGACCCATCAATCCCTTTGGCAGACTAGAGAGGTAGGTCTACTAGTGCCTCCTCAGAATTGTTTTAAAACCCATTACACATACACACAAAAATGTGTGTATCTCATATATGATCACAGAAGAGATCAGTTGAGTTTACTAAAATGTTTAAATAGTGTATGATACAGTAACCTATGTGTTTTTAAAATATATTTGGTAACAATTATCTAGCAGCAGGTGTAATAACTACTAACATTTCCAAATAGTCATAAGCATAAAAGATACTCAACACTTGGGCAGCCCCGATGGCGCAGCGGTTCAGCGCCACCTGCAGCCCAGGGCGTGATCCTGGAGACCTCGGATAGAGTCCCTCGTCAGGCTCTCTTGTATGGTGCCTGCTTCTCCCTCTGCCTGTGTCTCTGCCTCTCTGTCTCTATGAATAAATAAATAAAATCTTAAAAAAAAAAAACAACTCAACATTTGGAGATTTCTACAAAGGTAGTGGGATACAAAAAGAGCTGTGGTGTCTCAGTGACAAGTCCCAGGTCCTGCTAATACTGCTGGGGGCTTTGCTCATATTCATACTTGGAAGAAATGCTAAATTTCTGTTAGAGGGTAATAAAAATAGACGTGTAAGTTTTTTTGGCCCTAATTCTAGGACCCCCTTCAAGGGTTTGGAAGTCCTGGGCAGAGAATTGTTGGATTAGGCTGTTCAGATGTACAGATGACTCAATAGATGTGATCTGTTTGGATGGGAGCCAGAATCAAGAGCCTAGATTATTTCAGAGGTTTGGAAGGATGAGCCACAACCACGAAGAGAGCATTTAACAGAATTTAAGTTGGTCAGGGAAAAAAGAAAGATCACTTGCAAGTATTGGAAAAGGCAGACCTATCTTGGTGGAAGTTTATGTGAAATAAAGACCCTGGGGTCTTCGTTGATGATATTCACAAAGTGAGCCAACTAGATAATGAAGATGCCAATAGAGATAATTTAATCTTCTGTTGAATTAAAAGCCCCTTGGGGTCCAGGTCACCAATCCTGCTGAAACCTATGTAGGTCCAACCACTGTGACCCCATGTTTTAAGACACAAGTTGACAGGTCAGAAGTTTATTTATTTATTTTACTTTAAAAAAAAATTTTTTTTTTAATTCTATTTGCCAAAATAGAGTATAACATCCAGTGCTCATCAGGTCAGGAGGTTAGAGGCCAGAACCCAGAATGGTGAATAACAGAAGCCATGGCAGTGAGTTGAGAACTCCCAAAGCTCTAGACCTACACAACCACTTGGAGTTCATTTGAACTTGTCTCAGTGTTCAAACCTGCTCCTTCCTCCATGGTTTCCTGAGTCAGTGGATAGCAGCCTCATCCACTCAGCTGCACATGCCAAAAACCTGGGGAACATCCTTGATACACCTTCTCCCCTCTCCCAAGGTCAGCCTATCATGAAGTTCTGTTGATCTTGCTTCCCAGATTTTCCTTAAATTTGTCATTTCTCTCCACCTCTATCACCGTCCTGCATACACTACCTCCATCCTGCCGAGGCCACCATAGTAGTCTCCCAGGATCTGTTCCTGCTCTTCTATGGTTGGTTTTGACTGCAGTCAGTCAGATATAAATCTCACCCTGCTACTTTATTTCAAATCCTTTCATGGCTTCCTGTTGATTTTACAATAAAGAACAAAACCTTCCTGACCAAGTTGCTCCCCACCCCCTTCTTTCAGCATTCTTCTCCACGCTGTCCTTTATACAGCATTGGCCTGCTTTCAGTTCCCACAACTGGGCCAGTCCCTCTTGCCATGGCCTCTGGAGTATATTGTTCCCCTCCCAGGAACATAGTTCACTGCGGTCTTTGCCTTGTTACGTCCTGCTTGTCCTTCAGCAATCTTCCCCGAGTTGGCCCGTCAGATCAAATCCCCTCTTGATGCTCTCAAAGCACTTGACTTTCTTTATAGTACTTAATACAGGTGTGATTTTACTTTTTTTTTTTTTTAAAGAAAATAATAATGATAATGTTTACTGGGTACCTCCAGTGTGCCAGGACCATGCTTATTACATATTATACCTTATTTAATACAGATGAAACAGTTGCTGCCATTTCACAGAAAAGACTATTTTAAGCAACTTGCTCAAGGCCACACAGCCAGGAAACTGCAAAGCTAGTGTGAAGCAGCCCATAGGTTCCTGGCTGTTCTTTTTCTCCAGGGTGCTGCCTGAGGGGAGAAGGTTATGATCTCTCCATCACAGGTTGGATAATCCTATGCTGGGAAGCTCCAAGGAGTGCAGGCTGATTATCCAGCTCCAGAAACTCAACCTGTACTCAGTTCCTGACATCAGATAACTTGCCCCCATTCACTGCATCCCTTTAAGCAGGACTCTCCAAGACAACCTGTGATCATAGAACTGGTCTGTATCTGCACCATGCAATAGGTAGCCACTAGCCACCTGTGGCTATTGAGAACTGGAAATGGGGCTGATGTGACTGAGGAACTGAATTTAAATTTTTGGTTAATTTAAATAGCCACAGGTGGCTAGTGGCTCCTGTTCTGGACAGGGCAGCCTTTTATTTATTTTTATTTTTATTAATTTGACAGAGCATGAGTGGGGTGTGGAGCAGAGAGAGAAGCAGACTCCCTGCTAAGCAGGGAGCCCAATGTGGAGCTCCAACCTGGGACTCTGGGATCATGACCTGAGCTGAAGGCAGATGCCCAACCGACTGAGCCACCCAGGCACCCCTGGACAGAGCCTTAAAGGGTTTTCTCTTTTTAAAGCTGGTCTGCACGACTTCCCCTTGCTTGCTCCTGTCAAAATGAAGCACATGACCTATTTCAGTTTTACACACAGATAAAAGTTCTGCATGCCACTTTGCAATCTGCTCTTCTTCCCCTCCTGATAGGCTGTACACAGCTCAGCCACTATGCATACAGTGCTCTAAGTGTTGCCCACTACTCTACATTGTTGCAATGACCCACATTTTATCTAACCAACTCCCCATGATGGACATTTGGGCTGTTTCCATTGCTTTCTTTCTTTCTTTCTTTCTTTCTTTCTTTCTTTCTTTCTTTTTTTTTTTTAAGATTTCATTTATTTATTTGAGAGCACAAGCAGAGGGAGGGGAGAAAGGAGAAACAGGCTCCCCTCTGAGCAGGGAGCCTGATGTGGGTGGGGCTCCATCCCAGGACCCTGAGATCATGACCTGGGCTTAAGGCAGATGCTTAACCATCTGTGCCACTCAAGGGCCCCGGTTTCCATTGCTTTCATAACAGTAACAGACACACTTCAGTAGTTTTGCATGTGTATCTGTGTCCATGTGGGAGGATTTCGGTGTGATAGATTTCTAAAGGTGGAGTTGGTCAAATGGCAGTTGCGGTAAAATAATTGGTAGGTACTGCCAAAGCCGCCTTTAAAAGGTGTGACTACGTAAACTTTCAACAAAAGTATCTGACTACTGTATGCTCCCTTTTTTTTTTTTTTTTTTAAATTTTTTTTTTTAATTTTTATTTATTTATGATAGTCACAGAGAGACAGAGAGAGAGAGAGAGAGGCAGAGACATAGGCAGAGGGAGAAGCAGGCTCCATGCACCGGGAGCCTGATGTGGGATTCGATCCCGGGTCTCCAGGATCGCGCCCTGGGCCAAAGGCAGGCGCCAAACCGCTGCGCCACCCAGGGATCCCCTGTATGCTCCCTTTGCAGTGACAACATCGAGGCTGCCAATCCTTTTTTTTTTTTTTTTTGCTAATCAGATATTTTATTGTTTCTTTAATTTACTTTTATTTATTTTTTAAATTTACTTTTAATTACTGATGAGAGCTTTTTCATTTGATCATAAACAATTTATATTTTTTCTGTTTGTTGCCTGCTACGTCTTTGTACAATCTTTCTATTCTGTTCTTTTCCTTATTGCTTTGTAAAAGCTCGTTGTATTGTCTATTTTGTCAAATATTTCTTCCCAGACTAATTTGTCTCTTATTTTACGTACCGTTAGCCATTGTCAGTTTCGTGTCATTTTTGCGGATGTGATGCACCGACCGCCACGGAAAGAGCCAGAGGCGGGGGAGCGGCCGGGCGGGCCGGGTGCGCTGTGCGGGCTCCGCAACCCCAGCCGCGGGGCGTCGGGCCGACGGTCTGTGGGGCCTCCGTCTCGTCGTCTGTAACGGGAACGATACAGTCCTAAGGCCGCTGTACTGCAGCCCTGGCTCTGGCTTAGGACGTTCCCCAGCCCTGCCCCAGCCTCATCGACCAACCAGACCAACCACTGGTTTCTTTACAGCAACTGTGTTTATTGGCACGTTCTACAGAAGCGGGGCGGTGGGAGCCCGGGGAAGTGGCACTAGGGCTGTTCTGAGCGCGGGGAGCAGCGCCAACCCTAACTCGCTCTAGATACAGAGTGCTTTGCTCCGACTTGACGAGAGCAAAGGGCTCAAGGAGCGCGGTTCGCCGCGTCTCTCCACTAAGCGTGTCGCCAAGAGCCAGGTCCGCACCTCTGCCAGGGAGCCCCGGGGCCCTTCCCCTCCCGGCATCCGCCCGCTGTCCAGGTCGGTTAAACTAGCCGTTGGCGGCGAGAGCGGAACCCGACGCGGAACCAAGTTGCGCGGCCTCGGGTTTCCTCGGCTCTCTCGATTAAAGGCCAGCCTCCCTCCCGGCGGCGGTGCCTTTTGGGAATTGTAGTCAGCCACGCTTCGGCCCATCCCGGGGCGAGCCAGGACAGGACTCCAATTCCCAGAATACGCCGCGGCGGGCGAGCGGGTGCCGCGCCTGTTCTTACCTCCCTACTTTTCCACTCTTTCCCCTCCTTTCCTTCTCGCCGCAGTCCTCCCGTCTGGTCTCCTGTGCGGTTCTTTGTCCCTCTCTCCATCCCCCTCGTCCATTCTCCTATTCCTGGGAGGCACGGCGGGACCGTAGCTCCGGCTAAGCGACGCCTCGCGACTCCGGGTACACGAGGGGTGGCGACTCAGGCGGGAGGGAGGAAGGGGGCCGGGGGCGGGGGACAGGAGCCGGGGCTGTGTGGGGCCGGGTGCTCGGGTGCGGTCCTTCGGGGCCAGGAGGACAGGCGGGCAGGCAGCGCAGGACCCACGGGGCGGGAAGTAGGTGCGAAGGACTGGCCAACGCGAGCTCATGCCCTGAGCTGACGGGAGCCGGGAGCCCGGGGAGGGCTGGTCTGAAACTAGTTTCCGCGTCACTGCTTAGGTAAACATTGAAATAAAAACTGATTCTGCAAATGTGGGACAATGAACAATTCTCTATTTGGAAACAGAGAGAAAACTGGAGTTGAGGCCAGAAGTGGCAAGGAAGCAAGAGAGGAGAGGAGGTTGGTCAGGTCTGGGAGAAAGGAAAGGAGATGAGTGACATAGAAAGGAAATCATAGAAAGTACAGGTTATTGTGGGGGCCAGTGGGTCTGGAACGGGAATGAGCTGAGGGATGACACTGGCGTGGACTGTGGGGGTGCATTTCTAACCTTGCATCTCTCAGGTGATGGAGAGCACCCCTGCAAGGGGAGGACTGAACCGAGTACACCTACAATGCAGGAATCTGCAGGAATTCCTAGGGGGCCTGAGCCCTGGCGTCTTGGACCGATTGTATGGGCATCCTGCCACCTGTCTGGCTGTCTTCAGGTGAGGACCTCCTTCATGGTAGGGACCAAATGTAATGGGGCCTTCAGGCTGGAATAAGTTATCATGACTTGAAGCTTAGCCCTGCTGGGGCTTGAAGATTGAAGTGTGTCAAGCCAAAACAGAGTGGGAACAGCAAGACTGGTAAAGCTGTGGGCGGGATGAGATGTTTGAGAGGCTGTTGAGGGCAGAGATACAGGTAAGGCAGTTTCTGATATTAACAGTTTACCTCTACCTCCTTACAGGGAGCTCCCATTTTTGGCTAAGAACTGGGTGATGCGGATGCTCTTTCTGGAGCAGCCTTTGCCACAAGCTGCTGTAGCCCTGTGGGTGAAGAAGGAATTCAGCAAGTGAGTCTTTGCAGCATGCTCAGCCAGATACAGATTTCTCAACAACTAGATCTTCCAGGTGTTCCTTGGAACATTTCCAAGAAATATTAATGGATATACCACAACACTTACATTTAAACAAGTCTGGGAAACTCTGCATACTCTATTTTCCCTCCCGGAAAGTTGTGATGTCTTCAACAAAGTTCTGGTAGGCGTGGCAGTAAAGAAATCTGCCTTAAGAAGACACTGTTTTCTCTGTGTGAAATGGTGTTCCAAGGGATGATCAGTTCAGAAAAGGCAGAAATGGAGGCCTTTATGGGCCTCCTTCTTTTTATTCTCCAGACACCCCCTTAACCTCTCTGCTTCTGTTTCAGAGCTCAGGAGGAAAGTACAGGACTGCTGAGTGGTCTCCGTATCTGGCACACCCAGCTGCTCCCTGGTGGTCTCCAGGGCCTCATCCTCAACCCCATCTTCCGCCAGAACCTCCGCATTGCCCTTCTGGGTGGGTATGTCACTTCCATCTTCCTAAGCTAGGCCAGGGGAACTAGTATTTAACCTGTCAGCAGTGGGGTTGGCAGCGATGGGGCAGAGAGCCCTTGAGGAGCCTCTCTGGAACCTTGTGGGCTCCACTGTTGGGAGCTCCTTTAGGGATAAATTGGACAAGATGGAGCTGCATGATGTAGGAAAGAAGTGTCTCCTACTCAGAGCCCGTGGGGATGAAGAGGGAAAGAGCAGAGGGGCAGGCAGGGAACACAGCCAGGGTCCCTTATTCTTGGCCCATTCTGGCATAGGGGCAAGGCCTGGTCTGATGACACAAGTCAGCTGGGTCCAGACAAGCACGCCCGGGATGTTCCCTCACTTGACAAGTACGCCGAGGAGCGATGGGAGGTGAGGACTTGGGACTCTGTGTCTCTGCTTGTACTCCTACATCCCATGGCCCTTAAAGGCATCGTTCTCTCTGTCTACTTCTGTTCCTCAGGTGGTCCTGCACTTCATGGTGGGCTCCCCCAGTGCAGCCGTCAGCCAGGACTTGGCTCAGCTCCTCAGCCAGGCTGGGCTCATGAAGAGGTGAGGAAACCAGAGGTGCATCAGATCCCTGCTAAACTGTGTGTCCAGGGTGGGTTAGGATTGCAGGCAGTTAACTAAAAAAGGAGAGCTGCGTGGAGTATGGCCAGAGAGAAACCAAGGTAAAATGCGAGGACAAATGGGGACGATGGCCTCTCTTCGCATACCTCTGCCATGGTCCCTCTCTGCCTCCAGCACTGAACCCGGAGAGCCACCCTGCATTACTTCAGCCGGCTTCCAGTTCCTGTTGCTGGACACTCCTGCCCAGCTATGGTACTTTATGTTGCAATATCTGCAGACAGCCCAGGTGAGGAGGTGACTTGCTGGCATGCTCTGATCTTCGCGAGAACCATTGAGAGACTACCCTCACAGACTGTTTCCTGATGTTCTGTCCCCTCATTTTCTCCCTTCCATCCCTGCCCCTTTGTCACTGACCATTCATCCCTAGAGTCGGGGCATGGACCTAGTGGAGATTCTATCCTTCCTCTTCCAGCTCAGCTTCTCTACTCTGGGCAAGGTAAGCAAGGGGGATGGAGCTGGAGGCTTGGGTGGGCAGGCTGGTAGGTAGATGAGGGGGGACGTCAGGTTATGGGCAAAAGTGTGAAAGATAAAAATGACCAAAGCATAGATGGGAAAAGAGGGAATGAGTGTATGGGGTTGGGAAGGGGGAGAATGGGATGTGTTTGGACCCCAACTGGCCACTTCTTTTCCCCAGGATTACTCTGTGGAAGGTATGAGTGATTCGTTGTTGAATTTCCTGCAACATCTGCGTGAGTTTGGGCTTGTTTTCCAGAGGAAGGTATGAGCACCCAGATACATGGCTTCTAGGAAAGGCAAGGTGGTCTGTTGCCTTGGCTTTTAAAAAGGGGGTGGGGTCTCAGATGGTAGCTACACTGGCAGTGAGTATAGCATAAGTAGATGTAGAGTTCTTGAATCACTATTTTGTGTACCTGAAACTAATGTTACATTGTATCATCTATACTCAAAAACAAAAAAGAATGGGATCTCAGGAGGCAGTACCAGGAAGAAGTCGCCAGACTGAGTACTTGGGTTCCTTGGAGTCGATAAATTGGGTGTTGAGGCTCTTGCTTTGGGAGGGGTCTGATATCTCAGGCAGGAATATGGTTAGTGACACCTGAGAGGGGGCCCTCTGCCTTTCCCTTCTGTCTTTTCTAGAGGAAATCTCGGCGTTACTACCCCACACGCCTGGCTATCAATCTCTCATCAGGTGTTTCTGGAGCTGGGGGTACTGCCCATCAGCCAGGCTTCATTATCGTGGAAACTAATTACCGACTATATGCCTACACTGGTGAGGCCAGAGAGGGCTGGGAGGACAGCAGCCTGGGAATGGGAGTGGGGAGAGGGAAGGACGCAGGAGGGAGTGCCGATTCATGTTCATGTTTACCTGCCAGTTTACAGAGTTCTCTGACATTTTGGGTCACACTTCAAGGTCTGGAGGGAGTCTAGGTATGGGGATAGCCTCCTCATCTTGTCTTCCTACCCCTGAGCCAGAGTCGGAGTTGCAGATCGCCCTCATTGCCCTCTTCTCAGAGATGCTCTATCGCTTCCCCAATATGGTGGTGGCACAGGTGACCCGGGAGAGCGTGCAGCAGGCCATCGCCAGTGGCATCACAGCCCAGCAGGTATCCCCACTTGGGGAAGGTGGGTGCAGGAAGATAGGCTGCACTTGGGCTGTGGGATACAGCTCATCTTACAGAAGGCTACTATCAGCTGGCGAGTTGTGTTTGAGCATAGACCATGCACATAAAGAGAAGTCAAGGCTCTGAGCGTGGGAAAAAACACAAGGGGAGGAGATATAGATTTGTGTCTCCACCGCCAACCCCTTCCTAGCTGCATTAATGGCCTGGTTGCTTCACTTCTTTGAGCCTCACTCTTGTCATCTGGAAAATGGAAATAATAACAGTTCTCCCCTCACAGGCTTTGGGAAGGATTCAATGAGAGAATAGCAGTAAAGCCTTTGGCTCAGAGCCTGCTATGCAGTAAGTGCTCAAAAAATAATAGTTGCTGCTATTTTAAAGAAAGAAGAATAAAACAAGACTATGCAAAGGGCAGATGTGCTAGAGAAGGAATAGCAGACATGACCAGTGGGAGCAGCAGCTTAGAATGACAGCTGAATGGGGATAGGTTAATGATAGGCACATGGCTGCAGGTTTTTAAACAGCAAGCTGGTATTCTGGTGACATTAGGTGACAGCTTAGGTAGCTTTCCTGCCTTCTTACTTGAGCGCCTGATCCCATTCTTGTCTGTTTTCCCAGATCATCCATTTCCTAAGGACAAGGGCCCACCCGGTGATGCTCAAACAGGTACCAAGCTGCTGGAGGCTGGAAACCCCTGGCATCTGGCGATGAAGTGATGGAAAAGAGAAAGGGACATCCAAATCTGGGGAATGAGTAGATGGCTAGGGATGTCTGGGACAGTATTCCTGAATCTTCAGAGCAACTGCTTGCCCCTGCAGACGCCTGTGCTGCCACCCACCATCACAGACCAGATTCGGCTATGGGAGCTGGAAAGGGACAGACTCCGGTTCACTGAGGGTGAGTGGCTTCTGGTGGTTGATTCTTGTCACCGGCCGGAAGAAGGACACTTGAGCCTTGATGAACAGAAAAAGCTATTCATGCATTTTGGTTTGTTTATTACATGGGCTGGGAGAGGAAAGCTGGCAGGACACTTTATTTGGGGAGTGAGTCTGTAGTAGTAAATTGTCTCAAATCAGTGCTGTTGGGATTTAGCTAGAAGAGGGAAATTGGGAGGGATAATTCACAGTAGTTTCTCTGGTTTGGTGAGCATTAGTGGGTTTTCTTACCCACCCGTGTTATATTGCCTTACTGAATGTGGCTGGATCAACTACTGTCAGGATGAGCTTTGGAACAGACAAGCATAGAGGATTAGCTTTGAAATGGAGGTGGCTGGCAAGCGCAGACCCCTGCCCCGAGGCTGCCACGCAGGGGCCTCATGTTCTTGGCTTTTCTCTCTACGCTGGCCCTCCGCTGCCCCTGCCCTGCGGACTGCAGGTGTCCTGTATAACCAGTTCCTGTCGCAAGTGGACTTTGAGCTGCTGCTGGCCCATGCTCGGGAGCTGGGTGTGCTGGTGTTCGAGAACTCGGCCAAGCGGCTGATGGTGGTGACCCCGGCTGGTCACAGCGACGTCAAGCGCTTCTGGAAGCGGCAGAAGCACAGCTCCTGAGGGCGGCTGGGACCGGGGCGGGGCGGGGCGGGGCGGCCTCAGAACTCTGGTGTTTTCTATTTACGTGTTGGGCTCTGGTTTAATAAAGTTGTGGAAACGAGCCACGCGGCCCCCAGCGCCTGCCCTAGAGGCTGCTTCTCTCCTCGGAGGCCCCGCCTCCTGCAGCCGTAACCGTCGTCGGACCCGAGGGAGAGCGCGCGGGGCGGGTCCTGCTACCGCGCATGCCCCGGACGGGGCCCCGCCCCTGCTCCGCGCCGCTCGCGGGCCCAGTCGGCGGCCGGATTCGCTGCTTCCCCAGCGCCTGCGGCTCGGCGGCCGCGGGGCGCCCTGGGATAGCGGCGGGCGGGCGCGGTGAGCGCGCGGGTCGGCCTGCGGGGCGGGTGGGGGGGTGGGGGTGGGGCCGAGGGGGCGGGGGGGGGCACCCTGAGGTCCGCCCGAGTCCCTACCCCGGCCGACCGAGCCGGACCCCGCGCCCTCGGGCCCTCACGGGGAGGCGCTGTGTGGGAGCGAGGGGCCCGGGCGTGAGGACTAGGCGTGCCGCGCCCGCCCACCCACGGGTCGCAATGCTGCGGGTCTGGAGCGCCTCTCCGCCTTTGCAGACACTCCTGATGCCTCGTTCGCCCTTGGCCTCGCTTCCATCACGGTGCTGGGGGCTCGGGCCCTCTCAGGCCCTCCGCAGGCCCCACCCTCTCTCTACCCAGTCAGAGCCGTGCCGGTCCTCCCTCTCCCGGAGGAACCATGAAGCCAAACAGAAGCGCCAGCGGGAGAAGCAGATGGCGCTGGAGGCTGGGATCACCCCGAAGGGCAAGGTCAGGGGGTCACGCAGCTTGTCCTTGGTTCTCTGCCCGGGGTACGCTGGACCTGGCATCCCACACCCTCGCTTCTGCTGTTCCTCTCCAGGCACCTGCAGGATCCAGTAAGGCCTGGACTCCTAAGGAGGTAGTGTTGTATGAAGTCCCCACGGAACCGGGTGAAAAGAAAGGTACGTAGGGTACTTGAAGGCCTCTGCACCCACATTTTTGTTGCGGGCTTGGGCTGCTGAAGTGCCGCCTGGGAACGAAGTTCAGGACTTAGTGGAGCTCTCCTTCCGCCACTGCTGCAGATGTGTACCGCCTCCTGCCTCCTGCATACAGTCCTCGCTACGTTGAGGCGGCCTGGTACTCCTGGTGGGTGCGAGAGGGCTTCTTCAAACCGGAGTATCAGGTTAGTACCTGGGAGGGAGGGGTGCTGAGCGGTTCCCACGACAGAATGGCCACTGAGCTTGCTGGTCACAGCTGAGCCTCACAGTCGAGCTTCCAGCCAGCCTGCCCAAGGAAACTGGCAGGGCTTGTCCTCTGCCCTTCCTGTCCAAAAGGTTTTCTCCTTTCCTGTTTGCAGAACTGTTCCTCCTTCTCTCTCCCCCCCCAGTTTTTTCTGTCTTAGAGACACCATAGGGTGCTATTCCCCCAGGTAACATCCCATTATCTTTTGCTCACTGACTTTTCCACTTTCTAGACCAGGCTGCCCCAGGCCACAGGGGAGACGTTTTCCATGTGTATCCCACCTCCCAATGTCACTGGCTCCCTACATATCGGTCATGCACTGACAGTAGCCATACAGGATGCCCTGGTGCGCTGGTGAGAGGGGAATGGGGCTACTTGCATCCTTGGAGGGGAAGGAGGAAGTGTGGTAGTATGGAAGGAGTGTAAACGTGTAAGCTCAGGGGTTCACGTAATGGTATTTGTTTTGTAGGCACCGGATGCGTGGGGATCAGGTGCTATGGATCCCTGGCTCAGATCATGCAGGAATTGCTACACAAGTATGCATTTTGCCATTTTTCCCGTTTCTTGGGTAGAGGAGAGTACCCCCAAAGTGACCTGATTCTCTGTCCCTTTGCCTCTTGATCTTACCCTAGGCTGTGGTGGAGAAGCAACTGTGGAAGGAGCGAGGAATGAGGAGACATGAACTGAGCCGGGAAAAATTCCTTAGGGAGGTGTGGAAGTGGAAGGACGAGTGAGTAATGACCAGTGGAAGTGGAGGGGCCGAGATTGCCCCAGCTGTTCTCCCTAACTTGATGGGCTCTCCCTCAGAGAGGGGAGCTCTGGATTCCTTTAGCATTCAGCAGGGTCTCCGTGTGTGTGTATTACACGTACTTTAAAATGCACATGTTTGTGTGTGTGGGCATTTTGTGTATTTTTTTCTCTGCTTATTTCATGATACCTTGCCTAGATTTCACTAAGTCTTCTACTTATCTGTTCCTACCTTCCATTTGCTTGAAATTACCCTCATTCTTACAGGTCTGTTATCACATGCCATTTTCTCTGTAAAGCTTCTTTGGGGTTTTCCCAGATGAGCTGCCCCCTCTGTAATTGTAGAATTACATTTTGTAATTGTAGAATTACTGTCTATCTACCTTCCTTCTCTCCTTCCTGCTTCCTTCCTTCCAAGAAAACTCCACACCTAACGTGGGGCTTGAACTCACAACCTCAAGATCCAGAGTCGCGTGCTCCACCAACTGAACCATTCAGGCGCCCCAGAACTTTATACTTCTTTTAATGCCATGGAAGGCCCATGCTGAGTTTGTATGTCTGTCTCCATTGGCTTCGAGAAGCTAGATCAATGCCATATTCCAATTTCCAGCGTTATTGGGAGTATCACTGGGCCTGGCACGTAGTTGGTGCTCAGGACACGTTTGCTGATAACAGTCTCTCTGGGCACAGGAAAGGTGGAGAGATCAGTGAGCAGCTCCAAGCTCTGGGGGCCTCCCTGGACTGGGACCGAGAGTGCTTCACTATGGATGCTGTGAGTGCTCCATGCTTGGTACCTGAGGGTGTTGAGGCAGTGTCAAGAGTTGCGTGTAGGCAGGTGGGATGTAGTGTATGTTGGGGGTGGCAGGATGGGAATGCCTGGGTCCCTGGACACTGAAGTCATTCCCTAGGGCTTCTCAGTGGCCGTGACCGAAGCTTTTGTGCGACTCTACGAGGCAGGATTGTTGTACCGGAGCCAGCAGCTTGTCAACTGGTCCTGCACTTTAAGATCAGCCATCTCGGATATTGAGGTGAGGCAGAGGAGGAGAAAGCTCAGACTCTGGAACCAGACTGCCAGGATTCACTGAGTCTGGCCACCTACCAGCTAGCTGTGTGACTTCTGGCAGGCCTCTGGAAGCCCCTGGAAGCCTCAGTTTCCCCAGTCTGTAGATCAGGGATGATGGAAATGCCTGTGTCAAGGGGGCATTGTGAGAATTTAATGGGAATTCATGGAAGGTGTTCAGCACAATACCTGTGCATGGTGTAAGTGCTTGGTGAATATTTCTGTAACTGTGACTGACTTAAGGGAGGGGAAGGTGAGTCCTCAATCCTCTGAATGTCTATAGATGCCTGTAGGGAGCCCAGGGCGGTGGGTGAGTGGAGGTGGGAAGCCTGCAGAAAGGCTACTCTCAGCAGCACCCTGCTGCTTTGATTCCTCCAGGTGGAGAGCCGGCCCCTGCCTGGCCACACGGAGCTTCAACTGCCTGGCTGCCCCACTCCTGTGTCTTTTGGCCTCCTTGTGTCTGTGGCCTTCCCTGTGGATGGAGAGCCTGGTGAGGATAGTCCTTGGGAAAGTTGCCTGTTTCTCTCTGCTTTTTTTTATTTATTTTTTCTTTCTTTAAGATTTTAATTATTTATTCATGAGAGACACACGCACACAACGAGAGAGGCAGAGAGAGAAGCAGGCTCCATGCAGGGAAGGCGGCACTAAACTGCTGAGCCACCTGGGCTGCCCTTTCCCTCTGCTTTCTTGAGCCTGTGTTGGGTTGATGGGAGGGAACCCACCAGCCTGTTTCCCACATGACCTGGTGGGAGGCACATAAGGAGCCTTGGTAGTGTTTGTGTTCTTATGGGCACTTATTCTGGGTGTTCTGGGCCGTGAAAGAAAAGTACACATGGTGGCTGCCCTCCAGGAGCTTTACATAATTCTACAGGAGGCTGGTACCGCTGAAAGAGATAAAAGATCAGTTCCAAAGTGTGTTTGAACAGTAAGTGTCTGGAAGAGTTCAGAGAAAGTGAAGAAAGATTAGCTGGAAAAGACAGAGGAAGTTTCTCAAGGAGGGCCTGGTGCTGACCCCTAAGAATGCATAGCATTTATGATTAGGGCACCGAGAAACCTCTGTATTATCTGGGCGCCAAGTAAATGTTCTGGTTGCTTTTATTAATGCTCCGTCTCCCCCATGCAAGTTATCGAGAAATTCCTTAGCACCAGACAGCTTTCCAGGCTTCTGGTCATCAGCTCACAGGGAAATTCTAGTCTCCTAATTTTCTCTAGTTGCTTCTGGGAGCCTGCTCAACCTTGGCTGCTTCCAGCCCTGGGAGTGGGAGACCAGGGTGATGACTGGTGTCAAGTGCTTAAATTTTGTCTTTAGATGCAGAGGTCGTGGTAGGAACTACAAGGCCAGAGACGTTGCCTGGAGACGTTGCTGTGGCTGTTCATCCCGACGACTCCCGATACACAGTAATGCACAGCGTGCTGTCTGCCACCTGCCTTTCCTACCGCATAACTTATTCTTCCCTTCTTTTCTGTTGGTAGTGCCTTCTTTTCTTCAATTTTCTTTTCCTAAGACTTCTCTCATCTCAGCTCTCCGGTGTCTCTTTCTTTTCATGATGCCTTTTCTTTTCTCTAGCTCAGAGGTTGACAAATTATGCGGCCTGCAAGCCGGGTCCATTCCATTGCCTATTTTTGTATGATCCACACTTGCACCTTTAGATATTACCTGCAGCTGGGTGTCAATACCCAACTTTGCTGCAGTGGCAGAGCAGAGTAAGTGTGCAGAGACTGAATTTGCCTCTTGGCCTGCAAAGGCTAAAATACACTCTGGCCCCATAAGAAAAAGTTCACAGACCACTGCTCTGGCTTTTTACTTTTTGGTTTCACCTTCTGATTCCCAGGGTTCTCAGACTCGGCCCAGACCTTTGTACCCCACATGCATGCCTGTCCTTGACCTTGCTCCTTTCCTTTAAGCACCTGCATGGGCGACAGCTTCGTCACCCCTTGACTGGGCAGCTTCTCCCCCTCATCACAGACTCCACTGTTCAGCCACATGTGGGCACAGGTGGGTGGAAGCCATGGGAAGGAGAGCAGGCCGGGGATCCTAGAGGAGTGAGGAAGGAAGGAGGGGAGGGAAAGCCTCTTTTAGGGCAGCTTCCGTGGGTAGTGGGACGAAAAGGAGGCAGAGACTGAGAAGAGGGAGGAGGGACGGGGATGTGGGCGATGACGGAACCTCTGGAAAAGGCCAGGAGCCAGTGCTCACTGTGGTTCTGCTCCCCCAGGGGCAGTGAAGGTGACTCCAGCGCATAGCCCTGCTGATGCTGAGCTGGGGGCCCGACACGGCTTGAGCCCTCTGAGTGTCATCGCGGAGGATGGCACCATGACCTCTCTCTGTGGGGACTGGCTACAGGTGATACTGGCCTCACTGTCACCCTGTCCTTGGGGGGCACTCTGCCTTTCCTCACCTCTTCCCCTCTCTTGCGTTCTTGTTTTTTAGTGACCTCTAACTGTGACTGTTGCCATTCTCTCCCTAGGGTCTTCACCGATTTGTGGCCCGGGAAAAAATTATATCTGCGCTGCGGGAGCGGGGCCTGTTCCGGGGCCTCCAGAACCACCCCATGGTGCTTCCTATTTGCAGGTAACCTCATTTTAACCCTTTTACTTAGGGGTTCCCGAGGAAGGGAGTGGAAGGGAGTGGAAGAAGCTTAAGAGTACAATAGGGTGGGCTCTGTACCCCTTGCAAGGGAACAGAGGCTCTGTGTCAGTTTTACTGGCTGCTGTAGCCTCAGTTCTGAGGGCCTGGCATGTAGCAGGGTCCCGTGTCCCCTGGGGGGAAAGCACAGAAGCTGAGGAGCAGCAGATTCCTCCTTTTTCTTTCAGCCGTTCTGGGGACGTGATAGAATATCTACTGAAGAGCCAGTGGTTTGTCCGCTGCCGGGAGATGGGGGACCGAGCTGCCCAGGTGAGGCTGAAGTGCAGGGAAGGCCGGAGCCTCAGGTACTGGGAAGGCCCTGAAAATTGGAATGAAGACATAGGGAGGCTGAGGCCCTCCTGCCCCACAGACTTCTGGCCCTGGCATTTGAGAGGAGAGCTGTGGGGGTGGAGGCAAGATGGCCCAGAAAGGGCTGGCTCATCTCCCGCTTGACCTCAGAATCTTCTTGGGAGCCTTGGGAGGTCCTTTCTGAGTCACAGCACTGCCTCAGAGGCTACTTGTTCCATCTCGGGACAGATGCAAGTGAGGTGCAGGAAGGGAAGCTCTAACGGCCTTTCTGTTCAGGCCGTGGAGTCAGGGGCTCTGGAGCTCAGT
The DNA here is from genome assembly GCF_048164855.1 of Canis lupus baileyi. Classification (NCBI taxonomy): domain Eukaryota; kingdom Metazoa; phylum Chordata; class Mammalia; order Carnivora; family Canidae; genus Canis; species Canis lupus. The sequence continues at coordinate 71,897,004 of NC_132844.1, read as the reverse complement.
CCATCCTTCCACCAGAAGAACTGGCAGCACTGGTTTTCCCACATCGGGTAAGGGCGAGGGGAGCTCTGGAGGTGGGGCAGGGTGATACACTGCTTATTCTGAGAAGTCACTGATGCCCTCTCGTTCTCTGGGCAGGGACTGGTGTGTCTCCCGGCAGCTGTGGTGGGGCCATCGGATTCCCGCCTACCTGGTTGTAGAGGAGCACATGAAGGTCGGTAGGACGAAGAGGATGGGAGGGTTGGGCATAGCAGAAAGAGAAGTAGCCACAGCTCAGGAGTCAGAGAGGGCTTCCAGTGTCAGTCCCAGCTCCCTGCCTGTCCTGGGCAGGGACCCCACTGTGGGATCGGCGCTTCCGAGCTGGCACTTCTTCATCTCACCGCCAGAGGGGGCTGGCAATTCCCAGGCCACAAGGGAGACTGTGCAAACTCCGTGACGTTTCACACCTGGTGGCTGCTGTTCTTCCTTATTCTTCTTGATCCCTTACTTTCTCTGTAGGGTGATGGAGAAGACTGTTGGGTGGTTGGGCGGACAGAGACCGAGGCCAGAAAAATAGCTGCAGAACTGACTGGGAGATCAGAGGCAGAGCTGACCCTGCAGAGGGGTGAGTGTCAGGGTTGTGGAGGGCAAAGGAGGGCAGTTGGGCCTCAGGGGGAGCAGACTCTGGGGTGGAGGAGGTGAGGTCAGGGAGGTTGGGAATGGGGTTAGGGCCTGACCGTGGTCTTTCTGCCTGGAGTTGGGCTGGAAAGGTGCACAGCAGTACGCTCGACGTTCCAGTTAACTGTCTCCATTCCCCACTCTGTTTCCCAGATCCTGATGTCCTGGACACATGGTTCTCTTCGGCTCTTTTCCCCTTTGCTGCCTTGGGCTGGCCCCAAGAGGTGAGGCGGGTTGAGAGGAAGAGGGTGAAGATGGGGATGATGAAGGAGATGAAGGAGGCAGTAGCGCCCCCCTACCCCCACCCCTGCAGTGAGCCTCAAGAGCTGCAGGTATAGGGCTTAGGCTTCTCACTGCTTCTCTTTTTCCTCCTAGACCCCAGACCTTGCTCGTTTCTACCCCCTGTCACTTTTGGAAACAGGCAGTGATCTCCTGTTGTTCTGGGTGGGCCGCATGGTCATGTTGGGGACACAGCTCACAGGGCAGCTCCCCTTCACCAAGGTAATGGCCCTTAGGTGCCTAGCCCATCTTTGACTCCCCAGTTTTCCCTAAATCTTGGTCTCTGTTCGAACCCCTAATGTGCTATTGTCTGTGGTCCCAATTCCTTTTTCCTGATTCATTTCCTGTCCTAACCCCTGACACATGGAGGCCAGAGAGCCCCTGGGCACCTCCTAGGATAGGCTCCCCTAACCCCTCTACCAACTCCCTCTGTGCCCCCCAGGTGCTTCTTCATTCCATGGTTCGGGACGGGCAGGGCCGGAAGATGAGCAAGTCCCTGGGGAATGTATTGGACCCACGAGACATCATCAGTGGGGTGGAACTGCAGGTCAGGATGAAGAGTCTGGCGAAGGATGGGGTTTGTGGGGCAGAAGAAGGGAGCCTGAGCAGAGGAGCCGGCTGGGAGGGAGAGTGAGCGGGTAGGACCCTTGAAGGGGCAGGGTCTTTGACCGAGGCCACTGAAGTGCTTACCCATCCCAGGTGCTGCAGGAAAAGCTGAAGGACGGGAACTTGGACTCCACAGAGCTGGCGATTGCGGCTGCGGCACAGGTGAGTCCCCAGCATCTGCCTCTCTCAGCCTCAAGCTGGCGGCTGCTGGGTTTCCTTTGCAGCCCAGGCTTCTGTCCCTGCAGCTGTGTAGGCATCTGCCACCCCTCTTATCCCTCTGGTTGCAGAGGAAGGACTTCCCTCATGGGATCCCTGAGTGTGGGACAGATGCCCTGCGATTTGCCCTGTGCTCCCACAGGGCCTTGGGTAAGCCTGGGCAAGGGAGGGGCTGGCATTGTAGGCACCCCTGTAGAGGGGTGGGGCAGGGTCAAGGGCTCCCTGTGCTCCTGCCACCGATGTGCACACTCCTCCTCCCACTCCCTACCAGGGGGCGATGTACACTTGTCCGTCTCTGAGGTCTTGAGTTCCCGGCATTTCTGCAACAAAATCTGGAATGCCCTGCGTTTTATCCTCAATGCCTTAGGAGAGGGATTTGTACCGCAGCCTGCAGAGGAGGTAAGAGAATAAGAAAAGAGGCTTGGGAGGCAGAATCATTAGTTCTCTGAGGGTTGAAGATGACATTTGGAGGAGGAGGAGGAGGAGTGATCCTGTCCTGAAGCCGTCTTCCCCCCGCAGCTATCCCCCTCATCCCCCACGGACGCCTGGATCCTGAGCCGTCTGGCCCACACTGCCCAGGAGTGTGAGCGAGCCTTCCTTGCTCGGGAGCTGCCACTCATCACCCATGCCCTCCACCACTTCTGGCTCCACAGCCTCTGTGATGTCTACTTGGTGAGTTAGACTGGAATATGGCATTCCACTCCTGCATGCCTGCCTCCTCTTCCCCTTGAGATTGGATTTTCTGGCAGAGAGTTCAGTCTCTTTTTGTTTTAAATGTTAAATAGCATTACAGAATCATTATTTTTTTTAAAGATTTTTTATTTATTTATTTGAGAGAGACATGTGCAAGGGGAGGGGCAGAGGGAGAGGGGGCAGCATGCTCCTGAGCAGGGATCCCATGTGAGGCTCCATCCCAGGACCCTGGGATCATGACCTGAGTTACCCAGGAGCCGCTCTTTTTTTTTTTTTTTTAAGACACATTTATTCAGCGTCATGATCAGACTATTACATTTAGCAATCAACAGCATGGGTGCGAAAAAAGAAAACTACATTAAAACTCTTTACACTTTAGAACAGAAACTAAGATAATGTGTTATGCAATTAGTCACAAATACGATCCTCAAGTTTTTTGCCCATACCCACAAGTATGTCTAAAACGTGTCTTCTTTGTAGCAACCAGGCCCTGCCACTGCTGTGCTCGGCTGAGTTCACAAATGTGCTGTAAACTGTAGCTCCCTGTCACTTCTCTGGCTCTCCTCCCTTGCTAAGCTTTGTTTCCTGGCAGTAATTAAAACCTTCTACCACTGCCATAGCTGTTGCTGCTGGAACAGGCATAGATAGCCACCTTGGTTTCGTGGTTTGGCAAAGTATTGGCCTCCACCACCATAAGGGCCAGAGCTTCTGCCTCCAAAATTTCCTCCTTTCATGGGTCCAAAATTTGAGGATTGATTGTTGTAATTGCCAAAATCATTATAGCTTCTGCCACCTCCGAAGTTGCTTCTGTCATTACCAAATCCGTTATAGCCATTCCCACTGCCACCGTATCCACCACCACCTCGACTGCCACCGAAGCCACTGAAGTTCCCTCCACGACCAAAGTTGTCATTCCTACCAAAACCACCTTCACGGCCACCACTGAAGTTTCCAGAACCACTTCGGCCTCTTTGGCTGGATGAAGCACTAGCCATCTCTTGCTTCGATAGGGCTTTCCTTCACAGTTGTGGCCATTCACAATATGGTGTTTTTGAGTGACAGTCTTGTGTACAGAGTCATGATTATCCAATGTCACAAAAGCAAAACCTCTGTTGTTGCCACTGCCTCGGTCAGTCATGATCTCAATCACTTCAATTTTCCCATACTGTTTAAAATAATCTTAGATGATGTTCTTCAGTGTCTTCTCTACTGCCACCAATAGAAATCTTTTTCACAGTTACGTGGGCACCAGGTCTTTGAGAATCTCTTGAGACAGCCCTCTTTGGTTCCACAACTCTTCCATCCACCTTGTGTGGCCTTGCATTCATGGCTGCATCCACCTCCTCCAGGGTGGCATATGTGACAAACCGAAAGCCTCTGGAGCACTGGTGTTTGGATCTCTCATTACCACACAGTCCGTAATCGTTCCCCATTGCTCAGAATGGCTCCTCAGACTCTCATCGGTTGTTTCAAAGCTCAAACCTCTGATGAAGAGCTTCTGCAGCTGCTCAGGCTCTTTGGGAGACTCTGACTTAGACATGATGGTGGTGGGAGGGGAGACTAACGATGCTTACTCAGCGGCGTCCGGGGGCGGAAAGGACTCTGTCTCTTTTTAATAGGCAAAAAATTCAGTGCTTTTTTTTCTTTCTAAAGTATACAAACCAGTTTTATTCCCTCTTCCCACCTCTGAGACTCCCTGCCATAGATTTCCATTTTTCATTTGCTCCAGAGTGTGTTCTGGGACCGCCAGTGGTTTCCAGGCTTCTGTGTGCTCCCGCCCTTGTTTACCCACAGCATTTTCCACTGGCAGGGCAGTGAATGTGTGGACAAAGGACATGGAGGGGGCCTGGGCCTGGGCCTGTCCCCTGACCCTATGGCTTCCTCCCTAGGAAGCTGTGAAGCCAGTGCTTTCGCACTCGCCCCATCCCCAAGGCCCGCCTCAGGTCCTGTTCTCCTGCGCTGATGTGGGTCTCCGCCTCCTCGCCCCACTGATGCCCTTCCTGGCTGAAGAGCTCTGGCAGAGGCTGCCACCCAGGCCTGGCAGCAACTCTGCCCCTAGCATCTCTGTTGCTCCCTACCCCACCACCCATAGCTTGGTGAGTGACATATCCCTGACGTCTGTGAATGGGACCGTTGGTGAACAGCTGGGGCGCCGGCTTCTCAAAGGGTGTGGTGCCCTGGGGTCATCAACAGTCTTGGTGTGGACTTTAATATAGAGTCTTCAGGGAGGTGAGTAGTTCTTGCAGGGATGTGTTGGGGGCAGCGTACAAGAGCAGAACTACATTGCTATGTGGCTGTGCCTCAGTTTGCCATCTTTAACCAGGGGTAGTAATAGTTCATGTCACAGTTATGATAAGGATAGGATGGCCCCCAAATATCTGCAATTTTAAGCTTTAATAATTTCAGAAGAATAAATGCTGACCAACTCACCCCCAAAATTATTTTAAAGTTGACCTGTTTAAATTTTCTTATGCTTGTTCGGTTTTGTGAGTAACACAGTTGAAATTCTAATTTCCTTTTGGTTGTTTGACATCTTTGATCAGAGCAGTTAACAGACATCAACCACAGATATCTGTTAAGATCTTAGATGTGCCCCAGGTTGTGCTTGAGGTGGTGAATTGTGTGTAGTGGAGACTGGGGTAGGCAGGTGTGGGCTGGAGCCAGGAGGGTTGATAGTGAGTTTCCCCGGATCCTGCTTGTCAGCTCTGGGTCTTTGTCTCTAGGAGCACTGGCGCCAGCCTGCGCTGGAACAACACTTCTCTCAGGTCCAGGAGGCTGTGCAGGTACTGAGGGCCCTCCGAGCCACGTACCAGCTCACCAAGGCCCGGCCCCGAGGTGAGATGGGCCCTAGGTTCCTGAGGCCCTGTGGCAAGAAGGGGTTGGCAGAGGCACGGTGCGAGCCTGGGGGGCAGAGCCCAGAGTTAGGAGGGGCAGGATGGGAAGAGAAGCAAGGTCTCATGCTTTGACCCTGACAGTGGCCCTTTCCTCCTCAGTACTGCTGCAGAGCTCAGAGCCTGGAGAGCTGAGCCTCTTCAAGCCCTTCCTGGAGCCCTTGGCCACACTGGGCCACTGTGGGGCCGTGGGCCTGTTACCCCCAGGTGTAGCGGCACCCTCCGGCTGGGCTCAGGCCCCCCTCAGTGACACCATTCAGGTGTACATGGAGCTACAGGTGCTGAGAGGAGATTGGAAGGGGAAGGGAGACATCGAACGGATGTCAGGAGGAGGGCAAGGGGCGGGTTCTGTAAAAGTGAGAAAGACTCCTGAAAATGGGGTGAGGGAGGTACTGGACGGGCTGTGGGTGAAGCAGAGATGCAGGTGGCACAGAGAAGGCTGAGCCCTCACTGTTCTTCCACAGGGCCTGGTGGACCCCCAGGCCCATCTGGCTCTGCTAGCTGCCCGAAGACGCAAGTTGCAGAAGCAGCTGGATGGCCTCATGGCCTGGACCCCATCAGGGGGAGAGGAAGAGACTAAGAGGCAGCAGAGGGTAAGGCTGGGGGAAGCCTGACTCCCTGAGGGAACGTGGGCTGGAGAGGGTGGGCCTTATATCAGAATCTTCACCTGCTTCTCTTCCCGTCTAGCTTTCTTCCCTCCAGCTGGAGTTGTCAAAGCTGGACAAGGCAGCCTCTCACCTCCGGCAGCTGACGGATGCATGTCCCAGCCCCAAGGAGCTCTGAGCACCAGTTCATTAACCCTGGGGGTTTTCTTCTCCCTCAGACCTGCCTTTGGGACAAACCGATCTGGCAGCGTCAGAGCATGATGGGTCCTCTGAGACCATGCGGCTCACCTCCCTCATTTTGTAAAATGAGGAAACAGACTGGCTTGGTCAGCATCACTGGGTGTCTTTAAGATGTTCACATTCCTGCCCAGCCTTCCTCCTAGGCAGTGCCACCTGGAAGTTTAGGAATGAGATAAACTTTTAAAATCTCAAACATTATGGCCTGTGGTCCTTTTATCCATCTTTCCCTTTGTGGTGACTTTCTTGCCTCTCAATTCTTTTTTTTTTTTTTTTAAAGATTTTGTTTATTTATTCATGAGAGACAGAGAGGCAGAGTCACAGGCAGAGGGAGGAGCAGGCTCCCCACGGGAGCCCGATGTGGAACTCAATCCTGGGACCCCAGGGTCACGCCCTGAGCTGAAGGCAGACACCTAACCGCTGGTCCTGCTTCTCAATTCTTCCCTGAGACTTTGGTCTTAGCCTTGGGCTCTGGGCTGCAGTGGGAGTGTAGGAGCTGGCGGTGCCTGCCTCATTGGAAGAAAGAGCTTCCAGTAGGGTCTGGCCGCAGTGACTCGGGTTCTACCTACTTCGAATTATTGACGGTGCCTTGGCTTCTGCAGGCCCTTCCTCCTCACCAAATGGAAGCTCCTCTGTTCCTTGGTCTTATCTTGGGGGGATGCTGGAGAAGAGCAGGTACTTCTCTAGCCCCGAGGAGCGACAAGGTACGCTGGGGCTTGAGTGCCACTCCCGTTCTGTGTCCCTGACACTAGAGAGCCAGGGACATGTTGCCCAGCCTCCGACGCATGCACATCCCCACTGATGCTTTGTCTTCCCCATGGAGTTCAGGGGCCTGCCTCTTACATGCCCAAGTTATATTCAGTCCAGCAGCTCTGAGTAGCTACTATTTATGGTGGACCTGTTAGAGTCTGGGTCTTCCATGATGCCACTGAGCACCTCAGGAAGCGACTTTTTGCTTCATTTTGGAAATGAAGAAATGTGCTCCGAGAATAAAAGCAACTTGTCTGAAGTATCAAGTGGGATTCAACCCATTAAACAGGTGCAGGTTCATTTGGGGTGCTGTAAGCAAGCTTCGAATATAATGGCGACTTAGGCAAGGAGGGCATTTCTGCTGGGCAGAGGCAGGGCTCTCCAGTAGTGGAGGCCCACACCCTGCTGAATCTTCTTTCTTGCCATTCTGATACATTCCTTCCAACTGTGTCTAAGAACTGTCGCAGCCTACCACCCCCTCATTCCACCCAGAGGGAAGAAGGAGAGAAGGAGGTGGGCAACAGTTTCTTTTCTGTCTCCCCAACCCCCTATTCAATAAGTACTTCTTGAGTACTTAACTACTCTGCGCTGGGCCCTATTCTGGGCCCTTTTAGATTCATTAATAAATGAAACAAAGATCTTGCCTCTTGTGGTACTTTCATTCAGAAAGAACACATATAAATAAACTGTGTAGCAGGTCTGAGAGTCATTAATGATATGGGGGTGGAGGATAGAACAAGGTAATATAAGTGGGGCTGGGGGCAGATTGTAGTATTAAATAGGGGGTCAGGGTAAAAATTGTAAAAGAGATTTAAGCAAGGACTTGCAGGAGATGCAGGAATTAGCCAAGTGGATGCTTGGGAGAAGAGTGTTCCAGGGAGAGGGAAGAGCCAGAGTAAAACTAAGACAGGAGCATCCCATGAGTACTCGGTAGCAAGGAGGCCAGTGTTGGGAAGAATGGGAGGTAAATTCCTATGTGGGGTAGGGGGTTGGGAAGGCTCAAGGCCAATCATCTAGAGCTGTGCTGTGGAAAATGGTTGCCATTCGACTAATTAAAATGAAATTCAACTAAACATTCAGCTACTCAGTCACACTAGTCATGTTTCAAGTGTTCAATAGCCACATGTGACTAGTGGCTACCCCATTGGTCAGGTTCTAAAACATTTCCATCATCATGGACAATTTATTGGAAAGCCCTGGTCTAGGACCCTGTAGGCTGCTTGAAGGACTTTTGTTTTCTCCCCTCTGAAATGAAAGCACCTTTCCTTTCAAAGATGTCATCAGGAAGTTGCATGCTTCCTTTCAACTTCTATCTCATTGCTAGTTGCAAGGGAGGCTGGGAAATGTTAATGACTGTGTGCTCAGCTAGTTGTAAGTGAGCCATGTGCTCAGCTAGAATTTACTTGACTACCCAAAAGAACTGTCTCGAGTCTTGGGAGAGAGTTTTTTGAGAAAAGAATCAGGAAATCAGCCTGGTGATCCCAGGCCCTGAGACCTAGGAATCAGATTGAGCAGCAGTTAGCTGTTTGTTCCTCCAGTCTTCTGGAAATCCAGACATCCAGTCTCCCAACTTGGTTAGGGCATACACACCTGGCCCACAGGTGCCACCTGCCCACTGGTGCGAGCTAGGAGCAAGCCATGAAACACTGGGGCCCTTTGCAACTCCCAGTTACTTCTCTTCTGGGCCGCTGGTCCCAGGACAATTGTAAAGGAAACCAGAGGAATTTTGTTTTGCAAGTGTTTCTTTTCACTCCCCCATTTCTTATTCTCCCCTCATCTTCAGGGATGCTCTATATGGAGCTATTGCCTTCGCCTCCCTCAGATGGAGTCAGCCTCTAATTTCGCATGATGGTGATGGTATGTAGGTGGGAAATATTAGGCAGGGATGAGGACTGTGGAGAATAGGAAATGATCATGTTAATACCCCCAAATGGTCAAGTTTGGGCTGCATGCTTGCATTTTGAGAAAGGTGGTAAGGAGTCAAGGTAATCTTAGGTGAAGAGTCAGATGAGTGCCTACCTCAAGAAAATCAGGAGAGGGAGGACCCTGGACTCGTGAGGGGACTAGGACTTATACGTTGGGCCCAGGGTTCTACCTTAACAATCCCTACTGCCCGTGCCCACTTGTCTGGCATGTGCCCTTGGTAGCTTATCCATGTAATCCTCACAAGAGTCCACAAGCAGCAGGTACTATCAATCATCCCCATTTTGCAGGTGAAAAGATGGAGGCTCCAAGAAGAAATTCACCTGGGGCTCAAGTGTGGGCCTGTAGGACTGAATGTCCTCATAGCCAGTACAAGCTCTGCTCCCCCCTTTTCCTCCCCACCTGCCCTCCTCCCTACCTCTTATGCCAGGCTGGCCATCCCTTCACAGGTGGAACTTCTCATTTCCTACTGGAGCTGCCTCCCACCCCCACCTTCTACTCTAACTGACCTGTGTGGGGCCCTGGGTCAGGGGGACCCATGTCTGGGGACTGTTCTGTCCACATTTGTCTCTGGGCTCCTGAGCTCCCAGCCCTAAAGCTTAAGCAAAGAGAGATGAAATGAAAACCTTGCTTAAGCCTAGGCATTTGTCTCATGTCCGACCTGTCTGCTGCTAATAACTTTCCCCCTGTTAGCCTCAGGCTTCATCTGTAAAACTGGATAGTGACACCTATTATGCTACGTTCAAGATTGCTGCAAGCATCGAAATGGGAAAGCATCAAGCCTGGAACAATGTAGGGATTCAGCACAGGTTTCTTTCCTTTATTCCTAGGTGTTCTGAAGATCTCAGCTTGAAGTGTGTGTTCATGCACATGCGGATGTGAAATGTGGTGTGTGTGTCCCCAAACAGTTCAGAAAAGTTCCCCATATTCTTCCTAGACCTTTTACACTGGTGTTGAGGGAGAGTGTCCATCCCAGAAGCCCTCTGCTTAATAAGGGAGAGAGTCAGAGATTTTGGTGTCCAATTCCATTTTCCTGCCACCCCTCTGCTCATTAACCCACAAAGGCAAGTCATTGAATTCAGCATATTTACTACCACTCAGGGTTAGGGCAGCCCTCTTGTACTTCGGTGGCCAAATGCCTGGGCCAAGAGGGGGACACAGTTTTCGATGGTTCTTAGACTCTGCAGGTGACATGGTGTGGGGATCCTGCATGATGTAGGGTGATGTTGGTCCCTGATGAGAGGTTGAGGAGGAGGCAGAGCTGGGGGAGAGAAAGAGTTAGGGGGAAGGTGTAAGATGGCTCTCACTCATCCATTGGAGTTGGCCAGACCCAGAAAAGAGGCCCACACTGAGTCAGAAACACACTTCGAGTTCACAAGCCCTGTCTTTCCCCTCCCAAAGAATTACCTTCTCAAGCAATTCCAGGAAGCTGGAATTGTAGGAGAAATTTGCTAGAAAGGAGTCCTTTAGTTTCAGCTGCAAAGTCATTCCTGGCCCTAGGGATCCAAAAATAGAGCTTAGGGCCCAGTAATTAGGGCCAAATTCCCTCAGAGACATGGGCACCCCCTCCTTCCCTGCTTCCCCCTCCCCCAGTTCCTCTTCCCTGACAATGCCCTTCCAGACCTTAGCCCTGTCGGAGTGTAGCCCCAGACCAAGAGCTCGGGACCAAGAGCTCTGACCCTCTCACTCCCCTCTTTGGCCTTTTCCTGAGATGAGCACCCAGCATCAAGCCCTCTGGCCCTCACCTGTTGCCTGTGAGGTGCCCAGGAAAGTCAGGAAGAGGAAGAAGGACATCCCGGCCGCCATTGTGGCCACCTCGATTCTTGCTTCCCTGATGGACAGGAGAGATGTCCGAATCTCTGGCTGGCCTCTCCTTACCAGGCTTGCCTTCTACACTCTACTAAATTCTTAGCCCAGGTATTTGGGGGGAAATGGGAGAGGGAAGCTGGGTAACTGGATCTTCCAGTTCTCCCAATAAGGCTTTGAGGACCCAGAAGAGGGCCATTCACTGGGCTGTTGGGGAAAATAGAATTCGATCCCCTTTCCTCAGTCCTGTGCCCCATCCCTCCCCTATGCCTGGAGATTTGAAGGGGAGGGTGCCCAGTCCTACAGAGAGGGAAGTTAAGGAGGTGTCCTTCCTGGAGGCCTCTGGGCCCCACCCAGGCCTGGGCCTCTCCTTGCTCTTTAGGGATTAATTATTAACTGCAATTAATATCATCTTTCATGCCACCAAAGGCCTCAGGAATGTAGGCCCAAAGGGAGGGGTAGATTATACCAAGTTTCTCCCCAAACCCAGGTATCCTGCTCCCCCAGGCACAGTGGCTTTCTAGGTGAGAAATCTGCATAAGGGGGAACTTTCGTATTTTAATGTTTTGTTTTAGTTTTTCTAAAACATCCCATATACTCAGGTGGAGACACAAGTTTCATCAAATATCATTCTGCCCCCTGCCTTATACACAGTTGTCCTCCCAATCAACGGTTGTAGATGCAGGCATTATAAGCACGGATGTGGAGAGTTTGGAGCCCATTCGCTTTACCATCTTTCATTACAAATTATGAAACCAGGGCCCAGAGAGGGCATATGACTCACAAAGGTCACATAGTAAGTCAGTAGCAGAGAGATTAGAACCCATCCCTCATTATGCCAGACACAGGGACAAGCTCAACAGATTGACATGAGTCACGTAATCCCCCGGAACACACAAAAGCACATGTCCTTTGTCTTCCTATTTGCATGCTTATGTATTATCGCCCTCCTCCCTCAAAAACCAGTGGGCCCAAGCACAGAGGGACAGAAGCAGTGAGACCACTGGGCAAAGTCAGGGAAAGAAGCCAAAAACAAAAGCAAGGAAATGGAGGGACGGAAGGAGACATTGTCTACACCATACATATTAAGTGAGGCATTCAAGGACACCTAGACTTGCACAGGACAGCAAGTAGACAAGAATGGAAAGAATAAATGGACTGAAACACGAGCAGACACTGGAGGTATAAGCAGAGGATAGAAAGAAGGAGCACAGAGAGATGCTTTGGGACATCTGAGTCGTCGTCGTCTTCTTTTTTTTTTTTTTAAAGATTTTATTTATTTATTCATGAGAGACACACAGAGAGAGAGAGAGAGAGGCAGAGACACAGGCAGAGGGAGAAGCAGGCTCCATGTACCGGAAGCCCGACGTGGGACTCAATCCCAGGTCTCCAGGATCAGGCCCTGGGCTGAAGGCGGCGCTAAACCACTGAGCCACCCAGGCTGCCCCACATCTGAGTCTTCTTAAGAGGACAGTTGGGGGCACCGTTATGACTTTCCCAGCTGGTGCTCCAACTCTTTCTATATAGTCATGGATGGCACTGCTGTTTGTTAGGAACATTAGAACCATGATTTCCTTTAATGTTCCTTTGTAATGACCCTTTGAAGTCAGTAGTAGATCACCCCATTTTAAGGATGAAGAAGCAAAAAAAAAAAAAAAAGGGATGAAGAAGCAAAGATTTAGGTCACATGACTTGCTGGAGGTTGCACAGGTTGGGAGGACTGGATTTCAGTGCAGTGGATTTAGAGCAGTCTGGCTTCAGAGCTAGGTTCTGAACTTCTGCATTACATGGTTTCTGAACACAATTCCGGTCTTCTCTGGTGCTGCTCTTCTCCCCTTGCCCCTGCTCTGCCAACTGGATCAGAGATGGCTCAGGTGTTTACCCTGCCTGAGGTCTCCCAAAGGTCAGATGCAGGCCCCAGGCCTTGACATTCTCTACCTCCATCTAGCTCTCAAATTCTGCTTCCCCAAGGGACCTGCATATCCTCAACCCCAATGGTTGTACTTCTAGGAGCAAGAGGACTCTTCCCTTTGAGGAAGTTCTGGGCTGGAGATTGACTTGGGCACAGAAGACTGGTCCCAAGTCTGGAGAGAGCCTGAGGGCCAGGTAGGGGAGTCTTCAGCCTCTCTCACTCACTCTCCTTGTTGCTCAGTGTTTCCTGGGATCGGGCTGGGGTAGGTTAATCCCCCGGGGACAGCTTGGTGACCTCTTCTTGGGGACAGAGATCATGGGCCTGATGGAGGCCCCGATATACCTGGCTCACTTGAGACTTGAAATCAGACTCAGACTCTTTAAAGAGCCAGGGAGATGGACCTGGAAGGGCACACACCAACAGACACAGTGGATGCTGCACTCGTGCTGTTCCTCTGCGTGCAGGAACACCAACCTCTGGAAAGGGGTGTTGGCATGAAGATGTGGGCTCTGGACCCAGGGAGATGGTCAACTCTTCTAACCCCATTATTTCATTTTTCTTTTTCTTCCAACAGTTCAGCTGCTCATGGGGAAACACAGTACCTGCAGGCATCTTGACTACCTCTGAGAGTCCCTCAGGATGTTTTGTTTTAGTTGTTCTAAAACATCCCGTATACTCAGGTGGAGACACAAGTTTCTTTGCCAGTCTCCTAACTATTTTGGGGGATATCTCTGCTGGTCTCCCCACTGTCTCTGCCAGTCTCTCCACCATCTCTGGGAAGATCTCTGCCAGTCTCCCCACTGTGTTCACAAGTCTCCCTACCATCTCTGTTGCTCTCCCCACTGTCTCTGCCAGTCTCCCTACCGTCTCTAGGGAGATCTCTGACGGTCTCTGCACTATCTTTGTGTTTCTCACCAGGTTCTTCAACTTCTGGGCGTTTTCTCATTAGTCCTCAGACTTCAGATACGACCATTTCTGAGAGCACTGCGGTAACAGTCTCGGCTCCACCAGGTGATATTTCTGTTGCTCAATCCAGCTCTGAAGGGCTCTGTGGCTCGGGGCGGCGGCGGGGGGCCGGGGGTGGGGGGGCGGTGTTGTGCTTGGCCATGTGTAAGTTGACAGTTCCCCAGAACCTCACTGAAGCAGTGCTATGGCCTTGGTTGCTATACAAAGGCCCCCCCCTTCTGCATTTTAGTTTACAAATTTTTTCTCTTACAGTTAGTGTCTTTTGTATCCTACCTAAGACTTTTTTTGCCTACATCCAGATCATAAAAATATTCTCCTATGTATTCTCTGGAAGCTTTATTATTTAGGCTCTGAAATTTAAACCTATTAAATTAAATTAAAGCCTATTAAATTAAATTACATTATTAAGTTAAATTAAGCCTATGATCTATCTTCAATTAATTTCTGTGTATGGAGTGCAATAGAGGTTGGTTCATCTATTCCCTTACGGATAATTGGTTGCCCCAGAACCATTTATTTCAAAGACCCTCCCTCTCTGCCCGCCATCGAATTGTGTGAGTGCCTTTATCAAAAGTCCAGTGAGCATGCAGGTGTGGATCTATTTCCGGATTCTATTCCATCCTGTCTGTTATTATGTCAGTGCCACAGTACTACATGACTGCAATTCTGTAGCAAGTTTCAAGATCTGGTAGGATAAGACTTCTTTTTGTTTTCTTTTTTTTTTTAATTTTTATTTATTTATGATAGTCACACAGAGAGAGAGAGAGAGAGGCAGAGACACAGGCAGAGGGAGAAGCAGGCTCCATGCACCGGGAGCCCGACGTGGGATTCGATCCCGGGTCTCCAGGATCGCGCCCTGGGCCAAAGGCAGGCGCCAAACCGCTGCGCCACCCAGGGATCCCTGGATAAGACTTCTACTTCTCTTTTGCTTTAGGATTTCTTGGCCATTCTCAGTCTTCATTTTCATAGAATCAGTTCATCAACTTGTACCAACAACTTGCTAGGATTTTGACTGAGGGGGCACTGGACATAGTTTCTGCTTCTGCTCTTACTTTGATCTCTTCTGGCCTTCGAGGACCTGTCTCCCTCACAGCAGCCCCTGGAACTGCTCCCACTGTGCCTGGCCTTCCACACCCAGCCTGGCTATCTCCAGAGGTTCTACTTCCATAATAGCTGGAGTGGCCACCACGTGCTCTGAGCTCAGCCTCCAGACCAGTAAGTGCCCTTATTTGCATTGGATCATTTACCAGTAAAGATGTTGGTTGGGCCTATTCTCTCTTATTCTTCTGCAGCCAGTCCTGGCTCTGGGACAGGAATGCAGGGACAGGCATGAGTGCTTGCTTTCAACTGTGTTTTGAGCATGTCTGAGGATGTCCACAATTCTTAAAGGGGTTTTGGTATTCCCTCGAGCTTCTGGTCACACCAACAGCCAGATATTTGTTACCTGACTACTTCCTTAAAAAGTTTCCAACTTCCTTCCTCATGGCCTGATCTGTCTTTCTGGTGCAAGAAACATCCCCTCCAAGGATCCTGTTCCCCCTCCTCCCTCTGTTGCATCTTCTTCTCTCCTATGTTCCTATCAGAGGAGACATGGCCAGGCTCCCCCCAGGTAGCTGAGAGCAGGAAATGAGGGGAGAGCACACAGGGCAACAAGCTCTGGCTCCCCTTGATAGCTAGCATCAGGCCAGGGTGGTGGGAAGTACCAGAGTTCAGAAGGAGAGAGGCTTACCTGGATATCCTCATAGCAGACACATTGCTGATTGAGAGAGACATAGACAACAAAGCCAGAGGTATTGGAGGAAAGTTCAAAAAGATGGAAAGATGTGGATGTCAGCAAGGAGTTTAGAGACCAACAGAATGCATCCACAGCTGCTGGGGAAGAGGTGGCTGCAACTTGGAAGGAAGCCCTTAAAAAAACCCTCCATTGAGATTCTCTTTTCAAGATTATAGGAGAGAACTCCACAGAGAGTTGTGGTCTCTGAGTTGTATAGACATCAGAGTCCCAGAGGAAAAGAGAAGGAGGGCAATGGGAAGCTGGGGGGTGAGGTCTCAGCAGCCTTGGTCGCTATTCCTCTCTTCTTCAGGAGAAGAGTTCCATCCCAGACTGGGCCATCCTACTGATCACTCTCACTGTGATGACAGCAATGGTCAGCCTACCGCATGGTGTCAAGAAGGTGAGTGAAGCTGTGGCCCAAATGTGTGGGTCCCAAAGGCCAGTGGGGCTGGGACCTGGCATTCCAGGACTTTGAGAAGAACAAGAGTTCAAGGGAGGAGGATGACAGCTTGTCACACTTTGGGAGAGGTGAGGGGGGATAAGGGAACCTTGTCTGGGTGGCTAAAACACTGACCAGGCAGGGATGAGGACTTGGGGCCACCGAAAGAGAGGCTGGGAAGGGCTGGAGGCTGCCACGGAGACACTAAATTCAACTCTAGGTAGTGCAGATCTGTCTGCTCTCTGGATCACATTAACCTGGGTGTTGAATCCTAGCTCTACCAATATAGCTGTGACCTTGTGCCATCTTGCAGGGTGCATTGCCTGGGAGGCAGGCTGCCCAGTTCTGAGGAGTCAGTCTTTGGCCTGATGCCATGGAGCCTCATCAATTTCCCATTAATTGCATTAATGAGCAGGTGACCTGTTCTCTTCTCACTCATTCCATTCTGCCTAGGGCTTAGGGACAAATCATACCAAATGACGAGAGAAATTCAGATGTCTAGTCCTCAGATCTGCCATGAGCCTCACTGCCCTGAGGCCCAGTAGATCTTGACCCTCTCCCCTCTCTCTGCCTGCTGTACTTCCTCCAGAAAGGCGTTAGGCCATCCAGGCACCCACTGCATACAGCGCAATAGTTGACTACTTACTGATTGTCTACTGTGTACCAAGCACTGTTTCAGGTGATAGGGAAGCAGCAGTGATCAGGGCAAAGACCTTGCCTACAGGGTGCTTACTTTACATGACAGGAGACCCACTGCAAACAAATGAAGCAAGTCATAGAGGGGTGATGACTTGGACACCTGGACCTATGGCTTTCCCTCTCCTTGATCTTGGTAGTTTGTCCACCACTGCAACTCCAGCCTCAGAGACTGTCATTTGGGACTCCAGTGAATGAAGTTTGACAGTCTTCTGAACTAATGCTTGCTTTAGGCAAGAAATCAAGAGGAAGGAAAGAGGGAGACTCCAGGAGATCCTAGAAATGAGATGCATTTCTATAGGGGTAGATGGTGGCTTGGAGGCAAAGAGATGGCTGCTGGGCTGATGTGGGAGGGGGAAAGGAGAGGTAGGCTGAAGTCAGAGCCCCTGCTCACCAAGCATCTCCACCAAAGATAAATCTCAACCTCTGTGTCCTGTCTGCATCCTTGGTGAAGTGTGTGATGTCATATCCTGGGCTTCTTTATCTGTCTTGTTACTTGTCTCTCACTGTCTCCACTGCTTCCACATCTTATTGTGTCATCTCTGAACATCTAGAAGCATCTGTCTCTGCAGTAGTGGGTCACGTGAGGGCTTTCCTCTTTGCTCTTTCACCTGATACTCATGGACAGCTCCACCCAGGGAAAAAAGAGTGACCATGTATGAGTAAGGGGTGTGGAGAGCCAGGCTGACGTGAGAGAGGTGGGAGGGCAAATGTGAAGCTGGAGAAGAAGCAGGATTTGGATCTCCTCCCAGAACCTGAGCACCCAGTGATCCCCTCTGTCCCACTCATCAAAGCTCAGTCCCTCTAGAGCCAAGCCATTTGCTTTCTACCTCCTCAGAGCCCTGGAGGCCGCCCCTACCCAGTCCCCTCTCCCTTCACGGGGCTGGGTCAAGAGTCTGCCCCCTCTGTGTCCCTTTTCCCAGATCCCACCCATTCAGCAGGCACCCAGATGCTTGGCTCCATGACGCAGCAGCTGCGGTCTCCCGTTATCAGGGCACCCCTGTGGGGTGGGGTGGTTCCATTTGTTTAAGGTTTAGGCTGAGGAGCCCCAGCCCCCATGACGTCAAATATGGACCCATATAAGCTGAGGGGACCCCAGCCCATGGTCCCAAGCAGCTGTCCAACTCCAACATGGCCCAGGCAGCCCTCTGCATCCGCTCCACCTTCGGCCTCCAGTGCTACCTCCTCTTCCTTCTAGGTTCTTGGGAGTCAGGTAAGTTGCCTTTAGAGGCAAATGGGTCACCATAATACAGGGAGACAGAAGACAGAGAGGGATTATTTCTTAGAAGAAATAGGGTTGAATGAACAATCATAGAAATGAACAACAGGTGAATGTGTGATGGGAAGGGGTATGGGTACAGGGTTGTTGCAAAAATTGCCTAGGGTGTTCATTGCTCAAATTTGCTGGCTAACGGGCAGGTAGAAGATGAAACCCAGCCTGTGCTCTGCTTCTCAAGACATGGCCTGAAAGCCTGCCTCCACCCAGAAAGGGGCTTCTTCCAGTTTACATAAAGACACTGTACAGGCTGGCAGTCCTGGGTAGATAGCAGTGGGGACCTGACATTCGCTGAGCATCTGCTATGTGCAAGAAACTCACAGGTGCTCACAATACTTCATCTCATTTGATCTCCTCAAATCCCCTGAGGTGATTAATAATATCCCACTTGATAGTGAGGAGAGTGTGACCTAGAGAGATAAAGGGACTTGTCCAAAGTCGTGCAGCTAGAGGGTAGTGAACAAGGAGTCTGACACTCCACACTGCCTGCTGCCCTCAAGAGGCACAGGGTGCATTTCTTTCCAGAAGCCTTGCTCTATGCTGACCTTGGTTCTACTCTGAAGTCTGGCCCATTTAACTATTCTGTACTTCCTCACACCTGGCTAATGCCAATAGATGATGCTTACTGAGCACTTCCTGTGTGGTAGTAGGCATTATTCTAGGCACTTCATCCACATTCATTTATTTAATCCAATAGCAGCTCCATAAGGCATGTATGGTTTTGTCCCCCTACAAATAGTTGAGAAACAACCCAGGGCTTTGGTGAAAAAATGTATATGGAAAAGTTTAGAGGATCCCTGGGTGGCTCAGCAGTTAAGCGTCTACCTTTGGCCCAGGGCGTGATCCTGGAGTCCCGGGATGGAGTCCCACATCAGGCTCCCTGCATGGAGCCTGCTTCTCCCTCTGCCTGTGTCTCTGCCTCTCTATCTCTCTTTTTCTCTCATGAATAAATAAATAAAATCTTTAAAAAAAGAAAGAAAAATTTAATGAGCAAAACAGAGCCTACAAGTTAAATCATCAAATTAGTTCACTTAGTTAAGAAAGAGTTCTGTGACTGACCCCAGGGAGTGGAGAGGCCAACACAGGGGCAGCTTGGAGGGGACCTGGATGATTCAAAGAAGGGTCTTCATAAGGGAGACACACACAAATAGATTCAGAAAAACTAAGTACTGGATACCGTTATCCATGGCAATGATGTTGATGATTGCAAGCCAGGGCCCAGAAAGTTGTGAGTCTGGATGCTCCAGATAATATTCGGGGCAGGGCAGGTAGAAGGTGCTTCTTCTAATAGTGTTTGACTGAGGGTGATATTGGAGGAAGTTTCTCCTTCCCTGAGCTCAGGTCACATTGGGGCTCAGCTCAGATAGGGGTGTGGGGACCAAACATATGGTGGATGGTAGGGCTGAGAAATCTTCAAGCTGCCTCTGCTAGGTCTTAGTGGTCCCTTCTATTTGTGCCCTGACTTGATGTCCTTCCCCTACCTCAAGGGTCTGGGGACAGAGGCACCAGAGCCATCCTCAGCCCCCCAATCTTCAGGCTTCCTGTCAGGCTGCTATCCCACCTGCTGCTCTCCAACACCTTCCTTTGTGCTGCTGCACAGGAAGAGGAATCTACTCATGCCCAGAGTAGAAGGGCATGAGTCATGAATCAACTCCATACACATTCACTTTTTTTTAATATATTTTTTAAAGATTTTATTTATTTATTCATAGAGACAGAGAGAGAGAGGCAGAGACACAAGCAGGCACCATACAGAGACCTGATGTGGGACTCGATCCCGGGTCTCCAGGATCACGCCCTGGGCTGCAGGCGGCACTAAACCGCTGCGCCACTGGGGCTGCCCCACACATTCACTTTTGAGGGAGATTTGCTCTAGGGCACAGACAGGTACAGGGAAGACTTGAGATCCAAATTCCAGTCCAGGAGATTCTGGACTCTCTGCATGTTGCCTGGGTGGGAGGGAGGGGAGGGCTGAGGGAAGGGCCATGGCAGTGGACGCTCAGATCCTGTAGAGAAGAGCAAGTGGATGATAGGTCAGGAGGGCTTGAGACTGGGATAAGGCTGGGATGGGGTCAAGTTGGAGCTGGAATGTGGGTCCCACTGGGCACATGACTATGTCCAGCAGGGAGTAAGGCCAGGGTAGAGAGAGGAGGGGTGACTGGGTTGCATATAGACCATTAGCCCACAGTTCTGGACCTTCTCTCCCATTTATCCACAGGACTAGTCAATACCCAGACTCAGATAACTGAATCTTAGAACCCCAGGGTCTGCAGTCATAGAACCAGAGGTGCAGAAACTAGATTAAATTATCTCTGAGGGGAGCACAAATGGGGCTGAGGTCTTGGAGAGAATCTAAAAAGGTTGTTTTCCTACACTAAATGTTATTTAGTTTAGGACGCCTGGGTGGCTCCGTGGTTGAGCGTCGGCCTTTAGCTCAGGTCATGATCCTGGGGTCCCACAACAGGCTCTTAGTGGGGAGCCTACTTCTCCCTCTGCCTGTGTCTCTGCCTTTGTGTATGTCTGTGTGTCTCTCATGAATAAATAAATGAGATCTTTAAAAATAAATAAATAAATGTTACTTGGTTTAATTTATATGACAGAAATAATATATGCTCACTATAGAAACTGGAAAATTGAAAAAATGAGAAAGAAAAATAAAATCTCTCCTAATACCCTCCAGTTCCCCACTCAGGCAACCATTTGAGTATATTTCTCTTTACTCTTTTTGCTCTGAGTTTTAGGTCACATAATGAGCTTATGCTCTATAGACATTTCAAGCATTTATCCATATTATTACATATGAAGTAAGCCATTTTTTTAGGGACAGGACACCAAGAAACATTAGATATCCTCTTTTGGGCAAGGCTGCTCTGATAGAGACCCTGTATCATGAGTCACCTACCTGGATATCCACCGTCTTTTCAAATAATATAATGAAACAGATTGAACAGACCTTTGGAATTGCACAGTTTTGATGCTGTGGGATTTGTTTTCATTCTCTCTCTCTCTCTCTCTTTTTTGGTATATTTTTTTATTGGAGTTCGATTTACCAACATATAGCATAACATCCAGTGCTCATCCCGTCAAGTGCCCCCCTCAGTGCCCGTCCCCCAGTCACCCAATCCCCCCGTCCATCTCCCTTTCTACTACCCCTTGTTCATTTCCCAGAGTTAGGAGTCTCTCATGTTCTGTCACCCTCACTGATATTTCCCACTCATTTTCTCTCCTTTCCCCTTTATTCCCTTTCACTATTTTTTATATTCCCCAAATGAATGAGACCATATAATGTTTGTCCTTCTCCAATTGACTTACTTCACTCAGCATCATACATACCCTCTAGTTCCATCCACGTCGAAGCAAATGGTGGGTATTTGTCGTTTCCAATGGCTGAGGAATATTCCATTGTATACATAGACCACAGCTTCTTTATCCATTCATCTTTCGATGGACACTGAGGCTCCTTCCACAGTTCATTCTTTAATCCAGGCTGAGCATCCACCTCCAGTATCTTGTGCTAAAGCCAGATTTTCCTGTGCCTATCAGTGACCAAAAAAAGTTATTTTCAGACCATTATTGTGGTCAGTGAAATGAATATCTCATGGTGAAAACTTCCTAGGGAACTAAAACTGCTACTAGATAGATCTACTGGGGAGAAGAGATAGTCACCTCATGGTTGGGGGCGGGGAGTATTAGTCACTGATTTGCCTTATGGTTAAGCTCAGAACCAAGGAATTGTTTGAGTTTTGATTCCAGATTTTATAATCGATGGTTCAACAATTGTGTGATGTAGGTCTGGAATTTTAAGATCTAGTTATCTGAGTCTAGTTATTGACTATGTGGCACCTGGGGTTATATGACAACCAATATCCCAGAACCGGTATGCTTCAGGACTTCTTTTAATATCTCAGGGGCTCAATCATTTCACATGACAAAAATTACCCTTTGGTTTTCCAAACTTTGGAGGTCACAGTTATGTTTGCTTTTTTTTTTTTTAACTTAAATGTGCATAGGAAAGGTTGTTTCTGAAGAGTTTTCATCAGTCTTAAAATATTCTGTCAATCACCTATTCAACAAATATGTATAAAGTGCTTCCTTTAGGCTGGGGACCTAGCAATGAATAAAACAAATATAAATCCCTGCCATTGTAGGAAGTATTCATTATGTACTAGAGAATGATGAGTGTCACACTGATAAAACACAGCAAGGAGAAGTGGCCCAGGAATGTGGGCTGCCTTTTGGAAGAGGTGGTCAAGGCAGGCCTCAGGGGCATATGGTCAGGAGAGATAGCAGGGGCTGCAGAAGATCACGGGATCAGGCTCCCCTTACCAGGAGAAAAGGGCAAAGTATGAGACTGTTTCAAAGACTACAATTTGGATTCAAGAAACACTTTAAAGAATCGTCTATGCTCAAGCTGATGTAGTCGACATCATTGTCATTTACAGTTAAGGACGTGGAGTTCATGAATATTTAAGTGACCTAAGCAAGGATGCAAATCTGGTGAGGGACAAAGCCTAAACTCTAATCCTGTCCTCTGATTCTTTAAGACCAGTGGAATTTGCCACTGTGCTGCTACTGCTCATTTATTCACTCTATGGATATTTATTCATCCCTTATCACATTTAAAAGCATCTGGGATGGGGATGCATGGGTGGCTCAGTCAGTTAAACAACCAACTCTTGATTTCAGCTCAGTGCATGATCAGAGAGAGGGTCATGAGACTGAGCCCTGTGTGTGCTGAGTGTAGAGCTTCATGCTGACTGTGGAGCCTGCTTCAGATTCTCTCTCTCCCTCTCTCCTCACCCAACTCTCTCTAACATAAATAAATAAAAAATAAAAGCATCTGAGGTTTAGTGAGAAGACTGACTTTTCCAACTATTTAATCTCTTTGAACTTCCTTTCCTTATCTATAAAACTATAAGGTCATATACTTGTCCTTATAGGTTTGTGGTGAAGATTAAATAAACAAATATAGAAACAGCATTCTTTAGGGGTTCCACAGATGCCAGTGTTCTTCCTTTCCCAACAGTTGGGCTGACCTATAGTTTGTATAATATAGTCTTAACCAGTCTGGGCCTGGGGACCCAGGACTTTGGCTCAACTTCTTACTTGGGGGATGTCCTTGGGGAGATTACTCAACCTCTCTGAATCTTGTATACTTATCTATAAAAAGGGAAGAATAGTGAATAGTTCTCAACTTCAAAGGGCTGTTTTCAGAAGCAAATGAGTTAATACATGTCCTCATTCATATGACCTGCCTGTCTCACAGTAAGTATGCAAGAGAGGTTGGCCATGGCTATAGCTATGGAGTTGTGTGCAAGGCACCATTCTTCCAGTGTAAAACTTGAAACTCAATTTTCTTGGCTGTAAAATAGGGAGACTGATAGCTTCAAAGGCACCTTTTGGGAGGTTGTGAGATCAGTCACTCTAGAAGAAAATCCAGAAATGTCTATGAGGCAAATCAGAATCAGAATGTCTATGAGGCAACCACCTGAGATCTTGGCCCAGAGAATGTGGCCAATGAACAGCAGCTATAACTGGGATTGTTGCTGAGGGAATCAAAGAATAGAACTAACACAGTAGAGTAAGAGCCTGATAATTCAGTCCTCCTTTATCTCCCTAACATTGAATCCCTTCAGAGACTTGGGCTTCTGTAGTACCCTCACCCTCTTCTTTTCCCTCCTATATTTCTTTCAAGGGGTTCCCCAGCCTCCTACTCTCTTTGGCAGCAGGGAGGTGGGTGGATCATGGTTTTCTGTGATTGGGAATGGGTCCAGGTTCTGGTTTCCACCTTGAGCTAACAGAGACTGGAAATCTCAGTTATGTAACAACAGTCTCTCACTCTTTGGCGATCTCCTGGCTAGGTATCAGAGACATCTCCTCTGTCCCCATTGGTTGTTTTTCCACATAATTAAGGCCCATATCTGTTCACTGATAGAAGTGTTTTCTCTCACACCCTGTCCTTAAATATAGTCAGTCCCTTCCAGAATTCAGCTGCCTCATTCACTCCTCTCAAGACCCCCAAGCAGATATCTTTTTCTCTTAGGAGGGTGATCTTTATTCCAGATGGCATTAGGTATGTGAAGGGCTGGGGGGAACCATAGGGATTGAGTCATCTCATTTACTTCTCTGCATTCAGACCAAACTTTAACACCAAAATGAAAATTTCCCATCTCCCTCCTATACCCACCCTCCATCTCACTTCTTATCTTTCTCTCATTCACCATCTGTATCTACTTATTAATACCCATGGGAAGCTCTGCCAGAAATCTTACTCAGTCTCTCACAGTTACATTTGGGATGGAGCTGGAATGTTAAGGAAAGATGGAAATTCTGATATTTGCTCTTTCCTCTCAGCTCTGTAATGTAAAGGGAACTCCATTCCATAAGTATATAAATTCTAAAGGAGCATTTGTGGAGCAAAATGACAGTTAATACCTGATCTCAAAATCTTATGATTTGATAGGCAGGGCAGGAGGTAGAGGTTGATAGGCACACAAATAACTGTAATGTGAAGTTGAAAGTAGCAGGAAAGGGTATTAACAAAGAATTTTTTGAGCACTCAGATGAAGCTAGATCATATGTGCTTGGAGGGATCTGGAAAGATGCCAGAAAACCAGAAAGGTCTGAAATTGAGAACTGAAGAGTAGAGGTGGCATTTTTGCTGAAGGCACCACCTGAACAAAGGTCCAGAGACTAGAGGAGACAGTGGGGATTATATATCATAGTATTATGAGGATACTGGCTGGGAGATATACCTAAGGTAATAAAGGGATCCTTAGAGATAGAGGTGGGCAGAGAAGCAAGAAAGAACATAATGGAAGTTTCTTATTTGCTTTTCTTGCTTCACAGGTGCTACCGCATTTCGAGAACTTCAGAAAACTGGTGTTTCCCCAGCATCTGATCATTTGTTACCTCCTACTTCAGGCCTTGTTTATAGTACACTCTCTGATTATACTGCTCTTCATTTAGGCCACAACCCTCTAGACCTCACTAAATCTACAGAAATCCATAAGCGAAAAAGTCATTGCAATACTACACACCATATCAAGCCAACTTACAAACCGATAGATAACCCTCAAAATTCTACAAGTGATTATGAAGTTTCTCCTTCTTCTGAAAAAAAACCCAGCAATCAAGGAAAAAACCCAAATATCCAGAATAGACGCCCTATTGATCCTAATGACTCTACTAACACACATAAAGGACTGTCTGGTGCAAAATATTCAACCCTAGCACCCAAGAGAAAACCATTTTGCAATAAGCCCAATGTAAGCAAAATAGGTACAGGAAACATACATAAAACTGCAACATCGTTTGGAAACACCATCACTACTTTAGACAGTAAAAGCACTACTTCACACAAGACCATAATTCCTGTCCACACCTCAGTCAATACAGAGATCAACAAAATACCTACATCTTCCTCAGGCAAAAGCACAGCAGTCACAAAGTCTACAAGAATCCCAGAAAGGTCAGAAGGAGCTGAAGATGGTAAAATAGTTGCTAGTTCCGGAACTACGGTTGCCTCAGGCAAGACTGTGAGGAAGACTACAGAACACATAAACAGGATCACATCACCCATTGAAAAGATTACACAAATACTAACAACACTTACAGAACACAAACAAAGGACTGCGTCAGCTCATATAAATACCACAAGATCACTAGAAAGCCCACTGGGACATGGGAAAGAGGCCCCATTGGCTAATAAGACAACCCCAAGAATCCAAGCAGAGTCTACAAAACATGGAGAAGAGACTAAATCAGCCAATGGGAAGACCACAACAACCCAAGAAAAGTCCAAGAAACATGGACAGAACACCACTCCAGCCAGCAGTAAGACAATGAAAGCCCCAGAAGATCCCAAATACCATGGAAAGAAGACCACAAGAGCCCTAGAAGGGCCCAAGGATGATGGAAAGAAGACCACTCCAGCCAACACTACGAGAGCCCTTGGAGGACTAAAGAATCCTAGGGAGAAGACCACCACCGTCAGCGGGAAGACCACCAGTACCGCAGAAGGGGCCCCAGACCATGGAAGGAAGACCGCTGCAGCGAGTGGGAAGACCACGAGAGCCCTGGGAGGACTCAAGAATCCTGGGGAGAAGACCACCACAGTCATTGGGAAGACCACCAGTACCGCAGAAGGGCCCCCAGACCATGGAAGGAAGACCGCTGCAGCGAGTGGGAAGACCACGAGAGCCCTGGGAGGACTCAAGAATCCTGGGGAGAAGACCACCACAGTCATTGGGAAGACCACCAGTACCGCAGAAGGGCCCCCAGACCATGGAAGGAAGACCGCTGCAGCGAGCGGGAAGACCACGAGAGCCCTGGGAGGACTCAAGAATCCTGGGGAGAAGACCACCACCGTCAGCGGGAAGACCACCAGTACCGCAGAAGGGCCCCCAGACCATGGAAGGAAGACCGCTGCAGCGAGCGGGAAGACCACGAGAGCCCTGGGAGGACTCAAGAATCCTGGGGAGAAGACCACCACAGTCATTGGGAAGACCACCAGTACCGCAGAAGGGCCCCCAGACCATGGAAGGAAGACCGCTGCAGCGAGTGGGAAGACCACGAGAGCCCTGGGAGGACTCAAGAATCCTGGGGAGAAGACCACCACAGTCATTGGGAAGACCACCAGTACCGCAGAAGGGCCCCCAGACCATGGAAGGAAGACCGCTGCAGCGAGCGGGAAGACCACGAGAGCCCTGGGAGGACTCAAGAATCCTGGGGAGAAGACCACCACCGTCAGCGGGAAGACCACCAGTACCGCAGAAGGGCCCCCAGACCATGGAAGGAAGACCGCTGCAGCGAGCGGGAAGACCACGAGAGCCCTGGGAGGACTCAAGAATCCTGGGGAGAAGACCACCACCGTCAGCGGGAAGACCACCAGTACCTCTCACATGAAGCTGAGTTCCACCATGTCAGAGATCCCAGACAATGAAAGCCATCCATATCAGAATGAAGATGGCTCACACAGAGGTGTTCATGCTGGAGGAAGGAGGGAGAATGATTCATTCCCTGCCTGGGCCATAGTTATTGTGATCCTGGTGGCTGTGATTCTCTTCCTGATGTTCCTTAGCCTTATCTTCTTGGTAAGGGACAGGGATGCTACAAGGAAGTGAATCTATCAGATAGGAAGTTGATGAGAGATTATGGATCTGAACCAGCGGGTGTAATAAGCTCAGAAAAAGAGACATTGTGGTGTTGAGGGGATGGTAATATAGGGGTAGTGGTGGCGAAAACGATGGGGAAAGACAGTGATGCATGGGGCATGAATAGTGGCATGAGAATAAAGGATGTAGAATAGGGAAAAACTGTGTATTGGTGATAGAATCTGGGATGTGAGAATAGGGGATATAAAGGTAAGGAAAATTGGACAGAAGAGGGAATTGGAGATGAAATCTGGAGCTTAGCCCATGGGATCTGGGGCTGGAATAAGGATCAAGGTTTGGATGGAATCTTGGGAAAGGAGGAAGCTAAAGGTCGAGGATCAGGAATAATAGAATCAAAGGGTTGTGGGTGTGGAGGAAGCAAGTGACATAGCAGATGGAGCCCATTTCTCCTTTCTCCTAATCACAGGTCTCCTATATGACAAAAACACGCCAGGCACTGATCCAGAACAAGGAGGACAATGACCCAGAAGATGATGGAGGCCCTAACTCCTACCCAGTCCACCTGATGGAGCAGCAGACTCTTGGCATGGGCCAGATCACTTCCCCACGGTGATCTCTCAGAAAGTGCCCAGCTCTTCCATGCTCTTCCATGAGGAGTTAGACTCACCGTTTGTAATTCCTAGACTCCGGGAAGGGCAAAGTATGGAAAGTTAACGGCATTCACCCTTCATCTGCTGTGTTCTTATTGAAACTGGTCTAGGGATGAGATGATAAGCAAGAAGATGTGAGTCTGGGAGATATAAAAGAAGGAATGAATAATATGAGCATGTGTAGAAGATGATGGTTTCAGAATGAAAAGCTGTTTGATGGACATATGGGATGGGCACCAAAATAGGACACCAAGTCTTGGGAAGAGCAGCATAGCTAAAGGAAGTTTGGGGGCAATGCCCCAGATCTGACTGGAAGTTGGGTTTCAGGACCAATCTATATTTCCATCTACTATTACTCAGACTGTGTGTGTAGTAAGCAGACTTGTCTTTCAGTTCCCAGGACACTTAATCCCCTCCTTTTTAAAATGAATAAGTAAAAAAAAAAAGTAAAAAAAAAAAATAAAATGAATAAGTAAGATCTGAGAAAAAAAGAGGACTTATTTCTTTTTATCTTTTTTTTTTTAATTTAAATTCAATTTGCCAACCTATAACACCCAGTGCTCATCCCATCAAGTGCCTAAGTGGACTTATTTCCTTCACCATCTTCCATACCTGGGAGAAAGGAAAAATCCAGAAAATATCATAAATATCTCTCATCTAGATAATTCTTCCCTCATCCCCCTGAATCCTTTTGCTTTTCTAAATGTCTACAGTAGGCATCTTGCCTGTTTGGCTTGATGGGTTGTAGTGGCATGCAGGGAGGGATTTTTGTTTGGCCTACAGTCTTACCCATTTATCCCCATCAGGACTTCCATGATGGTGTTCCCCACTCATCATTTATTTTCCTATTTGTTTTACCAAAAGCCAGTCCAGGCTTTTCCCTTTCCCTTTTCACCTTCTCCATTGCCCCCATTCTCTCTCTTCCTCACACAGTCACCCCAGATTCTGATTTTCCTCTTTGTAGGTATCTCATCTGGATTTTCTCTCCTACTCATTAAAGCCCTTTTACCTATTAGTGTTTGGCAGAGGGGGAAAGAATAGACAGATAATAGAGAGCTTCCTATTTATTGGTCTTTTTATAATAAGGTATAAAATATTTGTAAAGTAAGGACATCATAATTTCTGGACTATCAGTTGGGAGAAGTCCTGACTGGTGTTCCTGACTCTGGCTGTGACCTTACAGATGATCTTAAGCAGGAGGGGCTAGAGAACAGGAATTCTTTAGAGGGTCATGGAAGAGGAGGCTGAATTTCTATTGCTTCTAAGACGAGTCACTCCTGAGTTCCTGCTGGGCTTAATTGCATGGTGACAAAACAGGGAGAAAATGTGTTAATTAATTAGCAAGTATTTCTAAGCACCTATTATAAATTCTGTTGAGGATTGTAAAGAAGTATAAGACAAGGTTGCCAATCAGGATACTAATATAGGAAAATTAAAATTAAATACATAATAAGAGACATCACAAGGCAATACTACACAGAATAAAACAGCACTCTAATGAATTAAACCCGATATTTATGGGCAACTACTATATCCCAAGTTTATGTTAGGACACTAGCCCTGCTCTAAAACCATTCCATGCCCAAATGTCAGTCCCAGCAGAACCATCGCTCATCATCCACGTAGCCTTGGCTCTCACTTATACCAAAGGAGGATCAGCAACCTCCCTGACCAGAAAGACATTTCAGTTTGCCACAGGCCTTCCAGTTTGAACTTCATTTGGAATCAAAACATAGTGGTTGGGATGCCTGGGTAGCTCAGTGGTTGAGCATCTGCCTTGGGCTCAGGGCATGATCCCGGGAAGGGGATCGAATCCCACATTGGGCTCCCTGCATGGAGCCTGCTTCTCCCTCTGCCTCTGTCTCTACCTCTCTTTGTGTGTCTCTCATAAATACAATAAAAACTTTTTTAAAATGCAGTGCTTTTTGCTACTTTTGGCATTCTCATTTGCAGGAAGCTAGAAGTCTACCATGAACAGTGGTCCTAACATGGACACTCCTTGTCACTGAGTTATTTACCAGGGTCCACTCCAGGTTGGGTGGATACCTCTGAATCTCCCACCAGAGTTCTGCTCTGCTAAAGGCAGAATTATATCTTGAATCAGAATGGTGGCATTCCAGATGTCAGAGGGGCCCCAGACTTAGGTCCCTGGAAGGAGCCTTGAGGCAGAGGGGGACACCTGGTTCTGGAAGAGGGCTGGGGTGCCTGAGAAAAAAAGGACAAGGATGCCAGGTTTTTAGTCATCTGGGCAAATGGTGACTGAGCATGTGTCAGCTGCCAGGACAGGAGTGTCACTGGTTCTCAGAAGAAAGCAGATACCGCCTATCCCTAGCTTCTAATCATTGAATTTCTGCAGCCTGGACCTAATTTAAAAAACAAAACCAAACTAAGCAAGAACATCTCTGAGCGCCCCCCACCAGAGTGTCAAACATCCAACCTAATGCCTTTCCACCAAGGCACCCAACTGGAGCATTGGGGGTCAAGGGGTATATGTTCTGGGAGTGTGGAAGTTTCTCCAAATGTAACAGGAACTATGAGCCCGAACACAGTGGCTAACAGTCTCCCTTCTCCCTTCTTTCTCCCTGATGCTCACTTGGAAATCTAGGGAGAAACCCTCTGACAAGCTCCAGGGATGGGCTCTCATTAGAGAAAAGTGAATGATGAGGGGTAAGGAGGGAATGGCTCCTTCCTTACAAGCTAAACACCACACCCCACCCAGACCCCCTCAGGAGAGATCAATGCCCAAGACCCCTGGAGCTGAGGTGGGCGCCCAGCGTGAGGGCAGAGAGGTGAGGAGGTGAGCTCCGGGGCCTCGAAGCCTCGGCCCTCCCTTCCCTCTAGGCTCCACTTGGCCTAGGGGAGCCCCCAGCACTGCCCCGGGTGCCCCCCGCTGCTCCAGCACCGGAAGGAGCCTGGGCGCACCTGCCCAAGCTGGCACAGCCTCAGACTCTGGCGGTGCGCTCCCCCCACCCGCAAACCTCCGGACTAAAGGGAAGTTTTCACCGCAGCATGGGTTTCAATCCTCCAAGAACTCTCCTTTAGTACACTTGTGTACAGGTGGCAAAACCAAGACTCAGGGAAGTACCTTGTTCAAACCCATACGGCTCTGGGATCAGAGTTCTTCTCCCAACTCAATTTCACTTCACTTTCAATTACACTTTGTTCCTTAGTGTAACGTGGCAGCGGGACCTGGATGGGTGGGATGTTATAGGGACCATCTAAGGAACAAAGTGTATTGAGGTTTGTGCAAGACAGCATCCAGCTCCTTCTTCCAGAGGCCAGGTCTCCCCTTTCAGCCCCTTGGACTTCCCAGAGTTCCGTTCTTCTGACCCCACTGGGCCAGGGTCTGTCCTGACAGCCTCTGTTACCTTCTGAGACTCATTCACTGGACTCAGTCACAGTGCTCTGCCCTCTGTGCCAGCACCAGTGCCCCTTGCAGCTGACTGTGCCAGCACACCTGTTTCTGGACAGTGACTGCTGGTGTGGTAAGAAGATCCAATGACCTGGGGCCCAGTCATCCTCATTTTTCTCACTTCTGCCTCCTACAAAGGCCTCTGTTCCAGAAATAAGACATCCCCAGAGAAAACAGGTTTTTGCTGACTTCTGGTCCCAGTGATGGGTCTCCTTTCCTCTGACATGTTGAGTCTCTTGCTCTCTCTCCTTCCCTGTTCCTACCTGTCTAAATTGTCAGAGATGCCTCTCCCTGGAGAGAAGGGGCCCAAAAGTTATGTACCTCCCCTGCCCCCAGCCGCCCCCAGCAGCAACTATAAAGCCCACAGCAATGGCCAAGTGAGACAGCAAAGTGAGCCGGGCATATTGTACAGAAAGTGTTGGAACCCAAGAGTTCAGCTGTTCCAGTCCTTGGCTTCCTTCTACCATGTAACTTATCCCAACTGATCTTACTGATCCCACAACCCTGGCCCTAGTAAGCTTTTAATTCTTCTTGAAACTTCATGTCCTAATGAGAGTCCAGACATCAACTTGCCCTCTGCAGCCCACTCCTGCTGTAGAACCCAGGCATTCTGATTTTATTTAAGATTTTATTTTTAAGATTTTAAGATTTTATTTTTTAATTCATGAGAGGCACACAGAGAGGCAGAGACATAGGCAGAGGGAGAAGCAGGCTTCCTGCGAAGAGCCCAATGCGGGACTCAATCCCAGGACCCAGGACCCCGGGATCACGCCCTGAGCCGAAGGCAGACACTCAACCACTGAGCCGCCCAGGTGCCTAATCATTTAATTTTAATGATTAAAACCAATGCCAGAGGCACCTGGGCGGCTCAGTGGTTGAGTGTCTGCCTTTGGCTCAGGGCGTGATCCTGGGGTGCTGGGATCGAGTCCCATATCGGGCTCCCTGCAGGGAGCCTGCTTCTCCCTCTGCCTGTGTCTCTGCCTCTCTCTGTGTGTCTTCATGAATAAATGAATAAAATCTTAAAAAAATAAAATAAGAAATAAAACCAATGCCAAATAACTTATAAAGGCTCTTCATTTCCACTGTAGGATGGAATGCCTGAAAAGGGAGTAGGCCAGGTAGGTGTGGATTTGATAGGAACAGGCCTGGGTTAAATGAACAAAAGGACTTTTGGATGGTGTTTTTTTCTTTTTCCTTTGATATTTGTTTCTTTTTTAAAATTTAAATTCGATTAGCCAACATAAAGTACATACTTAGTTTCATATGTAGTGTGCAATCATTGATATTTTATTTTTCTTGTGCCCTCTCTCTGGTGTCTCCCAGTGACTCTGCCCTGGAGACTGTTGTCTTGCACATTCTCTTCTCTTCCTCCTCCCGGTCTCTCTGCGAACTCCTTCAGCTTGAACCATTATTACTGCAGATAGCTTCCAGACTCATCTCTAGCCTGTATTTGCTCTGAAATCCAGTCCTGTATTTCCAGGCTTATTTTTCCCATAACAACTTCACTTAGATGTCATGTCATATTGAACATGTTTGTCCAGCAAACATTTTTGGAGCATTTCTTCCATGCTAGATCTGAAGATACATCAGTGAACAAAGCAACAACAGGCCCTGCCTTAGGGATCTCACAGTCCACTGGGAAAGGCAGATATCACACAAGGAATGACACATAAATACAGAAGAGTTACAAGTGTGCAAAAAATGCTAACAGGCACCGCCTCATCTTCCCACCATCAGGTCTCTACAATTTCCCTCATCTGCATCCATTCTCTCCCTCCCTGATCCCTCTTAACATTGGAGGAGTCCTTCTAACCTGTCTTGCCTTTCCGTAGGTTTCTTTTTTTTTTATTTATTTATGATAGGCACGCAGTGAGAGAGAGAGAGAGGCAGAGACACAGGCAGAGGGAGAAGCAGGCTCCATGCACTGGGAGCCTGACGTGGGATTTGATCCCGGGTCTCCAGGATCGCGCCCTGGGCCAAAGGCAAGCGCCAAACCGCTGCGCCACCCAAGGATCCCCTTTCCGTAGGTTTCTTTTTTTTTTTTTTTTTTTTTAATTTATTTATTTACGATAGTCACACTCAGAGAGAGAGAGAGAGAGAGGCAGAGACACAGGCAGAGAGAGAAGCAGGCTCCATGCACCGGGAGCCTGACGTGGGATTCGATCCCGGGTCTCCAGGATCGCGCCCTGAGCCAAAGGCAGGCGCCAAACCGCTGCGCCACCCAGGGATCCCACCTTTCCGTAGGTTTCTAACCCCCTCCCCAACACTCTGTCTACTTCCCCTTCTTCTCCAGGTCCTTCCCATTGGCATCCACGCTCTAGAACAGTGTGCACAAGAATCAGCAGTAAGAGATTCTATTTGTCTACTTATTTATTTATTAAAAAATCTTTTTTATTGAGGTACAATTGATATACAACATTATATTAGTTTCAAGTGTATAACAAAATGATTAGATATTTGTATATATTGAGACATGATCACCACAATAAGCCTAGTTAACATCCATCACCACATATAATTGCAATTTTTGCATGTGTGTGTTGAAAACTTAAGATCTACACTCTGTGTAACTTTGAAATATACAACACGGTATTATTAACTATAGTCACCATGCAGTACATTACATCCCCAAGACTTACTTATCTTATAACTGGAAGTTGTACCTTATGATCCTTTTTACTCATTTTGCCCACTCCCACCCCCTGCCTCTGGTAACCACCAATCTGTTCTCTGTATCTATGAGCTGTTTTGTTATAGCATCCACATATAAGTGAGATCATTCAGTATTTGTCTTTCTCTTTGACTTACTTCCCTTAGCATAATGCCTTCAAGGTCCATCCATGTTGTCACAAATGGCAGGATTTCCTTTTTTATGGCTAAATAATATTTCATTGCATATATGCGATATTATTTCTAAAATGTAGGTTTTGGCCCCTGTCCCTTGGGGTTCCTGAGTCAGTAAGTTTGGGGTTGGGGCTGGGATCTGCATTTTAACAAGCTCCCAACCAATCTTGAAGCCTCTGGGCCAGGGGCCACACTTTGAAAAGTTCTGTTCTTCCAGCATCCATCTTAACAAGCCCATATTTTTCCCAGCTCTGCCCTCTGTCATTGCCAAGTTTCTTGAAATCATTCCTAAAAACACAATCTCTATTTTCTCATCTTCTATTCACTGTATATATATTTCCTTTGCAAATTTTATCAGAGTAATTCATGTGAATAGTTTTAAAGTCCAGTTGTCCTATAGATTCATTACAAAAAATAGCTATCTCTGTTGCACCTGCCCCCTTCACATCTGATGTTTGCTATCCAGAGGTGGCAACTCTTAACTTTAAGTTTTTCTCCTGTTATTTACACCTACAGACTTAAACATCACACATTCATATTATATTGTTATTTATAGATTTTTTTTTATATTTATAGATTTTTAACAAAGACCTTAAATGCATCTTTTATTGGGCTAAGTAATATTACAAGACTCAAAATAGTTTCCTGTCCCAATTTTGCCTCTGAAAAGACTTAATAATGTATATGTATCCAATATCATGTGGAATTAATATCCTTTTCAAAACAAAACACAATTTTAAATTTCTAATTTTCTTATCAGTTAACCTCATTTTCAGCAGCAATTACTAAATAAAACGAAAAATAAATTCTCTGATAGCAAATTACACAAGCCCAAGAGAGAATAATCCAAGCATATTACCTTAGTTTCTCAGAACATAATTTATCTAGCATTTGGCTCACAAATTTAAAAATCAGCTGTGTTAAAACATGACAGCACATTTGCTGTTAACTCCTGCTTGTGTCTTAAGAAAGCTCTTACGGAAAGAATTTTAAAAATGTTTCACAGGTAGCAGGTGCAGACCAGCGATTTGGGAAATGGGCAACTAAAAATTGCAGTCCTTGTTAGCATTGCCAGGCACAGCCACAGGGAAGTATGGAATGCTCTTCAGTAGGTTCCCAGTCCAGGAGATGGCATTCCAGAATTCTTCCTTTTCTTTTTGCAAAGCAGAATGCTAGCAGAGTTTTCTGAATATGCACCTTCCTCTTCATCAGCTCTGTGGTGGGGACACCGTCAGGCTGGGCCTCTGGTGATGTGGCTGATTTCCTCTTCCTCCTCCTCCTTTCTCTTTCTCAAAACTTGTATTGTAGTAAAATATACATAACATAAATTTACCATTTTAACCATTTTTAAAGTGTACAGTTCAGTGGCATTAAGTACACGCACATGGTTGTGCAACCATTGCTGGTGACTTCTTCCTGATTCCGCCTCCTGGAATCACCACGCTCAGGCCCGGTTTCACCTTGTTGCTGTCCAGGTACTTGAAATATGGGTAGGGACCTCCGATGGTGCAGCTTGGCCTTTCTGGTCATATCCTTCCAGAAGCTGTGCTAGGGCAACACAGCTGTGACCTCCATGGGCACCTGGTGTGCTAGACCTCTCCCTGAAGCCCCTTTCTGTGGCCATTTCTGAATATGTGAACTAAGACTTGAGCAACCGTTTTCTTATAACCAGGCGAATAGTTCTTAATGTCCTTATAAATGTTTTTCTTTTCTGAATACACTGCTCCCTGGTCAATTCTTGTGCCAGCAGTCTAGAGCCCTGCCCTAAGCCTTCAACTGCCTGTGGAACTGGTCCTCATTTTCAAATATGTTGGCTGCTGATGGAATTGTGCAGACTTTTCCGGATCTACATTTTCTATGAGCTTTCCAGCTAGTTCTAGTGCCTATAGTTCCAATGCCTACAGGGATGCTGTGTAGAGCGCTTTTCTCGTGAGTGGGGGGAGGGGCAGAGGGTGAGAATCTTTAAGCAGACTCCTTACTAAGCAAGGAGCCCGACATGGGCTCACGACCCATGAGATCATGACCCGAGCTGAAACCAAAAGTCAGACACTTAACCAACGGAGCCACCCAAGCACCTGCATTAGTTCGTAGTTTCTGCATCTCCTTCAACATTATGCCTGTTGCTCAGAAGATTTTCTTTTCCATATTCAGAAGTGGTACTGTCATAATCTGGCTTGCATTTTTTTTTAAAAGCAGTTTTCAGGTATTTCTCTCCTTTGGTAAGATGTTCTAGCTCTTCATTTCTCTTTTGACCCACCATTCCACAGTCTCTCCCTCACGTTAAGATCAAGAGGGCCTCTTCCTTTTGGGCCCTGAAAGAGCCCTAGTTAGAGTTTTACAGATTTTTGTTTCTTTGTTTCTGATGTTACCTATTTACTTATTCATTGCCTTTCTCCCTTACTTGGGAGAGCTTCCTACCTAATTTTTTACCACTATGTCCCATGCCTGAAATACCACATGCCTTATGGAAGCTTCTTAAGGAATATTTTCGAATGAATGAATGAGAAGTTCTAGACACAGAGAATGCCTATCAGAGAGGAACTTAGAGCAATCAAGAATCTCCTAGATTCTTCTCTAATCCATTCCCACTGCTACTACTTGTTCTAGCACTTTATACTTTTTAAAAAGTAAATAAAGGAAAGAAAGAAATCATCCCAAGTATCTCCCCCTACCATTTTCTCGTGTCTCTTTACTGAGAGAACTTTTTACTACTGCCTAACACATCATCAGTTCTGACCTTGACTGCCTCAAGAGACCCAGCAACATCTGGCCTTATCCAATTTACAGCCTGACTGCCTTCCTTTCATGCATAACAACCCATAAGCTCTCCTCAGGCAGGGACAGTATGAGAGTCCCAGAGAGTGAAGGGGGTCTCTGCTCAAGTGCCCTCCCTTTTTGGTGTGACGTCTCCTTACTTCCACCTAGCTTAGGGAGTGCTTCTGAGATCTGTCCACATGACCTCTATGTTTTTGAACAACACATTTTCTCCTTTATCTGAGCTCCAACAATCCTTAGTGTTAGAGAGATGATATGCAGTTTCTGTTTGTGTTGCCTCCTTAGCATGTGTTAAATGAGATGATTCACCTAGGCACATAGAGTGAGAAAAAAACCCACAAAAACCAAAACCTGAGGATTCTGATTAGTAAAATTCTTGAGGAAAGAGGAAAGCACAGAGATCAAATGATTCATTCATTCAACAGCATAGTTGAGTCAGTAGTCATGCCCATGACATCTGCATAAAAATAAAATTAAAAAAAAGGAAGAGGAAAGAACTATCATAGCTTCACCCTATAAGGTGCATGCTTCCACATGCATGGGTAACATAGTTCTGCTGACTCAACAGACACAGGAATGACAAAGATGGGCAATGCTCCCAATTAAATTTAAAAAATGCACAAATTGGGGTGCCTGGGTGGCTTGGTCGGTCCAGCAGTCAGTGGAGAGTGCAACTTTTTTTTTTTTTTAAGATTTTATTTATTTATATGAGAGACACAGAGAGAAGGCACAAGCAAGAGGAGGGGCAGAGGGAGAGGGAGAAGCAGACTCCCTGTTGAGCACAGAGCCCACACGGGGCTCCATCCCAGGACTCTGAGGTC
Source organism: Canis lupus baileyi (assembly GCF_048164855.1). NCBI lineage: Eukaryota > Metazoa > Chordata > Mammalia > Carnivora > Canidae > Canis > Canis lupus. Next base: position 71,859,663 of record NC_132844.1, on the reverse strand, counting down.
ATGACCTGAGCTGAAGTCAGATGCTTAACCCACTGAGCCACCCAGGTGCCCCAAGCATACGACTCTTGATCTCGGTGTTGTGAGTTCAAGCCCTACATCAGGCATAGATATTACTTTTTTAAAAAAATCTTTAAAATAAATGCAAAAGTGAGAATGATTCCTGAATAAAAATTAATATACTTTAAGGAGGACTATAGCTCCTGGGCCCAGCACAGCCTCTGAGCCCTCCATGTCCCTTATCACAGCTTCTAGGCACACAACCAAGACCACTGCAGCCCCAGGGGCCACCACACAGTGGGTCTCCATGACGGACTCCTCCGTAGGCCTCAGAGCAACTCAGCCTGTCAGGCCATCGCTGTCTCCACCACAGCCTCTGTACCCACTATGACCTCTAACGCAGCCCCCGATACCACTACCGTTTCCATTAAAACCCTTGTGACAAACACTAAGTCCGTGCCCTCCTTAGTCACCCCAATAACTGCCAAGCCCATCACAGGCTCTGAGAGCACCTCTTCCTCCATGATGACATATGTGCCCACCACAGTCTTCACTATGACCTCGGAAATCACCACAAGCCCTAGGGCCACCATAGATTCCACTGCAGCTTCAAATGCCACTGCAGAGTCTCTCCAGCATAGGCTCTGAGATCACCATGCCCTCCACATCAATATGTGTGCCCACAATGGCATCCTCCTTCACCTCTGAAATCTCCATAAACTTGGATGCCACCATAGCTTCTACTACAGCCCCTGAGATCATCCCACCTTCCACTACCATGTCTGTGTCAACCACTTTCTCCAACACTGCCTTTGAGATCACCTCAGCCTCTGAATGCACTGTGCTCTTCATCATGGTCTCTGAGACTACCATACCATGTCTTCCATAATAATGCCTGGGCCCATGGATACCCTTAAAATAAGCTCTAAGACCACAACAGCCTCTAATACCACCATGGCCTCCACTACCAATGCTGAGAACACGTTGGTTTCCATGGAAGCTTCTGAGAGCACTCTGGCCTCTACCACAGCCTCAGAGATGACTAGGGTCTTCACTAAAGCCTCTGTCACAGCTTCAGAGTCTGTGCCTCCCACAAGTGTGGTAAGACCTGCTGAAACCACTACAGCATCCATGCCCACCACATTCTCTGCCATAGCCTCTGAAACTACCACAGCCTCTGAGACCACCAAAGATTCTGACTTCACCATGGTCCCTCCCACCACCTTTAATACCACCAGATCCTCCACCATAGCATCTCCAGCCATGATAGTCTCTACTACATGCTAGTAGCCCTACTAGCTTTTGAGTCCACTGTGGCCTTCAGCATAGTCTCTGAGACCACCACATCTTCCACAATAATATCTCTGCTCCCCATAGCTTCTACTACAGGTGCTAAGAACACAACAGTCTCTGAGACCACCATGGTCTCCAACATTACTTCTGAGACCACTCTGGGTTCTTCCATAACATCTATGCCCATCATACTTATCACCACAGACTCTGAGACCACCAGTGCTCCCAGCACAGCTTTCAAGATAATTACTCCTCCACCACAAGGTCCATTCTAACCACAGCCTTCAGCATAGCCTCTGAAATCAACATAAGTTCTTCAACTATCCTAGTCTCTCAAACAACTTCAGAGGCCCTCAGGTGCAGCATTACAGCATCCATGCCAATGACAGCCTCTATCCCAGACTTTGAGGCCTCTGGGGCCTCTACCAAGGTCTCTGAGACCACCATGGCCTCCACAATTATATGTGGGCCCATTACAGGCTCTAAGAACACAGTTTTTGAGATTACCATGGCCTCCACCACCACCACTGAGACCACTAAAGCATCAACTGATCTCTCTGACAACACCGTGGCCTCTACCATAGCCTCTGAGGCCCTGACAGTATCCACTAAAATTTTTGTGATGCTTGGAGAGTTTGTGCTCTCCACAACAATTCCGTCTGCAGAGACCCTGACTGTCTCAACCACAGAGCACCACACTTTCTGTCTCAGCATCTGGGCCCATCATATTTTCTTCCACAGATTCTGGGGACCAAAACTTCCATATCACCTTCTGGACCCACCACAACATCTTTCGCTTTGGCCTCATCACCCACCCTAGTCTCTACTTCTGCCTCTGGGGTCCCCACAGTCTCCACAGTCCCCACCAGTGTCTCTGAACCTTTCACAGACTCTTCCATCACCTCAGTGCTCACCAAAGCCATTGACTTTTCTATTCAGTCCATCACCAACACAGCTATATCAGGTACTGACCACCATCTCTTCTCTAAGCACACACATTTACCTCCAGTGTTAACCATCATCTTTTTGCCCGTTTCTGTCATTTCTGCTCTAGACTCTAGTCAAGCTACCACTCCTATACTTCTGCTCCCTCTTCTTGAATCCTATTCATTTCTACTCTGTCTCACCTTCTTTTGTTCATTGTCCATTTCTAACCCAACCAGAAACACTTCTTTGCAAGTATCCCCCCTACACACACACACACACACACACACACACACACACACACACACACACAAGCTCATTATATTCCATCACAGAAGTGATGAATGCCTAGGTTCTAGGCAGAACCTAGAGGGAACTCACCTCAACTCTGTGACAAACATCCCAATTTGTCAGATGCTGTCACTTCTGTGCCAAGCACAATCAGCTCTGTTCCATCCACCACCTGTGACACTGCCATCTCATCTTCAATATATTGAGCCCTGATCCAGGGACTGCAAACTACACTTCATGGGCCAAATCTGGCTGTTATCTGTTTTCCCAAATGAGATGTTATTGGAACACAGCCACTTGTACTCCTTTACGTCTATAGTTGCTTTCCAGCTACTTTGCATACTTGTGACAGAGACTTTGTGACCCAAACAACTTAAAAATTTGCCATATGATGACCCTTTACAGAAGGTGTTTGCCAACCTTTGCTCCAAGGTTGATTAAGACCAAAATTATTTTTTCATACTCTGGCACTTGCTCTGAATAAAAGCACCTCTGTGCTTGCCATCCGTACTCATGTTGGATGTGACTCTACCACTTTGTTCTGAGATACCCACTGCTGTTCCGGTGACTGACATGTTCTTGCATCAACACAACCCCTTCCAGTCTAAGCACAGCCCTTGCTGCTGATGCCACCTGCTGTATGTATTAGGTCCTCCTGTATTTTTTTTTTGTATTTTTTTTATTGAGGTTCGATTTGCCAACATATAGTATAACCCCCAGTGCTCATCCCGTCCAGTGCCCCCCTCAGTGCCCATCACCCAGTCACCCCAACCCTCACCCACCTCCCCTTCCACCACCCCTTGTTCATTTCCCAGAGTTAGGAGTCTTTCATCACCCTCACTGATATTTTCCACTCATTTTCCCTCCTTTCTCCTTTATTCAATTTCACTATTTTTTATATTCCCCAAATGAATGAGACCATATAAAGTTTGTCCTTTTCTGATTGACTTACTTCACTCAGCATCATACCCTCCAGTTCCATCCACGTTGAAGCAAATGGTGGGTATTTGTTGTTTCTAATGGCTGAGGAATATTCCAGTGTATACGTAGACCACAGCTTCTTTATCCATTCATCTTTCGATGGACACCGAGGCTCCTTCCACAGTTTGGCTATTGTGGACATCGCTGCTATAAACATCGGGGTGCAGGTGTCTCGGCATTTCACTGCATCTGTATCTTTGGGGTAAATCCCCAGCAGTGCAATTGCTGGGTCTAGGGCAGATCTATTTTGAACCCTTTGAGGAACCTCCACACAGTTTTCCAGAGTGGCTGCACCAGTTCACATTCCCACCAACAGCACAAGAGGGTTCCCCTTTCTCCACATCCTCCCCAACATTTGTTGTTTCATGTCTAGTTAATTTTCACCTTTCTCACTGGTGTGAGGTGGTATCTCATTGTGGTTTTGATTTGTATTTCCCTGATGGCCAGTGATGCGGAGCATTTTCTCATGTGCTTGTAGGCCATGTCTATGTCTTCTTTGGTGAAATTGCTGTTCATGTCTTTTGCCCATTTCATGATTGGATTGTTTATTTCTTTGCTATTGAGTTTAATAAGTTCTTTATAGATCTTGGATACTAGCCCTTTATCTGATAGGTCATTTGCAAATATCTTCTCCCATTCTGTAGGTTGTCTTTGAGTTTTGTTGACTGTTTCTTTGGCTGTGCAGAAGCTTCTTATCTTGATGAAGTCTCAATATTTCATTTTTGCTTTTGTTTCTCTTGCCTTCATGGATGTATCTTGCAAGAAGTTGCTGTGGCCAAGTTCAAAAAGGGTGTTGCCTGTGTTCTCCTCTAGGATTTTGATGGATTCTTGTCTCACATTTAGATCTTTCATCCATTTTGAGTTTATCTTTGTGTCTTGTGTAAGAGAGTGGTCTAGTTTCATTCTTCTGCACGTGGCTGTCCAGTTTTCCCAGCACCATTTATTAAAGAGACTGTCCTTTTCCAGTGGATAGTCTTTCCTGCTTTGTCGAATAGTAGTCGACCATAGAGTTGAGGGTCTATTTCTGGGTTCTCTATTCTGGTCCATTGACCTATATATCTGTTTTTGTGCCAGTACCACACCGTCTTGATGATCACAGCTTTGTAGTACAACCTGAAATCCGGCATTGTGATGCCCCCCGGCTCTGGTTTTTTTTTTTTTTTTTCAATATTCCCCTGGCTGTTCGGGGTCTTTTCTGATTCCACACAAATCTTAAGATGATTTGTTCCAACTCTGAAGAAAGTCCATGGTATTTTTTTTAAGATTTTATTTATTTTTCATGAGAGACACACAGAGAGAGAGAGAGGCAGAGACACAGGCAGAGGGAGAAGCAGGCTCCATGCAGGGAGCCCGATGTGGGACTCGATCCAGGGACTCCAGGATCAGGCCCTGGGCCAAAGGCAGGCGCTAAACCGCTGAGCCACCCGGGCTGCCCAAGTCCATGGTATTTTGATAGGGATTGCATTGAATGTGTACATTGCCCTGGGGAGCATTGACATTTTCATAATATTAATTCTTCCAATGCATGAGTATGAAATATTTTTCCATCTCTTTGTGTTTTCCTCAATTTTTTTCAGAAGTGTTCTGTAGTTTTTAGGGTATAGATCCTTTCCCTCTTTGGTTAGGTTTATTCCTAGGTATCTTATGCTTTTGGGTGCAATTGTAAATGGGATTGACTCCTTAATTTCTCTTTCTTCAGTCTCATTGTTAGTGTATAGAAATGCCACTGTATGTTCTGAGCACACTCACCTCACCTTTGTTGACAACCACGATTGTGGTGTCAGCTGTGCTCCCAGTGATGGCCCCTGTCTCATCCTGAGTAAATCTGAGTCCATCATTCCTTCCTCTAGCAACATCCTTATGCCCAGAGAGTACATCACAAGAATATCAGACCCTCTCCCTTTTATCCCAGCCCACACTCTCTATTTGGATGATTGCTGCATCAATCCCAGTCACATTTCCTCAGTTTTAGCCTCCACCATCACCAGCACCATTACCATCACCAGCACCACCAGTGGACATAGTATACCTCCTCTTCTGTAAGACACTCACCTCTACTCTGGGGACCTCATGGCTTCAGGTGAACCACTTTCTACCATCTCTTCTCCCACCATGCAGCTCTTCTCAAACAACCAACATGATTAGTGTGTTAGATCAACCCTTCTGCTCTCAGTACACCTGCCTCCTTTTAATTATTGTCAGTATAAATGCATCATATCATGTGACTTGCTTCCTAGGCACCAGGACCACTGGAACGAGACCAACTGCCCCATCTCTGTCACCATGGCCCCTGCAATGGACTCCATGTCCCCTGCTACCAGGAATATTGTACTTGAGGAAGCCCAGATACCTCTGACTGGGTACATCCACTGTTGAGCACCATCTATCAGCTCTGTTCCAGGTACCAGGAACACCAGGATGAGATCTACCCAGGAGCCAACCACCACTCCTGGAAGCAGCACCACTTCGCATAAAATAGGCCCACTCACCACGGGCACGGACCCAGTTACTATGAGCCAAATGCCAACACATGGGACTAAGCCAAACGGATATTTGCAGCCCTGGGACAGCGTCCTCATCTCTCTATTTGATGTTGTGGTAGGTGTTGGACCATTATCAGGACTGAGCTTTTGGCTGGTGAGTTACCATGGGTGGGGATGGAGGAACTACCTACATGATGGATCATGGGTGGGAAGAGAATAATGAGAATAGGACCACTAGGATGTTCAGGACAATAGAGCTGTGTGTGGAGAGTCACATACATCCTAGCGCAGTCAACATAAGAGCATCAGAAGCATACCTATTGGTCTCACAAATCAGCTTTATCAGCTCACTGCAACAAGAGAGACGGCACACTGGAGGGACTAAGGAGCTTTATACTAAACCAAGGGAAAGAGTCATTATAGTGTTGAGGGAGTGCAGAGTTTTGGTGAAAGTTAAATGCAGCAAAGTGTTAGTAAGCTCACAACAAAGTAGAATGAATACTAGGGTCAACAGTAGCTCCAGAATGTGAAGCGGACTCAGTTTCCTTGGAGACAACAAAGTTACAACAAATGGGGAATGCTGTGTAGTTGACCCTTGAACAACATGGGGGTTAGGGGTACTGACATCCTTTATAGTCAAAAATCTGTGTAACTTTTGTGTCCCCCAGAACTTAACTACTAATAGCCTACTGTTGACTGGAAGTCTTTTAAAAAAAAAAAAAGATTTTATTTATTTATTCATGAGAGACAGAGAGAGAGAGAGAGAGAGAGAGAGAGAGAGAGGCAGAGACACAGGCAGAGGGAGAAGCAGGATCCCTACAGGGAGCTGGATGTGGGACTCAACCCTGGGTCTCCAGGATCAGGCCCTGGGCTGAAAGCAGCGCTAAACTGCTGAGCCACCTGGGCTGCCCTGAAAGTCTCACCAACAACATAAACAGTTGGTTAACATATATTTTGAATGTTATACATATCATACTGAACTCTTACGGTAATATAAGCTAGAGAAAAGAAAATGTCATTAAGAAAGTTCTAGGGAGGGACACCTGGGTGGCTCAGCTGCTGAGTGTCTGCCTTTGCCTCCAGAGTTCTGGGATGGGTCCCGCATTGGGCTCCTGCATGGAAGCCTACTTCTCCTCCCTCTGCCTGTGTCTCTGCCTCTCTCTGTGTCTCTCATGAATAAATAAAAAAATAATTTTTTAAAAGAAAGTTCTAGGGAAAAACTGGGTGGCTCAGTTGGTTAAGAGTCTGCCTTCTGCTCAAATCATGATCCCATGGTCTTGGGATGGAGCCCCGCATCGGGATCCCTGCTCAGAAGCCAGCTGCTTCTCCTTCTCCCTGTCTATACCTCTTGCTTGTGCTCTTTTGCTTGTTGTATTTCTCTCTCAAATAAATAAAAAATTTTTAAAACTCTTTAAAAGGGGCACCTGGTGGCTCAGTGGTTGAGCATCTGCCTTTTGCTCAGGTCATGGTCCCAGGGTCCTGCGATCGAGTCCTACATTGGGCTCCCCACAGGGAGCCTGCTTCTCCTTCTGCCTGTCTCTGCCTGTCTCTGCCTCTCTCATGAATAAATAAATAAAATCTTTAAAAAATCAAAAATAAAAAGTCTTAAAAAAAGAAAATTCTAAGGAAGAGAAAATACATCTACAGTATTATATTGTATTTCTCAAAAAATTCAGTGTAAAAGTGAACCAGTGGAGTTTAAAGCCATATTGTTCAAGGGTCAACTGTATTCAGAAACTCTTCTCTGCCTCTGGGATGGAGATTGAAGCTGGTATTCTTTGTTAAAGTAACTTAGATTCTCCAGACAAGGGTAGGATGTTTGCTTCTTACAAATATAATTTCAAACAGGAAACTTGTGATAGTCTATGTATTTAGAGAACCACATTTTTCATTGACAAAATCACTGAAAGTGACTAAGTCACTGTTATGAAGGTTTACAACTGCAGTGTGTCCTTGGGGAAAACATTTTCCTGTGAACCTTGCAGCTGGCCTTACCCATATTGTCATCCCACCCTGAGGAATGGAAGTATGGACTGTTACTTTCTCAGTCTGGTTTTTACTTTCTCAGAGAGTATGATATAAAGACCATGAGAGAGAGAAAGACAGAAAAGGTAAATAACAGATGTAATGAGAGGTAGGAAAAAGGAGAAGAAAGGTGAAATGGGATTCACCTATAAGTATAGGAGTCAATGTGATGTGAATTGAAGACTGTTGAGAAAATAGGGACAAGCTTATTTTTTATAAAGTAGCTGAAAATAAGCACTAGAAAAAGGATCTCTAAAAAGTCCTAGAAAGATGAACATTTGAACTCCCAACAGGTTTTTCACCTTCATTATAGACATTGCTTCCAAGGGCAAAAGAGTGAAGGTGGGAAAACCTCCTTCTATAATTTTACCCAAGTGAAAAGAAATTCACTTTTCTAGGTACCTCTTAGCACAGTTTAAACAGGTTGGAAGTTTCAGAATACTTCACTAAATACTAAAAAGGCAGATAACAAGGAAATGATCTTCACAAGGACAGAAGCCACAGAAACACTCACCCTCCTATAGGGGAAGCTTCTGACGCTCTGAGAACTGACATGTGTAGAGGCCCAGAAGCCCCTGAAGCTCTCTGTGGTGGATGATAGCCATGTGCCAGGCAGCAAAATGCATCTCTGCTTTCCATTCTTTATCCTGGTCTTCATCTTCTATTCTAATGCATTTTTCTTGTTCTATCTTTTAAAAATATATTTATTATTTCCTGTTTGGGCTGTATGTGTTCCTGTAAGTGGTCTTCAACATTTATAGGGTGACCCACAAAAAATACATGAGAAATTTACACACTAGCCACAAATAGTTGGCATAATTTCCAATCAACTTACTTTAGTTTTTTACTTCAGAATCTTGAACCTTTCCCATGGCAGAAACAAAATGCAACTTTCTGGCCATGAGAAATTCTCTAAATGTTTAAGATAAAGATGTAATAATAAAAACTAGCACTTTATTCGTTGTTTACTAGGTGTGAGGTCCAGAGCCAAGAGTGTAAGAGAACCTTGTCTTTTTTTTACTCTGGATAACCACGTTGGGGGTACATACTCTTATGATCCCATTTCACAAACTACGGCATGAGAGAGACTAAAGTAACTTCCTGAAGATCACAGGGCAGGGCGCTAATCCAAGTTGGCTTGATTGAAGAGCCATGTTCTTAGCTGCAGTTTAAAGCCTGTTCTTCAACTTTTAGCTCTTTATGGGCTTTCTCTTGTCTTTTTAAAAATTGAAGTAAAATTTACAAGAGGTGCACAAATCTCAACTGTAAAATTTGATTAATTTTAAAATGTGCACACACCCCTATAATCACCACTCAGTTTAAAATATGAAACATTTCTATCATATGAGTAGTTTCTGGTGTGTCCCCTCCCAGTCATCCCAATACCTGCCCAACCAAAAGTAAATACTATTCTAACTTCTATTTTATGAACTTTCATTTATTTTGTACCTGTCTTCACAGATATACGAATTTTTAGTTGAATAGCACAACAAAAGACTCCCTATTTCTGGGAGACTCTACTTCTTAGGTACAGGATATGGATTTACCCTTGTCTCGAAAGTTTAGTGGCATATAATCATACCACGGTACAGAGAAAGATCACAATTTTCATATACAGAATATATAAGCACAATAACTAGAAGGCTGTTTTCACAGAGAAGTAAATAAATAAATAATAAGAAAACCAGTAATATCACACCTACCAAAAAAAAGGATAAAAACGGAAAATAGACAATATTGAAAAGTGAAAATTTGTGATTTTTCACAATTTAAGAGGGTTTAATGATCTGGAATGGAAAGAAGTTAACTCTAGTAATATATGTTTTTTATCTTTTAGAAGGACTTTTCTTTTCCTCTGATAAATAGAGGCATTTGTAACCTCCATGACCACAGAATTGACCTTGGTCCAGACCCGGACTCAGCACTGGGCTCTGGGATGTTCAACGGTCTGGAAAATAAACTGGTTCATGGAGGAGCACATCTTTGGACATGAAGTGGGCCATGGTATGGACTGTGAATTGAGCCACAGCCATAAGAGTGGTTATGTCATGAATCATGAGGGGAGTCATGGACATGGAAGAAGCCATAACAAGAGCCATGAAATGGATCAAAGAGGAGGTTGTCAAGGAAGTCATGGAGGATAAGGAGAGTATAGACAAAGACTGAACAATGGAAGATATTCTAGAAAAGAAAATATTGGGGAAGAAGGGAATCATGGAGGAGAAGGCAGTGACCATAAAATGGATCAGGATGAACTTCCAAAAGGATTTCAGGGGATTGGCCTTAAAGATAGTCATGCTCAAGCCAAGAAAATAGAGAAAAGATCACTAAGAGTTTGACTAACAGGCCAGCCGGGGGGGGGGGGGGGGGTGCGGGGCGGGGAGATTCTACAGGAGACTTGCAGATTTATCAGGTTTAGATGTGAGCTCAAGTAAAAATATTCCCTGAGCTTAACCATAGTTGAGAACCTCTTAGGAAGCCACAATCTCAGAATGGTTTCTTCTGATGTGCAAGTGATAGTGTATGTACCTTTGGTTTTGGATTTCTACTCTTTTGTTTCCTCAGGATGTCCCGTGACCAATAAGAAAAATAAAAGAATTATTACAGCTGAAAAAAATACCTCGTAATATTTGTGGTAGCCAGATCACTTGCTTATTTGTTTATCCATGTGGACATTCCTTTCTCTTTTTTCCTTTGTTATTGAGTGATTAGTATGTGCTAAGCATTGTACTAAGGGACTTTCAATGCACTATCATGTATGATTGTAAAATTGGTAATCTTAAAATAATCTTTTGAAAACTTTCACTTTTCTGGCAATATAGTGAGTAAGTGAGTGGTTACGTTAACCACTCCTCTTAACAAAAGCAACAAAAATTGCCAAAAAACAAATCTTTGTAACTGTATCAATTAGCTAGGTAGATAGTAGGTAGTATTTAGATCAGCAACTGAGAGAAGGAAGAGACTGACAAAGACTCAAAGAAGCTCTGAACCAGGATTTGTATTGAGGGCACCTGCCAAATCTGGTTAACATAAGCTTATTTTCTCATAGCTTCTTAGCAGTTAGGTTACAGGAGACAAAGTCCAGGACTTGAACAGGGAGTGGAGTCTAATAGGCAACCCTAAATAAAGCTGAGGCATTAAGGGTTAAAGCCTCAGTGTATGGTTAAACTAGAATAAAACTATATTGCCCGTCATGCGCATGGAGACTGAGAAAATGTCTATCTTGAAACTTAACACTGAACAGAGGGGGGTGAAAAAAAATCTCTGAGAATTTGTAATTGCATGACATTCTTCATTTGGTTTTATTTTCCTTTTAAGTCAGAGGAAGGCAAATTTATTGAATCATTTTGTAATGAAGCAAAGATTTAAAAAACGTTAATAGAAAGCAATACTTCTTAAATAGAGGAAAATGGCAATCCTTTCATAGTCTGCTTAATAAATCAGCAGCCTAAGAGGACAGAAACAACACAGAAGTTTAAAAATATGAATGAGTTAATTTCTAAGGCTTTCAAGAGAGGAAAAAAAAAGACATAATAACTATCATATTAGATGCTGAAAACAAGATTTTCACACCACGGACTTCTTCTTCATTGAAAGATGGGTTCAGGGATCCCGGGGTGGCGCAGTGATTTAGCGCCTGCCTTTGGCCCAGGGCGTGATCCTGGAGACCCGGGATCGAATCCCACGTCGGGCCCCTGGTGCATGGAGCCTGCTTCTCCCTCTGCCTGTGTCTCTGCCTCTCTCTCTCTCTCTCTCTCTCTCTCTCTGTGTGTGTGACTATCATAAAAAAAAAAAAAATTCTAAAAAAAAAAAAAAAAGAAAGATGGGTTCACATCAAGGATTATCTTGGCAAAACTCATGTGTTGTTCTTGTGTTACTGACTCCAGCTATGGAAATTTTTGTGGCTGTTTGAAAAGACAGATTCCAAAAGCAGTGGGAAGTCACCCTCTAATTTGATATAATTAGCCTAATATGGCTTGGATCCCCACTATGGAGTTGTTTGGTGAGAGATACACAGCAGGCATTCTGCAAGCGCAGGCTGGTAGCCTGATCTTCACTGATCTGATGTTTGTTCCTTCCTTCCTTCCTTCCTTCCTTCCTTCCTTCCTGCCTTCCTGCCTTCCTGCCTTCCTGCCTTCCTGCCTTCCTGCCTTCCTGCCTTCCTGCCTCCCTGCCTTCCTTGAAGTAAAATTGACATATAATATGATAGTAATTTCAAGTGTACAACATAAGGATTCAATATCTGTATACATTGGGAAACAATCACCACAGTAAGTGTAGTTAATATCTGTCTAGGTTTGTAGCATCAAATCATACAAACTAGGTGGACAGGAAGCTATTTTAGAACCATTCATTGTTTTCTAGATCTCCTTCATCTTTGGGAAGATTCTTCTTCCCTACTTCTTTGTCTCTTTCCAAGTGCCATGTGACAATGAGAAAACCACAGGAATGTGCTACAAATTGAAATCTTAAAATACACTGGCTACTACATATATATGTTTTTCTTTTTGTTTTTCCTTTGCCCTTTATAATTACATGTTTATTATGTGCCAAACACCATGCTAGTGCTTTTAAATACATTATCATTTTTTTCTTTCAAAACCGTCCAGTGAGAACTTAAATTTCTAACTCTGAAATGCTCTAGGTGCATTGACTTAAAATACCCCGAAAAACTTTAAATGGTGGGCTAAAATATCTCCTTAAACAAATCCGTGAATTGGCAGGAAAAGTAAGAAATGCTAGAATTAAAGACTAAGTTAAAGTAGGAACCCAAGGAGGTAAGGGGAGTAACTGAAGCCAACATCTCCCAAACCCAGTGAAGTAGTTAGTATTACCACAGCCTCAGTCAGACCAGCCTGGGTGGGCACTCTTGCATAAATCTGAAACCTTCAGGGAGAGTGTAAGCTAAAATAAATCCACTCTTCCTCTAAGGAAATATAAGCAAAATTACCTGTCTCTAAACTTGGTGTACGGGAAGGGAGGAGAGATCTCTTGAGAAATAGCTTGTAATAATTTGAGAAATAACTTTGCATGGTTTGCAGTTCCAAATCATGGGTTATTCAAAAGACCTCAAGCCTATCGCTTAATTTGTGAGAATTGTCAAATGGTAATGCATCCATATGCTTGGCCAAAACATGCAAATTCTCTGTGGAAGATCATGCCTCCATCTTAGGCTTCAAAGTACTTCTACAGATTTTTCCAAGAAAAATAAACTCAGTCATAACTCTCTAGTAAAACCATCTCAGTCATAAAGCATCAGTGAAAGCCAGCAAGAAACAAAACACAGAATAGCAGGATCAGGTATTGGAATAATTAAATACAGAATAGAAAGCAAGTAGGTTTAAATGTGTGTCATAGCATTATGACTGTCCACTAATATCTATGCTCCATCTTGAACAATCATATTCTTGTTGTATTTTTATTTATGTTTTGTGGTTTTATACCTTTTTTTCTGACAATCAGTGATTTTCTCATCTACATTAACTGTCTGTAGATTTTTTAAAGTGGTGATACGTACATAGGTAACCAGTGTGTAGAGCTTGTTTGGTGAATCTTCATCCTCGTTACATTTTCTGGACTATGGATACAGTATGGAACATTCCTTATTCCTTTGGCTCAGACAACTTTGTTGAGCCTGGTGTCAATGTGCACATCTAGAGTTCACATCCCCTTCATGGCAAATTTCCAGATCTCTTTGAATGCCCGAGGGGCATGCTTCTTGAAACCCACTCCACAGATGCGCTTGTGAGCGTTGGTGTATTCTCTGGTCACTACCTCGTTGATGGCAGAATGGCCCTTCTTCTTGCCACTCTTCTTTGGGGGAGCCATTCTACTGGGATTGGGAAGGAAAGCTCATAATCTCAAGTTTTAGTCAAGCACATACCCACTCTGCTACTCACCGTATTCTCCAGTCTCTCAGCTTACTGTAGCCGTATGGCTATGTTCTGGCTTACGGTGTGTAAGCAGATAACAATAATCTCTCATGAAGTTAAAAACCAAGACAGAATTAAAACACTTGATGACATTAGAATATGAGTTGGGAACTGGGTAGTAATAATTAAAGTTCCAGGATTCTTATATTGTTTTGAAGGAGATAAAGATACTAATTACATATAGAATCTGATAAGTATGCATGCAAAAAATTTTAGGGTTATGTCTAAAAGGTGGAATCTGGACTTGAATTCAGAACCTCTGCTTCCAAATAATTCTAGAAGAGAGAGGGAGAGAGAAAAAAAAAGGATTTCTTAGACAGCTATAGACTCTCAACCATAAAATGGGATTGCTAGGAGTCTCAACCCCAGCCAGTCATTAAATGGTTCCTCACACTTCAGCCTCAAGAAGTGCTTCAGCCTCACAGCTATGAGGCAGATCTGCATCAGTCTTTTCTAGTACACTCTGTCCCCTCCTGACTCTCAGACTCACTCATTCAAAGTTCTTCATGTCTCTGACCACCTCCTGCTCCTTTCAAACAGGTCTTGCATGTTGAAAATACTTGTTCACCTACAAATAAGCTATCTGAAATGTTGCTTCTTCCACAGAGCTTCTCATTAACAGTAATGAAGTCAGCTGACTTTGGTCACACAGACTGTGCACTGAAACTCCCATCTATCCACCCCCCTGGTCCAGGCCACAAGATGCTTTCCACATGAACTCCCAAAACCCTCTGCTCATTTAAGTCTGTTCAATTATACTCATTTAGCTGACTGTGTGTCCTTTGCTGCTACATCTGTGTCCAGATCAACATGAAATTTCTGGAGGACTCAGACTATGTATCTCCCTCCCCCGAAAGACTTGAAATCTCCTAATATGTTATCTGTGGTATACCCTACTGAGAGATGCTTCATTAGGTTGATGAGAAAGAATATCTGAAGGATTCCAGGGCAGAAAAGATCCTGCAGTTACCTCTGAAAACAAACAAGAGGGGAACTTCTTTGACAGAGGATGAGAAGCGGACCCTATACCACCCCTTCATCTGCTATGAGCCTGACAGATGGCTTGTTCCGTACATTCAGCACTCCCCATGCCCTCAGCCCTCATGCCCCAGAGACCCCAAAGATGCCTTCATCAACCCCTGGATCTCTTTCCTCCTGTTTATTCAATATGTGTTGTTGAGTGTCTACTGCATACCCTGCAATGCTCTGTCTTCTGCCTATAACCCAGACCCCTGGTTATTATTCTGAGTCTCATATTTCCATTTCTTTCAGAGATGTAGGGTACCACCCCTTAGCTCACTTCATTAGGGCACACAGAACTTCTTGACCAGGAAACAAGGTCTTTCAGTAGAACAGGTTTCTGGCCCCATCCCTACCTTAGAAGGTGGATCCCTTCTACTCTGGCGAATTTGATCTCCTCATACCATTCTACTTCCTGCTCTGACCCAGCCAGCCCAGTGCCCTGCCTAGTGTGATCATGTCATTCTCCTTTCTCACCTTCCTCTTGACCCCTAGTCTATTCCTTCTCAATCTCGGTATTGTTTTTTTAACTGCTCACAGCTGGCAGAAGAACAAATCAACTTCCCAACTCCTCCCCAACCCATATGAAGCTATAAAGGTCCTTGCAGCTCTTCTATAATAAAGAAAGAGGCAAGAACATTGCATGGAGGAAGCTTAAGGAACCCAGGCATCCAGTCTTCTACTCAAGTTCAAAGTTCTTCCCAAGAACAAGTACTTAGGAGACCCAAGCTCTTGGAAGCTCCAGCCTTCATCTCTTCACCTTGAACTCTCCTTTCTTAAGAATCCTGTTCTTTGCCTTCTAGATCTTGGCCACAGCTGGGACTCAGGCATCCTATTTTCCAACAACGAGACAGATCAAGATGCAGAAAGGAAACATTCTCCTTAAGTGTTGGTTACTACTGCATCTCCTACTTTTAGAAACTGGTGAGTGATTTCCTTTAAAAATGGGTAATCTGAGAAACTTTGAGGTGCTTTGGGAGATGCTGACCACTTCTAGGACTAGCTCTGGTTCTCTTCCATAGAATGGGGATCATCATTTTACCCCAATCACTTCAATCTAATTAGGTATCACTCAGGAGACCGAACAAGTGGTTAAAACTATAGACTCTAGTCTCAGATTGCCTGTGCATGGATGATGGCTTCATTGTTGTTACCTGTATACTTTGGATGAATTATTTAATTTCTTTGTCCTAAGTTTCTGCATCTATAAAATGGTAATAACCTGTGTGGTTCACTGGGGTTTCAACTACTAAGAACATGAAGAGTTGACTGTGGTATCATTCTTACTCTTGGTCATCTCAGTTTTTTTCTAGTTTTACTCAAGATTCGGATCTTAACCCCAATTTATAGCATGTTGCTGATACAGGGGGCCTTCCCAAAATAGAGCCCAAACTCTAATCCAATGTTAGTTCAATTAAGCCTGAGGAGAAAATTCACATGTGTGGAATGAAGTGATAGGCACCCATGTTCCAGTTAGTGGTAAAATGAGCCACTAATTAATTTTGGTTATCTGGGGGAGGTTGAGGGACAACCTCCAGTGTTGTGAGGGACAAAAAAAAAAAAAAAAAAAGAAACAACTTTAACTCTGAGTCTCCAAGAAAGTTGAAAAGATTTTCTATACTTTGCAGCCCTTAATCCTGGGAGATCATAAATTTTTAAGCTGTATATGTCTTGTGCTTCTCCAGCCTTCGCCATAGAGATCAGGAGCCCCTGGGAATTGATATATATATATATGTATATATATATATATATATCCTCACCCAGTCCCTTGTTGAAAGGCTACATCTCATTTAATCTAGAGTGGTTTGCCTATGAATCTTTATTATTAACAGGCTATTCAGACAATTATGATATAGATGTTTTCTTAGGAACACTGAAAAATATTTTCTCAGAAGGGAGCAATACTACTTTAAGAATGAATTAATCAATATGTGCTAGTTTCACAGGGCTTCTACAATTCCTTTATAATACTAATTTGTATTGGATCTTGTACAGTGGAATATGGAATAAGTTTACCACCAGTGGAACTAAGTTATGTAACCCTGGTTGAGGCTGGGTGGGGAGGGCAATTTAGCATGGTAGCTGAAAGTGCAGATCCAATGCCCTAAGTACAAATTCCTGCTCTACTACTTACTATCTGTATAAACATGGGCAAATGTTAACATTTCTAAGCTTCAATTTCTTCATCTTAGCTGTTGATAATAATGGTGTCTAGTTCATAGGGCTATAGTGAATTATCAATGTAATGAATTTAACCAGGCATTTAACAGAAAGTATTTACACTCAATATGTGTTTATCATCATTTACGATTATCAGCAGGTGCAACATCCACTGAGTTTAGCACACCAGGCAATACTGAAACCAGAATAACCTCTAATGGGACCAGTACAATCTCCAACACTAAATCCAGCACAATCTCTGGAGGAACCAGCACAGGTGTCAACATTGGATTCAGCACAACCTCTGGTAGAACAAGTATAGCCTCCAACACTGCGTCTAGTGTGACCTCTAATGGAACCAGTACAGCCTTCAGCACTGGATCCAGCACAACCTCTGGAGGGATTGGCATAGCTGCCAATCCTAGTTCCAGCACAACATCTGGTGGTACCAGTACAGCCTCCAACATTGAATCCAGTGTGATCTCCAGTGTGTTCAGCACAACCTCCAATACTGAATCTAGTACAATCTACAGTGACACACCTGTTAACACTGGATCTAGCACAACCTCTGACAAGACTGGTACAGCTGCCAAAACTGGAGCCAGCGTGACCTCCAGTGAGTCCAGCACAACCACCAGTACTCGATCCAGCATAACTTCCAGAGGGAGTAGCACACCTGTGATCACTAGATCCAATGAAGCCTCAGGTGAGACCAGTATAGCTTCCAGCACTAGACCCAGTATGACTTCTGGTGGGACCAGCATGCCTGCCAATAGTGGGTCTAGTACAGCCTCCAATGGGACCAGTACAGCTGCCAACCCTGGATCCAGTGTGACCTCTAGCAGGACCAGCGTAGCTTCCAACACTGGATCTAGTGTGACCTCCAGTGAGACCAGTACAGCCTCCAACACTGGATTCAACATGACCTCCAGTGGGGCCTGGACAGTTGCCAACACTGGATCCAGTGTGACCTCCAGAGGGACCAGTGTACCCTCTGACATTGGATCTAATGTGACTTCCAGTGGGACCAGCACAGCTGCCAACATTGCATCAGGTGCAACCACAGGAGCCTCTGGCACATTTTCTCCAACTGGAACACACACAACTTCCGATAAGATTGGCACAAGTGCTACTACTCCAGTGAATGAAGAGACACCCAGTGGGTCCCTGAAACCATGGGAAATATTCCTCATTACTTTGGTCTCAGTTGTAGTGGCTGTGGGATTCTTTGCTGGGCTCTTCTTCTGTGTGGTGAGTGCCTAATATGTAGGAAAGTGTCTGGGGGAAGGAGTAGTAGAAACATAAGGAAATGGGATGTGAATTGTAGGGCCACCAAGTTGGGGGGTGGGTTGGAAGGAAAGAAAGATCAGGAGAGTGTTACTAAAAAGAGGTAGCAAGTTAGAACTGGAAGAGCCGGGGATCCCTGGGTGGCTCAGAGGTTTAGCGCCTGCCTTTGGCCCGGGGCGCGATCCTGGAGTCCCGGGATGGAGTCCCGCGTGGGGCTCCCAGTGTGGAGCCTGCTTCTCCCTCCTCCTGTGTCTCTGCCTCTCTCTCTCTCTATGTCTATCATAAATAAATAAACAAACAAACAAACAAACAAACAAATAAATAAATAAATCTTAAAAAAAAAAAGAACTGGAAGAGCCAATCAATGTGCAGAGGGAACTATTGAGTTGTGGGAAGAGAAGGCCAAAAGAAAGAATAAAGTCTAGAGGAAGGAGTACTAGGTGAAGGAAATGATATGAAGGGGGGGAAGATTCCAGAAGGAGTCCATGGTTAAGGCTTGGATAAGGGGATACAGTTCTGAAATGATTCACCCTTATTTTTCTAGAGAAATTCCCTATCCCTGAGAAACGTCTTTGACACAGCTGTCTGCTGCCCTCATGGCCCCAACCTTGGCTCAAGTCCTGGAGGGAATCACGGAGTCCACCACAGGCCTAGTTGGAGCCCTAACTGGTTCTGGAGGAGACCAGTATCCTCAATAGCCATGGAGATGAGTAGGGGATACAATAGGCCCTGAATGGCCCCCTGAAGTTAGAGTGCCCCTTTCTCCAAGGTGGAAGATGACCTGGGAGACCAGAGACCAGAGTCCTTTCATTTATCCCCAGAAGTCCCCTCTCAGCTTTGTTTGGGTCTCTGACAGCCTTGGCGAAGACACTCCCTAGCTCTTGCTTTTACCAGACTGTGGAAAGAGGAGACTCTATTGGTCATTTAGCTAAAAAATAAACACATCCAAAATATGTAACAGAATCTGTGTGTGCACATGAGTGGATGTCTATAGCGCCGAGTTGATTTTCCCAGTTGTATGAGAGAATCTCCATGCCAGAACCCGCTTGGCATTCAAAACCTTCACAGTAAAATGTCATTTTTGCCTGTCCCCTTTCTCTAATCCTTCTTGTCCCAAGCAGGACCAGTGTGTTTCTGAGACTCTCCAAATTGACAGGAGAATTGAATTGGGAGAGATGAGAAGGAAGGCAGGTGCCAGGATTCTCTGAGCTCACTGATTAGGCCTATGGTACACAGAGGTTACGTCATGGCACATAGAGAACCCAGAGCAAAAAAAAAAAAAGAGAGAGAGAGAGAACCCAGAGCATGATGAGGTGGACAAGTGCAATTACATGTGCTGTGGAGCAGGGCATGTTCACTCAAAATCATAGTTTCTTGGGCATTTACATTTGCTCTATACCTGGTCTACTTGTCAAAATAAAGGTGCAAGTTGACACTTTTCTCTCTCACAGTGAAGCAGGGAAAAACCAAGGGAACCAAGGGAAAAACTTTCTGGCTTTAACCCTTCTGGACAAGGTCTAATCTTTCAAGAGGCTCATAGCAGAGGCACCTGTGATAAAGCCTATGATTCTCATGAGTCCCCTTCCAGAAGGGCTGAACATATCTCTTTCATGGGTGCAGGGGAGAAGCCTCCCTGTTCCTATAGGTCTTGGAGGACAGAGAGGAGCTATTTTGGAAGGCTGAGTTGCTCTAAATCCACAAGGCAACAAGAGAAATCCCATCTGGGACAGAACCCTCAGATAGAATTAGTAGTTTGTTGGGGGATTCACCCTGACTTGTAGCTGTGGAAACTGCTCTGCCTTCCAATATTTACTAGGTTTACGGAACACCTGGGTGGTTTAGCAGTTAAGCGCCTGCCTTCAGCCAATATTTACTGGGTTTCTCCAGTGTGAGCATACCAGTTGATCCTAATCAATGAAGCCATGCTAAGCCCTATGCAGGCCCATCACCATCATCATCATCATCATCATCATCATCATCACAATTTCACTTAAAAGGATCCAGCAGCAGAAGGAGAAGCTGTGTTAAGCGCCCTGAAAATGTACCTCCCACCAGTGTGAACAGTGGAAAGCATACTATGAAGGTCAGGCAAAGGAAGCCGTTTAGATCATTAAAAAATGTAAACATGAATTTTCAAGTTTAAAATTGTAATAGAAAAATGGGAAGAGGCTGGCCACTGTTGTGAACAAAATTAGAAACCTGGAAGAGGGGCAGCCCTGGTGGCGCAGCGGCTTGACGCCGCCTGCAGCCTGGGGTGTGATCCTGGAGACCCCGGATCGAGTCCCACATCGGGCTCCCTGCATGGATCCTGCTTCTCCCTCTCCCTCTGCCTGTGTCTCTGCCTCTCTCTCTGTGTCTATGAATAAATAAATAAAATCTTAAAAAAAAAAAAAAAAGAAACCTGGAAGAGCAAGTGGAAAAAACAGCTTAATTATACGCAACAATACAGAGATGAAAATCACCCAGAAAATAGAAGACACTTGCAGAATAGATTTAGGAAGACTAATATACAAGTAATAAGGTTCAAAACAGAAAAAAACAGAGGTGGAGGGACGCCTGGGTAGCTCAGTGGTTGAGCGTCTGCCTTTCGCTCAGGGCATGATCCCAGCGCCGAGATCGAGTCCCACATGGGGCTCTGTGCGAGGAGTCTGCTTCTCCTTGTCTGTCTCTGCCTCTCTCTCTCTGTGTCTCTCATGAATAAATAAAATCTAAAAAAACCAAAAAACAACCCCCCCAAAAAAAAACCAGAGGTGGATGAGAGGAAGTAAAAGAACAATAGGGAAGGTTTGAATCTGCATGGTGAAAGTGTTCACCAACTACAGCTCTGTAAATACAAAAATCATTGACATTTTTTAAAGATTTTATTTATTTATTTGAGAGAGAACAGAGTGAGAGAAAGAGCGTGGGTAGGAGGAGGGGCAGAGGGAGAGGGAGAAGCAGACTCCCTAATGAGCAGGGAGCCTGTTGGGGCATGGTTGGGGGCGGATCAAGGACCCTGGGATCATGACCTGAGCTGAAGGCAGGTGCTTACCTGACTGAGACACTCCCACTGACATCTATTTTAAACAAGTGAATCATATGGTATGTATATTCTATTTCAATAAAGTTATTAAAATATTATTACTAGGCATATAATTTAAATAAAATTTTTTATTTCCAAAGATAAACAACAAATAAAGCAGTAGGCATTTCAGCACAGAGGAAAATGGAAAGGCAACAAAGTACAGTAAGCAATTTAGCTTATGATTAATTCACATGGTTAAGCTGTATCTCACTTCTCCCAGCAACTGGAGCGTGCATGTAGTTTGGAAGCATCATTACTTAACTTTCATCATGGAATACACTTACATGGACTACACATGTTTTAACTTGACAAAGCCACAGCTCACCAAGCATGTTTGATCCAAGTAGAGTCTAAGAAGTGGAAAAAATTAGTGCTGCCCCTTCCAGATCTCATGTTTTTGCCCTATTGATCTAACACAATGATCTTTGAATGGAATCTCTCCCATACATTTGGAGGTACATGAAGACTTCTAAAGAATATTATGCACATATTGAATATTTTACAGAAATCATTTTTTAAGATCCTCATCTTTTCCCTAAACCTGATCTGTCTGAGAATACCTCAGGGTATCAGGCCAGTTAGATTTTTCTAACTCCCATTTTACAATCATCCACCTTTTTTCTTTCTAGCTCCCATATTATTATGGTGCATTTCTCTGGGGTGCAGAAAATTCTAGGGTGCAAATGAAGGTGCAAATAACTCAAAATTTCTAATTTAGGCATCATGTACACAAAGTAGGGCTTCATGCTTTCCCCTACCACATGTAAAATCCTGTTAGGGACTAAATGGAATATAACAAACCTGGGAATTTCGATACGTGTTAGGATGTTATTCATTTAGATATATTATAGAGTGAGAGAGAAGTAATAAGAATTTCTGTTTTAACAGTCTCTTTTCTTGAATCTCCTGTCAAAGAATGCATCCCTCTTGAGAAAGTATCTCATGGAAGCAGAGCAAAGACAGTATCAGTATGAAATAATAAAGGTGGCAGTCCCTTATTTAACCTAGGCAAAACCCTATGGCAAGTCAACCCACCTTATCTGTGCTTCTGCCTATTTTAAAACATTCAAGATTTACAAAAAATTTGCTAGGAAACAGCAAATTATGTGAAGAACATCTCCCAGGCTTGTACATCATTCTCTGTCAGGGGAAAAAGCACCCTGTTCACCAATTTCTTGCTTAAATCATAGCTGTATATTTTGTATGATTTCAAGGAAGAGGATGTCACAAGTTCCGTGTTTACTTCCAAATGATTCATGTTATTCCTGAAGATGAAAGAAACAGAGAGAGGCTTTATAGTATGTCATCTAAGAATGCAGATTGTGGAACTAGAATTTCTGATTTTTGGTTTGAGCTCAGTGTTACCTTGCACAAATTCCTTAACTCTTCTGGGTCTCAGTTTGTTCATCTGTAAAAAATGATGGTGGTATAGTCCCCATTTCATGAGGATGCATGCATTTCAAGAGTGTATTAGTAGCACTACAAATTTTGTTATTTTTTTATATTGGGTAGGTTAATGTTTCATATTTTCTTGAAAATATGGAAAATAATTGCATCAGAAAACCTTTTTCATTTACATTCCACCAAAGGATTATTGGGGACTGTGAAATTTAAACTTTGGAGTCTTACACACCACAGGAAAATATTTAAAGTGTTTATCAACATATCTTCTGGTATAATCAGCAACCACAGAAATACAAACAATTAATAGAGAATATTATTAAAGATTATATGCCTCAGATTGGACAGCCTAGAAAAAAATGGATAAATTCCCAGAAAAATATAATCTACCAAAACTAAAGCAGGAAGAAATAGAAAACTTGAACATGCTGTTTACCAGCAATAAATTGGATCAGTAATCAAAAATCTCCCAACAAACAAAAGTCTAGGACCAGACACTTCACAGGCAAATTCTACCAAACATTTAAAAAGTTAATACTCATTCTTCTCAAACTATTTCAAAAAATAGAAGAGGGAAAACTTCCAAATTCATTCTATGGGGCCACCATTACCCTGATTACAAAACCAGATAAAGACATCACAAAAAAAGAGGGAGAAAGAGAGAGAGAGAGAGAGAGAGAGAACTATAGGTCAATATCGCCATAGATGCAAAAGTCCTTAACAAAATACTAGCAAACCAAATCCAACAATACATTAAAAAAAATCATTCACCACAGTCAAGTGGGATTTTTCTCCCAGGATGTAAGGGTGGTTCAATTTTTGCAAATCAATCAACATGATACATCACATTAATAAGAGAGGATAAAAACTATATGAGCATTTCAATAAATGCCAAAAAAAAAAAAGCATTTGACAAAGTACAACATCCATTCATGTTAAAAAAAAAAAAAAAACCCTCAACAAAGTAGGCTTGGAGGGAACATACCTCAATATAATAACGGCCTTATATGAAAAATCCACAGTAAACATCATACGCAATGGGTAAAAACTGAGAGCTTTCCCCCCAAGATCAGGAACAAAACAGGGATGCCCACTCTCACTACTTTTATTCAACATAGTACTGGAAGTCCTAGCCACAATGATCAGAAAACAAAAAGAAATAAAAGGTATCAAAATCAGTAAGGAAGAAATAAAACTTTTGCTATTTGTGGATGACATGATACTATATGTAGAAAACTCTAAAGACTCCACCAAAAAGCTACTGGAACTGACAAATGAATTCAATAAAGTCACAGGATACAAAATCAGTGTGCAGAAATCTGTTGCATTTCTATACACTAAGAATGAAACAGCAGGAAGAGAAATTAAGAAAAGAATCCCATTTACAATTACACCAAAAATAATAAGATACCTAAGAATATAAACTTAACCAAACAGGTAAAAGACCTGTACTCTGAAAACCATAAAACATTGATGAGACAAACTGAAGATGACACAAAGAAATGGAAAGACATCTCATGCTTATGATTGGAAGAACAAATATTGTTAAGATGTCTATACTACCCAAAGCAATCTACACATTTAATGCAATCCCTATCAAAATACCAGTAACATTTTTCACAGAAATAGAATAAAGAATTCCAAAATCTTGTATGAAACCACAGAAGACCCTGAATAGCCAAAGCAACCTTGAAAAAGATATCAAAATTCCAGACTTCAAGTTATATTGCAAAGCTGCAATAATCAAAATGGTATGGCACTGGCACAAAAATAGACACATAGATCAATAGAACAGAGTAGAAAATCCAGAAATAAACCCACAATTACATGGTCAATTAATTTTCAACAAAGTAGGAAAGAATATCCAATGGGAAAAGGACAGTCTTTTCCACAAATTGTGCCAGGAAAACTGGTCAGCTACATGCAGAAGAATGAAACTAGACCGCTTTTTTATACCATATACAAAAATAAATTCAAAATGGATTAAAGACTTCAATGTGAGGCCTAAAACCACAAAAATCCTAGAACAAAGGAGACAGTAATTTCTTTGACATGGGCCATAGCAACATTTTTCTAGATATAGTCTCCTGAGGCAAGGGAACAAAAGCAAAAATAAACTTTTGGGACTGCATAAAAATAAAAAGCTTCTGCACAACGAAGGAAACAATCAACAAAAGTAAAAGGCAGCCTACTGAATGGGAGAAAATATTTGCAAATGACATATCTGATAAAGGGTCAGTATCCAAAATATATAAAGAAGGGATGCCTGGGTGGTTCAGCAGTGGAGTGTCTGCCTTTGGCTCAGATCATGATCCTGGGATCCAGGATCGAGTCTCACATTAGTCTCCCTGCATGGAACCTGCTTCTCCCTCTTCCTTTGTCTCTGCCTCTCTCTCTCTCTCTCTCTCTCTCTCTCTCTCTCTCTCTCTCTCTCTCTCTGTGTCTCTCATGAATAAATAAATAAAATCTTTAAAAAAATCCCCACAATATATAAAGAACTCATATACCTCCCAAAAAACAAATAATTCAACTTAAAAATGAGAAGACATGAGCAGACATCTCTCCAAAGAAGACATACAGATGGCCAACAGACACATGAAGAAATGTTCAACATCACTCATCATAAGATAAATGCAAATCCAAACTACAATGGGATATTGCCTCACATCTGTCAGGATGGCTAAAATCCAAAACACAAAAAAACAACAGGTGCTGGTGAGGATGTCAAGAAGGAACACTTAGCACTGTTGGTGGGATTGCAGATGATGCAGCCACTCTGGACAACAGTATGTTGGGTCCTCAAAAAGTTAAAAATAGAACTATCCTATGATCCAGTAATCATAGTACTCGGTATTTACCCCCAAAATACAAAAACTCTAATTCGAAGGGATAAATGCACCCCTATGTATATTGCAGCATTATTTACAATAGCCAAATTACGGAAACAACCCAGATGTCCACCAAT
The DNA here is from genome assembly GCF_048164855.1 of Canis lupus baileyi. Classification (NCBI taxonomy): domain Eukaryota; kingdom Metazoa; phylum Chordata; class Mammalia; order Carnivora; family Canidae; genus Canis; species Canis lupus. Next base: position 71,833,839 of record NC_132844.1, on the reverse strand, counting down.
AGATGAATGGATAGAGAAGAGACAATATACATATGCGATGGAATATTATTCAGCCATAAAAAAGAATGAAACCTTGCCATTTGCAACAACATGAGTGGAGCTAGAGAGAAATATGCTAAGGGAAATAAGCCAGTCAGAGAGAGAAATACCATGTAATTTCACTTGTATGTGGAATTTAAAAAACAAAACAAGTAAAGGGGAAAAGTAACAAACTGAGAGACTCTTAACTATAGAGAACAGCTAATGGTTACTAGAGGGGAGATGGGTAGGGGGATGCATGAAACAGGTGATAGAGATTAAGAGTACACTTGTGAGGAGCACAGGGTGTTGCATGAAAGTGGTTTTTTTAAAAAAACATTTTATTTATTTATTCATGAGAGACACACATAGAGAGAGAGAGAGTGCAGCAGAGACAAAGGCAGAGGGAGAGGCAGGCTCCATGCAGGGAGCCCAATGTGGGACTTGATCCCGGGACTCTAGGATCATGCCCCGGGCCGAAGGCAGGCTCTAAACCGCTGAGCCACCCAGGGATCCCCATGAAAGTGTTTAATAACTATATTATGTACCTGAGACTAATATAACACTATATGTTAACTATATTGGAATTAAAATAAAAGCTTAAAATAAAAAATGCTATGCTAGGGCTCCTGGGTGGCTAAGTTGGTTGAGTTAAGGAGAGTGAGTAAAGCAATAGAAGTTTATCAAGCAAGGATGCAGAAAAAGTTCTCAGGAGTGGCAACACGGTTGCCAATGGGGGCCTCCACTGACAGTCTTTTACTGGCCAGGGAGCTTGTGGCCTTATCATTCTTGTGCTGTCTTGGTTTGAGTAAGGACTGGTGATAACATCTTTAATGGCTTACTTCTTTTTAGGGTCTGGTTATTCTTTGTTTGTCACAGGTGACTGTCATAAAAAAGACACCCACCCCACCCACACCTAGGGCAGGGTGGTCGTTGTTCCCTTATCTCTGGTTTCCTTAGACTTCAGCATTTTTGGGATTTCTGTGAACCTGCTCCCAGAGCCCCCTCCCCATCTCTCCCTACCTAGCCCTGCCTGTCTCTTACTCAGAATGGCAGAGATCATAAACTGAGAATAGATAGAAAACAAACAGGACAATATGAGGAAAAAAAAAACACATAAAACATATCCTTTGGTGCATAGAAGCATGATAGCATGGCCAATAAAATCCCTTCAAGCAAAAAATATTACAATACAATAACGTGGGGCAAGGAAAATGTTCACAGTGCAGAAGGAACTATGTGAAATTTTGACTGTTGAGGAAGAACCTGCTTATCTGCTATTAAAAAGAATATTGGTGAGTATTGAGAGGCTGCAGAGTTGAGATGCTACTCAGAGCTGAAACATTTTAAAAAGTAGTGAAACTGTTTCAATGTTTATATTTACAATATGGTAGAAATTATATTCTTTGTAATTATTAAATTGTGATTTAAACATTAAATTACACATAAGCAGATGAGGGAATATACAGTTTTTCAAAATTCTTTTTCAAAGTATCTGAGTGAAAAACTTGAAGACCATTGCTCAAGCACATAAAAACTTTCTACACAAACAGTGATTCAAGGTACTCGATGAAGTCTAAACAACCCTATGAAAGAGCTTCACTTGCAAATCCGAGGATAACTGCTGCCATCAGGGGGCCAGCTTGTGGGAAGATGGGTCAGAGACATGGACCATCTAGGTCTGTATTTCACAAAAGATTGTGCTTCTCTTTATGTTATTTTCTGATAAGCAACATGTCATAGGAAAAGGCAGTTTTGTGACTCCTTATACAGACGAGAACTCTCCTGGAATCGAGGATTCAGAAAGAGAATGCAGACTCTTGTCCAGCCAGTTTGGAGAAGGGCACAGTGAGGTTGGGAGACAGGGAGTGAACTCAGGAATTTCCTAAATAAAACTTACAGCACAAGAGAAGGAAGGATTTCACATCTGTACTAGGTGTTTACAAATTGCCTATTTTACATAAGTGCTTGGTTATGAAATTCCTTACATTGTGATGATGTCTTACTCTGCAAAACAGACAAAAGTTCTAAGCCTTCAGCCTCTGTATGTTCTTTCCTTCATAGTCCTCAGAACTGACTCTCCAAAAGGCCACTCAAAAATGACCTCTGGGGACGCCTGGGTGGCTCAGTGGTTGAGCGCTTGCCTTTGGCTCAGGTCATGATCCCAAGGTCCAGGATCGAGTCCCACATCAGGCTGCCTCATTTATAAAATGGAGACAACAGTAGCACTGTGTATTAGGGTTGTTGGACACCAGCACAGGCTCCAACTGACCAGATGGGATAAGAGGTGTTGTGCCCAAGATTGCGAATCCAAGAAACCACCAAGGAGCTGACACCGATGCAAACACATGAGGGTTGATTTACAAGCTCGAGCTTGTACACCCGACACAGCGGAGCAGGGACTTGGACCCCGAGGTGGCTTACAGCTGGGTTTTTTATAGGCTGGTCTAGAGGATTTTCAGAAGGGGTGGAGGAATTTCTCAAGTTCTGTTTACATTTTGATATCACAAGGGCATTGAGCTCTGTTCTCATTCTAATATGGGACTTTCTACCACGGGGGTGGGACTTTCTACCACGGGGGTGGGCTCTGTTGTCTTTCTGATATGGGATTCCCTGCGAGGACATTGAGGACATTCACAGTTTTTCCTATAAAGTTCAGCTCTTATTCACAGGGGCCTAAGATGGCTGTACTTGTGCTAATGCTAAACTTTAGGTGGGATGGCTTTGATTTTTCTCTGCCTCCACAGAGGGAGCTCAAGAGAGACCTGCTTGAAGGACCTGAGTCCTTTCTCCACATGACCATTAGGAGATATGAATTCCCCTCAGAGAACAAATGGGAAAGAAGTAGAGGGGAGACTCCTTGAAATGAGAAAAATAGCACTGGGGGTGGGGAGCCACTGCACATCATATGGGCTGAATATTAACCTAAAAGAGTCTTCTGAGAGTTTTTCTTTTTTTTTTTTTTTAACTTTTAAATTAAGGCTAACATATATGCAGTAAAATGTGCAAAGTGGCACAAGTATTCAAATTGTTGAATTTCGGGATCTCTGGGTGGCTCAGTGGTTGACAGTCTGCCTTTGGCCTAGGGAGTGATCCTGGGGTCCCAGACTGAGTCCCACATCGGGCTGCCTGCATGGAGCCTGTTCTGCCTGTGTCTCTGTCTCTGTCTCTGTCTCTCTCTCTCTGTGTCTCTCATAAATAAATAAGTAAAATCTTTAAAAAAGACCCACAAATTGTTGAATTTTAACCAATACATGTACTTATATATCCTCCATCCAGACCCAGCTGTGAAGTATTCCCATTATCCCTAAATGTAGTCACCATCTGTCAGCATACAATGTTCTTATATTATTGATCATATTCTCTCTGCTGTACTTTTCATCTCTGTCACTTGTTTTATTACTAGAAATTTGTATCTCTGAATCTTCCTTATCTAATTTCCTCTCTGACAACCATCAGTTTATTCTCCGTATTCAAGAATGTTTTTGGGGTGCCTGGCTGGCTCAGTCAGTTGAGCATCTGACTCTTGATTTCGGCTTAGGTCATGATCTCAGGTTTGAAATATCAAGCCCTGCATCAGACTCTGTGCTCAATGCAGTCTGGTAAGATTCTCTCTCTCCCTCTCCCCCTGACCCTCCCCCACTTATATTCTCTCTCTCTCTCTCTCAATAAATAAATAAAATCTTAAAAGAAAAAGAATGTTTTTGTTTGTTCATTGGTTTGTTTGTTTGTTTTTTATATTCCACTTGAAATTGTATGGTATTTGTCTTTCTCTGTGTGACTTATTTTGCTTAGCATAATGCCCTCTAAGTCCATCCATGTTGTTATAAATGGCAAGATCTCATCGTTTATTACAGGTAAGTAATATTCATACACATATATACATATATATATATCTTCCTTATCCATTCATCTATGAATAGACACTTGGGTTGTTTCCATATCTTGGCTATTTTAAGTAATGCTGCAATAAACATAGGGGTTGCATGTATCTTTTCAAATTACTGTTTTCCTTTTCTTTGGATAAATATCCTGTATTGGAATTACTGGTAGTTCTATTTTTAAGTTTTTGAAGAAACTTCAAACTATTTTCCACAATGGCTGCACTAATTTACATTCCTACCAACAGTGCATGAGGGTTCCCTTTTCTCCACATCCTTGCCAACACTTGTTAGTTCTTAACTTTTTGATACCAACCATTCTGACTGGTGTGAGGTGATATCTCATTATGATTTTTTTAAAGGATTTTATGTATTTATTCATGAGAGACACAGAGAGAGGCAGAGACACAGGCAGAGGGAGAAGCAGGCTCCACGCAGGAAGCCCAACGTGGGACTCAATCCCTGGACCCCAGGATCACGCCCTGAGCCGAAGGCAGACGCTCAACCACAGAGCCCCCCAGGCGTCCCTAGAAATCAGTATTATGGAGAAAATCTCATCTTGAAGGTAAAGGCACCTTTATGCTTTCCAAACCCCCAGCTGTCATGCAACAGGGACTCACTGAGCTTAGACCAGGTAAGTTTCTTCCTCCTTCCTACTGCTCTAAAAATGAAACTTACCCAAGAAAACCATGATTCTGCTCCTCTCAGGCTCAGAGGACAGGTCTCCTCATATCTGAAATTTTTGCTGTCCCTGTTTTGCTTTCCTTCTTATCTCCTCCCGAAAGGAAGTGGGCCAACTATCCTCTTTCTTCCCCTAACACCACCACATGCCTTCCTCCAAGCAAAACTGCACTCTCCCACCTCTCTCAGTCCTAAATAACCACATTGATCCCCCAAACATTGCTCCTTCAAAGGGAGAAGAAGCCCAGAAACACTGGCCTCCTTTACCTAGTAGCAGCTATAAACGCCACAGCTATACTCAGGTGGAGAAAAAGAAGACAGAATGTGGTTCCCAGGAGTCCAGCTCTCCCAGCTCCTGGCTTTCCACCATCCACTGCTCTCCTCCCAAGACTGGCTCCTGGCCAGCTTTCACCTCTAACCGAGAAACTTCATTTCCCATTGAGACCTGAAGCATCTGATCCTTAACTGTCCCCATCTGCAGCTCATTTTTTGCTTTGGGCCCCAGAAAATCTCCCAGGTGATTATTTCAAGATAAGGAGAAGAAAGCGCTCTTCCATCTTCTGGTTCCTTTGACTTCCTGGCATCTAGTAGCTGAATTACTGGTTTATCAAAAAGAACAATATGCAGACCACAGAAAGTCTAAAGGAGTTGGGGTCTTGTGTATTAGGCATCATGTCCCCAAATTCTTATTCCTTTTCTAGAAGCAATGATGATTACATTTTTTGCCCATTTCTATGAAATTCATTACTGGTTCCACTCTTCAGACCACAATACTGATACCACGTTTCTCTTGAAGCAAATCCATTTCATCTCCCCCAGACAAGTGCTAGATCAGGGGGCAGAGACTGAGTCTCATCTCCCTGAGTATCCTGGATTGAAGAAACTGATTTTTTTTTTTAAATTTTATTTATGATAGGCACACAGTGAGAGAGAGAGAGAGAGGCAGAGACGCAGGCAGAGGGAGAAGCAGGCTCCATGCACCGGGAGCCCGATGTGGGATTCGATCCTGGGTCTCCAGGATCGCGCCCTGGGCCAAAGGCAGGCGCTAAACCGCTGCGCCACCCAGGGATCCCTGAAGAAACTGATTAATGCATGTTTTATAATGAACCAGAAGATCCTAGTTTTTTTTTTTTTAATTTTTATTTATTTATGATAGTCACACACAGAGAGAGAGAGAGGCAGAGACATAGGCAGAGGGAGAAGCAGGCTCCACGCACCGGGAACCCGACGTGGGATTCTATCCCGTGTCTCCAAGATCGCGCCCTGGGCCAAAGGCAGGCGCCAAACCGCTGCGCCACCCAGGGATCCCGATCCTAGTTTTAATTCATCCTCAAGTCCAAATCAGTACAAGGCCCACGTCTAAAGGTAATGCAAGTGATGATATTTCCTCCACAAATGCTGTCTAATTTCAAATTGTTAGCCTTAATAATCCCTGAGGATGCCTCTCGAGATCTTGTACTATTCCTGGTCTCTCTAACTCCAGACTCTTCCTCCTCCCACACTGGCACTGAGACTGACCCCCAACACTGCCACCATGGCAGGCCCTTCCTTCCCCCTCTCACACATTCTATGGTTAGAGTAGGAGCTACCACTGAAATGGAAACAACCACTTCTTCCCAAGGCATAGTCACCACTACCTCTGTTTTAGTTACCACTAACCCTAGAACAAAATCTAGTATTCCTGTGTCAGAGAAAATCAACACTGAAACAGAAACCATCTTGATTGGCCTACATGCCACTGCCACTGAAGTGGGCATTAGTACTTCTGTGCAAGGTACAAACACTTCTGAAACAGATACATCTACTCTCATCTCAGGTACCACTATCACTGGGATAGGCATCACTTCTTCCTTTGAAGTCTCACCCACTAAGGAAAAAGGCACAACCACTACTGTTCAAATTCAGCCCCCACTGAAATACCATTAATCTTGTCCATCTCAATCACCATCAGCTCTAGAACAGAATCAGACACTCCTATTTCAGATAAGGCCAGCACTAGGACAAAAATGATCACCTCTGACCGAGGCACAACTACCATGAAAAAAAGTATAACTTTTGCCCAAAGCATAAGCATTCAAGTCCCAAATGCACCCACCCTCATCACAGGCACCATCATCATTGGAAAAGGAACACCCACCTCTGCTCAAGGATCAGCAACCATGGAGACAGGTGTAGCAACTTCTGCTTCAGGTGCAAGTCACCCTTGGAATAGGCACAACAATCTTCACAGTCCTAAGCACAACCACTATGGAAGCTGGCACAACTTTCATCCAAGGCACACCCACTCGTGTATCAGGCACATCATCCTCATCCCATATACCACCATTCCATTCACATTATTTTCGAAACAGGTCACTTCTTCCCAAGAATCAGCTACTGCTGAAATAGGATCAGTCTCTCCAGTCCAATGTTTAACCATTACCAAAGTAGGCATAACTACCCCAATCCTGAACGTAACCATTGTGGGAGAAAGCATAACCACTTTGGTCCAGGACACAACCACCCTGGACTGGGCACCTCTCTCCTTACTGTATACAGCACTATGATCAGAACAGGAACCACGACCTTTGCCTTTTTAGCCTGTGATCATCTGGTACTGAACAAGGAACATCAGCCTCTGATTGAACAGACAACCATTGGAGCAAGCACATCCCTAAACCCAGATCCAACCATCATGAGAAAGGACAGCCTCCTCCAACTCAGTCACCACAAGCTCTGTCCCAGGTAATACCAGCTTTGGAAGATGAAAACCTTCCCTAGCTCAGGCAACAGCACCCATGGGAATAGTGTGAACACTGCTTCTTAAGGACAATCTGTACTAGAACAGAGACTGCCACCTATGTCTAGGCACCAACTGTATTCCTATGGCTGGAATATCATACTCTGCCCTGGGCACAACTCCCACTGAGATTGGCACAACCGTTCCTGCTTCAGGCACCACAGCCCAGGGACCTGCCTCTATCTGTCATGACAATTGTAGAATAGGATCTATCCTCAAAATAATCACCACTGTTGGATTCACTGAGAGCACTCATGAAGCAGACCAAGTCCTTTCCAGTATACACACAGTACGAACCACACTCCAGTGGCTGTGGTAAAACCAAGATATTTATAGTCTTGGGCACATCCTCATTTCTCTGACTTCAGCTGCAGCTGCTGTCATTCTGGTAGAACTTGGATTTTACCTAGTGAGTATTTGTCAGTGGTTAATGAGGAGGCTCTTGGTAACAACAGATCATGGGTTAGAAGATATGTGTGGAATGCATGGACATTTAAAGTCTTATAGTTAGGGGCGCCTGGGTGGCTCAGCGGTTTGGTGCCTGCCTTTGGCCCAGAGCATGATCCTGGAGTCCCAGGATCAGGTCCCGCATCGGGCTCCCTGCATGGAGCCTGCTTCTCCCTCTGCCTGTGTCTCTGCCTCTCTCTCTCCCTCTCTCTCTCTCTCTCTCTCTCTGTGTGTGTCTCTCATGAATAAATGAATAAAATCTTAAAAAAAAATAAGGTCTCATAGTTAGAAATAATAAATGGTAAAGATTGTTAGAACAAAAAAAAGAAGGACATTCAGAGACAGAAAGCATTGTTTTTGTAGAGACAGGGTGGGAAGAGTAAAGCAGAAAACAAAAAGAGAGATGGAGAAAGGAGATAAAAATAGGGGAGGGGAGGGTCACCTGAGTGGCTCAGTGGTTGAGCGCATGCCTTTGGCTCAGGTCATGATCCTGGGATCCTGGGATCGAGTCCCACATTGAGCTCCCCACGGAGCCTGCTTCTCTCTCTGCCTGTGTCTCTGCCTCTCTCTGTGTGTGTTCTCATGAATAAATAAATAAAATCTTTTTAAAAAATAGGAGAGAGGAGGTTGAAGGAGTCTAGGAGAATATAGAGACAAGGAATATAGAGACAAGGAATAGGGGGAACAAAACTCTAAAATTCCCAAAATTTAGCACCAAAAGGAGCCTTTTTCGATGCAAAGGAGAGGAGAATTAAGTGTTCTACACTGGCTTCCCTTTGGGTTCTACCCTTTAATCCAGTTGTGCTCTCCAAGAGCACAGTCCTTGCCCTTTAATGTTTCTATCCCACTGAGGGTGTATCTTCTTAACAGAGTTGAACTAGGTTGGCACACAAAAACCTATGGCCTTTATCAAGGCAGACTAACAGGAGTAATCCAGAGAGGACAGGAGACAAAACGCTAACAGTCTCCCTGATGAAGTGCTGAGTTTGCAGAGCTCAGCCAGGGCTCCCGGGCTCTCCAGCATTCCTCCTTAGGGCTGAGAGAGCTGCATTCAGTCCCAGATTGCATTCTGCATGCACATATTCATCAGGACTTTCTGTCTTGTTCCAGTGTATTTACTTCTCGTTTTGAATTTTTATGCCATATCTCTTGTTATAGAGAGATTATTTTCTACAACATGTGGAAAATAGCAGGGTGTAAATGATGAAGACAACTCAGACCATAAATGGTTTCTTTACTTTTAGACTCTTCCATCTGGACAGCATTATATACAGACTCACATCTACTAGTCTTCTCCTAAATGTGCTGGCACGCTCTTATTTAAGACCAAGACATAATATCAATAATAATGGCAGGTAATGTTTACCAAGCACTTACTCTGTTCCAGGGACTGTGTGAGTATTTTACATGTGCCATTTCATTTTCTTCTTTCAACAACTCTGTAGGGAAAAAATGTGCTATTATTATCTACATTTCATATACAAAGACACTATTCAAATCTCATATACAAGGAGGCATAGATGGTAAGTTACTTACTGAAGGGCACACAGCAGACTTAGATCTCAACCCAGGATTTTTAAAATTCAGGAACCCATGCTCTTAACTGCAAGGTCATATGATGAATTTCAAGACTGTAGGTTTTCCAGATCAGTTAGTCTCCCAAACATACATTTCTTTAGTTAATATGATGACTGATTTCTGCACTTTGATGGGTCCATCCCCTGAATTTGGGAGATTGATTGTTTTTGTTTTCAGAATTCTACTATATCAATATGGCACAATAAGTGAGAATTCGTAGGCACAGTAAAGTCGTTATTTTATGTTATTTTTGCTATCCAATTTTGCTAAAGAATAAAACAGCAGTGATATGAAGAGACACAGAGAAAGTAAAAAGAGATTTTTTTTAATGGTTTTCCTAAAAAGTTAAAGTGTGTGACTTTAGTCAACCAGGAGGCTATGAAATGGGAAAGAAAGATTAATTTCTTAAAGTATTTACATTTTTTCCTTTTAGAGGGACACTCTTCTGTCCCTGAGAAACATTAGCACATATTACATCCATGACCGAGGCCTGGGTTAATTGTCCTGCAGCTTCAACAATAAAATGAGCTATGGAGGGCCTTGGTTTTGACCATGAGGAAGCTATAACGCAGGCCATGAATGGAGCCACAATCATGAATGTGAACACAGAATAAATCGTGAAGTACTCACAGAGGAAGTCAGGGTGGAAGCCACAGATATGGGACCGTGATAGAAGTCATGTTAATGACAATCACATACAGACCTTAGAGGAAGTCTGTTAAGAGGGCATTGCCATAGCCACTGAAAATGAGAGACATTCTAAGGGGTCACCTTATGAAAGGAGAGGGTCATGGAGGAGAAGAAAAAGAGTTATAATGGGGGAGTAAGTCAAGATGTGGGACCAGAATGTTCCCAGGGAATGGCCTTAGGTCATGGCATAACTCAAGAACAGAACCAAGTAAAGTCAATATCTGACTGATGAGGCTACAGCTCAAGTAGAGTGTGCTTTTGAATGATGACATGGTTTACAAGGCTTCGAAACAACCTTAAGTAAATGCATTCTCTGCACTCTCCCCATAACTCAGAATCTCAAGATCAAAGAGGTTGCTGGCTCTTGACAGGGGTGAGAATGGGCACAGTGACTGCACAAACCACAGCTGCTTTCCCATTCTCCCTCCACTCAGGTCATTTCAGTACCCTTCAGAGCTTAACTTTGTCTTTGAGAAGTCTCCTTTTCTTCTTTTGTGTCTTCCTCAGATGTTATATGACTGAGAGAAAAATGACTAGACACTCTAAGGAATAAAAACTCATTAATGCATGTGGTATCCAGATGAAATGCTTAGCTTTTAGTTTTTGTCTGTTTTGCTCTTGTCCTTTGTTTCTGAGTGATTGCCTGTGCCATGCTGTGTGCTAAGTGGTTTTACATACACCTACATGTAGTCCTCACAACAACCTATGAAGTCCAGATTATAATCCCCATTAAGAAGATGAGATAATTGAAACTCAGAAAAAGAGCTAATAAGTGAGCAAGATTTCACTGTAAGACAAATTCTCTAACTCCAATTGGTTCCAGAGGGGAAAAAATTTTCTATTTAGAAGTTTTGTAAGGATTCTTACTCTTAGAGCAGAGTGCTGAGATTCCAGGAGCAACTTGTTACTGACCACACCACTCATCCATCCTCTACATGCAACGCTCCATTGCAGACAATAGGCAGATGAACTTCCAAGACATCCTAGAATCTAGATTCCTGACCCCTCCCTACTCAACACCTCATTTTCTACCACAGCTCATTCTCTTCCAGCTTCTAGGACATAGTCATTCACAGTTCTTTCATACCTTAGGGTATAAACTCTCAACACAAATTTATTTGTTTTGTTTACTGGAGTACAATGTCCAGTACATAGTGGGCAATCACTAAATATTTGTGGGATGAATCCCCAACCATCTCTTGCTTCTCAGCTCACTTCCATCAGGCTTCATATGCCATAATATTCTTTCACTCAAATGTCTAATGATCTGAAATGGTTCCTCTGCCAGGAAGCCTTGCCAGATTTTTGGAGGGAGTGGAGACAGCTTGTTTTGCTTACATAGAATATAAAGTTAAAATTTCCATAGGGTCTACTCCCAATTTGTTTGCCATGAACTGTGGATGAAGTAACTATCAATCCCCTTAGCTCACTACTGTCTTTGTTTTGTTCTCCTTGTTCAGCTGTCTTTGTGTCATTTCTGTTGGCCTCATCCAAGTGTCTAAACGAAATTGTACCACAAGGTCTCAGTTCTCCAGCATATTGGCAGTGTTTTCCTTTTTTTTTTTTTTTGGCAGTGTTTTCCTTGATCATTCAGGTTATCCAGCATATAGCATTGATGGGAAGAAGCAGCTGAAGTTCACTAGGGTGTAAAAGTTCCTATGAGCTCTTCAAAAATAGGGGAGGAAATCCCTATGAAGGGGGTTGGAAACAAGAACATTCTTCTCCAGTTGTCATTACCCCCTGTAAGTCCTATCCAGTGAAATTTAACAACCAGTTTTCTGTGGTACAAATGCTCTCACCATGGCTGATTTCAAGCTAATCAATGTGGCATCACTGAGCATGAGGTTGAGAAGAGATGTGCACACACCATACTATTATATATACAAATATGCTATTTCCACCAGACAGATACAATAAAGGTACATGACTTCATGAGCATAGTAATGTAGTATAATAATTGGGAAATAATGACTTTTGAGTATTTTTACCATTGCTTTAAATGTAATTTAGTTCATTGTAAGCTAATATAATGTTTAATGATGGCTGTGTTGCAAAAACTGCTGAAAATTTAACAATTTAGGGCCCTTGAAGACAGGTATGCACTGATGCCAGTATACTACTGGTCTCATCTCCCCAGCAGCCCACAGCCCTTCCACCCACTACCTCCCTTGCCCCAGACTTTCCAAGTCTATCCTTGAGTCTCTCATCCCCCGGGATTCAATGAATTTTACATGCCTACTATAGGCTCAGCAGCTCTCAGAGGTCCAGTCCCTAGTTTCCATTCACACTAAATCTCACTTTATGTGTCCCCTTCCTGCTAAGTGCTGTTCATGAAGGCTTCCTTCTAACAGCCGGCCTCACTTTTACCCAGCCACTCAGGACTTCTCATCCAGGCAATAAGGTCTTGAATTAGGATAGGTTTTCAGCCCCATCTCTGCCTCAGAGGGTGGGTCCCCTCCACTTTGACTACTTGATCCTCTTGAACTGTCCTACTTCCTGCTCTTCCCCAGGCCCTGCCTAATGGGATCATGTCATTCTCCACTTTTTTGTACCTCCTGACCTCTGCTTTGTACCCTCCTTTCTGAGTTCAAGTATTCTGCCTACAGCTGGAAAAACAACAAGCCACATACCCTGCCCTTGCCCAGCCCAGATGATACTATAAAGACTTTCTCTTAAAGATAAAGAGGCGATATCCTTTTTTTTTTTTTTTTTTTAAAGATTTTATGTATTTATCCATGAGAGACACACAGAAAGAGAGGCAGAGACGCAGGCAGAGGGAGAAGCAGGCTCCACGCCGGGAGCCGGATGCAGGACAGGATCCCGGAACTCCAAGATCATGCCCTGGGCTGAAGGCCGGCACTAAACTGCTGAGCCACCCAGGGATCCCCAAGAGGCAACATTCTTTTTTTTTTTTTTTTTAAGAGGCAACATTCTATGGAGGAAACCACCAGCAACTCCACTCTGCAACCCAGGTCCTCCTTCCTGTGGTTTTCTTCAGATTAAGGACCCATTCTTTGGAGACTCAAAGTCCCAGCACTCCAGCCTCAGATCTTCACCTTTCTCTCAAGATCCTCCATTGTTTTGTTTTTTTCCCCTTTTCCTTCTAGGTCTTAGTTATATCTGGGACTTGAGAGCCCTCCTCTCTAGGCTTCACAGGCAGATTATCTCAAGATGAAGGAAAAGTATTTTCCTTGCATGCTGGCTGTTGTTTCACCTTCTTCTACTTTTAGGAAATGGTGAGTGATTTTGTTTAAAAAAGGATATTCTTGGAGTTTGAATAGAATTTGGGGAGAATTTTGACAACTCTTGAGATGCACACTTTGTCTTGTTAGTTCCCATTTTCCAAAAAGGGGTAAAGGCCATTATTTTGCTCTATTCTCTCCAATTCAACTCAACATTTATTCTCTATTCTTTTCCCAGTAGCAGCTCTTCTGCACAGAAGCCTGGCCTATTTCCTCTGTCACAAGTTAATCTCAAATGGAGATACATTAGAGTTGGCAGAGATCTTAAAGTTAATATCTGACCACTCACAGTAGGCAGGGATCCATCTCCAATATCTATGACAGCAGTTGCCAAGCCTCTAAATGAATATGTCAGGAATAATGCTGTTCCACACTTGCATAGCTCTAATTTTTTCTAGAATTTGCTCCACCATAGCTTTGGCTCATTTGTTTTATGCCTTTGAATAACACAAAATAAATCTATTCTCTCTCCACAAGCCAGATTTGCATCTCAATGTCTCACTTAGTTTCTCTCTTAACTGGACATATAAGCATATGGGAGACCAAGTTGTTATTGGGATGGAAAATAAGAGATAGAGGTAGGCATGAGATGGGGGGGAATGCATGGCCTCATACTGACTTTAACTCACTAACCAAGGAGGTTTAGTCCCTTTCGCATCCTAGGATATCTTATCTATTTGAGCTACACGTGGCTAGTTCTTTGCTAGACTAAGTACTAAGTACATTTGGGAACCCTTAATGGGTGGGTCCCAAACTGTCATATGCATAAAAATTACCTGATAGTAGTAAAAATGCCCATTACTGTCCCTCCCCAAACTAATTACCTTTGACTATCTTTCTCCTAGAAAAAGGGTACAATTCTTTTTGGAGAGCACCTCAATATGTACACACAGTCCTACTTTCTCTTTTACATTCTTTATCTGGTGAGTATCATGAATAGTCAGAGGAGGAATAATACCAACCTCCTGGGACCCAGGTCACATGACTCCCCAATATCTTGGATGTGTAATAATATATGGGCTAAGGACTGACTCTGCGTCAAACTACCTTGGTTTTGTTTTGTTTTTTTTTTAAAGATTTTATTTATTTATTCATGAAAGACACAGAGAGAGAGGCAGAGACACAGGCAAAGGGAGAAGCAGACTCCTTGCAGGGAGCCAGATGCAGGACTCAATCCCAGGACCCTGGGATCACAACCTAAGCTGAAGGCAGACACTCAATCACTGAGCCACCCAGGCATCCCCTGCTAGCTATTTTAACCTGGGACTACTTGTTTAACTTCTCTAAACCTCAAATTCCCTATGTATAAATGTGAGTAATAACAGTCCCTATCTCATGGAAATACGGTAAGAATTTGAAATGCTAATTCATACATGGCACCTAACACAATGCCTGGATAAAATGCATTAGTGACCACTCAATAAGTGATAGCTATTATAACTACCATTATTATTAGTTGTAGGTACAGAATAAACGTTTCCAGAGTAACTAACAAGTCATCCTTCCTTAATGTGCTGTAGCTTCCAATGCTAACATTATAGTCATCCACACTGTATCAACCATGCCACCCAGTGGGACCATCACAACCACTCTCCCTGGAACAACCTCGCTATTCAGTGGGAGGACAAGTACAACCATCCATTCTAACAATTCCACCATCCAGCAGGACAGCTGTAACAACCACCCACCCTGGAACAACCCCACCATCCACTGGTATGATCATCAGAACCATCTGCCCTGGTACAATACCACCATCCAATGGGATGACAGTCACAACCACCCATCCTGGCACAACAACTATCACAACCACCCACCCTGGTACAATGCCACCATCTGGTGTAATGATTGCCACAACCACCCATTCCAGCACAACCGCACCATCCAATGGGATAGCTATAATAACCACATTACCTGGAACAACCCCACCATCCAGTGGGATGACTGTCACAACACCTTAGAACAACCTCACCATCCAGTAGGACAACCATCACAGCTACCCTTCCTGGCACAATCCCACCATCCACTGGGATGATTGCCACAACTATCTACTCCGAAACAACCCTACTATCCAATGGGATGACAGTCAGGGCCACCTATCCTGGCACAAACCTATCATCCAGTGGAAAGACTGTCACCACCACCCATCCCAGCACAACCTCACTATCCATTGGATGACAGTCATAACCACACATCCCAGCACAAATGCACTATCCAGTAGAGCAATTGTAACAACTACTCACCCCAGCACAACCCCACCATCCAGCGAGACCATCACAACCAACCCCCTGGAACTACCACACTATCCAGTGAGAACATCACAACCACCCAGCCTGGACCAACCACACTATCCAGTGGAACTAACACAATAGCCATGGCCTCTAATGTCACAAGTGCAAGCACTACCCCTCTGTGGAATGAGGAAAAATGTAATAGATACTTCAGGCCATGGGAAATTGCTCTAATCATTCTAGTCTCCATCGCAATGGCTGTGATTCTCTTCACTCGGCTCCTTTTCTGTCTTGTGAGTGTCTGGTGTACAGGAAATTATTTTTCTAAGAAAAAGAGAGCAGGAAAGTGATAAAGGAAGTACGGTAGAGAGAGCAGCGTCACTGTAGGGATAATAGAGAATGAGAAATCAGGAATTACAAAACAAGATCCAGAAATAGCATGTTAGAACCAGCAAGACAAACAGAAAAGTCAAGACATATTCAGAGGAAAATGATGAGAGGAAGATAGGATCTTTAAAAAAGCAATGGGAAGGAGGAGTGCTGACAGGGAAAGAGGATGCTTGGGACTGGAGAGCCCTGGAGGAGGGGGCATAACTCAAACAATTCATCCTTTTGTTTACTAGAGAAACTCTCTGGGCCTA
This sequence comes from Canis lupus baileyi, assembly GCF_048164855.1. Lineage (NCBI taxonomy): Eukaryota > Metazoa > Chordata > Mammalia > Carnivora > Canidae > Canis > Canis lupus. The sequence continues at coordinate 71,817,654 of NC_132844.1, read as the reverse complement.
AGAAACCTCTTCATCACATCTCCACCACCCTCATGGCTCCAACCTTAGTCTACACTTCACAGCTATTATGGAGTCCATGCAGATCTGTGACTGAGTTCAAAGGAGACTACTCTTCCCCTGCAGTCATGGAACTGACTGGGAGACACCAATGGATCTGAGTAGCCCTGAAGGCAGAAGCATCACCAGGTGGAGGGAGGGAGCTGATCTGGATGTATGGGGGTCTGAGTGTCTCCCATAAGTCCCCAGGCTACTCCTACCAGCCCTGACCATCCTCCCTCCCCCCTGGTTTTTCCTGACCATAAAACAGAGGCTGTAGATGTGACCGAATTATTAAATAAATGTGTCTAATACATGTGAAAGCCAGACTCTATGTGTTAGTGTTTATATGTTGCTGTGAATAGAGGTTCCCTGTATCTCAGACCCCTCTTTCCTGTATCCTTTCAGCTCTCAAATCCCTAGAGTGACATCCAGAGATTTTTATCTGTCCCATTTTCTTCCCTGTCCTACGTCCATCCCCTTGAGGCCTCTGGGTTGATGGAAGAATTCAATCAGGGAAAATGGGGGAAGGTAGATATTGGACTTCACAGATTTATGTTGCACAATCAAAAAGTGAATGGAACTTAGAGTGTGAAGGGGTGGGGGTACTGCAAGGCAGAGAAGGACTTAGCTGTTAATGGGGCTATCCTTAGGCATGGCCACTTTCGCTGGTCACTCATGTCTGCCCTGGGCTTGGACTCTACTGAAAAGACAGGTGTGAGTTGCCACCTTTTTCTTCTGTGCGCTTCCACCCCCAAGAGAGGTACCAGGTAAGGAGACCATGCTCCCAGTTTCTGCAAGGCGGGCCCAGCCTGCCTTGCCAGACCTTCCAGCAGGGACACGATGCCCAGGTGTCAGTGCCATGCTCTTAGTGAAGAACATAGCCTTGTCAAGGCTTCTGGTGCAACTTGCTCCTAACATACATTCAACTAACCCTTCCCGGCTACAAAATCACTAGCCTTAACCCTGCTAACTCTCTTCAGCTTCTACAGTTCTCAATGTCTGGATCTTTGCCAGAGCCTTCTTAACAGAATCAAAGCTGTTCATGTACATTTTATAACACTGTTAACAAAACAGTTTTAAAAGGCTATATAGAAGCCAAATTCAAAAGAATACATACTGTATGATTCCATTTGTATGAAATTCAAGCATAAACAGAACTAATCTATAGTGACAGAGATTAGATCACTGAGTTTCCATGGGTGTGAGAATTTTTAGAAAGGGAAAATTTCTGGGTGATAGAAATGTTTTATATCTTGGCTGGTCTTTTGATTACACAGATAAATATATCTATCAAAACTCATCTAACTTAATACTTAAGATCTGTGCATTTCACAGTCTGTAAATTTTATCTAAACAAAATGATAGGATAGAGTTGGTTTTTTGCCACATAATAATTTAATACTATATAATTTTTAAATATATTATACTACATAAATACTTTAAAGTTTTATCAAATAATAGTTTTATACTTGAAGGTAGTAACTAGTCAGTTATTTCCTCTTCAGTTTTAATAGTCCCCAGTCTTTTGTTTTAAAATAATTATCACAGGGCAGCCCCAGTGGCCCAGCGGTTTAGCACTGCTTTTGGCCCAGGACATGATCCTGAGTCCCAGGATCGAGTTCCACGTTGGGCTCTGTGCATGGAGCCTGCTTCCCCCTCTGCCTGTGTCTCTGCCTCTCTGTGTGTGTGTGTGTGTGTGTGTGTGTGTGTGTGTGTGTGCCTCTCATGAATAAATAAATAAAATCTTTAAAATAAATAAATACATAAATAAATAAAATAATTATCACATTTCTCATTCATTTCTTCATTTATTCATTCACCATATTTACTGAGCACCTGCTGGGTGCCTGGTTCAGAAAAGTTGGGGAGATGAGGATAAATATGTAGGTCACCATTTAGTAGAGGAGAAAGACTTACAGACAGGTTAAGTTTAGGCCAATGCATCAAGTACTACTAATTAAAGTAGCCCAGGAAAAAACATATAATTCAATCAAGGGGGGAGGAGCTGACTCACCTAGAAAATGGCTATGACTTGAATCATAAAGAGTTAGCAGGCATTTACAAGGAGGAAAAGGAGAAATGTCAAGCATGCAAGCACCTCATGCAAGAAGAGGTGTGGCACTGCCAGTGAATGATCAAAAGAGCTGTGGGCCCAGATAAGACAGCACAAGGGAAATGAAGCCAAAGGGTTAACTGCATGGTTTTAGAGGCCACACCAAGGAGGTGAGATTTCCTTCTATAACAATAGGAATTCAACAGATTGTTTTAAGGTATTGTGAGATGGAATATTTTTTCCAAGCAAGAACGCTCTGCCTGAGTGAGTAGGAAATAGAGGCTGGGAATCCAGTAAGGATTGGAATTCAAAGGCTCTTGTAATATCCCAGCAAAGAAACAAACAAACAGATCCAAGGCCACAAAAACATGGAAATGGGAATCAAGAAGAAAAGAGGTGGGCAGCCCAGGTGGCTCCGCAGTTTAGCGCCACCTTCAGCCCAGGGCATGATCCTGGAGACCCGGAATCCAGTCCCACGTCGGGCTCCCTGCATGGAGCCTGCTTCTCCCTCTGCCTGTGTCTCCGCCTCTCTCTCTGTGTGTCTCTCATGAATAAATAAATAAAATCTTTTTTTTTAAAGAGGCTTTTGCCTAGTAGTTTTTTAAAAATCCCCTTCTCTGGGATCCCTGGGTGGCGCAGCGGTTTGGCGCCTGCCTTTGGCCCGAGGCGCGATCCTGGAGACCCGGGATCGAATCCCACGTAGGGCTCCCAGTGCATGGAGCCTGCTTCTCCCTCTGCCTATGTCTCTGCCTCTCTGTCTCTCTCTGTGTGACTATCATAAATAAATAAAATCTTAAAAAAAAAAAAATCCCCTTCTCCACAACCCATGGTGACTTTTGTCAAGAAGTCCTGTTTCAAGTAGGTCCTCCTCTAACAGCTATAGGCAATTTTCTTAAAATAATCAAATGATTAATTCTCTAAATTTTCTTTTTTCTTTAAAGATTTTATTTACTTTTTTTAAATTTTATTTACTTATTGAGAGAAAGAGAGCACAAGCAGGGACAGCAGCACAGGGAGAAGGAGAACCGGGATATCTGCTGAGCAGGGAGCATAACACAGGGCTTGATCCCAGGACCCTGAGATCATGACAGCCAAAGGCAGATGCTTAATTGACTGAACCACCCAGGTGCCCTAATTCTCTTAATTTTCTTATTGTCTTTAAACAATAATCAGGGGATCCCTGGGTGGTTCAGCTGTTTAGCGCCTGCCTTTGGCCCAGGGCGTGATCCTGGAGGCCCAGGATCGATTCCCGCATTGGGCTCCCTGCCTTGAGCCTGCTTCTCCTCCCTCTGCCTGTGCCTGTGCCTCTCTCTCTGAGTGTCTCTCATGAATGAATAAATAAAATCTTTAAAAACAAAAACAAAAAAACCCAATAATCAACATGTCTCCCTCCTGCCATAACTACAGACTAGGGGAAAGGCAGAGGGGAGACTGAAGAATATCTTGTTGCTGGAGCACCTAGGTGGCTCAGTTGGTTAAGCATCCAGCTCTTAATTTTGGCTCAGGCCAAGATCTCAGGGTCATGAGATGGAGCCCCGTGTCCAGCCCCTCAGTGAGCCCATGTCAGCCTCCCCACTCAACAGGCAATCTGCTTGAGATTCTCTCTCTTTCTCTTTCTCTCTCTCTCTCCCTCTGCCTCCCCCCTAGGCTCTCTCTCTAAAATAAATAAATAAAAATTTTAAATAATATACTTATAGTCAAGAATATACTCAAGAAAATATATTTATTTATAAAAACTTTCATTTAAAATACTATATTCAAGAACATATCCAAGAAGGAATATAAATAATAGTGAAAGGGAATAGAAGGGAAGGGAGAAGAAATGGGTAGGAAATATCAGAAATGGAGACAGAACATGAAGACTCCTAACTCTGGGAAACGAACTAGGGGTGGTGGTAGGGGAGGACGGCGGGGGGTGGGGGTGAATGGGTGACGGGCACTGAGGGGGGCACTTGACGGGATGAGCACTGGGTGTTATTCTGTATGTTGGCAAATTGAACACCCATAAAAAATAAATTTGTTATTAAAAAAAATTATTGAAAACACAACAAAACAAAAGAACATATCCAAGAAAAATATTTTATGCTTGACTGATAATTGCAAATATTATTTCTATGGATAATATATAGATTATAGTAAAAACAATAAGGCTACAGACCGTGTAGTTCCATTCATTCAACATTCTGGATATCGCAAAATTATAGAGACAGAAACCAGGTCTATTTTGCCAAAATCTGGGAGTCAGGGTAATCAGGTAGGGTTGACTATTAAGGAACAGCCAGGAAGGGGTTGGGGGTGATGGAATGTTTCAGTGTGCTGAAGACGTGATTCAATCATTTATCAAAATCTATACAACTGTACCCTACAGAGAGTGAATTTTACTGTGTGGAAATTTAGCAAATCATCCAGGGTATGTGGGGAGAGGTAGAATGCAGACTCTGACAAATGAATCACATCACCACATCAAATGGGATAAGGAAGGAGTTGATCTAAGTGACTTTGAAAAACAGTGTTACAGGGACACCTGGGTGACTCAGTGGGTTTAGCGCCTGCCTTAGGCCCAGGGTGTAATCCTGGAGTCCCAGGATCGAGTCCCACATCGGGCTCTCTGTGTGGAGCCTGCTTCTTCCTCTGCCTGTGTCTCTGCCTCTGTGTGTGTGTGTGTGTGTGTGTGTGTCTCATGAATAAATAAATAAAATCTTTAAAAAAAGAAAAAAGAAAAAGTGTTATGACTGTTAGGCCGAAGATAAAAAGAACTGCACAAACACTACTCTCGTTGACAAATTTGTTTCTCACATGGGTGTGGATTAGCAACTCTGAAACTACCATCTGTTCAATAGGGATGAATAAATAAGTACTAGAAATATTGTAGGGACACCTGGCTGGCTCAGTCAGTGGAGCATGCAACTCTTGATCTTGAGGTTGTGAGTTAGAGTCCCATGTTGGGTGTAGAGATTACTAAAAAATAAAATATGAAAAAAAAATAAATAAATTTTGCAGCCATGTCAGAGGAAGAAATTACAAATAAGAGAAGAGGAAAAACTAGAATGAATTCTGTGTTGCTGAACTGCAGCTGTAGGATTCATACTTACGTTTAATATAAATACAGATAGATAATACAGAAATAAATACAGGTATGTGTTTATGCATGAGTGAGTATACATATTTCCTAGCTCTAACTTCTATGATGGACAAGAAGTAGCAACACCCAATTAACAATGAGCATACCTCAATGAGTGCCCAGATCTTGGTTTCTAAATACCATTCTCTAATAAATAGAATCAGAGTTACATGGAGAAATGGTTGATTCTAGGGCCTGGGCAGAGAAAATACAAAATGAGCATGGAACATCTTGTGATGTAAGAAAATACTTTGAGTATGGAGGGGGTGCCAGTGTGGCTCAGTCAGTCTGCCTCTGCTCGGGTCACGACCTCAGTGTGCTGTCCTGGGTCCTGGGACCGAGCCCCATGCTGGGTTCCCTGCCAGCAGGGAGCCTGCTTCTCCCTCTCCCTCTGCCTCTCCCCCCAGCTCGTGCTTTCTCTCAAATAAATAAATAAAATCTTTAAACCAAACAAATAAAAACCAAAAATGTCATCATGAAAAACAAAGAAAGCCAGAAACTGTCATAGACTGCAGGAGCCTACGGAGACCCGGTGAGTGGAATTCTGGTGCAGGTCAGAGAAGTAGGGAATATGGGCATTCCCTCTGCAGGCCTGACGGAACCTGTGGACAGGAGCTACTTTCATCGAGCAATTGAGGAAATCTTGGTAGGGGGAGGGCACTCAAACAGTAGGAACAGGGAGGTGGGCCTGCGGGCTGCAGATAAGCCAATGAGAAGGATCTGGGTGATGATTGAGAGAAGAGAGTGGTTTTAAAATAGCGAGATTAGGTGTTGATGTCCCCTCGTGCCGCCTGACACCTACTTTTCCTAGATAGTCGCCCTGCACCGTCCCCCCAGGCCCACCCGGCTTTCGGCCTCCTCGGGAAGGGAGCCCGAGGCCCTCGCTGAGCACCGAGACACCGAGGGGAGAGCGGCCCCCACCCCCCGGGGTCTGCACCGCAGCGCGACGCCGCCCAAGCTGCAAGCTCCACAGCTCTAGGGTTGCGATCTGGGCTCTGCGCCCCGTTGCGCCTGGACAGGTGTCTTCTCCCCTGCCGCCCGCTGCACCCGGCCTCTTCCCCTGGGTGACAGGGACCAGCAGGCTGCTCCGCCCTGAGAGAAGGACGGAGGACTCGGGCTCCCTGGGCCGCAGCACATAAATCCGCGGCCACCGGGGCTTAAGAACAGGAGCGACGCGGCGGCGGGAAGGAGGAGGAAAGCGCGCCCTGGCTTCCAGCCCCTGCGGGTTCTCTTGAGATGGAGAGAAGGAATTGCTCCGCGGCATCCCTTCTCTTGCTGCTCCCGCTTCTGCTCGGGGGTTCAGAATTGGGTGAGGAAACGAACTTTGGAGAAGATGCAAGGGCTGCTCCGGGCTCGCGGAAGTGGGGGTCGGGACCCATGGAGGAAAAGCATCCTGGGACTCCGGCAAGGCCAGTCTTTTTTTTTTTTTTTTTTTTTTTTTCCTTTAAGATTTTGTTTATTTATTCATGAGAGACACAGAGAGAGGCAGAGACACAGGCAGAGGGAGAAGCAGGCTCCCCGCGGGGACCCCGATGCGGGACTCGATCCCAGGACCGCGGGGTCGCGGCCTGAGCCTTAAACAGAACTCAACGGCTGAGGCACCAGGGCGTCCTAGGCAAGGCCAGTCGTAAGCAAAGCTATGGAGTAAGGGAATGAACCTTGGCCAGCTCCGGACCCTGCTACCTGCCCCAAACCTCGGTCACAGGTGAGCAGGGCTGCCAGAGTCCCGTTCATTCTCTCCCTCACATCCTCTTTTAAGGAAATTATCTTCTTTTGATCACTTATATTTATTTAAGTTTTTCTATCTCAATTTTCCTTAAAAATAAAGGATTTGAGTTTTATTAGAGGAATTTTGGGAATCAGCTGCAGATACAGAGGAATTCCTTTGAACAGAAGGATCCAAAACTCCAAAATTTATGCCACATAGGCTGCATATATTCATAAGAATAAATATTCTCAGTCTTGATGTCCTGCGGGTGGGGACAGTGGGAGGCACAGAGGTTTCACATCTTCCTCTACTTAACACCCAACTCAGTTTTGCTATCAACCTCAATCAGAGGTTGATTCCTCACGACTCATGCTACCCCCAAACCATCTTAAATTTTACCTGCCTCCAATCTTGCTACTTCAGCTTCAGAACAGAACCAGGAACTGTCTCATTCTAGATCATACACCAAGCCGTGTCCTGAATTTAATCTCCAGTATGAATCACAGCTCCTGCCTCATTTGTTTACCCCAGACATAACTAGATGAGAGGTGACATATACAATTATGGAGTAAGAATACCCAATATGCTGAACTACTAACTGGGGATGCGAGTGGGAGGGGCAGTGATGTTTAGAAAGAGTCAGTTTTAGTGTTTCACAGAAAGAGACCAGAACTGCAAAAAGTGGACTCAAAGGCTGGTGAGCCAGACCTCCTAAGGTTATGGCTTAGCTCTAGAGACTCCATATTGTAGTACAAGAGGATTCCTTGTGGAATATGTTTTATCAGAATTAAATCCAAAATACCAGATGATCCTTAACTCGAATAAATCCAACCACATCATATGGGGAGACCAGTCATATAAATGGGAAGGATAACTATTGAAAATATTAAGCAGAGCAGATGATGACAGGCTACCAAAGATCCACATTAATAGAGATTATTTTCAAATAGGAACAAGCCAAAATGTACCCACTAAAAACCCATTGAGCAGCACTGATGACTCACAGACAAAACTATACCAGTGGTGGCCTTAGGATCACCAAAAATCAAGTGACAACCTAGGCTCCACTGAGGACTACAGTACTGAACACCGGGTAACCTCTGCAGACCCGGCCACCACCGAAGACAACGCCTCTGTAGACCTGGCCACCACCAAGGACGATGCATCTGCAGACCCGGCCACCTCTGAGGACGATGCCTCTGCAGACCCGGCCACCACCGAGGGCTCTTTTACTGCTGTCCTGGGAACCACCAAGAACTATATCACTAAACATCCAGACACTCGCCCTAAGAGAACAATTGCAATAACCTCAGTGAAACCCACTGGGCAGTTGACACCTACGGTGTTGACATCCTCATTTCCCTGGCTGCCACCACAATGGCAGTTGCACCCCTTGTTGGACTTGGCTTCTTTGTGGTGAGTATTGGCCCAGAATGTAAAGGACATTATGGGCAAAGGGGTATCTGAGGAGGAGGATGTGGGCATGAAGAGTTAAGCCATGATAAATTGTCAGAGGTGGGGAAACCTACATAGAGAGAGCTTTAGAAAGACAGACAGAAGCAGATGTGGAAAAGGAGAGGAACAAGAAACATAAAAAATGAGGGCAGCACTAAGGGAGAGAGGAAGGTGTTAGAGACAAAAGAGGATGGAGAGAAAGAGGGAAGGGGAAGAAAGTATGGAGAAAGATAAAGCAGACAGAAAGGAACATAAAAACACAAATACAGTAAGGCATGGAGAGTTATGGAGAAAGGCATAAACCATTAAGTACAGATAGATGTAAAAGTTCTGAAATTTTCATAAAAGACAGGAAATTGGTGGTAAGAGGAAAAGAGGATGTAGAAACATTTTGGCCCGCTTATGTCAAAAATGATGTTTTGTATTGATTGCCAGCTCTGAGATTCTGCAAAAGTTTTTTTAAAACGAGGCTTGGGGGAATCCCTGGGTGGCTCAGTCGTTTAGCGCCTGCCTTTGGCCCAGGGTGTGATCCTGGAGTCCTGGGATCAAGTCCCGCGTCAGGCTCCCGGCATGGAGCCTGCTTCTCCCTCTGCCTGTGTCTCTGCCTCTCTCTCTCTCTCTCTTTCTCTCTCTGTCTATCGTGAATAAATAAATAAAATATTAAAAAAATAAAATAAAATAAAACCAGGCTTAGGTAGGTTTTTATGAGCATGGCTACTCTATATTGGTGAGACAATTGGTAAGAGCTCTCAAAGCAGGGCTCTAGCTATTTTTCTGCCTCTAAGGGAAGCATTGTTTCTACAAGAGGAGATAAAGAAACTCCATGCTAGCCTTGTGGCTTGCCCTTATTGACTTCTGGTCTAAGACCCATACCTTCAAGGTCTGACTTCTGCTGGATGGGGAAGGGCTGGTCCTTTTTGGTAGTCCTGACTAAAGATTAAGTTCTCATTGGAATCTTAACAAGTGACAGCTTACATGACTAGCCAGCTCATGTAGGACATTAAAGCCTCATTAATTCTTGTTGGTCATTGATGCCACTATGCACGGACCTCTGCCCCAGGAGGCAAAGCCACAGCTTGAGATCAGTTTGTAAGTGTGATTTAAGCCAAAAGGAATGTATTATTCAGCTGAGGTGTTCATGTTTAATTCAAAATCACACTATGAATCTAGAGCATTCTGATGGATAGTTGACAAGAGGAAAGTGGGAACAGTAGCCTCTATATGTACTTGACACACACACATGAGTCACATTCAGTATTCACTGGTAGAGGAAGGACCTCTTGACGTCAGTGTTACACAGACTAGTGGATTTCTAATTATGTGGATCACGATGAAAAATCGGACACTCTTGCTCCAGGCTGGTGGATACTTTCCTCCCTCCAAACCAGACCTCTAAGTACTGATACAGAGCAGTCACTAGTAATCGCACCTTCTTAATCTTTTATAAAGACTGAAAACAAGAGATGGCTCAAAAGCTCAGGAGTAAGAGGAAAGTTGTGTTTCCAACGTGCTAAATTTTTAACTTTTAAACATTTAACTGAAAATGTTGAAAACATAAGAATTATCTATATTTTCATCTTCCCCACTAATTCCATTTACCAAATAGTTTTCTTTTCCCTACATGACTTCAAGATTTTGGAAATTTTGTATCTCTAGGGGTAAGTGTCAAGATCTAAAGAAAATGGTGACATAGGAAGGAATCACAAAACTGGGAAGAGGAGCTGGATAGATCTTGATAACTTACCACAAGAGTTAAGAGAAGAACTGTCTTAAAACCAAACCACTTTTTTCTCCTCTAGAAAAGTTGTTTCCTGCAGCCATTAAATCCATCCACTGGGGTTGTTTATTTTCCCCATGCCATGGATTGGAGTGCACCATGAAAAGGATTCCTGCAGTAAGTAACTGTAATGGGTTCTAGAGCCAATCGGTCCACCATCAGGCTCTGCAGGACCATGAATCATGACATGTACCCTAAGACCTCCACTTTTCTCCCCCACTCCAGAGCCCTGGAACCACCAGATGAGAAAGGTAGCTGGCCCTGGGAACAAGCATATCAGGAACACCCAAAAGGATGCCTGCCTGCTCCGAGTATCTCCTAATTCGGTCTGGCCATAGTTACCTCCTCAGGAAAATTGCCTTTACCTATCTACCAGGTTTAGTCGTAAAAACTATTTGAAGGAGACAGACACAATTCAGGTATAAGAGATATTCATTAATTCTGATCAAAGAAATAAAGCTGATGTTCATCTGCTTCTGTCTAGATGTCTTCATTCATTTAACAAAATGGAATGCCTAGCATGGGCCAAACACTCTATGCCTTTCTGTCTGACCAGTCCGAGTCCGTGTACCTGAAGGAGATAGCTTTCTCGTCTTTCAAGAACACTACACCCAAGTCCTCTCCACACCCTGGCCAAAGGATTATGTTTACAGGAAGTAGCTAACTGGTCATTCAACAAATATCTAGTGAACATCTACAGTGGAAACAGGCCACTGTAGCAAATAACTGAGTTTCATCTCTGTCATGGTGTGAAATGAGGGACAAAGTCCTGATCTGACCTCTAACTTAGGGGAATATCTGTGCATATATGAATCACACAGGAAGGAATTTCCTTGGGCTGTGTGTTAGAAGACACTAAATTTCAAAGTCATAAAGAAACCAAAACTTACATGTATACAAAAATAAAATTGAATACAGTGAAATGAAGGCAAAAATAAAGACTATAAAATGTAAATGTAAAAAATGAAAGTTTAAAAAAAGACAAAAAGATGGGGGAATCCCTGGGTGGCTCAGCAGTTTAGTGCCTGCCTTCGGCCCAGGGTGTGATCCTGGAGCCCGGGATCGAGTCCCACATCAGGCTCCCTACAGGGAGCCTGCTTCTCCCTCTGCCTATGTCTCTGCCTCTCTCTGTGTGTCTCTGATGAATAAATAAATAAAATCTTAAAAAATAAATAAATAAATAAAAATTAAAAAGACAAAAAGAGTTGATAAAATAAGAAACTAGTTGAGGCGGGAAAAAAGAAAGAATATTGGAAAATTTTAAACTGAAAGATAAGTGAATCCTAAGAAAAAAACTTCAAGTTCTACATACTATTTTCCCCCAGTCCTGGAGTTTTACAGTCCTGTTTGGTCCCTAAACTTGCTGTTCCCCTGTTCTTCCAGCTGGTCTTCTGGGGGAGGGCCGTGCCCTGCTGATCCTCAGGTATGTGTGCCTGGGCCGAGATGCACCACCCCTTGCGGGGTGCCGGGCTCAGTGGGAGCTGTCTGCTGTGCATGGCTTTTATTCCCTGAAGGCTTTCCCTGACTCTTTAGGGGTGAAAATAAAAACTGTCCACTCCCTAATCTCTAGACCTGGAGCTGAGCGGTGGGGGTATGTGCCAAACTCTGCAGACTCCTATGGTGTGTGCCCACTCTGATCCTCCCAGGGGAAGGCAGAGGGGTCACCCAGCTTGTTTCTGTCTTTTACAGGGCCTGGCATGGAAAGTATTCATGGGGTCAGTGTGCACCCACTCTGCCACTCCCAGGGGGAGCTGGAGGGTTGCTGCATTCTAGTCCTTTGCAGGGACTCAACATAGAGCGAGCAGTCACCCAGTCAGGCCGCTGTTCCCAGTTTATGGCAGATTGAACGAGAGCCTCCTCCACCCTCCAGGGCTTGCTGACCTAAACCTGCTTCCTGCTCCAGTGCTCAGGAACTGCCAGCTCAGGCACCTCTGTTCTTTTTGTGACTCTGGGGACTTTGAGTGTCCCACCAGGGAGTCTGCCTGCTTCACCACTGAGCACCTTTTAGGCAAGGGAAGGCTCTCATGGGAGCAGATTTCTGAAGTCCTGATTTTATGCTCCAGGGCCATATGGCTTTCCAGAAGCCAGCTGATGCAGATTCCCTCCTCCTGCTGTTTATCTTCCAATATGTCCTCTGTGCTTCTCTTTGCACTCCTACCTTGCAAACTGTGGTCGCTTTTCTATTTATAGAATACCAGCCACTCATTTCTTACATCCCAGGTTGAATTCATAGGTGTTCAGGATGATTTGACAGTTACCTAGATAAATTTAGGGGACCAGATGAAATGAGGACCCCCTCTTCTTCCACCATCTTGCCCCCTCCAGAGAGGAGCACCTCTTGAAAACTGCCTACTTCTGAGTGCCTCTGAGGAAGTTGGCTTGCCTTACAGGTCAGGTGTCACACCCAGGTCACTTCTCATCTTGTACTTGCTAAGGGCTAAGGTTCATATGTCCATAAACAACTACAATTTTTCACTGAATCTAAGACTCCATTAGCTAGTAAACATATCATTATTTCTTTTTTTAAAAAAAGATTTTATTTATTTATTCATGAGAGACATACAGAGAGAGGCAGAGACACAGCATAGGGAGGAGCAGGCTCCTAGCAGAGAGCCCAATGTGGGGGGCTCAATCCCCAGTCCCGGGATCCGGGATCATGCCCTGAGCTGAAGGCAGACACTCAATCGCTGAGTGGTCATTCAACAAATATCTAGTGAAATATCTGAGCCACCCAGGAGTCCCAATATATCATTATTTCATGCAACATTGAGAAAGAAAAACAGTCCAAAAAAAAAAAAAAAAAAGAAAAGGAAAGAAAGAGAGAAAAGAAAAACAGTCAATTAAATGATGACATGCTGAAAACTTCTGAATTCACTCTGTGAGGCCAGCTTTACCTTGATCCCAAAACCAGACAAAGACGCCACCAAAAAGGAAAATTACAGACCAATATACCTGATAAACATGGATGTAAAAATTCTCACTAAGATAAATACAAGTCCATAGGATCCAACAGTACATCAAAAGGATTATTCACCATAACAAAGTGGTATTTATTCCTGGGCTGCAAGGGTGGTTCAACATCAGCAGATTATTCAATGTGATACATCACATCAATAAAAGAAAGGACAATAACTATATGATCCTCTCACTAGATGAAGAAAAGCATTTGACAAAATACAGCATCCTTTCTTGATTAAAACTCTTCACAGTGTAGGGATAGAGGGAACCTACCTCAGTATCATAAAAGCCATCTACAAAACCCACAGCAAATATCATTCTCAATGGGGAAAACCTGAGAGATTTTCCCCTAAGATCAGGAACATGACAGGGGTATTCACTCTCACCAGAGTAGTTCAACAAAGTACTACGAGTCCTGGCCTCAGGGGTCAAATAACAAAAAGAAATAAAAGGCATTCAAATGCAAAAGAAGTCAAATGTTCATTCTCACAGATGACTCGATTCTCTGTGAGGAAACCCAAAAGAATCTACCCCCAAATCACTAGAACTCATACAGGAATTCAGCAAAGTGGCAAGATATAAAATCAAGGCACAGAAATCAGTTGCATTTCTATACACTAACAATAAGACAGAAGAAAAAAAAATCAAAGAATCAGTCCCATTTACAATTGTTCCCAAAAGCATAAGATACCTAGGAATAAGCCTAACCAAAGCGGCAAAGAATCTATACTCTATAAACCAGGGAACAGGGACACCGGGTTGGCTCAGTGGTTGAGCACCTGCCTTAGGCTCCGTGTGATCCCTGGGTTCAGGATCGAGTCCCGCATCCGGCTCCCTGCAAGGAGCCTGCTTCTTCCTCTGCCTGTGCCTCTGCCTCTTTCTCTGTGTTTCTCATGAATAAATAAATAAAATCTTAAAAAATAAAAAAAATTTTTTTCTTAATTTTTTTATTTATTTACGATAGTCACAGAGAGAGAGAGAGAGAGAGAGAGGCAGAGACACAGGCAGAGGGAGAAGCAGGCTCCATGCACCGGGAGCCCGACGTGGGATTCGATCCCCAGCCTCCAGGATCGCGCCCTGGGCCAAAGGCAGGCGCCAAACCGCTGCGCCACCCAGGGATCCCAAAATAAAAAAAAATTAAAACTACAGAACACTTATGAAAGAAATTGAGGAAGTCACAAAAAATGGAAAAACATTCCATTCTCATGGATTGGAAAGATAAATATTGTTAAAATGTATGTTACCTAGAGCAATCTATACATTCTCTGCAATCCCTATCAAAATACTATCAACTCTTCACAGAACTGGAACAAATAATCCTAAAATTTGTATGGAACTAGAAAAGACCCCAAATAGTCAAAGGAATGTTGGAAAAAAAAAAAAAAAAAAAAAAAACTAGTGACATCACAATTCCAGACTTCAAGCTGTACTACAAAGCTGTGATCATCAATGTTGTGCCCAAGATTGCGAATCCGAGAAACCACCGAGGAGCCGTCACCGATGCAAACACAAGAGGGTTCATTTACAAGCTCGACTTGGGTCCAAGTGCACCCGACGCAGCGGAGCAGGGACTTGGACCCCGAGACTAAGAGGCGTAGCAGCTTTATAGGGGCCAGTGGCCCATGGGATACACAGAAAGTTGCACAGTCGTGTCGGTCCACACGCAGGTGGCCGATTGAATTACACCTTACCCTATAGGATCCACTTGAGCTGGCCTATTACTTTTGTCAGAATCGGTGCGCAGTTTTGGTGGACACAAAGCAGGGGTACGTTGTTATGAGCCGATTTCCGATTAGGGTGTGCCCAGTGGCTCAACTAGGGTGGGGCAGCGCCTTAAGCCATAAGCAGGTCATGTGGGGGTCATAGGGGAGGTGGCGGGTGTAGCACAAAATGGAGTTAGTCCTGCTCTGCTTGTCCACCGGTAGGGGATTTTTGTTAAATTTCCTGGGTCCCACAGTCAAGACAGCACGATACTGGCACAAAAACAGACACATAGATCAATGGAACTGAACAGAGAACCCAGAAATGGGCCCTTAACTCTATGGTCACTAATCTTCAACAAAGCAGGAAAGAAAATGCAATGGAAAAAGGACAGTCTCTTCAACAAATGGTGTTTGGAAAATTGGACAGCTACAGGCAGAAGAATGAAACTGGATCATTTTCTTACACCAAACACAGAAGTAAACTCAAAGTGGATGAAAGACCTAAATGTGAGACAGGAATCCATCAAGATCCTAGAGGAGAACAGAGGCAATAACATCTTTGACCTCAGCTACAGCAACTTCTGGCTAGACATATCTCCAAAGGAGAGGTAAACAAAAGCAGAAATGAAGTGTTGGAACTTCATCAAGATAAAAAGGTTTGCACAGTAAAGGAAACAGTCCACAAAACTAAAAGACAACCTACAGAATGGGAGAAGATATTTGCAAATGACCTATCAGACAAAGGGCTAGTATCCAAGATCTATAAAGAACTTACCAAACTCAGTACCCAAAAAACAAAAAATCCAGTCAAGAGATGGGCAGAAAACATAAACAGACATTTCTCCAAGGAAGACATACAAATGGCCAACAGACACATGAAAAAATGCTCCACATCACTTGCCATCAGGGATTTGCAAATCAAAACCACAATGAGATACCACCTCACGCCAGTGAGAATGGTGAAAATCAACAAGATGGGAAACAACACATGTTGGTGAAGATGTGGAGAAAGGAGAACCTTATATATATAAATATATGTATATATTTTTATATATATATTTACAGTGGGATATTACTCAGCCATTAAAAAAGAATGAAATCTTACCATTTGCAAGGACAACTGCACTAACATTCTGTGACTCAGTAATTTATGACCAGATGAACTACAGAATGAAAATAGACAACAGAAAAGAAGTCAGGAACCTGGGCTCTGATCTAGGGCTGCCCTTTATTATTGTTTTTTAATATTTTTTACTTATTTGAGAGAGAGAGCACACAAGCGGGGTGGGGGTTAGAGAGAGAGGGAGAAGCAGGGCAGACTCTTCACTGAGCAGGAAGCTTGACGTGGGGCTCGATCCCAGGACCCCAAGATAATGACCTGAGCCAAAGGCAGATGCTTCACCAACTGAACCACCCAGGCACCCCTAGGGCTGCCCTTTAATAGAGTCTGTGATCCTTCTCAGCCTTAGTTTGTCCACGTATTAAGTGGGGTTATTATTGTCTGTTTAGACTAGATCTGTTAAATCAAGAAGTAACTATAATTTTCTCATAACACAGTCCTTTAAAATACATGCAGTGGGGATGCCTGAGTGGCTCAGTCAGTTAAGTGTCCAACTCTTGATTTTGGCTCAGGTCATGTTCTGGGGCTATGGGATCAAGCCCCTTGTTTGGCTCCTCACTCAGCAGAGAGTCTGCTTCTCTCTCTTCCTCTCCCCCTCCCCCTACTCATGCTCCTATTTTTCTTTTCTGCCCCTGGGCCAAGAAAGTTCCAGTTTTTGTCAC
This sequence comes from Canis lupus baileyi, assembly GCF_048164855.1. Classification (NCBI taxonomy): domain Eukaryota; kingdom Metazoa; phylum Chordata; class Mammalia; order Carnivora; family Canidae; genus Canis; species Canis lupus. Next base: position 71,801,058 of record NC_132844.1, on the reverse strand, counting down.
CTTCAGGTATTAAGCAGTATAATTTTCTGCATATAAATGTATAATCTGGAACAATATCAGAACTTTCCTATTGTTCAGTATGGAGCTTCTTGTTCCCCAGTGGACAGCCTACAGTGGACTGGTATCTTGTCTTTGCCCGGTAAATACAGCTGCCTGGGGGTGGGAGGATAGGAGGCGATGCTGGGGTGCTGGTTCCTGAGTTTTTCAGGGCAAAGGCTATTAAGTGTTTCCAGTGGACTAGCTGTAAACCAGGCTAGAAAGAGAGCCAGTGTGGGGCTGAGTTACTCCTGTACAGTCTGGCCACCTACAGGTGTGAGTAAGCCTCAATGTAAAGAAGCTGAAGTTGTTTTTTAAATTGTTTTAAATTTATTTTTTGTACTTTCAATCTTTTTTATTGAAGTATAGTTGGCATACAATATTATATTAGTCTCAGGTGTACAACATTGTGATGCAACAATTATATACATTATAGATGCTCACTAGAATAAGCGCAGTTACCATCTGTCACCCTACAAAGTTATTACAATATTATTGATAATATTCCCTATGCTGTGCTCTTGTGACTTGTCTATTTTGTAACTGGAAGTTTGTACCTCTTAATCCCTATTTTATTCATTGCTTCCTCCCCTGAGCTGAAGTTATTGCTGCATGCCCAGGGATCTATGGAAGACATAAATTATAGAAAAAAGGCTTTACCTGCAACAAGGAACTATAGCTGAGTAGTCTTCAGCAATGACTGTGGAAGAATAAGGGATCTCAGAAGAATCTATGAAAGCACTCGAGAATCAGCTTTAAGCATCTGCCAGTCCCAGAGCGTACAACACCCTCTCACCATCCTGCCAGGCAAGAAAGAACTTGTGCCCCACTATCTGTAATCCTTCCCCATTCTACTCAACCTTGGAGGGTCAGAAATTATCATTAGCAAGCTAGGAGAAGGGGATAGAGACTTAAAGTAGAGAAAAGAGGAACTGTGTGTGCATTTCCTCATCTTCCCACACTCGGAAAACACTAATTAAAGAAGATTTAACTTTGGAGCTGGACATCAAATTTCCAAATTGACATTGTATTTGGTAATATAAAATGACCATAGGACTTTCATCACCTAAGAGAGATCAGGTGTTTAATACTGTTCCTGTTTTCATCTTGGAACAAGGAAAACTGATCCCACTGAGCAAGCTAAGGAGACAGTGGAGAATGAAACAGAGTGGCTATGATCGCATCCTTCAAGTCATGCTCGCTCCTCATAGTTGTGTGCAGGCCTGGGTGTCACTTCAGGCTGTCACTGGATCTGGTCTGATGCAGTTTGTGATAGACTGATCTATAGATGCTCAAAAAGTCTATTACTCAAGACTAACTTGTTCTTGAGGAATATGATTCAAGACAACACATGTTGCTATAGTTTCCTCATTAAAGGTCATAGTTCTATGTTCTCCAATATGGTAGCCATTAGCTCACATGTAGCAATAACCACTTAAAGTGAGGCCAGTCCAAATTCAGATGATTTCTTAATCATACAACACACACCAGATTTCAAAGTCTTAGTACCAAAAAGCTCACTAATAATTTTTATATTTATTACACTTTAAGATTGTATATTATTTTGGATTACTGGTTTAAAATATATTATTAGGGATCCCTGGGTGGCACAGCGGTTTGGCGCCTGCCTTTGGCCCAGGGCGCGATCCTGGAGACCCGGGATCGAATCCCACGTCGGGCTCCCGGTGCCTGGAGCCTGCTTCTCCCTCTGCCTGTGTCTCTACCTCTCTCTCTCTCTCTCTCTCTGTGACTATCATAAATAAATAAAAATTAAAAAAATAAAAAAATAAAAAATAAAATAAAATAAAATATATTATTAAAATTACCTGTTATTTGGGTGCCTGGGTGGCTTAGTCAGTTAAGTGTCCAACTCTTGGTTTCAGTTCAGGTCATGATCTCAGGGTTGTGAGATCAAGCCCCACATCCTGATGGAGCCTGCTCCGTGCTCAGCCTACTTGATTCTCTCGCTCTCCCTCTCTTTCTCCCTGTGCCCCTTCCCCCATTCATGTGTGCATATGTGCACATGCTCTCTCCCTCAAAAAAAAAAAAAAAAAAATTACCTGTTGTCTTCTATCTTATTAGGAACTTTTAAATTACACATAACTCACATTATATTTCTATTGGGCAACCCTGTCTTAGGCCATAAAGCATTGAGGTCACAGGTCATATAAGACTGGGATATTTCCCATTCAGAGTGGTTCATTTCCATTTTTAATTATCTTAAAGCAGTCAGATCCTAGTAGATGGGCCGGAATCTGGATTAAGGGAAGAAATATCCTCTCCTTTTTGGACCAGCGTAAAGGTGGTGGTGCAGCTTGTATTTTGGGTTAGGAGAGCACATTCAAGGGTACCTCCAATTGTGGGGAGGTAAACTGGCTCCTGAAACTCAGAGCATGCTGGAGGTAAAGCAGAGAAGCGACCAGTAGGAGAACTCACATAGGAAGGGCCTTGGGTTTGTGAAATCTGATCAGCTATATCTAATTTCCAGTTCAAACTGTTTCTTTAATTCTCTTCCTTTCTCCCACACTCCTTAGTAAAGACTTCTTAAAAGTGAGCCTGGAGGCAGGGGAGGGAAGCTGAAGGAGGGGTCTGGCATTGCCTCCTCCCTGCAGGTCCTGGCATCTGCAGGCCAGCTTGCTGATGACGCTGCTGTTCTCCCAGTGTGTCTTCTTAGCCTAAGAGGCAGTGACCTCACTTCTGAGAATCTATAAAATTCTCAATTGTGGGAAAAGCTTTAATAAATAAAAAAATATTCAGGGGATCCCTGGCTGCCTTTGGTCCAGAGCGTGATCCTGAAGACCCGGGATTGAGTCCCACATCGGGCTCCCTGCATGGAGCCTGCTTCTCCCTCTGCCTATGTCTCTGTCTCTGTGTGTGTGTGTCTCTCAAGAATAAATAAATAAAAATCTTTAATAATAAATAAATAAATAAATAAGCAAACATTCATTACTATTTATAATCTTAAGGGGCTCCTGGCTGGCTCAGTGGGAAGAGTATATGACTCTTGATCTTAGAACTGTGAGTTCAAGCTCCATATTGGATATAGAGATTACTAAAAAATATAAATAAACCTTGAAAGAAAAAAAAGAAAAATATTGTAAGCAGCATAAACACTCAACGGGAAAAACTATAAATTGTGGACCATGCACTTCATACACCATTGTGGAGCTGCTTAAGTGACATTTATTAAAAGTTTGTATTAACAAGGAAGATGAAAATGTCATAATAATCATTTCAAAAAGGAATAAAGATGGGGCACCTGGGTAGCTCAGTCAGTTGAGTGTCCAACTCTTGATTTCAGCTCAAGTCATGATCTCAGGGTTATGAGATCAAGGCCAACAATGGGCTCTGCACTGGGCATAGAACCTCCTTGAGAGTCTTACTCCCTCCACTCTTCCCCTGCTTGTTCGCACGTGCTCTCTCTCAAAAATTAAAAATTAAAAAAAAAAAAAAAATGGAGGGGCACCTGAGTGCCTCACTGGCTGAATGTCTGCCTTTGGCTCAGGTCATGATCCTGGGGTCCTGGGATCGAGTCCTACATCAGGCTCTCTGGCTGTGTCCCTGCCTTTCTCTGTGTCTCTCATTAATGAATAAATAAATTCTTTAAAAAAAAAAAGATTAAAAGAATACACAATTAAATACACAACTGGTGACAATAAATATACTCCTCCCTCCAAAGAAAACCAAAAAAATCTAGCCATAAAGACTAGAAAAAATGTTTTTAAAAAATGGAACCATGATTGTTTTAGTCAGCCTTCTCCACAAAAATGGAACCAATATAGAGAGAACTGGTTCAGGCAATCGTGGAGGTTGGCATGTCTAAGATTTGCAAGGTAGTTCTGGCAGGCTGGAGACTCAGAGAAGAGTTGCTTCTAGTGGAGAAGCAGTTGAGAGGCAACATTCCTTCTAGTTCTAGTGGGGAAGCAGTTGAGAGGCAGCATTCCTTCTTCCTCCATGGGGAAGTCAGCCTTTTTCTATTAGGACCTTCAAATGATTGAATGAAGCACACCCACATTACAAAGGGTAATCTGCTTTAGTCGAAGTCCACTGATTTAAATGTTAATTTCATCTAAAAACTAACTTCACACACAAAAAAATAACTTCACAGAAACATCTAGAAAATGCTTGACAAAGTATCTGGGTACTATGGGCCTAGCCAAGCTGACATAAAATTAACCATCACAATGACCTAGGATTCAATCTCTAACTTACTTTCAAATATTTTACTGTTTTCCAAAATACATATGGTAATGATGTACCTTTATGATAGAAAAAGACCTGTAAACATTTAAAACACAATTTTCCTGGAGTAGGGCAAGGGTGTCATGTGCTGGGTGCTTTTCTCAACCTGCCAATGCCCCCCCGACACCTTCCATAACTCTTCTCACCTCCTGTCACTGTTATGCCCAGGATGTGTCTTCCAATGCTAAATGGTAAACCCTTAGAGGTCAGCAACTAAGTCCTACTCTCCTTTTTCTTTTTTTAAGTAGGCTCCACACCCAGCATGGAGCCCAATGTGGGGCTCAAACCCACGACCAGGAGATCAAGACCTGGACTGAGGTTAAGAGTTGGATGTTTAATCCACTGAGCTACCCAGACATCCCAAGTCTTACTCCTTTTTGACTTCCCTCATCATAGGGAGCTCTTTCATCAGTAAGTAATTACTTTCCCATTAAATTAAATTAAGAACTTTGAGGGAATGCCTGGCTGGTTCATTTGGTAGAGCTTGAGACTTTTGATCTTGAGGTCCTGAGTTCAAGCCCTACATTGGGTGCAGAGATCACTTTTAAAAAAAAAAATGTTTTTTTCAAAATAAATTAAAAAAAATAAGAACTGTAGGAGATAATCTTCAAGAGGATTTTAGGACCTGGGATTTTAGTTAATGACAGAAGGAAGATGTGGAGGTAATGAGAACCTGTCTAACTGCATTCATTTCAGCTGCAGGTAATATGCTGATTCCTAAGGCTGTACCCTTCAGAGAGGCTTAGTTATGGGTGAGCACAGGGAACTTGTGTTCTCGCTTTGCAAAGTTAACTTGATAAGATTTTCCCTACCTCTGCTGCAATTGTTTAAAAAGTATTATTGATTTTCTCTAATGTTTTCTGGAATTCCTTTAAGTTTTAATTTATTGCTCATGCTTTAACTTCCTTTTTACTTCTTCCTAAATGTAATATTGGTATATCTGCTTTGCTTATTTCTGATATGTTCCCATAAATGGAGGGAATTTCTATAAACTAAATCCATCTTTCTTTGATTTTCAATATGTTTGGAAATAATTTCCTAAAGGTGAAAAATGTTGCTCCCAAGACACAATGAAAATTTTACTTTAAAATGATGTGTGGGGGCAGCCCTGGTGGCTCAGTGGTCTAGCGCCGCCTGCAGCCCAGAGTGTGATCCTGGAGACCCGCGATCGAGTCCCACATCAGGCTCCCTGCGTGGATCCTGCTTCTCCCTCTGGTCTCTCTCTCTCTCTCTCTCTCTGTCTCTCTGTCTCTCATGAATAAATAAGTAAAATCTTTAAAAAATAAAAAAATAAAATGATGTCGGGCAGCCCGAGTGGCTTAGCGGTTTAGCACCCCCTTCAGCCCAGGGCGTGATCCTGGAGACCCAGAATCGAGTCCGGCGTCGGGCTGCCTGCATGGAGCCTGCTTCTCTCTCTGCCTCTCTCTCTCTTTCTGTGTCTCTCATGAATAAATAAATAAAATCTCTAAAAAAAAGAACTTAAAGTCAGCCAAACGCAAAAGAAACTTATTTTTGTGGAGAGGATGGAGTAATTGGGTAATGGGCATTAAAAGGGCAGGTGATGTAATGAGCACTGGGTTTTATATGCAACTGATGAATCACTAAACTCTACCCCTAAAAATAATAATACATTATATGTCCACTAAATTTAATTAAAATAAAAATATTTTAAATCTTTAAAAAAAAAAACAAAACTGATTTTTTTTTTTTTTTTTTTTTATGATAGTCACAGAGAAAGAGAGAGAGGCGCAGAGACACAGGCAGAGGGAGAAGCAGGCTCCATGCATCGGGAGCCTGATGTGGGATTCGATCCCGGGTCTCCAGGATCGCGCCCTGGGCCAAAGGCAGGCGCCAAACCGCTGTGCCACCCAGGGATCCCCAAAACTGATTTTTGAAACAATATCCAGAGGAGAAAATAAAGATGTGCCAAGTGTTGTCTGGCCTTTGAATTTGGTTGGTGGTTCTAGGTCTTTCTTGGAGAGCTTCTCCTCTGTGGTATCTCAGAGGTACTTGGGATTCTGAGAAACTCCCACTGAAAGCAAGAATTTTCTTCATTACATCCTACATAGTGGCTTTCTAGTCCCTGCCCAAACACAGAAGGTGGAAACTGAAGGTGGAGAAAGAAAAAAATTTGTGAACCTGAAAGTCTGGTTGCCCAAAGAGAAAAGACATTCAGAATCCTCAAAAGGAAGGGGTATCTAGAGATCAGGAAACTATAAAACTGGGTCCAGAAAAGGTTTTCTATCAGGAGAGAGAATATCTGATGAGACATGCAAATGTGGCCTAAGGTGGTAGGTTACGGGCACATGTTATAGGCAGATACTCTTCACAAATGCTCCACAGTTGAACTCTTAAGGCTTTTGAAGAATCTTAAATAACTGGCAGGGTTTTTCCTGATGACTCAATGAACTTGCTCAATCAGCCAGTCTCAGCTTACCCCCAAAAAAGAAAAATTAAATTCACTGCTCCCCAACTGCCCGTAGCTTTCCCTCTCCCCTCCCCCTTCCCTCTTTTATGAGTCCTGTCTTGTCTTTATATGTCAGCCATCAGAGTGGCCTGGCTCTTCTCCATGTGCACTACTTTTTTCTGCTACCACCAACTTACTATACAATTTCTCTATGTCCTATGTCTCTACGTCCTAACTTTTGAACTGTGCTTCCTCATTCCAAATCAAGGCCCTCCAGTCTCACACCTAATCACCATCACTGTCATCACCACCATTACCACTGCACATTGATTACCATCAGCAGCACCATCATTATTACCATTTAGTTTCCATGAGAGCAAAAAGTACATCTAATCCTCACAATATTCTCAAAAATGTATTGTGACTCCCCTTGGAGGAAATGAAGTCAAATAACTTGTAAAGAGTTACGCATTTAGTAAGTCACACAACCAAGATTTAAACCTGTTTGTTTGGGACACCTGGGTACTCAGTTGGTTAAGCAGCTGGCTCTTTCAGCTCAGGTCATGATCTCAGGGTCATGGGATCAAGCCCCACAGGCTCTGTGCTCAGCAGGGAGTCTGCTTGAAAATTCTCTCCTTCTGCCCCTTATTCCATTCTTTTTCTCCCTCTCTCAAAATAAATAAATACATCTAAAAAATAAAAACAAAACTCAAAAACCTAGCTTTGTTTGATTCCAAAGCCCAAAGTCTTACTCATTATGCTATCCTGCTTTCCAAATTCTCTTTCTACTACCAACCACTTTAAAAAAAATTATTTATTTATTTATTCATGAGTAACACACAGAGACATAGAGGGAGATGCAGGCTCCTCACAGGGAGCCCAATGTGGGACTGAATTCTGGACGGGGGATCGCACCCTGAGCCGAAGGCAGTCGCCCAACCGCTGAGCCACCCAGGCGTCCCTCAACCACTTCTTTATAGTTCTGTTTCTTTTCTTTCTTTCTTTCTTTCTTTCTTTTTTTTTCTTTTCTTTTCTTTCTTTCTTTTCTTTTCTTTTGATTTTATTTATTCATGAGAGATACAGAGAGGCAGAGAGAGAGAGAGGCAGAGCCACGGGCAGAGGGAGAAGCAGGCTCCATGCCCCAGGAGCCCGACGTGGGATTCGATCCCGGGTCTCCAGGATCGCGCCCTGGGCCAAAGGCAGGCGCCAAACCGCTACGCCACCCAGGGATTACCTCTTAAAAGAATTCTTAAAAGAAAGAATCTCGTTGGTTTGACGCAATTTTTAGTACCATGCCACATTACTGGTCATCTGCCAGCTTATTGATTGGCTGACCATGAATCAGGTACCCATCTCTGGACCAATCAGCTGTGGCCTGAGGATGCAGGGTGTCTTGGGCTGTGCTCTCAGCAGAGCGGCTGTTTGTGGAAAAAGCGCCAGAATTGGCATGAACAGTGTATGTGTAGGTGTCTGAACCCCCCTGAGAGTTTGCTCAAGAAAACAAATTGTAATGTACATTGATTTGGACTTCATCTCTTTCCACAGATTATTTGAAATGGCTCTATAACAAAAACACAATTATGCAGTAATAATGTACATATGAAAACATTTAAAACCTACAAACTGAGGCAAAACATTTAAAACCTACAAACTGAGGCAAACTGAGGTTTGGAATAGAAATATTCCAAACCTTAGGGATGAAAATATCGAGGTATTTAAGAAAGTTAGTGTTTTAAGGTTTCTGGGGCAATCTGTGCAGAAAAAAATATATAGACAGCCTATAGTATGTATGAGGAAAAGAAAAGTAAACAACTTCTCCAAGCAGTAAATTCTAAAATAAATTTCTCACATGACATCCTTAATAAGGGACACTAGGTAATATAAAACTAAAAGTCTTCAGCAAATTTTCTGGAACAAATTCAATAATCAATTTCACATGCTTGTCCACTATAGCAAACCTAGCCAAGGAGAAGACAGAGCATGAAGACAAAGGGCAATGGAAGCGATTCCAGGAAGGGCTAAAAAAAAAAAAAAGTCATATAAAGATAGAGATATCCTTGATCCAGGGACTGAGTTTGAGAACTTAGAGAAGAGAAAATTGCATGCTCCTTATATACTCATCTCTAAAATATCCTTTATCTCTGTTGAACTATTATGAGGAGCCATATACCAGAAATCCTAGTTTATACTCCCTGTTAGGTAACTTTAGGATATATGATTTCCATTGGTTATCTTTTCTTTTTAAAAAAATTTATTTGGGGATCCCTGGGTGGCTCAGCGGTTTGGGGCCTGCCTTTGGCCCAGGGCGCGATCTTGGAGTCCCGGGATCAAGTCCCGCATCGGGCTCCCAGTGTGGAGCCTGCTTATCCCTCCTCCTGTGTCTCTGCCTCTCTCTCTCTCTCTCTCTCTCTATGTCTATCATAAATAAATAAATAAATCTTTTTAAAAAAATAAAAATAAAAAAAATATTTATTTTGGGGGCAGCTAGGTGACTTAGTTAGGTGTCTGCCTTCAGCTCAGGTCATAGTCCCAGGATCCCAATATCGAGCCCCACATCAGGGCTCCCTGCTCAGTGGGAAATCTGATTCTCCCTCTGCTCCTCAACCTGCTCATGCTCTCTCTCTGTCTCAAATAAATAAGATCTTTTTATTTTATTTTATTTTTTTACTGGGACGCCTGGGTGGCTGAGCATCTGCCTTTGGTTGAGAGCGTGATCCCGGGGTCCTGGGATCAAGTCCCACCTCGGGCTCCTTGGAGGGAGCCTGCTTCTCCCTCTGCCTGTGTCTCTGCCTCTCTCTGTGTCTCTCATGAATAAATAAATAAATAAAATATTTTTTAATTTTATTTTTTATTGAAATATAGTAAACACACAATGTTACATTAGTTTCAGATGTACATTTGACAAGTCTATACATTATGCTGCGCTCACCACAAGTATAGCTACATCTGCCACCATACAACTCTATTATCATTTCCTATATTCCCTATGCTATACCTTTTATTTCTGTGGCTTACTCCATAACTGGAAGCTTGTATCTCTCACTCCCCTTCACGCATTTTGCCCATCTCCCCACCTCACTCCTCTAGCAACCATCAGTTTGTTCTCTGTGTTTATGGGTCTGTTTCTGCCTTTTGTCTTACTTACCTTTTCTTAAAAGCTCAGTTGGACAGGTAACAGGTCCACATTGCTCCATGGAAACCAAGGGCCTCAGCCTATGCTCCTACCTGGGTGGAAACAATCCAGGAATCTGTGCAAAAATACCAAAGCCAGGATGTCCTTCAGGAAACTTTTTTGGATTGCTCCAATTCGTGAACTGCAGTGAACCAGCCACATTATGAAGCATTACTACAGCAAGACCAATCTGGCCCCTAAAACCATGTTGTTCATAGTAGAGCTAAAATGGTTATTTTGAAAAAATAAATCAAAGCAGGTACTACCAGTCACCTACTACAAACAGAAAGACCTCAGAAATTACTCATCAAATCCTCTAAGAATGACAAGGAACCCTACCAAATGTATGTAATTAATTTTCTGTATACTTACTTGAAATATCCAAATTAATTGTAGAAAACATCTGCCAAAGACAATTACTTTAGTTTATGTAATAATTAATACTGTGGCTATTTATTTGTTGTTGTCGTTTTTTGTTTTTTTATATTTTATTTAATTTCAATTTGCCAGCATATAACACCCAGTGCTCATCCCATCAAGTGCCCTCCTCATTGCCTGTCATCTAGTTACCCCAACCTCCTACCCACCTTCCCTTCAGCAACCCTTCATTTGTTTCCCAGAGTCAGGAGCCTCTCATGGTTTGTCTTCCTCTTTAACTTTTCTCCACCCAGTTTCCCTCCTTTCCCTTATGGTCCCTTTTGACTATTTCTTATATTCTATATACAAGTGACACCATATGATTGTTGTCTTTCTATGATTGACTTATTTCATTTGGCATAATACCCTCCAGTTCCATCCACATTGAAGAAAATGGTAAGTGTTCATCCTTTCTGAGGGCTGGGTAATATTCCATTGTGTATATATATTTTTTCCATTCCATATATGGAATATAAAATGGCTATTTTATTTAGTTATCACGATCATTCATCTCTTAAAATCAGGATCCATCCTGGTTAAAGTTAATGAAACCATATCTGCAGCCCACTTATATCCTTTTAAAAAATTTTTTATTTAAATTCAATTTAGTTAACACATAGTGTATTATTAGTTTCAGGGGTAGAATTTAGTGATTCATCAGTTGAAAAAAAAAAAAAGAATTTAGTGATTCATCAGTTGGATATAACACCCAGTGCTCATTACATCACATGCCCTCCTTAATGCCCATCACCCAGTTACCGCATCCTCCCACCCACTTCCCCTTCAGCAACCCTCACTTTGTTTCCTATAGGTAAGAGTCTCTTATGGTTTGCCTCCCTCTCTGTTTTTATCTTTTTTTTTCCCTCCTTTTGCCTTTGTTCATCTGTTTTGTTTTGTTTCTTAATATCCACATGAGTGAAATCATATGGTAATTGCCTTTCACTGATTGACTTATTTTGCTTAGCATAATAGTTCCTTCCACATTGTTGCATATGGCAAGATTTCATTTTTTTTTAAGATTTTATTTATTTATTCATGAGAGACACACAGAGAGAGAGAGAGAGAGAGAGGCAGAGACACAGGCAGAGGGAGAAGCAGGCTCCACGCAGGAAGCCCAACGTGGGACTCAATCCCGGACTCCCAGGATCAGGCCCTGGACTGAAGGCGGCGCTAAACTGCTAAGCCACCAGGGCTGCCCGATTTCATTCTTTTTAATGGCTGAGTAATTATATACATATATATATATATATAATTTAATATATATGGGTATATATACATATATATAATTCTCACATCTTCTTTATCTCTTCATCTGTTGATGGACATCTAGGCTCTTCCCATATTTTGGCTATTGTCGACTTACATTCTTTGGCAGTTCCATGAATCTAGGCTATTTAAAACCATGTTTGAGTTGTTGAGATAGTGGTTTAAAAAAGAATTTGAAATTTTTTAATAAAGGAAATGATTCAACTTTTAGAGATTGTGGTGAGAGAGCCCCATATTATATTAATGGGGGGGGGCTGCTATCTCTTTGGAAATACTTAGATAACATTCACCAAGAGTTAACACATACCAAAACATCTTTTGTAGACAATGTTTATGGAAGCATTATTTTTAACAGTGAAACATTTGACAAACTCAGTAAAAGAGAATGTCATATGGTATTATATTAGACAGCTATTTAAAATTAATTTATGAAGGAATGCCTGGATGGCTCAGCGGTTGAGTGTCTGTCTGCCTTTGGCCCAGGGCATGATCCTGGGGTCCCGGGATTGAGTCCCACATCGGGCTCCCTGCAGAGAGCCTGCTTTTCTCTCTGCCTATGTCTCTGCCTCTCTCTCTCTCTGTCTTTCATGAATAAATAAATAAAATCTTTTTTAAAAATTATTTTATGAAGAATTTTTAAATGTAAGATATTGTTCATAACAGAATTCAGTTGAAGGAGCAGATGCCCATTGAATGAAAAAATATCCAAATGTTAGCAATATTTATGGATTGGGTTGAAGATTATTTTTTATTTTCTTATATACGTATAATTTCTCCCTTAAGATTCCAAATTCAGGGCAGCCCTGGTGGCCCAGCGGTTTGGCCCGCCTTCAGCCCAGGGTATGATCCTGGAGACCCAGGAACAAGTCCCACATCGGGCTCCCTGTGTGGAGCCTGCTTCTCCCTCTGCCTGTGTCTCTGCCTCTCTCTCATGAATAAATAAACAAAATCTTTTAAAAAAAAAAGATTCCAAATTCAATAAATGTTATTACTTTTTTAATGAAAAGGGAAGTTATTGAACAAAAGAGTGTCTCTTCTACAAAATTTTTTTTGAGAGAATGCGACTGTGCACATGACTGGGGTGGTGGGGGAGTCAGGGCAGAGCAAGGAGACAGAGGATCTTTTTTTTTTTTTTTTTAAAGATTTTATTTATTTATTCATGATAGTTACACAGAGAGAGAGAGGCAGAGACACAGGCAGAGGGAAAAGCAGGCTCCATGCAGGGAGCCCGACGTGGGATTCGATCCCGGGTCTCCAGGATCGCGCCCCAGACCAAAGGCAGGCGCCAAACCACTGCGCCACCCAGGGATCCCAGAGACAGAGGATCTTAAGCAGGCTCCATGCCCAGCTTGGAGCCCAACAAGAGGCTCAGTCTCATGATCTTGAGATCATGATCTGAGCCGAGATCAGAGTCGGATGCCTGACCGATTGACCCACCCAGGCACCCCATCTCTTCTACAGTTCTTAAGATGGCTGTCAGGTCCATCCAAATAGCTTTTCTGCAGTCCTTGCTTTTGGAAGCAATATAAAAAACAAGTATTTTATTTATAAGCATGAATGGCAGAGAATGTATATTAGCTTATCTATTTTGGCTCAGCTTTGCTTCCGATCATTAGAGGCCCACTAAAATAAATTGAAGATTGTAATTCACATTGTTCCTGGAAGATCTCTCCACAGGATGACATATAATTCAGAATTCTTGACTGTCTCATCATGTAGCAAAGGATCTTGTTGGAAATGCATCAAATCATACACCACAGCAGGGGACCAGGTGCCAAAGAAAATGGAAAATAGAAAGAATGGTTTCATGGCATTTGCTTCTACATGGCAAAGCTGATCCATGCTACGTAGCTTGAATCCAACACAACCACCCTACAAACTCAACTGGGTCTTCTGACTTGATGTGGCTGATTGAACACACACACATTTGTCTCTGCTCCCACCAGACATCTCACTAAAATGTAATAAAGGTTTTTTAAAAGGTAAGAACCTACAAAGAAGAAAACAAGGAAACTATAAAATCTATATAAGTGAATAAATCAAGATCTGGCCAGTAAACAGATTAGCAGATAAAAGAAAAACAAGAGTAAGTTCACAGTGGGAAAATCCCAAAGCAGCCTGATTGCACGAAACAGAACCCCAGAAGTTGTAAGGAATGAAGATAACAAGTTTGTCTGAACGTAGGGATGCAAGAGAGCCTGGAAACATACGGTGAACATCCGTGTAAGAAGCCAATAGAAAGCCCCAGATCCCCCAACTCGCTTGCATGGCAGCATGACTCCCACAGTCCACCCTAGTGAATGCTTTACTTACCGGAGGGGGAGATGCAGAGAACTATCTGAAAATGGAGAATTTAACTAAAAGTCTGCATACAAAATGGCAAGACCTCCAGGTCTTCCTGCAGGTCAGTTCTGAGAACTTGCAGCCAGACTTGCTCTCAGAAGAATAACAGAGAAATCTCCTCCAGAACAACTGATCAGACCAAAAAAAAAAAAAAAACCCTACAAATCACAGCAGTAGGGGGGGTTGCTGGTTATGAAGCTATTGTCATGTGGCTTCAATCCCACTCATCTAGTCCCTCCTTTGCCAGCTGTTCCCTCTTAGGCAGAGAGAGCCCTCAGGGTTGGAGGCAGAAGAAGGGACTTGCTCCTTCATGTTTTTTTTTTTTTAAGATTTTATTTATTTGAGAGAGAAAGAGAGGATGCTTGAGCGGAGGGGAGACACACAGAGAGAGGGTGAACAGACTCCCCACTGAGCAGGGAGCCTGACCCTGGACTCGATCCCAGGACCCTGAGATCATGACCTCAGCCGAAGGCAGACCCTCAACCTCTGAGCCTTCCAGGCACCCCTGCTCCTTCATGTTTGCTCCCCAGTCCTGTCAACACAGCACAGCAGTAACAGCTGGTTCCAGTAGCAGGCGCTGCTCCCAAGGTGTAGTTCTTCCACACTCCCAGCATGACCCATCACACCACCTCACAGACACCAACGCTGGGGCTCAGGCCCCACTCAGAGGTCTGACTTCCAGCTCCACCTGGCCTCTGCTCCAAGATTCTACTGTTTCATGATCCCAAGCTTCTCCCATGATTCTTCAGCCTGTCTACCCCTGTGGTCCCTCTTTGCTCCTTTTTGTCTTTTTTGGATCTCAATATATGGTTACCAGTTCTTTACATAAAATTATCTGTTTAGAGGCGCCTGGGTGGCTCAGTCCATTAAGCGTCCAACTCTTGATTTCAGCTCAGGTCATGAGATCAAGCCTTGTGTCAAGTTCCACACAGAGCATGGAGCCTACTTGAGATTCTCTCCCTTTCTCCCTCTCTTTGCCCCTCCCCCCTCTTGCATGCATGTGCTCTCTCTCACTCTCTCTCTCTCTTAAAAAAAGATCTATTTAAATATATGGAGTTTTTTTCTTTCACTTGACTGGACCCTGAATGCAGGGCCTTCTGGAGAAACCCAATCACACTATAGTGAAGCCCACTGAAAAAACCCACCAACACATGTTGTTATCAAACAGCTTAACCTAAGAGCCGAAGATTACCATACCAGTCAAGGTCCAATCAGGAAACAGCAGTCAAAGCCCTAATTTGAGCAGGGTGAGTTTAATATAAAGAATTATTGACTTGAAAAAAAAATAAAAAAAATAAAAAAAAAAAGAATTATTGACTTGTAAGGAGGAGTAACTATAAAAACATAAAGAGAACCTAAAGCATACTTTTGGGCTGAGGAAGCGTACCAAAAGGATGACAACCAGGAAGGGCATCTCCCACTCCAAAGTTGGATTCAGACCTCCTTGGAGAGGACGTGGTTGAGCCCCTTGTGTGACAGATAATCTCACTGGGATGCCCAGGCCATAACAGTTGTGAGAAGGCAGGAAACACGTCTTCGGGGTGGAACAGAGGCACCTAGAGTTGGGCATTAGGAGCTCACTGGCTGCATGCAAAGTCTGGGGCATGCACTGTACCTGCCAGGACTAGCTCCTCAAGGAATTGCACACTCTCAGCATGTGGCTGAGCTGGAGCCCAGTGCGTGTCCACACCAGAAACACTGATGGGTTGTGCAGCTGGAGCTGCAAGAATCAAAAACTGCAGCAACTCGGAACCAGAATTCGCTTCCTCCCACAACGTCCCTCAAGTGCCCTCTACTGACAAAGCTTAATCTTGAGCGGGCTGCAAAGAAGAAATCAGAGCTCAGGTAAGAGGATGCATTCTCAGTTGAGAGGAAATACACTGATAACCAGCATAGTGACCATTTCGCGCCACTAAAATGAAAGAGGGGGATTGAGCATACAGAAATTGAGAAACTTCAAAGAGACAGAGACAATTCAAAGAACTAAAAATAAAACCCACAATATTTTCATAAAAATAAGAGATACTGTCTCCATGAAAAAATGAAAGGCTATGAAAATGAACAGTTAGAGAACTAAAAAGCAGCATTTTTAATTAAGAATGTGATTCCAAAGGCAAATATGCCCATAGAAGTGTTAGAATTTAAAGTTGATGAAATCTCCTAAAAGGAAGCAAAGAATAAAGAAATTAAGTGATACAGAAAACATATGGAAATTAGATTATTAATCTGGATGAATAACAGGATTTCCAAAAAGAGCAAAGGCAGAGAATAGAAGGAAGGACATTATCAAGGAAATAATTCAAGAACATTCCTCAGAACTGAGAGTCATCAGATTCCAAACTCAGAGAGAACCTTGAATATCTAGCAAAGTGAATGAAGTCAAAAGCATATCATCATGAGTCCTAAAAATGTTAGGGACAAAGAGAAAAACTCCAAAAGTCTTCCAATTGTTTACAGAGAAAAAACAAAAAGGATCAAGACTCAGTCACCAGTGACAAGTCAACAAGTGACAAAGGAGGCTATATATAAGACAACACAGCAATGCTTTCGAAAGTCAGATGCAAATTTTGCAACTGGGAATTCCATCTTCAGAACAATTATTAGCCAGGTATAGCAGTGAAATAAAGACATTTGTAGACAAAGTCTTAAAAACTTCTCTCTCTCTCTCTTGCCCTTACCTCAGGGAGTTATTGGAGTGTGTATTCCACCAAGGTGAGGGGTTAGATCAAGAAAGACAAAGACGTGGTGGGGTCCTCCATAGAGTGAGGTGGGGGCGGCCCCAGTGGCTCAGCAGTTTAGCGCCGCCTTTGGCCCCGGGGCGTGATCCTGGAGACCCGGGATCAAGTCTCTCGTGGGGCTTCCTGCATGGAGCCTGCTTCTCCCTCTGCCTGTGTCTCTGCCTCTCTCTCTCTCTCTCTCAATAAAATAAAATAAAATAAAATAAAATAAAATAAAATAAAATCTTCAAAGAGTGAGGTGGTTGGAAATCCTGGGACGATACTGAGACATTCCAGAAGGCAGCTATGCAGGAGACCTAGGAATCGACAGGTCCAGATTGAAACAGGATTCTGGGGCCAAACCCTCAGAAATAAAGAGGATTCCTTTACTTGGCTGAACTCAATTATCATGCATTTCAATAGAGAGAAAAACTACACCGTTGGAGAAGAATTTGGTGACAAATCAGTGATAAAATCCTAGACACGCGATCAAAGGAAAACCTAGTAGATCAATATTGTCCTGGCTGACTACCATAAGGGTCAGCTTAGAACCTGCTCCTTCAGCCCTTCTAAGGTTTTCAAAAGCTCCAAATACCTTTCACAAAATTCCTTCCTGTTTTATATACCTGGATGAATCTCTATAGCCTGTACTGAAACCCAGCAGATGCAACTCATTATTAAAAACAGGAAGACAAGGACACCTGGGTGGCTCAGTGGTTGAGCGTCTGCCTCTGGCTCAGGTCCTGATCCCTGGGGTCCTGGGATAGAGTCCTGCATCGGGCTCCCTGCGTGGAGCCTGCTTCTCCCTCTGGCTGTGCCTCTGCCTCTCTCTCTCTGTATGTGTCTCTCATGGATAAATAAATAAAATCTTAAAAAAAAACAAAAAAAAAACAGAAAGACAAAAGCCAATTGAGCACTGCACTGTTTGCATCCAAAAGAGAGAAGCTGGGAAAGGCTGTACGAAGGACCACAGCTTTTTGTTGTTGCATAGCATTTTTGTCTTTTAAAACTATATAATGTTTAAGTTTGGTAAAAATTTAAAATAGTCAAGTAAACAAAAACTCAGGTGGGAGATAACATACGGTGAAGCACTAAGACACACTGAGTTTAAAAGAAAACACTTCACACCATCTATGCAGACTGCATTTTCTTTTAAAAAGTGGCATCTGAGGGGTACCTGGGTGGCTCAGTCAATTAAATGTCTGCCTTCAGCTCAGGTCATGATCCTGGGGTCCAGGGATTGTGTCCCACGTTGGGGCTCCCTGTCTAGTGAGGAGCCCGCTTCTCCCGCCCCCTGTGCCCCTCCCCACTGCTTATGAGCTCTCTCTCTAAAATCAATAAAAAAATCTTTTAAAAGATGGCATCTGGGGCAGCCAGGGTGGCTCAGCGGTTTAGTGCTGCCTTCAGTCCAGGGCCTGATCCTGGAGACCCAGGATCGAGTCCTGCTTCGGGCTCCCTGCATGGAGCCTGCTTCTCCCTCTGCCTGTGTCTCGGCCAGTCTCTCTCTCTGTGTGTGTCTCTCATGAATAAATAAATAAAATCTTTAAAAATAAAAAAATAAAAAATAAATATAAATGATGGCATCTGGGGAACCCTGGATGGCGCAGCGGTTTGGCGCCTGCTTTTGGCCCAGGGCACGATCCTGGAGACCCGGGATCGAATCCCACGTCGGGCTCCCGGTGCATGGAGCCTGCTTCTCCCTCTGCTTATGTCTCTGCCTCTCTCTCTCTCTCTGTGTGTGTGACTATCATAAATAAAAATTTTAAAAAAATAAAATAAAATAAAATAAAATAAAAATAAAAAAAATGATGGCATCTGAAACATTCCTGCACCTGGAAAATTTACAAGTATGTAGTAGGGACACAGTGGACTTCTGTCTTCATTTATCCCTTTTCCCTAGTATCTTAAGATTGGCATCCTGACTTTTTTTGTGAACATGGCACATTGTGCTCGCTTTGGCAGCATATATACTAAACATGGCACCTCCTATTTCTTACAAACACTCAAGTAAATTTCCAGGCCCCACATTCCCCACCATTCCAACTGCTGTTCTCCTCTCTGATAGCTCATACCCCTGCAGAAACCCAGGGCTCCCTTCTCCTTGTGCCAATGAGGCTGCCATGGTCCCAATTTAGCCTGTGCCCCTGGGAACCAAGGAGATCCAATAGAGTTTCAATCGCCCTCAGCCTTGGCTTGTGCCCAGGAGATAGGCAGCTGCTCCTGAGGTTTCAGACTCTCAAGTGACTCAGCTCTCCAACTTGCAGGGCTCTGTGCATATGCTCTCCTCCACTTCATCTTCCAGACCATGCCAGATGTTGGTCAAGTCTTCAAAGATGAGATAACCGATACTGATGTCCTAAAATCCTCCACCAGCTGCTGGCCAGCTGCAACAGCCTCCTGGGGTTCTGAGGGAGATACTTGTGGCAGACCCTACAGCCAAAATCACTCCTTAAGGCTGGTGCCACGGGAATCACTTAGCACCAGCCCCTGCTGGTGAAGGACACTTAGCCCTTCTTTCAGAAGCCAGAGGACACGGAGGAGTCAGGGCACATGTGACAGGTCAGGCACCCCACAGGCCTGCCTCCTCTCTAGGCAGTCATCGGGATCACACGTGATCGTTGGTCCAGCTCATTACGGGAGGGAGCCACGACAGAGTTTGGGCCCAAACCTCAGGAATAGAGTCCCTTTTCCTGGGTCAGCCCCAGGCTCAGTCCGATGCCTTGGCCTCTGGCGAGAAGTGAAGGAAAACGGGACCATGTGGGGTGGAAGCAGGCGCTGCTGCAGCTGCCTGCGGCTCGGCTCGGGAGGCGGCGTCCCCGGGAGAAGGCGGGGGGGGGGGGGGGGGGGGCGGGCTGGGGCTCAGGCGGGGCCAAGGCGGGAACCGCCAGCTTCCGAGGACGAATTCGGACGGTTCGGGGAGGCCCGGGCGCCTTCCGCAGGCCCCCCCCCCCCGCTTTACTGGCTGCCCAGCTGCGCCCCACGGGGCGACCCCCTCGGAGAGGGTCCCCGCGGAGCACGCCCCCGGGCAGGGGCGAGCGGAGCGCAGGGCCCCAGGCGGGCGCCCCCCGGAATGCTCACCGCGAACGTGTGTGAGCGCGGGCGTTCGGCCCAGCCTATGGAGGCGCCTGTGAAGGAGAGGTCGGAGCCCGTGGGCGCTGGGCTTGCTGTCGTCCGTGCGCGGGGAAGAAATCCGAGGGTGGAGGAGGTCGGGCGCTCAGGTCTCCAGTCGGAGAAGAGAGGCCGGTGGAGCGGCTTTAGGTGTCCCTGTGAGCAGAGTCGTAGGGCAAGTGCCAAGACCGCAGAGACCTGGCGCTGGACGCTGGGTCAGGGGCACAGGGAGGGGAGGAGGACGCCGAGCCCTGGCTCGGACGTGAGAGTCGTGGGCGCACAGGTATCCAAATCCGAGCACAGCTCGGGCGCCTCTGCCGCTGCGGCCGCCTTCCTGCTGCGGGCGCTACGGGAGGTGGAGGCGGAGGCGGAGGCGGAGGCGGAGGCGGAGGCGGAGGTGGAGGTCGGGCGGCCCTGCTCTGGCGGAGGAGTGCGAGGGACAGGCAGGCGCGCAGGGGCCAGCCCGAGGAGAGATCCTGATGACACGCTTGGCGGTAATGGCAATGGCAGGCGTTGTAGATCCGTGTGAATCACCTCATTTAACCCACACAAGGGGGCAGCCCAGGTGGCTCAGAGGTTTAGCGCTGCCTTCAGCCCGGGGTGTGATCCTGGAGAGAGTCCCACGTCGGGATCCCTGCACGGAGCCTGCTGCTCCCCCTGCCTGTGTCTCTGCCTCTCTTTCTCTCTCTCTCTCTCTCTCTCTCTCTCTCTCTCTCTCTCGAATAAATAAATAAATAAAATGTTAAAAAAAAAAAGATTTAAAAAAGATTAATCAGTATTAATCTTTCCCCCAAGCCAAACATACTTTTACTTCCTCCCTCCTCCTATTTCCCCCCACTGGAACCTCCCAACTTCCCAAGTTTTGTCAAAATCTTCTGAAACTGGACTCTCCTGTGGTTGAATAGCAGACAGAGGAGGAGGAGGTGGATGTGAAGCAGGAGCAAGGCCTCAGGATGGCCACGGGCTTGAAGGCTGGGCACCATAGGTGGGCTGGACAAGGGGCTGGTGTGTGAGCTCATGAAGTCATTGCTTCTGCAGACCCTCTCTGAGTCCCACTCTGTGAGGAGGTGGGGGAAGAGGAAGGCAAAATCCAGAGAGGCAGTGGCCACACAGAAATGACCTTCAGCAAAAGTTCCAGGCTCTGCAGCAGCTGATAATTGAGCAAGGAAGTGTTCTGACTAGAACTGACTTTTTGTGTGTCTATTAAAATACACATAAAACTTACTGTCTTAACCATTTTTGAGTGTAGAGTTCAGTAATATTAAATCCATTTACACTGCTGGGCAGTTGTCACCACCATCCTTCCCCATTATTCTTTTCATCTTCAAATCTGAATGCCTGTCTATTAAACAATAGTTCCCACTAGCCCCTCCCTCCAGCTGAGAGGATGAGCTGGAGAAAAGGGAGCTCGTGTGTATAATATCAATTAGGACATTACTGTAACTACCCAGGCAAGAGGCCATGAGGATCCCCATGAGAAACAAGAAACAGAAAACAAATTTAATAATTAAACAAAAGCACCTCCCTGTACATGAGACAGGCAAGATACCAGCCCTGCAGAGGAGTCATTTCCTGTCAGGGTGACTTGCCTGGCTGAAGTCATCCCCTGGCAAATGTAAAGCACCTTAACTTACTGTCAGTGCTCCAAACAGCCCTTTTCTGCACCCATTTCTCACATTACTGAAGGTCCCCAGATGCTCAACATCTATCTCTTGGGGCACCTGGATGGCTCAGTCCATTAAGTATCTGCTTTAGGTTCAGGTCGTGATCCCAGAGTCCTGGGATTGAGCCCCACATCGGGCTCCAGCTCCATGGGAAGCCTGCTTCTCCCTGCTTCTGCCCCCTCTCTCTTTCTCTCTCATGAATAAATAAATTAAATCTTTAAAGAGAAAAAATCTATCTCTTAGCTCATTCATGCCATTCCCCTTTTGTTCCTTCTCCATCCAGAGAAAATATGATCCTGTTACTCCCCTGCTTTAAATTCTAAATTCCCATGGTTTTTCAGATACTGATAAGGCTGCCATAACAAAGTACCATAATCTGAGTGACTTAACAGAAATGTGTTGTCTTACCATTCTGGAGCTAGAAGTCTGAACTCAAGTTGTCAGCAGGATTGGCTCCTTCTGAGGCCTGTGAGGGAAAATCTGTTCCATGGCTCTCTCCTAGCTTCTGGTAGCCTTGGGTATTCATTGGTTTGTAGATGACCTTATCCTTGTGTATTTACTTTTCTTCCATCTGTGTGTACTTGTGTCCAAGTCCCCCTTCACCTTTCTAAAGATTTTATTTTTAAGTAATCTCCACACCCAATGTGTGGCTCCAACTCACAACCCAAAGATCAAGAATCATGAACTGAACCAGCCAGGTGCTCTTCCTCCTTGGTATAGGAGCACCTATAAATGAGGTCCTGATGACCTCATTTTAACTCGATTGCCTCTGTAAAGATCCTCTTTCCAAATAAGATCGTATTCTTAGGTACTGGCAGTTAGGACTTACACATATATTTTTTGGGAGACATAGCTCAATCCATAACAGGGTTGAATATGGTCTCACCCCAAATGAGTATAGCTCAAACAGGCCCTACCAGGTAGAAATATCCCTGAGCACTTCATTCTATCCCAGTCTGATGACTTCAAAATCTCTGCAGTGAATTGGCTCCCAATCCTAGCCTCGGTTTACCTGAATGTTGCCTAATTCACACCCTCTAACCCTTCCCCCAACCTACATGAGCTTTCACATGTGCCTTCACTTCATTCTTCCACACAACCTGTCCAGAGTATGTTCCCCTCCCTTAGTCTCGGTGATGTTAAAATCTTCATGGTTAATGGCACGCATATCTGATAAAAGTAGGAAACAATAAATATGTCATGTTAAGTTAGCGAACTCAATGTAAGTCTATCTAAAAACTGGCCAACACATCAGGGAAATACAAATCAAAACCACAATGAGATACCACCTCACACCTGTGAGAATGGGGAAAATTAACAAGACAGGAAACCACAAATGTTGGAGAGGATGTGGAGAAAAGGGAACCCTCTTACACTGTTGGTGGGAATGTGAACTGGTGCAGCCACTCTGGAAAACGGTGTGGAGGTTCCTCAAAGAGTTAAACATAGACCAGCCCTACAACCCAGCAACTGCTGGGGATTTACCCCAAAGATACAGATGCAGTGAAATGCCGGGACACCTGCACCCCAATGTTTATAGCAGCAATGTCTAAAATAGCCAAACTGTGGAAGGAGCCCCGGTGTCCATCGAAAGATGAATGGATAAAGAAGCTGTGGTCTATGTATGCAATGGAATATTACTCAGCCAGTAGAAATGACAAATACCCACCATTTGCTTCAACATGGATGGACCTGGAGGGTATTATGCTGAGTGAAATAAGTCAATCAGAAAATGACAAACATTATATGATCTCATTCATTTGGGGAATATAAAAATTAGTGAAAGGGAATAAAGGGAAAGGAGAGAAAATGAGTGAAAATATCAGTGAGGGTAACAAAACATGAGAGACACCTAACTCTGGGAAATGAACAAGGGGTACTGGAAGGGGAAGTGGGTGGGTGGTTGGGGTGACTGGGTGATGGGCGCTGAGGGGGGCACTTGGGGGAATGAGCACTGGGTGTTATGCTATATGTTGGCAAATTGAACTTCAATAAAAAAAATTTTTTTTAAATAAAAAGTGGCCAACAGAGGAGGTAGCATTTTTTAAAAAGATTTTATTTAGTTATTTGAGAGAGAGAGAGCATGCATGTGCATGAGAGGAGGGGAGAGGCAGAGGGAGAATCAGACTCGCTCCTGAGCAGGGAGCCCAAACCCAAGACCCCAGAATCATGACTTGAACAGAGAAGGCGGATACTTAACCAACTGAGCCACCCAGGCATCTCAGAAAGTAACATTTTTAATTGACTCTCGTATGGACACCCAACACCTTGCCTTTCTTCAAATACTACTCTTACCTGAAAGAAACTAGGACCCCTTAGAATGCAAGGCTTGGATGATAACAGATTCCATATCTTAGGGAAGAGAAGAATCAGGACAGAACTTGAATGTTCTATTATTACCAGAAAGTGAGGATGCTTCAAGAATAGCAAGGAAAGGGGATCCCTGGGTGGTGCAGCGGTTTAGCGCCTGCCTTTGGCCCAGGGCGCGATCCTGGAGACCCAGGATCGAATCCCACATCAGGCTCCCGGTGCATGGAGCCTGCTTCTCCCTCTGCCTGTGTCTCTGCCTCTCTCTCTCTCTCTCTCTGTGTGACTATCATAAATTAAAAAGAAAGAAAGAAAAAAAAAAGAATAGCAAGGAAAGTGTTAAAAAGGACAAAGGAAAGTGAAGGGATGGAACTCTTCAATAAATGGTGTTGGGGAAACTGGACAGCAACATGAGAAAGAATGAAATTGGGCTACTTTCTCACACCTTGCATGAAAATAAACAAAAAATGGAACATAACACTCCTTGAAGAAAACATAGGCAATAACCCAAAGAAAATGAAACCTCTGACTTGAAAAAATACATGTACCCCTACATTTACTGCAGCATTCTTTACAGTAGCTAAGATATGGAAGCAGCCTAAGGGTCCATCAGTAGATGAATGGATAAAGAAGATGTGGTAAACACACACACACACACACACACACACACTATGGAATGTTACTCAGCCATAAAAAACAATGAAGTCTTGTATTTGTAATAACAATGATGGATCTAGAAGGTATAATGCTAAGTGGAATAAGTCAGAGACAGACAAATACTATATGATTTCACTCATATGTGGAATTTAAAGAAAAAAACAAATGAGTAAAGGAGGGGAAAAAAAAGACAAACCAAGAGACAGACTCTTAACTATAGAGAACAGCTAATGGTTACTGGAGGGGAAGTGGGTAGGGGAATGGGGGAAACAGGTGAAGGAGATTAAATGTACCCTTGTCATGATGGGCACTGAGTAATGTATAGAATTGTCGAATCACTATATTTTACACCTGAAACTAATATAACACTGGTATTCTGTTAATTAAAATTTTCAAAAGAGGTTAAATAAAAAAAATTAAAAGGACAAAGGAGTCAACTTAAAGGAGCTCTCATTGTTCACCTGAAGACAGTTGAACCTGAGAAGAAAGGATGAGAAGAAAAATGATAATTGGGGTTCATTGAATTAAATTAAGGCTGTTGAATGCTGTGAGATTTTACAATACTCAAAGATAAAAGTTAATATAAAGTGCACAAAAGATGGCTTGTAATAGAAAAGAATATTCTGAAAATTGATTTTAATAAAAAGGGAATTGTTCATTTTGTCTCTTGTATCAATTATGTGTCTGTTTATGAAGCAGAGAGATGTGCACTTTCATCTAGGTAAGCAGAAAAGAATTCTCAGAAAGCCAAGAAGCCCCACTGTAAATATGAGCTTGGCAGAAATGAGAATGTCTGACAAGGGGTGGGGTCAGACGCAACAATGAAAGAGAAGGTGGTTTCAATAGGAAAATAAATCAACCAAAACATCACTGAAAAAGAGAGCTAATAAAGTCAAGCCAGTTAGATCCTTATCTTCTAGAAGATTCTAGATCGCCCTGCTAATTATAACAAACTATAAATAAAGAATGCATCAGATTTAATAATGCTAACAGATCTAGTCAGTATATCATAATGAGAGGAAATGCATTATGCAACATTGGTCAAGAGAGATTTGTTAAGCATGTTATATTAAGGAGAGAAAATGGATTGCAAAATTCTAAAATCCATGCATTTTGAAAGTTTTACTCATCACCGAGATACAATTTCACATCCATAGTCCCGGCTATATAAATAGAGTAATAATAAGTGCTGACAAGAACATGGAAAACTTGGAAACTTCATACACAGCTGGGGGGAATGCGAAACGGTGCCATGGGTTTGCAGGACACTCAGGCAATTCCTCTGAAGGGGGAGGAATGTGAGCAGAAAGAGTAGCAGCTCATACTGGTTACCAACAGCCCAGATTTGAATTGTAAGCTGTACAACCAGCCTCACTTCCAGCCCAAGTCCAGGTAGTCAAAATGCAGATCCTAAGATTATTGAAACCTCAGGGTGATAGGAAAATAAAACATACTGATGTCCTAGAAAGGTAAACCAAGAATGGAAGAGTAAAGAGAAGAATGAAGAAGTACATTTAAATCCATAGAACTAGCTTTCTGATTTTTAGTGGAAATGAAGTGATCAGTTTTATAATCGTTAAAATTTGTGCACTTGTTTGCTTTATTAGGGATTTAAGATATTTAAGAGCATCTTATATATCAGACATATGATTTTCATTAAATATATAAATTAGTCTAGGGATGCCTAGGTGGCTCCCAGGCATCCCCTTAAATAAATTTTTAAGATGTATTTTTATGGGTGGCTCAACGGTTTAGTGCCGCCTTCAGCCCAGGGTGTGATCCTGGAGACACGGGATCGAGTCCTGAGTCGCGCTCCCTGCATCGAGCCTGCTTCTCCCTCTGCCTGTGTCTCTGCCCCACCCCCTCTCTTTCATGAATAAATAAATAAATAAAATCTTTTTAAAAAAAGATGTATTTTTATCTCATAAATAAATAAATAGTCTAAATGTGAACCAATATTAAATGTCTGCATAAATTTGGTTTATTAAACCATAAGTTTTTACACCGTAGTTGTGTAAACAGCACGTAAGCAGGAGTGTTTTGATGCTTAAATATGAATTGTTTAATAAATTCATAAGGGTAACAAACTTTAAACAGAAGTGCCTTTTTTTAAAAAGATTTTATTTATTTATTCATGAGACAGAGAGAGAGAGAGGCAGAGACACAGACAGAGGGAGAAGCAGGCTCCATGCAGGGAGCCTGATGTGGGACTCAATCCCAGGACTCCAGGATCAGGCCCTGACCTGAAGGCAGACGCTCAACCGCTGAGCCACCCAGGCATCCCTAAATAGGAGTGCCTCAAGTCCTTTAGACAAAGGCAGTCCCAGGAGTGGAGACCCTGTAGTTGGAAGCTGGGAGACAGGCAGGTAAGGGTGCACTAACAAACAAGGTTGGTTTTCTTCCTAAACTCATCACGAACAGTTAGCTCTTCTGAATTCAGCATTACAGTGTCCCAGTGAACAGGGAACCCCAAAGCAATGGGTATAAGGAGAGGTGGGTTTGGGTGGGCAAAGTCCAGTGCATGGGATGGGCAGTCAGACCCAGCCAGAGGTGAGCACTGATGGGTGGTCCTGGGAAGCCAGGAGCAGTTTGAGCACAGGAGTGGAGAGGGAGGGGTAGCGGGAAAATGCTACAGGACACAGCTTCCCCTCTGTCAGTCATGAGTGCCGTGCTGAGGCCAAGAAGGACGAAATGGCCTGGAAACTCTTTCACAATTTGTTTCTCCCACATTTCCACAAGTGACGCTTGCCTAGGTGGGCACCGCCTGGGATCAAAACTTATTTCACATCAGCACAGTCTGCTCCTTTAGAATGAACAACTCCCAGAGCAGAGCGCCAGCTTACTAGCAGCTTGGGATAAACCATATCCACCCCCTTGATCTCTGTCTATGCGGGCCTGGAACCACCCTAGAGCAGCCATTGCTCCTGAGAGCGTGAAGGTGGCTGTTCCTACATAGCCACAGCCACACCTCTGAGACCTCCCTGCATCCCACTACCCCTTCACTGAACTGTACCTCCTCCACCACCAGGATGCTCTGAACACGGAAGGCCTGGTGTGTGACCGAAATTCCTGGCAGCTCGTGTGCTCACTCTCCCGTGTGACAGTATGGGTTAGTAAAGATGTCCCCAGGGTGTGCTCACCAGCTTTCCGCAGCAAAAGGGAAACGCTGACCTAGAAAGAGATAGGGCAAAGATAATAGGGGACGTCTTTCCAACCGAATAAGAGAAACACAAGAGGTAAGCGTTTGATCTAGAGAGAGAAAGAAAACCAAAATCTGACTGCCGGTCTTCAGGTGACATGAAAAGATGGGTGGATGTGGATTTGTTGGAGAAAGAACTAAGGTGGCCACGTGGCTCTGGGGGCTAGAGAATCTCTCACCTGCCCTGTGCACTCTGCCCACCTGGGTTTGCAGTTTCTAAAGGGTACCGTGACCATGCTCCACTGCGTATCGGCTATGTGACGTTGGGCAAATTACCTACCCTTGCCGAGCCTAAGGTTCTTTGCCTGGAAGGTGGAAATAATAAAACCTTATCTCTTTATTTACTACTTTATCCAAGCACATCCTACAATTGTTGGAACAGAAATAACCCTGCAACACATTTCGTCTGTGGTAAATACACAATAAAGAGGCTATTCCTATTACCGCCCAACAGTATGTGTGTAAGTCAAGAACATCTGCCTGAACACCGTTTGTGAAATACTTAAATAAAAAGCCAACTCTCCTTTCTGGATCTTGGAATAATTCTTGAGTGTAATTCCCATTGGGAAGCACCACGCCAGCCCCAGCCATCAACTGTGAAGTCAGCTGCGGCCACGTCTCCAGACCAGCCTCCTGCTGGGGCCCAGAGCCGTCCTTCTGTGCGGTCTGGCCAGGACTGCCTCGGAGGGACTGTGGACCGCACTGTAATCAGTGCTTTGCAGTGCTTGGGTTTCTCAGTCTCTCCTGCACTTTGTCATGATCTTAATTCTACCAGTCGAACAACCCTGTGAGACAGATAGCATATCTGCTTTTCGTGCTCTTTAGAGATGCAAAACTAAGGTCCACAGAGTTAAGTGGCGAGCTCCCATGACAGAGGCCATGTGGACACACAGAGGGGAACCTCGACCTCCTGGCCTCTTAACGGGTGCACTTCATGCCACAGCACCTTCCTTCCTAGGAGCAGGGAAATGACGCCTGCTACTCCAGCCACCACATCTACCAATCTACCAATGAATGACTACAAGACGCAGAAAAATCATTACACTGGCAGCAACTGCTCCTAAAAACCTTGGGACCTTCATCATGTCACCAATTACTGACTTTTCCCTGTTTAGTTGTTCGGTTCTTTTTAAGCAACAGCTGGCCATAAGGCTAAGACCACTCAAGTGGGGCTGGCCGCAGGTACCCTGGGTGAACCTCACTCCCTTGGCTCAGTGTTACTCTGTGAAAACCCTGGCTCTCTTCCCTCTCTGGGCCTCAGGATCTCCACCTGTGCAGTGGGCCGAGCAGTGCCTACCTGATGGAATTGTGGGGATTGGCTGGAGGGGTATGTGTGAGAGCACCCTATCCAGAGTCTGACACATAGTAGGTACTCAATAAAAGTTAGGTGGGTTTTTGTTTATTACATATTGTACTTGAACACTCCCTGCACGGATAATGAGAAAAATTCGGTTAGAGTCACTGACTCTGTCACTTGTTAGCTATGGAACCTTATGTAAATTGCTTAAGCTGGCAGCCCGGGTGGCTCAGCAGTTTAGGGCCGCCTTCAGCCCAGGGCGTGATCCTGGAGTCCTGGGATCAAGTCTCATGTTGGGCTCTGCCTCTGTGTGTGTGTGTGTGTGTGTGTGTGTGTGTGTGTCTCATGAATGAATAAATAAAATATTTTTTTAAAAATTGCTTAAACCCTCCGGGCCTCAGTTTCTTCATCTTATAATACCTTCCTCACAGATAGTAATGAGGGTCAAATATGGAGTATTCAGAGCATTTTATGAGCTGAGAAGGGCTATGTGAGGTTTGTAAGGAAATGTCAGAGAGGCTCTGGGAAAGCCAGATAGGAGTACAGATTAGACTCGGTACGCAGCCCTGTGGCTCAGGAAAAGATAGAAGAGAGAACAGGGAGTCAGAGAGAGGGTTCCTTGATCCAGCCTTGGTCCAGACTTGCTGCTAGGGGTGAAGCAGTGAACAAAATAGACACATGGTGTTTACACTCTAGAGAGTATGGGGAGCAGAAGAGGAGGGTACTGACTTGGAAGTCAGAAGTGCAACCAGAAAAGGGGACAGAGAGAACTGAGACCCCAGGCCTGAAAGAATGAACTTGGATTTGTGGGAGAGACAGGTGCTGAAAACAGAACCATGTGCCCCAGGACAGGGAGAAACCAAGAGTCCAAGGTAGGAAAGAATTGAGGGAGCGAGGTTGAGGTGATGTGGAAGGAGTGTGGTTGGTGATGGGAAGCTGTCCTAAGAAGGAATTCCTGACATAGGGAGGAGTGTAGTAGTAGACACTGGGATGGGAAAACTTTCTCTGAGAACACCCACCTCTCAGGCAGGCAGCTCCCCATCCCTCCAATTCTGATATTTATTCTTCTCCTACTTCCTCCTCACAACCTGACCAATTCCTATGACTTGGGGCAATCCCCAAGCTATCTGAGGGTACACGCACCTGGATCACTCTGGTGAATTACATGCATGGCATAGGGAAAGACACGGCGTAGCCGCTGGAGTGTGCCCTTCTGGAAAGCCCTTCACCTCCAGATGGCTCCTGCTAACTTCCATCTGCACTTCTTACAATGACCATCCCCACTTCACTCCAACTCCTGTACGGGATGCTGAGCTCCAGGGAAACCAAAGAGTAGCAGAGAGACAACTACGTGACCAAAAGAGGAGACTGTGCCATCACTTGGGAATAAAAGCAGCAAACGCAGCTGCAGGTAGGATCGTTGACTCCAACGGGTTCGCCCCCCTTTCCTTCTCCCTTTTACTTCATTCCTTTATTGGAGTCTACTATTCATTCAGCAAATGTTCAAAGTCTTGGTTCTCTAGGGCACAATGTGCCAAGTGATGCGTGTAAGGGAGGAGATCAATGCATCCTCTGTTTCTAAGAGGCTTACATTTCTGAGGAAGAAAAAATAAGCAGAGGCAAATGACTTTCTCTGACTCTGTTTCTCTGCGAATCAAAGGCTATTCATTTCCCACTTGGCCCTGGTACTAACTTCTTGGACATCATCCTTCTCCTCAGCCACAGGTACCATCTCAGTTGGTCCTGCTGCCCCTCCTCCCCTCTTCAGATTTCAGGACAATTCTAGAGCCAGCTCTCCCACCTGGCTAGGGTGAGAGCATGGAGCTCCACCCTCAAACACCTGGGCTTTGATCTTCTCCAAAGGATAGACGACAGCAAGAGAGCATCTAGAGACCCTGGAGAGACAGGAGGGTGGCTAGAAAATGGGGATGGACAAAATGCACTTCACTTTGCACCCAGAAACAAAGACACTGCGAAGGAGCAAATTTAATAATTGCTTGTGTTTTATTGGATATCAGCATGAGGGGAGCAGGGGAGGCAGTAAAAAGTAGAGAGGATGCTAGAAAACACACTCATTGAATCTTCATTTAGCTCACACTCCATTCTTTTGATTTCCAACTTAGGGTGTTCCCCTCTGTCATTCTCCTAACCCCACTGTGACCCAGGGTTTGGAGGACTGAGGAAGCCAGCTGGGATGTTCCAAACAGAGCCAGTAGGATGAAGAACTCTGGGAGGAAATTAATTAATACCTGGGCGTAGATGAATATTTCCCCAGCTGCCTCCTGGATACCGGTTAACATTCCCCCAGCTAGTACCTGGATACCGGTTAATATCCCCCCAGCTAGTACTTGGGTATCGATTATTGATACCCCAGATTCCCACAGAGTGTGGCATGAGCCTGGTGCCCCATCCAGTTCCAGGACCTCCACTTCCCCAGGACACTCCTGGATTCAGGGTTCCCCAGGGGTGCCCAGGCATAGGTGGCTGTCGAATCCTGTTAGTAAGAGAAGGTAGGTTTCGGGCAAGGACTTCTCTGTGGGCTCCCAGCACATTAGAATGGAGTGGCTGTCTAAACTTAGACTCCTGGTAGAGTGAAGCCTCAGGTATGGGGCCTGCGGAATGTGCAGAGGGTCCTGCGGGCAAGAAACTGCTGCCCAGAGTGGGGGCAATGGCACCAGAAAGGAAAGACTGTTTTTCACGCAGCACTTCACCTATGTGGTCCTCAATGGCAGCAGCCATCATCTGCCAAGGATCCTCAGGGGGCCAGGAATCCATGGAGGGCAGTCTCTCAGTTGGGGGCCACCTCTGAACTCCAGAACCTCCTGCAGGTAGGAAGCCATCTGATGGAGAAACGTTGAGCTTCAAAGGAACCCTTGTTAAATCATTTGGCCCAGGGTCTGGTTTGGACTGAGGAAGTTCAGAGTTGGAGTGGCTGGTCAAGTAAGGTTGTTCAAGCAGAGGCAAGTTGGCTCCCAAGTGTTGGATTACTTTCTCCTCCACTGCACCAATGCTTCGGCCAAAGAAGCCTGAGGGAAAAGAAAGAGGAGGCCACAGAAGGACTGGATATTTGGTTCCAATGCCCACCTTGGATTCTCTTTGCTCCAAATTCCTTCATTTTCCCCAAGGACCCAAGGGACCCTCTTGCCTTTACCTCTTCCCTCAATTCCAGTTCCCCTGGAGCCTTCCAGTTTCCACCTGTGCAAAGGGTTGGGTACAACCTCCATACCTGGGAGATGAAGACAGATCAGAAGAAGCAGGCCCAGAGGAACTCCGCTCCCTGCCATGCAGCCCTGCATCTTGCTCAACTCTAACATCTCTCTCTCTCTGCCCCAAGACAGCCAACCCTTTATCCTCTTGGTGGGGTGAGGGACAGCAGAAACAAGCTGAGCCAGTGGTTGTGCAGATAATAAGGCTGTACATTCCACTCTCATTCCTAATTCAGTCTGTGGCAACAGGTGCCACTTGAATGTCCTAGGGAAGCTGGGTGTGTCCACCCCGGTTTCTTTCCTAAAGTTCCCCACCCCTTCCTGACCCAGGTGTCCTGGTTCACTGCTGGTCACTGATTGCCAGCCCTGCCCTGCCCACTCTGGCTTCCTACACCAGGCACAGGAGTATCTTCAATCTTGGGGTCCTGATCTCATCATTGCCTTTTCAGCAATAGAAACATTCAATTCTCTTTACTTTCTCTTTGGGATCCAGATCATTCTCTTCCAGCACTCTTTTCTCATACATCGCCATAGCTCCTTTACCTTAACCACAACCTGTAGGAGCTCAGGAGTACAGAAGTGCCCCACATTGGAGAGGCTGCTCCTGGATAAGATCTTGTATGTAAGGAATAGGCCTGGTTCCCATCCTTAAGAGACGATGGTGTATTAATTTCCTACCACTGCTATAACAACCACAACCTTAGTAGCTTACAACAATACAAGTTTGTTACCTTACAATTTTGAAGATCAGAAGTGGGCTCCCAGCACATTGTTCTCACTGGGTCAAAATCAAGGAGTCACCAGGACTGTGTTTCTTTCTAGAGGCTCTAGAGGAGAACCCATTTCCTTGCATTTTCTACCTTTTCTTTTTAAATTTTATTTCAATTGTATTTGCCAACATACAGTATAACACCCAGTGCTCATCTCATCATGTGCCCTCCTTAATGCCTGTCACTCAGGCATTTCCTAGCTTTTAGAAACCACCTGCATTCTTTGGCTCATGGTCCCCTTCCTCCATGTTCAAAGCCAGAAACAGAAGATCTTCTTACATTGCATGACTCTGACCTTTTCTTCTTCTTCTTCCCTCTTCCACACTTAAAGATCCTTACGATTACACATTGACCCATCCAAATAATTCAGGATAATCTCTCTACTTTAAGGTCAGCTAATAACCTTAATTCCATCTGCAACCTTAATTTCCCTTCACTGCGTAACCTAACATATTAGCAGGTTCCAGGGATGATGTGGATATCTTTGGTGGTGCTAGGGAGGACACCATTCAGCCTACCACAGACGGTCAAATGGGTCCACAGAATATAAGAAATACTGAGAGGGAGTAGACGTTCCCAACTAATAATAGAGGAAGATATTTAAATGCTATTGTCAGGGACTCCTGGGTGGCTCAGTGGTTGAGCATCTACCTTCAGCTCAGGGTGTGATC
Organism: Canis lupus baileyi; assembly: GCF_048164855.1. Classification (NCBI taxonomy): domain Eukaryota; kingdom Metazoa; phylum Chordata; class Mammalia; order Carnivora; family Canidae; genus Canis; species Canis lupus. Next base: position 71,767,579 of record NC_132844.1, on the reverse strand, counting down.
CCAGGGTCCTGGGATCAAGTCCCACATCAGGCTTCTCTGCCTGTGTCTCTGCCTCTCTTTCTCTGTGCGTGTCTCTCATGAATAAATTAATAAAATCTTTAAAAATAATAATAAATAACAAACTCTGTTGTCAAATGGCCCTGAATTGATAATTGTTGAATCTGTGTGTGGGAGCATAGAGATTCATTAATTCTTTTGTCTACTCTTAAATATGTTTGAAATTTTTACAATAAAAAGTGTACAAATGCCTTCATTTTCCCTGTTGCTTCCAGGAGGCACCCAGACTGGGCTTCCTGGTTACATGAAGTCTAAAATAAGCTGTTAGATTTTCCTTTTCCATCCTCATCCCCAGCTCCAGATTGCTAGCTACTGGATGAGTGGGAAGCTTTTTTCCAGAACTGGGCAGGGGAGGGCATTGTCCTTTTTCAGTGACATCCACCAGATTTGCAAAAATTTTTGACCTTGACCATACCAGAGACTAAAGACTGCTGACTAAAGGAATTCCCACATCAGAGTCTGTATCCTTCCTGTAAAGCCTATAATTGGCTGAAATCCAGGGCCAGATGCCTGGCCAAGTGTGACTCACCAGTGGTAACAAAAACAGGACTATTCTGCAGCCTTTCTCTGTCTTCAATCAACCCTGCAGGTTGGCTCAGCTGCCAGGTCATTTTTGATCAACAATAGATCAAAATTTGGGACCAGTTAATACCATCCAATAGGAGGGAATAGATTAGATCCTAGGGTAGGGATAAATTCCTTTGTAGTCAAACAGAGGTTCTGAGAGGTAGCCTTGCTTTGGGGTGAGGCCCTTCCTAAAGGGACAAGCATAGCTCACTCTCCTGTCCTTGGGTGATGAGAACTTCCTTGGCCTCACCGTCTCACTACCACTGCCTCAATCTGCAGGACACAGTTTGCCTGGCCCTTACCACCCTCTGCTTTCTCTCTCTTCTCCTATGGAGGCCACTCTCCTTCTCCACTATAGTGCTCTACCTCTTACCTCCCATAAGTCTCTCTCTAGAACTGCAGAAGTAGCAGCAAAAGTGTGGAGGTGGAGAGGACACCTGGCTCTGTTCTGCCATAGGCTGTGGCATTTTTATGTAGGCTAGTGAGTCACCATGCTTGGCTACACTCCCTATCATGCTACCATCCTCTCTGTCTTTTATTCTCTCCACCCGTAGCTCCCAGAACAACGCCCACCTGGGCTCCCACCCAGTCACCAGGAATCTGATCTGGTTGTTGTATTCCAGCCTTCCCAAGGTTTTCCAAGTGTCCCGGAAAACCAGGAAATCAATGCTCAGATTCCTAGAGAGGATGGCTTCTAGTAAGTGAGGCAAACTAATGGTAGAGAAGTAGGAACCTGCATGGGGCGGGAAAGGGAATAATTAGGGCCCTATATAGGGAGAGGGAAAGACCTCAGGTGAATGGGGAATAGAGACAGAATGGATTTCCTGAGCAGTGAGAGAGAAAAGAAATGGGAGGAAGGATCTTGGAGACCAGCCTCTGCTTTCAGTTAAACAAATATTTATTGTTTTCCCTTTGTGGGTGTAGCTATAAAGTATAAGAGAAATACTGTTCTAACTTACGAGTGAAAATGAGGGACATGGGGATCTCTAGAGATATAAGAGAGCACCGTGCAGGTCCTAAGGGGAGACCCAGGACTCCGTGCAGGTCCTAAGGGGAGACCCAGGACTCCAAGTCCTAAGGGGAGACCCAGGACTCCAAAAGTCTCCATCTAGTTCACACAGTTTATTGAACCATCTGTCCAGGGTCCAGAGAGAGTGGGCGTCTACTCCAGTGTCTGAGGCTCCCCTGGTGTCTCCCTCACACAGGGAAGCATCTGACCATTGAAGGAAGTGGCAGCCAGGAAGGGGTTCTGAGACAGAGACCTTGAGAGGCAAGAAGGAATGTTAGGAACCCACAGAGACTGTAGTGAGCTCTATAGGGCAGGGTGGGAGTGGAATCAGGAGTGTGAGAACCCCATGGCATTGGTTAACCAGATAGATGGCAAAGAGATGTCAGTGAAAAGTGGTCATTGCTTTCAGGCAACAGTTTGGACTATGCTTTATTTGGCAAATAAAGAAAGGGGGAGGACGACTTGTCCAGGAACCAGAGTTACTATGGGACATTTCAGGGGTTTCCCAGTCAAGAATCTGAATGGGAAGGGTTAGCTACTGGATTGTACCATCTCAAAGACATGACAGAGGAAACTTTAGAGAATGGTTATCTGGCAGGGAGGGCACTGTAGTACCAGGGGAATCTAAGCAGTAGGAGAGAATGAGAAAAGGGATTTGGAGTCTACAATTTTGGGAAGTAAAGAAAAAAGAGGTGTTACGGGGCGTCTGCCATATTAGAGCAATGAAGGAAATAGAGCAGCTCTCTTGGGAAGGAGGAGGGAAACTGAGCTAACCCCATGCCGGCCTCTGGACTCCCAACTGAGATGTGTTTGCGTGTGTGCCCACACATGCATATATGCAAAAGCTAACTTATGGACTGGTAAGTGACTCTCCCTGGGGTAGGAAAACTTCAGGGTCGGCTAGCTGGGGCCCCAGAGGCTTCACTTGGGCCAGAATGTCCCGGATACTGCGGCAGGGGAGCTTTCCAGAGCCGCAAGACTTGGCACCAGCTGAAGGATCAGGTTGAGGAGAACCATCCGGACCCCCACTCAATGTTGAGGAGACAGAAATGCAAGGGTGACCAGAAGAACTGGACTTGCTGCCGCAGGGCTGAAGGATGATTTTGCCACTGGATTGGGAGCTGGAGCTGCCGCCAAAGGTGCCAGTGCCTGGTGGGGAACAGGGCCCCTGTGAAACACCACCACAGGGATGGAAAGATGAACTACTGGAAACACTAGAACTACTGTGGACTCCAGAACCAGAGAGGGAGCAGGGCCCCTTAGAGCCACCTCCACAGGGCTGGACCCCACCAGAGCCCACTGGCTGGAACACAATGGCTGAGGAAGCTCCTGACTGGTAGATGCTGGAACTAGAAGAGCTATGGCTGGGGATGATGGGATTGCTGGAGAAGTATTTGCCCTCAGAGATGGGGGGCCCAGCTGCAAAGGAAGGGGCGCCTGGAGAGCCTTTGACAGGGTTATCTTTGGTGAAGTAGCCCACAGGGTAGATTTTGCCCCTACTGTAGGTCATGCCTGGCACCAGGTAACTGTCAGAGGAGCCACCCACCACCTCATAGCTGCCATAGGATTTGTCTACAGAGGTTATGGGGGGGCAGGGCTTGCCCGGAAGGCCACCAGTGCTGCAGGGGGCACCTTGAACCCCTCCAGGGCCACCAGAGCCATGCTGCTCCACCACCACCACCACAGGCCTTTGACCTCCTGACACGGAGTGGGAGCTGGAAATGTAGGAGCCAGAATGGGAGACAATAGGCCCCCCACTGCAGGGAGAGTCAGGGACATCTGAAGTACAGGGGCGTAAGTTGACCCTTTGGCCACCGCTGCTGGATATCCAAGAGCTTGGGGAAGCGGATAAGCTGGAGCCTCCTCCAGACTGGGAAGAGCTGATCAGTAAACGGGAAGAATCATCACTGATTGGTAGGGCTGAGCCAGCCCCTGGCTGGGCGCTGCTGCTTCCCGACTGGGAGGAGCTGGATCCGGAGGAGTAGCTGATCTGGGAATACCCGGTTCCTGGCTTAAATAATGAAGATCCCAAAGAACCACCCTGGGCGACACTGGATCCGCTGGAGCCACCACTGGAGCCACCGGAACCACTAAGGCCACCGCTGGAGCCACTGGAACTGGAACTGCTGGAACCGCTGGAGCCACTGTGGCCACTGAAGCTACTGGAACCACTCTTCCCAGTTAGGCAGGGGTCACTGGGGGAGGTGATACGCGTGTCCTTGCAGGGGTCTGAGAGGGTCGCGATGCTCTTAGCCAAGGCCCCTGGGGAGGAAGTAGTGGTTAGTAAAGGCAGAATGGCTTGGCCTCCTCCCTCAGCTTCCAAGCCCGCTCTGTCACTCTGTCTTCTGCTTGGGATCTCTCCTGGGAGGGACCTGGGAAGAGCGTGGGGTGGCGAGAAGTGCTGCTGTCTGTTAAGGAAAATGAGTCAGCAGAGGAAGGGCTGTTTCGGTGTTCCGGGAGGAGGCAGGGACAGGGAAAATGAGACTCCAAAGGAGGGGCTGTCAAAGGAAGAGAAGAGGGGACCAAGTGGCAGGGGCTCATAGGTCCAAGGGTCCAGAATAGAGGCAGGGCATGGGGGAGACTGCTGCTCCTCAAGAGGGCGCCTAAATCCCGAGGGGAAGAGTCCCAGGTAAGACTGAGGGACCCAGGGAAGGGGGAGACAAGACAAAACAATAAGTGGGGAAAGGAAAGGAATACGGAAAGAAATAAGCGGGGAAGGAAAGGAAAGGTAGCAATGGAGATGTGAGGAAAGAGGCATCCAGGGGCTGGGGGACTGAGGTTAGGGTTCGGGTGCTGGAGGACTGAGATTCCATCACCAGCCGCCTTGAGAGAGTCTGGGCTTGGGCAAAGGGTGGGAGCTCTGATCCCATCTCAGTGCTGCCAGTGCCAGGAAAGCTGGGCGGGGGCCGGGATGTGGGGGCACCGCCGGTGCTTCAGAACCTGCCAGTTCAGCGCGACAGGACACCGCACCCAAGCCAGCCCTGGGTCCTGGCCCAGCCCAGGCACCCTAGGAGGAAACCTCCAAGGCTCACAACCAGCATCCGCTTCCCTCTCTCCGCACCCAGCCATCACACATGCCACCTGCCCCCGGGGCTCCCACCCTTAGGTCCTGGCAGGGGTGAGACCACTTCTTTCTGTTACCAACCCTGTGCCTCTCCTCCCAGGCTCACCTCACCCTATCCTTCCTCTGCTCCCCATCTCAACTCCTGCAGGTCCTGAGCAAGTTCTAAACCTCTCCGAACTTTAGTTTATACATTCGGAGAGGCCGAATCTGTCCCCCCACAAGCAGTGCCCGTGATGTCCCCATCCTCTCCCCAAAGAGAAGTCCTGTGTCCCCCTCCATACCAAAGCCAGCTCTGTCCACAGCCCCCCTCACTCGGCAGCGCTGCTCACGGAGAATGCCTCCTCTCCTCCTCCGCTCCGGCCACGGCCCCCGACCGGGCAGGCTCACCGCTCACCTGCTGGTCCACGGCACAACCCCAGATTGGATTCCGGCTTTGCCACTTTCTAAGTTGTGATCTTGAGCCAGTTTCTTTTCTTTTCTTTTCTTTTTTAAGATTTTATTTATTTAGTCACAAGAGACACACAGAGAGAGGCAGAGACACAGGCAGAGGGAGAAGCAGGCTCCGTGCAGGGAGCCGGATGTGGGACGTGATCCCTGGACCCCAGGATCACGCCCTGAGCTGAAGGCAGACGCTCAACCACTGAACCACCCAGGCATCCCTTGAGCCAGTTTCTTAACCTGCCCTAGCCTCAGTGTCCTCACTGGTACAGTGGGAATAACGAATCTCATACAGTGCTGATGATCAAAAGTGCTAACGTGAAGTGCTAGGATAGTGTCTGACACATGAAAAGTACTCAGTAAGTGGTAGCAGTTACTACTATTAAAATCCGGTCTTCATCTTCTAGTGCTCTGATAATTGACAAGAGCAATAACAACAGTAACCAATAGTTATAGAACTCTCTAGGATTCCCAAAGCACTTGTCACATACATTATTTAATTTGAGACTCAGGAAGACTAGAGGTAGTCTGGTTGTAGAGTTTCAGGAAGTTGAATACCTTGCCTGGAGTGACAAGGCAGGGAGGAGCAGCCCTCAGACTCAGGCATCAGATGCCAGAGCCCATGCTCTTTGCCCTTGCTGGGTCGTCTCGGGGTTTCTCCCTGGATGGTGATTCCTCCCAGCTCCCAGCACCCAGAGCACTGGAACCCTCCAGCCTCCTGTGACCTGGTGTCTGCATCCTGCCTCCGCCACAGCTCCCCGTTCTCTGACTCCCAGGGTCCCAGCCTCCTACCTGGCAGGAGGAGACCAGCCAGCAGCAGTGCCATCATTCCTCGCCCTCCCACATGCCCCTCCTGGGGTGCCTGCGAGGAGCCCATCTTGGACTGTGCAGCCTTCTAACAGCAGCTCGTGGACACCCAGGGCCTTTATGCCAGGGCTGGACATTCTCCGGGCAGGAGTCACCAAGGGGAGGGGTGGGGAGGTGAAGGGGCAGGTGCCCGGGGCACCTTGGTGTGGCTGGGAGGAGCTCAAGTAATCAGCTGGGGCATCTGCCTACTCAGCGGCAGAGGTGGCTCGGTGCGGGGTATCCGCGGCCACGGGGCCTCCAACAATCCTGCCTTCCAGCCCGCTGACGGGCCTGCCCATGGCTCGTCATTGCTTCACCTGGAACCAGGCACTCTGCCCACTCAAGCGGCCACTCTCCCCACAGACCCAGTCACCTGGCTCCTGTCCCACTCCCCATCCTCCTCCCATGCACAGACGTGGACATTCAACTTTCCCAGGTACCCGCTCTGGCCCCCCACCACTACCCCATGGCTAACCCCACCTGGCTTCCCGTCCATGGCCCCTGGATCTGCCCCTTTCCTTGGGATCTGTCCCTCAGCCTCCACTTTCCTCCTGCAGCTCAGAGAATCTGCCCTGCACCCCCAGAACCCCCTGTGGTCACTGTCCGGGTCGCATGCCTGCCACATGCCTAGTATGTGTCCAGCAATGAATGAGTCCTCTCCCTCCTACCCACTAGGAATCTGCACTCCGAATACCAGCTCCCTGACCTCTCCCTTCCGGGGGCGCTCCTGGGATAGGGTGAGGGGTGCTGGGTGCCAGGGCCACAGCCTGGGGAGAGGCCTGGGCTGGGAGCCCCTGTCATAGCTGGGTCTGAGGTTACTCACAGGCCACTCATGGCCTCTCCCGCACAGCTGGTGACCCTGACTCCCGGGCGTGAGCCAGAAGCTAATGAGGCTAATTGGGAAGGTGGTGGCCCTGCAGACCATTAGCTGGCTCCCTGGCCTGGATGAGGGGACAGGAAGCAGCCAGCCCTGGTCTGAGGGTGGTGAAGGAGGGTCAGGCAGAAGGCAGACTTCAGGGTCCCCTAGGATGAAAGGCAGGACTGGCCGACCAGAGTCCTGAGTTCAGCTGGGAGGGAGGCCGGTCCTCCTCCATCATGTTCCCCTCCTCCTGCTTTGGTCCTGGCCCCACCCCAGCCAATTAATTGCTCACTGGTATTGCCCAGAGTATCAGTATCGGAGGGAGAGGCCTGGGACCAGGTCAAGCTGCCTCTCCTCCTCCTCCCTGCACCCCTCACCCAGACTCTCACCTCCATACCTCCCCACAAAGACTGCCTATGCCCCAGCCCTGATTGCCTTCTCTCTCTCTCTCTCTCTCTCTCTCTCTCTCTCTCTCTCTCTCTCTCCTGTCCTGCCTTTCCCTCCAGCCCAGTGCTGCCCCTAGGACTTTCTTTGATGATAGGAATGTTCTGTTCTGTATCTGTGCTGCCAAATACTACTAAGCATTTGAAATGGGGCTAATATGGCCAGCCTAAGGAACTGAATTTTTTTATTGTACTTAATTTTAATTTATTTTTTAAATATTTTATTTATTTATTCATGAAAGACACAGAGAGAGGCAGAGACACAAGCATAGAGGGAAGCAGGCTCCCTGCAGGGAGCCTGATGTGGGACTCGATGGGAACCGTGGAATCATGCCCCTGACAGAAGGCAGGCACTTAACCCTGAGCCACTCAGGCGTCCCCTTAATTTTAATTTAAATGTGAACAGACATGTGCAGCTAGTGGCTACCATGTGCAGCTAGTCTAGCCCTTGATTTTACCAGCATTCAAAATGGGATTGGGAAGGAAGAGGGGCCAGGAGCTAGGGAGACAGGAGGTAACAGGACAGACTCCCCGAAGAGGGTTGAGGCAGTGGGAGAAAAACAAAACCACTGGCTTAGGACCAGGATGACCTGGGTAGGAGTCTCAGTTAACTTCCTGGCCTCCGGCAAGTCTCCCAACCTTTCTGAACGTCAGTGTCCTCCTCTGTAAAATGGAGATACTTTGAGTCAAGCCTACCTGACAGGGGGTTTGCGAGGATCAAATGGGAAATGAGGGATCCCTGGGTGGCGCAGCGGTTTGGCGCCTGCCTTTGGCCCAGGGCGTGATCCTGGAGACCCGGGATCGAATCCCACATCGGGCTCCCGGTGCATGGAGCCTGCTTCTCCCTCTGCCTATGTCTCTGCCTCTCTCTCTCTCTCTCTGTGACTAACATAAATAAATTAAAAAAAAAAAAAAGAAAGAAAGAAAACAAATGGGAAATGATCAGAAAGATTCGGTGAGGCTGAAGATGCAGCCCTCCGGGCACAGGAGTTTAGCAGATGAAGCCCCACAGCGCCCCACCTGTGTCCTCCCCTGGGGACAGCGAGCAGGATGGCCCACTCCCCAGCCCCAGGCTTTCCCTTCAGAGGCTCCAGCCCAGCTGACCTGGAGGGGACCCAGAGTCTCCCCCCACCCCCGCCCCGCCCGCCCCACCCCTATGGAGCAGCGAGCAGCGTCACCCAGGGGTGCTACTGAACATGGTGTCAGTTCCTCCAGAGCCCATCCCGGCCACCTCTGTTCCCTCCCTGGACTCCCAGCCGCTGGCTGTCTCAGGGAAGAGGGGGGCGGGGTGGGCTGGGAGCAGAGAGGGGAGTGCCCGAAAGAAGAGGCACAGGGAGCCTTGTGGGTGGGCAGAAGGGGAGGAACGTCGGCAAGGCCTGTGGGATAGTCTTTCCCAGCGCAAACAGAGGTGGCAACGTCTGTCCTGTTTTCTCTCTCTTCATTCCTCCCAGATGCCGTCAGACCTTGGCCAGGACAGCCAGGGCTGGGGGAGGCAGAGTGTCTCGGCCTCTCTCGACAGCTGCAGCCGCTCGCGCAGCCTGGTGTTCAGCCTCCGTCCTTCTCCCACCTGCTGTGCTCCTATCCTCCTGTCCTCTCTGTCACCTTTCTCCCTGATCCCACCAGCGCGTCTCCCCATGTGTGGGCCCTCCCAGCAACTCTCCTCTCTGCTGTTTTACTATGTCCCTTGGACTCATCATGAACACTTCTTTCAGCTCAGGCAGTAAAAATCTGAAGCTAATGGGGCTGAGGAGGGCAGGAAGGGCCATTGGCTCGGCACCTGCCAGGCCTGGGCTGTCCCGTGGGACATTCACCAATGCCTACAGAGGTGAAGGAGGTCTGCTGTGCTCCCCAGCAAGTGCCCCGGCCAACACCTGGACTGAGGGAGAGAACATGGTGGCCCGAGGCAACCCCACACACACCAGAGAATATCAAACATTTTTTAAGACTTTATTTATTTATTAGAGAGAGAGAGAGAGAGAGCACAAGCAGGGGGGAGGTGCAAAGGGAGAGGGAGAAGCAGGCTCCCCACTGAGCAGGGAGCCCAACGTGGAGCTCCATCCTAGGACCCTGAGATCATGACCTGAGCCACAGGCAGAAGCTTAACCGGCTGAGCCACCCAGGTGCCCCTAGAAAATCAGACCTAAGGCACATGCCTTCCAAGGGCAAGGGATTGGGAGTTGGTGACACGTTTATGAAGAAGGCAGGTTGTGTCCACTCAATTGAGGCTGCCTGGGGCTGCTCGGGGCTGCTGCTGCTGCGTCCAGCATTGGGCACTGGTTCAGTACGCTCAGCCTACACGGTGCTTTAGACTTTGCAACAAGGAGGGCGATGAATTGTCCTTGACCGTGAGGAGCTGAGGTCCAGCTGGGGATAAACACACAGCCCAGAGAGAAGGCTAGCATGGAGAAAAGAGAAGCACTTGGTTCCGAGGTGGTGTCAGGACATTCCCTGGGCCTTGGGGAGTGCTGAAGGCAGGGAGTCAGCAGCTCAGACTCCAGGCCCTGGCTGTGCTGAAGGGGTGTTTGGAACAAGTGGCTGGCTTGGAAAGTATAAATGGGAGCAGCAGAGTGGAGGCACAGAGGGGCTACTTGGGCCAGCATCACAGGGGATGCGTAACAGCAGGTAAGGGAGGAATATGGTCAGTGTAGGAGGATGCAGGGATTGGAGGGTTCTGAACAGGGGGAACAGTATAGTCAGAGGGGAGGTTTGGGGTAGAGAACCACCATCTCCTGAGGGCCAACGGTGGGCCAGATACTGTCCCGGCTACTCCAACTGCTCTGGTGCTTAGACCTCACAACAGCTCGGCAGGGTAAGAGTTTTTCTGCCCCAATTCACAGACAAGGAAACTTGAGTTTAAATTGGTTGCTCAGACCAGCGGGTAACTAGCACGAGAGTTTGGAAAGGACACACACTCAAGCCTGTTGGACTCTAGAGGCCGTGTAGGTCCCATCTTTCAGCTGACACCAGGCCATGAATCAATGGCAGTGGTCCACAGACAGATTTCAGAGGTTCCTTAGACCCAGTAAGGGTGTGTGCAAAATTCCTTGTGTGTCATCAAAGTCTCAAAGCTGAGAGGTCCCAAGCAAGAAAGTCAACAGCACATCCTGTCCCTCCCACTCAATCTTGTCTCCTTTGTGTTTTATCCACGGCCCTCAAAGTCAGGACAGAAGTTTTGGAACAAGTGTCCCATGCAGGGGTGTTTGGTAGACCTAGGACTTCCGCTTGAGAGAAGGAACGGGGAATGAAAACACAGGGGAGAAGAAGCCCAAGAGAGGGGCTTGTTTTGTGGGGGCAGAGGGCAAGAGGCTGCTCTGCACCCCAGGGCCTGAGCCTCTCTGCTCTGCTCCAGCCAAAGGCACTTCCGTCTCCTGCCCTCTCTTCCTCCCTCGCACTTTCTCTGCTGGGGTGGGCTCCTCTGTCCAGCTGTCACCCAGGGCAGGCTCACACCCCTGGCCCGCTCCCAGAAGGTCTCCCTGGGCCATTGCCCTGTAGTGGGCGTGGGTGCCCCTGAGTCACCCACACTCTCCACCTGGTCCTCTTGTGGCTGAGGACACGGGTCCAGGAAGCAGAGGACGAATCTGCACGTGGGAGTTCCTGCCCGAACCATGCCCACCTCAGCCCCGCTGTGCCCACGTGACTGGCTAAGTGTCACTCCAGTGTGGTCTCTCTCCTCCACCTGCCTCTGTGCTTTCTTCCCTGTGGTAGATGATGCAGCCCAGGACCCATGTTCCACATGGCCGGCCCCCTCTGAGCAGACAGATCCCAGGGCAGCTTATGTGTGCAGCCCGGCACGGCCATCAGCCCCGGATCTCGGATCTCCGAATGCCAGGCCCGCGCCCCCAGCAGGCGCTCGGTGGTTCTTCCCCCGCTGCCCCACTTCCCCTGGATCCCCCCTCTCGGCCTTCAGCGCCCTCCCAGCCGCTCGGCGCCCGGTGGGATGTGGCAACGGCTGAGGCCTTGCCCCCAGGAGCACCCTGTCTGTCCAGGCACATGAACTGGGCTCCCATGTGAAGCTTCTCAGCTCCACTGTGTTGGGGGCCCATCCGTCCCACCCTCATTCCTCACGGGTGACTGTCTCCCCGAGCCACTCGTCGCCCCCCTGGACGTTCTCTCTCCTCTGGGGGATGCAGCACACCTCCATTTAAAGAGCAGAGCTCACATGGCACCCCGAGGGAGTCCTGGGAACTCCCCTGCACCCAGCCTTACTCTGGAGCCGAGGGTGGAGCAGGACGGGGCCGTGTTCCCTAACAATCCCTTAGGTGAGTTATTGGGAATCCCACCCAGGATAACACGCCACCCTTAGCTAAGAATCACTGGGGAGCAGTCTGCACCTCATCAAAACGTTCAGCGGTGTGCTCTATGCTCAGCTCCACCTGGTCCTCCTCCATCAGCTCCAGCCCACCCGTGCCTCCTCTGGGACTGACCTCCTGGAGTTTGGCCTGGTCAGCCTCCACTTCTCCTCTTCCCATGCCCCACCTTCACCCTCTCCGAAGCCTGCCGGCACCCTCCCAGGGACCCAGGGCACTGCAGCTGGAGTGAGGACTGGAGCCCGAGGCAGGGGCATCTTTGGGCAGTGAGTCTCCGTGAGGAAGAACTCTGCCCCCAGCCTCCCTGCTCCCCCTCCTGTCTCCACCCCGCCTCCTGTAAGCAGCAGCAGGGAGTCAGCTGAGTGCGGGTCATGCTCCCAGCCTGAGACCCGCTGGGTTTAAGTCACATCTGATTTGGCCACCACCTCTCTTGCCTTGTGAGGAGGTGACTACAGAGGCTGTGATTAGCTGTCCGAGCAACAACAATATTTGTCCTCTTCTCTGTTCTGTGGAATGAGCGCCAGGGAAACCAGCACTCATTGCTCATTATGTTTACCTTTAAAACAGTCGTTCTTTCCACTGTAGCTATTAATGCTTCTTTATTGTTATTGGTCACCCAGGACTAGTGCCTCCCAGCTCCCTGGCAGTCCAGAGGATGGAGCCAGGGAGGGTGAAAGGGAAGGCCAGGGTACAGTCTGAATGAGCTTTTGGGAGCAGCAGGAAGGCGGAAGGCGTTGCCCCAAGAGGGACTCCCAGGCCAGGTGTGGTTCTCGGGCTGCTGGGGGCGGATCGTGTGGGCCCGTCTTCTGGACTTCTGCCTGGCTGGGAGCATCACTCTCACAGGGAGCTTCTCCTGTCCCCCGAAGTGTCCATCCCTGGCACCTGATGCATCACCCTTCCACACAGGTGGCCAGAAAAGCCCGAATCATGTTGGAGAGGCTGGCATCCCTAGTCCAGCTCTGTTCTCCTGGACCCCAGGACTAGAACCAGAGAGTAGCACTGAGTCCTCAACAGTGTGTAACAGATCCTCACAGTCATCCACATGTGCGGGGTTGATTCGGATCCTCTCAGTGACCCCAGGAGACAGAAATTATCACTTGTCCTTTGGAGCTGCAGAGGGAGCTGCAGACACAAGTCCAGGGAGGTAAGGTGATGCTCACCCTAGTGGCCTGGGCTTCCCATGCACTCAGGATGCCCTAAGCTGCTTTCTCCTCTTCTTCTTGGGTATTCCCATAGCCTGACTTCCTCCTTCACTTCATTCACTTCTTGTCACCTGCCATTTCCTCAAGAGGCCCCCCTCTATCTTTTCTATTTAAAATCGCACCCCACCGCTAAATATGACCCATCATGCTCCATTTCCTTCCTTTTCCTGAATTTTCTTCAGAGCGCTTATCCCAGCCTGACATCCCATTACTTCTGTCCTGTGTCCATCTGTGGGATGTTCCCTTCCCCCACCACAAGATGAGCCCCGTGAGGGGAGGGCCCTCCTCTCTTTGACTCACCACTGCATCCACAGCCCTAGAGCACCGCCTGGCTCATGGGAGGGACATAATCAGAGAACGAAGAAATAATGAATATGTTAGGCCACAGGCCAAGCAGCCTGTGCCTGAATTTTCCTGAGGGCTCCAGAGCCTGCCTCATCTCACCTCATGTGCCTGACTCACCTCAGAGAGGTCACCCTGGCGACCAAGAGGGTACTAGTGGGGCCTGAGTGAGGCCTGGGGAGTGTATGATGTCAGAGGCAAAGGGCAAAGAGAACTCTGGATGGAAACATCTTGGGGGGGCCTCTAGGCCGCCCTCTGGTGGAAAAGCATAGAATACCCAACACAAGGAAAGCCTCTCCGCCTGGGGTGGAAATTTGGAGATTATTACAGAAATCCCGAAAAGTCACATCCCAAGGTCACACAGAAAATATGTAGCGGAGAAGGGACAAAAACTTGGGTTACAATCGGATGCTTTCACCACTATGGGATTCGGTCTTCCTCCAACCACAGTTGAGATTAAGCTGTCAAAAGGAAGGCTAAGGATTTTTGAGGCTATGGTGGGGGTAGGGGGAAGCTGGGAAGGTGGAGTTGGTTTAATCCAACAAGTTCTTTGAGCTAGTGCCAGGCACCCAGTGGGCACGCAATTGAAGATTAGAGGAAGAAAATGTATAGCAAGAGAGCTTAACTTTATACTGAAGCAAGTTTTCAAATGAATTTGAAACATAAAATTGGCAGAGGAGTTAGGTCTTCCCCTCCTCAGCTCCTACAGAGGGGTGTGCCCCTCTGTAATTTAACTTTTATCACATTTTATCGCCATGATTTACATGTTTGTTTCCTCCCCAGACACACAGCTCCTTGAGGGCAGGGAGGACTGAAGCTGCTTCCTGGGATTGTCACCGCAGTCTAGCACCCCACACAGTAGATGCTCAATAAATTATTGTTGTATGGGCAAGTGGATGAACAAATGAGTGCCTTGGAGTTTCCCTGCCTAGAGATCTTCAACGAAGTGCAGACAACCATCTCTTCTGTCTAATCCAAAGACATGATTGGCCTGCCCAAAGGCTGAGCACTGTGCCCGATGCCTTCTCAAGTTAACTAGGCTTCTATAATTAGGTTATACCATGATACAAGTTCTAGGTTCTTCTCTTTCATTGGCCAAGCATTTACTGACTACCTGCCATGTCCGAGGTACTGAGCTATTGTTCTCTAAAACTGTGATCCTGTTCTATTATTTAATTCTCTGACTCCATGTTGACATAAGATGCAACACTGTCCCCACCGCATTCACTCCTAGGTGAGGTCAGTCAAAGTAGACAGGAAAGAAGCAGTATTGTCTAACCTCAATGATAGGCTGGCACAATGGGTTCCCCCACTGTGTTAATACTCCATACCCTTCAGTACCACTCAATCTCCTTCCCAGCTAATAAGCACCCTGTGTTTGGGTGTCAATGCCTGCTGCCTATCAATAGGTATTAAAATCTCCAATTACCTCATGCTTCCCCCTTCTCTCTCCCACTCACCCACCTGTTGTGTCAAACCGGAAAGAACTGATTTGGAGCCAAGTCCTGGATTGTCTTCACTTTGGCACTTGGGTGATGTCTTTTTTTTTTTTTTTTTTTTTAAGATTTTATTTATTTATTCATGAGAGGCAGAGAGAGAAGCAGGTTCCATGCAGGAAGCCCGATGTGGGACTTGATTCTGGGTCTCCAGGATCACGCCCTGGGCCGAAGTTGGCGCTAAACTGCTGAGCCACCCGGGCTGTCCTTGGGTGACATCTTAAACAGATGAGTTACCTCTCTCAGAGTAGTTTCCTCATCTGTGAAGTGGGGCTAATAACTTGCTTTCTTGAACACCTTCAGAGCCAAGTACGAGGATAAGAAGTAAGACCTATAAACACAGACAAGGCACCATCTCTGCCCTCCAGAACCTCATACTTTACAAGAGGAGAAACATGGAAACCACAATAATGTGGAAATTAAATAAGACGGAACCCTAGGTCCTTGCCTGGGCCACACTAAGGACTCCGTTCCTTTGCCTCACTTTCTCTCTCCTTTAAGAATGCTTTTCTCTTTCTTTTCACAACGAACTTCATCTCACTGGCTTGGGGGGTTGCTAGGGGTCCATTTGAGGGGTCCAGACTTCTTCCCTTCCTTCCCATACCTCCCTGCCCGAGCACACCCAGGCATGTGTGTGAGCCTCCTTATCACTGGGCACGACTCTATCAGAGGACAAAGACTTTTGATATGAGCTCCCAAGCTTGGCTTCCCTGATTTCCCCCCAACTCTCTTGTCCAACAATATCCCCTTCCTTTCCAGGTTATAAAGCCCTTCACTCTAATCATTACAGTCTATTTCTGTTGCCCAAACTTGCTATTTATTAATGAATTCAGCCACTCATAAAACATGTATGCAATGGTTAGTTTTATCTGTCAACTTGACTGGGCAAAGGGATGCCCAGGTAGCTGGTAAAACATTATTTTGGAGTGCATCTGTGAGGTGCATCAGCGAGGCGGTTTCTTGGAAGAGAGTAGCATTTGAATGGTGAACTGAGGGAAGAAGCCTGCTGTCACTGGTGGGGTGCAGGTAGGCATCATCCAACCTGTGAGGGCTGAATTAATTGAACAGATAAGAAGAAGGATGAACTTGCTCTGTTTGAGCTGGGACATCGATGTTCTCCTGTCCTCGGACATCATCAACACCCCTGGTTTGCTGGCCTTTTGACTGGGACTGGTACCTGCACCAACTGTTCCCCTGGTTGTCAGGCCTTTGGGATTATTCCACTGCTTTCCTGGGTCTCCAGCTTGTAGATGGCAGACTGTGGGGATTCTCAGCCTGCACAGTCTCAAGAGCCAATTCCTGTAATAAACCTCCAGGTATATTCCATTGGTTCTGTTTCTCTGAAGAACCCTCATATAACCACTGTATTCGGTGTCAGGGTTACACAGATGAATAAAGGGATGGGAAGCTATAGTGATTAAAATCAGAGACATTGCTGTAGGATAGATCTGAGTTCAAATCCCAATTTTGCCATTTGTTTCTCCTTGTATGCTCCTCACTGTACCTGTCTGGATCCAAAACGGTGATAAGGGGACACCTGGGTGGCTCAGGGTGATCCCGGGCCCGGATAGAGTCCCACATAGGCTCCCTGCATGGAGCCTGCTTCTCCGTCTGCCTGTGTCTCTGCCTCTCTCTCTCTCTCTGTGTCCCTCATGAATAAATAAATAAAAATATTTTTTTTAAAAACGGTGATAAGGATGGGGTTATTGTGCAAATTAGGTGAGAGCTTACTGTGTAGACATTTCACAAGGGTGTCCATACAGTACATGGGGGTCACAGGTAACTGCGGTGGCTTGTAGTAAACTGTACTCTGCGTCTTACGCTGGGTTGCCCAGATCCTGAGACAAAGATTCAAAACAAAGGGGACTCAGTTTAAAAAGGCAAGGGGGAGGGGACAACCGGGGCTCGGAGGACCGGAGTGTGCACGCCCCGCATCTGTGAGTCGCCCTTGAGGGGCTGCGGGGAGCTGCGGGGGAGCGCGAACGCCAGGGGACGCCGCTCAGGTGCTCCCAGCGGGCAGAGGCGGTGGCGGGCTGCCGGGGTGACAGCACTTTGCGGGCAGAAGGCTCTAGGCGCTAACCAGGTCCCCGAAGAAGCGCCCCGCCCGCGGCGAGCAGCCCGAATAGGTCATTTCCCGCCCGAGCTCTGGCGCAGGCCCCGCTGCACCGCGGACCGCAGGCGGCGGGGGACAGAGCAGCGGCGACGCGGAGAACCACCACCGGGCAGCCCGGGTGTGATCCTGCGGACACGGGATCGAGTCCCACGTCGGGCTCCCTGCACGGAGCCTGCTTCTCCCTCTGCCTGTGCCTCTGCCTCTCTCTCTCTCTCATGAATAAATAAATAAAATCTTAAAAAAAAAAAAAAAAAAAAAAAAGAACCACCACCGGCTGCGGAGAGGGAGGCCTGCGCACACGGCGGGCGGCGCGGGGCACACGGCGCCAGGTGCCCGCCAGGTGCCCGCCAGGTGCCCGCCGCCGGAGCTCGCAGGGGCAGGGCCCGCCCTCTGCGCCTGCGCCGGAGTCCCGCAGCCCCTCCCCCGCAGCCCCCAAGCCCCCCGCAGCCCCCCGCAGCCCCAAGCCTCCCAAGCCCCTCCCCCGCAGCCCCCAAGCCCCCCGCAGCCCCAAGCCTCCCAAGCCCCTCCCCCGAAGCCCCCCGCAGCCCCAAGCCTCCCAAGCCCCTCCCCCGCAGCCCCCAAGCCCCCCGCAGCCCCAAGCCTCCCAAGCCCCTCCCCCGCAGCCCCTCCGGGCCGGGCCGGGCCGATCCCCCCGCCGCTAGGAGGCCTCCCTGGACCCCCTCTGAGCCCGCGGCGTTGCTTGCCCAGGCTGTTTGGGTTCCTTCTCAGAGTGATTTAGTCACACACATCCTTCCTGTGTGGGACATTGTTTAACTTTAAAGGCAAAACCTTTCTTCCTCAGCTGAATTTTAGACTTCCTGAGAGTGGGAACCGTGTATTTTTTACTATATTCCCCTGTGTCACGTGGCACTGACGGACACACTGAGGGTCTATAAGATCATGCCCGAGGGACTGAGGGCTGGCTCAGCGGAAGAGCGTCGGCCTTCGGCTCAGGGCCTGATCCTGGAATCCCACAGGGAGCCTGCTTCTCCCGCAGCCTGTGTCTCTTCTCTGCCTCTCTGTGCCCCTCATGAATAAATGAATAAGATCTTAAAAAAAAAAAAAAAAAAGATCATGGCTGAATGAATAAATTTCGTGAACCAGGCCCCTTTGAGGCCTATTGAATTCTACTAGGCCCACCCCTACAACCCTGTTACTTTCCAGGATTATTTCTAAATTCTAAAACTAGGTTTGGTTTCGTTTTGTATTGTTTTCAAACTGGTCACCTACAGGTTTTGATGGGAGTCGCCACATAAACAAATGGGTCCTAAGTGGTGAATGTTAAGGTCATGCACATTCAATTGCTTTTAACCCTTCTCAGCCCCACCCTGGTAAGCCACTTGCTCCACATTAGGTCAGGGTAATCTTTTAGCTCTTGCCTTTTGAACTTTCCTGCTCAAATACTCCTTTAAAGAATGGTTTTAAATTATGTATTTATTTTTTTAAAGATTTTATTTATTTATCCATGAGAGACACAAAGAGGCAGAGACAGGCAGAGGGAGAAGCAGGCTCCATGGAGGGAGCCTGACGTGGGACTCGATCCTGTGACTCCAGGATCACACTCTGGGCTGAAAACAGCACTAAACCACTGAGCCACCCACCCAGGCTGCCCTGAATTATGTATTTTTAAGTCAACGGCTAACATTTTTAATTATAAGTTAAAATATTGCAAAGGGTATACTTTCCAGGAAATTGTACATACTTACCTGTTAAAAGCCACATCACTCAAATATAGCAGATGGGACATAGCATAATATTTTTGTACCCACAACACCCTTTTAATAAGTGAGCAAGCCCTATAACCAGTCCACAAATTTAGCTTATATTTCTTTTTAGTTTTTTCCATTCCACTCTCCCTACAGTTCTATCCTAATGAAATATATTTCCATTGTGTCACTTTCTTTTTGTATTTTATTGTATTTTGGGGAAGTCCTTTTGTATATCTCCGTAACAAAAACATGTATATAGATTGAAATGTATTTCCTGTGACTAGAAGACCCGAAGTGTTGAAAACAGTTATTCGGCAGCGGGTTTATAACTACAATTACTACAGGACACAAGTTGTCAAAACTACAAATATTGACAGTGATTAAACAGAAAAGCAAGTTTGGTTTTTTTTAAGATTTTTATTTATTTTAAAAAAAGATTTTTATTTATTCATGAGAGACACAGAAAGAGAAGCAGAGACACAGGCTCCATGCACGGTACTGGATGCGGGACTCGATCCAGGAATTTCGGATCACACCCTGAGCCACGCAGGTGTCCTGAAAAGCAAGTTTTTATTTAAGATGCCTCCCTTGGAGGGCCTGCCTTTGGCCCAGGGCGTGATCCTGGCGTCCTGGAATGGAGTAGCATCAGGCTCCCGGCAAGGAGTCTGCTTCTCCCTCTGCCTGTGTCTCTCATGAAATAAAGTCTTAAAAAAAAAAAAAAAAAAAAAAAAAAAAGATGCATCTCTTAATGAGATGGGGGAAAGGGCTGACTTCTGTTTCCCCCTGACTCTTGTTTGGCAACTCCAGGAAGGGCACTCGGGTCCTGTTTAGGGTGAAAAAGAGAGCCCAGCCTCTCTCTGTCAAGAGGGAGTAGAGTGGTTTGTTAATGGAGGCAGGTAGAAAACAGTACGGTCCTCGGCAGATTCATTTTAGGAAGGGGATACATATACTTCTGGAAATTGATCCCCTTAGAACTTAGTCTTGCCCACATGCCCTTGGGAAAAAGTTTTCTTTTTTTTTCTAAAAGATCTTATTTATTCACGAGAGAGACACAGAGAGAGAGAGAGAGAGAGGCAGAGACAGAAGCAGGCTCCATGCAGGGAGCCCGATGTGCGACTCCAGAACCACACCCTGGGCCAAAGGCAGGCGCTAAACCGCTGAGCCACCCAGGGATCCCCGCGAAAAAGCTTTCATGTTCAGTGCAAATCAAAAGCTATTTAAAAGAGACTTAAGGGCGGCCCCGGTGGCACAGAGGTTTAGCGCCGCCTGCAGCCCAGGGCGTGATCCTGGAGACCCAGGATCGAGTCCCACGTCGGGCTCCCTGCATGGAGCCTGCTTCTCCCTCTGCCTGTGTCTCTGCCTCTCTCTCTCTCTCTCTCTCTCTGTGTTGTTGTGTCTCTATGAATAAATAAATAAAATCTTAAAAAAAAATAAAAGAGACTTAATATGGTTTCTCATTCTCCAAAATAGGGGTTCCAGAATGGGAGAAATGTGGGTCTGAATGTCCTTGTAACTCTGATGGTTACATTTCCAACTTCCTCCTGCTGAGCTCCACGTCCTTACGCATATGGGCAAGACGGGAACTTAAGAGTACTTCCAGATCTCCGTAGCTTTGTGCTCTGGGGAGGGCATCTCATTATTCAAAGACCTAATCATCAGCAAAGCAGCAGCCAAGATTCAAAATGAAGAAAACATGGTTTTTATTTTTCCATTTCATGGAAGAATGGTCTCCGTCTTCCGATAGTTCCCAGCTGTCGGCCACCAGGGGGCAGCAGAGAACACAGGGCCACCAACCTGGCCCCAGGAGCCCCAGGGGTGGGGAGGAGGGACCAGGTTGGAAGCAGGTAGGTGGGTGGACTGGGCATGAGGTAGGGGTGTATGCTTCAGCTGTCAAAGAAAAAAGGAGGGGGAAAGGGGGCTGGATCTCAAGAGAGGACAGATAAGAGAATGACGCTTTCAGAGTTCAGAAAAAAATTGAAGAGGAAGGGGATTGAGGCTGATGGGAGAACTGGAGAGGAATCAGAAAGGTATACTTGGGATACTCAGCCTGGAGCCCTAAGAAGCCTCTGGGGGAGTCCCTTTATCTGTACTCTTCCCGGGGTGGGTCAAGATCTGGGTCCTCTTGAGGTCCATGGTCCACTTCAGGGGCAGGTGGCCAGGGGTTTTCTGGAGGCTGGGGTCCTGCTGGCCAGGGGTCATCAGGCCGGGGAGGCTGAGGGGGGTCGGTTCTCGGGGGTTCAGGAGGCCAGGCTCCGGATTCAGGCAGGTCTCTCCAGGGACGACTGGGGCCTGGAGGTGGAGGGTCCTCAAAGAGAGGGGGTGCCCCTGGCCAGGGATCACCAGGGACTGGGGGGCCCTGCGGCAATGTTGGGGAGCCCTCCTCCTCTCCAGTCTCTGTGAGTGGGGGACGGGGGTGCTCTCTGCTGCCTGAGATGCCTGTGGAAGAGGAAGGGGAAAGGTAGAAGGTGGTGAGGGCCAGATCTCCCTGCCCCAGCTGGTCAGGGGGAATAGGCTCTCTGGGATAGACCACAGCCTGAGCAGACATCACAAACCTACCTCAAAAGTCAGTCTCAAAGAGCTCTCCACACATTAACAACAGACCGAAGTGATCTTAAAATGACATAAAAACCTTGTCCGGAATCATTAACTTGACCTACTTTAAACCAACAGAGCGGGCAGCCTGGGTGGCTCAGCAGTTTAGTGCCGCCTTCAGCCCAGGGTGTGATCCTGGAGTCCTGGGATCAAGTCTCAAGTTGGGCTCCCTGCATGGAGCCTGCTTCTCCCTCTGCCTGTGTCTCTGCCTCTCTCTCTGTCTCTCATGAATAAATTAAAAAAAAAAAAAAAAAACCAACATAAGTTGACATAAGCTCCATTCAGCCAGGGTTGGGACCCTCACTGGCATGGCCTCTGTGCTGGTCTACACCTCCAAAGCCATCTACACCTTGGGCCCATGTGGCAACCAGACCCCACCCTTTGCAAACACATCCACCCTCCACAGGCCTCAGTCGTGATGCATACTCACCCACACACCTGGATTCTGATCTAAATTGCCACATGGACCTACACTTCAACCAGCAAAAACATTCTGAGCTAAAATGCATTTTCCTGCATCACCTTCAACTTCTTAACTCCCTCCTTCATGTGAAAACCCAGAATCTTCTGAAGTCTCCTCCATCCCTAGGCATCTAATTCACCCTTGCCCCACCTGACCATCCTCCATCACCCCAAATTGCACTCCTTGCTCTGTTCCCAGATTACCTCCAGCACACAGGTAAAGGACCAGGATCCCCAGTAGCTTCCAGTTGAGCATCATGGCTGTCTCCTGGCCCCCAAAATTGGGGGTGGGCTGAGTGTAGGTGCCTAGGAACCCCAAGAGGCTTTATAGGGATTGAGAGGAGGTGTCCAATCTCTGGGGAGGGGCCAGCCCAGTGACACAGGAATCCCATCAGAACCTAACTGGTTGAACCCGTTTGGAAAGCCAGGGCTAATGTGTAACCTCTGACGGTGGCGTCCCTCACTTTAGTGCCACCCCTCCTTCATTTTGGGATTCAGCCACCCCAGCTCTATTGATGACCTAGACCTCGGTCACCCCACCCTTGTGTTCATGTCCTCCTCCACACACTCTGCAGCCATCAATACCTACCTGTCATCTCTAGTCACGGGGACTTCCACCTTTCATTCCTTGGCACTACTGGAAGCCAAGGAATGGAAGCCAACCATGCGTGGGGAAGCAGTGTAATTACAGGGGCCAGCAGGCAGGACGCCGCGGCAGGAGCAGGGAGAGATGCTCCTTCTAAACATACGGAACGCAGCTAGGATGGCCCCAGCCAGCACCCCGAGCTTCCCCCTTGGGACTGTTTTGTCCTTGGAACTCCCAATCCCCCCTCCCCTCAGGACTGGGACGTGCAGTAGCACATGCCTTCATCAGGCACTCAAGGGGCCTCCCAAGCTATGACATCAGAAGAATTACACCCAGGAGCCATGTGGGAGATGGCAGGCCAGGAAGTATGAGGACACCCTGATTTCTTCCCCCACCCCGGAGCTAGCTCCATCCGTCCCAGCCCAGAGGCTCAGGAGGAAACTGCCTCTGCTTCCTGTGGATCTCCGCCCCTTCCTCCTCCCTCTGGAATCCTGCTCACTGCCCCTCTGGCCACTGCCTGGTCCTCCCTGCCCTTCCCCCTCTGCCCCCAAAACCCCCCACCCCATCTTGTAGACCTCAGTCCAGTTTTGTCTCCGTCTCTTGGAGCCCTCAGAAAGGCTGCCCCTGGTCTGGAGGTCCAGTAAGCCTCTAGGAAGTAATGCCTCCCTAACACATCTCCCACCCTCCCCAGGCTGTTCCCCACCTGGTCTGCTCCCTCCTGGTGAGGGACACCACTGTCCCTCTGTGGCTCACTTTGAAGCCTTCATTTTGCTCCTTCCCCCAACCCTGCCCCAAGCCCAGCTCAGGAGCCCATCTCTCCAGGCCTCCTCAGTTACCCTGCTAACTGGTCTCCCCACCCCCTCTTCTTCCCTCCCCAACCCAAACCCCAACTTCCACAGCCAGCCTACCTAGCTCTTAAGAATGTCAGCCTAGGGGATCCCTGGGTGGCTCAGCGGTTTAGTGCTTGCCTTTGGCCCAGTGTGTGATCCTGGAGTCCCGGGATCAAGTCCCACATCAGGCTCCATGCATGGAGGCTCCATGCATGGAGCCTGCTTCTCCCTCTGCCTGTGTCTCTGCCTCTGTGTGTGTGTCTCTCTCATGAATAAATAAATAAAATCTTTAAAAAAAAAAAAAGAATGTCAGCCTAGGGATCCCTGGGTAGCTCAGTGGTTTAGAGCCTGCCTTTGGCCCAGGGCATGATTCTGGGGTCAAGTCCCACATCTGGTTCCTTGCATGGAGCCTGCTTCTCCCCCTGCCTGTGTCTCTGCCTCTCTCTCTCTCATAAATAAACAAAATCTTTAAAAAAAAGAAGTCAGCCTAATCATGTGGTTGCATCCCTGCTACAAGTACTCCAAGGGCTTTTTACTGACCTGGAATAAAACCCGCACCCCACCAGGTCCCCCTCCATGCTAGCCTGCCATCTGCAGGACTCCAGCCAACGCCGCTGCTTGCTTCCCCACCTCAGGCAGGTCCTCCACACAGCCCCTCCTCAGGGAGGCAGCATCGGGTGGCCCCTCCCTGGTCAGGTTCTATCACCTTGTATGTCTTTTCTCTTCCCAAGGACGCCCGTCCGTTCACTTAGGTACCTGTCCATCATCTGTCTCTACCACCGGGACAGCAGTGCCTCGGCAGCAGGGACCCACTCAGCAAGCCCACCACTATGGCCCCTGAGCGAGGACACTGCCTGACTCTGAGCAAATGAGCGATGTTTTATATTCCTCACTCTGGGCAGTGGTCTTCTTCCAGAAGTAGAGTTTTAAAACAAAAGTTGAGAAAAAGAAAACCTGGGGCTTGCCAGAAACTTCTCAAGCAGCCTGGGGAAGGGGTTTTGAGAAAGGCACTACCTAGAGAAAACAGCTGGGGACCACCTCTCGCATTTTCCGGGTGGATGGAGATGGCTGCAGGGGAATTCCCTCTCAGTCCCAGAGAAAACATGGCACACTGTAATCACCTTTATTGAGCCACAGCATTCAGACATCCTGGTGGCTGGTATCCACGAGGGCAGCTGGCCGGCCCCCCACCCTGAGCCCCCAGAGGCAGAGTCCCCAGCTGTTCACCCTGAGCCCCCAGAGGCAGAGTCCCCAGCTGTTCAGCCACACACTGGAGCAGGACAGTTCGGGTTGCCTCCTTGAGAAATAGCTTCCTCTTTGGAAATGGCCTCACTCAGGCCCTGCAGATCACTGAGCAGGACAGAGAGGGATCCTAGGAAAGAAGACCCCCAGGGATAGCAGCCAGACAGACAAGGCTGTTGCAGCTCCGGTTGCAGAGAACAGGACTGCCATCAGATGGGAGGGTTATGAGGGAGGGTGTTCTCTGGCCCAAGGTGGGCATGGATGAGGGGCTGTGGGCCTCCAAAGGTCATGGAGAAAAATGCTCACACCATTAAGAGCACCTGGAGGAGAGATTCCTTAAGTCCTGTACATCCATCCATCCCTTCCTATCTAGACCATTACCTTTTATGGACTCCCTGGTGGTGGGTGCTGCCAGAGGCACAGCTGCTGAAGACCCTGGGTCCCTGGGGCTGGACTCCACAGACTTTCCCTTATCCAGGAGGGAAGGAAGAACTGCCAATAGTCGCTGCTGCTTGTAACGGGAGAGGAGACCCTCCTGCTGCAAGGTGGCCTGGGAAGGAGAGGGTCAAATGCCACCTAGCCCGGGCAGAGCCACCCCTCCCCAATGAGGCCTCTACTCCCCAGGCAGCTCCAGGGCCCAGTCTCTGACCCCCTACCAGCATAACGTTCTTGTCCCTCTCTAGCTCCTGCAGGCGCTGGGTCAGCCGCAGCCCCTCCTCCTTCCGGGCCTCATCTTGCAGGCGCCTGAGCTCCTGGTTCCGCTCCTTCTCCCAGGTGGCTTTGCGCTGCATCTGGCGCAGGGAGACCACTAGTGGAAGCCAGGGTACAGAGGGCACAGGTGTGGGGCAACCCAGAGGTAGTGAGGCACCATGAGAACAGCTGGAATTGTGGGCAGAACACTGGGGGGCTATGTCTTCTGCATGCTGGGCACAGTGGCTGATGCTCCACAACCCCATCCCTGAACCTTCCTGGACTCATTTAGGGAGAATCTGAATGTGTACTGAATATTCAATTTGGTGCAATCAATGTCTTCTTAATGTGTGCCAATGACACTGAGGTTAGGGACGCCTGGGTGGCTCAGCTGTTGAGTGCCTGCCTTTGGCTCAGGGCATGATCCTGGGGTCCCAGGATCAAGTCCCATATCCGGCTCCCTGCAGGAAGCCTGCTTCTCCCTCTGCCTGTGTCTCTGCTTCTCTATGTCCCTCATAAATAAATAAAATCTTTAAAAAAAATCTTTAACAAAAAATAGATGAATAGCTGTTGCATCTAGTTAGAGGAAGTACACAAGTGGGCACTGCATGAGTCTTGTAATTTGGCTAGGTATTTGAACTTTTCCCTATTATGACATTGGGGGGAAGCCTCTGGCTGGGTCAGTCGGTAGAGTACATGATTCTTGATCTTAGGTAAGTTTGAACCCCATGCTGGTTGTAAAGATTACTCAAAAACAAAATCTTTTTTAAAAAAGTTGGGAGACGGACACGTGCAGCACAGAACATCATGTAAAGATGGACACACAAAAGAATGATGTGCCAACAAACCAGGGATGCCACTGATTGCCAGCAACCATGAGAATGCAGGAGAGAATCATAAAATAGACTCTCAGAACCTCTAGTAGGCACCAACCCTGGCCAGCATCTTGACTTCAGACTTCTAGCTTCCAGTACTGTAAGAGAACAATTTTCTATTGCTTTAAGGCAAAAAAAAAAAAAAGAAAGAAAAAGAAAAAAGAAAAAAGAAAAAAGAAAAAAGAAAAAGAAAAAGGAAAAGGAAAAGGAAAAGAAAAAGAAAAAAGTTGGGGGTAATGGTTGGTGTGAGGTTGGGATGGCCGTGGCCTTGTGGAGGGGGGTGGCTGGGCAGGGCTCAGGGGGCACTAGGGCTGGCCACCTGCTGGTGCTCCTATGTGTGCTGGCTGAAGGAGTGTGTTCACCGCCTCAGAATGTATTTGTGCCATTTCTTGGTAACTTCATTATTTGCATACTTCAAAAACAGCTTTAAGATCCTTGGACACCTGGGTGACTCAGCAGTTGGGCACCTGCCTTTGGCTCAGGGCGTGATCCCAGGATCCGGAATTGAGTCCCACATCAGGCTCCCAGTGGGGAGCCTGCTTCTCTCTCTGCCTGTCTCTCATGAACAAATAAATAAATCTTAAAAAAACAAAACAAAAAACCCTTATGTCCAACACTGCCTTCTCCCCGGACGACCACAGCCACCCAAGCAAATCTCACCTGCCTTGCCATGCTCCCTCCGAGCCTCATTCAGTCTCCTCTCTGTTTCTAAGAGCTGTTCCCGCAGCCTGGTTTCCACTTCAGCCACCTTCTCTTGCAGAGCTGGGGGGGGGGGGGGGGGGGAGGGTGGGCGGGGGTGCAGATGGGATGTGTCAGAGGAAGCTTTGCTTCTCCGTTCCTCACAGCCCTCCGTGGTAAACAGACTCCGCATCCTGCACACCTTGCCCATAGAGCTCCTGCTGCTGGGTCAGTTCCTGCCGGAGATTGGCAGCCTCCTCTGTGCTCTCCTGCTGGCCCTGGCGAGCAGCCTCCAGCTGCAGCCCCACACTAGCCAGGGACTCCTGGGTGCGTTGCAGCTCCTGCTCTAGCTGCTGGGCGACCTCACTCAGCTGCTGCCGCTCCGCCTCCCCTGGGAAGAGATGGCACTCAAAGGTCTCTCCGTGGCCAGACTCCACTCCTCCCTCCCCAACACACCCAACTCTGGCCCCTGCTCCAGCTCTGTAACGCCAGGACCAAGCGTACCTTGCTCCCGGGCCCGGCCCACCTCCTGCTGGATGATGTGGGCACTCAGCTGCAGCTCTGCATCCAGGCGGTTCCGTTCTTCCCGCAGCTGCTCCAACTCAAGGCTCATGTGTGTGGCTGGCGGGGCTGGGGGGCAGCTGCAGCAGGGAAGGGAAAGAGTCAGGGGCAGTCACCTAGCCTGATCCCTAAGCCCCCATCCCCTTCAGTCCTCACTGTCTGGGGTCCCAGCAGACACCACCTTAACCCCCTCCCATCCACCGCAGTGCCCCAGGCTTCACCTCTCCTGGCGCAGCTGAGCAAGGGCCAGTTTTCGAGCCATCAGGCCTGGGGGAGAAAAGGCAGAGAGCAACGGAGAGGAGCTTGAGGAGGGAAAGGGGAA
The DNA here is from genome assembly GCF_048164855.1 of Canis lupus baileyi. Classification (NCBI taxonomy): domain Eukaryota; kingdom Metazoa; phylum Chordata; class Mammalia; order Carnivora; family Canidae; genus Canis; species Canis lupus. Next base: position 71,740,289 of record NC_132844.1, on the reverse strand, counting down.
GGGATGCATGGTCTGGTGACAAGAAGGCATGAGGTCAAATGTGGGAGGCAAGAGCTGGGGAAGGCAGGGGCAGGAGTACAGCGTGTCTGGCAGTTGCCCTACCCACCCCGAATCGTGTGGACCCTGCGGACGGCATAGCTGACTCGGCTGCTGAGGCAGGGCAGCCGGGCTGCAGCCCCTTCCACTTCAGCCATGGTGCTCTGGAGCCAGGTCTGAAAGCTGGAGAAGGCACACATCACTGACCCTTCCACCCCACTCATCCCCTGAAGGACCTGATGTGACTCGTAGGAACAACTCCTTCTATCCTATACTGCTGAATATGCAGGGAACAGGCAGGGAAAACCATAGCAGGGAAAAGAGAAGCTGAGGCCGAGGGCTGGGGCACCAACTCTGTCCCACCAGTCGCATCTGAGCCCCTCGGCCTCGGCCAATGAGGAAAGCCTGAGCGCTCACACCCTTTAGTGTCTGTTAGATAAAAATGATCCCATTGCTCCTAAGGACCACATGGCTTTGCTTGGTCCCAAAACCTACAGCAAGCTTCTCCTCTGGGTCCTATCAATCAGTATCTTTAATAAGAGCCCTGTGGTAAAAACAAGAACGAGCTTCATAGGGTCACACACCTCATCCTGACCCAGAGCCCATAACACACAGAGTTCAGTACACATCAGTACAAACAACTCTATGGGGGCTGACACCATAAGGATGGATCATCTCTAGCTCATTTGGACTTTTTTTGCCTGCAGTCCCTGGACATGTCTCCTGGTTTTGGAAACCTCCTGGCACTGTACGCCATGTGTGGGTATATGAACTTAGGTACATTTTCCCTAAAGAACAAGGCACACAGTTTCCAAGAAGGTATCGCCTATGTATCTTTTATCTTTCCAAGCAACCTGCAGAGTTTATTTCTCATAACCTATGTTTTGGTCACTAATATGCATTACAGATCAAAGCTACCCTCACAATTCCCTGACACTAGTGAAGGCCAGACCCATGAGCATTATGGGCTGGCCGTGCCCCAAGCGGTACAGCAAAGGCTCATGAAAACTGAGCAGGGCCAAGGCAAGGGCAGAACTCTCCAGGAGAGTCCAAGTCTGTATTGACTGAAAAACACATAGATGATAAAGGCTGATGATAAAGGTTGTATCCCTTGCAGCACAGCAGAAACCCATTATTCAAAAACCTCCAACACCTCCTGTGGCTCTTATTAAAGCAATTTCCTGATGAAGTTTCCAGACCATCTAGAGATAGACAAACAAACATGATTAACAATCTGAGTGTGGGTTGTTTTAAGCCTCACGAACTTTCTGGCAATCAGTCATTGGCAAGGACCATTTCAGTGATGTCCTGGTGCCAAAGTAAAGCCCTGTGCACAGTGCAACCTTCCCATTCTCCTGGGAACAGGAGGCATGCACGATGAGGTGAATCTGGGTGGTTCATTATAAGTCTAAGTCCATGAGAAGTGGAAATTTTTCATGATTATTTTAAAGTGAAATTAATCCTCAAGGTACAAACCCAACAGAAAGTGATGGTGGACAAGGACCTAGCCAGCCTCACAATTTTCTACACCAGTAATTCTTCTGTTATCCACCCAGAACAGCCTCGTGGTAACAGTCAACATTCAGAGTGCGGATGACAAGCGGGCACCGTGCCAGGAGGCCTATGGGGGCCCACCTCAGTATTCCCAAGTCCAAAGCTGACAAGGGGCTGTCACCAGCACAAAGAAGCATGCGTTCCGCTTAGAGGCCCTCCTACAGGTTGTAAAACAGGAGTTGAGAAGGACACACCTAGGAAGTTGGTATGAGAGGCACTGGCTTGCAAATGATTAAGGAGGAAATTGGCATACATGTCACAGACTATCTAGTAAGCCAGGAGGTGTACAGCTTTAAAATAAATACATTAAACTTGGTGTATCCACACTCTGCATCTTCCAACAGCTCTGAAGGTGGAGAACCTCCCAGTGAGCGGCACTATAGGAGGAAGCACGGTCTCACCTCCAACCAAACATGCATGGGAGTTGTAACAAGCGACCCTCCTGAGTGTGGAGCAGGTCGCCCCAGGGAAAAACAAACACAGGGACTTTTACAGTAAAGGGCTGGGTACCTCTAGCCCTGCATCCCCCAATTGCCAGCTTTCCAGCCCCTCTTGCCTAAGCTCCTAAACTTCCGGCTACCCAGGAAACCAGGGAAGCAAAAATGCTACTCCGCCTATCCTCCATCCCATATACCTGCTGACAAAATTGGCCACAAGCCTCAGCTGCTCCTCGGCTGTGGCTGTGTGCTGCTGCCTCCGGCGCTGGGCCTCCTGAGCACGGCTGAGCTCTAGCTGCAGGGCCTGGGAAGGAGGCAGTGAAGACAGGGGTCCCCTCCCCAGGGCTCGTGGGGGGCAGTGGTGAGGCACGCCCGACCCCACCCAGCCTCGGCCTGGCTCAGCCACTACCTTGGTGCTCATCCGCTCCACCTCCACCTCTGCGGCTTTGTCCTGTAGGGAGCGCTGCAGGATGGCCTGCTCCTGGCTCTGAGCCACAGCTCCCTCCTGGAGCTCTGCCACCTGGGCAGGGTGGGGAGGAGGCAAGACGGGGCACAGCTAGGGCAGAAAGCTGGAGGGGGGCACTGGGAATGGAGGGGCTGGTGTCAAAGTCTCTGAAAGAACATCATGCAGGGAGACAAGCTTGGGTTCCTGAGATGGAGTCTGAGTCCAGGTTTCCTTCCAGAAGCATGTTCCACATGCCCACACCTTGAGGAACCACACTGTGACATACCAACAAGGATGCACCACCTCAGCCCATGCCACCCATGTTTGGACTTTGTCACCTCCTTAAAAAAGCCATTCCTGACCATCCTGCCTAAAGCACGCCCACCCTGGGGTCTCTTTCTGTCACGCTTTTACACTTTTCTTTAGCGCACACCATAATCACTTGACATCATCTGTCTGCTGGCCTGCTGTCCCTGCTGCCCAACGTAAGCTCCGTGCCAGCACTAGTGTTTGTTCAGGACTATGTTCCCGGTACATAGGGTAACTCTTCAAGAGATCTTTGGTGGGTAAGTACCATCCCTTGTGTAAGGAGCCAGGAGTTGGTGGGGGGACGAACAGGGAGAGAGAGTCAAGTGAGAGGGTGTGTCAAGTGACCTGTCCCTTCAGCTGCGCCACACATCCTCTGTGCTCCAGCTCTTGGGCCTTCAGCTGCACCATGAGGGCAAACACCTTCTCCCGCCAGCGCTTCAGCAGGGCCTGGCACTTCCTGCTGAACTCGGGCTCCAGGGAGTCTGCAGGCTGGACCTGCGTTGGAGGAAGGGCCAGAAGTGCGCCCAGGCTTTGTTTTTTTGTTTTCTTTGTCCCACCCAAGCCACAAGAGCCACAGCAAGAAGAGGGCTTCACTGAAGAGAAGGTCCCAGAAGGTTCTGGCAGCACGGCAACTCTTCCCACCCTCGGGGAGTTGCTGGAGGCAAGGGGCCTACCTTCCTGGTCAGCTCCTCCTCCTGCATGGCAAGAATGTGCATGAGGCTCTGCACCCGCACCTGCAGCAGCTCCGCCGTGGTGTGCAGGCCATCCCGGTCCTCCCGCAAGTGCTGCAGGAGGAAGCGCAAAGGAGGGAGCGGCTGCTCTGCAGGCCCTCAAGCCTGATGCCACCCCTTGTCAGCAACTGCTTTCAGGGGCCACCCATCTCCCAGGATCTGATCCCTGAGCCTTCTCACCCCACCTCCAGCCCACACAGAGGCGCACTCTCTCACTTGCACTGTTTCTAGAAGCTCCTGTCGCTCCGATTCCCAGGTCTGGCTGTGGACCTCAGGAGGGACTTGCTCCCCCACATATCTCCTTAAATTCTCAACCAAGGTCACTTGTGCCTCTAAGTCTTCTTCGGTCTTGCTGGGGTTGGGATGGGAACCGGGCAGCCATCAGTGAGGCACCCTGGAGACCCGCCACATCCACCCACCTGCCGGATCCCATTTGCTGCCCACCCCCACTTTACCTCAGCTGCTTCTGTAGCAACTCGGCCTCTCTCTGGGCCACAGCCAGCTCCTTGGCTTCCCCTGCCCTCCTAGTTTCCAGACTATTCAGAGATTTCTCCAAGCCCTCAGCTTTGCTGGTCAAACTGGAAAGAGCCTCCTGGTGTGCCTGTGTCAAGGACAAGAGCTGTGGAGAGAAGAGAGGGCACAGAGGGGCCAGCTCACTCCCACATCTGGACTTTCTGAATCCACTCCCGCTCAGACCCTGTCCTTGCAATCCCACCTTCCATAACCTTAGAAAACAACGTGGCAAAATGGAGACAGTCCCTGGTGCCCCACTGTCCTCCGTCCACCTGCCATTCTGTCAGCGGTCCCTGCCAGGTCTCTCTCCACTAAATGTATCTTCACTTCTGTCTCCAACCTTAGCAAGCCACCCTCCTCTCTGGCCTGCACAATACCAACAAACTCCTGACCAGTCTTCAGAAGCCTTCTGGGGCAGGGGCCGCATGCGTGGCTCAGTTGGTTAAGCGTCAGACTTTGACTCCGGTCATGATATTGGGGCTAGAGACAGGCCCCGTGCTCAGTGGGGAGTCTCCTTGTCCCACTCTGTATTCCCCTCCCCCCATTCATTCTCTATCAAATAGATGAAAAAAAATTTTTTAAGATTATTTATTTATTTATTTAAATCTTTATTTATTTATTTTTTAAACTTTTATTTATTTATGATAGTCACACACAGAGAGAGATAGAGAGAGAGAGAGAGGCAGAGACACAGGCAGAGGGAGAAGCAGGCTCCATGCACTGGGAGCCCGACATGGGACTTGATCCCGGGGCTCCAGGATCACACCCTGGGCCAAAGGCAGGCGCTAAACCGCTGCGCCACCCAGGGATCCCCTAAGATTATTTATTTATTCACAAGACACACAGAGAGAGGCAGAGACACAGACAGTGTCTATTTAAAAATTTTTCATCAGGGCACCTGGGTGGCTCCGCGGTTGAGCAGCTGCCTTTGGCTCAGTCCCGGGATCGAGTCCCACATCAGGCTCCCTTGCATGGAGCCTGCTTCTCCCTCTGCCTGTGTCTGCCTCTCTGTGTCTCTCATGAATAAATAAAATCTTAAAATAACAAAAACAGAGCTCACTGCTCTCAAGGTAAAGTACAAAGTTCTGAACAGGCCCCAAGGACTCCCCGTGCGTACACCATCCAGGGCACCCCCCCTCTTCTACACTCATACCCCTTGACCCTCTGGCCTCCTTATGCCCCACAGGCTGCCAAGTGTCGCCAGCTCACCAGCCAACTCCTATTCAGCTCAAATGACAACTTATCAAGATGCATCTTTCATAAACCTAAAGGCCATTTTTTTTTTTAAACTACCTGCTGTGTCCATTTTCTGGCTAGATTGCTACCTTTCCCTTATCAACTTCTAGGCACAGAGTATATGTTAGGGATATTAGCCTTTTTCACGATATGAACTGTAAATATTTTTTATCATCTGTTCTTTAATTTTACTTTGTCATTTTTACTGTGTCATTGTGTTTGTTCAGGACTATTTTCCCGGTACATAGGGTAACTCTTCAAGAGATCTTTGGTGGGTAAGTACCATCCGTTGTGTAAGGAGGCAGGAGTTGGGGGGGGATGAACAGGGAGAGAGTCAAGTGAGAGGGTGTGTCAAGTGACCTGTCCCTTCAGCTGCGCCACACATCCTTAATTTTAAAATTATAAAGCCAATGTATCCATCTTTCCTTTAATGACTGGATTTTAACTCATAGGTAGAAAAGCCTTCACCAATCTGTTATAAAGGAATTCACCAGGGGTACCAGACTGGCTCAGTCAGTAGATAGAGCATGCAACTCCTGATCTCAGGGTCATTTTGGGTGTAGAGATTACTTAAAAAAAGAAAATCTTTAAAAAAAAAAAAAAAAAAGGAATTCACCCATGTTTTCTTCCAGTATCTTTATGGTTTCACTTCTTAACATGTCAACTGGTTAGGATGGTCTCCCCTAATGCCCTTGTCCACATTAGGGCTTCCTGTCCTTCTCCTTCCTGGCATTTCTCCCAATTGCAATTAATTAATTAGGATTACATAAGGTGTTGAATGTGCAAGTCCCCCAGTTGGGTGTCAGCTCCACCCACAAGGACTCAGGCTGATTTGCCCACCCCAGAGTCCCCACACAGATCTCAGATGGCAAAAGGTAGCACTGAGAAATGCTTGCTGAATGAGTCCTCTCCTTTCCCCAGTCCACCTCAGGAGACCTCTCCCACCCTCCTCACCACCCCTACAATGCTCCCACATGAAGTGGGTATCCTGAGTGAAGCAGGAACACAAAGTACTTCCTACTGAACAAAGACCAAAACACCCAAATTCGTCTTTCACCTTCCCCAGACATCTTATTACTCCACTGGTCATGGGGACTTTTCTGTGAAACTTGCTCTTTGCTAGGAAGCTTCTGGCCAGTTCCTCCAGCAGGAACTGAACCCTTCTCACCCCCATATTCACCTGCTCCTGGTGCAGCCTCTTAATCTCTTCCAGTTCCCGCTGGCTCCCTTCTTCCAGGTTCTTTCGGACAACCTCAGCCCCAGCCAAGGCAGCACGCAGGCCCTCAGCCTCAGCCCGACCAGCCTTCTCCGCCCGTGCCAGAGCCTCCAGCTCCATGGCCTGGGCCTCCAGCTTCATCTTCTGCTGCAATGAGGTCTCCCGCAGGACTCGGACCTCCTCCTCAAGCCGCCGCAGCTCTTGCAGCTGCCGAGAGATCAGCTCAGCCTGCTGGCTCAGGGCCTGTGACCCCTCTATCTCCACAGACCTTCAAAGAGGTTAGCACAGGTGAGACCTGTCTGGTGCTGGGAGGGTGGTGGAGGTCACAAACAGAGAGAGGAGGAGGATCCTTCTGCTACTGTATGAGGAGATAGGGGGAGGGAGGATGAAGGTGGGCCAGGGGAATCTCTGCATTTGCATCATCACTGTCATTTATCATGGCAGTCCTAAGCATATTAGGCTCACTAGTGGCACTCACAGGACCTAAAGGCTACTTGAGTTCACGGAACATGATCTCTTTTGAGCTACATACAGGCAGATGCATCAAACACGCACATCATTAGGCCCCACATTCTGAAATAGAGATTGGAAGACACCCAGAGACTTCTGAATTCTGATTTAAGGGTAAGGAAAAGTTGGAGGAAGTTTCAGAGAAAGACAGGTCATCATGGCTTCTAGTATCAATACAGTGAGACCAGGCACTAATTAAAAGCCTTTATTGAGTGTTAGATATCCTGTATCTATCCTGTATCCAGGAGTCGACAGCACATTAATAAGTTACATAGTCCACTGGTGTCTTGTAAAGTTTAAACGAGCTTACGATAACATGGATCTTGACACACCTCCTCCACTGAGGCCCAGAACCACAGGATTTTTCTTTTAAAATGGTGGGGATCTACAGCCTAGAGATATTTTTTTTTTTTTAAGATTTTATTTATTCATGAGAGACACGGAGAGACAGATGTAGAGACACAGGCAGAAGAAGCAGGCTCCATGCAGGGAGCCTGATGTGGGACTCGATCCTGGGACTCCAGGATCATGCCCCGAGCCAAAGGCAGACACTTAACCACTGAGCCACCCAGGCGTCCCTACAGCCTAGAGATATTAACTGGCCAAAGGACCCTAGTTGGTAGCCAAACTAGCATCAGAGTCTCTGTCTCCTGACACCCACTCTGGGGCTCTCCCCTTTTCATCATCATGCTCCTTTCTCTTGGACGGGGTCCAAGGCAGACCCATCTGCAGCCCCACTCTAGAGCAAAATGGCAGAATGACATTCCAGTACATTTGAGAAGAGACACATGACGAAACATCAAGAGTAAGAATCACAATTTTTATAGAAAAACATTGGCAAATAGCACGGTCAGCTCTAAAGGCAAGTCCTCCATCAGAATCCACGCTACCACAGTACAGCCTATACTCCTGGTTTGTACTTCTTTCTCTCACCCTACTACCTCTTCCCTTAGGGCTTTTAAATCATTGCTATCAGGATCTCATTCATTTTCATTATCCCCATCTGTAGCATCGAGCACATTGCCTTATCCTTTATGCCTTATCCTTTATCCTTAAGCTCCAGGAGTTGCTTATGCAAAAATGCACAAATTAGGGAACTAAGGGCTGAAACAGGGTAAGGAATCTATTTCAGTGAAAAGGGGTCACTGGCAAGCAAGCCCAAGAAAAGAGCAACAATGAATCCCTACCTGCCTCTCCGCCCCGGCTCCTGCCCATTGCCAGAAACATCCTGTTCCCACGTGATCACTTGAGGTCTCTGGTTGTCTGGCCGCCTCTCTGAGACATCTTGATGGGCTGAGGTTTGGACCAGGGGAATGTCTGAAACCCAGGTGGGAGCCATTCTTGGTACAGTTGGAAGGGGATGAGCTTGGAAGTGGGATGGGGGAATCAACCCAGTGGAACCTGAGGAATCACAAGGACACAGATGGTCAGTTTTCTAAGGAAAGGCAATCACCAGTCCCCTTGCCTGGGCCCACTGACCTGAAGGTTGAAACATCTCCACATTATCTGAAGTCTCTAGATTCTGTGTCCAGCCATCTATGTTTCCCTGGACAATAGGAGAAACAAGGACACCCCAGTTCAATTTTCAGGCCACCTTCCAAAGAGAAAGCCCCTACAATAACAAAAGTCATAATCCTTTAGTAACTTCTCAAGAGAAGTAGGAAATACCCGAAGATCACTTGCTTGACCCAACCTGGTTCCTGATAGAAGAACTATGGCAATAACCATGAGATGGAGGTAATTAAGGCAGGCTGAGAGGAAGCTCTTAGACTTTACTCCTACTTTTAGAATTCTGGGAAGCCTTTACCCTCTTCTTTAAGTTTCTACGGCCTCTGCCTTTCCTTGTCGGAGGTGAGAAAGGAGGTACGCAGTGCAGGGGCTGTGAGCCCAATCTCCAGAGTTTTCTCCATGGCTCAGCAAGGCCTTCTGGAAGCCCATCCAGACACCACCAAGCCATGACTCCTGGGTCCTTCCCTATTAAAGCACTGGCCCAAGGCCTGGGCCCAGATGAATGTGGCCACATGTAGGGCAGGACACCTCCCCAGGTCCCCTGGGAACAGGCAGCCTAGACCCCTTGGCCGAAAAAACAATTTCCTGACATCTCATCCAGAGCCTTCCGGCCGCTGTCCTCAGTTTCCCTCTTCTATGCCCTCAGCTGCCATTCCTGCCGCCTACCGTCCTCTCTCCGGGGTCCAGAACACGAGAGGTCTTTTCAAGGTCTCCCTACCCTCCCACCAGAACGCACCTAGTCTCCCCTGCCTGGGATTCCTATCACCCTCCCTACAGCCTCATCTGCTCCTTCCTGAAAGCGTTACTCTAGTCCCTCACGGCCGCATCCCCTCCCAACTGCACGCCTGCAGGCTCCCAGCTCTTTCCACTCCCGCGTCTCCCCCGATACCCGAGCCTTCCCCTGCTGGACCCGGGGCTCTAAGGCCGTTGGGACCACTTCATCTGCTCCTTCCCCTGGTCCCTGTGCCCCTCTTCCCCTATGGACCCCTGAGCCCACCCCGAACCCCCTGTCGGCCCCTTCCCGCCCCCCAACCGACTCTTCCCGAACGCCCCTTACCGAGCGCGAGGCCCTCCGCCCTCCGCCCTCCAGCCACCACCCCGGCCCTCGCCCCGGGCGCGGCCACCGCGCCTGCGCAGAGCGGGCGGCTCGGCGGGCCGCCGGGGGAGGGGGGAGGGGAAGGGCACGCAGGCGCAGTGGGGTCTAAAGCCAGGCCCCAGGCCCCAGGCCCCAGGCCGTGGGGGACGCCTCCGCGCGCCCGCGGCCCCTCCCAACTCCGGGAACCCGGGAAAACAGGAGAACTAATCAGGAGAGGCGGAAGGCGGGAAATCGGAGCTCTCCAGAGCGCCGGCCAATGGAGCGGCGGGGGGCAACGGAAGCGGCCAACCAGGAGGGCCGGTGGGGGCTCGTCGCTCCGAGCTCGGGCCCGGGAACTCGGAAGGCGGGCCAGGCGCTGCCCGCGCGCGGAGGCCACGCCCCCCCCCCCCCGGCCTCCCCGCTGTCACCCCGCGGCCGCGCGCGAGCTCGGGCACTGCCTGCGGGGGACGGCACGTGGAGGCTGCTCGCGGTAGGTGGGCACCAGGCCGGGCACGGGAGGGAAGGCCTGGGGCGGCCCTGCCTGACCGCGGGAGCCCCTTCCCCTTTGCGCCGCGCCCGGAGAAGCCGGGAAGCCGGGGCTTAGCTTCGCTTTGCTGGAGAACCGAGGGACCGTCTTCACTGTCTGTTGGGGGACAGTGGATTCGCCTCCCGCTGGGGTTAAAGGGAACTGGTTGTGAGAGGGATTGGCCTGAAGGGCGAGGCGGCGCGGGCGAGCAGGACGGTTACTCGATTTGGATAAGCAAGTCTGATAGGAAGCTTCTTTTCTACAAATTACAGAGGTGACAAGGTAGTGTGGTACAGAGCAGGAATCCCATACACCCATCTACAGACTGCATTTCCCTGGGAGGCGCCTAATGTGTTGTTGCCTTGCACAGATTGAGTCTCCTGAATACCTGGGGCAGCCTGAGGATCCGGCTCCACCAAGGTGCCACAGGACGTGTTCCTCTCTGCGCTGCACTGGGACCTTCCCCGAATTCTTCGGTTGCAAAGCTGCTTGACAGTTTTGTTTGTATCCCGTGCCTAGGCGCCCTGCACTCTGAAGTTGCACTACTCAGGCCTGGGTTCTCCTCTGAGTTTTACCACTGATCCCTGGTACAAATTCAAGCCTGTGCTCAAAGTTGAAAAAAAGCACAAAGCACAGCTCAAATTTGCATCAGACAGAAAGTGAACTTAGGGCAGCGTGCATGGCTCTGGTGTGGGACAGGTGATAGACTCCTGAAGTGGAACAGGTGGTGCAGAGAGGGCACCACCCATGCTGCCCTGCTTCCAGCTCCTGCGCATAGGAGGAGGCAGGGGTGGTGATCTCTACACCTTCCACCCCCCTAACGGGGCTGGCTGCACTTATCGCTTGGGCTGTAGGGCCGACCTGTGTGATGTGGCCCTGCAGCCCCAGAGGGAGCCTGGCCTCATCTCTGGAGTCCATGCGGAGCTGCACGCTGAGCGCCGGGGTGATGACTGGAGGGTCAGCCTGGAGGACCATAGCAGCCAAGGTGAGCAGCAAGCAGGGCAGCCTTGCACCTGGGCAATTGCAGTTCTGGGCCGGAATGATCAAGGGGCTTCACAGGGACCCTGCCTGCCTCCCAAACGCCCTATCAGATTGGATGGACAGTTGTCTTGACCTGCATCTTCCCACTCAAGGTGTGCAGTGTCAGAAGCTCTCTGTGGGACTGGCCCCCAATGGTCGCTGCCTAGCTGGAAGCATCTAAACAGGGGCTGGGAGGTAGATGCAGGGCCTGCCATCATCAGGGAAGTATCATAGTGGGGATGATCTGGGGCCTTGGGAGCCAAACTCAGATGACTCAGTTTCCAAATTTGTTGAGGCACCTTGTTTTTGTCTGAAGGCGGTTATATGTTGGATTATGTTTTAATGATCAGGGCATAGGTCTTGCTCCTTGACTGGCAGGCATTTGTAGTCAACCTCAGAAGGCCTGGGCTTTGCTGCTGTCCCTTCACGTCTCTGGGTCTCGAGTTCCTCATAGGTATAATGTAAGGAAGGCTTTGTAAGGTCGGTTTCAGGAGTGTTGTGGAGATTAGGTTAACTCTGGGAGCCAACATTCATTTAGTGCTTACTGTGGGCACCAGGTACTGTTCTAAGCGCATCGAATGTCGGTGAACACTAATACAGTCCCCATTTTACAGACAACAAACATTAAGCATAGCTTAATTTTCAGGTGACATAGCTGGTAAGATAGAGCCAAGATCTCAACCCAGACAGTCCATGGTATGCCATTAACTGTTTTTGTGTTAGAGCTGGGTGAGAAACATGTCTGAGGATGGCACCTCAGCAGAGTGAGGGAAGGAGTCCATTCCTTCCATATGCCTTGTGGGACGGCATAAAAAATAAACTTGTTCTCAACTCACTAGGAGCTTAATATCTGGTGTCACCTGCTGAGGGACTTCAGGTGTTGAGAAGTTGATGACAAGTGTCATGTTCTCCTCCCTCATGTTCCCCAGAAAAGCGAAGGAGGCCAGATTTCTCCTCTCCTGACTCTGGTCATTTCTGTTTTTGTCATTCTCTGTATCTGTCTGGTGCCCTGCCATCAACAGGGACTCTGGTCAATAATGTCCGACTCCCAAGGGGTCACAGGCTGGAGTTGAGTGATGGAGACCTTGTGACTTTTGGCCCTGAAGGGCCCCCAGGAACCAGCCCTTCAGAGTTCTACTTCATGTTTCAACAAGTCCGAGTCAAACCTCAAGATTTTGCGGCCATTACCATCCCGAGGTCTAGTGGTGAAGAGGGAACTGGGACTGGCTTCCAGCCTATGCTGCCCCCACAAGGGGCCCCAAAGCGCCCCCTCAGCACCCTTTCCCCTTCCCCGAAAGCCACGTTGATCCTCAATTCCATCGGTAGTCTCAGCAAGCTCAGACCCCTTCCCCTCACCTTTTCCCGGAGTGGGGGTGGGCCACAGAAACTGCCTGTTCCCACTCCTCCTAGGGAGGTGGGGAGTACCCCTTCTGACCCACCCCCAAGAAATCGGAGGAAATCAGCTCACCGAGTGTTGGCAGAGCTGGATGATGAGGGAGAGATTCCTGAGGCTCCCCCAGTCTTTATGGAGCCCAGAAAGAAACTCCGTGTAGAGACAACCCCACAGACACTTGCTGGGTAAGTGGAGAGAACTTTCTCAATTTTAATTCCTTTTTTATTCTTTTTTAGTGCCCTAGGCTGGAAGGTGGCCTTCTGCTCTGGGGATAGGAATGGGGATGGGAATAGGAGGTGGACAGAGGTGGAACAGATGTTGAATTGGCAAGACCTGGGTTAGCTCTACTGTTGAGGTTCACCACTGGTCCAGTGAGTCTATCTAAGTTCCCTCTAGGATTACCCAGGGGAAAGTTCTAGGCTACTACAGGTTTCTAGTGACCCTGATTTTCTGTGTCACTTTCTTCAGCAATCGACGTGGATGCCCTTGGAAGCACCCAGTGAGCACTCCCAGGGCTCCCCCTGCAGCTGGGGGCGGGGAGCCCTGTGCAGCCACTTGTTGCTACCTACCCCAAGAAGAAACAGTTGCCTGGGTTCAGTGCGACGGTTGTGATGTCTGGTTCCATGTGGCCTGTGTTGGCTACAGCATCCAGGCTGCCAGGGAGGCTGACTTCCGGTGCCCAGGGTGTCATGTAGGCATCCAGACTTAAGGCCCATCACCGGGGTACCAGAGGACAGGGAGCCAGCACCTCCAGGCTAGGGGTAGACAGTGGAGCACCGATGGATCCTAAGAAATGCTCCCATCTTCCCTTGCCTCCCTGGGAGGGAATGACTACAGGGGATCGTGCCCATTGCTATGGACACTGATTCAAGGCTGGAAGAGGCCCTCATGGCCAAGGTGACAGAAAGGATGGTTTCCTGCCAAAGATATTGTTGCCTCCGGAAGTTGCAAGCTGGAAATTCCATTACAAGCTGTAGGTAGGTCCTTGTCGTCAGAGGCACTAGAGTGTCTGGTCAGAGCACCCGTCAATTGCAGAGGCAATCCCTGGGCAGACTTGGAACAAACAAGCGCTTAATGTTCTTGGATGGCATCACTAAGGCATACTGGGAAAACCCAAGACATGACCTCAAAGCTTTTACGTTGTGGGTAAACCACTGACACAGACCATGATCTTGAACTGGCTTTTCAGAGCTTTGCTTCTATTTCCAAATAAATAAGCAACTTCATTCAATCCTAGACATTTATTCTTTTTTTTTTTTTTTTTTTCATTTATTCTTTTTCTAGGTCTGACACTCCTGGCTTTCCAGTTCTTGAAAGAATGGTATGGTCTGGAAAACTAACTGACTCTCTTTTTTTTTTTTTTTACAATAGTCACAGAGAAAGAGAGAGAGAGAGAGAGGCAGAGACATAGGCAGAGGGAGAAGCAGGCTCCATGCACCGGGAGCCTGATGTGGGATTCGATCCTGGGTCTCCAGGATCGCTCCCTGGGCCAAAGGCAGGCGCCAAACCGCTGCGCCACCCAGGGATCCCAACTAACTGACTCTTAGGGGAAGAGATGAGCAAAGCACAGAGAAATGTGAACCTGCTCACTTGAAATAGAATGGGCTGGAGGTGGGAGAATGGAGAAGAGGTACCTAAGGTTCCTATTTTAAAGGAAAAACAGGGAAGCCCTTGTGGCTCAGCGGGTTTAGGACTGCCTCCAGTCCAGGGCGTGATCCTAGAGATCCGGGATCGAGTCCCACATTCCCACATCAGGCTCCCTGCATGGAGCCTGCTTCTCCCTCTGCCTGTGTCTCTGCCCCCCCCCCCCCCCCGTCTCTATGAATAAATAAAATGTTTAAAAGAAAAGCAGATCCACTGTCTTAAAGTAGATGAAATTTGGTCAAGTTCTTGAGGATGGTGGAACCTTTACAAATTTCACCAGTACTATGATAGAAGAGAGAAAACCTGGTACACCAGGTAGAGCAGATACTCACTTTATTCAGCATGAATGAGCCTAACCCATCTACAGTTAGCCAAGCCAACATATTGTCAATGGTGTAGCTCTTACTAGGAAAGCTTTATGTTGACCTATTAGCAATCTTTGTCCATTTCCTTCTATCCCTACTTAAATCAGCCCAAGGTTTGGTTGGTTTTTTCCCACATCAAGAGAACAGCTCCAGGCAAGAGCCCCAATTAAGTAATGGCAGAGCCAGGACAAAAACATGGGGGTTTGGGGAGTTGCTCATGGACAGACTAGGCCAAAACCTCAAGTGGAAACCAAATGGACTTTGGTATTAACAAAGCATATAATAGGGGATCCCTGGGTGGCGCAGCGGTTTAGTGCCAGCCTTTGGCCCAGGGCGCGATCCTGGAGACCCGGGATCGAATCCCACATCAGGCTCCTGGTGCATGGAGCCTGCTTCTCCCTCTGCCTATGTCTCTGCATCTCTCTCTCTCTCTCTCTCTCTGTGGGACTATCATAAATAAATAAAATTTTAAAAAATTAAAACAAAACAAAGCATACAACAAAACAAAGATGGAGTTTCTAGTTGGGGCAATAGCAGAAAAAAGGTATCTAAAGATCATTCCTTAGTATAAAAACACTAAGAACACTTCCAGAGTAGAGAGAGGAAAGCAAAAAGCCAGGTCCTAATAGGCAATGAGCTATAAAAATAAGGCATGCCAGGGATGCCTGGGTGGCTCAGTCAGGTGAGTGCTTGACTCTTGATTTCAGCTCAGGTTGTGTGATCTCAGGGTCCTGGGATGGAGTCCCAGGAGTCTCCAGGCTGCTTCTCTCCTGTCCACCCCCATCCCCACTCTCTCTAAAATAAAGTAAAAATAAGGCATTCCACTCAGATTTCCCCAGGCTCTGAAGAACTAGTTCACTTATAGGGGCACTCTCCAAGTAAGTGGGTTCCAATACCGGCTCTCCCTCGGACACCCTGTGGCTAAGCAGTTTGAATGGCACCTTGGTTTCAGGTGGGATCTAAGAGCCATTTATATCTAACTATTGGGTATCCCCAACCCCTCTTCAGTAACCACAGGAGGACAAACCAAAGACAAAAGTATCTACTTACTGTGTCCCAGGCTTCTTTATTTAAGAAAGTGATAAGTGATGTGGGGATTAAAAACAAGAGCATCCTTGAACTTCACCTTTCCTCCAACCGGCCACCCCCCTCCCCGAAACTCCCTGCCTCTACACCCTTTGTGTTCCCAGATCCTTTCTTAGTGAATGAAGAACTTAATCCCAAAGCCCTGCTACAAACCCCAGGTTCTCCTTCCCTAGCGCTCCTTCTTCCTCTGGCCCCCATTCCTGGGAAGGGCCAGCACCTCAATTTGAATGCATGGGAGAGCCCAGAGTGGTGACAGACACAGAGGGAAAGCCTTCACCCTCAGGGAGAGGGACTGAGGAGTAGAGCGTAGTGAAGTGAGGGCCCCCATAGCCTGGGGTACCAAAATGGGGCCCTGGCGCCAGAGGAAAGGATACTGGTGCCCCTGAGAAAGGGGACCCAGCAGCCTCAAAATCCTCTCGTTGCGAATAGTCACTGCTTGATCGTTTGCCCTTCTGCCGACGATTGCAGAACCACACTCGGACCACCTGGGATGGAAGACACGAGGTACAGTGACACTTGATCTGAAGCTCAGGGAAATGGGGCTGGCTTTGCTTAGTCATTTGACCCAAAGCCAACAGGTCTAGAGCTGTTGGAGGGCAAGAGGCAGAGCTAGGGACAGGGAGGTGGTGACAGGGGAGGAGACTGGAGGACACAGGGACAAGGCACTCACATCCTTCTCAAGGCCGAGCTGCTGGGCAATGTGGCTGATCTGCTGCAGGGTGGGCTTCGGGCACTGCAGGAACATGTTCTCCAGGTTGCCTCTCACTCGGTTCTCAATACTTGTTCGCTTTCTCTTTCGGGCCTGCACGAGGGTCTCTGCTTTGCATATCTGGGGAGATAGGGAGTGAGTGGCAAGGGAGGAGAAAATGGAATGGCAGGCTTTGGATCTCTTGAGCACCATGAGGGTAGTGAGTCCAGAGCTCGTTGCTAAGGGTCCCCACTGACTAGATGGGTCACCAGCAACAGATGGTATGAAATAGAATCCTGGAAATGTGGGTCTAGACAAGGCAGTTCTGGACCCCTTTCCCAACAGAACCAAGGAATTCTATTCCATCCCACTGAGGATTACTGCCCCCAAGAAGGAAAGTGACAAACCAGGGACAGAAGCATTGAAAACTGGGCTAAGAGACTGGGGCAGTTCCCTGAGCCTCCCTCCCCACCCTCACCTCCTGTAGATTTTCATTGTTGTCAGCTTCCTCCACCCACTTCTGCAGCAGGGGCCGCAGCTTACACATATTCTTGAAACTGAGCTGCAGAGCCTCAAAACGGCAGATGGTCGTTTGGCTGAACACCTTCCCTGGGGAGACCAGTTGAAAAAAACACAAGGTGAGGCAGGAAGGCAGGAGGCAGTAACTTCCGGACCCCAAGACCCAGGGCCTCCCCATCTTTTCCCTCCCAAGACCTCACACCAGGGTTCTACTTCTTCCCACAGGGAGCTCAAGGTCCAGGTATTTTTTTTACCCTCCCTCTCTACCCTATTTCATGTGTGGAGGTAAAGCCTGCCCCTGCCCCCTGCCCCCAAAACACCCTTCCCTTGCTCCCCTGGTGGGAAGAAAAGCCCAAGCCCAGGCCTGTTCTTCCAGAGGTGTGTTCCCTGTGTACTGTGGGTCAGGACAATACTGAGGGAGACCCACCAAAGAGAACCCCCAGGGTGAGCCCCACATCCGCCTGAGTATATCCTAGGGTGATCCTCTTCTGCTTCAGGAGCTTGGCAAATTGCTCCAGGTCTTTCTGCAGGGCTTTGATGTCTTGGGACTGCATCCAAAAAAGGCAGAGGATACATAAGAACACAAGTGTGTAACTTGTCCGTCCCCCTTCCCACCTGGACCCCAAGAACCTGACTGTGGCCTCAAGGAATGGTCCATGGAGTATCTGCACCCAGATTATCCACCAAAAATCTAGTGATGACCTATCTACAAACGTCATTCACCCCAGAAAACAATGCATCCAGTCCACACAGAGCTCCATGCATGCACAGACGGAAAGGCAGGCCCTGGCCTCCATGAGAGCAAACACCCATCCAGTTATTAAGGGAGCTGCTGCCTGTGAGCCCACTAATACAAAAGATTTTATGAGTATGACCCCAACTTGAGGCGGTTTTGAGACTAGACAAAGTAAAGGGCACCATGTCTCTAATTGTCATTTCAGTATATTCTCCCCCAGTGTGCTTCCACAGTAGGACAGGGTATGCATAGACACAAACACACAACAAAATGTATTTCTGAAAAGGTGTGAATTAAATGATAGGTAGACAGCTGGTGCTCATTTTTAAAATCAAACTATTCCTTATTTTTACTCTATCTTTTTGCAACATACAGGCATTCTCCTTGATGAATTCAACAGATTTAGTGCTCTTTCTGTAAACCAGTGGCTACACAACTGGACAGAAAGCCCTGGCCTCAAGGGGCTTCCATTCTAATATGGAGAGACAAGTAATTATCCAGTATGTTACTAGGTTAGAAGCACTATGGGAAAAGGTACAGCAGGGTAGATTATGGGCATGGGGACAATTTTAAATAAAAGAAAGTGATGCTCGAGCAACCCCATGCGGTGAGTGGTGCAGGGTGAAAGGCTGAGGGCTGGGAAGGGATGAGAGGAGCTCACGAAATCCAAGGGGGAGTAGGGTAGATTCTGTGGATACTGTGGTGCGTGAAACGGGGAGCTGCTGAATGGATGTGGAGTAAAATGATCTGATTTTGAAATGTTCACTTCAGTTGACATGTTGACATCAGACTAAGGAGGCAACTTCAGTAAACACCCCCCTGCCTCCCGCATCCCACCCCATCTCACCCCCCATAGACAGGGGGGCTGGGACTAGGGCGGTAGTGATTGCTTCAGGGTGTATTTCCAAGGCAAAGATAGCTTAGTTTCCAAAAGATGGGATGTAGAATGTGAAAGGAATGAGGACGACCGGTTGGGGCCTTGAGCCACTGGGTGTTAGATAGGGTGGAGCAGTTCATGTCGCCATCCCAGCAGGAGACAGAAAATGTGGTTGTCCTGTCTACAAGGCATGTGAGCTTGAAGGTAGATGAGAGGAAACTAAGGTAGAGCAGAAGGTGATGGACAGGCACTCCAATGAGGGCAGGTGGCCAAAGGGACCAGTAGAGCAGCTAAAACTTCTGTGACTTCCCGGAGGCTTTGAGAAGTATTCCGAGGGTGATCAATCCCATCAAGCTCAAAGAGGCCAACTTCGACTCAGTTCATGCTTCAGACCTTTAAATGTCTTCCGCTCCCCATCATGGCTAGGTGATGGGGAGTGGAGTAGGTCCAAATCCTACTTTGGGGATTTGAAATACAGTAACTTCTGCTCAGATCCTAGCTTCATCATTTAGTAGTTAGGACCCATGAAACAGGCTAATAATGCCTCCCCGGGAGATTTTGTGCCGGTTAATGAGGTAATGATGTAGGCACTGAGCACACAGCCAGGCACTTAGGAAATGGACCACAATTGGCATCCATTATCATTCAAGGCCCAGTCGCCTCCTACGAAGTCTAGGACTCGGCTGGCTGAAGCGCTCGCACCTCCTTCTGGGAGGTCTAATGGCTTAGTACTTGATCTCTAATTGCTTACACTGGTCTCTTTGGAGGGCTGGAAGCTACATCCTTAAGAGTCCTTGGCAGGGGGACGCCTGGGTGGCTCAGTGGTTGAGCGTCTGCCTTTGGCTCAGATTGTGATCCCGGGGTCCTGGGATCACAATCTCCCCACAGGGAGCCTGCCTCTCCCTCTGCCCAGGTCTCTGCCTCTAGGTCTTTCATGAATAAATAAATAAAATCTTCTAAAAAAGGAAGAATCCTTGGCCAGGGCTGTACACATAAGTCTTTCAGGCCCTCAGCAGACCCTACGTTTGGGGAATGGCCTGGCGGGGACATCCACCACTTCAGTTTTTGTCTCATTTACAACTTACGGAATTAAGGCCGATATCAGTTAAAGTTCTCTACGAGGGGGTGCCAGGGGGTGCACTTGCGTAATGGTGACTCACTGGCCCCAAGGCAGAGGTCAAGGGAAGACAAGCCCTAAACTTGACGGCAGGTAAACCCAGCCCCACGCTTCCACACAGAGCCCAAACAGGAGCTTCTGGCAGAAATCAGTCACACCCTACCCTTGCAGGAACAATAACCCTAGGATAAGCACGGCTTTTACCCTCAGGCCGTACTTAACCCGAAGCCCAAGGTCCTGAGTCCCGTAGGGATCAAATTTTCAAGAAGGGTTAAGGTGGGAAGAGGGTCTCAAACCCCAAGCTGGGTCTGGTACTGGGCTGGTCATCAGAGTGATGCCACCCCAGTCAGGCCAGGCCTGGAAGTGGGAAGGGGCTACTAGACGCGCAGGGGGGTGGGGGGACAAGGCCAGCCTGGGGCAGCTTCCGACCCGGGGCTGCCCAGCGCTCTGCTTGTGGCTTCTCAGGCCGCACACCCCTCTCTGCCCGGGTGGCCGCCCCAGCCCGGTCCCCTGTCGGGCTCCGCGCCTAGGAGCCTAGGCCACCGCCCCCGCCTCCCGCGGCCGCCCCCAACCCGGCGCCCCAGCCCGGCTGCAGCTCACTCGCCTCCTCGGGGTTTTGCTCCAGCTTCTCCTTGTCCGGCTTCACGACCCCGGGCGGGGCGGCGCAGGGCTCGGGGGAGGCCCCCTCGGAGCTGCCCTCCAGGCCGGCTCCCCGCTCGCCCTCCGGCTGGGAGGTGTCCAGGCCGCCTTGGGGCAGCAGCCCCACTCCCACCTGAGGTCCACAGTACGCCATCCCCCCGCAGAACTCATAGGGCGGGGGGCACGCGGGGAGCCCCCACACCTCGGCGCCAGGTCCGACCCCGGGCCCGAGGGCCGGCCCGCCCGGAGGCCCCGGGAAGCTCAGCCAGGCCCGGGGGTCACCCCAGCCGGGATCCGGCCCTCCCGGCCCGTCGCCTCCACCGCCCGGCGGGGGCGAGAAGGCCAAGTCGGAAGCCAGGTGTCCCGCCATGGGGAACAGAGGCGCCCCAAGCCGGGGGCCTGGAAAAATGAGGGCTCTCCTAAGGGCTGCTCAACACCTCTCTCCCTCCCCAATCCCACCCACTGGCCTTGACCTCTGGCCCCGCCCCCTGGATGGGTGGAGGACCAGGGCGGTGGGGGTGGGAGAAACTGAGGCCAAGGGCGCTGGCCTGAAGGTGGCGGTGGTCGGTCGCTCCAGCTAGGCGCCCGGTCAGAGCCGTGTGGGGTGGCCTGGACACCTCCTCCCTGTTGTTCAGGAGCCCAGGTGCTGGACCCCCCTCCAAAGACTCTGGCACCATCTCCTGACTGGGCCCTGCCATCCTCTCAGCCCCTAAACACTCTGGAGTGTGCCTGCGTGGGGAGCCACTGTAGCCACCCCTCAACTCCTTAACAGCCCTCATTCCCAACCGCCCCACACCTCGGCATTCCCATCCCAATTACTGGCCAGCTTCCGTGACACCAAAGCCACAGATGCCCCGTAGCCTTCTGCCCAGCCAGCTGAATTCCACCCCATCCACAAGGGCAGGCTGCCAGGCAAGGCCTCCCTTCTGTGCCTCGAGTCTTCTGCCCCAGAGCCCCGTACCTACCAGACCCAGGGACTGGCCTCCACTTCCCCTTCTAAGGCCCAGACTCTGGACTGACTGGGCCCACATTCTCTAACCTTTGTGCAGACAGAGCACTTGGACACATTTACACCCCAGGCCCCCCACAAGGAGACCCCCACACCGGGTTGGTTCCTCGTCTCCCATCAGAGACCCAAATATCTAGCCCTGTTGTTGGCTGTTCCTCCTCTAGCCCTAGGCCCTGGCTGGGGAGAGCCAAAGGAGAGAGCTGGGCAGAAAAAAAGTATCTGAGTTCAGGTTCAAAGAAGCTTGGAAGGCACTGGGGGAAGGGGGCAGCACAATGGCCTTGGTTGGACAATCCCAGTCCCCAGAGGGGGCAGCTCGAGCCCTAAACAAGTGCTCAACCCTTGAATGGGCCTGGATGGCTCCCCTGGGGTCAGCTTCCTGCCCCCCAACCCCCAGCCCCAATCCCCCCCACAGAATCCCCCTCAAAGCAGCTAAAAGAACTCCAGCAACACCACCCCCCTAACCCCTCAAAGCCTGAGCCTCAGACGGGGCCCCCCATTGAGACCTAGGTATCCTGCTCCCCTTCCTCTGGAGGACTGGGGTGTCCAGCCTCCTCATCCACCCCTCCCCCAGAGCCCCAGGCCAAGGGATGCACTTTGTTTAGTGGGGCTGGTTGAAAGAAGCTGAAGAGGTGGAGAGCGATTTGGGGAGGGGGTGCAGGAAGCCTGCCCTAAACTCTCCCGCCCAGGGTCTATTTTCCTGGGCCTTCCTGACAGTCCTGGGGGCCCATACTGTTGGCTTAGTACTTGATTCTGTTTGCAAGAGAATAGCTCTCGGGCATCCTGTCTATGAAGGAGGATGTCTGCTCCCCAACCCTGCCTTAAATGGAGGCTCTAGAGTAAATTGGGAGATGGGATCAAAGTTCCCCACAGCTTGAGAGGTGAGAATCCTGAGCTTAGAGACACTGACCTCTGCCGACTTTGAGGCCTGTCTTCAGCTGGGCCCATCTGTGGTTGTTTGCTGGGGCGAGTGGCTCAGTGTCTGCATTCTGAGGGGCTAGGCATCCTGGTGGGGCCCTCCTGAAAGTGCCCTGCTGTCTGTACCTCAGTATCTAGAAGGCTTTTGAGCCGGTTTTTCTTTTTTCTTCTGACCTGTATAACACAGCCCTGTTCATGTGCCCATCTCTGAATTTTTTGGACAACTAACTATATGCGTGATTTCAATACCTTTCCATAGGTCTGTTGAAAGATCTAACTGCATTCACCTCTAAGCCACTAACTGCCCAAAAGGCAGATAGATTAAGAGGCCAGGTGGGGGTGGAGAGACGCGCATTAGAACAGGAGGGGGCCCCTCCCCAGCCATCTCCGCCCCCCCCCCCCCCCCCGCCCCGGGACAGGGCCATCACGGCACCTTTGTCATGCATCTATCTGCTGTCTGCCATGAAGGCAGCCTCCTGGAGGAGGGGGAAGGGCAGCCCTAGGTCTTGGCTGAAATCCCCTACACCATTGCTTCCCAGAAAGCGTATTCTACGCTCCCAGAACCCTCTCTCCCCATGCCAGTCCAGGGTGCCCCTTGCTGCCTAACTTCTCAGCGACTCCTCAAACACCTTCCCAGCTTCCCTATTCAACACCACCACCAGCAGTGGAAAGGAGACCAAAATCTTATTTTTTAGATTACAGTTTGCAATTGCTCTAGGTGATGTTTCTGGCCTGGGCAAGAGGCCCATTCCAGAGAGACAACCGGAAGAGAGGTGGGTGCTAGGATCCCTGGTCAGCTTGTAGTGGGACACCTGAGCCAGGTCAGCCCCATGCTCCCCTGGAGACCTACTCAGAACCTTAATGACAAGTTAAATTTGTTTAGAGCCCAAGCCAGCCATTCCTGGGGTTCTTGGGGGCTGACCCAGGCTGAGACATGCTCCCCTCCCCATCTCCATCCTCCCATTGAGCCTGGGGGAGGGGGGGCTATCCTTGTGCCAGCCAGCTGTCTGCAGGACAGCCCAAGGTTGTCGGCCTAGAGGAGACTTGGAAATGAGATTGAGTCACCAGACCTGACTCAACTTTCCTGGATCATAATTACAGAATCACTAAAAAACTTAAAGTCCCCCAAACCAATTTAGGGCTGGGCTCACAAACTCTCCACATATACCTTTATTATATGACCTTGCAATGTCAAGGCCCTTCACAGAGACAATGGGAGTATCTGATTGCAAGGCACTCACAGGAGACTCAGGGAGGGCAGGCAAGGTCCACACTCCCCATGTGTGGCTGGCTGGCTGGCTGCAAAGCGAGGTCAGCCAAACTGTCCCCTTGCTGGGGCATCGGGGTGCTGTCTGGTTGGGAGAACCAGCTGAAAGGGCTCAGATGGAGACCGGTGGAGACCTGCCCTACACCAGTGTAGCAGACCACTTATCTTGATTTCTGGGTTCTATCAACCTGTAGGCAAAAGAAAGCAAGGAGGGCTGAGGTGAGAAGGTTCAGGCTTTGCCTACTCTGGGAGATTATCAGAAGTCAGAAGTCAGGAGTAAAATGTCCATAGAACAGGGTTCTTGGTCCTGGCTCTGGCTCCCTAGCACCTCCCCTATCAGTGCCTCAGTTTCCTCACTTAATAAGGAGGAATTGGATTAAATGAACTCTACATTTCCTTCCAGCCTCAACATAAAATTGCTGCCCCGTTCCTATATTCCCCTCTATCTACCTTTGTCATGCGTTTGCCATGGGAATATAGATTTCTCTCTGCACACTGGTGAAGAGAAATTGGGGTTGGAGGAGTGGGGGGGGCACAGTGAGAGGCTGGCACTGGGCTTTTCTGTACCCCACCTCCCCACCCCCAAGCAACCTTCCTGGGAGATCTGGCAGATATTCCCACCAAGTCTGATCAAATTACATATGAGGATTTTGAGACGCCAGTGTGCTCTTGATTTTCAGTGCTTGGGAGGTTACAAGAAACACCAGGAGGTAAACTTATCATGGAAAACAGAGCCCAGGTGTGTGTGCACAGGCACCTGTGTCTACTGGGAAGGAGCACCCAGGCAAAAAGCCTGAGAGGAAACAAAAATCCTAACTGACTCCTTCTTCTTTTCATATTGCTTCAGTTGCTCTCTTTAAGTCCCTGCCTCGGGGATGCCTGGGTGGCTCAGCGGTTGAATGTCCGAGAGAGAGAGAGAGAGAGAGAGAGAGAGAGAGAGGGAGAGAGAGAGAGAGAGAGATGTCAGAAGATCCCTAGGGTCATTCCCGGCTCTAAGATTCTAAGCATCCCTGCTGTCCTGCCCTTCTTCCAGAGAAAGGTGTACGGTAGCACCCACAGCGATCACCGCAGAAGGCAGGAGCCCACAGAAGATCCAAACTGTGTGTGTGTTGGAGGGGTGCTTAGAACAAGGAAGCTCTGAAAGGTGAGGCCATGGGGGCCCCTGATGGACCAGCTAGACTCTCCCCTCTTCTACCTTTACCTGGGCCACCCTGACTGCTCATCTGAGCTCCTGCAGAGACCCAGCATTGGCCGGGTGCTCCCCCAAGACAGGAGGGCCTCTGCTCACTTCAAAGGGCATCTCAGGCTGTAAGCAGTCCCATCCCTCAGGGGATCAGGTGGCTTGAGGTCCTGGGGATTCAGGGTTCAGAGGCAGCCTGTCTGTCAGCTAGATTAGTTGCAGTACTGCTGGAGGACAGAGGCAAGGGCCCCACGTGTTGGGATGGGCTCCTTTCCAGGGGCTTTACAGAGAGTCACACACACTAGTGGGACAGGGAGGAGCAGTGGAAAGGAGACCAAAAGGCCTGGACCAGGGAACTTGCTGCCTCTAGTCTGGCCAAAATGTCATGCATGCATCCATACAGGCCATGCCCTACCCTGAGTGCTCTTGAGTGCTAAGCCCTGGTGGAGAGCCCTTGAAGACCAGGTAGAGAAAGGGTTCACCAAATACATGGGAGAGAAGGCAAGCAGAATGGCTAGGCTGGTCAGCCAGGGAAGTATGCTCAGAAAGGGCGCAGGTAATATGATGGAAGTAATGAAGGAGTGGTTGGCTGAGAGGCCTGCTTAGCCGGGTCTCCCCATCCCCCCTCCCCTCCCTCTGACACTGATCAGTCCACACTTGTCACTCCAACCGAGTCCGGGCCCCACCCCAGCTCCCAGGTATTTCTGAAGAGAGTAGATGCAGCTCTGGGTCAGGAAGCCTTGCTCTTTCCTCTTCTCCCCACATGCAGTTCTGCTTTTTTCTCGGCTTGCTCTTGCTGGAGTGGAAAAACTCCCACATGCTGAGAAGTCCTGGCCTGTGTTCTCCGATGCTCTGGTTCCCTAGCGACTCACAAACTACCAGTGTCTGGAGGCCATGTGACTCTGAAATGCCAAAACTCCTGAACACCAAAGTTACAGGAGAGCAAACAGTGGCTTTCTCCACCTCCACTCCCACCACTTCCCAAAATGCCTGGAATTCCCTTCTCCAACTGATTAACCTTCGCTCATTCTCCTAGACCTGTCTCCACTCTCCTGCATCCCAGCAAAGTCACGCTGCATCCCACCCTCCATCTCTTGCAGCAAGTGGCTTGCTCATGCCACACTTATGGCACTGATGACACTGGGTCTTGTCACCTCACCACGCTGAGACCTGTTGAGGGTGGAAAGCCATTGCGGTCCCTGCACAGCATCCTGCTGACATCCAGATCTAAACGCTATTGCAGACTGTATGGCCCAAGGCTAATGTAAATGAGCCTCTCTGAGCCTCTGAGCCCTACTTTCCTCATCTGGGAATCCGAGATAAAAATAGTAAGGACTGGGCAGCCCCGGTGGTGCAGCGGTTTAGCGCCGCCTGCAGCCCAGGGCATGATCCTGGAGTCCCGGGATCAAGTCCTCTGCCTGTGTCTCTGCCTCTCTCTCTCTCTGCATCTCTATGAATAAATAAATAAAATCTTAAAAAAAATTTTTTTTAAATAGTAAGGACTATTTTTTTTTCCAAGGTAAGGACCTTGGAAGTAAAAATCCAATGAAAGAATGTATGCCAGTGTTCATGTAAAACCCACCTATAAGAATTCAAGGACTAAAAAAAAAGAAAAGAATTCAAGGACTAGGACATCTGAGTGGCTCAGTGGTTGAGCATCTGCCTTTGGCTCAGGGTGTGATCTCGGGGTCCTGGGATCCAGTCCCACATTGGGCTCCCTACCTGGAGGCTGCTTCTCCCTCTGCCTGTGTCTCTGCCTCTCTCTTTCTCTGTGTCTTGTGGATAAATAAATAAAATCTTTTTTTTTTTAATAAATAAAATCTTAAAAAAAAAAGAATTCAAGGACTGGTAGCTGCTACTGTCATGTGTATTATTGGTGATGCACAATGTACAGCATTTTCATGACCCTCAGATGTTTGCTAGATAAAAAAAGAAGATGTAAGTTAGAAGGTGCTTCACTTCAGACCCCGACCAGTCTCCAGGGTTCCTGTGAACTACTGGTGGGGGTAGGGAAGTGACTGTCAGAAAAAGGCCAGTTATTTCCCAGACTCTGGATTTGAAAAAGCTGGAATTGTGTTTTCACCTGAAGGGAAGGCTTGGGAGCCCAGAGGCAATGGGGAGTTCTATTCCTATTCCTCTGCTGGGCTAAAGGCGGGGAGTTACACTTACATCCTACATTTGCCAATACTCAACACCTAATATGCAGTCTTTTTGGCATCACTGGGTACATAATAGGGTTTGGGTTCAGAGATATAATCCCTTAGGTGGAAGGAAGAGATACTATCCAATCTCAGTGGAGGATGCTATGTCTAGAGCACCCGGCATATTTATTTGGTGCCCAAACTGAATAAATAGTTGAATGATAACGAATGCCTGGTTCCGTATCTTTAGGCCTGTAGTGAGTCTTCCACCAAGACTGCCCCCTCCCCACCCCTCCACCCCACCCCCAGTCACCTTTGTTGTAATTGTTCTGCTTCATCAGGTCCTTGGCATGATGATAAGGTGCTGAGCTCTGACATTCAGTCTGAGAGTCAGCTTCTCCCAAGCTCTGGGACCATGGCCTGGCATGAGAAGCCCCATGCTCTCCTTGCAGCACCATAAGAAAGGCTAGTCCTCCAAGTAGTTTGAGATTCCTAAGGAGCTTGCCCAGCACTGAGCTGGGAAAGAGCAATGAAGTTCTATCACAGAGTATACCTGGCTGAGGGAAAATAAATGGTGGTCAGGGTTTATCCCTCACAGGCTTCAACATACGACATGGCCCTACAAGGTTCCTGTACTTTTAGGGCACCAAAGGGATAGTAAAGGAAATGGAGAGTGAATAGTGGGAAGGAAAACTTTTGTTTCTCAACAGGCTCTCACCCAAGCTCATTGCTTTAAATAGTAATGACCACCAGTATCTAAATCCCTGTACTTCACGTCAGTATGAACAACCACCTGTTGGCCCTCTTGACCTAGAGTCCTACATTGCCTCAAACTCAACACATCCAAACTGAGTATATCCTTAGCCTCCCCCCCCCCCCATAAAACAACCGGACCTTCTTCCTATATTCCTGATAGGTGACATCACCATCCAGTCTACCCACTTACTCAAGTCAGAGCTGGGTTGTGGTGTGGGGAATGACCTTGATGCTATAGTAGCCTGCTGGTGCAGTACCAGGAAGTCATCCCAGAAGTCATAGAATAAAAAGGCTCACAGACTAGGGCACCTGGCAGGCTCAGTCATTGGAGCATGATTCTTCATCTCAGGGTCGTGAGTTCGAGCCCCACATTGGGTGTAAAGATTACTAAAAACAAAAATGAAATCAACTTTATTATTATTATTTAAGATTTTATTTATTTACTCATGAGAGACACACAGAGAGAGAGGCAGAGACACAGGCAGAGGGAGAAGCAGGCTCCATGCAGGGAGCCTGACATGGGACTCAATCCCAGGACTCCAGGATCATGCTCTGGGCCAAAGGCAGGCGCCAAATCGCTAAGCCACCCAGGCATTCCTGAAATAAACTTTATTTTTTTTTTTTTTTTTTTTTTTTTCTGAAATAAACTTTAATAAAAAGGCTCATAGACCGGGGGATCCCTGGGTGGCGCAGCGGTTTAGCACCTGCCTTTGGCCCAGGGCGTGATCCTGGAGACCCGGGATCGAATCCCACGTTGGGCTCCCGGTGCATGAAGCCTGCTTCTCCCTCTGCCTATGTCTCTGCCTCTCTCTCTCTCTCTCTCTCTCTCTCTCTGTGACTATCATAAATAAATTTAAAAAATTTAAAAAAGGCTCATCGACCAAATTAAGATGCTTGACACATGGTTTATTGGATAAGGGTAAAGCACACAGTGAGGAGCAAGAGGAAAGCAGTGGGGTACAAGTTGGATGGAAGGATCATACAGCCTATATTCTAGGTTATTCAATGTGCATCTGTCCTGTCAGACAGACGCCTCCTGAATTTCAAGTGCCTCAGATCATATATTTAGGGTATCATGAATATCGTGAACACCTGGTTGGCCTCCTCTCCCTTTCTTTTTTCTTTTTAAAGATTTTATTTATTTATTTATTTATTTATTTATTTATTTATTTGAGAGAGAGAGAGAGAACATGAGCAGGGAGAGGGGAGAAGGGAGAAGAAGAAGCAGACCCCGCTGAGCATAGAGCCTGACACGGGGGCTCCATCCCAGGACCCCGAGATTATGACCTGAGCTGATGGCAGACGTTCAACCAACTGAGGCACCCAGGAGCCCCAGCCTTCCCTCTTTTTCTATCTCAGTTCACAGGAATACATTCTACTTACTTATCAATGTCTAACATGTCTCACAAATTACCAATTTACTTACCCTCATGCAACACTTCTGATAATTACATCCATCCCATTTGTTTTCCTGCGTTTTTTTTTTTTGTTTTTTTTTTTTAAGATTTTATTTATTCATGAGACACACAGAGAGAGAAGCAGAGACACAGGCAGAGGGAGAAGTAGGCTCCATGCAGAGAGCCCGAAGTGGGACTTGATCCCAGAACTCCAGGATCATGCCCTGGGCTGAAGGCGGCGCTAAAGCGCTGGGCCACCCAGGGACCCCTGTCCTCCTGATACAATCAGTGATCTATCTGGAAACACATATCTTACTGCATACCACTCTGCTGCTCCTTCAAGAATTCCCTTTGTTCTCGGGATGACTTCCAAGCTCCTTAGCAGGCTAAACAAGGCCTCTCAAAGGCTGACTTCTCTACCCTCATCACCAATTACTCCTTGCCTTCACTGGACCATCTTGGAACAGGAATGTTTGAGAATCTCTATAGTCCTGCTGCTGTTCTATGTCCCGGAAACCGTCCACTATCAAAGGGAGTTTCTTTCCTCTGTTCTGCTCCCCCCACCAGCCACATTAAACTCTTACCCTGGCCTCAAATCATCTACTACAGGGCAGCACCCCTTTATTAGAGGTGAGCTCTCCAACTTAGGGGTCAGTGGCTAATCCATAATACACACACCCTCCACACTCCTCTACAGCTGTACTTCCCTAAGGGGCCATCCTTTTTCTTGTCGAAAGTTAACTTCTTGGCCTCCCTTTGATCCCTGGGCTATGCCCTTCTATCCAGCAGGGAAACCCAGTCCTGAGTGGCACCTCTTAAGAGAGATGGGAAGGTACAATGCAGTGCTCCCCAAGCTCACCAGAGCCTAAGAATCACCTGGGTTATTTGTTTTCTAGTCTTTTTCTTTTTCTTTCTTTCTTTTTTTTTTTTTTTCTTTTCTAGGCTTTTTCTCTCCAGAATCTGACTCAGCAGATTTGGAGGAAGCCTAAGAATATATTTTATTTTATTTAATTTTTTATTTATTTATGATAGGCACACAGTGAGAGAGAGAGAGGCAGAGACACAGGCAGAGGGAGAAACAGGCTCCATGCACCGGGAGCCCGACGTGGGATTCGATCCCGGGTCTCCAGGATAGCGCCCTGGGCCAAAGGCAGGCGCTAAACCGCTGCACCACCCAGGGATCCCCCTAAGAATATATTTTAAAAAAATATTTATTGGGGATCCCTGGGTAGCTCAGCGATTGAGCACCTGCCTTCAGCCCAGGGTGTGATCCTGGAGACCTGGGATTGAGTCCCATGTTGGGCTCCCTGTATGGAGCCTACTTCTCCCTCTGCCTGTGTCTCTGCCTCTCTCTCTCTCTCTGTGTCTCTCATGAATAAATAAATAAAATCTTTAAAAATAAAATAAAATAAATATTTATTGATTTCTCCCTGTTGAGCAGAGAGCCAAATGTGGGGCTCGATCGCAGGACCCTCGGGTTATAACCTCAGCCAAAGGCAGATGCTTAGCCAATTCTACCCAGGAACCCCTAATTCACAAAATATTTCAATTTATTTTTTTTTCTGATAAAAAAGCAACATCAACTATCTCAGAATATCATGAAGAAAGCAATAGGTTGTCTAACACCTTTCCCCTCAAGACAACCACTGTTGTCAGCTTGGTGAATGGTCTTCTATATAGTAACCTGCTTTTTTCTTTTCTTTTTAGGTTTTATTTATTTGTTCATGAGAGACACAGAGAGAGAGAGGCAGAGACACAACACAGGCAGAGGGAGAAGCAGGCCCCATGCAGGAGCCTGACGCTGGACCTGATCCTGGGGGATCAAGCTTCAGACTGAAGGCAGGCACTAAACCGCTGAGCCACGCAGGCTGACCGAACCTGCTTTTTATTTATTTTATTTATTTATAATAGTCACACACAGAGAGAGAGACATAGGCAGAGGGAGAAGCAGGCTCCATGGACCGGGAGCCCGACGTGGGACTCGACCCCTGGTCTCCAAGATCGCGCCCTGGGCCAAAGGCAGGCGCCAAACCGCTGCACCACCCAGGGATCCCCGAACCTGCTTTTTAAAATAAAAAACAAAGGCAGCTCGAGTGGCTCAGCGGTTTAGCGCCACCTTTAGCCCAGGACATGATCATGGAGACCCGGGATTGAGTCCCACCTCAGGCTCCCTGCATGGAGCCTGCTTCTCCCTCTTCCTGTGCCTCTGCGCCCCCGCCCCCCGCCCTCTCTCTCTGTGTCTCTATGAATAAATAAAATCTTTAAAAAAAAATAAGATTCTAAACTTTTTTTTTTTCCACTTAGTGAATACCTATCTCCTCAAATCTTGCTTTTGCCTTCACCTAAACATGATATGGCAAAGGTCAGCAGCCACTTCCTAATTGCTAAATCCACCAACTCCTTGCACCTCTAACCTGAGGTGGTCTCTCAGCAGCCTGTGGCCCTGGATCTCTTTCTCTTGTCACTGTCCTGCTTGGGAGCCGACTCTTCTCAAGCCTCCCTGACAGCCTTCAGTGCCTAGGCAGTGATAATCAGGTTTTCTGAATCACTCCCTCAAGCCCCAACCTCCAAGCATTTTACAAGTTTTGCCTGGAGAAACCCATTCATCTCTGGACTTCTCTTGCAGCTCCTACCATCTCTCTGCAAGTAGCTGCTTTGTCAAGTCTATTCATTTTACTGCCTTGCCTGAGACCTTTCAATGAGACCCTCCCCGCCACCCTTAAAAATAGTCAATTTCTTGGCCTGGTTCCTGTGGGGGACTGGGAATTGCCTAGGATTTGTGATCAGAAGGTCCTAGATTGACATTCCTTACTCACAAACACACCAACAGCATGAATTTATGAAATAGCCTAACTTCCAGGCTTGCATCTCTCATCTGTAGCCCAGGAAAATAAGACCTAAAGTTATATGGCTGAGATTCAAGAGTTTATTAGGTGCCCAGACAGCAATGACAAGAGCGAGCACTTGATTTAGTTGGTGTCCTCCCAGCCCCAGGCAGGTTTTCAGATCTACCTGTGGTTTCCAGAATCCCACTCCAGCTGTGCCCCAATCTAGTTTGTCTACCCAAGACCCTGCTCATCTCCAACAGTCAATGTTAACCACCTCCTCTCAAGTCTTTCTGCACCTCCACAGGCAGAACTCACTCCTCTGCTGGGAAGCCTCAAGACCCTACATATTCTGCTGTGATAGCAGCTATGTCTAATATTTTTTTGCACTAATCTGCTCAGTAGTATCCATCAAATTGACACCCTTTAAGACCAGACCTTATTCTTCTTTTCATCACTCATGCCCAGCAGGAAGTAATTAGTAAGTGGAGGTTGCAAAAAGGAATTTGACGTAAAATTCATTTTTTCTCTTCATCTCCTGCCATGCTGTAGGACAAAATGTAGGGGTTAAGCTTAAGGTTCCTATGTGGGGGAGAGGATTCAGGGTAATCTATTAGTTCGAGGCAGCTAGTTTCAGAGGAAACGCTACCCCTATGCCAGGCGTTCCGTCTTCTCAGACTCCAGCTCCCCAGGCCTCTCCAGCCCGGCTCCAGGAAGTGGTCACAAAGGGCCTCATAATAGAGGCCACAGTTTGGGGGCGGTGGGTTGGGGTGAAGGGGAGGGGTCTACACAATCCAGTCTCCTCACTACTCAGCGCCCAAGTGTCAGGCCTCCAGCGGTGGAAGCGCAACACTCGGCCTCAGTCTCCCGGGAGGTCAAGCCGCCGGCTGGTCTGCGGCGCTGGGCGTTAGAGGCCGCGGTCGGCTGGCTCGGAAGGCTCAACAGGGCCCCCTACCGCCGGCTCCCGCAGCGCGCCGCCCGCAGCAGGCACTGCAGCCGCGAAGGGCTCCGTTCAGCCGCAGCTCCCAGGCCTCCGCGCCCCGGGCCCCCGCGGCCCCACCCCGAAGGCTCCCATTGGGCGGTGTCTGCTTGGGAGGCGGGACTTGCCCTTTCCTTGCATCCCATTGGGCCAAATCCAATCGGAGGCGGGATTCTGCGCTCCGCAGGTGGGGAGAGGTGCTTAGGGCCACTTGAAATTCGGGATTTTGCGTCCTTGATCACTGTGGCCCTATGAGTGTTTTAATTCTCGGATTCCTCACCAATTAAATATCATGTTTTCAAAAATTCACTTTCATTTCTGATTTCCAAGCCTCCGACCAACACCAACTTGCATTCTCAGTCACTTGAAGATGCATCGGAAGGTTTTTGTTTTTTGTTTTTTTTTTTTAATTTTAAATTGTGGTAAGATACACATAACATAAAAATTTACCATTTTAACTTTTTTTTTTTAAAGTAGCCTTCACGCCCAGCGTGGAGCCCAACAGGAGCCCTGAATGCAGGACTCTGAGAAGACTTGAGCTGAGATCAAGAGCCCCCATGCCTAAAAGGCTGAGCCACCCAGGTCCCCCCCACCCCCACCATTTTAAAACGTTTATGTATTTAACTAATCTCTACACTCAAGTTGAGGCTTGAACTTATGACCCCAAGATCAAGAACGACATGCCAAGTGCCCCCTATTTTAACCATTCTTAAGTATACATGAAGTACATTTACATGACATAAAGTATATTCACATTGTTGTGCAACCACCACCAAGAACTTTGATATATGGAGTATAAAATTTAAATTACAGACGTAGTGCATGCTTAACGTTGTAGGTGAACAATCCAAAACTTTGTGAAAGAAAAGTTAACAAATGCACTGTTTTCCACTACCAGGAGGTAGCCACTTTAACAGCTGTGAACCCTCTCTCTGATGACCATACAAGCAGACAGCCACATATTTGAGGCTCGCTTTTTGTACTCTTACAAAGATAGGATAGTGCTATGCATAATACACGTAAACTTACAGACATTTCTTTGTATGCATAGATTAATCACCTATTTATCTACCTATCTATTTATTTTAAAGATTTTTATTTATTTATTCATGAGGAACACAGAGAAAGAGGCAGAAACACAGGCAGAGGGAGAAGCAGACTCCCCCCTGGGAACCGATATGGGACTGGATCCCAGGATCCCGTGATCATGCCCTGAGCCAAAGGCAGACGCTCAACTACTGAGCTACCCAGGTGTCCCAATCACCTTCTTATTTATTTATTTATTTGTTTGTTTGTTTTTCACCTTTTCAATAACACTGTAATAGTCCATAATATAGACATATCACCATTTATCCAGTGTTTTCACTCTTGAGGGACATTGATTCTTTCCATTTCAACACTACAAATTCTTTCCATTTCAACACTACAAATAAAGGTACAATAAACATCCTTACAGAGGCACCTGGCTGGCTCAGTTGGTAGAGCATGCAACTCTTGATCTCAGGGTTGTAAGTGCAAGTCCCACACTGAGTGTAGAGATTACAAAAACAAAAAACAAAACAATATAAAACATCCTTATATATTTACAACCTTCCCCTCTATGGATTGCTAGGTCAGCATAGGTGTTTTCATTTATACTTTCAGATTATATTCACAAACCATGGAAGCAGTTTCCAATCTCCATAGTTTCCATTCTTAAAAATGCAGGCCATTTGGATTTGTAATTAAATCTGTAAAGGGGGCTGAAAGTGCCAAGTTTATCTCTGCCTCAAGGAGATTGATTTAGGGTCAGTGTTACTTCATTTCTTAACAGTCTGGCTCTGAGGCTCACTGTGGCCATGATCTCTGGGGTGAGCCTGGTGGAATACAGTCAAGGGGTATGAGAGGTTTGGAAGAAGGCTGGGACCTGGGTAAAGTCTGGGTAGGCAGTGATGACCAGTGGAACCCAAGTGTCCTGAGTCTATGTTTTTAGGTACTGGTCTCTTCACTCCACTTGTCTTCCTTGTTCTGGAATGAGTTTACCCATCTCTCCAGAAGACTGAAAGGAATTTAGTCAGAAGGGCATTATTTGGAATGCCTGGGTGGCTCAGCGGTTTAGCGCCTGCCTTTGGCCCAGGGCGTGATCCTGGAGTCCCGGGATCAAGTCCTGGGATCTAGTCCCACATCAGGCTCCTTGCATGGAGCCTGCT
The DNA here is from genome assembly GCF_048164855.1 of Canis lupus baileyi. Lineage (NCBI taxonomy): Eukaryota > Metazoa > Chordata > Mammalia > Carnivora > Canidae > Canis > Canis lupus. Next base: position 71,705,450 of record NC_132844.1, on the reverse strand, counting down.
TCTCCCTCTGCCTGTGTCTCTGCCTCTCTTTCTCTCTCTCTGTGTCCCTCATGAGTAAATAAATAAAATCTTAAAGAAAAAAAAAGGCATTATTAACCTGTGTCCAGACTTGAATTCCAGTAAAGAGAGTTCCAGCCATATCTGGATGTGTCAGCTCTGTCCAGGTCCCCTTCCCTGCATTACTTCTGTCCTCCCTCTAACGCTGGAAGTGACACCTAATTTTTAACACGGGAAATTATTACGATCTAGTCTAGTGTCTTTGTTCCCATCTTAGACCCTAAACTCCTTGAGAGCAGACTATGTCTTACTCATTTTCTTATCCTTAGAAGCAAGCACAGTTCTTGGCATAGAATGGGCACCTGATTGGGACACCTGCTTGGCTCAATCTGGTAAGCATCTACCTGCATCTCAGGTCATCTACCTTCAGCTCAGGGTCCTGGGATCAAGCCCAGCATTAGGCTCCCTGCTCAACGGGGAGCCTGCTTCTCCCTCTGCCACCCCACCCCCCACCCCAGGGCTCATCCTCTTTCTCTCTCTTTAATAAGTAAATAAAAACTTTAAAAAAAAATAGGCATTTGATTGTGAAGTGAATGGCCTGGTGTGGGGGAAAGGTAAATGGTTGAAAGGCTGAGATTCCAGAAGGGGAGGGCCCAAGAAGGACAAACGCAATTTCTTCTTCCATCCTTCACTATTCCTCCAGTCATTGTGGGGAGAGAGAGAAGAAAGAGTGCTGGGTGGATCAGAGAGGATGATTCCAGTCCTTTGAGGAGGGCTCCAGGGGTACGGAGAGAGAACTTCTCTACGGTTTTAGGGAAGATCAGCTCCTGCATTATCCCCCATCTCATAGGCTATTCAAAATCTTCCCCTTCTTAGGAGTATTGAGGTGAGAGGATGGAAACGGCACGATTGGAGGCAGGAGTCTCAGGTATCAATCCAGCTTTGCTCCTGGTGATTTTGTAGAATGGTTATTTAAACCCTTGACTCTCAGTTATAGATCTCTAAAATGGAAGGTTCCTCTTCACATGAACATTGTGAAGATTAAAAGAGATATTAATATAAGTTCCCAGCAAACAATATATGCTACAAGAAGTGAGCTACTTCCCCCATCAGTTCCTTTCTCTGCCCCCAAGACCCTAATTGCTCTTCTGGCCACATTCATCTTTTTCTTTCCTGAAATCATACAAATCACAAAATGTTGGCTTGCAGATATATATGTTCCTATATTGTCATCGTGTGGTTGTTTGGTACATTTTCTCTCTTTTTTAAAAAAAGATTATTTATTTATTTATCCATGAGAGACACACAGAGAAGCAAAGACACAGGCAGAGGGAGAAGCAGACACCCCACAAAGAGCCTAATGGGGGACTCCATCCAGATCCTGGAATCAGGACCTGAGCCGAAGGCAGATGCTCAACCCCTGAGCCATCCAGGCGTACCCATTTTCTCTTTTCTCTTAAAATGTGAAGGTACCAGAGATCCGGTGTTTTGAGCTCTTTCTGCTTCTCTTTTCTCTGAGCTAATTTGGGTGTCTGGCAGGTGTTTCAGGGTAGTTATGAATCTACCCAGAAAAAGGTATTTGTGCAGCCTCCTCACTCTGTGGGATTTTATTTTTTTATTTTTGTTTTTTAAAATTTTTCTTCTTTTTTTTTAAAGATTTTTATTTATTTATTTACTCATGAGAGACACAGAGAGAGAGAGAGAGAGAGAGAGAGAGACAGGCAGAGAGAGAAGCAGGCTCCATGCAGGGAGCCAGATGTGGGACTCAATCCCGGGGCTCCAGGATCACACCCCAGGCTGCAGGGGGCGCCAAACCGCTGCGCCACGGGGGCTGCCCTCTTTTTGTTTTTTATTTTTTTTTTATTTTTTAAGATTTTATTTATTTATTCATGAGAGAGAGAGAGAGATGCAGAGACACAGACAGAGGGAGAAGCAGGCTCCCTGGAGGGAGCCTGATGTGGGACTCAATCCCAGGTCTCCAGAATCAGGCCCTGGGCTGAAGGCTGTGCTAAACCGCTGAGCCACCCGGGCTGCCCCTCTTTTTGTTTTTTAAATAGTAATCTCTACAGCCAATGGGGAGCTTGAACTCATGACCCAGAGATCAAGGGTCACATGTCCTACTAAGAGAGCCAGCCAAGTGTCCTGATTATTTTATATTCCTATAAGCAATGGATGAGAATTCAGATCATTCCACATCCTTACAAATATTTATAGTTTATTAATCTTTTTACTCTTAGTCATTCTAATGAGTACATACTGGTTTCCCATTGTGATTTTACTCTGCATTTTCCACTAATGACCACTGATGTTGAAAGTTTTTTCATATATATATTGACCATTGACCATTCACTTATCTTCTTTTGTAAAATCCCTGTTTAAGTCTTTTGTTCATGTTTCTTGTTGTTGTTGGTTTTGTTTCTTTCACCGTGAAATTATAGGAGTTGTTTATACACTCCACATCCAGATCCTTTGTCACCCACCTATTGCATTGCCTGGCGGATGTGTGTTGAATTTGGTGTATAGGTATGTTTTTTACTAAGACTTTCATTTTATTTTATTTCTTGAAGTTAACTCTATGCCCAATGCGGGGCTCAAACTCATGAGTCTGAGATCAAGAGTTGCATGCTCTACCCACTAGACACCCCTTTACCAAGACTTTCTAAAAAATCCCTTTATTTGGCATGTTTAAGACTTTGTATATGTAAAAAAAAAAAAAAAAAAAAAAAAAAAAGACTTTGTATAAATTGTTTCTCTCTGAATCCATCATTCTGTAGCTTGCTTTTTTGATTAACATTATATATGAAATGAATCCATGTTTATCCAAATAGTTCATTTATTTTTATTATGAGATGGGATCCAATATGCTACAATTTATTCCCTCTCTCCTTTGACCTTTAGTTTGTTTCCTTTTTTTTTTTTTAAGATTTCATTTATTCATGAGAGACACAGACACAGAGAGAGAGAGAGAGAGGCAGAAACACCGACAGAGGGAGAAGCAGGCTCCATGCAGGGAGCCCTACGTGGGACTTGGTGCTTGATCTCCAGGATCAGGCCCTGGGCCGAAGGCAGCGCCAAACTGCGGAGCCACCCGGGCTGCCCTCTAGTTTGTTTCTATAGTGAATGTTCTAGGGCTTCTCTCTTTGGTTCCTTGTGTAAGTTCCCCTAGGATATGTTTATAGGAGTGGAATTATTGCACATCTCTACCACATGATGCTGAATTGTTCTCTGAAGTGATTGCATTGTTTTATAGTACTCCTCCCCCTATTGCCCCCCTTTTAAAGCTTCTGTGACATTATATAGTTCTGGTTTTCTTTGACGCCCTTTGCTGACTCTCTTTCCTCTAAATACTGGTGTGTTTAAGAACTGTATATGGGCTGCTTGCTCTGTTTTTACTGCCTTCTTAATCACTCTACTTTCATCTAGTCCCAGGATTTTTTTTATAGTTTTTTTTTTAAAGATTTTATTTATTTATTCATGAGAGACACACAGAGAAGAGAGAGAGGGGCAGAGACACAGGCAGCAGAGACACAGGCAGAGGGAGAAGCAGGCTCCATGCAGGGAGCCCGACGTAGGACTTGATCCCGGGTCTCCAGGACTAGGCCCTGGGCCGAAGGCGGTGCTAAACCACTGAGCCACCCGGGCTGCCCTAGTCCCAGGATTTTATATTTTATTTTTTAAAGATTTATTTATTTATTCAGAGAGAGAGAGAGAGAGAGAAAGGCAGAGACACAGGCAGAGAGAGAAGCAGGCTCCATGCAGGAAGCCCAAGGTGGGACTCGATCCTGGGTCTCCAGGATCACACCCCAGGCTGCAGGTGGCGCTAAACCGCTGCACCACCGGGGCTGCCCTTCCCAGGATTTTAAATATCATTTATACACAGCCCGAAATATATATCTACATCTTATCATAGTTTAAGAAATAGCACACCCAAATAAGTGCTCAAATATATTGTGCAGATGGAATTGCAAACTGGTCATGTTTTTCTGAAAGGCAAAATGGCAATTTCTATCTATAAATTAAATTTCTATCTAATAATTTTTTAAAAGATTTTATTTATTTATTCATGACAGACAGAGAGAGAGAGAGGCAGAGACATAGGCGGAGGGAGAAGCAGGCCCCATGCAAGGAGCCTGATGTGGGACTTGATTCCCGGACTCCAGGATCACACCCTGGGCTGAAGGCGGCGCTAAACCTCTGAGCCACCAGGGCTGCCCAATTTATGAATAAATAAATCTTTAAAATAAAAAATAAAAAGACACAGGAAGCTCTTAATACATCTTTATGGGAGGATATCCATGGTATGTGGTTAAGTGTAAGAAAGTAAGGTGTAGGAAAGCATATGTCAAAATTTGTGTAAAAGGAAAAAAATACATTATATATTATTACTTGTTTGCTTGCATAAGCATAAAATGTCTTTGGAAAAATAAGCAAGGGACTAATATTAGTGGTTACCTGTTAGGGATGGGACAGGGGTGAGAAAGAGACTTTTTATCTTTTTGAAGCTTTTGAATTAAATCAAGATATAAAACAAAAAACAAAACAAAAACAAATAATTTCAAAGGAGACAAAACAAATAAAATTGAAAAACTCAAAGTAAATAAATGAAAAGAAAATGACAGGAATAATTCCTCTACTCTTATTAAGATAAAAAATTGTCTGAAAATGTATTGGTTCTTGAACAATGATGTTTACTACCATTTAAAAAATATATATTTTATTTATTTATGATAGTCACAGAGAGAGAGAGAGAGAGGCAGAGACACAGACAGAGGGAGAAGCAGGCTCTATGCACCGGGAGCCCGATGTGGGACTCAATCCTGGGTCTCCAGGATCACACCCTGGGCTGAAGGCAGTGCTAAACCATTGAGCCACCTGGGCTGCCCTGTTTACTACAGTTTTAACTTAGCAGGTTATTTTCTTTTCTTTCTTTCTTTTTTTTTTTTTTTTTATGATAGTCACAGAGAGAGAGAGAGAGAGAGAGAGAGAGGCAGAGACACAGGCAGAGGGAGAAGCAGGCCCCATGCACCGGGAGCCCGACGTGGGATTCGATCCCGGGTCTCCAGGATCGCGCCCTGGGCCAAAGGCAGGCGCCAAACCGCTGCGCCACCCAGGGATCCCGGTTATTTCCTTTTTATTTATTTATTTATTTATTTATTTTTTTAAAAGATTTTATTTATTTATTCATGATAGTCACACAGAGAGAGACAGAGAGGCAGAGACACAGGCAGAGGGAGAAGCAGGCTCCATGCACCGGGAGCCCGACGTGGGATTCGATTCTGGGTCTCCAGGATCGTGCCCCGGGCCAAAGGCAGGCGCCAAACTGCTGCACCACCCAGGGATCCCTGGTTATTTCCTTTTTAAATGCCGCATCTGGGCAGCCCTGGTGGCTCAGTGGTTTAGGCGCCGTCTTCAGCCCGGGGTGTGATCCTGGAGACCCGGGGCCCCCTGCATGAAGCCCGCTTCTCTCTCTGCCTGTGTCTTTGCCTCTCTCTCTCTCTCTCTCTCCCTGTATCTGTCATGAATAAATAAATAAAATATTTTTTTAAAAATGCCGTATCTTTCTTGGTATATTTGTTTTTCATTCATTAAGAGGTAGAATAAGGGCACGATTATTCAACAAATGCAATTCGTTTGGTCAAGGAAATCGACCAAGTCTTGTTTCAGCAGGAAAGCCCCATCTACAAGACTTTTTGGTTGTTGATGGTTAGACACAATCTTTGTAGCTTTAGAAGTCTCAGGACGCCCTCTAGTGTCCATATGGATTCAAAGTCCAATGATTCAAAAATAAATCACTGGTGCTTCTAGTCTAGGACATCTTATTGTAGCCATTTGCCAAAATAGCAGAACCATCATTATTCGCCCATTGTGTTATCCTGTTAGTTGGCTTGTCATTGTCAGGCTATGCTACCCTATCTTTGGATTAGAAAGTGTGCTCAGAGTTCCTCAGGTGGCATCATAGGTCCCAATGGCTGAGCAAGGGCCTGGAGGTCAATGCTGTGAGGGGTGGAAGGGCCTGAGGGGACAGGAACCAATCTTTGGAGGCACAGTTGCCCCAGGTGCTGTGTGTAAAGCGCTGCTTCTGGATCACCCTCTCAGACCTCCATGTCTGGTGCCTGCCTGGATGTCTGCCCGTTGCTGGAACTCAAGGCAATCAGACAAACACGGGATCACTGGGGTTGGAGCAGGGTTCCAGGATAAGCCAGGTGTGGTTCAGTTTGTCCTATACTGCCGCCTTATAGTCCTTTTCCAAGCCACTTCGCCTTCTCCTTTTAAAAAATATTTTATTTATTTGACAAAGAGAGAGAGAGAGAGCACCCAAGTAGGAGGAACAGCAGGCAGAGGGAGAAGCAGGCTCCCACCTGACAGGAAACCTGATGTGGGACTTGATCCCAAGACCTTGAGATCATGACCTGAGCCGAAGACAGATGCTTAACTGACAGAGCCACCCAGGTGCCCTCCAGGCCTCTTCTGATATTAGAAACCAAACCAGACTGACTCGGGGCTATGGTTCTCAAAGTGTGGACCTGAGACAAGCTGCATTGGCAACACCTGGGAACTTGTTAGAAATGCAAATCTCAGGCTCTACCCAGAACCTACTGAATGAGAAATTCCAGGGGTGAGGGTCCAACACACCGGATTTTATTTTTTTTAAATTTTTATTTATTTATTCATAGAGACAGAGAGAGAGACAGAGGCAGAGACACAGGCAGAGGGAGAAGCAGGCATCATACAGAGAGCCTGATGTGGGACTTGATTCCAAGGTCTCCAGGATCACGCCCTGGGCTGCAGGCGGCAGCTAAACCGCTGCGCCACCGGAGCTGCCCTTTTTTTTTTTTTTCTTCTTTTTTTCACACCTCCAGCAGGATTTTGCTTTTCATTTTTTTTTTTTTTTAAGATTTGATTTATTTATTCATGAGAGAGAGAGAGAGGCAGAGGGAGAAGCAGGCTCCATGCAGTGAGCCTGACGTGGGATTTGATCCAGGGTCTCCAGGACCATGCCCTGGGTTGAAGGCAGGCACTTAACCGCTGAGCCACCCAGGAATCCCTAGGATTTTGCTTTTCAAATCAGGCTTTCCTCTCTCAAGTTTCAATATGCAGTAGCTGTGACTCCGAATAGTCAGAGGTCAGGACACTTTCTTACCAGGAAGCACCTGGCACCTGAATTTAGGCCTGGCCCGGGCAAAGACACTCATGTCCTGGATTCTGAGCCATGTTCACTTGTCCTGGGTGTCCACTGGGTTTCTACTCATACCTCAAATGCAGTTAACATGTTGTCTCTTTTATGAGGTTTTGGGACTCCTTAGAGCTGATGGGCTACATATATATCCAAAAAGCCCATGTGCAGCTTGCACTTATCATTCCTGTTAATGTTTCCTTACCCATTGAAATGCAAATCTAACCACTTTGAGATGTCACCTCATACCAATCAGAATAACTAGTACCAAAAAGACAAGAGGGGCGCCTGGCTGGCTCAATTGGTAGAGCATGCCACTCTTGACCTCCTCGTTGTGAGTTTGAGCCCCATGTTGGGCATAGAGATTTTTTTTTTAATATTTATTTATTTATTTATTTATTTATTTATTTATTTATTTATGATAGTCACAGAGAGAGAGAGAGAGAGAGAGAGAGGCAGAGACACAGGCAGAGGGAGAAGCAGGCTCCATGCACCGGGAGCCCGATGTGGGATTCGATCCTGGGTCTCCAGGATCGCGCCCTGGGCCAAAGGCAGGCGCTAAACTGCTGCACCACCCAGGGATCCTGAGATTACTTTAAAAAAAAAAAAAAAAAGGGAGAAGAAATAGCAAGTGTTGGTGATGATGTAGAAAGAAGGGAACTCTTATGCACTATTGGCGGAAATGTAAATCGGTGCAGCCACTATGGAAAACAGTATGGAGATTCCTCAAAAAATTAAAAGTAGAACTACCGGTAATTTCACTTCCGGGTATTTTTGCCAAATAATTTTATTTACTTATTTGAGGAGGGGAGAGGATGAGGGAGAGGGACAAGTAGACTCTATGCTGAGTACAAAGCCTGATGTGGGGCTGGATATCACGACCCTGAGATCATGATCTGAGCCTAAACCAAGAGTCAGCCACTTGACCGACTGAGCCTCTCAGGTGTCCCCCCAAAATAGTTTTTGACAATTGAGTCCATCTTCTATCTCATTACATATTCTTTTTTTCTTCTTAAGATGTTATATATTTATTCATGAGAGACAGAGAGAGAGGCAGAGACACAGGCAGAGTGAGAGGCTGGCTCCATGCAGGGAGCCCAGTGAGGGACTGCATTCCGATCCCGGGACTCCAGGATCACGGCCTGGACCCACGGCAGGCGCTAAACCACTGAGCCACCCAGGGATCCTTCTTTTTTTAGAGAGAGTGAGGGAATGCGCACATGTGTGTGTGGATGGGGCAGAGGGAGAGGGAAATATTAAGCAGGCTCCACATTCAGCGCTGGGTTTGATCTCATGACCCTGAGATCATGTCCTGAGCCAAAATCAAGAGTTGGCCACTTAACTGACTGAGCCACCCAGGCACTCCGAGACGTTTCTTTTTTAATACAGGCATTTACAGCTATATATTTACCTCGCAGCTCTGCTTTAGTTTAGTTTTTTTTTTAAGGTTTTATTTACTTGACACAGAGAGAGAGCACAAGCAAGGGGAGAGGCAGGCATAGGGAGGAGGAGAAGCAGGATCCCCACTGAGCAGAGAATCTGATGTGGGGCTCAATCCCAGGACCCTAGGATCATGACCTGAGCTAAAGGGAGACGACTGCCGACTGAGCCACCCAGGCACTTGCAGCACTGCTTTAGTAGCATCCTCTAGGTTTGGGTGAGCTCTGTCTTCATTTTGTTAATTTCAAAGTATTTTCTGATTTCCATTTTGATATCTCTTCGATCCTTTGATTATGTAAAATTGTTCTTTAATTCTGCATATTTGTGAGTTTCCCAAATTTCTTTCGGTTACTGCTTGATTTCTAGTATCATGGCACTGTGCTAAGAGAACATATTTTGTATTATTTTTAGCCCTTTAAATTCATGGAAGTTTGTTTTATGGCATAGCATATGGTTTAGCCTCAAGAAAGCTACACGCAGGGATGCCTGGGTGGCTCAGTGGTTGAGCTTCTGCCTTCCGCCCAGGGTGAGATCCTGGAGTCCTGGGATTGAGTCCCACATCGGGCTCCCTGCGAGGAGCCTCCTTCTCCCTCTGCCTGTGTCTCTGCCTCTTTCCCTCTGTCTCTCTCTTGAATAAATAAATAAAATCTTAAAAAAAAGCTCCATGTGCATTGAAAAGAATTTATAATCTGTTGATGGATGGGATGTTCTATAAATGTCATATTTATAGCTGGTTTAAAGTGTGGTTGAAATCTTCTGAATGTTCATTGATCTCTGTATAGTTCTATCGATCACTGAAGGTGATATATTGCAGTTCCTGACTATTTTTGTCTTTAGGTCTATTTCCCTCTCAAGTTCTGTCAGTTTAGTTTTCATGTATTTGGTGTTGAGTCATTAGGTGAATATAAGTTCATTATTTATTTATTTATTTTAAATTTATTTACTCATGAGAGACACATAGAGAGAGGCAGAGACACATGGAAGGCACTGCACACTTCTCCTTGCAGTCTGAAATACCGGATGCCCTCCTTGATCCCTCCCTCTCACCCCCCAGAAGGAATGCCTTAGGAAATGCTGCAAAGTTCACCTGTAAACATATCCAGCACCCACTCATTTCCTATTATCTTCCCCCCCCACATTCCAGATGTTCAGCCCCCATCCCCCTCCTGGGACACTGCCCTGGGTCCTACAGGTTCCCTACTAGTTGCTCCCCTTCACCTCTCAATTCTGCACGCAGCAAACAGGTGCTGGTAAGGAAATTCAATGAATTGATCTGTTCATTCTTATAACTCCACATCTCACTCAGAGAAAACTCAAAACCCTTCTACTGTCCTCAGGCTCCATGACATGATGTCATGTCATCCCCCTTGCTCTCTGCTCCAGCCCCAGGGGCCTCCTCACCCTCCCTCAAACATGGGACAGGCTCCTGCCCTGGAGCTTGAGCATGGAGGTTCCCTGCCTGGAAAGAACTTCCCCCAGACATCCTCCTACACAATTCATGTCCTCCAATCTCTCCCAGGTCACCTTCTCAGGGAGGCTCCCCCAATCCCTGCAGTAAGGTGGCCACCGTCCCTGTCCTAGAGCAGGTTCTCTCTGGGTCACCTTCCTCAAGGCTCCTACCTACTTCCAATGTCTACACCTCCCTTACTTACTGTGCTTACACACACACACACACACACACACACACAGTTCATGTCTGAATTACACGGGTTGGGACTGTGCGTGTGCACCTGTATGAGGACTTTTTTACTGTAAGTACTATCCGCGGTGTTTCCCTTCCTTATGATTTGCTAATTTATTGCAGCTTCGCTCATCGTAAGAACACAGTACACACTACCCGTAACACACAGTGTAAGCAACTGCTCATGTTCTCCGTGAGGCTTCCAGTCATGAGCATGCTATTAGTTGGTATGCTTTGGGGGAGACATGAGCTACACTCGGATTTCCTACTACAGAAGGGGGTCACTGCCCCAATCACCCACCAGCCTGGGTCAGGTGTAGTCTCCCCCGACCACTAGAACATACTCTCCAGGAGACCAGCAGGTTTGCCTCACCTGAGTCTCACTGAGCTGCCCAGATGCAAACAGTGTGTCCTGCATGTGACACAGGACAGTTACAGCTGAATGAATGCGCAGGAAGAGGATCTCCCTCTTCTAGAAGCGCCTGGGGCACAGCTGTTCTGTGGCAGCTCCTGCCCCCCACCAGCCACTGGTCATCAGTGCCCCCTCTCTCTCCTCATGGGGCTGCCCCCACCTCCCTCCCTCAGCTCCCACCCCCACACCGTTTCTCCTGCACACACCACGCACAGAGTTCACTCCTCAGGCACCCTGCACTTGGGCTTCCTGGGTCCTCTTCTCCAGCCACAGAGAAATCTACGTTACACTCTGCTTTATAAATCCCACGGGGATCACGGGGCCCAGGGCGGGGAGGGAGGGCAGAGCAGCAGGGGAGGCAGAAACTCCTGGACGCTTATGAGGAGGAGAACCTCTGACTTCTCCCCTCTCTACCTCAGGATGTGAACAATAATCCAGAAAGCAGCTGGGGAGGGAGGGGGAGACTGGATGGATCTGGAAGTTCATCTCTCCAAACCTCGGGGACTCCTGTGTGCAGGGGACGACCTAGGCCTGTGGGGACGGGAGCCCAAAGGACACCTGCTGCTGTAACCAATGGGGTCACCAGGGGACAATGGGACAGGAACTTGGACACAAGAGCAAGAGCAGGCATGAGGCTCTAGAGGAACAACTCAAAAAAAAAAAAAAAAAAAAAGAAAGAAAGAAAAAAAGGAAGAAACAAAATGGGGCCTATGCTGTGACCCAGACCTGAGTCTAGCAGGCTGACCCAGTCTCAGGAAGCTCTGGCTACAGAAGGTCCTGGTGACAGGTGACGTCCAAGTCCCTGTGATCACAGGTCCTGGTGAGACAAGCTTCTATAGAAGGGGCAAGGACACGGAGAAGAGAGGACCCTGCTGAGGCCTGAACACGACTCACCCAGTATGTACTGAGCACCTACTGGGCACTGGCACCGTCCCCCCTAGGCTCCTGACAGCTTTCAGCCCCCAACTGCAACTGATTCAGCACAGCAAACATGAGGATTCTGGAAGGTTCTCAGGGCTTCCATTTATTTGCTCTCTCAACTTCAGAAATCTTTTATTACCTTAGCAGCCCCACATCCCAAGACTTAGGAAACACAAACCCCTATCTGGATCCTTATTTTTTTTATTTTTTTAAAATTTTTATTTATTTTATTTATGATAATCACAGAGAGAGGCAGAGACACAGGCAGAGGAAGAAGCAGGCTCCATGCACCGGGAGCCCGACGTGGGATTCGATCCCGGGTATCCAGGATCGCGCCCTGGGCCAAAGGCAGGCGCCAAACCGCTGCGCCACCCAGGGATCCCACAGATCCTTATTTTTTTTTAAAAAGATTTTATATATTTATTCATGAGAGAGAAGAGAGAGAGAGAGAGGCAGAGACACAGGCAAAGGGAGAAGCAGGCTCCATGAAAGGAGCCCGATGTGGGACTCCATCTGGGAGGGGGAGAGTGGATGGATCTGGAAGTTCATCTCTCCAAACCTCGGGGACTCCTATGTGCAGGGGATGACCTAGACCTGTGGGGACGTGAGCCCAAAGGACACCTGCTACTGTAACCGATGGGGTCACCAGGGGACAATGGGACAGGAACTTGGACACAAGAGTAACAGCAGGCATGAGCCTCTAGAGGAGTAATTAAAAAAGAAAATGGGGGCTATGCCGCAACGCAGACATGAGTTTAGGCTAACCCAGTCTTAGGATGCTGTGGCTAAAGAAGGTCCTGGTGACGGGTGATGTCCAAGTCCCCTTGATCACAAATCCTTATGAGACAAGCTTCCACAGCAAGGACACGGAGCAGAGAGATGACCCAGCTGAGGGGCACACCCAGGATGCACTGAGCACCTACTGGGCACAGGCCCCATCCCCCCTCGGCTCCTGACACCTTTCGGCCCCCCACTTCAACAGACTCAACACAGCAAACATGAGAGTTCTGGAAGGTTCTCAGGGCTTCCATTTATTTGCTCTCTCAACTTCACAAATCTCCTTTTATTACCTCATCAGCCCCACATCCCAAGACTCAGGAAACACAAACTCATATCTGGATTCTTATTTTCAATCGGGTAGTAAGAGATTAGTACTCAACATGAAACAAAGACAGGGATGGAGATGGTCCAGCCCTGCCTCTCCTGGACAGGAAAGCACATCAGAGAGGAGAGCGCACATCAGATTAGGGACAGGTCATGGTGGGCAGGGTGGGCCAATCTCCCCACCTCCTCACATTATGCTCCTAGGGACACAGGCACATCCTGACACTGTTTGCAGAGACAAGCCAGGGTTGTTGATGTCATCACGTGAGATGTGAACACATCTTGCATCGCTCAGTCCCCACAGGGCAGCTGGTCTCACACTGTGAGAAAAAATCAAGTACAAATTGAGGTCGGTCACATAAGTGCTGACATTCTCAACAGCCCCCTCGCGCTCATCTGGTCCCCAGTGCCCCAACCCTCCCCACTTCAGGGTCTCTGGGGTCTCACCTCTAGGAGCTGTCAGAGACACATCAGAGCCCTGGGCACTGTCATCGCCTAGAGGAGAATAAACAGGACGTGGTCAGAGCTCACAGGAGGTGAGACTAAAGGAGCAGCTGTGGGGGTGACCTCCCCATGGGGTCCTGTCTACACTCCCCGGGGTCTCAGGGATCACTCCCTGCATACTCACGTGCAGCATGAGAGTAGCCTGGTCCTTTTCCTCCTGTGGGAAGAAAACATCATGTGAGAGGCCGGGCACAGGGCTGGGCCAGGAGATCCTCGAGGAAGCTCCCAGTCCTGGTGCAGAGTGAGTCTGCAGAATTCTGACTGACCGCCCAGGTCAGGGTCAGGAGACAAGCCATGAGGTGAGGGGTCACTGGACCACCTGACTTGCTGGAGGTCTGTCCTCAGCAGGGGCCTTCCGCTCTGTCCTGTGACGGCTGGGAATCAGTCCCCGTCACCAGAATCACCAAGGCGAAACTCTGGCCTTCATTTTCCCAAGTGTTTGCTGCACAGTGAGTGTGAGTACACAGCTCCAGTGTGGGAGAGTAACCGCGTATGGACGGCACCTCCCGTTAACAAGGCAGGACAGCGTGCTCCCTAGGAAACCCCCCAACAGGACAGGAAAACACAGAGTATTCAGTCGGTTCCCTACCTGAGCGCTGCTTCCTCCAGATCACAGCTCCAATCACCCCAGCGACGACCACGAGGAGAACCATAGCAGCAATGCTGACGATGACAATGGTGGACAGAGGGGAAGGCTCTGGAAAGGGGAGGGAGGATGAGGGTCCAGCCTCTGGCTTGAGTCCTGACTCTGCTGAAATTCTCCAGAAGAGCTCCACTTGCCCTGAGTAGAAGCTCTACCCCGAGGCCCTCCTTACCCCATCTCCGAGTGACAGGCTCCACCAGCCCCTCATGCTGCACGTGGCACGTGTATCTCTGCTCCTGTCCAGAGGGCACCACCACGGCCGCCCACTTCTGGAAGGTCCCATCTCCTGCAGGCCTGGTGTCCACAACCTCTGTGTCCTGGGTCTGGTCCTCCCCATCCCGCTGCCAGGTCAGGGTGATCTCCGCAGGGTAGAAGCCCAGCGCCCAGCACCTCAGGGTGACCTCATGGTCAGAGATGGGGTGGCGGGTCACACGTGTGCTGGGGGGTTCTGAGAAGGAAGAATTGGAAAACCCACACTTTGGTTAACTGCGTGGTCCACTGAGACTGAATTTGTGTGACCATCCTAGGGTGGACAGGGCAGTTGGTTCACTTGGAAGAAGCACAAAGCCCAGTCACCAACCTAGCCTTTGGGATATCCTAATCTTTAGAAATTCTAGAATCAGGGAGAGAGTCCAGGGTAGGAGGCTGCAGGTCTAAGGTGGAGAGCACACTAATGGTCCTGACCATAGTGGAGGCTGAAGGAGTCAGAAAACTCCGAGTTCAAGCTCCAAATATGTTTTCATTGAAGAAGGCCTTGAGGGAAAGTCATGGTCCTCACAAGGCTTCCAGGTCAAAGGGCACCACTGGCTGTTATCTCAGGATGGCCTCCGCCTGCCTCCCCGGAGACCCTGGATTGCTCCATTGCCCTTCGAGAAAAGCGGCCTCTGGGTGAGTCACCCTAGTAGGACTATCAACACCCAGGCGGATCCCCTGTCCCCACCCGTGGGAGGGGCGGTGTTCTGACCCTGAGTCCATATTCCCTTCCTGGAGGGAAGCCCTCCCTAGTGGAGGCGAGATCGGGGAGGCCCGGGGCCCCGGTACCTGCGCGCAGCAGCGTCTCTTTCCCCATCTCCAGGTACCTCCGCAGCCACTCCACGCACGTCGTCTCCAGGTAGTTCCTCAGGTGCTCTGCTACACCTGCCGCCTCCGTCTTGCGCCGGGTGATCTGCGCCGCGGTGTCCGCCGCGGTCCAGGAGCGCAGGTCCTCGTTCAGGGCCAGGTAATCGGCGCCGTCGTAGGCGTCCTGACTGTACCCGCGGAGGAGGCGCCCGCCGGGCCCCAGGTCACAGCCGTACATGGTCTGGCGGGTGTGAGACCCTGGCCCCGCCCCGACAGGCCGCCAATCAGTCCAAAGAGAAAGTAAAACCTCCCGGGAGTTCCCGCGGGTTCGGGACGGGGACGAGGGGGAGGGGCGGGGGCCTCGGACTCGGGGTGACGCCCGGACCCGGACCCTCGGGGCGACCCGGCCGGTCGGGGGGATGGGGGTCGTGCCCCGGCCCCGGGCCCGCGCCGCTCACCGGCCTCGCTCTGGTTGTAGTAGCCGCGCAGGGTGTCCAGGTCCACTCGGTACACCTGTGCGGTCTCCTTGGCGGTCCGCGTCTCCCCGTCCCAATACTCCGGCCCCTCCTGCTCCACCCACGGCGCCCGCGGCTCCGTCCTCCCAGTGGCCGCGTCGCTGTCGAACCGCACGAACTGCGTGTCGTCCACGTAGCCGACGGCGATGAAGCGGGGGTCCCCGCGGCCGGGCCGGGACACGGAGGTGTAGAAATACCTCAGGGAGTGGGAGCCTGCGGAGCCGACGGGTGAGACCCCGCCCGACCCCCTCCCGCCGCGGGGCCCGGGGCCCAGGGGAGATGCCCGGGGCGGGGCGGAGGCGGGAGGGGCCGGGGGCGGCGGAGAGGCGGCTTCCCGGGGTCCCGCGTCCCCGCCCGCCGGTCCCCTCGCTCCCGCCCGCACTCACCCGCCCGGGTCAGGGTCACGGCCAGGGCCGCCGACAGCAGCACGAGGAGGGCTCGCGGCATCACCACCTCCATCTCCGGGCTCCGGGGACACTGGCGGTCGCCGCCGGACTGGGGGGCGGAGGCGGCGGCGGAGGCTTTAGAGCCCGGAACCCGGTGCCGCTGATTGGCTCCTCCAGAAACGCTGCACCCAATGGGAGTGCGAGCTGGGGCTGCGTCACGAGTCTCCAGGCAGGGGGCCCTGAGCCAGGTTGGGAGACGCAGAAGTGAAACCCGGGGAGGTGGGGACTCCCCAGCCTGAGCGTCCCCGCCCCGGACCCGCCCTGGGGCCTGAGAGCCTGAGAGGCAGCCCGGGGTCCTGACACCTTGCCCTGACTCCTCACCTAGGGCACACAGGGCTCTTGTCGCACTGTCTCCCTGAGTCCTGGCCCGGGAGCTGTGTGAGGCAGTGAGTCTAGAACATTCTGTTCCCACAGGGCATCTACACAGTGTCACAGATTACTGAGGATCCCAGGATAACGTTGTGGCTGTGGTTCTGGCTATCGCATTTACCAGAATAGGAACAAAGCCGGTGTAAAAATTCATTAATTCCTTTAGAATGGTATTAATAACTCACGGCATGAAAACAAACATTATTTGTATGAAAAATAACTATTTCCGGGAATAAACAGCATAGTGAGTGAAGTGGTTTTGTCGCATTTCACATTTTTGCAAGTCTCTTTCTTGTCCGTCTCCTTAGAAGATCACTGCTCGTTCAGTTTTACTTCACTTACTGTCTTGTTTTGGTTGAAGTATATGAAAACATTTATATCCTTGCATAAATTGGGGAGAATCGTATATTTCATAACCTTTTCAGGTTTTGAAACTACACAAGTTTTTTTTTTTTTTTAAGATTTTATTTATTTATTCATGAGAGACACAGAGAGCGAGAGAGGCAGAGACACAGGCAGAGGGAGAAGCAGGCTCCATGCAGGGAGCCCGAGTCCCACCTCAGTCTGGATCTCTGAGATCACACCCTAGACTGCAGGCGGGGTTAAACCACTGTGCCACTGGGGCTGCCCCCAAGTTTTTTTTTTTTTTAAGATTTTTTTTTTTTTAAGATTTTATTTATTTAGTCATGAGAGACACACCCAGAAAGGCAGAGACATAGAGAGAGGGAGAAGCAGGCTCCACGCAGGGAGCCCAATATGGGACTAGATCCCAGGACCCCAGGATCACAACAGGAGCCAAAGGCAGAGGCTCCACCACTGAGCCATCCAGGTGCCCCAAAACTACACAAGTTGTACTTTCTCTAAGGTTCTTGGCAAAGTGGCACCTGAAGCAGTATCACTATGTCCTTCTCATTACATTAAAATCCACAGGTCCAACTTGCACACTGAATGGTTCTTGTACCGCTGTGGGAGAGCTACGTTCTTGTCTCACGTAGTTGAAAAATGAATCTTGGGGATCCCTGGGTGGCTCAGCGGTTTGGTGCCTGTCTTCAGCCCAAGGCATGATCCTGGAGTCCTGGGTTCAAGATCCACATCGGGCTTCCTGCATGAAGCCTGCTTCTCCCTCTGCCTGTGTCTTTGACTCTCTCTTTCTGTGTCTCTCATGAATACATAAATGAAATTTAAAAAAGAAAAAGAAAAGAAAAAGAAATCTGGCGGACAAAGGAGAGTGAGTAAGGGGATAGAAGTTTATTAAGTAAGTATACAGAATAAAGGCTCTCAGGAGGGAGAGGGGTCCTGTCAGGGTTGCCACTGACAGCTTTTAGGCTGGTCTTATTGAAAACTTGATCAGAGACCTTGTAGCCTTGAGATTCTTGTGCCATTTTGGGTGAATGACATATGGCTTTTTTTGGGTCTGGTGAGTCCTGTGATTACTGTGTAGCCATCAAAGAAAGAGACTCCCTTAACATTTGGGACCTGGTGGTTTGGTCTATTTTTATCTCTGGTTTTTATATTTCAGCGTCCTTGGGATTTCAGTGAGCCTGATTCCATGGTCCCCGTCCATCTCTCCGTGCCTAGCCCCTCCTGTCCCTAACTCATTCCTCCCCCTGGAATAGTAACCCTCACTGTCGTTGGGGAGTGGGACGATGACCACTCTGGCTGCTTCAGGCTGACAAGGGACGGCGCGAAGGGACTCTAGGCAGAGTATTCTCAGGGATCGGCCAAGGCCAAGAGTTCATGGTGTGGCTCCTGGGATGTGCTGGAAGGCATGAGGCCACCAAACAAACAGGCACCAACAAACACAGAAAGACAAAATCCAACAATTATTTCCATCAGTAAAACGGCATCTCTGAAATATTGACCGTGGTTTCTGAGGCAAACAGTCCTGGAGAGAATGGGATTTTGTTCAGTTGAGCTTGAATGTCATTTATTAATCATGAGACCTTATAAGAATTGTCAGTTATGTTAAAACAACATATGTGTAGAGACTTTACAACCTAAGTGATGTTCAAGTAATGAGTAATAATAGTTGCCTGATTTTCCAGAAATCTTGCCCTAACTTTACTTAGTTCTTGACTTAGAACATCTAATGCTTGGGATGTGTCATTTAAGGTTCTGCTGAGCAAGCGGTTTGTTTTATCTCATGATATAAGACCTTCCCCAGGGCTGGAAGAGCCACCAGGGGAGGGTAAGGTTGGTGTTCCCCTGTCTGATATGAGAACCATATTATGGGAATTGGGGGCAGATGAGGCAGTTCTCATAAGTAATGAGTTGCTGGGGCTGGGAAGAGTAATAATCCTAGTTTGTCTACAGTACATAACCCCAAGAATCATTTAGGAATGATGTCATAGGCCATATTGGCATAAAATAAGGCCCATCTTCTTGGTACATGTAAGTCATTAGTTGGGGATGGGAGGTGCAGGGTAAAGCGCAGTGAGGGTGAGCTCATTGCAGGCGATGCGTGCAGTTGGCTTCAATTATATGCTTTAGAGTATGTAATGCTCTCTGTTTCTGAGTTGTCTCAGGTCTTTTCCATTCTTGTGCCTCTTTTCCTTAGTTGCTTTGATTCAAACAGATATTTTTTGTTTACAGTTTGATGCTCTAGTGTCTCTTTCACTATTTTTATTTCTTACTTTTAATTGAAGTTGTAGGACTTGAAACCTGAATCTTTGACTTTTCACAGTCTACTTAAGGTAGCATTGAGCTCCATCCAGGAAACAGGAAACTTGTAGCAACGGAGTTCCACGGAGTTCCACGTACCCCCTCTGTGCTACTATTCGCACATGTGTCACAGCAACACAAAGTATAAGCCAGAGAATATCTTGTTACTCCTTAAAATTTTAAAGTTATACATCTTTTATTTTTATTTTATTTTTTAAAGATTTTATTTATTCATTCATGAGAGACACACACAGAGAGAGAGGCAGAGACACAGGCAGAGGGAGAAGCAGGCTCCACGCAGGGAGCCCAATGTGGGACTTGATCCCGGGTCTCCAGGATCAGGCCCTGGGCGGAAGGCAATGCTAAACTGCTGAGCCCCCCCGGCTGCCCTAAAGTTATACATCTTTTAAAGAAATTAACAAACAATGTACCTAAACAGAATAGTACCGTTTCTGTTGTGAAGTATTCTATTCTGTATATGTTACCATCCAGGGTCATGTCCCTTTGGCCATAGGATTTCCTTTAAAATTATTTTATGACAGGAGAGCTGGCAATGAATTCTCATAGTTTATTTATTTATTTTTTTTTATTTTTTTTTCATAGTTTATTTATATTATATATTTATCTAGCATCCATCTCTTCATTTATATTTACCTAGTTGATATTTATCTTCCTTTGCCATTTTCCCCCAATTAAGACTTTCTTTTTTTATTTTTTTAATTTTTATTTATTTATGATAGTCACAGAGAAAGAGAGAGAGAGGCAGAGACACAGGCAGAGGGAGAAGCAGGCTCCATGCACTGGGAGCCCGATGTGGGATTCAATCCTGGGTCTCCAGGATCGCGCCCTGGGCCAAAGGCAGGCGCCAAACAGCTGCGCCACCCAGGGATCCCTCCAATCTCTTTTATTCCCGATATTCACAGAGCCACTGCCTCCTCAGGTCACAGCCGCCCTTCCACCTGCGATTCCAGAGTGGCAGTGCATGTTGGGGTCACGACACCCAGTGGGCGTGTTTCCGAGCCTCTCTATGCACCTGCTGACCCATCTTTCTGGGACATGTAGCTGAGTTTGCGGAGGGTCAAGTCCTCGGCAGCTTCTCCCTGGGAGAACTGTAGGGCTCTAGAGGCCTCTTTTCCTTTTTCTACGGTCTCCACCCCTTTCCTGGAAAATTTCCAACCGTCCTCTTAACCTCTGTCTCCTACACTCTGACCTCGGAGTCCCTCCAACCCCACCCCTGCCCTGCTCCAAAGCTCCTGCCTCGGGTAAAGTGCGCGCCGCCAGGTTCCAATGTGTGTAAGAGTTACCAGTGCAGTGTGACAAGTGTAACACGCTCACAGCTTCCCATGCTGTTACTAGGGCAACACATTCCCGAGGATCAGACGTGTGAGGCAGGGGAGCGGGTGGCGCCAGCTGAGGTTGCCCTCAGGCTGCTGCTGAGATGGACCAGGAGCCCAGGGATGCGGAGGCCTCGAGCTGCAGGGTGTGAGCTTGGCTCTGGGGGGCGGGGTGGGGCGAGCCCCAGCTCCTGGTGCCTGGGGGTCTCCGCAAGTGAGGCTCTTTCTCCCATGGTACCCGGCTGCTTCCCAAACCTGTGGTCTGAGGGAGGGAGAGAGAGAAGAGAGCGCAGAAAACCACACACACCATCACGTCCCCCTCGTTCTGTCCATGAGGAGTGAGTCACCAGGTCCAGTCCACCCACAAGAGGAGGCCAATTCTACTTCTTCTTGGAGGATTTCAGTGAATCTGTGAGCATTTTACAACCAGTTCACCTTGGGTGGAAGGTGTCATTAACTGTCATTGCTTTGAAGATTTGTCTTCTGTTTGGTTCCCTCCTGTGGACAGGGATGAGCCCAGGTATGATGTGCTTCTGCTTCTCTTCTCTGGAGAGTCAGGGATGAGGTTCTCGGTTCCTGCACTAAATTAGAAGAATTTTCAAACTGGATTCAAACTGCTCTTTTTTTTCCTGTTTCATGTTTGGACTCTGATCATCTATTTGCCATTTTAACATTCTTACATGGATATCTGAGTTTTATTAGTTTCTTTCCAATCTTTTTTCTTTTCTATTTTTTTTTTTTAAGGTTTTATTGATTTAGTCATGAGAGACACAGAGGGAAGCAGAGACATAGGCAGAGGGAGAAGCAGGCTCCATGCAGGGAGCCCGACGTGGGACTCGATCCCGGGACACCAGGATCGTGACCTGAACTGAAAGCAGATGATCAACCGCTAAGCCCCCAGGTGCCCCCACCCTCATTGATTCTTTTTTTTTTTAATTTCTTTTCCTCATTGATTCTTTAATCTGCCTTTCGAAAGCTTCAGTGGCTTTTACTCACAGAATTTCCGTTACATTTTTTCTTTTCAGTTCTAGAACTCCTTCTTTTTTTTTTTTTTTTTGCTTTTTTTTTTTTTAAGATTTTTATTTATTTAGACAGAGAGAGAGAGACAGAGAGAAAGAGAGGGACACAGGCAGAGGAAGAAGCAGGCTCCATGCAGGGAGCCTGACATGGGACTTGATCCTGGGTCTCCAGGATCACGCCCTGGGCTGCAGACAGCACTAAACCGCTGAGCCACCGGGGCTGCCCAGCTCTAGAACTTCTATTTGATGTTCTGTATACATTCCTCTTTTTTTTTTTTCTTTTTTTTTTTTTTTAATTTATTTATTCATGATAGTCACACGGAGAGAGAGAGAGAGGCAGAGACACAGGCAGAGGGAGAAGCAGGCTCCAAGCACCGGGAGCCCGATGTGGGATTCGATCCCGAGTCTCCAGGATCACGCCCTGGGCCAAAGGCAGGCGCCAAACCGCTGCGCCACCCAGGGATCCCTACATTCCTCTTTTTCATTCAGATTTCCTTTCTGTTCATGCTTTAATAACAAGATTTTCTTAAATTCCTTCAACACGTTTATTCAATTCTTTCTTTCCTTCCTTCTTTCTTTCTTTTTTAAGATTTTATTTATTTATTAATGAGAGACACACACACACAGAGAGGCAGAGACACAGGCAGAGACAGAAGCAGGCTCCATGCAGGGAGCCCAACGTGGGACTATATCCCGGGTCTCCAGGATCACGACCTGGGGCGGAAGGTGGCGCTAAACCGCTGAGCCACCTGGGCCGCCCTATTCAATTCTTTCACGTAATTCCTGACACCGCGTGGGAGCCTCTGGTGCTGATTCCAACATCTGGGCGCACTGGGAATGCGTTCATTAGAGTCACTCATTTCTGTTTCTTTGTATGTCAGGTAATAAGTATTTTAAAAGTGGAATATGCATTTAATGTTTTAGCAGATCTGGAATCTATTCTCTTCTTTTGAAGATTGCTTTTTTCCTAGTATTTCACTTGCATGGACCCTGCAGTGCTGACAGCTGTTGTCTATGCCCTGTTTTCCCACATCCAGTGGCTGCATTTCCATCCTCAGTCTTGAGAGAGCTGCCCTCCATCTGTGTGATTTAGTGGTCAATCAATGCTCTGTGCAGTCTGTATTCAGATTTTGGCACTCACCTTCTCTGTGGTTGTCTTGTTCCTGGGATGTCCCCTAAATTTCCAAATGCCGTGCCAGCCCAGGGTCTGATATCTGATACGTTTGTCCAGTATGGTTTTACTTTTCTAAGTAAACTCTATGTCCAACGTGGGTTTTGCACACACGAATCCAAAATCAAGAGTTGTGTGCTTTACAGACTGAGCCCGCCACCCTCCCCCAGTATGACATTTTTCTTGCTGTTGCTTGAGCCTTGTGCTGATTGTAAAATTCATAAGTCAAAGGCACAGACTCACAGATTGGGCTAGGACAATCTTTTTTTTAAAGACTGTTTTTATAGATTTATTTTAAAGTAATCTCTACATCCAATGCGGGGCTCAAATTTACAACCCTGAGATCAAGAGTCTCATGCTCTGCAGAAGAGCGAGCCAAGTGCCTGTTGATCAGGATGATTCTCTCTTTAAAGCTAGAGCTCCCTCTGGTTCTTTCTGCTTTTTCTGCAGTGTCTCCTGAGTGTCCCCCAGCCCTGCAGAGTGTGGTGGTTCCAGGGATTTTGACTGAGCCTGTATTCAGATTTTGGATCGCGACCCTCTGCTGCTCCCTCACTTTCAGATTTTCCCCATGAAATGTCCAGGTCCTTGGCACCTGCTGTGACTGCTGTCATCGGCCCCATGAGCCTGCAGTTATGCTGGGGGAAGGGAGAGCCCCCACAGGTGAGAAGGCTGGGAACTAGCGCTTCTTGCCCATCATAGCTGTATTCAGGATTAAAGTTCTCTCATGTTCCTGCCTGCCTTCATTTACTTTTCAGTGAGTTCAAATACTATTTTTATTTATTATTATTATTATTAGTAGTAGTAGTAGTAGTAGTAGTAAATTTATTTTTTATTGGTGTTCAATTTGCCAAAATATAGCATAACACCCAGTGCTCATCCCATCAAGTGCCCCGCTCAGTGCCCGTCACCCAGTCACCCCCACCCCCCGGCCCTCCTCCCCTTCTACCACCCCTAGTTCATTTCCCAGAGTTAGGAGTCTCCCATGTTCTGTCTCCCTCCCTGATATTTCCCACTCATTTTTTCTCCTTTCCCCTTTATTCCCTTTCACTATTGTTTATATTCCCCAAATGAATGAGACCATATAATGTTTGTCCTTCTCCAATTGACTTATTTCACTCAGCATAATACCCTCCAGTTCCATCCACGTTGAAGCAAATGGTGGGTATTTGTCGTTTCTAATGGCTGAGTAATATTCCATTGTATACATAGACCACATCTTCTTTATCCATTCATCTTTCGATGGACACTGAGGCTCCTTCCACACTTTGGCTATTGTGGACATTGCTGCTATAAACATTGGGGTGCAGGTGTCCCGGCGTTTCATTGCATCTGGATCTTTGGGGTAAATCCCCAGCAGTTGCTGGGTCGTAGGGCTGGTCTATTTTTAATTCTTTGAGGAACCTCCACACAGTTTTCCAGAGTGGCTGCACCAGTTCACATTCCCACCAACAGTGAAGGAGGTTTCCCCTTTCTCCACATCCTCTCCAACATCAAATACTATTTTTAATGTTTTTCATTACTGCCTTCTGCGAAAGAACTGACTCAACCACTCCCTCCTGCCATTACTAGAAGTCTCACCTGAGAGAGGATTGGGGGTGAAGAGGTCAGAGCCTATGGTGTGATCTTGTGAGACCAGTGAGGGTTCAGGCACCTGGCATTCTGTATGCAGGTTTCTCCAACTGAAATGCAAGGAGGCCTGGGGTCTGGACTCACAGCTGACTTGATATAACCCACAGTGACCAAGAAGGATGCCCCCACCACACCTCCATCTGACTGCTTCTTAAGTATTGGAAACATGTTCCACACGTGAGAATTTTCTTACATTATCTGCACCAAGTCCCCAGAGAAACGGCTACATTGGATGGAGGACTGGGAAGTAGTTGAGTTAAATCTGAAACAAGCTGTCTAGTCCTCCATCCTCGTCAGAACCATGAAGTGACAGATGACTGTCCCCAATCTGACAGCTGCTTGCAGCTTTCATCAATGAGATGCCTGAATACTCGGGGTGCTCTGGGCATTTGAACTGAAGGCTTCTCCTCAATTCTAAGCAGCACAAGCCCTTGGAGATGCAAGTGCACCAGGTTATCAGATCCTACTGAGTAACACTTGCTATCATGTCAAAGAACAACTTAGGATTTCTCTCTCATCAGGAGTCTTCTCACATCATCAGAGGGATGAAAAGTGCAGAATTTCCTTCATGGGAAGTGGAAATGGCACCTCTTCTTGGGGCCAAGCATACTGCACAAATGTTAGGACACTGCACAGGTCGTTGGTAGGCAGAGGCTGTGCTTGTCGGCTGTCCTCCCTGAGCCACTGACCGCTGAGGGACTTGACCACAGATCTGCCACTTGATAAAGAGGCATGTTCACTGATGGGACAGCTCCTGTGTTCTGGCCTGGGAATTGCAAAGAAGGCACTGCAGCCATCCACTGTCGAAGGGAACATCTAACAGCCCACAGCATTGGGGACTCTGTGCAGTTATGATGACACCACTTGCTGCCAAAGGACACACAGAGTGATGCAGACTGATGCACATAGATTCATGGGCTCTTGTGCATGGAACTGCTCAATTGTCAGGCTGTTTGACTTTGGAATACTGGATTTTAAAAAAAGAACTTACTATTTGACAGAGAGCGAGCATGCAGGGGGAACAGCAGAGGGAGAGGGAGAAGCAGGCTCCCTGCTGAGCAGAAAGCCAGACGTGGGGCTCAATCTCAGGCCCACAGGAGCATGATCTAAGCTGAAGGCAGACGCCAACCAACTGAGCCACCCAGGTGTCCCTGAATACTGGATTTTGAAGGGCATGTCATGTGGTGAAACCCCTTATAAAGAAGGC
Organism: Canis lupus baileyi; assembly: GCF_048164855.1. NCBI lineage: Eukaryota > Metazoa > Chordata > Mammalia > Carnivora > Canidae > Canis > Canis lupus. Next base: position 71,680,164 of record NC_132844.1, on the reverse strand, counting down.
TAAGTTATTTATTTATTTATTTATTTATTTATTTATTTATTTATTTATTTAAGAATTTATTTATTTATTCATGAGAGACACCGAGAGGCAGAGACACAGGCAGAGGGAGAAGCAGACCCCATGGAGGGAGCCCGACGCGGGACTCCATCCCGGGTCTCCAGGATCACACTCCAGGCTGAAGGCGGCGCTAAACCGCTGCGCCACCCGGGCTGCCCTGATTGTACAATTTCTTAATAAAGTGACTCTAAGAGTTTTGATACCACTTTCAGCTGCTTTGGCCATCTTAGCCCCACGGGAGGCCCAGATCTGCCCAGTGTCATGCTTTCCGTGCAAATATTCAGATACGGTATTTAATTTTCTCAGCTGTTTATTTCTTTATATATATATATTTTTACAGGTAACTTTGTGTAAGTTAAATGCCATCATTATACATTTTATTTATCAATTCTCAGACCCAGATTAGAATCTGATATACATATACACTTAATGTAAAATGTCATAAAGCAACCCAAATTGTACTAGAAAAATTATAAAAAATCTCTAAATTTTGAGTATAATTGGCACATCATGTTCCATTTGTTTAGGTGTACAGAAAGTGATCTGATGAGTTCGCACAGCACGCTCTACTCACCACGGGTGTACTCCTGCCTGCCCCAGTCCAGCCCTATTACAGTATCATCTGCGGTAGCCTTCGTGTGGCGCCTCTGACCCCCACACTTCCTCATTCTGGGACTGGCAGCCAGGGTTCCCACTGCCCCCCTCCTAGTTTCCCAGCCCCCACACCATCCCCTCTGGCAACCGGCTCAGATGATCATTTACTGTATGAACAATACCTGTGAACAAGATAATCGTGTGAATAAAATGTGTACTGAAATAAGTTATTCATTTTTTTTTATTTTTATTTATTTATGATAGTTACAGAGAGAGAGAGAGAGGCAGAGACACAGGCAGAGGGAGAAGTAGGCTCCATGCACCGGGAGCCCGATGTGGGATTCGATCCCGGGTCTCCAGGATCGCGCCCTGGGCCAAAGGCAGGCGCCAAACCGCTGCGCCACCCAGGGATCCCAAGTTATTCATTTTTAATATGCTATTTAAATTATTTTCGCCAACCTAGAGTGGAACAGCCAGTGCTCATCTCATCATTTGCCCTCCTTGGTACCTGTCACCCACTGACCCCATCTCCCCACCCACCTGAAGTAAATCTATACAGTGATTTGTTTGAATTTAACATTTTACTGTATCGCCCTGAAATCACTGACTCCAGTGACTTCTGCAGCAGCAAGTGACACCATCCAGAAATTTCTCTAGAACTGTCTGAAACTCTGAAACCCTGATCTTTGTGGCAAGAGGGGCAGCACCTGTGCCACCACGTAAGGATTTCAGCTAGGACAGCCACCTGATACACTGAATTCCTCCCATCAAGAAAACCCCTGGTTGTTATAAGCCTTAACTTTAGCATTTTTTTAAAATTTTTATTTACTTATGATAGTCACACACACACACACACACACACACAGAGGGAGAAGCAGGCTCCATGCACCGGGAGCCCGACGTGGGATTCGATCCCCGGTCTCCGGGATCGCGCCCTGGGCCAAAGGCAGGCGCCAAACCGCTGCGCCACCCAGGGATCCCTTAACTTAAGCATTTAAATACGGGAGTAAAAGACTTCTTGGGACATACTTGGAGGTGCAGTGATGACGGCTTGCGGCCCACCTGGTAGCCTTTCCCACACTGGTCTTGTTCTGGCGGCAGCCGGGTTGGCAGCAGCGGAAGCAGTGACACCGGCTGCGGGGAGGGCGGGCTCCCAGGCTCTCACAGCCTCGGTCACGGTCACGGTCACGGTCACCGTGTCCGACGCTGCGACGCTGCTCAGAGAGCGCCAGCTCGGGATGGCACCGTCCGCGCTTGCTTCTCTCCCCACCCGTCGCGTTCCTGCCCAAAGCTCTACTATTCCAAGACGTGCCCGCGGGAGGGAGGCTCCTTTATAATGTTCTTCGACTTTTCTCTGGATGCTCGCTGATGATTTCCGCGGCAAGGGCTCCGCGCAGCTCTCACACGGCCGCAGAGGAGGGCGCCGGGGAGATTGCACAACAGCAGCGGAAACTGGTTTTTTAATGAAAAACGCCAAGGAGTGTTTCCTTTGAAGGAAATCATACACCAAACTGAATTCTGCGGGTGCACAGTGGGTGTGGGTTTGAATTAGTCTATGGCAGGGGCGGGGGCAGGGAGGGCGTTGGGTAATCGTCTCCCCGGGGTTTTGCGGCGTCGGCCGCGTCTCTCCCATCACACAACACACGCGTGCACACGGACACACGGACACACGGACACACACACACTCCCCACACGAGCATGACTAGGTCCTCGGTCAGTAGATCCCGGAGCCTCCTCTGAACCCGCTGCCTCCTCCCTCAGGATGGCGGCAGGATTTCCCCAGGCCGCCCACCCACTCAAGCTCCTGCATCTCCTGCCCGCGGGCTCCCTGGAGCCGCACCCCTTCCTCTGCCGCGACCCTGGAGGTGGAGGCAGAGTGTGGAGCGCAGGGGCTGATGGAGGAGCCAAGTCCCTCTGGCAACCAGACCCAGATCTTCACAGGCCAGGTGAAGAGGAGCCGCAGAAATGGGAGAATGTGCAGCGGTCCTACCACCAACCACGGGGCTCAGTCTGGACGGGCGCAGCCCAGGGCGAGCAGCCTGGGGCCTGGGGAGAAGCAGGGGGACCGTGCCAAGCCCTCACCCCGACCCCCGGGGCTGGGAGACCCTCCTGCCGAGTGTCCCCCAGGGTCAGGCGGGGCAGCAGGTGCACAAGCTGTCCCTCCAGAGTGAGGCTGGTCCAGTGCCCAGGGGGCGGGAGCTGTGTGACATCACTAAGTTGTTACCTAGGCGGACTCTGTGGGTCACCGACTCGGTTCAGGTCCCTGTCTGCGGGGAACCAGGCGGGATCCCTGGCGTTTGTCCTCACAGAGCTGACGGCTGAGACGGGGAGGTGCCCATACTCCTCCCAGCCCGTGCCTACGCTGGTGAGGCATCCTGACAGCGCTGGGCGACAGGCTCGTCCTGAATGTCCCACGGAAAGCAGAGACCTGGCTCACAGAGTTCACAGGCCAGATAGCCCAGGGCTCAGGGGAAGTGTCCTCACAGGTGGGCTGCGTAGACTCTGATGTGTGCGGATGATCTGGGTCGATGGTGGGGGTTCCAAGCAGTCAGCAGTTGGCATAAGCGAGGTTGGGTGGCACTGGGCCCAGGGAGTCAGGACGGAGGTTAGTAATTTCTAGTTAAGGTCATGAGGGATTAGCCCAGGAGAGGGGCAGGGCAGGGGCTGCATGTGGAATGCAGGCAGGACCCCGGGAGAGGCACAACCAGAGGCGAGCGGGAGGCTGCTCAGGTCGCACCAGCGGGTCCTACAGGAGCAGGGAAACCCCACTTGGCCAGTTGGTCCCGCACAGGCACCGATGCAGTCCTGCAGTCTGAGGGCTCCCATGGGACAGGAGGGCCACGCTCTGCCCTGAGCTCCGGTGCAGGCTGACGGTGGCACCGAGGTCCGTCCCAGAGCTTTCCGGACCTGGGGACGCAATCTCAGAAGAGATGCTCCTGTGACTCTCATCACTGAGGGGATGACAAAGGTGTTAGGAGCCATGTGAGGGACGCAGGAGCAAGACCACGACCATCCTTCCTGCTGGATCACCACATCCAGTCTAGAGAGTGCATGTTCCCCACGGAGGAGCCAGGGCGGCTGCAGGGGCAGATGCTGCAGGGGCTTCGGAGGCAGGCTCTGCCCTCTCCGACCCTGCCTGGTCCCGGGGAGGAGGTGGGCAGGCCCCCACCCCGCAGCGCCCCATGACCGTGAGCTCCAGGAGGACATCAGGACCCTGGGGCAGTGGCAGGATGGCTACAAAAAGGGCGGTGACCCGAATTTGGACACAGGGCTGCCTCTGGTGGCCTCCTCATTGGCTCTCAGCAGCACCGAGGGGAGGCCGTGGCACTCTGCGGAGGGACAAGATGTACTGGAGGAGCAGTGCTTCCTGTGGCTGCACAGGTACTGGGAGCTGCGGGCAGGAACACCAACCCCACTGGGAAGGACTTCCCACAGGCCAGCCCTGCAGCTCTGCCCAGCCCCAGTGGGGGGCAGCCCTCTCTCCAGAGCCGTGGGGGGTGCCCAGGGGTGATCACACACAGGGGTGCAGGACAGCTAGTGGGGGGGGCATATGCTGAGGGCAGCTCCCCCATCCTGAGTCCCTGGGGCACTGCCGTGTCACTCACTCTTCTTAGGCCCAGGCCGGGAGAAAGTTTTCTCAGGAGAGCACAGGACTAGCTCTGAGGCTCGTGTTTTCACCTTTCAGCCTCTTCCCCCCAGAGATCCTGTAGCTGTGAGTACCTATAAATACTTACCTAGGAATACTGAGTTACAGGCTTGGTAAGACGGTGGAGAGTCTTTGAAAAGGCTCTTCCCTTGGAGCGAAATGTCAGAAGGGGTTCCCACCCCTTGTCTTCAGCCCGGGCCTGGCTAGAGTGGGTTCCTTCTACCTCCTGAGAGGGAACACCCCTGCCTCACCCCCATAAGCAGCCAAACCCTCAGGAGTCATGGCATCTTGGTTTGTGGAGCCTATGCTTTTCCAGAAGGCCTTGCCTTAGCCTCCCTGTTTGGTCTCCCACAGAGCCTCCCAGAACACACATGACCCACTACCCCCACCCCCGACAATAGGGTCACCCTGAGGGGCTATGTGCCCTGGGCTCCTGCCCTGCAGGTATCACCCTGACCTGGCAGTGTGCCAGGGAGCATCAGACCTAAGACAGGGAGCTTGTGGGGACCAGGAAGAAGGGGATGGAACCATCCAGAAGTGGGTGGCCATTGTGCTACCTTCTGAGATGAGGAGAGATACACATGCCATATGCAGCATGAGGGACTACCTGTGCCCATCACCCTGAGACAAAAAAGAGACCTTTTTTTTTTTTTTTGCAAGGAAAAACTTTTATTCAGAATAAGCATTAGCAAAATGAAGGTAGGTGCCTCATAATGCAGGGCCACAGAGTACTCTGGTACTCAGAAACAGATTAGAAAATCATTACAAAACTTTGCTACAGATTAAAATAAACTTGAAACCACAATCATTGGCTATAACATGCCGCTGTATGGAATCACTAAAAATAAAAGGTGAAAATCTTCAGACGATTTGTTCTCTTGCTTGCCCAAGTTGCAGGGAGTCAACAGCCCTCAGAATCCAGTGCAGCTGTGACACCCAAGGCCAGGGAGTGATCAGAGGACCCCTCAGCCCCACCGCTGTGGCCCTGCCATTGAATCTGCATGAAGACCACCTGGCCTCCAGGTTCAATTAAGTGCTTGTGATTCTCCCAACGAGGACTCCCAATAATAATAATAAGAAAACAGGAGCTACATTGGTGGGACTCCCTTCTCCGGGGTTCTGGTTGATAAAAATTTCAGGCAATGTTTTAAGGGATTAGGTGAATTGAATCATTTAAAGCTTCATAATAATCCTGTGAGATGGCGAAAGGTACCAACCCCAATTCATGGTCAAGGAAACCAAGGTCACGCAGAGGTTAAGTGATTTGATTGGCTCACACATGCCATCATTAAATAGCCATCTTCCCTGTCACCACACAGGTCCACTCTGAGTCCCCTTCCTCCCTGCACTTCCCAACCTCTCACACACACACTTCCTTAGCTACTAGCACACAGTCCGCCCCTCACCACCAGAAGATGTGCCCTACCAGGTGGGCACATTTAGCCTGTTTTTGCTGCCCTGAGGTGTCCTAGATGCCTCAATAGTGTTCCTGTGTCTCGCACTCAATTGCCACTTGGGGAAAGGATCAGCATAGAGCACCTGTCTCTTCTAGATGACCCCCAGGCCACAGGTTCTCATGGCAGGGACCACTTTCCTCACCAGCGCTGGTCTCCTCCACCACGTCCCCATGTCCTCCTCCCACAGCATCCCTCCTGCACAGCACAGGAAACAACTACAGTTCTCCCTTCAGAAAAGGGATACCCAGATTATGGGTCATGCATTCCAGACAAATGTGGATTCACCTCAAACTCTGCTTCATCATGCTATGAATTAGGAGTGGAGCCAGAACTAGGCTCAGTAGAGCCAGGGGCGGGGGGGGGGGGGGGCAGGCAGGTGAGCAAGGAAGATAGAAACTAACCAATCTAATAAGGAGTGGATCCTTAATCCACTCCTGTCTCTAACTCCAGAATCTGCTTTTTAAAAGATATGAGGGAAAGATGGACAGAATGATCCAGAACAGCTCCCAGAAGGAGGTGAAGAGATGGATGGGTCTGAAAAGTCATCTTGCAATTCCACAGCGACTCCTTTGTGCAGGGACTCACTGGGCCTCGTGGACATGAGAAGAGACCGAAGGACCCCTGTGGCTGTCCCAGACTGGGGGACAGCTGGGCAGCATGAGACCAGGCCTTGTACCCAAGAAGAAGAACAGGCCAAAATCTCTAAGAAACAAATCAAAAATAGACACTGAAAACTTGGGGGCTGAGTCCTGACCCAGACCTGAGCCTAGGCCCCCCTGGTCACGGGAAGCGCTTGCTGCACAAGATCCTGGAGGAGGAGAGTCCCAGTCCCTGTGATCCCAGGCCTGGTGGGACAAGGGTCCACTGGAGGGACAGGGACTAGGGAGCAGCCACGATGACCCAGCTGAGAAGTGACCCTGTCAAAGCCCAGGATGCACTGAGCACAGGCTGGGCACAGTCCCCTCCATGCAGGCTCCTCACAGGTTCTCCTGCGTCGCCCCCCCCCCCCCCCCCAAGCACAGCAAGGGTCAGACTCTGGAAGGTTCCCAGGACTTCTGTTTAGTTCCTCTCTCAGACTTCAGGAATCCTCTTTTCAGATTAACCCGTCAACCCCTCGCGGCAGGAAAGCAAGAAAACAAATTCGCATCCGTTTTTTTTTAAATATGAGAGAGAGAGGCAGAGAGAATCTCAAGCCAACTTCCAGCTTAGTGTGGAGCCCCCCTCCACCCCAGAACCCCGGGATCCCCGCCTGAGCAGGAATCACCGGTCTCTCCCTCCAACGACTAAGTCCCCCGGGTGCCCCCACGCATCCAGAGTTTCACCCTCAACAAGGGAGTGAGAGCAGCAGCTCCGAGGGACACCAAGCACCGACGGGCCGAGACCCCCCTCCGCTGGGCCAGGGGAGCAGAGGAGGGAGGAGGGCGCAGAGCAGTGGGGGCGGGGCGCGGGGGCGACGCAGCGGGGTCCCCGCGGCCCGGCCGGGGCACGGCGGTGCTCAAACAGCTCAGGGATGGGAGCCTGTGGGCGCCGAAGGGGGCCGGGGGGGCGCGGGGGAGCGGGGCGGAGGCGGGAGGGACCGGGGAGTCCTGGCCGCGGGGGCCGGGGGCGGCGGAGAGGCGGCTTCCCCGGGTCCCGCGTCCCCGCCGGGCGGCCCCCCCGCTCCCGCCCGCACTCCCCGGCCGGGTCAGGGTCGCGGCCAGGGCCCCCGACCGCAGCAGGACGAGCGCTGGGGGCCCACGACCCTGACCCTCAGGGTGGGAGGGGTAGCGGCGTCCCCGCAGATCTCGGGAGGACTCTAGAGCCCGGGACCCGGGACCGCTGATTGGCTCCTCCGGAAACCTCGCACCCAATGGGAGTGCGAGCCGGGACCGCGTCAGGAGTCTCCGGGCAGGAGGACCCGAGCCAGGCCGCGAGATGACGTCAAACCCCGGGAGGTGGGGACCGCCAGCGCTGGGCTTCCCTACACCTCACCTGCCCTCCATCCGGGGACCCTGAGATCCAGGCCTTCCCGGGGACCCGGGACTTTGCCCTGACCCCTCTCCTCCTGCACGGTGACCAGGTGACCACTTTGTCACCCCCTCTTCCTGAGTCCTGGCCCAGGGCTCTGAGGACACTACTAGGGAGAGACTCTCAGGCTGGACTCTGCCCCTGGTCCTCACTGCCCTTTCCAGAATACTCGCTGAACTGGACTCTCTTACCTCCCACCGCCTACCTGTCTCCTTCTGGACTCTTCTAGGAGGAAACGCATCCCCAGGGACTCTGACAGCACACAGTCAGCTGCCCTGGGAGCAGAGATGGAGAGACAGGGCTTTTCTCTTTACCTGGAGAAGCTGTGTCTGAGGCGGCAGCCACGGAGTCCCACTGAGGCCCGTGTCCTTCCTGTTGACCCCAGGCGTGCTGCACAACCTCCTAGCCCCTGAACAGCGGCAGTCTGATCTGTGGGGTGACTTTGGCCCTTCCTGCAGACAGGGGACCATACAGCAGCGCTCAGACTCACAGAGCTCTTGGGTTGTCCCAAACGCTAGATCGGTGACCGCGTCCCGATTACCTCCATTCCCGAGCCCCAGGTTGTCTGTGGCCTCCGGGACGTCTCCTCAGGGCACGGAAGCACATCTGTTGCTGTTATTTCAGCTGAAGCCTGGACAAGCGTTGATCACCTGGAAGTGGCAAGTGTTCTGGGCCGTCACCGGGCCCTCACCGCGTCCACGCATTGCCCGTGTGGGAAGGAACGCCAAGATAAGGGCATATGTATTCCCGCTCTGGGTATTATCTGATTATCATAAGGAGGCAATTGGTTTTCAGGCAGCCGCACACAGGGTAGCACGTACTAGATGCCAACGTCTTGCTAAGCCCTGTAGATAGGAATTTATTAAAAATCTGTATAACCACGGATTTAAACGTGAGGATTCCACTGCTGTAGAACCTTCACCTCTGCTTCTCTCCTTCCACCTATGTCTGCAGCCCTTCTCTCTGTCTCTCATCCTTCAGGGCCTCTTGTCCTGCTACACCCCCTCTCACTCCTGATTGGGGCCCTGCTGCCACCCCAACACCTGCCACCCAGGGCCACTTTCACCACCCAGAACAGCAATTCTGCTGATGTGAGTGAGGTTGTGTCATGTCTTCACTGAAAATGCTCCAGTGGCTCCATCTCACTCTTGAGAAGCATCTAGAACAAAGGCACATGAGCATAGGGACTTTGGGCTATTTTGGTGAAAGCTGTATCCCCACTATAGTGTCTTCCTTTCCTACCAGACAGTGCGTGAGCTCATCTCGTCCCAAATCCCCTTTTGTGCCCCCATTCTTGGGCCATTCCTGATGCCACTTGTGTTTTGGTGTCCCATATGAACAGCCACAAGTACAGCATGATAATGCCAGGAATTGGACTGGTTAGGAGAACTCCTTGTGAGAAGACATGGGGAAGGAGGCCGAAAGGCTAGGAGACATCAGATCTTGATGCCAGTCTGAAGCTGAGGGAAGGAGAGAGAGAAGGGAGGTTGGCTGGAAGCACCCTAGACCCAGTGCAGAGTAAGGCAAGCTCACCAGGGTGTCGGGGAGTCCAGAGCCCAGGTCAGCCGGGAGAAGAGGAAGAGTCCTGCCTCAGTTTCCTTGCTGTTCCCAAGCATTGGCTGGAGGAATTCCATAGGAAGTGTCATCTCTGGGCAGAGATGGCGTCAGATTTGAGAGCACACAGCCGAGGCCATGGCTCAGTTACACTTCCTCAAGCTGAGAGTCAGGGTCGTGTATTGTCACGGCCACCACAATGATCTAGTTGAGGACCAACACCGATGAGGAAAATGTTAACGGGGAAGTAACTTCTGGACCAGGACTTGTAAGTTGATAAGAAGGGATGAGGTGTTGGGCAGCAGCGGAGGGACTGGCTCTGGCTCGCACAACTGGATGGGTCACCTGTGCTAAAGGACAGGAAGGCCCATCAAGTGGGTACAGGTGCTAGGACATGAGTAGATGGTGGGAGAAATCTGTAAAATTGTCCTCTAATGTGTTCCGTGTGTTCAGTGACTTAGGAAACAAGATCATTAGCAGAGAGAAGAGGGGGCTGGGTGTTGGAGGTACCAAAGGCTCACCCACCTCCCATCCCAGGGATGCCAGGTCCATGGGAGAGGATATATCCCACGGGAGAGGACTGCATGGGGATCCGGGTCCTCAGGGGGACCTGGATTCTGTTAGAGCTGTGAGGAGAGGGGACCCTGGGTATTTGCTGGTCATAGCTGAACATTCCTGGGGTGCAGTGGAGGGTTCAGGAGCTGGGGAGGGGGCATGAGAGGAGGCAGGGTAGGAGTGTGCAGAGCCTTGTGGAGTGAGAGTGCAGGAGATCCTGGGGGGCCGGGGTGACTGATGCAGGGGAGGGAAAGGACTTAACGGCATTGGTCCTGGTGGACTCCAGGCAGATGGTGGTGCTGAGTGTGTGAGAGGTGCCAGGGAGGAGCAGGGATTGGGGTGCTCACATGGGCTCTGTCAACAGGACAAGGATGTTTAGGGTGACTGGGCCTTAGTTGTACTTGTGGACTTTGCTCAACCCCCAGGTATGGGGGTCAGTACCTGGGGTGGAGGTGTGTCAAACGAAATCCCTGGTTTACTCTTCACCATGTGGGGCCGGAGTGCACTCCCAGCAGATGTACACTCCCAGCTCTGCCCCATCCCTGCACTGGGAGAGAGACTTCTGGGTACCAGGGGTGAGGCCAGCAAAGGGACCCCTCTTGGACCTTTGCAGGGGGCAGGGGGCCCCGGGGAGCTGGGATCTCAGGCCTGTAACCCAGTCCTCACGTCCACACCATGGAGTAGGATGTAGACAGTGAGCTGCTGAGTCATGTAAGAAATGATTTTGGTTTAACTGAGTTTTGAAAAATCTAGAAAGAAGGAGTCCAAAAAAGAGTCTCTACTCAGTGAATTTCCCTGGTTTGACCATCGAGGGCCCGGAGAGAGGAGCTGCAGAGAGATACAGAATCCTCAGAATCCCCTGAGCTCTCCTCTTCTGCAGCCCCTGCCACAGCCCAGAGCCTGACCCCTGTGGAGCCCAGGGCTGCCCAGAAGCTTCTTCATCTCTACACTGATGCCCAGGTTTCTGCTCTGACATCTCCACCTGACTTTCAGTGCAGACCCCACCCAGGCTTCTCAGTCAGAATCCATCTGAGAGCAGAGGGTGGTGGCAGGTCCCTTACCGTCCTCTCCAGGTGCGGCCTCAGGAGCCAGCTGCCGTCTCTCCTCCCAGGCCCTCTCCAGGGTTTCTCTCAGCTCCTAGAACCTGGACAGGGCTCTGGACACCAGGGGGCGCTCATCCCGGCTAATGATGAGAATGTGATGCTTTTCAAATCCACACGGGTGCCACCTGTGTCCACCCAGAGACAGGAGGACAAGGATTGGTTATATACACACTAGCACGGATGCACACAATAGAATATTCTGCAGCCATAAGTCAGGATAAGATCTTGCCATCTGTGACAACAGGGATGGACCTACATGTGGTTTGTGTGCCAAGTGAAACAAGTCAGACTTGAGAAAGACAGACACCCTATGATTAACTCATATGTGGAATCTAAAGAACAAATCAAATGAGTAAAAAATCAAAAAGTAGACTCCTATCTATACATATCAAGAACAAGGTGATTGCCAGAGGCAAGCAGGTGGGAGGACAGGCGCAATGGGTGAAGGAGAGCACGAGGCAGAGGTTCTAGAATGAAGAAGTCCTAGGAATAAAGGCAGGGAGAGACAGGGAATGCCATCAGTGGTACTGGCTCATCATTCTGTGGTGTTACTTACACTGTGGGAAGCAGAGAGGTGGAGTTGTTCTCTTTTACACTTGAAACTAACTAACCTTTCTGTTAACTATGTCCAAATAAAAAAAATTAAAGAAACTAATTGGAAAGATTAATCTATAAAACATACCAATTTTTATTTATGGTCATGGATATTTGGGTAATCCTTCCATTCTTTGAAAAACCTCTCTTAATTACATAATTTAAGAGCTACACATTTTGTGAAGTACAATAGGTTAACAATTAAAAACCTACAGTTAATGAGTGTGGAAAGGCCTTAGGGAAATAACATGAATACATGAAAAAAATTGGAAAACCTACATGAAATGAACAAATCCCTAGGAACAGGCAACCTGCGAAGATGTAATTATGAAGAAACAGCCGTGACAAGACCCATAACTAGTAAGAATATTAAACCCCTAATCAAACCACAGAGATGCCCTTGGTCAGATGCTTTTAGCGGTGAACTCTACCAAACACCGAGGAAGAATCAACACCAATCCTTCCCAAAATCTTCCAAACTTGAAAAGGAGAGAACACTTCTTGTCTTGTCCATGGTGCCAGCCTGACCAAGATCCCCAAGGCAGACAAAGAGTCTAGAAGAAAAGGAAACTGGGATCCCTGGGTGGCGCAGCGGTTTGGCGCCTGCCTTTGGCCCAGGGCGTGATCCTGGAGACCCGGGATCGAATCCCATGTCGGGTTCCCGGTGCATGGAGCCTGCTTCTCCCTCTGCCTGTGTCTCTGCCTCTCTCTCTCTCTGTGTGTGACTATCATAAAAAAAAAAAAAAATTAGAAGAAAAGGAAACCACACAACTGCCCTCTGACCTGGGTTCCACAGCCCAGTACATAAGCCCAAAGCCCTTACAGGAATCAACCCCGAATCATGCCCTAACCAACCTCACCCCAAACTCACAGGTACCACAGATGCATGCACGGTTCATTTTAATATTGTTTGAAAAATTCTGAGAAATCAGGAAATGAGGTTCCAGGAGTGGTGGTGATGCACCACAGGGGGAAAGCCGTGGGGCGGGGGTGGGGGTCCCAGGGCAGGTGGCAGCAGTGTGTCCCTCAGCCTGTCTCTTGAACAGAGTGTCACATCCCAGAAGGACGGGTGAGCCCTCTCCCGTGGCCGCACATCCACAGAGGAAACGTGACACAGGGACAATGAGGCGTGAAGAGGCCGCGTGGATTGGCAGACACTCAGACCCTATACACACGGGTGTTTGTGTGGGATGTGGGGTCAGAGGGGAGACACGGGGTGTAGAAAGAGGAATAATTGGATGAGAGAGAAGAGGGACCCCACATAGGAATAAACATCCCAAGATCGGGGGCAGCAACTTGTGAGGCCCCTCATGCCTCGGGTGCCCGGTATAGGCACCATATGGTTCAGAACAAACACACTAAGGAACAAATCGACTGAAGAGTTGAGGGGCCAGTTGCCTGAGGCCCATCCTCACCGTAGGAGGAAGTGTCTGTGTCATTGGGCAGCTCACTGCTCTACCCTCAGCACCTCCCTGCACCTCAGTGACGATCTTGGCATCATTTTCTTCTTCTTTTTTTAAAAATTAAAAAAAAATTTTTTTTAGATGAGATGAGAGACAGAGAGAGAGAGAGGCAGAGACACAGGCAGAGGGAGAAGCAGGCTCCACGCTGGGAGCCCGATGTGGGACTCAGTCCCGGGACCCCAGGATCGCGCCCTGGGCCAAAGGTGACGCTAAATCGCTGAGCCACCCAGGGATCCCCGCATCATCTTCTTCTGACACAAATATGACGGCCAAGCCCTTGGTGCCAAACCGGCCTGCTCGGGTCACCTGGAAGGAGACAGAGGGTAGTCCTGGCGAGACCCCAGAGTAGAGGGACCCCCAACAGGAGGGGTGAAGATGTCAGGTATGAAGGCACAGGAAATCAGGAGGACGGGGTCACTGGTGCCGCGTGGTTGGAGCGTACCCCATGCAGGTAGGTGTGGGAATCCTCGGGCACCTGGTAGTGACGGCGGGGTTCACCTGCTCAGCGTCCGGGCCTCGGCCAGGTAGGTCGGCAGCCACGTGAACTTGTCCTTGAAGTTCCTTAAACTCGGATACGGACAAAGCCTTTGTGAGAAAGGAAATAAGAAGAAAGTGAGCAGTCCCTCCTCACAAGGGTCTGATTCTTCCAAGATGTTTCCACAGGAGACATCTTTCATCTGTGACTCCCTCTCCCCCGGGTGTCCTCTGTGGGGGCGATGGCGATGGCTGGGGAGTTCTGCTTCTCCCGCAGCTGGGCCAACGCCGTGCAGCCCCGCACAGACCCCGCAGAGATCTCTGCCTGTGCGTGGAGACCAAGGGGTGGGTCCACGGGGCGGTGTGTAGGGGACCGAGGGTGTGTGCTCGAGTGGGAGGGTTCAGCACGTGCACTCCTCCCCGCGGGCCCCTCCGAGTCCCTCTTCTTCCCCCCACATGTTTCGTCTGTGCTCCCACTATAACTTACTCCTTCTTTCTCTCCTTTGGTTCTCTGAGCAGATTGGCCTCTGAGAAGATACAGAGAACAGGAGGAAATTCGGCAGACACGTGAGGAGGCGGGAATCAGATGCTCCATGGAAAAGGGGTAAATATTGGAACTAGGGTCTGGAAAGACCAACATCTATCTCCCTACTACGAAACGTGAAACTGAAGACCTACCCGAATTCTGGGAAGTCCTTTTAGTGTGAACAGTTTACACAATCAGTAAGCTGTCAGAATGCTCCTCAGGGAGTGATACAAGGAGAAATAAACAAATTTAAGAACTCCGATGGGGCCAATGTAGATTGGGATTTTTAAGAATTTAAAACCATTCAAGATTTTTATATATGAGGTTTGATTTTTTTATTGAGATTTTAATTTATTCAATGTCTCCACATGCTCCCATGGAACCTAAGAGCACCCCACTCCACTCATGCTCAGCCCCTTGGCATCCATCAGACACATCACCTGTTGGGCCAAACGACACACTTATAGTCGTGCCTTAGCATTCACAGGTTGCATATTTACAAATTCACCTATTTGCTAAAAATTGTTTTAACCTGAAAATCAATACTCATGGCACTTATACCGTCATTCAGGGACACACGAGAGCAGCCAAAAACATTAGTTACCTGACATGCATGTTGCCAGCTAAGATGAAACATTTTTGTTGAACTTGGAAAGGTGCTTCTCAATCTTCAATGGTTGCAAAGACACTCTCGAAGTCAGATCAGAACACAACATTTATGGATTTATTTAATCCAACAGAAACTATAAAGCTAGGATATTCAGAAGGAAATTGTCAGAGATGAAAAAGGAGGCCAGTGTACCACTTAAGGAATTTAGAAATAATCCCATATATACGTGGATATGGATTGTTGATAGAGATAGGACTTGAGGAGAGAGGAGAAAGGATGGAGTTTTTCAGTAAAAGTGAACCAACTACTGGCCATTTGTGAAGCAACAAAATAGATGTGAACCTTTTTTTCACACCATACACATGCAAAAACGAATAGATTACAATCTATAAAATTTCAGAAAAGATTACAGAAAAAGATCTTTATGATTCTGATAAAAAGAGAACTTGGGGACGCCCAGGTGGCTCAGCTGTTTAGCTCCACCTTCAGCCCAGGACATGATCCTGGAGACCTGGGATTGAGTCTCAGGTTGGGCTTCCTGCATGGAGCTTGCTTCTCCCTCTGCTTGGGTCTCTTCATATCTCTCTCTGTGTCTCTCATGAATAAATAAATAAAATCTTTTTTTTTTTTTAAAGAAAGAACTTGGTTAGCAGAACTCGGAAGACATTTGCAATAGAGAAAGATTTCCTTTATGTTATTAGTTATGACTAATAAGTGCTGTTCATCTAAAGACGTCATCAAGAAAATGGAAAGACAGGCCATGTATTGGGAGGAATCTTTGCCACGCATGCTAGCAACCAAGGATTAGCACACAGAACATGTCAACACTGCTCAGATCAGTGAGCATTGGACACACTACTTACTGAGTAAATGGGCTGGAGCTTCCCATTTGCCAAACTCAAGTGGCAGGCAGAAGGCACAGGAGCATCTGGAGATACAGGAGTCCACTCCCTAAGTGGTGGGTGGAGGATGGTCTCCCAGGGTGCAGACACGGTGAGCAGTGGGAAAGGGGATAAATGGGAAAGTGACAAAGAAATCAAGGTGACATTTTAAGAAATGTCCATAAAAGGCAAATCTACAGAGAAAGACAGTAGTTTAGTGGTTGCCCAGGATGTGGGAGAGGTGATGGGAGAAGCAGGGGGGCCTGCTGATGAGCACAAGTCATTCCTGTGCTTTTAAGTAGCCTGCTTCTCAGACTGGTTCTCTGGTCTTCAGGTTTATGGGACTTCTTCACTGAATTGGCTCTTCTTTCACACACTCCCATCTTCCTCATATAATAACTTGATAATTTTGATGAGCTCAGTGTGCAGTGTTTACATTATTATGACCATGAAATGTTAGTCACAACTGAGCATTTTGTAGACTTATGATTAAGTTTCCTTTTGAGTCAGTTTAAAATTTTCCCCATAAATAAATATTTTATCCCTTAATTTGCTTAGTTCTGTTGTGCTCCTTTTAAATCGTTCCCCAGCTCCCACTGGGGAAATCTTCAAGAACATCTTTGAGCCCACCCACTCTCCCCCTAGCTTTATGTCTGTGCAGACGCCTGGTCTGCAGCCCTCAGCCTTGTCCCATGGGGACGGGGTGCCTACACACCTGAGGCAGCGCTGACACCCGTACCCCCTTCACCTCCTTATGGGTGCCTCTCTTGTCCTGGCCCCCTGTTGCTGGGGTCCCATGTGCTCCCCATGTTTCCTTTTCTCAGTCATTATTCCCACTTTGCCTACTGGCAGTGGTGTCCTGTGGAAAGGACCATGGAAAGTAGAACAGAAACTATAAACATCTGTGGAGCTTCAGGCTGCCTTCACCCTGATTCACACGGTGAAGTGAGAGACTCTGTGCTAGGCAGAGTTGTCCTTGGGAATTGGGGGCCTCATGTCATGTCTTTGGGGCCCCAGACCTGTGATCTGTGTTGTTGACTCTTGGAGTTTTCAGGGTGTCTGCTCTTCCATCTTCTGACTTTTCATGACGTCCCTGGTGTGGGTCTCTTCTCATCTACTTCAGTTAAGAATTTGAGTAGGTCTTTCAACATGTGTGTATATCCTGTCAACTCTGAGAAATATTCTTGAAATATTGTTTGCATCAATTCCTACTCTCTATTCTTTTTAAAAATAGTGTTATAACTTGTTGGAATCACTTTATTAAGAAACAAACAGGTCTTCTCTGCTGATGCCTTCACCTTCCTGATTGTACTGCTTCAGGGAAGGACAACGTTAATTGTCCAGTGCATCAACTAAATAATTCATTTCTATGCTCATATTTTCAATTTCCCAGAGCTGTTCCCTGTTCTATGTATACCACTGTGTATAGTTGTGTTTTTGTTTTCTATTTATATACTGCAGGTATGATTCATACTGGTGTTAGGGGATCTTCTAGGTCTCCCGGTCATCTGCTTTCATGGTATCATGGTATTTTATCACACACCACTCATCTCAGGCACAACTTACATTTACCTCTGTCTATTCTGCTACATGCTCATCTCCCACATGACAGTGCCAGTGTCATATTGACCAGGGGCTCACAATTTTTCTGTGTTGTAGCCTCCAGAGTCCAGTTGATCCTGAGCCACTGGAAGCTTTGAGATGTACACTGATGGATGGGCTTTGAGCAGGAGAGTCACACTGCCCCTCAATGACCTCCTAGGCTCTGAGTCCAGCAGCCTCCTATGGCAGAACATTCTGGAACATTGTAACAATTCACTTACACAGAGTGCACGGTCGTAACCACTTCCTGATGGACAGGTAACAATGAAGGATAAATCTTCAAGATCTCTGAGAGCAAATCTGCTGCGTTGAAACCTGGGTCTTCCACCTTCTCATTCTCTTCGAATCTCTGTTTCCATATCTATACAAAGGGATCCCCTATGTGATATTTCATGAGTCTGCTTGGATGATTAACTTTGACCCTCTGTATAAATCACATGGTCCTAATCCTTGAGACAGACTAGGTGTTCCACTATTTATATATTTTTTTTTAATTTTTTTTAATTTTTTTTTTTTTTTTTTTTTTTTTTTTTTTTTTTTTTTTATTTATGATAGGCACACAGTGAGAGAGAGAGGCAGAGACACAGGCAGAGGGAGAAGCAGGCTCCATGCACCGGGAGCCTGACGTGGGATTCGATCCCGGGTCTCCAGGATCGCGCCCTGGGCCAAAGGCAGGCGCCAAACCGCTGCGCCACCCAGGGATCCCCTCCACTATTTATATTTATCATTATCGGGATCCCTGGGTGGCGCAGCGGTTTGGCGCCTGCCTTTGGCCCAGGGCGCGATCCTGGAGACCCGGGATCGAATCCCACGTCAGGCTCCCGGTGCATGGAGCCTGCTTCTCCCTCTGCCTATGTCTCTGCTTCTCTCTCTCTCTCTGTGCGACTATCATAAATAAAATAAAAAAAAAATTAAAAAAGAAGTTTATATTTATCATTATCATATTTATTATAGCATTTAGATGAGCTCTGTTCCTTGTTTTTATAAACCACAATTCAAGAAACATCTTTGAAATATATTCTTGAGAATCTGTGTGATTATCTCCTTAGGATAAACTCCTCAAAGAAAATGTCTGTGTCACAATATAAGCAAATTTAAATTATGGAGATATTTTATGAAGCACCCTTTACAAATTTTATGCCAGTTTTCACTCTCATCAACTTCTATGATGTTGCCTTTTCCCAACTCTCTGATGGACACTCTCATTCCTTACTTTCACCTTTGACAAGCTTATAGATTCTAAGTTTTATTCCTATTTCTTAGTCCACATTCTCATTTTTGTTTGTGTATCCTTATTAGCATATATTTGTTTTTTTAAAGATTTTATTTATTTATTCATGATAGTCACACACACAGAGAGAGAGGCAGAGACATAGGCAGAGGGAGAAGCAGGCTCCATGCAGGGAGCCCAATGTGGGATTCAATCCCAGGTCTCCAGGATCGTGCCCCGGGCCAAAGGCAGGCGCCAAACGGCTGCGCCACCCGGGTATCCCAGCATATATTTGTTTGATATTTCATTTCTTCTTTTCCAAAATTTAAAAAAATATTTTAAATCCTTTTTTTCTTTTTCTTTTTTTATTTCTTGAGCAGCTTTGGCATACAATGTTACATTCCTTTCATGTATACAACATAGTGATTCACCATATAACCCTATAATTCCACTCTTGGGTATTTACCCAAAGAAAAAGAAAACACAAATTATTTAATTATTTTTGAAATGGGTTATAGTTATTTTAAAATATGGAATTTAAGAGAGAGAAAAAATAGCAGCCTTCAACATCAGGAACTGGTCTGACACTGAGAGTTGGCTGCCAGTGTGATAAGAAGCTGGCTAATGCCAACTACCTGGCCATATTATTCTCCTGTAGGACATAAACATCAACATCAGACAAGGAAATTCAAATCATGACACTATTTGTGTCATTACAAACAAAAAAACAAGGCACTGTATAACCCACAAAATACCAAACCTCTCCCTGTGTCAGCCAATGTGAGCAATCGCTGCTTCTTTACCACGATACTTTATCCTCACTCTGGTCTGACCTGCCCAGAGATGAGATTCTTTGAGATGTTCAAGCATAGAATTGCCCACACCTCCTGACAACACATAGTTAGGAGTGGGCCCCAGCTTCCTCAGATCCTCTCCAACAACACCAATCAAAGGCTCATATCTTTTTTCTTTTTTAAAGATTTCATTTATTTATTCATCAGAGAGAGAGAGAGAGAGAGAGTGAGATTGAGAGAGAGGCAGAGACACAGGCAGAGGGAGAAGCAGGCCCCATGCAGGGAGCCTGACGTGGGACTCGATCCAGGTCTCTAGGATCCTGCCCCGGGCTGAAGGTGGCACTAAACCACTGAGCCACCCGGGCTGCCCTTACATCTTTTATATGTTCCAACACCTCCATCTTAACATGTGCCATAGCCCCCAAAGAGGTGTGATCTCTTTCACTGTAACAAGTAATAGATCCAACTTGAATGCCCACAGGTGCTCCTGGTGGTCTTTGGCTGAAGAACATTGAAGCATGTTACCCTTTTGTCTGTCAAAGTTGTTTTTGTGTCTTTTTTTTCAAAGATTTTATTTATTTATTCCTGAGAGACACACAGAGAGGGGCAGAGATAGAGGCAGAAGGAGAAGCAGGCTCCATGCAGGGAGCCCGATGTGGGACTCAATCCTGGGACATGTGTATTTTCACCTTGGTAGAAATGAAGAACAGAGGGTTTCAAGGATGAAGAAAGGAAACAGAACTGTTTGAATTTGGGTAAAAGTATGGGCAGGAGAAACAAGTAAAAAAGATTCTAAGGTAGTGGAATCTCAGATGTCCATCTTCCACTTTATGACATTTACAAGTATGTACAAGGCCTACAAGGTAACTGATAGATGTATGTCCAATATATCTTCTCATTGGGTTCAGCGAAGACTTATGGGCCTGCTTATGTTTTCCCAGTGAATGCAAATACCAACAAGACAATCAAAGCAATAGAGACATTAGTTAGCTCCAGTGATGGGCATTTTGAACACTTATGATCTTTTTTTTAATTTTTTTTATTTATTTATGATAGTCACAGAGGGAGAGAGAGAGAGGCAGAGACATAGGCAGAGGGAGAAGCAGGCTCCATGCACCGAGAGCCCGATGTGGGATTTGATCCCGGGTCTCCAGGATCGCGCCCTGGGCCAAAGGCAGGCGCTAAACCGCTGCGCCACCCAGGGATCCCGAACACTTATGATCTTGATGTGGTACATCATGTGTTATGTCAGTACAATTTAACTGTTATAATGTACATTAATTAAATATTAATGCTATATTTTAAGGAAATGTCTCAGACCCACATAGACAAATCTATGACTTCCATATGAAGAGAAATTTAATATACATAATCTATATGTCACAGTATTTTTTTGAAGAGGGTCTTGAAAACTAAGAATGTTCTAAATATACTATCTGAATGATAGCTATAGATCATAGCTATCATTCTAATGATAAATAGAAAATCCTGAAAGCATGGAAGAAGTCCTTAACCTACAAGGGTAGATACATAAGGCTGACAGCAGACCTATCCACAGAAACCTAGCAAGCCAGAAAGGGCTGGCATGAGATATTCAAGGGGCTAAATGAGAAAAAAAATATGCAGCCAATAATTTTTTATCCAGCAAGACTGTCATTCAGAATAGAAGGAGAGATAAAGAGCTTCCAGAACAAAGAGAAACTAAAATAATTTGTGACCACTAAACCAGCCCTGCAAGAAGTATTAAAGGGGATCCATTGAGCAAAGAGAGAGCCCAAAACTAACAAAGCCAAGAAAGGAACAGAGACAATATACAGAAACAGTGACTTTAGAGGTAATACAATGGCAATAAATTCATAAACTCAATAATTATGATGAATGTAAATGAAATAAATACTCTCACCGAAAGACACAGAGTATCCGATTTGATAAACAAGACCAATTGATATATAAGAGATGTTTTACAAGAGATTCACTTTAGACCCAAAGACACCTCCAGATTGAAAGTAAGGGGGTGAAGAACCATATCATACTAATGGACACCAAAAGAAAGCTAAGGTAGCAATCCTTATATCAGACAAATTAGACATTAAAGCAAAGACTATATAAGAGATGAAAAAGGAGACTATATCATAAAAAAAGGGTCTATCCAAGAAGATCTAACAATTGTAAATATTTGTGCCCCTAATCGGAGCAGCCAATTATATAAATCAATTAATAACAAAATTAAAGAAACTCACTGATAATAATAAAATAATAGCAAGGGACTTCAATACCCCACTCACAACAAGGTACAGATCATCTAAGCAGAAGATCAACAAGGGAATAAGGGCTTTGAATGACACACTGGACCAGATGGACTCACAGATATATTCAGAGCCTTTCATCCTAAAGCAATAGAAAGCACATTCTTCTTGAGTACACGTGGAATATTTTCCAGAATAGATCGTAAATCAGGTCTCAACTGATAGCGAAAGATTGGAATTATTCCTTACATATTTTCAGAGCACGATACTTTAAAACTAGAGCTCAGTCACAAGAGATAATCTGGAAGGAAGACAAATACAAGGAACACAAATACATTAAAGAGCATCCTACTAAAGAATGAATGGGACAACCAGGAAATTAAAGAATTTTTTAAAAAGTCATGGAAACCAATGAAAATGGAAACACGACAGTTCAAAAACTTTGGGATGCAGCAAAGGTGGTCCTAAGAGGGAAGTATATAGCAATACAAGCCGTTCTCAAGAAATAAGAAAAGGGATGCCTGGGTGGCTCAGAGGTTGAGCATCTGCCTTCAGATCAGGGTGTGATCCTGGAGTCTCAGGATCAAGTCCCACATCGGGCTCCCTGCTAGGAGCCTGCTTCTCCCTCTGCCTGTGTCTCTGCCTCTCTCACTCTCTCTCTGTCTCTCATGAATAAATAAAATATTTTTTTAAAAAAGAAACAAGAAAAGTCTCAAATACACAACTTAACCTTACACCTAAAGGAACTGGAAAAACAACAGTAAATAAAGCTTAAACCAAGCTGGAGAAGAGAAATAATAAAGATTAGACCAGGCATCAATGAAATAGAAACCAGCAGAATAGCAGAACAGATCAACAAAACTAGGAGCTGGTTCTCTGAAAGAATTAGTAAGATTGATAAACCTTAGCCAGACTTATCAAAAAGAAAAAGGAAAGGACTGAAATAAATAAAATCATAAATAAAAGAGAAGAGATCCAACACCAAAGAAATAAACAATTATAAGAACATATTGTGAGGAGGGCGCCTGGGTGGTTCAGTGGTGGAGCATTTGCCTTTGGCTCAGGTCATGATCCCAGGGTCCTGGGCTGAAGTGTCCCACATTGGGGTCCCTGCAGGGAGCCTGCTTCTTCCTATGGTTCTGCATCTTTCTCTATGTCTCTCATTCATAAATAAATAAAATCTTTAAAAAAGGAGAACATATTATGAGTAACTATATCCCAACAAATTAGGCAATCTGGAAGAAATGGATGTATTCTTAGAAACATATAAACTACCAAAACTGAAACAAGAAGAAATAGAAACCTTGAATAGACCCATAACCAGCAAGGAAATTGAAACAGTAATCCAAAATCTCCCAACAAATAAGACTCCAGGACCAGGTGGCCTCCCAGTGGAATTCTACCTAACTTTTACTTATTTTTTAAAAGATTTTATTTATTTATTCATGAGAGAGAGAGGCAGAGACAAGGCAGAAGGAGAAGCGGGCCCCATGCAGGTAACCCGATGTGGGACTTGATCCTGGGACTCCAGGATCATGCCCTGGGCCAAAGGCAGTTGCTTAAAGGAGAATTAATATATACTCTTTTGAAGTTGTTTCAAAAAATAGAAATGGAAGGAAAACTTCCAAACTCATTCTATGAGGCCAGCATTACCCTGATCCCAAAACTAGACAAAGACCCCCCAAAAAAGGAGAATTACAGACCCTGAACACGGGAGCCAAAATTCTCACCAAGATAGTAACCAACAGGATCAAATGGTATGTTAAAAGGAGTATTCACCAAAACCAAATGGCATTTATTCCTGGGCTGCCACGGTGGTTCAACATCCACAAAAATCAATCAATGTGATATACTACATAATAAAAGAAGGGACAAGAACCATATGATTCGCTCAACAGATGTAGAAAAAGTATGTGACAAAATACAGTTCCTCTCTTGACTAAAACTCTTTGCAGTGTAGGGATATAGGAACATACCTCAATATCATAAAAGCCATATACAAAAAGCCCACAGTGACTATCATTCTCAACGGGGAAAACCTGAGAGCTTTTCTCCTAAGGTCAGGAACATGCCAGGGGTGCCCACTCTCTCCATTGTACTAGAAGTTCTAGCCTCACCAATCAGATAACAAAAAGAAATAAGGCATCCAAATCAGCAAAGATGAAGTAAAGCTTTCTTTCTTTTTTCTTTAAAGATTTTTATTTATTATTCATGAGAGACACACACAGAGAGAGAAAGGGAGGCAGAGACACAGGTAGAGGAAGAAGCAGGCTCCATGTAGAAGCCTGACATGGGACTCGATCCCAGGTCTCCAGGAGTATGCCCTGGGCGAAGGCAGGCGCCAAACCACTGAGCCACCCACGGATCCCCGTCAAAGTCAAGGTTTCACTCTTTGCAGATGACATGGTACTCTATGTTGAAAACCCAAAGGATTCCACCTCAACATTGCTAGAACTCATAGGAATTCAGTAAGTGGCAGGATATAAAAATCAGTGCAGAGAAATCAGTTGCCTTTCCATACACTAGCAATGAGACAGAAGAAAGAGAAATTAAGGAATAGATACCATTTACAATTGCACCCAAACCCACAAGATACCTAGCAATAAACCCAACCAAAGAGGTAATAGATCTGTACTCTGAAAACTCTATGGCCAACTCATCTTCAACAAAGCAGGAAAATATCCAAGGAAAAAAGACAGTCTTTTAGCAAACGGTGTTGAAAAAATTGGACATCCACATGTAGAAGAATGAAACTAGACCATTTTCTTACACCATACACTAAAATAAATTCAAAATGGATAAAAGAACTATGTGAGACAGGAATCCCTCAAAATCTAGAAGACAACACAGGAAGCAACCTCTTTGACCTCAGCCACAGCAACTTCTGGCTAGACACGTCTCCAAAGGCAAGGGAAACAAAAGCAAAAATGAACTATTGAGACTTCATCAAGATAAAAATCTTCTGCACAGTGAAGAAAACAGTTGACAAAACTAAAAGGCAACCTACAGAATGGAAGAAGATGTTTGCAAATACCTTATCAGATAAAGGGCTAGTATCCAAGCTCTATAAGGAACTTATCAAACTCAACACCCAAATAACAAACTAGTCAAGAAATAGGCAGAAGATATGAACAGACATTTCTCCAAAGAAAGCATCCTAATGGCCAATAGACACATGCGCAATGATCAGTGTTATTCATCATCAGAGAAATACAAGCCAGAACCACAATAAGATACCACTTCACACCAGTCAGAATGGCTAAAATGAACAACTCAAGAATCAATAGATAATGGTGAGGAAGTAGAGAAAGGGGAACCCTCTTAAACTGTTAGTGGGAATGCAAGCTGGTGCAGCCACTCTGGAAAACAATATGAAGATTCTTCAAAAAGTTAAAAATAGAGCTACCTTATGACCCAGCAATTGCACTACTCAGTGCAATTTATCCAAAAGATACAATCATAGTGATTTGAGGGGGCACATGTGCCCCTATGTTTACAGTAGCAATGTCCACAGTAGCCAAAATATGGGAAGAATTGAGTTGTCCACCAAAAGATAATGAATAAAGAAGAGTGAGATATGTATATGTGTGTGTATACATATATATATAATGGAATATTACTCTACCATCAAAAAGAATAAAATCTTGACATTTGCAAGGACTTGGATGGAACTAGAGGATTTCATGCTAAATGAAATAAGTCAATCAGAGAAAGACAAGTATATGAAAGATATATCACAAGATATCACAAAAGAGATAATCACAAGAGAAGAGGGAAACATAAAATAAGATGAAATCAGAGAGGGAGACAAACCATAGGAGACATTGAACTATAGGAAACAAACTGAGGGCTGCTAAAGAAGAGACGGGTAGAGGGTGGGTGATGGGCATTAAGGAGGGCACTTGATGTAATGAGTACTGTGTGTTATATACAACTGATGAATCACTAAATTCTGTCTCTGAAACTATCAATATACTATATGTTAATTAATTGAATTTAAATAAAATTTTTAAAAATGCAGCCGGTCAGCACACAACCCACATTTTAAGTGCCATGTAGTTTGTGGCCACCATACTGCACAACGCACAGAACACTTCCTTCTGCACAGAATGTTCTTTGGATGGCACTGCTCTGCCTGTGGGCCTCAAGTCAGATGCATTAGACACATGTAAAACGAAAAGACCAATATGATTTCTCTTACAACGACGTCAGATTTCTGTCTGGGATGTGAATACATATAAAGCTGGTGTGTCACAAAATCAAAGAGGGTTATTCATGGGTCTGGTGCCTTCAGGCACAAACTGTCCTCAATTACAACAGGAAAATCCCTGTCCCTCCACCTCTCTTCCCTCACTGAGGACCCCCGCCTGCATCACATTCCCAGATGAGTTCTCTTCTAGATGCACTCAGGGCTATCCTCAGAGCTGAGTCTGCAGAGACGGGATGTGCAACTCAAGGAAACGGATTCTGCTAAGTGAGGAGGAGGCCAGGGTAGGACCAGCTGGGAGACTCCCACAGGGTTATTCAGAGCAGCAGTTCTCCAAGTGTGCTCTGTGGAACACCTGACGTCACCTGACGTCACTGTGGTCCATGAGGTTAGAACCTATTTTCGTAACAGTCTTAGACATTATTGGCCTTTTCACTTGTTGACATTCTCACTGAGGTGAAACTTAGCAAGAATGGAGGTTATGGGTGCAAACAGCAATAGCTCTTCTTCTTCACCACTACCTATTTCCAGAAAGAAACAAAAACACTGTTTTCTGCCATCTTTTCATGCAGTCATAGTGGTTCATGAATGTTCTGGCAGATGCTCTCAAGAGCATTTTTTAAAAAAAGAATTTATTTATTTGACAGAGAAAGAGAGAGAGATTGAGAGCACAAGCGGGAGGAGTGGCAGACGGAGGGAGAGGGAGAAGCAGGCTCCCCGCTGGGCAGGAAGCCAGATGCAAGGCTTGAACTTAGGACCCTGGGATCATGACCTAAGCCAAGGGCAGACACTTAATGGACTGAGGCACCCGAGTGCCCCACTTTCAAAGGCATTAGCAATGCCTAAAAGAGAGGCAAGTGGTTGGTCTTATTAGGTCATGCACCAAAGTCATCGTACCGTTTCTAGCTGATGACAAGGCAGGGTTTCATCGGCGAATTTGAAATCATTGATGATCACGGAGCTGGGGAATTGTTGTGACCTCAGGGGCAGGTCAAACATGTGTGGAGGGATCACCCCCAGACTAGATACACAACTCAAAGATCTACAGAAATGGCAGAAGAATCTGCTCCCGTCCCATCAGTTTGGTTTCATTGTACTGACAACCCCGTTGGCATCACAGACCAGGGAGAAGCAAGATGAAAACACACACGAGGGAAAATCCTGAGGTTCTTTTCCTAGGGATGTGATACATACTGGCAAATAAAACCTCAATGGAAAACAAAAACAAAACAAGCTAGTATCACACTCAAACATCCTGGTTGAAGCATTAAAAGTTATAATTTCTACTAATTATTCTTAAATCCACATGTTTTTAAAAGAGTTTATTTATTTATTCATGAGAGACACAGAGAGAGAGTCAAAGACAGAGGCAGAGGGAGAAGCAGGCTCCTTGCAGGGAGCCCGATGTGGGACTCAATCCCAGGACCGCGGGATCACGCCCTGAGCCAAAGGCAGACGCTCAACCACTGAGCCACTCAGGCATCCCTCAAATCCACATTTTAAACATGTCTTTTATGTGCATGTGCTGCATTTCCGCTACATCTGTAAGCTCCAAGGAAAATATTTTTATAAAATTTGTATGAATTTAACTGGTTAACTGGCTGCTGCTGCTGCTTCTCTTTCTTCTTCTTCTTTTACAGAATGCTGGGGTTTTTAAAAAAGATTTTATTTATTTTTTCATGAGAAACACACACACACAGAGAGAGAGAGAGAGAGAGAGAGAGAGAGAGGCAGAAACACAGGCAGAGGGAGAAGCAGGCTCCATGCAGGGAGCCAGATGCGGGACTCGATCCCTCGTCTCCAGGATCAAGCCCTGGCCTGAAGGTGGCGCTAAACCGCTGAGCCACCGGGGCTGCCCCAGAATGCTGTTTTAACTAAAGGAATGAATGACACAGAAACTTGCAATATTTATACTAGGATATTTGGAAGACAGTTTCCTGAAAACAAACATGAACCTATCATTTCATGAAAATCAACTCACATATGATAGCCGACAATACTTGAAGCCTCAATAAAATGTAAGCTCTCAAAATAATAATCAGAATTTTAGAAAAGTTGTGATCCACCAAAAGCCTTGACACCTTCTCAGTGTTGACAAACATTTCTGTTGGGATATGTGGTAATTTTAAAACAAATGTGACTTTCTGGTAATTCATTCCTGTCTAATCAACACTGGAACACCCACATAACCTAGTGAAACAACACATTAGGTTAAAAAAAAAATCATGCATTAGTACAGGATCTATTCAGTGACAAGTTGGGCCTGTGGATTTTAGTATAACAGAGAAGGACATAGTGATACTGTGTTCGGTGCCACTTGGCAGATAACTTGAGAAAGTACAATTTCTGTAGTTTTAATATAGTATCTAAGATGACTTTCCATAATTATATGAGAAAGTTATGAAACATATGGTTCTCCCCTATTTTTGCAAGTCTGTAAATGTTTTCACACAAATCAACCAAAACAACACAATAAATACAGAAGCAAATCTGAACAACTAGTACTTTCTAATAGAGACACTCTAATGAGACAGAAGAAACTTAAAATTGTGTAAAATGAACAAAACCACTCACGACCCTGTGTATTTGGGGAAATAGTTATTTTTCATAAAAACAATATTACTGTTTTCATGGCATGGGTTATTAATATGATTCTAATCATATTAATTAAATCATATCATTTATTAATGAATTAATAAAATTTTTACAATATTTTTATTTATTTATTTTTTAGAGAAAGAGTGTGGCAGGGAGGGGCAGAGGGAGAAGGAGAGACAGAATCTTGAGCAGTTTTCCCTGCTGAGCCCCAAACCCTTGGCGGCTAGATCTCACCACCTGAGATCCTGAGTTGAGAGCAAGTCAAGGGTCTAAGGCTTACCTGACAGAGGCACCCAGGCGCCCCAATACATTTTTAAACCTCTTTTGTTCCTACTATGATAAATATTGATAGATTAACCCACAGCCACAATTTTCCTGGGATCCTCAGTAATCTGTGACACTGTGTAGATGCCCTGTGGGAACAGAATGTTCTAGACTCACTGCCTCACACAGCTCCCGGGCCAGGACTCAGGGAGTCAGAGTGACAAGAGCGCTGCGGGGCAAGGTCTCAGGACCCCGGGCTGCCTCTCAGGCTCTCAGGCCCCAGGGCGGGTCCGGGGCGGGGACGCTCAGGCTGGGGAGTCCCCACCTCCCCGGGTTTCACTTCTCCGTCTCCCAACCTGGCTCAGGGCCCCCTGCCTGGAGACTCGTGACGCAGCCCCAGCGCGCACTCCCATTGGGTGCAGCGTTTCTGGGGGAGCCAATCAGCGGCACCGGGTCCCGGGCTCGAAAGCCTCCGCCTCCGCCCCCGAGTCCAGCGGCGACGGCCAGTGTCCCCGGAGCCCGGAGATGGAGGTGGTGATGCCGCGAGCCCTCCTCGTGCTGCTGTCGGCGGCCCTGGCCGTGACCCTGACCCGGGCGGGTGAGTGCGGGCGGGAGCGAGGGGACCGGCGGGCGGGGACGCGGGACCCCGGGAAGCCGCCTCTCCGCCGCCCCCGGCCCCCCGCGGCCTGGGCTCCCCGGTCCCTCCCGCCTCCGCCCCGCCCCGGGCATCTCCCCCGGGCCCCGGGCCCCGCGGCGGGAGGGGGTCGGGCGGGGTCTCACCCGTCGGCTCCGCAGGCTCCCACTCCCTGAGGTATTTCTACACCTCCGTGTCCCGGCCCGGCCGCGGGGACCCCCGCTTCATCGCCGTCGGCTACGTGGACGACACGCAGTTCGTGCGGTTCGACAGCGACGCGGCCACTGGGAGGACGGAGCCGCGGGCGCCGTGGGTGGAGCAGGAGGGGCCGGAGTATTGGGACCGGCAGACGCGGACCATCAAGGAGACCGCACGAGGGTACCGAGTGGGCCTGGACATCCTGCGCGGCTACTACAACCAGAGCGAGGCCGGTGAGCGGCGCGGGCCCGGGGCCGGGGCACGACCCCCATCCCCCCGACCGGCCGGGTCGCCCCGAGGGTCCGGGTCCGGGCGTCACCCCGAGTCCGAGGCCCCCGCCCCTCCCCCTCGTCCCCGTCCCGAACCCGCGGGAACTCCCGGGAGGTTTTACTTTCTCTTTGGACTGATTGGCGGCCTGTCGGGGCGGGGCCAGGGTCTCACACCATCCAGACCATGTACGGCTGTGACCTGGGGCCCGGCGGGCGCCTCCTCCGCGGGTACAGGCAGGACGCCTACGACGGCGCCGATTACATCGCCCTGAACGAGGACCTGCGCTCCTGGACCGCGGCGGACACGGCGGCGCAGATCACCCGGCGCAAGTGGGAGGCGGCAGGTGATGCAGAGCACCGTAGGAACTACCTGGAGACGACGTGCGTGGAGTGGCTGCAGAGGTACCTGGAGATGGGGAAGGAGACGCTGCTGCGCGCAGGTACCGGGGCCCCGGGCCTCCCCGATCTCGCCTCCACTAGGGAGGGCTTCCCACCAGGAAGGGAATATGGACTCCGGGTCAGAACACGGCCCCTCCCACGGGTGGGGACAGGGGATCCGCCTGGGTGTTGATAGTCCTACTAGGGTGACTCACCCAGAGGCCGCTTTTCTCGAAGGACAATGGAGCAATCCAGGGTCTCCGGGAGGCAGGTGGAGGCCATCCTGAGATAACCGCCAGTGGTGCCCTTTGACCTGGCAGCTGGGTGGGAACCATGACTTTCCCTCAAGGCCTTCTTCAATGAAAACATATTTGGAGCTTGAACTCGGAGTTTTCTGACTCCTTCAGCCTCCACCATGGTCAGGACCATTAGTGTGCTCTCCACCTTAGACCTGCAGCCTCCTACCCTGGACTCTCTCCCTGATTCTAGAATTTCTAAAGATTAGGACATCCCAAAGGCTAGGTTGGTGACTGGGCTTTGTGCTTCTTCCAAGTGAACCAACTGCCCTGTCCACCCTAGGATGGTCACACAAATGCAGTCTCAGTGGACCACGCAGTTAACCAAAGTGTGGGTTTTCCAATTCTTCCTTCTCAGAACCCCCCAGCACACGTGTGACCCGCCACCCCGTCTCTGACCATGAGGTCACCCTGAGGTGCTGGGCGCTGGGCTTCTACCCTGCGGAGATCACCCTGACCTGGCAGCGGGATGGGGAGGACCAGACCCAGGACACAGAGGTTGTGGACACCAGGCCTGCAGGAGATGGGACCTTCCAGAAGTGGGCGGCCGTGGTGGTGCCCTCTGGACAGGAGCAGAGATACACGTGCCACGTGCAGCATGAGGGGCTGGCGGAGCCTGTCACGCAGAGATGGGGTAAGGAGGGCCTCGGGGTAGAGCTTCTACTCAGGGCAAGTGGAGCTCTTCTGGAGAATTTCAGCAGAGTCAGGTCTCAAGCCAGAGGCTGGACCCTCACCTCCCTCCCCTTTCCAGAGCCTTCCCCTCTGTCCACCATTGTCATCGTCAGCATTGCTGCTCTGGTTCTCCTCGTGGTCGCTGGGGTGATTGGAGCTGTGATCTGGAGGAAGCAGCGCTCAGGTAGGGAACCGACTGAATACTCTGTGTTTTCCTGTCCTGTTGGGGGGTTTCCTAGGGAGCACGCTGTCCTGCCTTGTTAACGGGAGGTGTCGTCCATACGCGGTTACTCTCCCACACTGGAGCTGTGTTCTCACACTCACTGTGCAGCAAACACTTGGGAAAATGAAGGCCAGAATTTCGCCTTGGTGATTCTGGTGACGGGGACTGATTCCCAGCCGTCACAGGACAGAGCGGAAGGCCCCTGCTGAGGACAGACCTCCAGCAAGTCAGGTGGTCCAGTGACCCCTCACCTCATGGCTTGTCTCCTGACCCTGACCTGGGCGGTCAGTCAGAATTCTGCAGACTCACTCTGCACCAGGACTGGGAGCTTCCTCGAGGATCTCCTGGCCCAGCCCTGTGCCCGGCCTCTCACATGATGTTTTCTTCCCACAGGAGGAAAAGGACCAGGCTACTCTCATGCTGCATGTGAGTATGCAGGGAGTGATCCCTGAGACCCCGGGGGAGTGTAGACAGGACCCCATGGGGAGCTCACCCCCACAGTTGCTCCTTTAGACTCACCTCCTGTGAGCTCTGACCACGTCCTGTTTATTCTCCTCTAGGTGATGACAGTGCCCAGGGCTCTGATGTGTCTCTGACAGCTCCTAGAGGTGAGACCCTGGAGACCCTGAAGTGGGGAGGGTTGGGGCCTTGGGGACCTGATGAGTGCGAGGGGGACTGTTGAGAATGTCAGCACTTATGTGACTGACCTCAGTTTGTACTTGATTGTTTTTCAGTGTGAGACCAGCTGCCCTGTGGGGACTGAGCGATGCAAGATGTGTTCACATCTCATGTGATGACATCAACAACCCTGGCTTGTCTCTGCAAACAGTGTCAGGATGTGCCTGTGTCCCTAGGAGCATAATGTGAGGAGGTGGGGAGATTGGCCCACCCTGCCCACCATGACCTGTCCCTAATCTGATGTGCGCTCTCTTCTCTGATGTGCTTTCCTGTCCAGCAGAGGGAGGGCTGGACCATCTCCATCCCTGTCTTTGTTTCATGTTGGGCTGAGTGCTAGTGCCTTACTTTTCTATTCAAAATGAGAATCCAGGGCAGCCCTGGTGGCTCTGTGGTTTAGCGCCACTTTCAGCCCAGGGCCTGATCCTGGGGACCCGGGATGGAGTCCCACATCAGGCTCCCTGCATGGAACGTGCTTCTCCCTCTGCCTGTCTCTCATGAATAAATAAATAAAATCTTAAAAAAAAAAATGAGAATCCAGATATATTTTCTAATTCATGGCACGTGAGGCTGATGAAGTAATAGAAGTGAAGTTTGTAAGGTTGAGACAGAAATGAATGGATATTGAATGCACCATCCTAAAGGAAATGGTAGCTAGGTGACATGATGCATGTGTTAGCTAATGCTATGGTTGAAATCATTTTGTAGTATAGAAATGTATCACATTAACAGGTTGTGCCTTTAAACTTACACAAAAGTGTACATCCGTTACATTTTAATAAAGCTAAAAAATGTCTGAAACTTTATTGTCTTAAACTATACATGCATTTCTAACTCATTGTGATACATACATACAGTTAGAGACTTAGGGAAGAGAGAGTATATGGGGCCTTTTTTTATTTCAAGAAATGCCACTAAACAGGCTTGAGGCTACACAGCCAGGAACAGAATCCACAATGGACCCTCAGTGGAGGCCCCCATACAACCAGCTCCCTGCTACTGGGTGTAGATGTGACTGTTCACACCACTGTCTCCCCTGAGGTAGGACATTGGACCCTGAGGCTGAGGCTCTCTGCTGCACCTTACAGCTGCATGACACTCCTGTGACACTCCTCAGACCACCTGGGCTCAATGCATGTACACTGTCCCAGTGTCTGTCACATGTCCTAAGTGTGGTAGGTGGTCACGTGACTGTTGTAGTTTCATGTCATGTCCAAGTTCAAGACTATTTGACAGAGTGATTTCTCCTCTCTGTAGAAGGAGATGGTCTCTGCCATCTTTAAGATTCTTTTAAGTGTGGGATTCCTTTACGTGGGAAGAGTGGTACAAGTTCCGGGAATGGACATCAAGGGTCAGGAATTGGAGAGGATGACAGATTTCAACATTTGGAGCAGTTATCTCAGACTAGAACTTGATCTGTACGCTGTAGGCCCTCGTGTGAGCTTGGGTGAAAGAGTGACTCCTAAATGGCATCTTTCACCTTATCCCTTGATGGTTGTTACAGGTCCAGCTTCTGTCGACTCCAGTTCCTACTCAAAGATAAGTGGAAGAGAATCGTTGGGTGATGAAGTGATTGCTCAGCATGTCTTCTCCTGGCCTTTGTCTCTTCCTGAGATTAAAAATCCAGATCTGTATCACTTCAGATGATGTACATATGCTGACATTTTAGGTTTCTTTATACATGCATATATTTTTCTGGGGAGAATATCTTCAATTTTATCAGATTTCATGGCCTCCACAAAAGTCTGAAACACTATTCCAGGTTAGACATTATCCTATTTCATCTCTAGTCCACGAACAGGTAATAATCACAGTGATTTTTAACAGATCCAATGATGTGATATGCATGCTCATTATTGTTTTGGTAATGACCAATCTCACACAGGTTGATGTAGAGCTTTTTTGCTTACACTCACTTTCAATTTCTGTATGTATGTTTTTATAAGCTGAGTAACAGTTTACAGACCAGTACTGGCTCACAGGAGACACAAATCCCCACTGGTTGAGGTGACTTACACTCTGGCACCTACTTTCATGCCATATAAATAGCAGAAAGGAAAATAGTTGATGGGGATTCCATTTCCAATAACACTGTGGACTGAGTTTTAAAGATTTTATTTATTCATAATCCAATATTGGCCCATTGGCCATTGGGGCAAAATAACTTCATGTCACTAGATTAGTATGTAATTGTCCTGTATTGGTGATGACCCAAAAATTATAAGAAAGAAACAAATTTCTCCAGAGAAATCTCTCTTTGAACCTATGTGTCAAAAAAATGACACAAATAATTACACAAAGAAAATAAAGCAATTCATAACAAAAATGTAAAGTTCAAATGAAAAAAAGACTGTGATTGAGCAACTTTAGAAAGAATCAGTAGTAAAAAAAAGCTCAGGAAACTTCAATATTGGAATCATAAGACAAAATATAACATGACTAGGGTATGATAGAAGTATATAAATATATATTATTTGAATATATATTATGGATATGATATAATGAAAAAATCACTATATTGAAAGTGTCGAAAATAATGGCAAAAGCAAAAGCACTTCTTGAAAATAAGTACAATATAGAGTGATTGATGATTCAATGATGAAAATATTACAGTTTATTCACTGAATAAGAAGTATTCAGTAAAAGAACGAGTGAAGGCATGAAAAATAAAAGTAAAATGGCATCCTAAATCCAACAGTGTCAATATTAACATTAGATGTCAATGTCAATTACGTCCATCAAAGTGCAGATTGTTAGACTGAACACAAAACAAGATCCATCTACAAAACAAGATCCATCTACGCCGTCTACTAGAGTGTCTGCTAGACACCCTTGAGAATCAGTTACAAACTGATTGAAGTCAAAGGGTTGGAAAGGTTACGTCAGGCAGACAAGCATGAGAAAGCTGGAGTGGATGCACTCATGAGCTAAAAGGGACTTTAACAATGCTAGTCAGATAGGATGGGGGGGCGGAGGTAAGATGGAGACGTGGGGGGACTCTGAAATTTGCCTCCTCCTTCCAATACAGCTGGATCAACGTTCAAGGGTTTTGAACAACTGGGAAGACATCCGGGGATCAAGGAACCAATGTGCACACTTAGCGAGGGAACGTGGCAGATGCGAGGTTGCGAGCCCTGGTTGGGCCACGTGGCAAGGAAAGCCGCTGCCAGACGCAGGAGGGCGCCCTTTTAGGGGAGCAGAGGGAGAAAGCCGCAAAGAGCCCAGCAGGTAGGGGTGCACAGTAAGTCCTGGTGAGGAGATCCCTGGGCCGGTCGGAAGAGGTGCTCCCCTCCCGGAGGGCCTGTGGGGGGCATATTTAGCCTCTCCAAGGACGAAAGGCCCGCCGGGAGCCGTCGCGGGGCGTTCAGCAGAGCAGGGTCGAGGTGCGCAGAGGACGGAAAACCTCCTCCTTTACTTCTCTGGGAGCCGCAACAGATTCAAGCCTCTGTGATGACTTCTCTGGGACAGAGGGGGTAGGGGACCGAGACGAGGGCAGACGGCCAGTAGCCTGGCTCCAGCCAGGTCTTCTCGCTGAGCAGCTGCAGTAGACTCTAGCCTCTGCGCGGCCACTGTGCAGCGGCCTTTTGGGCTTGGGACGGTGCTGGGGACACCCCGAGCCTCTCTGCAGGCGGACGGGGGCAGGCGTGCACGTTCCCAGGCCCTTTAAAACTTGGAATTTTGAACCCCAACCACTGACCAGACAGAAACTCTAAGAGAGCTGTGGCTGGGGGCGCGCCCACGGCTGCGGCACAGAGAGGGTAGGGAAGCCGGGGCCGCCCAGGACACAGGTTATTCGCTTTTCTTTTTTTTTTTTTTTTTTGGTTATTCGCTTTTCTAAGAGGGTCTCCTGAGCAGTGGGAGTTCGCTCCTCGGCCAAGAGGTGAGTGAAGCCACATTGTATCCTGCCCACCACCGCGCTCTCCTCCGCCCCGCCGCGGCACCCCGACTCCAGAGAGGAGCACCGCACCTCCACGAGGCTGGAGTCCCTGCACGAACCCCGCCCCTGCCGGGCAGCAGCGCCCTCCCTTCCCGGGACAAGTGGGCCGCTTGAGCCCGCAGAGCGCCTCTCCCCAGAGCACCGACACAGGTGCCCCACATCTGCGGAGTTTACTGATTGAAGAAAGCTCCAAAACATCAGCTTCGATGGAAATATGACCAGGCTTGCTTCCTTTTTCTTTTTTCTCTCCTCTTCTTAATAAAAAAAAAAAAAAAAAAAAAAAAAAAAAAGCTTTTAAATTTGTTTTTTAATTTTTCCTTTTTGTTCCTTATCTTTTATTTTATATGTATTTTTTCTTTTTATCTTTTCTTTGTATAAGGCTTATAATATTTTGTTCATTTGTAGATTTGTTTCCTTCTCATATTTTTCAGATCAGGCTTCTTTTTTAATTTGTCCTCTTTTCTTCTTTCCCTTTTCTTTCTTTCTTAATTTTTTCTTTTTCTTTCTTTCTTCTTTCTTATTGTTTAGAATCAAGTTTGTGTATTAGTTTCTTATCTTTTTTTCTTGTCTTGGATCAGGGTTTTTTTGGTTTGTTTTTTCTTTTTTGTTTTCACTTCTTTTCTTTTTTCTTTTATAGGTTTTTATTTTTTAAGATTTTATTTATTTATTTATGAGAGACACAGAGAGAGAGGGGCAGAGACACAGGTAGTGGGAGAAGCAGGCTCCAAGCAGGGAGCCCGACATGGGACATGAACCCCAGTCTCCAGGATCACGCCCTGGGCTGAAGGCGGCGCCAAACCGCTGAGCCACCAGGGCTGCCCTCTTTTGTAGGTTTAGTTTGACAAACAAATCAAAGCATATCAACTTAATGGTCCAAACACTCCCCACTACAAGCACGGAGGAACTCTGTGCAGGGAGGACCAATAGGAAAGAGCAGCCAAAACATAACAGCAGAGTGTATACAGGATATACCAGAAACACATTCTAAACTTATTGTTGTTACTGTTATTATTGCTATTTTGGCTGGGTTTTTTTTTTTTTTCACTCTTTCTTTCCTTCTTTCTTTCATGGACAAAATGACTAGACAGAGAAATTCACCCCAAAAGACACACAAAAAAAGGAGGTAATACTCACTGCCAGGGATATTATCAATATGGATATAAGTAAGATGTCTGAACTAGAATTTAAAACAATGATCATTAAAAAAATTAAAAAATGATCATAAAGATATTAGCTGGGCAGGAGATTGGTAATGGCACAGGAGTAGGGTCCTCACCTCACCCGGCCCCACCAACTTACCTGGATAACTTTCAAACCATCCTGAAAACCTATGAATCTGACCTGAGATTTAAAGAGAAAATAGCCAGAACGCTACAGAGAGAAGGGTTTTCACTTCTATCAAGGTTAGAAGGTGGAAAAAAAAAACAAAATAAAAAAGAATCAAGTGAAGGAGCCCCCCAACCTGCTCCCCCAGGAGCCGGGCTAAGGCCTGCGGGAGCCTGGGGAGGGGGACAGGAAAGCCAAGCCCCTGAGAAGCGGACTTTAACTCCGCTCTGGATTCTTCCCCGATGGAAAGGCGCTCAGCAGGGAAACTGGGCAGAAGCACAGGGGTACAGTGGAGCCTCCAGTCTCCCAGGGTCATTAGCAGAGGAGGGGCACTCGGGGAGAGCGCCCCTCTGCGCTCCACACTGCGCAGAGCTCGGTGAAGGGCTGGAGCCACGCCCGGCGGGGCCTTGGGGAGAAGCTGGTCGGTCAGGTGGGGGCTCTGGGCTGAGGGGGCTGAGCCCTGCTGCCTTCGGGAGCCGCAGCCCGGAGCGCACGATTCCAGCAGCGCAGGCCGCAGATCCTAGGGCGCCGGGGGACACAGCTCACGATCCTGCGCTCCCCCGGTACA
The DNA here is from genome assembly GCF_048164855.1 of Canis lupus baileyi. NCBI lineage: Eukaryota > Metazoa > Chordata > Mammalia > Carnivora > Canidae > Canis > Canis lupus. Next base: position 71,642,546 of record NC_132844.1, on the reverse strand, counting down.
AGCAGAGGTGGGGAGGGCACAGGATAGCAAAGATGCTCCTGCCGCTGAGTGCCCCTGAGCTGTGCAGGTGAGCACCGCCCCCCCGCCCCCGCCCAGGGAGCATCCAGGCCAGTGTGGACTGGGAGACTGCGGGTGGTTACTGGGGGAGCTGACTCCAGAGTTGGAGATCTGGCCAAAGCTATTTTTTTCTCTTCCTTTCACCTTGCTTTTGAGAGAGGCAGGGCCTCTAGGGAACAAAAGCCTCACAGGGTAAACAGCTCTCACTGCGACCCGCACCTGGCAGGAGGTGGGGCAGCTCCCCCAGGTGCACACACACCTGAGAATCAGCACAGCAGTCCCCTCCCCCAGAAGACCAGCTGGAAGAACAGGGGAAGAGTTTACTGAACAAGCAGGGCTGGAAAGTTTACTGAACAAGTTTACTGAACAAGTTTACTGAACAAGCAGCGCTGGAAAGCTCCAGGACTGAGGGAAAATAGTATGTAGAACTAGAGGGTCTTTTTTTTTTTTTTTTTTTAATTACGACTCATTTTTATATCAGGCTAAAATTTTCCAATATTTTTTCTCTTTTCCCACCTTAACTATGATACTTTACCAACTCTTCGTTTTTAAGTTTTTTCCTTTTTGACTGTCATATTTCTACAATTACATGTATTAGATATATTTTTCACTTCTGGATTCCCTTCAATGTATTCAATTTAATTTTGGGAGATATACGAGCTATAGGGTTTTTGTTTTTTTTTGTTTTTGTTTTTGTTTTTGTTTTTTTTTCTGTCTCATTTTGTTTTACAATAGTGGAAGTTAGTACCTTCCAACACATGACCAAATACACCCAGAACCAAATGGAACACCATGTTGGTTCATTCTCAGAGATTATATTCTCTCTTCCTTCCCATTCTGCCCCCCTCTTTTATCTTATTTATATCTTTGTGGTTAATGTTGGGTCTTTATATAAGTATTGCTGGTTTATATAAATTTGGGACTGGCATCTTCTAACATACAGAACAAAATACACTCAGAACCAAGAGGATCACCCTCTAGGTCCCCTCAAGGAGATTACATTACCAAACCACTACCACTTCCTCACCACCATCATCCTGCCCCCTTTTTTTCCCCTTTCTTTTTTTTCTTCTTTCTTGTCTTTGGTTTTGTTTTTTTTTTTTAATTTTTACTAGTTTGTTTTAAAATTTGTTTTTCATTTAAGTAGTCCTTTTGTTTTATTGTGTTCTGTTCTTCTTTTTCTTTTATTTTCTGGTCTCTGACCTCTTTGAAATCATCTACAGTGTATTTTTCTTAGGCTGTGGTTGATATTTTTTACTTAGTTCACTCATACAGCCACTCCTGCACTGGACAAAATAACCAGAAGGAAGAATTCACCACAAAAGAAAGAACCAGAACCAATACGCTCTGCCACAGAGTTACAGAATATGGATTTAAATACGATGACAGAAATTTAAGATGAATGGATAAAGAAGATGTGACATATATATGATGGAATATTAGCCATTAGAAACGATGAATACTCACCATTTGCTTCAACATGGATGGAACTGGAGGGTATTGTGCTGAGTGCAATAAGTCAACCGGAGAAGGACAGTCATCATATAGTTTTACTCATACGGGGAATGTGAGAAATAGTGAAAGGGATTATATGAGAAAGGAGGGAAAATGAGTGGGAAAAATTAGAGAGGGTGACAGAACATGAGAGACTCCTAACTCTGGGAAATGAACAAGGTGTAGTGGAAGGGGAGGCAGGTGGGGTGATGGGGTGACTGGGTGACAGGCACCGAGGGGGGCACTTGATGGGATGAGCACTGGGTGTTCTACTATATGTTGGCAAATTGAACTTCAATATATATATATATAATATAAAGAAATTCAATTCAGAAGTACAATTATAAAGTTACTGGTGGCTCTGGAAAAAAGCATAAAGGACTCTAGAGACTTCGTTACTGCAGAATTGAGATCTAATCAGGCCGAAATAAAAAACAGTTTTAACTGAGATGCAATCCAAACTGGGTGCTCTGCTAGGGTTAATGAGGTGGAAGAGAGAGTGAGAGACATAGAAGGAAAGTTGATGGAAAGGAAGGAAGCCGAGGAAAAAAGAGAAAAACAATTAAGAGCCCACAATGAAAGGCTTAGGGAAATAAATGATAGTTTGTAAAGGAAGAATATTCATCTTATTGGGGTTCCAGAAGAGGCTGAAAGAGAGAGAGGACCACAAGTATATTTGAACAAATCATAGCTGAGAACTTCTCCAATCTGGAGAAGGAAACAGGCATTCAGATCCAAGAGATAGAGAGGACCCTCTCAAAAATTAATAAAAACCATTCAACACCTTGACAATAATAATAATGATAGTGAAACTTGCAAATTTCAAAGATAAACAGAAAATCCTTAAAGCAGCTTGAGACAAGAGATTCTTAATTTATGTGGGGAGAAATATCAGATTAACAGCAGACCTCTCCACAGACCAGGCAGGTCAGAAAGGGCTGGTAGGATATATTCAGGGTCCTAAATGAGAACATGCAGCCAAGAATACTTTATCCAGCAGGCTCTCATTAAGAATAGAAGAAGAGATAAAGAGCTTCCAAGATAGGCAGAAACTGAAAGAATATGTGACCACCAAACCAGCAAAAGGGGGACACTGTAAAAGAAAGAGGGAGCCCAGAGAATCCACAAAAACAAGGACTGAATAGGGAATACGATGACACTAGATTCCTGTCTGTCAATAGTTATGTGAATGGGCTAAATTATCGCATCAAAAGATGCAGGGTATGGACTGGATAAAAAAGCAAGACCCATCTGTATGTGTCTACGAGAGACTCATTTTACACCTAAGGACACCTCAGCCTGAAAATAAAGGGGTGGAGAACAATTTACCATTCAAATGGTCCTCAAAAGAAAGCTGGGGTAGCAGTCCTCATATCAAATAAATTAGATTTTATCCCATACTGTAGTAAGATGCAGAGGGGCACTATATCATACTTAAAAGGTCTATCCAACAAGAAGACCTAACAATTATGAATATCTATGCCTCTAATGTGGGAGCTGCCAAGTATATCAATTGATTCATAACCAAAGTAAGGAGATACTTAGATAATAATACACAAATAGTAGGAAACTTCAACACGGCACTCTCTGCAAATGACAGATATTCTAAGCAGGATATCACCAAAGAAACAAGGGTCTTGAATGATACACTGGACCAAATGGATTTCACAGGCATATACAGAACATTTCAGCCTAATGCAACTGAACACACATTCTTCTCAAGTGCACATGGAACTTTCTCCATAATAGACCACATAGTGGGTCACAAATCAGGTCTCAACCCATAGGGAAAGATTGGGATTGTCTCCTGCATATTTTCATATCACAATGTTTGAAACTACAACTCAATCACAAGAAGAAATTTGGAGGAAACTCAAACACATGGAGGTTAAAGAGCATCCTACTAAAAGATGAATGGGTCAACCAGTAAAAAAGAGAAGAATTAAAAAGATTCACAGAAACTAATGAAAATGAAAATATAACTGTTCAAAATCTTTGGGAGGGATCCCTGGGTGGCGCAGCGGTTTGGCGCCTGCCTTGGGCCCAGGGCGCGATCCTGGAGACCCGGGATCGAATCCCACGTCGGGCTCCCGGTGCATAGAGCTTGCTTCTCCCTCTGCCTATGTCTTTGCCTCTCTTTCTCTCTCTCTGTGACTATCATAAATAAATAAAAATTTAAAAAAATTAAAAAAAAATCTTTGGGATACAGCAAAAGTGGTCCTAAGAGGGAAATACATCACAATATAAGCCTACCTCAAAAAATTGGAGAAAACTCAAATACATAGCTAAAATACCTTGCTCAAATACATAGCAAATACCTTGCACCTAAAAGAATTGGAGAAAGAACAGCAAATAAAGCCTGAATCCAGCAGAAGAAGAGAGATAATAAAGATTAGAGAAGAGCTCAATGAAATAGAGACCAGAAGAACTGTAGAATAGATCAACAAAACCAGGAGCTGGTTCTTTGAAAGAATTAATAAAATAGCTTCTAGCCATCCTTATTAAAAAGAAAAAAGATCTAACAAAATCACTGACAGAGGAGAGATCACAACAAATTCCAAGGAAATACAAACGATTTTAAAAACGTATTATTAGCAATCAGATGCCAACAGATTAGGCAGTCTAGAGGATATCTATATACAGATGATACTGTACATAGAAAACCCAAAAGACTCTATCCCAAGACTACTAGAACTCACACAGCAATTCAGCAATGTGGCAGGATACAAAATCAATGCACAGAAATCAGTGGCATTTCTGTACACTAACAATGAGACTGAAGAAAAGAAATTAAGGAGTCAATCCTATTTACAATTGCACCCAAAAGCATAAGATACCTAGGAATAAACCTAACCTAACCTAAGAGGTAGAGGATCTATACCCTAAAAACTCACAACACTTCTGCAAGAAATTGAGGAAGATGTAAAGAGATGGAAAAACATTCCATGCTCATGGATTGGAAGAATTAATATGGTGAAAATGTCTATGCTCCCCAGGGCATATGTCTATGAAAATGTCTATGCTCCCCAGGGCAATGTACATATTCAATACAATCCCTATCAAAATACCATGGACTTTCTTCATAGAGTTGGAACAAATAATCTTAAGATTTGTATGGAATCAAAAAGACCTCAAATAGCCAGAGGAATATAGAAAAAAAAACCAATGCCAGGGGCATCATAATGCCAGATTTCAAGCTGTATTACAAGGCTGTGGTCATCAGGACAGTATGGTATTGGCACAAAAGCAGACACATTGATCAATGGAACAGAATAAAGAATCCAGAAATGGACACTCAATTCTATGGTCAACTAATACTCAGCAAAGCAGGAAAGAGTATCCACTGGAAAAGGGACAGTCTCTTCAATAAATGGTGTTGGGAAATTGGACAGCCATGTGCAGAAGATTGAAACTAGACCATTCTCTTACACCAGACACAAAGATAAACTCAAAATGGATGAAAGACCTAATGTGAGACAAGAATCCATCAAAATCCGAGAGGAGAACACAGGCAAAACCCTTTTTGAACTTGGCCACAGCAAATTCTTGCAACACACATCTATGAGGTCAAGGGAATAAAAAGCAAAAATGAACTATTGGGATTTAATCAAGATAAAAAGTTTCTGGGACACCTAAGTGGCTCAGCAGTTGAGCGTCTGTCTTTGGCTTAGGATGTGATCCTGGGGTTCCGGGATCAAGTCCCACATCGGGCTCCCTGTGAGGAGCCTGCTTCTCCCTCTGCCTGTGTCTCTGCCTCTCTCTCTCTCTGTCTCTCATGAATAAATAAATAAAACCTTTAAGAAAAAAAAGATAGAAAGCTTCTGCAAAGCAAAAGAAACAGTCAACAAAACTAAAAGACAACCTACTGAATGAGAGAAATTTGCAAATGACCTATCAGATAAAGGGCTAGTATCCAAGATCTATAAAGAACTTACCAAGCTCAACACCCATGAAACAAACAATCCCATCATGAAATAGGCAGAAGGCATGAACAGAAATTTCTCCAAAGAAGACCTACACATGGCCAACAAGCACATGAGAAAATGCTCCACATCACTTGCCATCAGGGAAATACAGATCAAAACCACAATAAGATCCCAGGTCACACCAGTAAGAATGGTGAAAATTAACAAGAAACAACAAATGTTGGAGAGGATGTGGAGAAAGGGGAACCCTTTGCACTGTTAGTGGGAATGCAAGCTGGTGCAGCCACTCAGGAAAACAGTGTGGAGGTTCCTCAAGAAGTTAAAAATAGGGACGCCTGGGTGGCTCAGCGCTTTGGCGCCTACCTTTGACTCAGGACATGATCCTGGAGTCCGGGGATCGAATCCCACATTGGGCTCCCTGCATGATTCTCCTTCTGCCTGTGTCTCTGCCTCTTGTGTGTGTGTTGTGTGTATGTGTGCACGCACGCACATGTGTCTCATGAATAAATAAATAAATAAATAAATAAATAAATAAAATATATATTTTTTTAAAATAAAGAAGTTAAAAATAGAGCTACCCTATGACCCAGCAATTGCACTACTGGGGATTTACCCCAAAGATACAGATGCATTGAAATACCAGGACACCTGCACCCCAATGTTTATAGCAGCAATGTCCACAATAGCCAAATGGTGGAAGGAGCCATGATGTCCTTCGACAGATGAATGGATAAAGAAAATGTGTCTATATATACAATGGAATATTAGCCATCAGAAAGGATGAATACCTACCATTTGCTTCAACGTGGATGGAACTGGAGGGTATTATGCTCCAGGTGAAATAAGTCAATTGGAGAAGGACAATCATCATATGGTTTCACTCATATGGGGTATTTAAGAAATAGTGAAAGCAATTATGAGAGAAAGGAGGGGAACTGAGTGGGAAAAATTAGAGAGGGAGACAAACCATGAGAGACTCCTAACTCTGGGAAACAAACAAAGGGTTGTGGAAGGGAAAGTGGATGCGGAGATGGGGTAACTGGGTGACGGGCAATGAGGAAGGCACTTGGTGGGATGAGCACTATATGTTGGCAAATTGAATTTAAATTTTAAAATGTAAAGAAAAATATATTATCTGGGCATTTAAAAAAGCATAGAAGACATTAGAGAATCCCTTACTGTAGAAATTAAAGATTTAAAATCTAATCCGGCTGAAATTAGAAATGCTATTACTGAGATGCAGATGCAAATGAAGTCTCTGACAATGAGGATAAATGAGATGAAAGAAAGAGCCAGTGATATAGAAAACAAAATAACAGAAAATGAGGAAGCTGAGAAAAAAGAAAGTCAACTACTGACTTATGAAGGGACATTTGGAGATCTCAGTGATTCCATAAAGTGAAATAATATCCGGATGATAGGGGTCCCAGAAAATGAAGTAGGGGCCGGATGTTTATTTGAACAAATTTTAGCTGAGCACTTCCTTAATCTGGGGGAAGGAAATAGGCATTTAACCAGGAGGCATAGAGCAACCCCCTTAAAATCAATAAAAATAGGTCAACACCTTGACGTATAATAAGAAAGTTTGGAAATTTCAGAGATAAAGAGAAAATCCTGAAAGTAGCTCAAGACAAGAGGTCCTTAATCTAAAAGGGTAGCACATAAGGCTGGCAGCAGTCCTGTCCACAAAGACTTGGCAAGCCAGAAAGGACTGGCATGATGTATTCAAGGTGCTAAATGGGAATGATATGCAGCTATGAATACTTTATCTGTCACGCAGATGATAAAGAGGAGAAATAAAGAGTTTCCAGGACAAACAAAAACTAAAGGAATTTGTGAACACTAAATCAGTTGTTGCAAGAGATACTAGAGGGAATCCTTTGAGTGAAGAGACAGCTCAAAAGTAACAAAGGCCAGAAAGAAACATAGACAATCTATGGAAACAGAGACTTTAGAAGTGATACAATGACATGAAATTCATACCTTTCAATAATTACTCTGAATGTAGATGGACTAAATGTTCCAATCAAAGACACAGGGTATTAGATTAGATAACAAAACCACATCAATATGCTCCTACAAGACACTCATTTTATTTTTTATTTTTATTTAAAATTTTTTTAAAATTTATTTATGATAGTCACAGAGAGAGAGAGAGAGAGGCAGAGACATAGGCAGAGGGAGAAACAGGCTCCATGCACCGGGAGCCCGACGTGGGATTGGATCCCAGGTCTCCAGGATCGCACCCTGGGCCAAAGGCAGGCGCTAAACCACTGCGCCACCCAGGGATCCCAAGACACTCATTTTAGACCCAAAGACACCTCCAGATTGAAAGTGAGGGGGTGGAAACCATTTATCGATGCTGATGGACATCAAAAGAAAGCTGGAGTAACAATCCTTATTACAGACAAACTGTATAAATCAAAGACTGTAATAAGAGATGAAGAAGGACACTATATCATAATAAAAGGGCTTATCCAATAAGCAGATCTAACAATTATAAATATTTATGCTCCTAACTTGAGAGAAGCCAATTATATAAACCAATTAATAGCAGAGTTAAAGAAACACATTGATAATAACACAACCATAACAGGGGACTTCAGTACCCCACTCACAGCAATGGACAGATCATCTAAGCAGAAGATAAACAAGGAAATATGGGCTTTGAATGACACAATGGATCAGATGGACTTCACAGGTATATTCAGAACCTTTCATCCTAAAGTAGCAAAACACTCATTCTTCTTGAGTGCACATAGAACATTCTCCAGAAGAGATGACATACTGGGTCACAAATCAGGACTCAATTGATATCCAATATTGAGATTATTCCCTACATATTTTCATACCACATGCTTTAAAGTGTGAAATCAATCACAAGAAAAACTTTAGAAGGAACACAAATACATGAAGGTTAAAAATCATCCTACTAAAGAATGAATGGGTCAACCAGGAAACTAAAGAAGAATTTTTAAAAGCACATGGAAGCAAATGAAAATGAAAACACAAAAGCTCAGAACCTTTAGGATGCAGCAAAGGTGGTCCTAAGAGGGAAGTACATAGCAATACAAGCCTTTCTCAAGAAACAAGAAAAGTCCCAAATAACCCAACCTTACACCTAAGAGAGCTGGAAAAAGAATAGGAAATAAAGCCTAAATCCAGTAAGAGAAGAGATATAATACAATTAGAGCACAAATCAATGATATAGAAATTAAAAAAAAACACAGTAGAACAGATCAATGAAACTAGAAGCTGGTTCTCTGAAAGAAATGATAAGATCAATAAATCCTTAGCCAGACTTACCAAAAAGAAAAGAGAAAGGACCCAAATAAAGAAAATATTATGAGCAAGTGTTACCAACAGATTAGGCAATCTGGAAGAAATAGATACATTCCTAGAAACATATAAACTACCAAAACTGAAACAAGAAGAAATAGAAAACCTGAACAGACCCATAACCAGCAAAGAAATTGAATCAATAATTAAAGATCTCCCAAGAAACAAGAGTTCAGGGCCAGATTGCTTCCCAGTGGAATTCTACCAAACATTTAAAGAAGAATTCATACCTATTCATAGAAGTGGTGGGGAAACTTCCAAACTCGTTTTAGAGGCCAGCATTACCTTGATCCCCTAACCAGAAAAAGATCCCATCAAAAAGGAGATTACAGACCAAGATCCATGGTGCAAAATTCCTCATCAAGATATTATGCTAATAGGATCCAACCATACATCAAAAGGATTATTCGCCATGACCAAGTGAGATTTATTCCTGAGCTGCAGAAGTGGTACAACATCTGCAAATCAATTAATGTGATACACCACATCAAGAAAAGAAAGGACAAGAACTATATGATCTTCTCAATAGATGCAGAAAAAGCATTTGACAAAAAAAAATTGTTGATTAAAAAAAAAACTCTCTGCAGTGAAGGAATAGAAGGAACATATCTCAATATCAAAAAAGCCATACAAGAAAAACCCACAGTGAATATCATCCTCAATGCATAAAACTGAAAGGTTTCCCCCTAAGGTCAGGAACACGACAGGGACATCCACTCTCACCACTGTTGCTCAATATAGTACTGGAATCAGACAACAAAAAGAAATAAAAGCCATCCAAATCAGCAAAAAAGAAGTCAAATTCTCACTCTTCACAGAAGGCATGCAACTCTATGTAGAAAACTCAAGACTGCACCCAAAAATTGCTAGACTGATCAGGAATTCAGCAATGTTGCATGATATATGTTCAATGCACAGAAGTCAGTTGCATTTTTATACACTAACAAAGATGCCAAAGAAAGAGAAATGAAATAATTGATCCCATTTACAATTGCACCAAAAAAAAAAAACAAAACACCAAAATACACCTAGAAATAAACCTAACCAAGTAGGTAAAGGATCTGTATTCTGAAAGGTATAGAATACTTGTGAAAGACACAAAGAAATGGAAAAACAGTCCATGCTCGTGAATTGGAAGAATAAATATTGTTAAAATGTCCACAATACACAAAGAAATCTACATATCCATTGCAATCCCTATCAAAAAGTCATCAGCCTTTTTCATAGAGCTGGAACAAGCAACTCTAAAATTTGTATGGAGGGACGGCAGGGTGGCTCAGTGGTTGAGCATCTGCCTTTGACTCAGGATGTGATCCCGGAGTCCCGAGATTGAGTCCTACATTGGGCTTCCTGCCAGGAGCCTGCTTCTCTCTATGCTTATGTTTCTGCCTCTCCTTCTCTGTGTCTCTCATGAATGATTAAAATCTTTTAAAAAAATAAAATAAAATAAAATGTGTATGGAACTAGAAAAGACCCCAAATATCCAACGCAATGTTGAAAAAGAAAACTAAATCTAGAGGTATCACAATTATGGACTTCAAGCTGTATTACAAAGTTGTAATCATCACAACAGTATGTTACCAGCACAAAAACAGACACATAGGGGCACCTGGGTGGCTCAGTGGTTGAGTGTCTGTCTTTGGCTCAGGTTGTGATCCCAGGATCCTGGGATTGAGTCCCACATCAGGCTCCCTGTGAGGGGTCTCTGCCTATGTCTCTGCCTTTCACTGTGTCTCTCATGAATAAATAAATAAAACGTTAAAACAACAACATAACCAGACACATAGATCAATGGAACAGAATAGAGAACCCAGAAATGGACCCTCCACTCTGTGGTCAACTAGACTTCAACAAAGCAATAAAGAATACCTGATAGAAAAAGAACAGTCTCTTCAACAGATGGTGTTGGGAACATTGGACAGCCACATGCAGAAGAAGGGAACTGGATCACTTTCTTATACCACACACAAAACTAGACTCAAAATGGATGAAGGAACTAAATGTGAGACTGGAATCCATCAAAATCCTAGAGGAGGACACAGGCAGCAAACTCTTTGACCTTGGCTGCAGCAATTCTGGCTAGGCATGTCTCCAAAAGCAAGGGAAATAAAGTCAAGAATTTGAATTCTTGAGAGTTCATCAAAATAAAAAGCTTTTGGGGATCCCTGAGTGGCTCAGCAGTTTAGCGCCTGCCTTCGGCCCAGGGCATGATCCTGGAGTCCTAGGATCAAGTTCCACATCAGGCTCCCTGCATGGAGCCTGCTTCTCCCTCTCCCTCTGCCTGTGTCTCTGTCTTTGTCTCTGTCTCTCTCTCTCTGTCTCTCGTGAATAAATAAATAAAATATATTTTTAAAAAAGATAAAAAGCTTTTCCACAGCAAACAAACAGTTGGAAAAAGTAAAAGACAACCTAAAGAATGGGAGAAGACATTTGCAAATGACATATCAGATAAAGGGCTAGTATCCAAAATCTATAAAAAACTTATCAACATCAACACCCAAAAAACAAAAACTCCAGTCAAGAGATGGGCAGAAGACGTGAACAGACATTTTTCCAAAGAAAACATACAGATGGCCAAGAGACACATGAAAAAAAATGCTCTGCATCACTTAGCATCAAGGTAAACACAAATCAAAACCACAATGAGGGGCAGCCCCGGTGGCTCAGTGGTTTAGCACAGTCTTCAGCCCAGGGCCTGATCCTGGAGACCCGGGATCGAGTCCCACATCAGGCTCCCTGCATGGAGCCTGCTTCTCCCTCTGCCTGTGTCTCTGCCTCTCTCTCTCTCTCTCTCTCTCTCTGTCTCTCATGAATTAAAAACAAACAAACAAACAAAAAAACAACGAGGGGCCAAACTGTGTAAGGAGCCTCGGTGTCCATCGAAAGATGAATGGATAAAGAAGATGTGGTTTATGTACACAATGGAATATTCCTCAGCCATTAGAAACAACAAATACCCACCATTTGCTTCAACGTGGATGGAACTGGAGGGTATTATGGTGAATGAAGTAAGTCAATCGGAGAAGGACAAATAGTGTATGTTCTCATTCATTTGGGGAATATAAATAATAGTGAAAGGGAATATAAGGGAAGGGAGAAGAAATGTGTGGGAAATATCAGAAAGGGAGACAGAACATAAAGACTCCTAACTCTGGGAAACGAACTAGGGGTGGTGGGAGGGGAGGAAGGCAGGGGGTGGGGGTGAATGGGTGACGGGCACTGAGGGGGACATTTGACGGGATGAGCACGGGATGTTATTCTGTATTTTGGTAAATTGACCACCAATAAAAAATTAATTTATTAAAAAAAAAAAAAAAACAACGAAGGGCGCCTGGGTGGCTCAGTGGCTGAGCGTCTGCCTTTGGCTCAGGGCATGATCCCAGATCCTGGGTTGGAGCCCCAGGGGATGGAGCCCCACATTGGGCTTTCTGCAGGGAGTCTGCTTCTCCCTCTGCCTGTGCCTCTGCCTCTCTCTGTGTGTCTCTTATGAATAAATAAATAAAATCTTCTAAAAAACACGATGAGATTATACCTCACACCAGTCAGAATGGCTAAAATGAGCAAGTCAGAAGACAATAAATGTTGGCTAGGATGTGGAGAAAGAGGAACACTCTTTGACTGTTGGTGGGAATTCAAATTATTGCAGCCACTGTGGAAAACACTATAGAGGTTCCTCAAAAAGTTAGAAATACAACTACCCTATGACCCAGCAACTGCATTACTAGGTAATTATCCAAAAGATACAAAAATAGTGTTTTGAAGGGGCACATACACCCCAATATTCATAGAAGCAATGTTTACAATAGCCAAACTATGGATGAAGTCCAGATGTCCACTGACAGATGAAGGGATAAAGAAGATGTGAGATGTGTATGTATTTATACATAGATATATATAATAGAATATTACTGAGCCATCAAAAAGAATGAGATTTTTGCCATTTGCAACAAGGTTGATGAACTAGAGATGATTATACTAAGTATAATAGGTGAATCAGAGGAAGAAATGGGCATATAAATACCATATGATATCGCTCATATGTGAAATTAAAAAACAAAACAGATTAACATAGCACAAGGGAAGGAAAAATAAAATAAATGAAAATTGAGAGGGAGGCAAACCATAAGAGATAATGAACTCTAGAAAACAACCTAGAGGGCTGTGGGAGGGGAGGGGGCGTCTGGGGAAGGGATAATTGGGTGATGGGCATTCAGGAAGGCATTTGATGTAATGAGCACTGGATGATATATGCAACTGATGTATGTCTTTTATCACAGTTCCAGATACTAGAAGTCAATCAATAACTGGAAATTTTGGAAACTCAGAATGAGTGAACAAAAATATGCAGAATTAAACAACACAGTTCTGCATATCAAAAGGTCAAAGAGATATCAAAATGGAAATCAGAAAATACTTTGAGATTAATAAAAATGAAGACAGACATACCAAAACCTAGAGGGTGCTGCTAAAGCAGTGCTGAGAGGCAAAAACATAGCTGTAAATAGCTATATGAAAAAGCAACATCTCAGGATGCCTGGATGGCTCAGCAGTTGAGCTCAGGGCATGATCGGGGGCTTTCTGCATGGAGTTCCACAGTGGGCTTTCTGCATGGAGCCTGTTTCTCCTCCCTCTTCCTATGTCTCTGCTTCTTTCTCTGCATCTTTCATGAATAAATAAGTAAAATCTTAAAAAAAAATAGCAACATCTCCAGTCAGTTACATAAACTTCCACATTAAGTCAAGAAAGAAAGAAGAGCAAACTAAACCAAAAGCAAGCAAAAGGGGGGGAAAATTAGAGTGGGGGAAAAATTAGAGTGGAAGTTGATGAAATGAAAAAGAATAAAATTATAATATATAAAACTAAGTCAAATGTGAGCTTTTGAAAGATCAACCCAATTGACAAATCCTCAACTAGACTCTTTGAAACAAAAGAGAGAGAAATGACCCTAATTACTGGGATCAGCAATGAAAGAGAGGATATTAGAACTGACCACACAGAAATAAAGAGAATTACGAGATTATGATGAACAATTATATGCCAAAAAATTAACTTACTTGCATAAAATAGACAAAAACATGGAAAGACACAAATGACTAAAGCTGACTCAAGAAGAAATAGACTATCTGAATATACCTATAATGAAGTAGAAGATGGAGTCATTTGTCAAAAAATCTTCAGCAAAAAACAAAAAAAAACAATTCCAAATGGCTTCACTTGTGAATTATACCACATGCTGAAATAATATCAATTCTTTACAAACCCTTCCAAGAAGGACAGGAGGGAACCCAACTCATTCTATGAGGCTGGGATTATTCAGATACCAAAACCAGACAAAGATATCACAAGACAAGAAAACTACAGACCATTAACTTTTATGAATATGGATGCAAAAATTTCAAAAGAATGTGACAAATAAAATCCAGCAACATACAAAGAATTACATGCAAGCCTAATGAAATTTATTCTGGAAATTCAAGACTGGTTTAACATCCATATCAATCAGTGTAATCCACCATATTTATATACTAGAAAACAAAAGCTGCATGGTTATCTCAACAGACAGACAAGAAGCATTTGACAAAATCATGATAAAAGTCTCAACAAGCTACTAACAGAAGGGAATTTCCTCAACCTGATTAAAGGCATTTATAGAAACCGGTAAGCTAACATCTTACTTAATGGTGAAAGACTTGTTTTTCTCCTAAGATCAGCAACACCAAAAGGATGTCCACTCTCACCACTTCCATTAAAATTTGTGCTGGAGTTTCTAGAGCAAGAAATAAGATAAAATGCATTCTGATCAGAAAAAAAAAAAAAGGAGTAAAATTACTTCTATTCGCAGATGTCTTCTATATAGAAAATCCTAGGGAGTTAACTAAAAAGCTATTAGAATGAATAAACAAGTTCAATGAGGTTGCAGGAAATGAAGCCAATATATAAAAATCAGTTATATTTCATACACTTTCAATAATTAATCCAACAATGCAACTAAGAAAACAACTCCATTTATAACACCACTTAAATGAAAAAAAGTATTAGAAATACAAATCACAAAAGAAGTGCAAAACATATACTCTGAATACTACAAAACATTATTGACAGAAACTTAAAAACATATAAGTAAATGGAAAACCAAACATTCAGGAATCAGAAGACAATGTTAAGATGGCAAAGTTTTCCACATTCATTTACAGATTCAACACAATCCCTATGGGATACGTAACTAGCTCCTTTTTAAAAATTGACAAACTGATTCTATATTCACAGGAAAATTCAAGGAACTTAAAATAGCCAATCTTTAAAAAAAGAAGCCAAAGTAGTAGGACCTCCAAGTCCCAATTTCAAAACTTCTAGCAAAACGACAGTAATCAAGATGGTGTCTGGGGATTTGTTCAAGATGGCAGCTCACGAATATCCTTGAACCCATCTCCTTCCATGGACTCAACAGATTTACAACTACATACAGAATAATCTCCTCTGAAGAAGACCTAAGCCTCCACAACAAGGGATAAAAGGGCATCATCAAAAGAGGTAAGAGAGGCAGAGACACTCATGCCAAAAGCAAAAGCAAAACCATAACCAAAACCAAAACTAAAAAACCCACTTCAAGAATCCAAAATATGGTGGGTTCTCAAAGATATAAAACTTCACTGAGAAGCAAGGGGTCTGTGCACTAAATCCCAGGTCCTGCACAGGAGAGAAGAGCCCCTAACTTGCCTGGCTTTGAAATCCAAAGGGATTATACTCAGGAAAACCAAAGAAAGATGGTTTGACGGACTCACTCTTAAAGTTTGTGTGCAGTCTCACTCACCTCAGGACTCCATTTAAACAGCAGTAGGAAAAGTGCCTTGGACATACATGAAGGACACCCACTCACTAATCTTTGTTTTGTTTTATTTTGTTTTGTTGTTTTTAACTCCAGGAGAGTTAACATACAGTATTATATTAGTTTAAGTGTACAATATAGTGATTCAACAATTTGATACATTACTCTGTGCTGTTCAAGATAAGTGTACTCTTTTTTTTTTTTTTAAAGATTTTATTTATTTATTCATAGAGACACAGCTAGAGAGAGAGAGACAGAAACACAGGCAGAGGGAGAAGCAGGCTCCATGCAGGGAGCCCGATGTGGGACTCGATCCCGGGGTCTCCAGGATCACACCCTGGGCTGCAGGCGGCGCTAAACCGCTGCGCCACTGGGGCTGCCCAAGATAAGTGTACTCTTAACTCCTTCACCTGCTTCCCCCATCCCCCTACCCACCAGTCCTCTGGTAACTTTCCATTTGTTCTCCGTAGTTCTGAGCCTGTATTTTGGTTTGTCTCTTTTTTGCTTTGTTCATTTGTTTTGTTTCTTAAATTCCACATATAAGCGAAATCATTTGGTCTTTGTCTTTCCCTGACTGATGTCACTTAGCATTATACTCTCTTGATCCATCCATGCTATTGCAGACATCAAGATTTCATTCTTTTATATGGTTGAGTATCATTCCAGTGTATAAATATACCACTTCTGCTTAACTGATTTCTATCAGTGGACATGTGGTCCACTTTCATAATTCGACTATTATAAATAATGCTGCAATAAACACAGAAGTGTATGTATCTTTTCAAATTAATGTTTTCATATCCTTTGGGGAAATACCCAATAGTGGAATAACTGGATCATATTGTAATTCTATTTTTAATTTTCTGAGGAACCTCCATACTGCTTTCTACAGTGGTTGCAGCAGTTTGCATTCCCACCTCTAGTGCATGGGGGTTCCTTTTGCTCCACATCCTCGCCAACACCTGTTGTTTCTTGTGTTGTTGATGTTAGCCATGCTGATAGGTGTGAGGTGATATCTCAGTGTGGTTTTGATTTGCATTTCCCTGATGAGAGATGTTGAATATATTTTTATGTCTCTGTTGGTCATCTGGATGTCTTCTTTGGAAACATGTCTGTTCTGCCTTCTGTCAATTTTTTAATTGGAATATTGGTTTTTTGGGCATTGAACTGTGTAATTTACTTGTATATTTTGGATATTAATCCTTTATCAGATACATCATTTGCAAATATTTTCTCCCTTTACATAGGTTGCTTTTGGGTTTTGTTGTTTGTTTGCATTGCTGTGCAAAAACTTATCATTGTGATATAGTTCCAATAGTTTATTTTTGCTTTTGCTTCCCTTCCGCAGGAGACATACCTAGAAAAATGTTGCTGTGCTGTGTGATGTCAGAGAAATTACTGCGTCAGGCCTCACGTTGAAGTCTTTAATCGATTTTGAATTCATTTTTGTGTATGGTATAAGATGATCCTGTTTCATTCTTCTGCAGGTTGCTATCCAGTTTTCCCAACATCATTTGTTGAGGAGACTTTTTCCCATTGGATATTCTTTCCAAAGAATTCAAAGAATTCTTTGTCAAAGATGAATTGATTATATAATTGTGGGTTTATTTCCAGATTTTCTGTTTTGTCCTATTGAGCTATTTTTGTGCCAGTTCCATACCATTTGCATTACTATAGCTTTGTAATATAATCTGCTTTTGTTATATTACACATAGTAATATATATATGACATACATAATATGTATTACATATATATGTATATAGATAATATATAATACATGTTATATGTATTACATTACATATATATGCATATAACATATACATATTTGTCTTTGCTTTTGTTTTTCAGGATTGATTAGGCTCTTGTGGTTCCATACAAATTGTTAGGATTGATCTATCTCTGTGAGAAATGCTTGTGGTACTTTGATAGGGATTGCATTAAAAGTGTAGGTTGCTTTGAGTAGGTTAGACATTTTAACAATATTTTTGCTTCCAATCCATGAGTATAGATTGTCTTTCCTTTTCTTTTGTCATCTTCAATTTCTTTCATCAGTGTTTTATAGTTTTTGGAGCACAGGTCTTTTTACCTGTTTGGTTAAATTTATTCTTAGGCATTTTATTATTTTCGGTGTAATTTTAAATGTGATTATTTTCTTAATTTTTTCTTCTGCTGCTTCATTATTGGAGTATAGAAATGCAAGAAATTTCTGTACGTTGATTTTTCTTATCCTGTGACAGTACTGAATTCATTAATTCTTGTAGTCTTTTAAGTTTTCTATATACAGTATCATTCCATCTGCAAATAGTGAAAGTTTTCCTTCTTCCTGGCCAGTTTGAATCCTCGTTATTCCTTTTTCTTGTCTGATTGCTATGCTAGGGCATCCAGTACTATCTTGAATAAATGTGGTGAGAGTGGACATCCTGATCTTAGGGGAAAAGCCCTTAGTTTTTCCCCATCAAGGATGATGTTAGCTGTGGATTTTTCATATTTGGCCTTAATAAATAATAATGTTAAGGTATGATCCTTCTAAACCTAGTTTGTTGAGAGTTTTTATCATGAATATATGTTGTACCTTGCCAAATACTTTTCCTGCATCCACTGTAGTGATTACATAGTTCTTATCCTTTTTCTGATTGATGTGATGTATCACACTGATTGATTAACAAATATTGAACCACCTTGCAACCCAGGAATAAATCCCAGTTATGGTGGTTAATTACTTTTTGGGCGTATTGTTAAATTTCATTTCTATGGGAGTGCAAGGAGATCTGTGCTGCTCTGGGCCCCGGGGATCCGGGGCCTCTGAGGTTAGGGCTATAACAGTCACCTGCCCAGAGCCTGCCTCTGCAGCATTTGGCTACACTGTTCTGGAGTCTAACTCTGCTGGGGATCTGGAATCTCTGGTTTCCAACCTTTTGGGGGTTTTCGCCCCTAGCAACAGGCCTGGGGTGGGGGTGAGGAGGTACCAGGTCTCTTGGTTTGTCTCCCGTTGGCCCTGGACTTAGGGGACTTCAGTGGTCACCAGCTAAGCTCATGTCCTGCTCCTAATTGGTTGTCTGTTCCCAGTGTGAAAGTGTATGGCCGATGTTTTTACTGGATTGTACTTTTTGGTCTTGATTTTCAGCTGCTATGCTGAGCCCTCCATGGCCACGGCCACCGTGAGGCAGGCAGAGTCGTAGCCACTACTCCAGGCCACATGCACCTTTTGCCTTTCAGCTGGGGAGCTCCACTGGTGGTGGGGTTCACCTTGGTCAATGGCCCAGCAGGACCCCGGGGCGCACCTAGGGGTCCCGGTGGGTTTCGGTGAGTGTCAGAGAACCATGTCTTCCACCCAGTGGCACAGGAAGGGGGTACCTGTTGCCTGCCACTGCAGCTCAAGCCCCCTTCTCCAATCTCTTCGCCTCCCCTCAGAGTCTCCCATGCCCCCACCCTCTGTCTGCCATTCTCTTTCCTTTCTCTGATCCCTTTCTGGGTCCTCACCACTCTCCATCTCATGGCCACTGCCCACAAAGAGGCTTCTGGCCTAGATCTCCCTCCCCCCAACTTTTCCAACTCTATCTTCCTGAGATGACCTTTTGTCTAGAAGTCTCCCTTCCACTGCTCTCCTGCCATCAGCAAGGGGAGCCCTCTAGCAGGCTCCACAGCTCCTATGTACAGACTTGTCTCCAGTTTTGGTGCCCCTTCCTCCTCCCTCCCTTCCAGTGCAGGCACCTGCCCTTGGCCCTCCTTCATCCTGGGCCAGCACCTAGCACCACTCTGTCCCCATTCCTTCATCCTACCCTCACCCTCTTGTGGCCTCCACTGTCCCTGTGGGCTGGACTCCAGACCTCCCTGATCCCTCTGTACCCTTCCCCCAGGGCCCCTTGCCTGCTGGCGCCCCCCTGCCTGGCCCTCACCAAGCTCTCCTCTCTCAGGAGCTCCTCCGATGGGGCCCTTGCAGTCAGCAGTGCCTCCTCCCTGCTCTCAGCCCATGCCTGCTCCTCTCTTGTCAGCCTGTAATTAAGTTCTTTCAGGGTCACCCAGTCCCCCATTCCCAGAGCCTCAGCACTAGTGTCCCCTGATCCTCTTGCCATTCCCTCTCCCCTGTGGACCAGAAAGCTACTCCAGGTCCAACCTCCCAGATTAATCCTCGGCCCTCATCCCCCCTTTGGTTTCTTGACCCAGTCTTCGAACTGGTTGTTCTTGCCATGTGGTCAGCGCCAGCCTTTCCTTATAGCCAGCCTCCTCCCAGCCTGCCTGCTCTGTGCTGGATGTCTTCCCCTAACCCTCCTTGGGGGTCTGGCCTATCGTTCCTCCCAGAACCATCCCCACATGCAAGTCCTTCCGCAAGGAGTTCATCGTGGTGTCTTGGTTCTATTTTCTCTTCCACTCCCCCTCCTTTCTAATATAGACTACCCCTGGGCTCCCTGCCCTGATGCTCTGAGACCCCCACCAACTACCTTTCCCAGGGGACACTGGCAGGTCCAACCCATCCCCACCTGGGATCACAGCCTGCCACTCTTCCACTTGGGCCTAAGCCTACACCTTCCTCACCCCTAGGGGCACTGACACACCCTGAGCTCCCCTGTGGTCACCATACCCTCCAACATACAGCCCTTCTGCTTCACTGCCCTTTCTACCCTTGACCCCATCTCTTCCCTGATGAACTTTCACCACAGGCAGCAGCCCCTGGCTCTCCACTCCACCATAATCCCTGAGCACCGTGGCATCTCTGGCCATGGATCACTCAACCTTGGGCTCCCCACTGCCCCTGCCTCCCTGCTCACAAGGCCTCTCCTTCCCCATGGCCTTCTTGCCCTCCCCCTGCTTCTTGCAGGCCAGTATCTCCCCTTGACCTCTTACCTACACCACCCACAGGACCCCATGCCTTCCTCTCCTGGCTCCCATGCTGCATGTCTGTCCATCTCCACTTCTCTTTGCCATTCCTTCTTCCCTCTCCTTCCTGCCCCCTTTCCTCTCTTCTTGTATGGAAAGCCTCCTTCTTGTCCTTTGTACAGGTGCATTTTCTGCATGCTCAATATTTCAGGCAGTTCAGGACAGCAGAGCTTTTCAGAGAAGGATCTGTTATGTTGTTCCTTCCAGGTTACTTCATCTGTGATCTACTCCCTCCCCAGATTCCCGCAGTCTTTCTTATAACCTCACAGTGGAGTCCAAGATGGATGTGTATCGGAGATTTTTCACTGAGGGACACTTGGATGATCAAGCCTTCCTCCACCTTGACATGGTAGAGCCACAGGGACTGTGGGCAGAAGCAGTCCCGGGTCTGAGACGCAGAACACAGAGGCCAAGGACTTGAGAGAGACTGGAAACAGCCTCAGAATGAGTCTGACAGGTGTCCTGGCCCTGTAGGCACAGGCGAGGTGAGAGTGGGGTCAGAGCAAGAGTGATGGTAGGACTTTCCCAGGGAAGTTCAGGGTAGAGAGCAGAGCCCTGTCTCTTTCCTGGATTTGGCTGGGGGTGGGGGTGAGGGCTAAAGGTCTGTGGACTTCAGCCTAAGGGGGCCATTACTGAGCCAGCACAGAGAAGACATAGAGGAGAGGAAGGGGGGCCCTCTGGCTGGAGTTTGTCACTGGGGCAGGGAAGTCAGAGGGACACAGGGTGGGAGAAGTCACTGCTGGCTGGAGGCAGGCTTGCATTCCCTGCAGGAGATATGGGGCTCAAGATCTCAGAAGACGACAGCACCAGGAGCTTTGGGCATTTCTGCCATGATGGGGAGCTCTTCCTCTCTTTATGACCTGAAGACCCGTGGATGGACTGTTCCCCCATCCTCAGCTGGACCGCGATCATGGAAATCAAGAAGTCCTGGGATGCAACCTGAATGGGCTTCTTGGACAGGTCAGGCATGACCCCCGGGGAAGGAGCCTTCTTCTTCCCCAGACTCACTGAGCCTCCCCCAGCAGTCCTGTCCTATGAGATGCGCACATGTTCTGTTGGCACATTGTATTGAGATCCGCCTGTCCTGTTACAGTCTCTAGAGACACCGAGCAGGTTGGGATGGAAATGAAATCTTCCAGTGTTAATAGTCCAGGGAGCAGTGGGCTTTCCTACGTAGAACTCAACCAGAGAAGGCAGGTGTCAGCAAGAGAGGAAGTTCAGTCTCCCTGTCACAAAGAGTTTCCTTTAGAGTCCCCTCAGCCGAAGAGCCCACCCTCCATGCCCCCTCCTCAGCAGTAACACATGCATCCAAGAGATCCCATTCCTGGCCCATCCTCCTGCCCGGGCTAAGGACCTGGGTCCCAGGGTGCAGAACAGACTTGGAGCAGGTCTGGGGTCAGTGAGGGCTTCAGCCAGAGGTGGAAAGTGGGAGAAGCAGCCTTTCTCTCTGTCTTTTGTGGAGGTGAGCAGGGCTCAGCCATGGACCTCACCAGCTCTGTGCCTTCTTCCTCAGTGCCCCCAACAGTGAACATGCTCTGCAGCCAGGCCTTGGAAGGCATGATCCCTCTGACATGCTGGGCTTTCAGTTTCTCTCCCAGGAATACCTCCCTGACCTGGCTTCAGGATGGGAACCCCTGAGCAAAGATTACCAGTAGTGTCGGGAATGGGACCTACTGGACAGGAGGGGCCATAAAGTCTCAAGGAGAGGAGCAAAGGTTCACCTGCCAGATGGAAGACACAAGGAACCACACTGTACACTGTGTGCCCTCAAGTGAGCCTGGGGTGATCCGTGGAGGGGGTTCTGACCCTGGTTGAGTTAGGAGCCAGGGTCGGGAGAGGAGAGCAGGCCTGTATCCTTGAGGAGCCCAGGTCACTATAAGGCCCTTTTCCAGGAAAGGCCCCAGTGCCCCGGAGTGGATGGACAGCTACCTGCCTGCTGCTGCTCCTGCTGATTTTCTTACTGTCATCATTGCACGTGTTTTTTTCTCCAAGAACAAGATACCACCAGCAGCTGTGGAAGCCCAGATAAGAATTCTGGGCAGTGGGTAGGGTGGGAGGGGCTCTCCTAGGACGTGGGGCACTTTATGTCTCCCTCTGCACAGATCAGAGGGGATGAAAAGCTTCTGTAACAGGAGCTGGAAGTCAGAGAGCTGAGAGGGGCTGGGAGCCACATCTGCATCTACATCCTTAGCCCTGGGTCCCCAGGGCCCTTGAGTGGTGAGTGTGGCCTCTCCTTGCTCTGGGTGAGGATTGGGCAGTAGGGACTGGGGCTCCCTGCTCTGAGTTTGTCCCTACCTCTCTCTACTCTCAGGCTCGGCAGGACTCTGTCTGGAGGTAATGTGTGGGGACCATGTGTTGACTGGGGAGGGCCAGAGAGGCACAAGCAGTAAAGGGTCCAAGACCTAGTGGGGAAGTTTAACACTGGGCAAGAATCCAGACCAGAAGTAATGATTCTATTTCCTTCCTGTCCACACCTGTTCCAATATCTTCGGCCATCATGAGGAATCAAAGAAAAGGACTCACAAGGCCCCATGTGGCAGCCAGGAGAGCATGCCAGAGTCCTGCCTGTGACGTCCCCTTGGGAAGTTCCACTCACAAGGCATAGATGCATCCTGAGCATAGATGGTCACCTTTGGTCCACTTTGTAGCCCCTCGAATGGCTCCTCCAGGACCTGTCTCCCGAGTTGTTCCACTGGGTCACTCCCACCTGTGCTCTTTCCTGGTTCCCATCATATGCCCCCATGCTTCCTGGAGTTTTCTTGTGGATCATATGCAAGAGTCTCAGGGAGACTCTGGGGGAGTGAGCAGATAACCCTTGATCATTTGGGTAGAGAGGGTCAGGCCATTCTCAGGGCTGCTGTGGCCACTGCTTTTATCCTGCCTCCCTGATGTGTCCTGTCCAGGCCCTCAGGGCACAGTCTAAGAAACTACTTAGGGCAGGGCATTCTGTCTGTACCCTTGTGGCCTCACTCTGCCCTCCCTGAGCCGGTTCCCTTTCTTGTGCTGCTCACTGCCCTGTAGATTTGGAGGAAGGGATGGTCAGAATGATTACCAGGTAGGGGCGCCTGGGTGGCTCAGACAGTTAAGAGTCAGACTCTTGTTATTGGCGCAGGTCTTGATCTCACGCTCATGAGTTCACGCCCCATGTGGAGCTCCACGCTGAGCATGAGGCCCACTTGAATAAAAATTAAATTAAAAAAAAGATTTCTGTGTAATCAGGCTGGTTGAGGGGAGGTGAAAACAGAAAGATGGAGTTTTGTGTTTGGGCAAAAAACAAGGTGATGCATGGGACAGGGAAAGAATGGGGTGTGTGGGGCCTGGGGTCCTTCAGTTGATTCTACCACTGCTGGGTGACCATCATGGCAGGCATCGGATTTCTCACTCTGGAACCTAATCTACTTATAAGCTGGCCTTTAGGCGCCTGGGTGGCTCAGTGGTTGAGCATCTGCCTTTGGCTCAGGTTGTGATCCCAGGGTCCCAGGATCAAGTCCCACATCGGGCTCCCTGCAGGGAGCCTGCTTCTCCCTCTGCCTGTGTCTCTGTCTCTCTCTGTGTCTCTCATAAAATCTTGAAATATTAAGCTGGCCTTTGGTCTTAGGCAGACTGGGATGATTAGTCCCCTGCCCCACACTGAGGGGCTGAGACCAGGTCACAACTAGAGCAAAGAGCCATGCAGGTCTGCAGATGTTCCTGTTGTTCTCTGGGGTGGCCCTCCCAGAGGGAACACCAGTTTTGATTCCTTAGGGTAGAAATGATTGCCTCATATATCATTGAGGCATTTACTGGAGAAAGAATACAAAAGTCATGTGTCAATTTCTCAAATTCCTGCTTTAAATTGTGATGTCCAAAACAAATTATTTCAGAAAACGAATTTTAATAGGATTTCTTCAGATCCTGAGCTAGCTTAGTGCGTGAAATATATCAGGAATTCAACCAGAGGGAGGGCTCTTGTCTGGGAGGGTTCCATGTGGGAGGTGGGAGAGAGGTGGTGGCAATGGCAGTCTCAGGGTTCAGAAGATGGACAGATAGCCTCAGGCTTGGGGTCTCAAGAACCCCCTCTACCTCATTTAGAAGAAGACTGCAACAGGTTCTCCTTGCATTGCCTGGTTAGTCCCTGCTAGGATTTGGGCCAGAAGGCCCTGGCAGCCTCAGCCAAGCTGCACTTGGGGAGGAGCTGTGATTCCAGGTGCAGGTGGGCCAAGAAGGAGCACGGAAGGCCAAGTGCAGCCTGGCCGCCTGGGTCAGGGTGAGGGTGGAGGGCAAGGACAGGCCTCTGTGAGCATGGGGTGCTCCTGAGTCAGGTCAAATACAGACCCCACTGTAGTCCACTTCTTCTAGACTGTGACTGGTGGTCACCTGAGCACTCTGATGAGCCTTCCAGTTAGGAGCTGCTGGCTTAGGGCTAGGGAAGGAAGGAGGCTGAAGCTGCAGGTGAGGTCAGTGCTTGTGGTTGAGAGGTCTCTGTGCTCAGGTGTTTATGCAAATGGGAGCCTGACAGATAGAGAAGAAGCAGTGTTTGTAACCACTGTCTGGCCTGGAGGAACAGGCCACAGGGACATGTCTCTCAGGGGCCATGTTCTCTGTCAGTGGACAGTTGGGACCAAGAAGGCATTGAGTTTCTGCTCCAGGGTGTTGTCCTTGGTCCTGGGACCCTTTCCTGCTCCTGTCCAGTAGATGGTGGAGGCAGGGCCAGCTAGTGATGCTGAGGCATCACAGTGGGGAGAGCAGCAAGGGCTGGTAAAGGGGTGAGAGAGAGATAACAGCAAGGGTTTATCCTCCTTCAGAGAAAGTCAGAGCTGAGTTTGGAGTAACTGAAGAAGTTCTGAGCAAGTGCAAAACAATATTTTGCACAAATTGGGCTCTATGGGTTTCTCTTTTCCCCAAAATCTTGGTAGCCTTCAAGACCTGGATCAACACCAGGTAGCACCAACAAGCCATGATGGTAGCAACCAGCATTTACCAAGCTCAGTGTATTACACACTGAGAGCCAGCACCACTTGCAGCAATGTGAGGGAGCCCTCTGGAATATTCTGGACTATTCAGATCTCCAGATGACTGTAGCCCCAGCCCATGTCACATGGAGCAGAAGAGCTGCCAGTTGAGCCTAGCTGACCCACACAATGAGAAAGAATTAAAAGGTGGTTGCTTTATTCAGAGATTATTTTGTTACCTAGCAATAGGTCACAGGTATATATATCACATAGTGTCATGTACAAGTATTATTATGTTTTGTTTATTGTCTGTCTTTCTTATGAGATTATAAACATTAGGAGAACATGTGCTGTGTCTATGTCATTAAATGATTACCAGACTTAACATACAGATTGGCATAGAGACATTCACTGAATATAGTTGGGGGAATGAATGAATGAAAGAATGAATGAATGAATGAATGATTGAATGAATAAATGTTGTGGGTAGAATTCCTTGAAGTTGGCCTTGAGGCTAGAAAGTGGTAATTTTATGGGTAGTTGGTGAGGGGGTTCCTTTATGATGTGTGTGTGCCCATGTGCATGTACCTGCATGTGTTCTTAGGTGAGTTTAATGCCACCTGTTGGTCCTGGTTGCCCAAGCAAGCAACCAAGACTGCACAGTGCTTCCTGCACTCATATGCCAACCAGATGGGCACTGCAGACAGGCAGCACCTAACCACCAGATGCCTCTGAGATGTCTTGGGCTCAGGAAGGGGCTTTAGCCACGTTGTAGGTCATTGACTCAGCTGCAGGGCTCAAAGCCCTAGGGAGCTCCCAGCTGGCCCCCCTCAAATCCCTGGGTCAGCCATCATGGTAGATATGAGCTTTGAGTTGGGTGGTAGAACTTCTGTCCAGGTGTTAAGGGTTGCAGACAGTGGGACCTGAGGTGGTCAAGACTGAAAATTCTGGCACTGACATCACTGAGGGATGTATCCCAAGCTCCAGTATCAGAGGCAGCAGCTGGAACAAGTGACAGATGTGGGACCCAGGAAATTTAACAAAAATCCCCCACCCCTGGACAAGCAGAGCAGGACTGACTCCACTTTGTGCTACACCCGCCACCTCCTGTATCGCCCCCACATGACCCACTTATTACTTAGGGCGCTGCCCACCCTAGTCAAGCTGCTGGGCACACCCTAATTGGAAATCGGCTCAGTGATAGGCCAGTTCAAATGGATACTTTAGGGTAAAATGTAATTCAATCGGCCACCTGCGTGTGGACCGACATGACTGTGCAACTTTCTGCGTATCCCATTGGCCACTAGCCCCTATAAAGCTGCTATGCCTCTTAGTCTCAGGGTCCAAGTCCCTGCTCAGCTGTGTCAGGTATACTTGGACCCAAGCTCGAGCTTGCAAATAAACCCTCGTGCGCTTGCATCGGTGTCGGCTCCTTGGTGGTTTCTCGAATTCGCGATCTTGGGCACAACAACAGGGACTTGTGGGTCCAGTGTCCTCCTCACAGAAAGTGGTGGAGTGCATATTGGAGCACCCAGCATGTTTATGGGGGCTGGTTGCAGATCTGTGTGGCCACAGGGCTGAGGACAAAAGCCTGAGTTCCCCTTTTGCCTGCTCAGCCAGGACCCCCTCAGGGTCTCCCTGGGCTACTGCACCAGGATAGGCCTCTACATAGAGGGGGCACGCCTCTCCAGTCAGTTTTGGCTTATAAAGTGTTTCCCCAAATCTACACTAACATTGATGTTTCCTCCTCATTGAGTAACCAGGGACTGTGGCCTTAGGGAAGAGAGTGGTCTCCAGGCCATAACAGTTGGTACCCAGAATCTCAGTGAACACCACTGTAGGGGCAGGAGGGGTGGGGATATAGAAAGTAGCCACACACACATGCTCAGGGAAAGTGTGGACTCAAAAACAACATGAGAAGAGCTGAAATGCACACCTAAAGCTGATTTCTGGCACACAGTCTATAGCAATCAACTATCAAAACAAACAATAAACCTGCTGATGGGGAGAATCTGATTTTCAGAGTTACCACATTAGGAGACTGAGAACACCAGTTTTCAACAACAGCAAAACACAAAATACGCAAAGCCAGGAAAATACGACTCACTCAAAGTAAAAACAAACATCAAATGTCCCTGTGGAAGATCAGATAGTGGACTTACTAGACAAATACTTTAAATCAACTGCCTATAAGATGCTCAGAGAATTACACAAAAACTCAAGTAAATGAGGTGTGAATAAAATAAAATATTAACAAAGAGATATAAGACAAAAAGAAACTAACATCCAGCGCTGACATAAACAATAACTGAAATAAAAAATGTACTGGAGGTATTTAAGAGCAGATTTCAGCCAGCAGAAGAAAGAATATCTGACCTTGAACACAGGACAATTGAAATGATCACATCCATGGAGCAGAATGAAGAAATAAGAAAAATGAGGACAGCCTAGAAGAGAACTGAGACCATAAAGGGAATAATCTATGCATTTTGGGGAGTCCCAGACAGAAAAGAGAGAAGAAGGTAGGAGAGATTATTTGAAGAAATAATGACTGAAAAGTTCCTCAAATTGATGAGAAATGAATATAAACACTGAAGAAGAATAACAAATTCCACTTAGGGTGATATCCACACCGAGACATATTATAATCAAAATGTTGAAAGCCAAAGGCAAAGAGTCTTGAAAACAGGAAGGGAAAAGTGATTCATCACAGACAAGGGTTCCTGTAAAAAAATTAGCAGATTTGTCATCAGATATCCTAGAAGCCGGGCAGCCTGGGTGGCTCAGCGGTTTAGTGCCGCCTTCAGCCCAGAGTATGATCCTGGAGACCAGGGATCGAGTCCCACATCGGGCTCCCTGCATGGAGCCTGCTTCTCCCTCTGCCCGTTTCTCTGCCTCTCTCTCTCTCTGTCTCTCATGAATAAGTAAATAAAATCGAAAGAAAAAGAAAGAAAGAAAGAAAGAAAGAAAGAAAGAAAGAAAGAAAGAAAGAAAGAAAGAAAAAAGAAACCCTAGAGGCCAGAAGACATACTGATATACTCAATGTGCTGAAAGAAAAGCACTCAATCAGGAATCTTATATCTGCAAAACAGATCTGAAAAGTGAGGGAGAAATTAGGACCTTCTCCAGTGAACAAAAGGCTGAATGAGTTCATCACCACTGTACTTGCCTAGCAAGACCAGCTACAGAGAAACCTATAGGATGGAAGGACCCTGGACAGTCACTTGAAGCCACATGAAGACTTACAGGGCTAGTGAAGGGAAGTAAATGAGCAATTATAAATGTAGTATTAGTGTGACTCTGATTTGTAACTCCACTTTTTGTTTCCTACATGATTTAAAAGACTGATATATTAAAAAACAACTACTTGCTTAAAAGCCATATTCTAGTAACTTTGAATTATAACTCCACTATTTGTTTTCAACTTATTTTGACAGACTAATGCATAAAAACAATTATTAGTCTATGTTTTTGGACACTGTGTAAAGATGTAATATTCTGAAATCAATCACTATAAGGGGATGGGATGGAGCTGTAGAAAATGACACTTTTTGTCTGTTATTGAAAATAAGCTTGTAGAAATACACAGTTAGGGTGCTGGAATTTTAGGATGTGTAATATAACCCCCATGGTAAACACAAAAACAGTATCTATGGAATATACATGCAAAAGGAAATGAGAAGGGAGTTAAACCATTCTACTAAATAAACTAAACAAATACTAAAACAATTCTGGAAAAAATTTTAAAGATTTTATTTATTTATTCATGAGAGACACAGAGAGAGAGGCAGAGACATAAGCAGAGGGAGAGAAGCAGGCTCCCTGTGGTGTGGGACTCGATCCCAGGACCCCAGGATCACAACACAAGCCAAAGGCAGATGCTCAACGCCTGAGCCACCCAGGTGTCCCAGGAACAACATAATTAAAAGAAATATAGACAATAGGTAAATAACAGAATAATGGGAACATGCCCTTCCTTATTCAGCAAAATTACTTTGAATGTAAATGAATTAAACGCACCAATCAAAGGATAAAGGTGGCAGAATGGTGACAGAAAGATGATCTAACTCTATGTTGTTGAAAGGAGGCTCATTTTATCTAAAATCACAAATAGTTTGACAGGAAAGGATGGAGAAAGGAATCCCATGCACATAGTAGCCAAATGAGAACAAGACTGTTTGTACTAATATCTGACAAAATCGACTTTAAATCAAAGTTTAGGGTTGGGAACGCAGAGCGGACGGAGTCGATTCAACGGGGTTCCTGGCTGGGCTATAGAGCAGGTAAATGAGCTGAAAGAGAAGGGCAATAAGGCCCTGAGTGCGGGCAACATTGATGACGCACTGCAGTGCTACTCTGAGGCCATTAAGTTAGATCCCCAGAACCATGTGCTCTATAGCAATCGCTCTGCAGCTTACGCCAAGAAAGGGGACTACCAGAAGGCTTATGAGGATGGCTGCAAAACGGTGGACTTAAAGCCCGACTGGGGCAAGGGCTATTCGAGGAAGGCTGCAGCCCTTGAGTTCTTAAACCGATTTGAAGAAGCCAAGCGAACCTACGAAGAGGGTTTAAAACATGAAGCAAATAATCCTCAGCTCAAAGAGGGCTTACAGAATATGGAGGCTCGGTTGGCAGAACGGAAATTCATGAACCCTTTCAACATGCCCAATCTGTACCAGAAATTGGAGAGTGATCCCAGGACAAGGACACTGCTCGCTGATCCTACCTACCGGGAGCTGATAGAGCAACTACGAAACAAGCCATCTGACTTGGGCACGAAACTGCAAGATCCCCGGATCATGACTACTCTGAGCATCCTGCTGGGTGTGGATCTGGGCAGTATGGATGAGGAGGAGGAAGTTGGAACACCTCCCTCACCTCCTCCTCCCAGGAAGGACACCAAGCCAGAGCCAATGGAAGAAGATCTTCCAGAGAATAAGAAGCAGGCGCTGAAAGAGAAAGAGCTGGGGAACAAAGCCTACAAGAAGAAAGACTTTGACACAGCCTTGAAGCACTATGACAGAGCCAAGGACCTGGACCCCACCAACATGACTTACTTGACCAATCAAGCAGCCGTGTACTTCGAGAAGGGCGACTACAGTAAATGCCGGGAGCTTTGTGAGAAGGCCATCGAAGTGGGGCGAGAAAACCGAGAAGACTATCGACAGATTGCCAAAGCTTATGCTCGAATTGGCAACTCCTACTCCAAGGAAGAAAAGTGCAAGGCTGCCACCCATTTCTATAACAAGTCTTTGGCAGAGCACCGGACCCCAGATGTGCTCAAGAAATGCCAACAGGCAGAGAAAATTCTGAAGGAGCAAGAGCGGCTGGCTTACATAACCCAGATCTGGCCTTGGAGGAGAAGAACAAAGGCAATGAATGTTTTCAGAAAGGGGACTATCCCCAGGCCATGAAGCATTATACAGAAGCCATCAAACGGAATCCAAAAGATGCCAAATTGTACAGCAATCGAGCTGCCTTCTACACCAAACTCCTGGAGTTTCAGCTGGCGCTCAGGACTGTGAGGAATGTATCCAGCTAGAGCCGGCCTTCATCAAGGGGTACACCCGGAAAGCAGCTGCCCTGGAGGCAATGAAGGCCTACACGAAAGCCATGGATGTCTACCAGAAGGCGTTAGATCTGGACTCCACCTGCAAGGAAGCGGCAGACGGTTACCAGCGCTGTATGATGGCCCAGTACAACCGCCACGATAACCCCGAAGACGTGAAGCAACGGGCCATGGCTGACCCTGAGGTGCAGCAGATAATGAGTGACCCTGCCACGCGGCTTATCCTGGAGCAGATGCAGAAGGACCCTCAGGCACTCAGCGAACACTTAAAGAATCCTGTAATAGCCCAGAAGATCCAGAAGCTGATGGATGTGGGTCTGATTGCAATTCGGTGATGACTTGCTCATCATCCCCTTCCCTTCGCCCTCATGTGGAAAGAGGAGCTGGGACCCCGGCAAGCCGCGCGGAGCAGAGGGGAGAGCAAGGGAAAGTGAACAACTTCTCTCTATATATTTATATAGACCTATGTGGAAGACACAGAGACTCGTACTCATGTTACTCGCACCGCCGCTGCCTCTGGGCCCTCCCAGCACACGCATGGTCTCTTCCACCACCCCCTGGGTTCCCTGTTCCCTTCCCCAACTTCAGTCACTGTCTCAACTGCTCTCCCATAGTTGGTTATTTTTTATTTGGGGCAGTGGGCATGTATGGGGAGGGGGTGCTGTTCTTCCCCGACCTCAGGTCCCATTTGTCCTCACGTTGTTAACTCCACATGGCCTTCTCCAATAAAACAAGCCAGTCGGGTGTGGTTATAAAAAATAAATAAATAAAATAAATAAATAAATCAAAGTTTAGAAGAGACAAAAAAGAACAGTATATATTAATACAAGTTTCAATAGAGCAAGAAGATATAAAAATTATAAACTTCTAGCATTAATAACAGATCAACAAAATCTGTGAAGCAAAACTTGATAGAATGAAAGGCAGAAGTAGAGAGACCCACAGTAACAGCTGGAGAATTCATTATCACATTCTGAGTGGGATAGAGCAACCAGCAGAAGAAAAGTTAGGGAACAGAGGGCTTGAGCAACGTAATAAACCAGCTAGATCTGACACACATATACAGAACACTCTACCCACACATAACAGAATACACATTCTTCTCCAGCGCACATGGGACACTCACTGTCCAGGATGCAGCCTATGTTAGACCACAGATGAAGACTCAAACAGAATTGAAAGGATATCACATAAACTATGTTTTCCAAGCACCATGGGCGGGCGGGGGGGGTGCAGTTAGAAATCGAAAACAAAAGGAAAACTAGAATTAAACACACTCTTAACAAATGGGCCAAAAGAAATCACAAGTAAAATATTTAAGAAATGTTTAAGTCAGTGACCAACTCCTGCCTTAGACGGTTCTGCTGGCCCTTTGGTTCCCCACTGCCTTCCTCCCTCCAGGAGAGCTAGTCTCGCGGTGGCAGGCGGAGGGGAGCAGAGAGAGGTGAACAAAGAGAAGGAAGACCTGGCTGCATGTGGGTGGTGTCTGTGGTGACAGAAGGGGAGGTGGAGGAGCAGTGGCAGTGTGGGTCGCACCTTGAGGAGGAAGAACAGCACGTGGGCAAGGGCTCTCTCCCCACCCTTTCCTCCAGCCCCTCAGGTGCAGAAGATGAGTAAGCTCTCCTTCAGTGACCTATGTGGCCTCTGCTGCTGTCTGCCTTTCCCTGGGAAAATGACTTCAAATTAGCATTTTTACCACCTGATCCAACTTATACAATGATGTGTGATGAATGTAGAAACTGCTAGACTTAGGGATGCCTGGGTGGCTCAGTGGTTGAGCGTCTGCCTTTGGCTCAGGATGTGATCCCCGGTAGGGGATCAAGTCCCACATCAGGCTCCCTGCATGGAGCCTGCTTCTCCTTCTGTCTGTGCCTCTGCCTCTGTCTGTGTCCCTCATGAATAAATTAATAAAAATTTTTTAAAGAAAAGAAAAAGAAACTGGTGGACTTCACACCAATCAGAATAAGCAGACTGGTAGTATTCTTCTAGAGAAAAAGATGCTATTGAGTGTTTCATGACTAGAACCAGTAAAGGCACCAGAATTGCCTGCATGTTTGTACTTTGTCCAAGCAAGAGCGGCCAAGTACACTTAACTCTTCGCACACAGAAATGATCTTGATCTTGGTCAGATGAGCAGCTTTTACATAGGACTGGGATCACAGACCGATTGTACTATACTGTGTAAGTGTTGGGAACCTGTTGAAGAAAAACCTCTATGCAGATACAGGAGCTGCTTGGCTTACTCTTAGCACAAAATATGGTATTTTCCCTGAAAATGTGATCACATGTGGCCAAAGTAGGACAGAACATCTGTGGATCCTGCTGCTTGGTGTGAGAGTGCTACAGCACTCTTCATTCTCTTCATTCTCCTTTGACCACGGGATGGGAATCACTCTTCCTGACACTTGGAAGACCTACAGTTTTGTTTTTTTTTTTTAAGACCTACAGTTTTGATGCACTCCCAAACATTGACAAAATCTCTAAGATAACAGCTCCTGTGCTAATAATTCAGGAGACTGAAGGTGAAGTCAGTGACTTTTCACATGGCTTCGCATTCTTTGAGCTTTGCCAAGGTTTGAAGGGGCAGGTCACAATGATGTGGAACTTTATGGACGGTACCTTGAAAGGCTGAAACACTTTGGGTCACAGGAACTGCTAAATTTGTAAAATAGTCTGCAAATTTGCATATTGGGTTTTCTGTTCTTGCTGAACTGTGCTCTTCGGTAAATAACATAAAATCTGAAGGTTTTGTTTGCCAATCATGTCAGTTGCCTTCATAAATGTACAGGAAATGACTTGTTATCAGACTTAATGAAGGTTTTAATTACCAGAACCAGAAACTGGAAAGAATAGTATTATGCAGTCAGGCTTCTAATATATTTTTTCTAAGAATGTTCTTTAAACATCAAAGTGAGTACAGTATGACATTTTAATTCTATAAAATCGAATGCTGTAAAAGTATTGCCAAATGCTTTTGCATATCAGAAACAAGTTTATACATATTTTAAAAACATCTCAATGTAATAAATCTTATCCAGGTATACAAATATAATAGTCTTTCGATGGAAAATGGTATATCTAAAACAATTCAGGTACTTATGATAAAATACACTGTATGGAAACATGCAAATTTACTAGAGATGAACTTAACCTTATTGTACAGGGATGGAGGTTTGAATGGTTATTTTATTGTAAAATACATTGAACTTTCTGTATTCCCTAGTTATCATACATTTCCTCCTATAAAAAAAAGATGTAAGTCTTTATTTTTATGCCATCTATTAATTTGCCATCTAGTTACCTTATAAATGAGAAGACTGATACCATTGAATTTTAACTAGTTCTGATTTATAGATTTGGTCCTGTGAGGCAACTACTCAAAATTCTCATTTTTGTTATGTAAAGGCATTTAGAGCTTCAAGAATGATTTTGTAGGGCAGCCCCGGTGGCGCACCGGTTTAGCGCCACCTGCAGCCCGGGGTGTGATCCTGGGGACCTGGGATCGAGTCACATGTCAGGCCTCCTGCATGGAGCCTGCTTCTCCCTCTGCCTGTGTCTCTGCCTCTCTCTCATTCTCTATAAATAAATAAATAAATAAATAAATAAATAAATAAATAAATAAATCTTTAAAAAAAAAAAAGAATGATTTTGTAAGCAATGCTGTTTTAAATTTTGACAAATCTCACAGAATTCAGTACTCTGCATTATGAGACCACCTGAGAGTGTTAGATATTCTTCAAGACCACAAACAGGCTGGCTATATGGTCATTTTTCACTTGGGCTATTTTTAATAGGACCTATGATTTAGATTCCTGAGAATTTCATGGATTCACTCCTGGATGCAGGACATAAGAGAACATGTAATTCATAACTTTTGTACTTACTGATATGGTAAAAAAACAAAGCTCACATGTAAAAATTAAGTTGCCTTTCCTTGAATGAATCCTGACTGAATAAAACAAAGAAAGGAAAAGAAGTGTCCGCAGTCTAATTTGTGTTCCAGAAGACTCGTGCACTAAGTTTATGGGGAAAACTGGAATAACCCCCACATAAAAATAAATAGGCAAATAGCAAAATTGTGATTTAATCCCAAAATGTAAGACAGTACAGCAGTAAAAATGAGTGAACTACACTAACACATCGGGATAAGTTACCTGCATGTAACAACGATTCACAGAAGACATGTAGTTGTGTTTACTGTACAAGGAGGTAAAACAGGCAAAAAGCAATAATATTGGCTTTGGGCACAGAAACACTTATTGTAAAATCATTAGAGCACTCAAAGGAGTGGTTAGCCACGAATTCTTGGACAGAGGTTACACCTGGGGTACGGCACTGGGGAGTGGCCCATGGGGCTTCATGTTTCTTGTCCCAATTGGGGGTGTGTGCCCAGGTGTTTGCTGTTTCAGATCTTCTGAAACTGGCATTTTTTTAAAATTTTTATTTATTTATGATAGTCACAGAGAGAGAGAGAGAGAGAGAGAGGCAGAGACACAGGCAGAGGGAGAAGAAGCAGGCTCCATGCACCGGGAGCCCGACGTGGGATTCGATCCCGGGTCTCCAGGATCGCGCCCTGGGCCAAAGGCAGGCCCCAAATCGCTGCGCCACCCAGGGATCCCTGAAACTGGCATTTTTCAAACTGGAGTTGTTTTATATTCCAGGTTCATTGTTTTTAAGGAAATTAAAAATGAGATACCAAACTTCATTTCAAGGATACTTGGTAATCCATTGCAAATTGGATCAAAGCACAAACTGTTCACATTGGAATAGAGCCACAGTCAATTATCCTGAGCCATGTTAGAGAGGATACAGAAAGTCATAACAAGAGTTTTGGCTAGAATAGGTCATTTGATCTTTTTCTCGCTGGCACCGTCTATTGTTTTCTGATATACAATGTTCAATGTGGTGTGCAAGGCAATTCTATCTTGTGAAGGATTTGATGTGTCACATTAACCTCCCATTCAACTGGATTCAATACATTCAGAGAATGAAAAGCATATTGTTGCTCAATATAAATTAAACTGGAAATCATTCAATGGAATAACCACTGATGAAATAGCAAATACAAATGGAAATGACAGCAAATAGAGCTGTGTAAAAAATTTTAGTGTATTGTGACAGTGCTTTTTTGAAGTATGTTACTGCCTAAATCTCTTCTACTAAATTCACTGAAAACAACCATAGAGAGAGATGTTAAATATTATAAATGTTAAATTTATATAAACTTCTCATTGTTACTTTCCAAAGAGAAATTTGAAGCATTCAAGGAAAATAATTGGGTGAAAGAAGCATTTGATTTACAAAATTCTGAAATAATATTTAGTTTTGATTTTGGTTTTAACAGGTTCACAAATTCTTTGACAACAATCCTCCTTTCCAGAGATGGATCTTAATGTCCTCCTCCTGAGCATGGACTTGCACTGAATGATTCACTTCTAACTGATAGAAAAGGCTGATGTGATGGTGTGTGACCCAGGACCTAGGAACATAAAACACATTGCAGCTTCTACCTGGCTTTTTCTCTCTCTTTTTGTCTGTCTGTCTCTCTGTTTCTGTCTCTGTCTCTGTCTCTGGTTACTTGCACTGGGGGAAGAAGCTACCTAGTTATTAGCTACCTAATGGAAAAGTCCACACAGCTAGGAACTGAGGCCCCTTGGGACCATCTGGGAAGGAAATGAGGCCTCTTCCTCATTTCCTCATTTCCCTCAACAGCCATGTGAGGGAGCCTTATGTCCTAGGAATCCCTCAGCCCCAGTCAAGCCATCAGATGATGCAGTCCTGTCTGACAACCCAGTCCTGTCTGACTTGACTGCAACCCAGAGAGAGGCCCTGAGACAGAAGCACTCAGGTAAGCCTCTCCTGGATTCCTGACCCTGGGAAACTGTGGGACACAATATATATTTGTTGTTCTGAGCTGCTATGCTGTGGATAATTTGTTAGGCACCAGTACATAACTATTATAGAGTCCAAAGAAGAGAATGAAGTATTGCACTTTAATTTCGATTGGCTCTAAATTAACTATGATATTAAACATCATCTATTGGTTTTAAGATTTAAGAAGAATATCTATGTCTAAGGGAACAGAATGCATATTATTACCATTCACAACAATCTATTTATTTGGAGTTTGATTTCTGACGGTAAACCAATTAAACAAAAGGAAGAAGCAGGCTATCCTAGGCAGATGCTAAGATGGCCTGCCATAACTAACCTCTGGTTATTCATATTCTTCCAGTTGTTGGATCAAACACTAATCCAGGTGCTAGCGTGAAAGGACTTTGCATATGCAGTGAAGGTTCAGATCAGCTGCATTAAAACAGGAGGATTGGGCAGCCGGGGTGGCTCAGCAGTTTAGCACCACCTTCAGCCCAGGGTATGATCCTGGAGACCCAGGATCCAGTCCCACGTCGGGCTCCCTGCATGGAGCCTACTTCTCCCTCTGCCTGTGTGTCTGCCTCTGTGTGTGTGTGTGTGTCTGTGTGTGTGTCTCATGAATAAATAAATAAAATCTTTTAAAAATAAAAATAAAAAAATAAATAAATAAATAAATAAATAAATAAATAAATAAATAAATAAAATAGGAGGATTATCCCAAGTAGTCCTGACCTAATCAGGTGAGCCCTTAATAGCACAGGGTGCTTCCTGAGTGAAGGGACTGGAAGAGTGAGCAGGATTCACTGTGAGTGGGGGCTTTATGATGGAAGGGGCTCCCGGCAAGCAATGCTGGTGGCCACAGGAGCTAAGAACAGCATCCCACTGACAGCGTGCCAGGAAGTGGAGACTGCCGACCTCCAACTACAAGAACTGGAATTCTGCTAACAGATCTGTACAAGCTTGTAGGGGGACCTCAAGCTCTAGTTGCAAACACTGTCTGTGACATGCTGAGGAGAAGACCCCTCAGCATCACTCGTGGACTGCTGACCTACAGAACTGTGCACATAACCATGGGTGTGGTTGTAAGTCACTATGTTTGTGGTTAATTTGTTATGCAGCAATAGAAAACCACCACATAGCCTCAATGCACATCACATTTTCCCAGTGGAATGAATGAATGTATGAATCGTCGTGCACACTAGTTGCATGAAATAAAATCTCATTTTTCATGTATTTTCCATTTTGTGATTTTTAAGTGATGGGATTAAAATCTAATAGTCATATTTCATTCATTCATTCAACAACAATTAATTTAGTGCCTACTCTGCACCAAGAATGGCTTTCTACACTAGGGGTACAGCTTTCCTCAAAGTAGCCCAAAGCACCTGTGCTTCATGCTTTACATTCTAGAGGCTTCCTAAAAGTGAGATGGAGCCCCTGGAGCATTTTCAGTGATGAAATGACACATTCTGACTCACATTAGCAGGATCACTGACCCCAGTGGAGAGAGTGGCCCTGGGTGGCAGGTGTTGGGGTGGCAGCAGGGTGCAATCAGGAGAGCGGGTGGAGACTAAGGGGATGAGAAGGCATGAGGGCTGAGAGAGATGGAGAGAAGGGCTGCAGATGCAGGTGGAGGGAGAGAAGCAGTGGTAAAGAATTCTAAAGTAGTGGAATTTGAATACATTGAATACATTGTTATATCAATTTTTTATTTAATCTCTATTAGGTCTTAGCAAGATATTGTTTGCATCTAATATTTACTGCACTCTGTGGACTGAATACCTGTGGCCTCCTTATGTTATCAGGGTTAAGAAGTAACCTAGATGCCACTAATACCCAAATAAAATCGTCCTTAGGTGCTCATTCATACACACAGGCAACACTGAATGCTGATGACGGGCATTTGGACTGCCCTGAATACTTGCAACTATGAGGTGATTAATGGTTGGACACTCTGATTGAAATGTACTATATTAATGATACTTTCTCTTTTTTTGTATCCTTGATGCTCTGGCATTTGTGGCCTCCATAACTGGGGAGACATTCTCCCTCCCCTGAGTGGCCAATTCTGAGAGCCAGCTAAATGCTTGACCAGGAGCACACCTTCCCTTTGCAAACATATTCTGAACTACCTCTCTTTAAGACTACTCCAGGATATAATATTCCTCTGCTCCAATTACTCAGGACCAGGTACCAGGCTTCTAGAGACAACTCCTGTGACCCAAAGCCAACTGATGACATTATTCAGACTAGTTAATTCTAAAATGTGTCCCCAACCCCTCTGTCTTTCTCAAGGAAAATACAATAAATGCTCTGGGCCATGCTTTCTTCCACTCCTTCTGCCCCCTGGCGCTCCTTGGTGCTTCCCCATATGGCCCTCTGTGGTGTTCCATGCCCCTCCTCTCAGTAATGTAATAAAAAAAAAACCGCTTCTTTCAATGGCATCAGCCTCTCCACCTATCACTTAGTCACCTGGGTAAATCAAGACCCAGACACAGATCACATACAGACTGTACTTCCAACGTGCATCTTTGTATTGAGGCTATGTCTGGAATTCACAGACGGAGCTATGGAACAGAGGTCATTTTAAAGCACAAAAACTTAAAGTCTTGGCTTGGGAAAGTGAAAATGACAGCTTTGGTTATTTCAAAGCTGTTTAGGCAAATTTATACAGAAAGGATAAAATCACTACTTTGACACATGCGAGTCCCGATCTCTCAGGGGTTGTCAAGATTATGGTTAAGAAACAAGAAGAAAACTGGCCTCTGTGAAAATCTCTAGCTAGTGCCCCAAGCACACCTGCCTCAGGTACAGAAGACACCTTGTTCCTTCACCAATTGTCCCACAGTCAGCTCTCTCTCTGGCATCAAATTCCCTGAGAGTAAGTTTCCTTCTCAGACAGTCCAGGGGGACTGTCTGGACTGTTGTTTCCTTCGCTGAGTAGAAGATTTTTATTTTTGTGCAGTCCCAATAGTGTATTTTTGCTTTTGTTTCCCTTGCCTCCGGAGACAGATCTAGAGAGGTTACTGCCTGTGTTCTCTTCTAGGATGTTTATGGTTTCAGGACTCACATTTAGGTCTTTACTCCATCTCGAATTTATTTTTGTATATGGTATATGGTTCTTTCTTTTTCAAGTTGCTGGCATGATGATGGACCTGTCAGGTATGGGACTATGGAATCACTTGCGGTACACCTAACACTGTATGTTAACTTCTGGAATTAAAACCCCTACATAAAGAAGTAGGCAAGTAAGTAAGCAAGTCAGTCGGTGGAGGGGGAGTGGTGAGGGGTTCAAGGCAGAGAGTCAAGCTCAGCAAGGGGTCTCCGGGAAGTAAGACAGGAAAAATGGCTGAGCCCAGTCTGGTGTCTTCACCTGGTTTCTTCAGAAAGACCCTGGTCCAGGAGTCAGGGGGAAAGTGTGACCAAGAGCGCTGCACGCAAGATGAAAAGTGTCAGGTCACTCTGTGGTCCCGGGGAGGGCGAGGCTCTCAGGCTCTCAGGCCCCCAGGCCCCAGGGCGGGTCCCGGGCGGGGACGCTCGGGCTGGGGAGTCCCCACCTCCCCGGGTTTCACTTCTCCGTCTCCCAACCTGGCTCAGGGCCCCCTGCCTGGAGACTCGTGACGCAGCCCCAGCGCGCACTCCCATTGGGTGCAGCGTTTCTGGGGGAGCCAATCGGCGGCACCGGGTCCCGGGCTCGAAAGCCTCCGCCTCCGCCTCCGCCCCCCAGTCCAGCGGCGACGGCCAGTGTCCCCGGAGCCCGGAGATGGAGGTGGTGATGCCGCGAGCCCTCCTCGTGCTGCTGTCGGCGGCCCTGGCCGTGACCCCGACCCGGGCGGGTGAGTGCGGGCGGGAGCGAGGGGACCGGCGGGCGGGGACGCGGGACCCCGGGAAGCCGCCTCTCCGCCACCCCCGGCCCCCCGCGGCCTGGGCTCCCCGGTCCCTCCCGCCTCCGCCCCGCCCCGGACATCTCCCCTGGGCCCCGGGCCCCGCGGCGGGAGGGGGTCGGGCGGGGTCTCAGCCCTCGGCTCCGCAGGCTCCCACTCCCTGAGGTTTTTCCACACCGCCGTGTCCCGGCCCGGCCGCGGGGACCCCCTCTACATCTCTGTGGGCTACGTGGACGACACGCAGTTCCTGCGGTTCAACAGCGACGCGGCGAGTCCGAAGGTGGAGCCGCGGGCGCGGTGGATGGAGCAGGAGGGGCCGGAGTTTTGGGAGGAGCAGACGGAGATCGCCAAGGTGCACGCCCAGACCTCCCGATCCAACCTGCAGACGGCCCTCGGCTACTACAACCAGAGCGAGGCCGGTGAGTGACCCGGGCCGGGTCCAGTTCACGAGTCCATGAACCCCCTTGCACAGCCTGGGGTCTCCCCGAGTTCCCGGGTCGGAGATTGACCCCCGGGCCAGGAGACCGTCCTGGCCCCCTACGCGGGACGAGCCTGCAGGGACTTGCGGACAGTTTCCGAGGTCTCTGACCACTCGCCGGCCGTAGGTCCAATGCCAGGGGAGTCTAGGTGGACGGGGCTGACGGCGGGGACCGGGCTACCGGGGCGGGACTGACTGAGACGGGGGCGGGGGGGGTTGCCCAGGGTCTCACACCTTCCAGTGGACTTCGGGCTGCGACGTGGGGCCGGACGGGCGCCTCCTCCGCGGGTATGAGCAGTTCGCGTACGACGGCGCCGATTACCTGGCCCTGGACGAGGACCTGCGCTCCTGGACCGCGGCGGACGCGGCGGCGCAGATCACCCGGCGCAAGTGGGAGGCGGCGGGCGCGGCCCAGTACTACCGGGTATACCTGCAGGGGGAGTGCGTGCAGTCGCTCCTTAAGTACCTGGAGAGAGGGAAAGAGACCCTGCAGCGCACAGGTCTGTGGGGCAGCTGGGACTCCGGGATCTCCCCTCCCGCTGGGGCTGTACCTCCTGCTATCCCTGCAAAAAGGAAAATGGAATTGACACCAGAATTCCTCCCCTGCCCCACTTCTTGGATCCTGAAAGTGAAGACTTTCTTGGTTTTCAGTTCTGTACTAAAGAGAGACTCGCTCAGAAAACCCATCCTTCTCTCTGGACATTTAAGGGATCCAGTCTTTATGGAGAGGGATAGAGATATCTCTGAAATAATTTAATAGCAGATTTCTTTGACCCTGGCATTCACCTTGGGCACCACTGACTGACTTCCTCCCTCAGGCCTTGCTCCCTGTCCCACACCCCACTTAATTGGAGGTCTGCCTCCAGGTTTTAAGAGGCACTGGACTTCCTCTACCTAGGTCAGGACCAGAAGTCTCTGTTGTCCCACTCAGAGACCTGGAACTTCCTACCTTAGGCTATCTTATCCTGATTCTAGATCTTCCAAAGGGATAGGAAGGTATCCCAGATCCTGGAGTTCAGGCTGGTGTCTGTATTTTGCACTCCCTCTCCCCCATTTGTCCTCTTCATTCTCAGCATGATCACAACAGTGCTGCTTAGGTGGCCCACCCGGTATAATGCAAATTTGTAAATTTTCTGACCCTTCTCCTTAGATCCTCCAAAAATCTACCTGACCCGCCACCCCGTCTCTGACCATGAGGTCACCCTGAGGTGCTGGGCGCTGGGCTTCTACCCTGCAGAGATCACCCTGACCTGGCAGTGCGATGGGGAGGACCAGACCCAGGACACAGAGGTTGTGGACACCAGGCCTGCAGGAGATGGGACCTTCCAGAAGTGGGCAGCTGTGGTGGTGCCCTCTGGACAGGAGCAGAGATACACGTGCCACGTGCAGCATGAGGGGCTGGCGGAGCCTGTCACTCGGAGATGGGGTAAGGAGGGCCTCGGGGTAGAGCTTCTACTCAGGGCAAGTGGAGCTCTTCTGGAGAATTTCAGCAGAGTCAGGTCTCAAGCCAGAGGCTGGACCCTCATCCTCCCTCCCCTTTCCAGAGCCTTCCCCTCTGTCCACCATAGTCATCGTCAGCATTGCTGCTCTGGTTCTCCTCGTGGTCGCTGGGGTGATTGGAGCTGTGATCTGGAGGAAGCAGCGCTCGGGTAGGGAACCGACTGAATACTCTGTGTTTTCCTGTCCTGTTGGGGGGTTTCCTAGGGAGCACGCTGTCCTGCCTTGTTAACGGGAGGTGTCGTCCATACGCGGTTACTCTCCCACACTGGAGCTGTGTACTCACACTCACTGTGCAGCAAACACTTGGGAAAATGAAGGCCAGAGTTTCACCTTGGTGATTCTGGTGACGGGGACTGATTCCCAGCCGTCACAGGACAGAGCGGAAGGCCCCTGCTGAGGACAGACCTCCAGCAAGTCAGGTGGTCCAGTGACCCCTCACCTCATGGCTTGTCTCCTGACCCTGACCTGGGCGGTCAGTCAGAATTCTGCAGACTCACTCTGCACCAGGACTGGGAGCTTCCT
The DNA here is from genome assembly GCF_048164855.1 of Canis lupus baileyi. Classification (NCBI taxonomy): domain Eukaryota; kingdom Metazoa; phylum Chordata; class Mammalia; order Carnivora; family Canidae; genus Canis; species Canis lupus. The sequence continues at coordinate 71,599,270 of NC_132844.1, read as the reverse complement.
CGAGGATCTCCTGGCCCAGCCCTGTGCCCGGCCTCTCACATGATGTTTTCTTCCCACAGGAGGAAAAGGACCAGGCTACTCTCATGCTGCACGTGAGTATGCAGGGAGTGATCCCTGAGACCCCGGGGGAGTGTAGACAGGACCCCATGGGGAGCTCACCCCCACAGCTTCTCCTTTAGTCTCACCTCCTGTGAGCTCTGACCACGTCCTGTTTATTCTCCTCTAGGCGATGACAGTGCCCAGGGCTCTGATGTGTCTCTGACAGCTCCTAGAGGTGAGACCCTGGAGACCCTGAAGTGGGGAGGGTTGGGGCACTGGGGACCAGATGAGCGCGAGGGGGCTGTTGAGAATGTCAGTACTTATGTGACTGACCTCAGTTTGTACTTGATTTTTTCTCACAGTGTGAGACCAGCTGCCCTGTGGGGACTGAGCGATGCAAGATGTGTTCACATCTCACGTGATGACATCAACAACCCTGGCTTGTCTCTGCAAACAGTGTCAGGATGTGCCTGTGTCCCTAGGAGCATAATGTGAGGAGGTGGGGAGATTGGCCCACCCTGCCCACCATGACCTGTCCCTAATCTGATGTGCGCTCTCTTCTCTGATGTGCTTTCCTGTCCAGCAGAGGGAGGGCTGGACCATCTCCATCCCTGTCTTTGTTTCATGTTGAGTACTAATGACTTACTACCCTATTGAAAATAAGGATCCATGGGGATCCCTGGGTGGCTCAGCAGTTTAACACCTGCCTTCAGCCCAGGGCATGATCCTGGAGTCCCAGATCGAGTCCCACATCGGGCTCCTTTCATGGAACCTGCTTCTCCCTTTGCCTGTGTCTCTGCCATTCTCTCTCTCTCTCTTATCTCTCATGAATAAATATATAAAATCTTTTTTAAAAAAATAAGGATCCAGATAGGGGTTTGTGTTTCCTAAGTCTTGGGATGTGGGGCTGCTAAGGTAATAAAAGATTTCTGAAGTTGCGAGAGCAAATAAATGGAAGCCCTGAGAACCTTCCAGAATCCTCATGTTTGCTGTGCTGAATCAGTTGCAGTTGGGGGCTGAAAGCTGTCAGGAGCCTAGAGGGGACGGTGCCAGTGCCCAGTAGGTGCTCAGTACATACTGGGTGAGTCGTGTTCAGGCCTCAGCGGGGTCCTCTCTTCTCCGTGTCCTTGCCCCTTCTATAGAAGCTTGTCTCACCAGGACCTGTGATCACAGGGACTTGGACGTCACCTGTCACCAGGACCTTCTGTAGCCAGAGCTTCCTGAGACTGGGTCAGCCTGCTAGACTCAGGTCTGGGTCACAGCATAGCCCCCATTTTGTTTCTTCCTTTTTTTCTTTCTTTTTTTTTTTTTTTTTTTTTGAGTTGTTCCTCTAGAGCCTCATGCCTGCTCTTGCTCTTGTGTCCAAGTTCCTGTCCCATTGTCCCCTGGTGACCCCATTGGTTACAGCAGCAGGTGTCCTTTGGGCTCCCGTCCCCACAGGCCTAGGTCGTCCCCTGCACACAGGAGTCCCCGAGGTTTGGAGAGATGAACTTCCAGATCCATCCAGTCTCCCCCTCCCTCCCCAGCTGCTTTCTGGATTATTGTTCACATCCTGAGGTAGAGAGGGGAGAAGTCAGAGGTTCTCCTCCTCATAAGCGTCCAGGAGTTTCTGCCTCCCCTGCTGCTCTGCCCTCCCTCCCCGCCCTGGGCCCCGTGATCCCTGTGGGATTTATAAAGCAGAGTGTAACGTAGATTTCTCTGTGGCTGGAGAAGAGGACCCAGGAAGCCCAAGTGCAGGGTGCCTGAGGAGTGAACTCTGTGCGTGGTGTGTGCAGGAGAAACGGTGTGGGGGTGGGAGCTGAGGGAGGGAGGTGGGGGCAGCCCCATGAGGAGAGAGAGGGGGCACTGATGACCAGTGGCTGGTGGGGGGCAGGAGCTGCCACAGAACAGCTGTGCCCCAGGCGCTTCTAGAAGAGGGAGACCCTCTTCCTGCGCATTCATTCAGCTGTAACTGTCCTGTGTCACATGCAGGACACACTGTTTGCATCTGGGCAGCTCAGTGAGACTCAGGTGAGGCAAACCTGCTGGTCTCCTGGAGAGTATGTTCTAGTGGTCGGGGGAGACTACACCTGACCCAGGCTGGTGGGTGATTGGGGCAGTGACCCCCTTCTGTAGTAGGAAATCCGACATGTAGCTCATGTCTCCCCCAAAGCATACCAACTAATAGCATGCTCATGACTGGAAGCCTCACGGAGAACATGAGCAGTTGCTTACACTGTGTGTTACGGGTAGTGTGTACTGTGTTCTTACGATGAGCGAAGCTTCAATAAATTAGTAAATCATAAGGAAGGGAAACACCGCGGATAGTACTTACAGTAAAAAAGTCCTCATACAGATGCACACGCACAGTCCCAACCCGTGTAATTCAGACATGAACTGTGTGTGTGTGTGTGTGTGTGTGTGTAAGCACAGTAAGGGAGGTGTAGACATTGGAAGTAGGTAGGAGCCTTGAGGAAGGTGACCCAGAGAGAACCTGCTCTAGGACAGGGACGGTGGCCACCTTACTGCAGGGATTGGGGGAGCCTCCCTGAGAAGGTGACCTGGGAGAGATTGGAGGACATGAATTGTGTAAGAGGATGTCTGGGGGAAGTTCTTTCCAGGCAGGGAACCTCCATGCTCAAGCTCCAGGGCAGGAGCCTGTCCCATGTTTGAGGGAGGGTGAGGAGGCCCCTGGGGCTGGAGCAGAGAGCAAGGGGGATGACATGACGTCACGTCATGGAGCCTGAGGACAGTAGAAGGGTTTTGAGTTTTCTCTGAGTGAGATGTGGAGTTATAAGAATGAACAGATCAATTCATTGAATTTCTTTACCAGCACCTGTTTGCTGCGTGCAGAATTGAGAGGTGAAGGGGAGCAACTAGTAGGGAACCTGTAGGACCCAGGGCAGTGTCCCAGGAGGGGGATGGGGGCTGAACATCTGGAATGTGGGGAGGGAAGATAATAGGAAATGAGTGGGTGCTGGATATGTTTACAGGTGAATTTTGCAGCATTTCCTAAGGCATTCCTTCTGGGGGGTGAGAGGGAGGGATCAAGGAGGGCATCCGGTATTTCAGACTGCAAGGAGAAGTGTGCAGTGCCTTCCATGGAGATGAAGGAGTCACTGGAATCAGGACATTGGGAAGCAGCATCACAGACATCCACTTAGGAATGTGGAATCTGGGCTATAAGAAATGCAGCTGATGTCAGTTGGATACAGAGATATCAAGATTGGAGAATTATACTTGGGAAGTGGCTCCACATCAATCAGTTTCAGAGCCTTCAGCAGAGATGAGGACACCAAGGGTGTGATGGCCATAGAAGAGAAAGGAACAGGCCCAATCCCTGGACTGCTCGGGGCTAAGCAAGCTGATCAGAGCGTACCCCCACAGAGCGTAGTGCTCTGTCTGGTTCTGCATCTAGTAGGTGCATAGAACAGAGAGGCCCAGCCTTCAGTGAGCACAGGGATTTCCTGGACTGTGCAGATCTAGAGAGGCTGGAGCACAGTGTGAGATTCGGGGTTTCTACAAGGTTGCTGCTGCTGCTGTTGGTCTTCAGATCACACATTGAGTAGCAAGCACATGAAGCAGGGTCCCCCGAGTCCCAATTTGAAGACTTCTGGCAAAGCAATGGTAATCAAGGCGGTGTCAGGGGATTGGTTCAAGATGGCAGCTTACAAACATCCTGAACCCATCTTCTTCCATGGACCCAATAGATTTTCAACTACTTGTGGAACAATCTCCTCTAAAGAAGATCTAAGCCTCCACAGCAAAGGATAAAAGGGCAGCATCAACACAGGTAAGAGAGGCAGAGACATTCTTGCCAAAACCAAAAAACTAGAAAATCCACCCCAGGCCTGAGAATCCAAAATATTGTGGCATCACAAAAATACACAACTTTGCTGAGAAGCAAGGGGTCTGTGCTCTACACCAGACACTAAACCCTGGGTCCTCCACAGGAGAGACGAGCCCCTCATGTGCCTGGCTTTGAAAACCAAAGGGATCATATTCAGGAAAACCACAAAACTCCAGGAAATGAAGAACTCACTCTTAAAGTTTGTGTGCAGTCTCACTCACCTCTGACTCAGTTCAAACACCAGTTTGAAAAGTTCCTAGGACACAAGTGAGGGAGATCCACTCACTAATCTTTTTCTTTTCCTATCAAGTCCAGTATAGTTAGCATACAGTGTTATATTAGCTTCTGATGTACAGATTCAACAGTTCTATACATTACATCATGATTGTCAGGATAAGTGTACTGTTATATCTGATAAAGGTTTAGTATCTAAAACTTAGGAAGAACTTCTCAAACTCAACACCTCAAAACCAAATAATCAAATTAAGAAATGGGCAGAAGACACGAATAGACATTTTCCCAAAGGCATCCAGATGGCTTGCAGACACATGAAAGATGCTCAATATCACTCACCATCAGGGAAACACAAATCAAAACCATGATGAAATACCACCTCACACCTGTCAGAATGGAGAACATTCACAACACAGGAAACAACATATGTTGGCAAGGATGCGGAGAAAGAAACCCTCCTGCACTGTTGGAAGAATGAAAACTGGTGCAGCCACTCTAGAAAACAGTATTGAAGTTCCTCATAAAGGTAAAAATAGAGCTACCCCATGATTCAGCAATTGCACTAGTAGGTATTTACCCAAAGGATACAAAATGCAGATTAAAAGGGTACATGCACCCTGATTTTTTTTTAAGATTTTATTTATTTATCCATGAGAGACACACAGAGAGAGAGAGAGGTAGAGACACAGGTAGAGGGAGAAGCAGGCTCCCTGCAGAGAGCCCAATATGGAACTCGATCCCAGGACTCCAGGATCACGCCCTGGGCTGAAGGCAGGAGCTAAACTGCTGAGCCACCCGGGGATCCTCCTTGTTCCTGATCTTAAAGGAAAAACTTCCATCCTTGTTCGTTTCATATAAAGACACCTGGAGCATATTCATCTCTGGCTTTTATTATGTTGAGGTAGTTTCCTTCCATTCCTATTTGTTGAATGTTTTTATGATAAAAGAGTGTTGAATTTTGTCAAATGCTTCTTTTCTGCGTCAACTGAAATAATCATGTGTTTTCCCCTTCATTCTCCTAATGCGCTGTATTAGATTGCTTGATGCTCACACGTTGACATGTATTTGCATTCCAAGAATAGTCAGTGTATCGTGGTGATGCTGCTGAGTTCCGTTTGCTGGTATTTTGCTGGTGATACCTATGTGGATATTCCTAAGGGATACTGGCCTGTAGTTTCCTTGTATTGTCTCTGTCTGGCTTTGGTGTTAGGACAATGCTGGCCTCATGCGATAAATTGGAAGTGTTCTCTCCTCTGCAGTTTTGTGGTAGAGTTTCATTATTTTTTTAAAGATTCATTTACTTATTCATGGAGACACAGAGAGAGAAAAAGAGAGAGGCAGAGACATAGGCAGAGGGAGAAGCAGGCTCCCTCCAGGCAGCCTGAGGCAGGACTCCATCTCAGGACCCTGAGATCACGATTCAACCAAAAGGCAGATGCTCAACCGCTGAGCCACTCAGGCATCCTGTGGTCAAGTTTTAGAAGGATTGGTCTTCTTTTATGGTAGGATTCACAGTGAATCCATCAGATCCGGGGCTTCCTTTTGTAGGAGATATTTGATGATTGATTCAAAATCCTACTGGTTATGGTTCTATTCAGTTATTCTATTTCTTTGTGATGCGGTTTTGATAGGTTTTTTTGTTTCTAAGCATCTGTTCATCTCATCTAGGTCATCCAGTTTGATGCTACATACCTGTTCATTGCCCTGCTAATCATCTTTAATTCTGTAGAATAGGCAGTAATATCCCCACTGACATTTCTGATTTTTAGCAATTTTAGTCTTGTCTCTTTGTCTTAGTCAATCTAGCTAACTGTTGGTCAATTCTGTAGATCTTTCTAAGAACCAACTTTTGGGTTCATTGATTTTCCCGATTGTTTTTCTATGCCCTGCTTAATTGATCTCTACTCTAATACTTATTATTGCCTTTCTTCTACTAACTTTGTGTTTTGTTTGTCTTTTTCTACTTCATTAAGTTTAGAGTTTGGCTGTTGACTTGAGATCTTTTTTTAAAAACTTATTATATTTTAATTGAATTATAATTAACTCAGAGTGTTATATTAGTCAGATGTAGAATGGAATGATTCAACAATTCTATACATCTATATACATTGCTCATCTCATTACTATAATTGTTCTCTTAGTCCCCTTCACCTTTCATCCCTCCCCAACGACCGCCCCTCTGGCAGCATCCGGTTTGTTCTCCACATTTAAGAATCTCTGTTTTACTTTGTCTCTTTTTTTCTTTGTTTTGTTTCTTAAATTCCACATAGGAAAGACATCATATGGTGTTTGTCCTTCTTGGACTTATTTCACTTAACATTATACCTTCTACATCCATCCATGTTGTTGCAAATGGCAAGATTTCATTCTTATTCATGGCTCCATAATACTCATACCTGTAAATGCATACATAATATCACAACTTCTTTATCCCTTCCCTCTATGTATGGACACCTGGGCTGCTTCCATATCTGGGCTACTGTAAACAGTGATGCAATAAACATAGGGATGCATATATCTTTTCAAATTAGTGTTTTCATTTTCCTTGGGCGAGTACTCAGTTGTGGAATTAATGGATCATATAGTAATCATATTTTCAATCTTCTGAGGAACCTCCGTACTGTTTTCCACAATGGTTGCACCAGTTTGCATTCACAACAGTGCATGAGAGTTCTTTGTTCTACACATCCTTACCAGCACTTGTTCTTTCTTGTGGTTTTGATTTTAGCTATTCTGATGGATGTAAGGTGATATCTCATTGTGGGTTTTTTAAATGTGTTTAAATATTTTTAAGGGTTTAAAAAGTGTTTATAGTTTGTAATTCCTAGTTGGAAAACATCATCTGAATGAATACCCTAGTGGCAAACCACTATAGAATGTTTCAGTTGCATGTGGGGCAGAGGGGTAAGGATTCTCTTCACAGCACCCAGCTTTCTTCATGAGAAGGTCAGAGGTACACTAGTTTGTATTATAGCAACATTCATTAGGTGATGGAAGTTACTTTGCCTTCAGCAAGGGCTTTATTCGTCAGAAGGGCATAATGCTTGACCTCCAAATTTGGCTGACAATTTCTGATGAGATTCATAACCTTTGGGTTGCTCTAATATTTTGACATATTTGCTGGGTTCTGGACTCTATCCTGGAAGGCCACCTAACTTCTGGATCCTGCATGGCTGCAAGAACCTCTGGGTCACTAAGACTCTCAGTTGAGCCCAAATATTCCTGCCATTCCAGGCATCCTCCCCCCTGCCTTTCCAGGCATTTCTCCAGGAAAATTACTAGGCATTAGCCCAGGAGAGCCACCTGGGAAAGAGCCATACACTGAGCTCCTGATTGTTGTCTGGCTTCTTCCTCCCCCTGGGCTCTCTCATGTTCTTACGAGCCTCTTAACCCTTTTCTATTCTTTCTTTGATCTCTCACTCTTCATGTTTTCGCTCATACTTCCTCCGATGTTCAACAATTTTCTGGGCCCTCGGTTGAGCTTCTTTCAGCATTGCACTAGCATCTTCATCATAATCCAGTTTACAAGCAAGGGCAAGATCATGTGCTGCTTCTACCCAGTGATCCAGAAGTCTGTGTACTTTCCCCTCGCCACTTGTTTTTGTTTTTGTTGTTGTTGTTTTTTTTTTAAGATTTCATTTATTTATTCATGAGAGACACAGAGAGAAAGGCAGAGACACAGGCAGAGAGAGAGAAGCAGGCTCCATGCAAGGATCCTGATTTGGGACTCGATCCCGGGACTCTGGGATCATGGCCTGAGCCAAAGACAGACACTCAACCGTTGAGCCACCCAGGTGTCCCTTCCCTCGCCACTTGCAAAGCTAGCGGGATTTATTTCAGTAGCCCTGTCACAGTCTCGAATGGCAGCATTTGGCTTCTGTAATTTGACAAAGACACGGGCTCTTGGCATACAAAATGGCCAAACGAGAATTCAGTTTGATGGCATCTGTGAACAAGTCAATGGCTTTCTGTAGGTCACCATCATGTAGGGCATCAATGGCAGCCCCTTTTTTATCGTTTGCCTGATCCATCATTTCCTCAGTTATCTCTACATTTTCATCTCCCATTTCCTGAGGGGCATCAGTATCTGGTTCAGTCACACCGTCGTTGTCAATTTCTAGATCACTTTCTAGATGGTTCCTCTGTCTTTATGTTTTCCTCTGCCTTCTGTTTTTAATTCCTTGATATTGTCTTCTGATTTAGTTTTATAAGTAGCAGGTGGTATTTTACCCCCCATGGTCTCCACCCACTCCCACAGGAAGCGCATTTCCTTGGTAGGCAGAATGCTCAGATCCTGCTTACACATTTTCATGAAGGCCCAAAGCTCGCTCACTGCAGGGGTCCATGGTCCAGAGGTGGTGGCAGGGGGCAGGCATGGCTGAGGTCGCAGCCTGATTCCAGGTGCGAGTACTAGCTCAGCGTGACCGTGTGGAAGGAGGCCGCTGCCTCTCATTGTGTGTTTGATTTGTGTTTGCCAGATGATGAGTGGTGTTGAGCATCTTTTCAAGTACTTGTTTGTCTTCTTTGGAAAAAAAGGCTCTTCGTGTCCTCTGCCCACTTTAAATTGGTTTATTTTGTTGAGTGGGTGTTTTGTTCTTGTTGAGTTATATACATTCTTCATATATTTTGGGTATGCACCTTTATTGAATATATTTTTGCCAATATCTTCTCCCATTCAGTAGGTTGCCTTTGTTTTATTGAGGTTTTCTTTCACTATGCTAAAGCTTTGTATTTTGATGTAGTTACAACTGTTTGATTTTTCTTGGTTTCCTAAGCCACAGGAAACATTCCTAGAAAATTGTTTCTATGGCTGATGTCAGGGATATAACTGCCTATGTTCTCCTCTAGATATCTTACATTTTTAGGTCTCACGTTTAGTTCTTTCCCCCATTTTGAGTTTATTTTGGGGTATGGTGTGAGAAATAGTCCAGTTTCATTCTCGTGAAGTAGGTGTTGCTTTCCAGCACCATTGGTTGAAGATACTGTCTTTTTCCCTACTGTATATTGTTGACTCCTTTGCTGTAGATCATTTGACCACGGAAGTGTTGGTTTATTTCTGAATTCTTTCACTTTCTCCTCTTCCTTTGTCTTTTCATCTTCTTTTTTAATTTTATTAAGAAATCTATATGTTTAGTTATTCATTTATTTTAGAGAGAGCATGTCAACTCAAGCAGAGGGAGAAGCAGAAGGGGAAGGATGTGGAGGGGGAAGGACTCTCAAGCAGACTCTGTGCTGAGTGCAGGCTCCATCTCACAACCCTGAGATCATGAGATCATGAACTGAGCTGAAGCCAAGAGTCAGAGGCTTAACTGATGGAGCCATCAGATGCCCCTTCTTTTATATGTAAGTATTTGCAGCTCTGAATCTCCCTCTTAGTACTGCTTTCACTGCATCCTGTAAGTGTCAGTATGTTGTGCTTCATTTGTATTTGTCTCAAAATATTTCCTAATTTCCTCCTGGTTTCCTTTACACCCATTGGTTATTTAAGGGGGTGTTGTTAACATTTCACAAATTTGTGGAATTTCCAGTTTTCCATCTTTTTTAAAAAAAGATTTTATTTATTTATTCGTGAGAGACACAGAGAGAGAGAGAGGCAAAGACACAGGCAGAGGGAGAAGCAGGCCCCATACAGGGATCCTGACGTGGGACTCAATCCCGGGTCTCCAGGATCACACCCTGGGCTGAAGGCGGCGCTAAACTGCTGAACCACCCAGGCTGCCCCCAGTTTTCCATATTCTATTGATTTCCACTTTCAACCCATTTTAGTTGGAGAAGATAGTTTGTATGATACCTTTCAAATCTATGAAACTTAATTTGTAGCCTAGCACATGATCAATACTGGAGAACATCCATCCAGGTGATTTGAGAGACCATATAGTCTGTTGTTTTGGTTAGAGTGTTGTGTGTATGTGTATTACCTCTAGTTGGATTACTGTGTTGTTCAAGTCCTCTATGTCCTCTATTTCTCTTCTGTCTGGTGGTTCTAACCATCATTAAGAATAGGGTATTGAAGGGGGCAGCCCCTATGGCTCAGTGGTTTGGTGCCACCTTCAGCCCGGGTTATGATCCTGGAGACCCAGGATCGAGTCCCACGTCGGGCTCCCTGCATGGAGCCTGCTTCTCCCTCTACCTGTGTCTCTGCCTCTCTTTCTGTGTCTGTCTTGAATAATTAAATAAAATCTTAAAAAAAAAAAAAGAATAGGGTATTGAAGCCTCCAACTATGATTATAGAACTGTGCATTCCTCCCTTTGGTCTGTCAGTTTTTCCTTCATGTGTTTTGAGGACCTTTTATTAGGTGTGTAAATGTTTAAAATGATTATATTTTCTTTTACTGAATATTCTCTCAAAGTGCAATGTTGTCTTTTGTAAGTTTTTTTTTTCTTTTGTAAGTTTTTTAATTGAAAGCCTGCTTTGGTTCCTATTTCATTTCCTGATAGTACCCTGGGTTTTGATTGCTGGATCATGTGGTAGTTCTATTTAAAATTTTTTTCCAGGGCAGCCCCTGTGGCGCAGCGGTTTGGCGCCGCCTGCAGCCTGGGGTGTGATCCTGGAGACCGGGGATCGAGTCCCACATCAGGCTTCCTGCATGGAGCCTGCTTCTCCCTCTCCCTCTGTCTCTGCCTCTCTCTCTGTGTCTATGAATAAATAAATAAAATCTTTAAAATAAATAAATAAATAAATAAAATTTTTTTCCAGGGCAACCCCGGTGGCTCAGGGGTTTGGCGCCCCCTTCAGCCCAGGGCCAGATCCTGGAGACCTGTGATCACATCCCACGTCGGGTTCCCTGCATGGAGCCTGCTTCTCCCTCTACCTGTGTCTCTGCCTCTCTTTCTGTGTGTGTGTCTCTCTCATTAATAAATAAATAAAATCTTTAAAAAATTTTTTTTCCGGGAGGTTCCACACTCTTCCATACCACCAATAGTGACAAGGATTTCCTTGTCTCCACACCCTCCCCCATCTGTTCCCTGGTCCTCTTGTAATAGCCATTCTAACAGGTGTGACATGATGTTTCACTGAGGTTTAGATTTGCCTTTTCATAATAACCAGTGATATCGAGCACCTTTTCGGGTACCTGTTGACAATGTGTATGTCTCCTTTGAAAAAATGTCTATTCAGATTTGTTGCCTATTTTTAAATTGCATCATTTGTTTTTCCCTCTTGATTTCTTTGTGCTACTTATATATTTTGGATATTAAACTCTTACCAGATAATGAGTGCCAAATATTTTTTCCCACTCCATAGGTTGCCTTTACATGTTTCATTAGATGGTTTCCTCTGCTGTGTAGAAGCTTTTTCATAGATGTAGTCCCACTTGATTTTAGCTTTTGTGTCCTGTGCTTTTCGTGATACTCCCAAGTCATTGCTAAGACCACTGATGAGAAAAGTTCTCCATGTTTTTTTCCCTAGGAGTTTTATGGTTTCACTTCTTACATTTAAGTCTTAAATCCATTCAAGTAAATTTTTGTGAGTGACAGGAGACAAAAATGCAGTGTCGTTCTTCTGCATGTGGTCTCCAGAATGGTACCAACCATGTGGTTGGTTCCCTTGTCAAAGATTAGTTCGCCATATATGTGAGGTTTATTTGTGGGCTCTCAGTTCTGGTCCATTGTTCTCTCTGCCTGCTTTTATGCCAGTACCATACTGTTCTGATCAGTACAGCTTTGTGATGTAGTTGGAAATCAGGAATTGGAGTGCCTCAGAGACTCCTGGGTGGCTCAATGTATCTCTGCCTCTCTCTGTGTGTCTTTCATGAATGAATAAATAATATCTTTTAAAAAAAAAAAAGGAATTGTAGGGCCTTGGATTTGTTGTTCTTTCTCAACATTGTTTTGGCTATTTGGGGTCTCTTTTAATCCCATATGAATGTGGGTATAGTTTTTACTGTTTCCTTGAAAGCTATCATTGCAATTCTGATACAGATTGCATTGACTCCATATGTCACTTTGACACTGTGGATAATTTAACAATATTAATTCTTCCAATCCAAGAATATGGGATATCTTTTCTTATTTCTTTATTTTATGATTTTATTTATTTATTTATTTATTTATTTATTTATTTATTTATTTATTCATTCATGAGAGACACAGAAAGAGAGGCAGAGACATAGGCAGAGGGAGAAGTAGGCTCCATGGAGGGAGCCCAATGTGGGACTCGATCCCAGAACTCCAGGATCATGCCCTGAGCTGAAGGCAGACACTCAACTGCTGAGCCACCCAGGTGTCCCGGGATATCATTTCATTTATTGCCTCATCTGAAAGTTTTTCATCAAAATTTTTTGTGCGCGTATTTTTCCCTGATTAAATTTATTCCTAAGTCTTGTATTATTTTTGATGCAACTATAAATGTATTGCTTTCTGAATTCCTCTTTCAGATATTTTGTTGTTAGGGTATAGTCAAACTTTTATATATATACTGATTTCATATCCCATAACATTACTGAATTTGCTATTAGTCCTAAAGTTTGTTTGTTGAAGTCTTTAGGGTTTTCTCCTTATAAGATTAAGTCATAGCTAAGATATGGAACAACTTGAGTGCTCATGAATGAATGAATGGATAAAGATAATTGTATATATATATAATATTGTGTATATATACATTATACATATTATATATACATTATGTAAAATATTGTGTATAAAGATAATTGTATATATAATATTATATATATACACAATATATATAATTGTGTGTATATATATATGTACAATGGGATTGTAGTCTGTTGCACGCTCTGCGGCAACACGATCAGGGTCCCGAGGGTAAGGGGATGAGGAAAATAAAAGAAAAGTAAAGAGATGGTGACAGGAGGGACACAGTGGATGATGTCCAAGCAGTGCCAGCTTTATTCAAGGTTCAACAACATTATATAGCATAAGCAAAACAAAGACAAAGAAGTATCTGTTCTTAGCATGTTTGTGAAACCCTCCAAGGTTCCCCTTTATCAGCATGCAAGACAGACCCACTGGCACCAGAAGACCTTGGTAAATAGATAAGCTTATTGCTCCAGATGTACATACCTCAAAGGAACATTAGATATGGTTAACAGACCAGCAAGAACAGCACAGACCCCTATTCAACTTTATGGCCAGGCCAGAATACATTGTATCTAATGTGTTATGTGGGCGATCAGGTACCAGCCAGCTCTGAAAACCATTGCTCAAGCCCTTTCTCAAGCATCAACCAACTATTCACCCTTTAGGCTCCCGAGCCTTTTGAGTGAATGAGGGACGCAAGTCCGGGTCTGGTTTGGTTTAGTTAACTCCAGCTAGTCTGTGGTTGCCCACAGTAGTCAGCTATATTAAAGAATGAAATCTTGCCATTTGTGATGATAGGGATGGACTCTGTGGATATTGTACTTAGGAAAATAAGTCAGAAAGAGAGAAATACCACATGAGCTCACTTGTGTGTGGAATCTAAAACAACAACAGCAACCAACAAACAACTCCCCCTCAAAAAGAGTAAAAGAGGGGATCCCTGGGTGGTGCAGCGGTTTGGCGCCTGCCTTTGGCCCAGGGCGCGATCCTGGAGACCCAGGATTGAATCCCACATCGGGCTCCCAGTGCATGGAGCCTGCTTCTCCCTCTGCCTATGTCTCTGCCTCTCTCTCTCTCTCTCTCTCTCTCTGACTATCATAAATAAATAAAAAAAATTTTTAAAAAAGAGTAAAAGATTGTGCTCATAAAAACAGTGAACAGATTTGTGATCGCCAGAGGTAGGAGTGGGATGGTGAGTGAAACAGGTGAAGGGGGCCAACAGTTATAGATTTCCAATTGTAAAGGAAGCTACAAGGCTGTTGTATAGCATGATGACTAGTTAACAATACTGCTTTGTGTATTTGAACGTTGCTAGGAGAGGAAATCTTGAAAGAAAAAAATTCATGTCATCTGCAAACAGAGACAGTTTCACCTCTTCCTTTCCAATTTGGACGCTTTTTATTTCTTTTCCTTGCCTCAGTGCTCTGGCTAGGATTTCCAGTACTATGATGAATAGACATGGTGAGAGTGAGCATCCTTGTCTTGTTCCCCATCTTGGAGTAAAGGCCTTTGCTTTTCACCATTGAGGATGATGTTAGTGGGCGCTTGGTATATATGGCCTTTATTATGTTGACAAACATTTCTTCTATACCCAGTTTCTTGAGAGTTTTGATCATGAAAGGATATTGACTTTTGTCAAATGTATTTTGAAGCATCGCTGGATCCCAGGCATAAATCTCACTTGATCATGGTATATGTTCCTTTTAAACAGCTTTTGAATTCATTTTGCTGGTATTTTGTTGAGGATGGTTGCATCTTCATTCATCCATGATATTAGCCCGTCATTTTCTTTTCTCATAATGTCCTTGTCTGGCTTTGCTATCAGCATGAAGTTGGCCACATTAAATGAGTTTGGAAGTCTATCTTCCTCTGTAGTATTTTAGAAGAGTCTGAGAAAGATTGGTATTGATTCTTCCTTATGCTTGATAGAATTCACCAGTGAAGTTGCATGGGTGCTTTCTTTTGTAGGGAGACTTTCTATTCCCCATTCAATCTTCTACTAGTTATTGATCTGTTCAGATTCGCTAAATTTTCATGATTCAGTCTCGGTAACTTTTATGTTTTTAGGAATTTATCCAATATTTCTATTTAATTTGTTGGCATTTACTGTCATAATAGAGTCTTATGCTCATACATACCTTTGTGGGATCAGTGGTGATGTCTCCCTGTTTTGTTCATAATTGTATGTATTTGAGTGATTACTATTATCATATAATAATTATTTATATTATAACTATATTAAATTGTATTTATGTAAATATAAATATTTTATGTAAATATAAATGTATGTATTTTATTTATTTTATTTACTGAAAATAATACATTTTTTTCTTAGTGTAGCTAACCAATTGTCAATTTTGTTTTTCTTATCATAAAGTCAACTCTTCATTTCATTGATCTTTTCTAATGTGTTTTTTATCACAATTTCATTTCTTTCCATTCAGATATTTATTTTCATCCTTCTAATAACTTTGGGCTTGTTTGTTCTTCTTTTTCTAGTTTTTTGAAGTGTCACATGAGGTTGTTTATTTGCGATCTTTCTTACATAGGCATTTATTGTCATAAACGTCCCTCTTAAGAAATGATTTTGCTACATCTCATAAGACTTGATATGTCTGTATCCATTTTTATTATCTCAAGATATTTTTCTGACTGTGCGACTGCGTTTAAGAAGGCGGCTGTGGCAGCTGTGCCAGCGGCTGAGGCGGTGGCTGAGGCAGCAAGGAAGGAAACAGAAGATGGCAGATTTTTTTGAAAGGACTGCCTGTCTACGACAAAAGCAATTTTAGTCGATTTCGTGCTGACTCTGTGTGCAAAGCTTCGAACCGGCGTCCTTCAGTCTACCTGCCCACCTGGGAGTACCCATCTGAACAGATCATTGTGACAGAAAAGACAAACATCCTTTTGCGCTACCTACATCAGCAATAGGACAAAAAGAACACCGCCAAGAAGAGAGACCAGAAGCAAGTGGACCTTGAGGGTGAGAACTCTGTACCCCCCCACACCCACACCCCCACAAGGTCGCTCGGACCAACAGCCGGACATGCATGAGGACACTTAAGACTCTCACTCCCCCACAGGCGCCTCCTGTCTTGTCTGCTCCAGGCCCGCCCTCCTTGTGTAAGCGCCCCCTGTCCTGCCCCTACTGGCCCACCCACACCTGACTATCCATACCACTTCCAACCTCATAGGAGCAGAAGTATTTATTTTCCTTGAGTTTTTATTTATGCTGTAAAATGTACCAAGCAATGGTTAAAGGGGACATCAGACCCAGTAGTGTGATGTTGGTAGATGCTTTCTAAAAAACATTGTTATTCACAAACTCCACTACCCAGAATCCCCTTTCACTCCCCCACCCCCCTCCAGGTCTCCTCCGGAAAAACCAGAGTATGTCTGCAAGGGTCTAGAGCCAGGGCCATGCTGTGGCCCAGCAGCATGGGTGGGAGCCTTTCTCCCTGCTCCTACTCTCTAGTCCGGGCCTTAAAGACTTGGCTGGGACCTATTCTGTGCCCAGGCTTTGCTCTGAATGTGTGCCAGAGGGAGAAGTTGGCATTTCCGGATCTTTCTCTTAAGTCATTTTATCACAGACTAGTGCGTGCTCCGTGTCCACCCCAATAAAAAAGGATCTTTCCTACTCGAAAAATAAAAGTGGGGGGGGTATTTTTCTGATCTCCTTTTTTATTTCATCTTTGACTCGTGATTGTTCAGGTGGGTCTTGTTTCATTTCCACTTATTTATCAATTTTCCACTTTTGCTACTGTTACTGATTTCTGGATTCATACCATCCTGGCTGGAAAAGATACTTACACGATTTCAAGTTCTGAATCATGTTAAGGCTTGTTTGGGACCTACGCTATCCCAGATAGTATTCTGTGTGCACTTGGGAAGAATGTGTATCCCCCTCTGTTGAATGTAGTATTCTGGATGTGTCTGTTAGATCTCTAGTTCAAGTCCAAGATTTCCTTATGGTTTTATATCTGAATGACCTATCCATTGTTGAAAGAAAGTGGGGCAATGAAGTCCTTCTATTATTGCATTGCTGTCTATTTTCGCCTTCAGATCTGTTCATAATTGCTTAATATATGTAGGTGCTCCAGTGGTGGTTGCATCCATATTTACAGCTGTTATCTCCTCCTGCTGAATTGACCCCTTTGACATCATATAATGACCTTCGTTGTTTACACTTTTTGTCTGATCCAACTCTAGTAACTCCTGCTCCCTTTTGCTCTCCACTTGCTGCAATACTTTATCTATCCCTTCACTCTGAGCCTCTGAGTGGCCTTAAAGCTAACAATAGTATCCTTTTAAAAATAGCAGAGCCGGGGATCCCTGGGCGGCGCAGCGGTTTAGCGCCTGCCTTTGGCCCAGGGCGCGATCCTGGAGACCCGGGATCGAATCCCACATCAGGCTCCCGGCATGGAGCCTGTTTCTCCCTCTGCCTGTGTCTCTGCCTCTCTCTCTCTCTCTCTGTGACTATCATAAGTAAATTAAAAAAAAAAAAAAAAACAACAACAACAACAGCAGAGCCTTTTCTTAATCCACTCAGGAGCTCTCTTTTGACTGGGGAATTGAATCCATTCACCCTTAGAATCACTGTTGATAGATAAAAACCTACTATTTTGTTAACTGTTTTTCTGCTTGTTTTGTTCCTTTGTTCCGGTCTTCCTCCCTTTCTGCCTTCATTGTGAGTTGGTGATGTTTTGTAGTAGAATGCTTTGGCTCTTTTCTCTTTATCCCTTGTGTATCTACTGTAGGTGGGTGCTCTGTGGTTCCCAGGAGGCTATCATATCCATCCTTGCAGTTATCACAGCCTATTTTAAGCTGATATCAACTTAACTTCAACTGCACAGAAAACTCTACACATCTACTCCTCCGCCCACATTTTATGTTGTTGATGTCACAATTTACATATTTTTTGTGTGTATTCATTAACCAAATATTGAAATTCTAGTTATTTTAACACTTTTGTCTTTTAAGTTTTATACTAGAGTATAAATTTATATGGATTTATACTCCACCATACAGTGCTAGAGACTTCTGAGTATATATTTACCTTTATCATTGAATTCATATCTTCCTATGTTTTCATGTCAATACTTAGTGTTTTTCATTTATTTCTTTTTAATAAGATTTTATTTATTATTTGAGAGGAAGAGAAGCACGTATTAGGTGAGGAGCAGAGGGAGAAGCATGTTCCCTGCTGAGCAAGTAGCTTGATCCTGGGGCTCCATCCTAGGACTCGATCTCAGAACTCTGGGGTCATGACCTGAGCTGAGGGCAGATGCTCAACTGACTGAGCCACCCAGGTGCCCTTGTTTCATTTCTATTTCAAGAAATCCATTTGGCATTTCTTCTAAGGCAGGTCTAGTAGAGATGAACTCCTTCAGTTTTGTCTGGGAAGGTCTTGATCTCTCCTTCATTTCCAAAAGACAATTTTGCTGGATAAATATTCTTGGTTAATAGCTTTTGCCTTGAGCATTTTAAATATATCAAACCCATACACATGGCCTATAAGGTATCTGTGTTAATCTCTTCAATCTTGCTGAGCTTCTTTAAAATAACCATTTGGAATTCATTTTCAGAGAACTCACAGATGTCCATTTCTTTGTGGGTTCTGCTGTCTCCTCGTGATAGTCCAGAGCTTTCCCAGAGGTGCTGCCCTCAATTTGTGTTATTTATTTATCATTTTTGTTGATGTTTTTACAGAATCAAAGTTGGTACACTCTTATTTATTTATTTTTACATTTTTAACACTTGATTTTTGTGTTTGTTGTTTCTATGGAGAGATCAGCAGTGGGAGCTCCTACTCTGCTGTCACCTGACTTCAGCGGGAACATCTGTAAGGCTATTGTTTTAACATCTTTCTCTAGCAGGTTTGCCATCTATTCTTTCTCAGACAGTTCTACTCATTGATTTTTTTCCTTTCAACAGTCAAACTTTCCTGATTCTTCATAGGCTCGTGATTTTTTGTTTTGAAAACTGCATATTTAAATCCTCTGTGATAACTCTGGAATTCAGACTCTCCCCTTCCCCAGAGTTTGCACAGCTTTGTTGGTTGCTATTTGTCACTTCTGTTTCTTGGTCGTTCTGTTGCGTAGTGTCCTGTGGGAGGAATCCACCTAAGGTGTCAACTTGAGAACCTCTCAGATCATTTAGGAGCCTGTGCCTTTCCCTGGGCACATGTAAGGCCGTAAAGTCCCTGTATTTGCAGCTGCTTTTCCATGTTGTAGTCCTTATATCTTGCCTCCCAAAATGGAAAAAAGGAGGAAATGAGGGGGAAGTTCCCAGGCGTTTCAAATACCCGTGAAGTTTCTTCAACCACAGGAGCAAGGTTTGTCCCATGGGTGGTGGGCGTTGCAAACACGGTTGCCTGCATCTTTGCTGCATCCCCGTGACCAAAAGCAGCCAGCAGCGATCAGAACATTTATTCCTGGGGCAGCCCCAGTGGCACAGCGGTTTAGCGCCGCCTGCGGCCCAGGGTGTGATCCTAAAGACCCTGGATCGAGTCCCACGTCGGGCTCCCTGCATGGAGCCTGCTTCTCCCTTTGCCTGCTTCTCCCTCTGCCTGTGTCTCTGCCCCTCTCTCTCTCTCTCTCTGTGTCTCTCATGAATAAATAAATAAAATCTTTTAAAAAAAAAAAGAACATTTATTCCTGATGTTCACAAACAGCGCCCTAATTGCTCACCTTAGCTTCCACTACCTGTGCCAACTGCTGTGGGGACTCCTGCCGGCTGTTGGCCACAGGCCTAGAGGCCAGAGGACAGTTGCCTCATCTATGGCACAGGCTGGAAGTGCCTGAAGTGACCTGCCCTCTACCCTCCCAGCCTTCCCCCTGCAAGAGCAAGCCTTCAGTAGACCCCAGCTTTCCCCGACAGCTCTAAACCCTCAGTGCATCTGTCATCCAGGAGGACATGTGGTCCCAGGTGCTTCCTGCCCCTCCAGCCACCCTGACAGCACCTCTTCACAGCCAGTCAGCGTGATGCGAGGTTCTAGTGGATTTAGCAGATCATCTCATTGTGGGTTTGTTATTACAGCTTTACTGAGATCTTATTCACTCTCCATTCACTGATTTAAGTGTACAATTCAACAGTTTAGGATGTTCACAGAGTTGTGCGACTATCGCTACAACCAATTTTATTTTTCTTAAGATTTTATTAATTTATTTATGAGAGACACGGAGAGAGAGGCAGAGACATAAGCAGAGGGAGAAGCAGGCTCCCTGCAGGGGAGCTCAATCCCGGGACCCCGGAATCACGACCTGAGCCAAAGGCAGATGTGGGACTCAAATACCCAAGTATTTTAGTTCTTAAAGAGTGTGTGTGTGTGTGTGCGCGCGCACGCATACATGTGTGAGACTATGCGTTGTCTTTTTTTCACATGTAGAATTTTATCCAGAAGTCCCTTCACTTATATTGAGGTGAAAAGAGATAATGTTCAAAGATTATGTAATGGATTTGGATCTGTGCGTGTGGGAATCAATCCCGGGACCCTGGAATCATGACCTGAGCCAAAGGCAGATGGCCAACTGCTGAGCCACCCAGGCTTCCTGTTACAACCAATTTTAGATTATTTTCATCAGCCCTAAAGAAACCTTGTGCTCATTAGCAGTCACCCCTCACTTCTCCTGTCACCTCTCCCCAATCCTGCGCAACCACTAAACTACTGTCTGTAGATTTGCCTTTTATCGACATTTCTTAAAATATCACCTTGATTTCTTTGTCACTTTCCCATTTATCCCCCTTCCCACTGCTCACCACGTCTGTGCCCTGGGAGACCATCCTCTACCCTCCACTCAGGGAGTGGACTCCTGTGTCTCCAGATGCTCCTGGCTGCCACTACAGTTTGGCAAATGGGAAGCTCCAGTAAGTAGTGTGTCCGATGCTCACTGATCTGAGCAGCACTGACATGTTCTGTGGGCTAGTCTTGGTTGCTAACATGCATGGCAAAGATTCCTCCCAATACGTGGCCTGTCTTTTCACTTTCTTGATGACGTCTTTAGATGAACAGCACTATTAGTTATAACTAATAACATAGAGGATTCTTTCTCTATTGCAAATGTCTTCCATTGTTCTGCTAAGTTCTTTCTTAAATCAGAGTCATAGTGATATTTTTCTGTAATATTTTCTGAAATTTTATAGATTGTAATTGATTTGTTTTTGCATGTGTATGGTGTGAAGAAAAGGTTCACATCTATCTTTTTTCCTTCATGAATGGCCAGTAGTTGATTCACTTTTATTGAAAACTCCATCCTTTCCCCTCTCTCCTCAAGTCTTACCTCTATCAACAATCCTGTATCCACATATATGTGGAATTATTTCTAAATTCCTTATTTGGTACACTGGTCTCCTTTTTTATCTCTTTGACAATTTTCTTCTTGTTATCCTAGATTTCGGTCCTTTTACTACAAGGGATCTATGGTCAAAGACCAGAGGTAGCCTATGGGATAATAAAAATATTTGGTCCCCAAGCCATTAGGATATCCTGAGTGATAAGAGTGTCTCTGATATGTTAATGAGGTGACTTGGGTGAGGGTCCTAGATAGCTTCACGCTGGGACTGGTGACCAGGAGGACCAAACCATGATTACAGAGTTAGAGACATTGGCCTCACTCACCGACCTCTGGGGAGAGGCACTGGAGGCTGACCTCCATCACCGATGGTCGATGGCCAGTGAATGAATCATGCCTATGTCATGAACCTTCCATGAAAACTTCTCAACAACAGGGTTCACAGAGCTTCTGAAATGACAAACACATCTGAGGGTGGCACATTCCAACTCCACAGTGACAGAAGCTCCTGCACTGGAACCTTCACACTCCCACACTCCTGTACCTCCTTATCTGGCTGCTCATATGTATCCTTATAATAAACCATAAGAGTAAGCAGAAAATTTTCCTGAGTTTCTAGGAGTCATTCTAGAACTTTGAGGGTTCTAGAGTTACCCCCACTCTGTAGCCAACTTGAAGAAAAGTGCAGGTGACATGAATAGCTGATAGTTGAGACTTGCTCATGAGCTGTGGGCAATCTTGCAGGATGAATCCTTACACCTGTGGGTTCCATGCTCACTCCAGGTCGACAATGTCAGAACTGAAATGAACTGGAGCACCTGGGGCTCAGTCAGTTAGGAATCTGCCTCATGTCATGATCTTGGGGTCCTGGGATCGACCTGAGGTGGGCTCCCTGCTCAGTGGGAAGTCTGCTTCTCCCTCTCCCTCTGCCACTCCCCTATGTATTCTCTGTCTCCTCAGGTGGAGGAATAAATCTTCACCACTCCACAAGGAGAAATTCAGAGTAAGAGCAAGCAAGTAAACCTGTACCTCATCTTACAAGAGCAAAGGATAAGGCAGAAGCATTCCTATCATGTCCTTCTGTCTGCAACCAGATGCTCATGGTCCTGTTAGCAGGCCCAAAATGAAGTCATTTATGCTAAACACCACCAAGAACTTAATACTTAGCCTAACTGCAGCTTCAGCTTCTCCCAGAAATGTGACCTATAATCAGCCACCAGAAGTTCCTGGTCAGCACTGGAGGGATGCCACTGAAAGACCACTTCCTTTCCCCTTAGCAGGGCCACCTTGCTTACAACAAGGCATTTTTTTTACCAATAGTTTCCTTTTCTCCATTCCCCTATGCCTTTAAAATACTTTCCTTTCTGCAGCTAGAAGAGGTTCCTTGCGATTTGCTAGCTGGGCAGCTGCCCAATTCATGAACCATTGAATAAACTCCCCTTTTCATTTTCTCAGCCAAACTGTTGTGAATGAACAGTTCAGACTTTGAGGGACACTATAGCTACACTAGAAAACCAGGCTGGTGCTCTGAGTTCTTTCACTGTTTGGTTTTTCATCCTTGGCAAGCAGTCACATAAAAGCTGATAGATGTTAAGAGATTCTCTCCCCCAGGATGTCGCCAGGCACAAGGAAATATAAACGTCAGCATGACACATTGGTACCCACACAGACCCATTGAAGTCGTACAGACCTGGGTGTTCTCCTCTTTGCAAGGAGCCAAAGGCAGGGCAAACACATCCTGAGTCATCATGCCACCAGCCCACAACACCATTGCATGTATCTGTGAGCGAACACTGGAGTGGACAAAAGCTGGATCTAATCATGTAGTACCAAGGGAATTAGAAGACAGGTGTCATTTATTAGACACTTGTTCCTTCGGTCAAACCTGAGTGCCTACAAAGCACACCAGATCAAGTTTCAGCCTCAGATCTGTGCTCCAAGAATGGCTTTCTCCATCCCTCTCCATCCCTCACCCCAACTGCCTTCCTACATGAGGAGAATTCCAAATTTAGGGTCTTTAGAAGAGACCGCCTCTCTCCACAGAGGAGGAAGTCCTATTTTCCCAACATCCTTCTAGTTACACACAGCATGAGACTCCACCAAACAGGTGACAACACGCTGGCCCTGACTCACGACCTGGGGACAGAGAGAAGCTGCCACTATGCAGAAGGCATGGGCATAGGTGGCAGGATGGCAGTGTGTCATCCAGTCCCACAAGCAGCAGCTATGGCAGTCCCAGCCAAGGGGGCCAGTGTTCTGGATTAACTGAGTCAGTGGTGTGAGCAGTGACAACTGTGCCCAGCAGCAGAAGCCATGGTTCCTGTGTGAGACCTGGTTTACTGTGCAATTGTGGATTCTGTTCCTGGCTGTGTAGCCTAAGCCTGTGGTATGATTTTCCCCCAAACAATATTTTATATACATAGAAGACATAGATAAGTATGTATGTATCCCCTATCCTTTGTCTAAGTTCAAGAAAAGTTGGATTCCATTCTTTGCTCCAAGAAATCAATCAGAGGAATAGTTGCAGAGAACAAGCATTCAGAGATGTTTGTCATACTGAACTGTGAACCGCTCCCTAATCCTCCCACCTGACCATATCCCATGATAAAACAATGCCACATATCTTACAACAGCATGTCTCATACTGACAACAAATGCCTTGTCTCTATGAGGGGAAAAAGTCCACATTTAAAAGAAACTTGAATGCCCTCCCCACCCAGGCTTGCTCTGATCACGGATCGCAGTGGTTCCCGCTGAGCACTAGGATCAAGCACTAGGATCACTCATGCAGCTTCTCACAAAATGCACAGGCCTCTCCCCAGACTCAGAGACTCAGAATATTAGGCACAAGATCAAGGAATTGCCTGTTTAATAAGCCCTACAGGTAAGGCTGATGCACAGCCACATGGGAATCTTAATGTACATTCCTGCTGTTAAAAGTATGATGTGAAGACCTGCAGCAGAGTAGCACCTCGTGAAAAACACAGAACTTCACCCATACTTCCCAGATGCAAAACGTGGCGTGTCATGTATCTCACACAACACAGTGTTGGAGTGAAGTGAAGTGTCATGTATCTTCACACAACCAGTGAAGGAGTGACCGGTGTAGAGCATCTCCCTATTCCAGAGTCAGTATCTTTGCTAATGCAGCCTCAGACCACATCTGCTCTGGGGCAGCTCCAGCACTGTGACCTATCAGGCTGCCAGCAGCGCCTCTATGCTTCTCTCACCATCCTATCCCTCCTCCCTCCCTCCCCACTCTCACAGCACCTTTCCTGCACACCACGTACATTCCATTTTCAAAAAACAACCACCCTTGACTCACAACAGCTATCTCCCAACCGAAGAGAAACCAAGGAGACTCTGCTTCATAACACCTTGACTTTGGATTGGAGCCAGCACAGGATCACTAGGGCAGAGCACAGGCAAGCAGGGGATGGAAACACAACAAGAACTGATTTTAAATGAGAAATTACAGCATGCTTCCTGTCTGCCAATCCAGTATCTGTTCCTCTGAGAAGACTGGGGAAACGATGGAAAGAACAGTCGAGCCCTAGAAGGAGGATAAGACTTGAATGAGTCTGAAAATAACCTCTGGATACACAGATGCCTGTGCACAGGGGCTGCCCTGGGCCTTGCGGAGATACTGACGGCCAACCACCTCCTGCTGCTGTCAGACAGGAGACCCCCGAAGATGAATGAGGCCAGAACTCCCACAGGAACATGAGAAAAGGACTGATCCTCTACAGACACACAGAAACAGCAAATAAACACCAAGAGCTGGGGCTGAGAGCCCAAACCCAGGCCCGATCCTAGGCTGACCCTGCCACACAACATTGCTGCCCATGGTCCCGGAGGCAGGACAAGGTCTGGGTGATGCCCAAGTCTCTATGATCACAGGTCCTGGAAGGACAGGTTCTACTGGAGGGACAAGGACAAAACAGCAGAGAGAGTCCTCAGCTGAGTGACCATGTCACACCCTTGCTGCACTGAGCACCAAGTGGGCATGAGGCTCCTCCATACTAGGCTCCTCACAGCGTCTCCTGTCCTCACATAGAGCAGACACAGTACACCAAATCTGCAGGTTCTGGAAGAGTCTCAGTGCTCCCATTTATTTCCTCTCTCAAACTTTAGGAATCTTCTCCTTTCAGATCAGATCTGACTAACTGATCAGCTCCTCATGACAAGAACTGGAAAAAACAATTTCACATCCACAGTCCTATGTTCAATAAGGAAGTAAGAAGTTGTAGCTCGGTGTAACATAAAGACAGGGATGGAGATGACCCGCTCTCCCTCAGCTGCAACACAAAAGCAACACAAAAGCAGAACACAGGTCTGTCGGGGGAGGGGAGTCACGTGGGGAGGGAGCCAGTCTGCCCACCTCCTCACATTATGTTAATAGGAACATATTTCAGACACATTCAGACATGCCCTTTGCAGAAAGAGAAATCAGGGGTGTTGACATCACAAGGTGGGAAAGTGAACAAATCCTGCATCACTCAGTCCCCCACGAGGCAGCTGGTTCACACTATGAAATAAAATAATCATGAACAGATTTGGGTCAGTCATATACATGCTGACTTTCTCAACAGCTCAGCACATGCTCAAAATATCCTACTCAAAGAATCCCCACTACCCAATCACGGCCCAGTCCCCTCCCCACTCCCCCCTTCAGGCCCTCTAAGGTCTCACCAGTAGAAGCAGAGAGAGAGCCCTGGGCACTGTCACTGCCTGGGGCAGAACAGATAGAATGTGGTCAGAGCCAAAGGAGATGAGACCAAAGGAGGAGCTAGTGGGGGGGGTGCCAAGATCCCCATGGGGTCCTGTCTGTACCACCCCGGGGTTTCAGGGATCACCCCCTCCATACTCATGTGCAACCTCAGCATAATTCTTCTTCCACCTGTGGAAAGAAAACATCACATGAGGTGCCATGGAGAAGGCATGACCCGAGATCCTAGGTGAAACTCATAGCCTGGACCACACGGAAGTTTCCAAAACTTTAACTACAGACCTATGGAAGAATCAGGGACATGAAGAAAAGAGATAGCAGGATGAGACCAACCATTCTCCTGGAGTCTGTCCTCAGCAAGGACCTTGCTCTCTGACCTGTGACCACTGGGGATCAGATTCCATCACCACATTCAACAGGAGGGATGAGTTTGTCCTTCACTCTCACACGTGCTTTACTACACAGTGAATGTAGCAATGAGCTGCACAATGGAGTGGACAAGCACATGTGTGCGGGTAGCACTTCCCCTAAATGAGATAGGACAAACTTCTACCTGGGCTTGAAACGCTGAGAAAACTCAGAGCATCCCCTCCCTACCTGAGATCTACTTCCTCCACAGGACAGCTCCAGCCACCATAGTACCAGAGACCACAAAGACAAGCAGACCAGCAACGATGCCCACGATGGGGATGGTGAGCCGAGGAGGGGACTCTGGGAAGAGAGGATGAGGTGAGGGCCTTGCCCCTCAGGTCTCACCCTCAACTCTACTGAAGTTCTCCCACAAGGGCTCCTGATTTCCTTACCCCATCTCCGGGTGACAGGCTCCGCCAGCCCCTCATGCTGCACGTGGCACGTGTATCTCTGCTCCTGTCCAGAGGGCACCACCACAGCCGCCCACTTCTGGAAGGTCCCATCTCCTGCAGGCCTGGTCTCCACAAGCTCTGTGTCCTGGGTCTGGTCCTCCCCATCCCATTTGGCAGGTCAGGGTGACCTCACAGTCAGAGAAGGGGTGGTGGGTGAGAGTGCCTTTGGGGGATCTGAAGAGAAGGGTCAGAAAATTCAGGAACTTAGGGAGGAGTTAAGATGGCAGAGGAATAGGAGACCTTAACTTCATCTGGTCCCCGGAATACAGCTAGATATTTATCAAATCATTCTGAAAACCTGAGAAATAGATCGGAAATCTGAGAAAAGAAATGCTGCAATTGTACAAGTAGAAAACCAACCACTTTGTGGGAGGTAGGAGGTGCGAGGACCCAAATCCAGTGCGAAATATCAGAGGATACGTCAGAGGGGAGGGCGCCGCCCACAGGGGCTACTGCAAAGCATTGTATGCAGCGGGAGCACAAAATGAGAACTTCTAGAAGTCTCCTACAGTGGGGAGTCCCTGGCTTAAAGGGACTCAGGTGGCGATGGAGGCAAAATCCCAGGTGGGACAGCAGAGTCTCAGGATGAAGAATGGGAGTGTCTGAGCGCAGCAGGTCCCAGGCACCCACTGGGGAAGCCAGCTGCCATCAGCGAGTTTTGGTGCCGGGTTTCTGCTCAGTGTGGCCATGAACCACAAACCGCTACACAGTCAGGCAAACTGCTCTCTGAGCAGGGGCCCAGCAGGTGGGAGAAGCACAGCTATACCCCTCTTCCTTCCTGGGGAGGAACTGTATGGGTCCACACAGCTGGAGTGTGTCAGGTTTGGCGGCCTAAAACTCAGTTGCCTGCCTGAGATAAAAATGCTCAGTTGGGCAGCCCCAGTGGCTCAGCAGTTTAGCACCGCCTGCAGCCCAGGGTGTGATCCTGGAGACTCGGGATAGAGTCCCACATCCGGCTCCCTGCGTGAAGCCTGCTTCTCCCTCTGCCTGTGTCTCTGCCTCTTTCTCTCTCCTCTCTGTGTATTCTCATGAATAGATAAATAAAATCTTTTTAAAAAAATGCTCAGTCACAGGCTAGGTGAACACCTGGGAGACAAGGTGATCAACTGCTTTTCATGAGGGCTCACTGAAGAGTGCGGGTGTGAATTTTCAGCTCCAAGACTAGAGAGCGGGATGCAGCCCTATTCATCCTGCTCATGAGAGCCAAAAGCCTTCAGGGAGCAAAACAGGGCCACTTAGTGGAATCCAGAGCCACTTACACTGAGCTCGGCCTCTGTGCAAGAGAAGTGCACTTCCACCGGGGCAAAGTCCACCTGAGGATCAGCGCAGCAGGACTCTCCCACAGAAGACCAGCACAACCAGCGGGCACCAGGTTTACTGATCAGAGCAGACAGCAAAGCTTCAGCTCTCAAGGAAAACAGTATATACCATTTATGTTTTTTTTTATTCTCTAGTCTTTCAGTATTATTTTTCAGTTATTTTCCTATTTTTTCAATTCTTTTTTATTCTTTAATTTTTATTTTCATATATGCATTATATATTTTTATTTTGCTTCCTTTTATTGAATTTTATTTTTGTATATATATATATATATATAAATGTTTCTTTCTTATTTTGGGATCTAGTTTCTTTTATTTATTTAATTTTTTGTAAGATTTTTTTTTTTAATTTATTTATGATAGGCATGCAGTGAGAGAGAGAGAGGCAGAGACACAGGCAGAGGGAGAAGCAGGCTCCATGCACCGGGAGCCCGACGCGGGATTCGATTCCGGGTCTCCAGGATCGCGCCCTGGGCCAAAGGCAAGCGCCAAACCGCTGCGCCACCCAGGGATCCCTTTTTGTAAGATTTTATTTATTTATTCATGAGAGACACAGAGAGGCAGAGACATAGGCAGAGGGAGAAGCAGGCTCCCTGAAAGGAGCCCAGTGCAGAACTTGATCCCTGGATCCCAAGATCATGCCCTGAGCCAAATGCAGATGCTCAACCACTGAACCACCCAGCCATCACTGAGATCTAGTTTCTTTTATAAGCAGACCAAAACACACCCAGGGGATGCCTCAGGGATAAGAGTTCCTTAACCTACAAGGGTAGACACATAAGGCTGACAGCAGTCCTGTCCACAGAAACTGGACAAGCCAGAAAGGGCTGGCATGATATATTCAATGTGCTAAATGGGAAAAATATGCAGCCAAGAATATTTTATCCATCAAGGCTGTAATTCAAAATAGAAGGAGAGATAAAGAGTGTCCAGGAAAAATAAAAACTAGAGGAATTTGGGATGCCTGGGTGGCTCAGTGGTCGAGTGTCTGCCTTTGGCTCAGGGCATGATCCTGGAATCCCAAGATTGAGTACCACATTGGGCTCCCTGCATGGAGCCTATTTCTCCTCCCTCTGCCTGTGCCTCTGCCTCTCTCTGTGTGTCTCTCATGAATAAATAAATAAAATCTAAAAAAAAAAAAAAAAAAGAGGAATTTGTGAATACTAAATCAGCCCTGCAAGGAATATTAAAGGGGATCCTTTGAGTGAAGGGAGAGCCCAAAAGTAACAAAGATCAGAAAGGAAAGGAGACAATTTATAGGAATAGCGACTTTACAGGTAATAGAATGGCACTAAATTCATATCTTTCAAAATTACTCTGAATGTAAATGGACTAAATGCTCCAATCAAAAGACACAGGGTATCATAATGGATTAAAAAAAACAAAACAAAACAAGACCCATCAATATGCTGCTTACAAGAGACTCATTTTAGACTCATTTAGACCCAAAGACACTTCTAGAGGTGGAGGGATGCCTGAGGGTGGCTCCGCGGTTAAGCACCTGCCTTTGGCTCAGGGCGTGATCCTGGGGTCCTGGGATTGAGTCTCGCATTGGGCTCCCTGCATGGAGCCTTCTTCTTCCTCTGCCTGTGTCTCTGCCTCTCTCTCTGTGTCTCTCATGAATAAATAAAATTTTTTAAAATACCAAAGAAATACAAACAATTATAAGAACATATTATGAGCAACTACATACCAACAAATTAGGCAATCTGGAAGAAATTGATGCATTCCTAGAAACATATAAACTACCAAACTGAAACAGGAATAAATAGAAAACCTGAACAGACCCATAACCAGGAAAGAAATTGAAGAAGTAATCAAAAATTCCCAACAAACAAGAGTCCAGGGCTGGATGACTTCCCAGGGGAATTCTACCAAACATTTAAAGAAGAATTAATATCTATTCTTCTAAAGCTGTTTCAAAAAATAGAAATGGAAGGAAAACTTGCAAACTCATTCTATGAGGCCAGCATTACTTTGATCCCATAACCAAACAACGGCCTCACTAAATAGGAGAATTACAGGTCAATATCCCTGATGAACATGGATGCAAAAATTCTCACCAAGATACTAGCTGATAGGATCCAACTGTACATTAAAAGGATTATTCAGGGATCCCTGGGTGGCGCAGCGGTTTGGCGCCTGCCTTTGGCCCAGGGCGCGATCCTAGAGACCCGGGATCGAATCCCACATCGGGCTCCCGGTGCATGGGAGCCTGCTTCTCCCTCTGCCTGTGTCTCTGCCTCTCTCTCTCTGTGACTATCATAAATAAATAAATAATTAAAAAAATTTTAATTAAAAAAAAATAAATAAAAGGATTATTCACCACAACCAAGTGGGATTTATCACTGGACTGCATAGGTGGTTCAACTTCCACAAATTAATAAAAGAAAGGAAAAGAATCATATGATTCTGTCAATATATGGAGAAAAAGCGTTTGACAAAACACAGAATCCTTTCTTTTTTAAAAAAAGATTTTATTATTTATTCATGGAAGACAAACAGAGAGAGAGGCAGAGACACAGGCAGAGGGAGAAGCAGGCTCCCTGCAAGGAGCCTGACGTGGGACTCGATCCTGGGTCTCCAGGATCACATCCTGGGCCGAAGGCAGCGCTAAACCGCTGAGCCACCCAGGCTGTCCCAGCATCCTTTCTTGATTAAAAACTCTCCACCATGTAGGTATCAAGGGAACATATTTCAATATCATAAAAGCCATATGAAAGACCCACAATGATTATCATCCTCAAGGGGGAAAAACTGAGAGCTTTTCCCCTAAGGTCAGGAACAAAACAGGGATATCCACTCTCACCACTGCTGTTCAACACAGTACCAGAAATCCTAGCCTCAGCGATGAGACAACAAAAAGAAATAAAAGGCATCCAAATTGGCCGGGAAGTCAAACTTTAACTCTTCACAGATGACATGATACTCTATGTAGAAAACCCAAGAAACTCTACAAAAAATAGCTGGATCTGATACAGGAATTCAGCAAAGTCACATGATATAAAATTGATGCATAGAAGTCAATTGCATTTCTATACACTAACAAAGAGGTAGAAGAAAGAGAAATCAAAGAATCGATCCCATTTACAGTTGCACCAAAAACCATAAGATACCTAGGAATAAATCTAACCAAAGTGGTAAAAGATCTGCACTCTGAAAACTGTAGAACACTTATGAAAGAAATTGAGAAGAGATAAAGAGATGGAAAAATGTTCCATGCTCATGGATTAGAAGAACAAATACAGTTAAAATGTCTATGCTACCCAGGACAATCCACTCATTTAATGCAATCCCTATCAAAATACCATCAGCATTTTTCACAGAGCCAGAGTAAATAATCCTAAAATTTGTATGGAACCAGAGAAGACCCTGAATAGCCAAAGCAATGTTGAAAAAGAAAATCAAAGCTGGTGTCGTCATAATTCCAGACTTCAAGTTATATTACAAAGCTGTAATCATCAAGAAAGTATGGTACTGGCACAAAAACAGACACATAGATCATTGGAACAGAACAGAGAACCCAGAAATGGACCCTCAATTCTATGGTCAACTCATCTTTGACAAAGCAAGAAAGAATCCCCAAGTTAAAAAAAACAGTCTCTTCAACAAATGGCATTGGGAAAATTGGATAGCCACATGCAGAAGAATGAAATTGAACCACTCTCTTACACTATACACAAAAACAAAATGGATCAAAGACCTAAATGTGAGACAGGAACTCCTCAAAATCCTAGAGAACACAGACAGCAACTCTTTGACCTCAGCCACAGCAACTTCTTGCTAGACTGTCTCCAAAGGCAAACAAAACCAAATGAACAATTGGGACTTCACCAAGATAAAAAGCTTTTGCACAGCAAAGAAAACAATCAACAAAACTAAAAGGCAACCTACAGAATGGGAGAAGATATTTGCAAATGACATATCAGACAAAGGGTTAGTATCCAAGAGCTAAAGAAACTTATCAAACTCATAAAACAAAAATCCAGTTAAGAAAGGTAGAACTAGAACTACCCTACTACCCAGCAATTGCACTACTAGGTATTTATCCAAAGAATACAGACATAATGATTCCAAGGGGTACATGCACCCCAATATTTATAGCAGCAATGTCCACAACAGCCAAACTATTTAAAGAGCCCAGATGACCATAACAGACGAATGGATAATGAAAATGTGGTACATATATACAATGGAATATTACTTAGCCATCAAAAAGAATGAAATCTTGCCATTTGCAATTATGTGGATGAACTAGAGAGTATTATGCTAAGTGAAATAAGTCCATCAGAGAAAGACAAATATCATATGATTTCACTCATATGTGGAATTTAAGAAACAAAACATAAACACAGGTGAATGGAAGGAAAAATGAAATAAGATGAAATCAGAGAGGGAGACAAACCATAAGCGTCTCTTAACTCTGGGAAACAAACTACGAGTTGCTAAAGCAGAGGTTGGTGGGGGGAAAGGATAACTGGGTGATGGGCATTATGGAGAGCAGGTACTGTAATGAGTGCTGGGTGTTATACACAATTGATGAATCATGTAAATTCTATCTCTGAAACTAATAATACAGCATATGTTAACTAAACTGAATTTAAGTTTAAAATTTATTTTAGGGATCCCTGGGTGGCGCAGCAGTTTGGCACCTGCCTTTGGCCCAGGGCGCGATCCTGGAGACCCGGGATCAAGTCCCACGTCGGGCTCCCGGTGCATGGAGCCTGCTTCTCCCTCTGCCTATGTCTCTGCCTCTCTCTCTCTCTCTCTCTGTATGACTATCATAAATTTAAAAAAATAAATAAATAAATAAATAAAATAAAATTTATTTTAGGGATCCCTGGCTCAGTGGTTTAGCACCTGCTCTTGGCCCAGGGCATGATCCTGGAGTCCCGGGATGGAGTCCTGCATTGGGCTCCCTGTGTGGAGCCTGCTTCTCCCTCTGCCTCTGTCTCAGCATCTCTCTCTCTGTCTCTCCCTCTCTCTCTCTCTCTCTCTGTGTCTCTCATGAATAAATGGATAAAATCTTTAAAAAAATAAAATAAATAAAATAAAATTTATTTTAAAAAAGGAAGAAAGGAAAGGAAAGGAAGAAAGAAAGAAAGAAAAAGAAAGAAAGAAAGAAAGAAAGAAAGAGAAAGAAAGAAAGAAGAAAGAAAGAAAGAAAGAAAGAAGAAGAAAGAAAGAAAGAAAGAAAGAAAGAAAGAAAGAAAGAAAGAAAGAAAGAAAGAAAGAAAGAAAGAAAGAAAGGAAGAAAGAAAGATTTAAATTCAGGAACTCTGTATCTGTCTTGGTCCACTGAAGCAGCTTTCATGTGGTCATCCTGAGAATGAATAGGACAACTGGGGTGGGGGAAAGGAGCAATAACCCAGACACCAGCCTGAACACATAATCTCTTCTTGTTTGGAAAGTTCTAGAATTAGGATGAGATGGCCCAGTGTAGAAGGCAGGTTTTTGAGAGGTAAAAAGGAATTTCTGGTCCTGGCCTGGCTGGAGGCCAAGTGACTCAAACAGGTGAGGCCTGATTCCAAACACTTGAGGTACAGGGCTGAGAACAAAGCCTGAGAAAATCCCCCAAGGCTCCCAAAGGGAGTGAGTCAAAAAGAACTGCTCATCAGTTATTTCAGAAATGGTCTCCTCCTCCATCCCTGGAGGGAATGTGACCTTAATGGTCCCTAGGAGAAAGGCAGACCCTTAGGGCCACTCTCTAGTACCGGATCTGAAAACCTAGGCAGAGTTAGTCTCTCCATCCATGACGCATGGGAGGGCCATATACTGGTGTGGATTCTATTTCTTCCTATCCTCTCCCACGGCCTCAGCCTGAGGCGAGATCGGGGAGGCCCGGGGCCCCGGTACCTGCGCGCAGCAGCGTCTCCTTCCCCATCTCCAGGTACCTCCGCAGCCACTCCACGCACGTCGTCTCCAGGTAGTTCCTCCATTGTAGCTCTGCTACACCTGCCGCCTCCCACTTGCGCCGGGTGATCTGCGCCGCCGTGTCCGCCGCGGTCCAGGAGCGCAGGTCCTCGTTCAGGGCGATGTAATCGGCGCCGTCGTAGGCGTCCTGCCTGTACCCGCGGAGGAGGCGCCCGCCGGGCCCCAGGTCACAGCCGTACATGGTCTGGATGGTGTGAGACCCTGGCCCCGCCCCGACAGGCCGCCAATCAGTCCAAAGAGAAAGTAAAACCTCCCGGGAGTTCCCGCGGGTTCGGGACGGGGACGAGGGGGAGGGGCGGGGGCCTCGGACTCGGGGTGACGCCCGGACCCGGACCCTCGGGGCGACCCGGCCGGTCGGGGGGATGGGGGTCGTGCCCCGGCCCCGGGCCCGCGCCGCTCACCGGCCTCGCTCTGGTTGTAGTAGCCGCGCAGGGTGTCCAGGTCCACTCGGTACACCTGTGCGGTCTCCTTGATGGTCCGCGTCTGCCGGTCCCAATACTCCGGCCCCTCCTGCTCCACCCACGGCGCCCGCGGCTCCGTCCTCCCAGTGGCCGCGTCGCTGTCGAACCGCACGAACTGCGTGTCGTCCACGTAGCCGACGGCGATGAAGCGGGGGTCCCCGCGGCCGGGCCGGGACACGGAGGTGTAGAAATACCTCAGGGAGTGGGAGCCTGCGGAGCCGACGGGTGAGACCCCGCCCGACCCCCTCCCGCCGCGGGGCCCGGGGCCCGGGGGAGATGCCCGGGGCGGGGCGGAGGCGGGAGGGGCCGGGGGCGGCGGAGAGGCGGCTTCCCGGGGTCCCGCGTCCCCGCCCGCCGGTCCCCTCGCTCCCGCCCGCACTCACCCGCCCGGGTCAGGGTCACGGCCAGGGCCCCCGAAGGCAGCAGGGGCGGGGGGGGGGGGGGTGCCGCGCATCACGACTCGCATCCTTGAGGTTCCAGAGACCCGAAGAGCCGGCAGGGGTGGCCCCGCAGGCCCGGACCCCGGGGACGCCGACCGGCTCCCCTAGAACCCCGCCGCCCAATGGGGGTGCGCGCTGGGGCCAAGTCCGGAGTATCCAGGCGGGAGGCCCTGAGGCGGGTTGGGAGAGGGGAGGGAGGCGCGCGGGGGACGGAACTGGGCTTCCCCGCCCCCAGACACCGCTCTAGGTCTTCCCGGAGACCCAGGGCTTTGCCCTGATTCCCCTCCACCTGCACGGAGCGCTTTCTCTCACCGTCTCCCTGAGGCCTGGCCGGCGGTCCTTCTGAGGAAACCGGGGACAGACACCAGGCAGGGATCAGCCCCTTTTTGTCCCTTACGTTTGTGGAAACCCTCGACTTGAGCTGAACTACTCCTTACTTCTCCGTACTCTTCTGAAAGAAAAATCACCGCCAGGAAACTGGATGCCAGATAGTGAGCTCGCCTGGGAACGGAGATGGAGAGACAGGGATTTTCTCTTTAAACCTGAAGTTGTGGGCACCTGGGCCGCTCAGTGGTTGAGCTTCTGCCGGTGGCTCAGGTCATGATCCCTGGAGTCTTGGGATCAAGGCCCGAATAGGGAGCCTGTGTCTCTGCCTCTGTGTGTCTCTCATGAATAAATAAATAAAATCTTTAAAAATAAACAAAACAATCTTCATTCCATAGCCCCAAATTTCTGTGAGTTCCCCTCATATCCTCAATACATGGAAGCATGGTTTGATACTATACATTTCGATCAGGAGCATGTACAAACTTGAAGCACCTCAAATTTGCAACGTTCCATGCAGTCAAAATGCCCTTCGCCAGTGCTCCTGCATTGCCTCTTTTTATGCATTATTCACATCTAAGCAGTGCACATATTTCGTCTAGACATTTTTTAAACTGATTTGCATAAGGAGGCAACTGATTTTCAGGCAGCCCCACAGAATATAGTAAATTCTAGATGCAAAAAATATCTTGCTAAGACCTGGAAATAGAGATTCCATTTTTAAAAAGGCTGTATAACAACGTATTTAAATGTGAGGATTCCACTGCTGTAAAACTGGTCACCTCTGCTTCTCTCCCTCCGCCTGGGTCTGCAGCCCTTCTCTCCATCTCTCATCAATTAGGGCCTCTCATCCCGAGTCTCCACCCCCTCTCACTCCTGATTGGGGCCCTGCTGCCACTCCAACACTTGCTACCCTAAGGCCACTCTCGCCACCTGGGACAGACAGCGATCCTGCTGATATGAGTCAGGTTGTGTCATTTCATCACTGAAAATGCTTCAGGGGCTCTATTATTTTTAAAGATTTTATTTATTTATTTGAGCTAGAACACACACACAGGTAGGGTAAAGAGCAGAGGGAGAAGCAGGCTCCCCGCTGAGCAGGGAGCCCAACTTGGGGCTCCATCCCAGGACCCCGAGATCACGACTTGAGCCAAAAGCAGACACTTAACCAACTGAGCCACTCAAATGCTCCTCCATCTCACTTAGGAAGCCTCTAGAGGGACACCTGGGTGGTTCAGAGGTTGAGCGTCTGCCTGTGGCTCAGGTCCTGATCCTGGGGTCCTGGGATCAAGTTCCACAGTGGGCTCCCCACAGGGAGCCTGCTTCTCCCTCTGCCTGTGTCTCTCTGCCTCTCTCTGTGTGTCTCTCATAAATAAAATCTTTAAAAGAAAGAAAAAAGAAGTACTGGAAGGGCTCCTGGGCGGCTCAGTCAGGCATTCAACTCTTTGATCTCGGCTTGGATCTTGGTCATGAGTTCAACCTCCATGCTGGGCATGAAACATACTTTTTAAAAAATAAAAAAGTCCTGAAAAGAAATAGGAAAATAAAATGTTTCTTTTCGGCTTTTCTGGGCGCTGTCATCAAGGAGCTGGAGAGAGGGGTCACAGTGGAGAAGCAGAAACCTGATGGATGACTCAAGGTTCCTACATCTCCTCTCCTTCAATCCTTGCCGCATTCCTGATCTTGACACCTGTGAAGTCCAGGGCTGTTCAGAAGCTTCTTTGTGGCAGTATTGATGATGCTCCCAAGCTCCAGGTCAGCCTCCCCTGAGCAACTTACAGCCCAGACCCTCCCAGGCTGCTCGGTCAGAATTCAGGAGCAGCGCAGCGGCGCCCCCGTGTGGTCACAGGGATGAGGTTGGAAGACCAAGTTCTCCCTTTCTCTTGCACAGCAAGGACCTCCCAGGGTCTCCCTCTGCTCCCAACACCAGATCAGGGCTTTGAACACAAAAGGTTGCCCCTGTCCATGTCAGGCTGGGTTGCAAAATGTTCCCCCAAATCCACAATAACATAGATGTTTTCTTTGCATGATCACTGATTCCGCCCTCAGGGGCAAGTTCTCCAGGCAATCACAGCTGGTTCCCAGATCTGGTATGGACCGCACAAAGAAATTGAGTGCCCGGTCTCCAAAGATAGGACCTAGGACTCCTAAGTTCCTGTCACTTCTTTCTGCTGCTGCCTCTGGGGCTGGACTCAGTTCAGTAAGTCTGAGAACATAGCATGAAGGATGAGGGGCAGAAGCCCACAGTGCATTGGGTCTAGAAAAGGGAGGATGCTCCTGGGGAGTGAGGCTAGGGTGTAAATAAGAACATGAGAGGGGAAGAGCTTCCAAGGAGGGAAGGAGTCAGGGAGAAGAGGGGCATGGGAAGGGCTGGTCTAAGGAACACCTGTTTACATGGAGAGGGCTCTCTGGGTCCTGGACCAGAGTGAAGGGCAGATGCGGTACCAGCCCTATAGGGACCACCAACCCTGGGTTTTCAAGGTCCCACTCCGTGTTAGTACCTTATGACCATGGCTGAGCACACTTCAGTCGTCAGCCTTCAGTTGTTCCTTCCTCCTCTATGGCAAGCAGAGCCTCCCCACCAAGCTGAGGAGCCCCTCAGCTGAACATGTAGTGTGGGCTGGACACTGATGTGGACTACAAGGACCTCAGTAACAGGACCCAGGGTGCTGACCACCCATTTCCCAGCAGTCCCTACACCCTCCATAACTCACTGCCGAGGAGTCTGCATGCTTCCTCTCTGGTAACCCAAGCACCCTGAGAGTGGACCCCTCAGGCCCTGTTCTCTGCTACTCTCAACCCCTGAACTTAGAAACTCATGCTACATCCCCAGTCCCAAATCTCATTTCTACCCTAACCACTGGCCCAACACTATGGCGGTGCTGTAGACTGAATGTGCCCCACCCAGATACACATGTTGAAATATAATCTTCAGTATGATGGTATTAGAAGTTGAGGCTTTTGGGGGTGATGATATCATGAGTAGAGCCCTCATCAACGGGTTTAGAGTCCTTATAAGAGAGACTCCAGAGAGTATGTTGTTTAAGCCACTCGATCTGTGATATTTTGTGATGAATACCCAAGCAGACTAAGACAATCTCCAAAACCAAACACCGCGAAGCTCTTTCAGTTTCAGACCCACTTTAAGGAAAGTGGCCACAGCATGTATTCATTTATTCACAAATATTTAGTGTCTCTGTGCAGGGCATGATTTTAGGCCTGGTTATCATTTAATCAAGAGAAAAAATGCCTACTCTCCTGATGCTTACAGTCTGATAGGAAAGACAGACAATAAAAATAGTAGTATTATGATATTATATAATATGCATTCCTGTTACCTATTGCTGGCTGGGTAACAATCCCAAAATAAAACTACCTTTTTATTAGCGGTCATTCTATGCATTGACTGGGCTCAGCAGGCAGCTCTTCTGCTCCATCTGACATGGTCTGTGGCTGTTGTCATCTGGAGGCTCACCCTCATTCAAGAGGTTTCTCTCATAAGGCCGCAGTCAGTGCTGTCAACAGCTGGCAGCCTTCTAGGACTACTGGCACGGAGCCACCCAGGGATCCCATACCACATCTTCTGTATCCATTCATCTGTTGGACATCTGGGCTCTTTCCATAGTTTAGCTATTGTGGACATTGCTGCTATAAACACTGGAGTGCAGGTGCCCCTTCAGATCACTACGTTTGTATCTTTGGGGTAGATACCTAGTTATGCAATTGTTGGGTTGTAAGGTAGGTCTATTTTCAACTTTCTGAGGAATCTACTGTTTTCTAGAGTGGCTGTACCGACTGTACTCCCACCAACAGTACTCTCTTTCTCCACATCAGCACCAACACTTATTGTTTCTTGACTTGTTAATTTTAGTCATTCTGACCAGTGTGAGGTATATCTCATTGTGGTTTTGATTAAAAAATTCATTTAATACACCTAACCTACCAAACACAGTAGCTAAGTCTAGCCTACCTTAAACAAACACTCAGAACACTTACGTTAGCTTAGAGTTGGGCAAAATTATCTCACACAAAGCCAATTTTATAATAAAGTGTTGAGGGGCATTTGGCTGGCTCAACCAGAACACGGGACTCTTATTCTTGGGGTTGTGAATTTGAGCCCCATGTTGGGTGTAGAGATTACTTATATAAATAAAAACTTTTTAGGGACTGCTGGGTGGCTCAGCAGTTGAGCATCTGCCTTTGGCTCAGGGCATGATCCTAGGGTCTTGGGATTGAGTCCCGCATCAGGTCCCTGTGGGGAGCCTGCTTCTCCCTCTGCCTATATCTCTGCCCTCTGTGTCTCTCATAAATAAATAAAATCTTAAAAAAAAAAAAACTTTTTAAAAAGTGTTGGATAAAATATGCAACTTCTTGAATACTGTATTGAAAGTGAAAAGCAAGATAATTGTATGGGTACAGAATTGGTGTAAGTGTATTGGTTGTTTACCCTCACAGTTACATGTCTGACTGGGAGCTGTGACTCACTGCTGCTGCCCAGAATCACAAGAGTACTATACTACATCACTAGCCTGGGAAAAGATCAAAATTCAAAA
Source organism: Canis lupus baileyi (assembly GCF_048164855.1). Classification (NCBI taxonomy): domain Eukaryota; kingdom Metazoa; phylum Chordata; class Mammalia; order Carnivora; family Canidae; genus Canis; species Canis lupus. Next base: position 71,559,719 of record NC_132844.1, on the reverse strand, counting down.
TCTGAATTACACTTTCTACTGAATGTGTACAGCCAAAAAAAATTGCAAGTCAAACCGTTGTAAATTGGGGACCATCTGTATACTAGCAATGCACAAGTGGAAGTTGACAAAACCCTGATAAAAGAAATCAAAGAACTAAATAATGAAAGATATTCCATATTCATGGGTAGGAAGACTTGATATTGCCAAAATGTCAGTTCTTCCCAACTTGGTCTTTAAATTCAACTCGATCCCATTCAAAATCTCAAGTTTTTTTCTTTTTTTAAGATCTTATTTATTCATGAGAGACAGAATAATCAGAGACATAGCAGAGGGAGAAGCAGAGCTCCCTGCAGGGAGCCTGACACAGGACTCAATCCCAGGAACCCAAGACCTGAGCCAAAGGCAGACATTCAACCAAGCCACCCAGGCGCCCCTCAGCAAGTTATTTTGTGGATAACAAGGTGACTCTGAAGTTTATGTGGAGAGGCAAAAGAGCCAGAATAGCCAGTCTACCATAAGAACACAGAATTACGAGAACTGATACTACCTGACTTCAAGACTTACTATAAAGCTATAGTAATCAAGACAGTGTATACAGTACTGGTGAAAAAAGAAGTATATCAATGGAAGAGAACAGAAAATCCAGAAACAGACCCACATAAATATAGTCAACTTATTTTGACATGAAAGCAAGGGCCATCATAAAATGGAGAAAAGGTAATCTGTTAATAAACAGTGCTAGAGGGATCCCTGGGTGGCGCAGCGGTTTGGCGCCTGCCTTTGGCCCAGGGCGCGATCCTGGAGACCCGGGATCGAATCCCACGTCAGGCTCCAGGTGCATGGAGCCTGCTTCTCCCTCTGCCTGTGTCTCTGCCTCTCTCTCTCTCTCTTTGTGACTATCATAAATAAATAAAAAAAAATTAAAAAAAAAAAAAACCGTGCTAGAACAATTGCTGGACAACCACATGCAAAAAAAAAAAAAAAAAAAAAAAGTGAAATGAGAAAGCTCTCTTGAAAGGTTACTGTGAAGGTCACCTATGACAAAAACAAAAACTGTCCAGCAGATTCAATGGATTTCAATATTCTTAAGGACCCACCTCCACAAGTTTCATATAGAGGGTACAGTAATTCAGGTCAGTCACCTCAGTCCTGCCAATTCACTGGGTAGGATGCAGTACCAGCACATTGGCCTCAGGGAGCTCTGCAGCCCTTCAACCTTGTGGATGATGTTTCCCATAATCCTGTGCTTCTCTCTGGCTGAAAACAGGCTCCTCCTCCAGAAGCCAGACCCAACTCTCATTTGAATGTCTGTATTAAACATAAAAGCCGGTAGATCCCTGGGTGGCTCAGCGGTTTAGTGCCTGCCTTCAGCCCAGGGCATGATTCTGGAGCCCTGGGATTGAGTCCCACATCAGGCTCCTACATGGAGCCTGCTTTTCCCTCTGCCTGTGTCTCTGCCTCTCTCTCTCTCTGTGTCTCTCATAAATAAATAAAATCTTAAAAAAGAACACCTTTAAAAAAATAATAATAAATAAATAAACATAAAGCCAGGATCCCTGGGTGGCCAGCGGTTTGGCGCCTGCCTTTGGCCCAGGGTGCGATCCCGGATCCCACATCAGGCTCCCGGTGCATGGAGCCTGCTTCTCCCTCTCCTCTGCCTGTGTCTCTGCCTCTCTCTCTCTCTCTGTGTGACTATCATAAATACATAAAAATTTTTAAAAAATAAACATAAAGCCTTTTCATATAAAGGGGGGGAAAAAGACTATCAATACACTATGACAGGTTCCCTGCTCAGCAGCGGGGAGTCTGCTTCTCCTTCTGTCCCTTCCCACCCCCACGCTCATTCTCTCTTAAATGATTATTCTTTTCTAAAGAGACACTGTGAGATACCCAGAAGTAAAAAAAAAAAAAAAAAATATATATATATATATACACACAGTAACACAAAATTAGGTAATCTGGCTTACAGATATTTACCTTCATTCCTTCATTTCCATGATTATGAGATCCAAAACTCATTCAATAGAATTGAACTGACTCAAATAGTCTTTCCCTTATACCAATTCTCATAGATGAACATCCAAATTCAGACTCTATTTTAGAGTTCAGGAATATCTACTGTAAATTATTGGAGGTTAATCCATTTTAGAGCTCATAACCTAAAATAGAAAAACTCAGATGGTAGAAATCCCTACTTTTCAGGAAGGATACTTTATTATTAGTGCATCATTTAGATTGTCCTACAGTAGTCTCATCTGCTGTATTTTCTTAAAGGCTACAAATCTTGCTTTTAATTTATAGATGGTGGTTAGTTTAGCTTCAATATTAGTTGCTTATAGTCTCTTTAACCTTATACTGGATAGTTTCCCACATTAGTTTGGGCTTCTTATGTTCCAATAACTAATACTTTAAGCCATACATATACAAGTCAAATATGAATCATACATAACCCTATCGCTAAGAAACATGAAGCTTCTCATCCCCCAAAATCCTACCAAAGTTCTTGGTTCTTTTTCCACTGAAAAGTGAGAACATGGGATGCCTGGAAGGCTCAGTGGTTGAGCATCTGCCTTTAACTCAGGGCATGATCCTGGGGTCCAGGATCAAGTCCCACATTGAGCTCCCTGCATGGAGCCTGCTTCTCCCTCTGCCTATATCTCTGCCTCTCCATCTCTCGTGAATAAATAAATAAAAATCTTTAAAAAGTGATAACATGTCAGCTAATGGAGAATGTGAGGTCTTGGTGGTTCAACTCTCCCTGCCCCAAGTTTGAGAGCCACTGACCTCCAGGAAGGTCACCCTTCCCAGTTCCTGGATCTCCATGCTATGGCAGAGGCCATCTTCCCACCAAATTCAGCATGATGTCACAAAAACAGTGAGCTGGTTAGCAACTGTCCACTCTCCAGCCATCTTGTTTCCTGAGATACATTTTTCTGAGGGCCTACCTTTCTCCCAGATGATCAAAACTGGGACCATCCACTCCCTTCTGAGCCACCTCTACACATAAGGACGGAACTATACACTCCAGCCACAGGACATTTCAGAATATACTGCAAAAAGGTTAACACATGTACACAAGGCTCACATCATACATCTGTTTTACTACAGATTTATAGTGAGGGCTCACAAGTTCAACAAAGCTCAAAATCGATTACTAGTGGTCACATTCTTTTCAAAAGCCAAGGGTACAATGACACAACAGTGCTCAAAACTACTAAAGAATGCAAATCCCTACAACATGCAATGCACAACAGACAAGAAATGTCATTCTGGGCCAGCAAAAAGAGAAACAGGAAATAAAGGGGTAATCATTACTTCAGCCAAGTCAATAGATCTGAGCTTTTCAGGTAGACCTGGGAATGAATTCTCCAGGCTTTCCCACCAACCAGCTGCAGACCTTGAGCGTATCTGGCCCAGAGAGGGACTAAGAGATACTTGCTGAATGAGCCCTTCTGATTGCAATGGCATATTAGATAAAGGGCTAGTATCCAAGATCTATAAAGAACTTATTAAAACTCAACAGCAAAGAAACAATCCAATCATGAAATGGGCAAAGACATGAACAGAAATTTCACCAAAGAAGACATACACATGGCCAACAAGCACATGAGAAAATGCTCCGCATCACTGGCCATCAGGGAAATACAAATCAAAACCACAAGATAACCACCTCACACCTGTGAGAACAGTGAAAATTAACAAGACAGGAAATAACAAATGTTGGAGAGGATGTGGAGAAAGGGGAACCCTCTTGCACTGTTGGTGGGAATGTGAACTGGTGCAGCCACTCTGGAAAACTGTGTGGAGGCTCCTCATCAGAGTTAAAAATAGAACTGCCCTACGACCCAGCAGTTGCCCTGCTGGGGATTTACCCCAAAGATACAGATGCAGTGAAACGGCAGGATACCTACACCCCAATGTTTAGAGCAGCAATGTCCACAATAGCCAAACTGTGGAAGGAGCCTCGGTGTCCATCAAAAGATGAACGGATAGAGATGTGGTCTCTATATACAATGGATTATTACTTGGCCACCAGAAAGGACAAATACCCACCATTTGCCTCAATGTGGATGGAACTGGAGGGTATCATGCTGAGTGAAGTTAAGTCAATTGGAGGACAATCATATGGTTTCATTCATTCAGGGAATATAAAAAATAGTGAAAGGGACTATAGGGGAAAGGAGGCAAAAAGTGGGAAATATCAGTGAGGGGTACAGAACATGAGAGACTCCTAACTCTGTGAAACGAACAAGGGATAGTGGAAGGGGAGGCGGGCGGGGGAATGGGGTGACTGGGTTACGGGCACTGAGAGGGGCACTTGACCAGATGACGCACTGGGTGTTACAGTGTTATGTTGGCAAATTACTCTAACTAAAAAAAATACGAAAAAAAAACAAAACACCAAAAACCCTTCTGAGCCAGTTTCCAGCACACCAGCAATGTAACTTTTACCTTGCAGAACTGAGAAAGGAGAACAGTTTTTAGAGTGTTATAAAGCAAGTTCTGCCTCAACTGGCAGGAACTTTTTCACATCAGTCTTGTCTAGGGCCAGGTTGGGAGGGAGGTTAAGTTAGGGGCAGGGCCCTGGGCAGGGCCAGTCACTGAAGCGAGGCCAAGGCCTGGAGGGAAGGAGCCAGTTCCTGGTGGCTGTTGGGCAGTTCAGACAGCTCCCTGCTACACCAGCCATGGTACTCCCTCTGCCCTGGCTCTCCTGTTGCTGCCGTCGCCTGCTCCTGCCTTCCTGGCCCCTGGCCCCCCAGAGCTCCTGGAGGTGCTGCTCCCAGAGCCCCAAGGCGAGCACAAAAGAGCAGACCAGCTCCACAAGCAGTGGGAAGAGGTCACCCCCAAGGGTAAGTGGCACCAAAAGTAGGGAGACAGAGGGGTGGAGGAATCCCTTTAATCTTATATTCACAGGCCTGTTCCAAATAGATACCAACCCCAACCCAGTCCTTGGACTAGTCCCAACTCCCAGATCCCCAGCAGTTTCCCCACACGCCCTACACCTCGAGGGCTCTCTCCCCACAGCCCTCCCTCCCTGCAGAGTCCAAGAAGTCCTTGACCAGGAATTTCCCCTCCTCTAACAGTTAATTATTTCTTGGTGGGGGGAGGGACAGCCAGTCCTCTCCTCTCCATATCCTTCCTTGCACAAGGAGTCCAGTTTAACCCCTGAGCCGCAAACTGCCCCCCACAGGCCTATGCCTAAGACCAGAAGCTACCCTCGCTTCACAGTACAGAGAACCTTATTAATAAAAGGGGGTGGAAATGTGAGAGGCACAACACCGGACTTCCAGCAAGCCTCAGCTTCCTGCCCTGGCTGATGCTCCCTCCCCTCTGCCCCCCTCATTCAGGGTCCCAGGCCCCGCCCCACAGCTGAGCTGGCCCAAGCTGAGGAGTTGCTGGAGCAGCAGCTGGAGCTGTACCAGGCTCTTCTGGAAGGGCAAGAAGGGGCTTGGGAAGCCCAGGCCCTGGTGCTCAAGATCCAGAAGCTGAAGGAACAGATGAGGAGACACCGGGAGAGCCTAGGAGACGCCTAAACTTTCCATCAGTTCCCATTTTACCTTCCAACACTGGAAACACTACACACCACCCACACTGGGGCCTTTGGGTCAGAAACATCCCAGCCCCTCCTAGGTCACTGAAAAAAAAAAAAAAAAAAAAGGGAAGACACTTTCACAAAGGGCAGAAATTGAAGTAGCAAGGAGCAATGGCTTCTGCAGTCTTAGTCACATCCCCCTCCCCCCCTCTGATCCCTCCCAACTGACCTGAGCCCCACAGCAGGGCACACAGTCCTTATAAGAATGAATATACACTGAATCATGACCTAATCTCACCCCAAACCCAATAAAGGCATGGAGCACTTACAGACACCACAGACGCATGTGTTTTTTAGTTTTGTTAAAAAAAAAAAAAAAATTTCCGACAATTCAGGAAACAGGGATTCAGGAGTGGTGGTGATGCAAAAGGGGGAAGCCATGGGGTGGGGGGTGGGGGTTGTCACGGGTAGGTGGCAGTAGTGTCTCCTTCACCCCATGTCTACTGTCGTCTCCTGAAGAGGGACAGACTGTCACATTCCAAAATGGGTGGGTAAGTCCTCTACCGCGTCTGTTCAACTGGAGAGAAAACATGGCACAATTACAAGACATGGAAAAGGCAAGGCTGGCAGAAAACATGCCCCCACCCCCCACTACATGCAGATGTCTGTAGTTTGTGGGTGCAAAGGATAGACTGGGGGTAGGGAAAAATAAACTAGCTTGTTAAGAAAAGAGACATACAGATCAACTAAACATCCCAGCAGGGGCATCAAGATCCAAAGGACATAATTAAGTGCCTGTTACACACTAGAGGCTCTTTGTGTACATGATGGGATTTAAGACAAACACACTAAGGAACAAGGAGACTGAAGAGTTGAGCCAGTTTCTTAAGATCCATACTCACTGTAAGAGGAAATGTCTATCTCATCTGGCAGCTCACTAATATTGACTTCAAAGCGATCCTGCACATCATTGAGGATCTTGGCATCATTTTCATCTGATACAAATGTGATGGCCAAGCCCTTGGTGCCAAACCGGCCTGCTCGGGCCACCTGGAAGGAGACAGAGGATAGTCCTGGGAGATCCCGAAGTAGGAAGACATCCAAAAAGAAGGGAGAGGCTATCAGGTATGAAGATACAAAATCAGGGGGAGGGGACACTGGAATGCACGTGTGGGTGTGGAGCTTACCCGATGCAGGTAAGTGTCAGAATCCTCAGGCATGTCATAGTTGAAGGCAATGTTCACCCGCTCAATGTCCATGCCTCGGCCAAATAGGTTGGTAGCCACAAGAATTCGTCGTTGAAAATCTTTAAACTGCTGATACCGAGAAAGCCTTCGTGAGAAAGGAAATTAGAAAAATACTGAGTCCCTTCGCTTCAACGGTCTCTTTTCCTTCCCAAGGACACAAAACATCTTTCCATTTCTGACTTACCTCTCCTCCTGGGGCATCCCTCGGTGGATGGCAATGGCTGGGAAGTTCTGCTCTACCAGCAGCTGGGCGAGGGCAATGCAACGCTGCACAGACTTCACAAAGATCACCACCTGGGTGTGTGACAGTTGGGGGACATGGGTCCATGTGGGATAAGTGAGAGATTAAGTGTGAGAAGAGTTTTCAGTAACTACTCTTTTACTCTTCCTGAAACTTCTCCAATCCCCATTACATATTCCTCTTCTGTTCTAAATACAACTTAGCCTTTCTCACTCAGTTCTGATTTTTCCTGAGCAGACATGCTGAAGAGAAGATACAGAGAAAAGTAACTAAAACTACCAGATATGTTAGGGAGACAAGGATGAAGCTAATGGTAAAAATGAAAGTGGTAAAAATTTAAAGTGTGGAAAAAAAAAATTTAAAGTGTGGAGAGTAGTTTCTGCTCATCAAAAACATCAAACATATGCAATTTACCTTAATTTTAGAAAGTTTTTGGTGCAAACGAACCACAGCAGGTAAAGTAGTGGAACATTTCTTCTCAGTAAACAGTACAAGAAAAAACAAATTTTAAAAACCCAAGAAACCCAAGATATTTTGGAACTTTTACAAGTTTATGAAATCCTCTCAAGGATTTTGAGATTTTTCTTTACTCAATACCTGGCTGTGACAGCCAAAGAACAGAACAGCAGCTCCCATCTTGTTCACACTCAGCACCAAAGGCACTTAAATTCTCATTTAAAAGAATTTCATTTGAAGGTAATTTCCCCACTGTTCTCGCTCACATCACCTATGTCATATCCTCAACAAAAAGGTACTTAACCAGGTTTCTGCTACAGTTGGAGACGTGCTCATCCCCCTACTGGACTTTGAACAACTGACCTGATTGAACTCAAGGACATCGAGAAGGTCAAAGAGCTTCCGGTTCTTCTCGTTGTCCTTCAGTTTCACGTAGTACTGCTGCAACCCATGCAGCGTCAGCTTCGTCTCATCATCCACGAAGATCTCCATTGGCTGGGGGAGGGAGGGGGGAGTAGGGGGGGAACGGGAGGAGGGCAGAGTGGGGGGGTTAAACCTGGGGGGGTGGAGGAACTTGATCTCCAAAACACCCCATTGGGGGATGGGAAAAGAGAAGACTGAAAACCCCACCACACCCCCAAAAATATCCTCATTTTAATGTGGTCTCTTCCACGTTAGCTCTAATTTCCTTCCTAGCAGTTGTTTTAAGATTGCCCAAGTATCACGGGAAGGTAACCTGGCAAGGAGTTTGAAAAGGAGCAGTGAGACCACCCAATGGCAAGATGCCATGACCTCAAAAGGAGGTAGCAGAGGAAAGAAAACAATGGGAGAGGATCCCCAAAGGGAAAATGTAATCCAAACACCTGGGAATTGGTGGACATGGTGACTCGAGGTCAGGAATTCCACCACTATTGGTTGTAAAAATAGAGGGGAAGACAGGGATTGCTCCATTTGAGTATTCTCCCAACTAAGAGAATCAGGGGGCACCTGGGTGGCTCAATCGGTTAGGCGTCTGCCTTCGGCTCAGGTCATAATCTCAGGGTCCTAGGATCAAGCTCCGAGTCAGGCTCCCTCCTCAGTGGGGATCTGCTTCTCCCTCTCCCTCTGCTCCTCCACCTGCTTGTGCTTGCTCTCTCTCAAATCAATACATAAAATATTAAGGAAAAAACCAAACAACTAAGAGAATCAGATCCACATCAGGAGGGTGGATTATCTGTCAAGATCAGAATGCTAAAATGAACATAGTCAAAAATACCATGAAAAGTTACTCAGGATGAGTAACAACTCGCCCTCAGACCACAAGGGAATAGTTCAGATGGCACTGGTCTCTGAACTAGGAGTCAAATCAACTAGTGTTACATGGACAGTACCAATAAATGGTGTTAAGAAACAAATTCAGAGCAGCAGATATACAACCATCTTGTAATATATATATGTATATATATATATATATATACACACATATATATGTATATATGTATATACACACACATACACACACGCACGCACACATAAAACCCTTTAAGGGGAGGAAGATAGCAAAAAAAAAACAAACTGACACAAGACTCAACTCCTGAGTCCAAGTTTCCTAGCACTCTTCACTAACCTGGGGACATAATTAACATGAACACCCAGGGCCCAAGGTTTCAGGAAAGGATGAGTGGCACGGGAGAGAACCAGAAGCCCAATCCCAGAAAGCAGGCTTGCAAAAGCAGGCTTTTCAAAATGAAGCTTCATGGCCTCCTTCAAATCTAGCCCCAAGTATAACTAAAGGTAACTGACATCCCACGGGAAGGAGCAGTACAGGATAAGAAAGAATACACTGCACTGTTTATACAATAGGGCCCGTCTAGTGCCAAACCCTAACACCCACCTGGTTACATCCAAGTGGAGCTCCTCACATTACTTTTCCCATATCCCTCTCCTTGGAGTATTAAAAAATTGTTTTAAAAAAGAAAAAAAACTACCCCCCGTTTCAGGACACCCCTCCCCCCAACACATATGGGGAAAAACAGGGAGCACGGCACGCCTTGGATTCAGGAAAAAAACCGGGAACAGAAAAAGAGGCTGGTTTGGTCCTCAGCTTCCTGGTCAGGTTTCCCCGCGGCCTCCGCTGCCGCCATCCACCGCTGGGTGCCGTCTGCATTTCCCCCGCCGTTCCATGGTGCTTCTCCGCTGCCGGCTCACATCAGCCGAGATTCCGGATGGGTGCGAGGAGGTATGGACGGAAGGAGTAAGGGATCGGGGACTGAGGTGCCAAAGGCCCCCACCCCTGGAGGTGGGGAGGGAGCGGATTCATTTGTGCTGTTTGCTCTTCTTTTGGACATGCCCTGCCATCTGTCTGTCCCTCTCTTGCTCTCCTGCCACCGGGGGGTTGAGTTTTGGGGAGCAGAAGGCTCCAACTGTCTGCTCCATGCCACCTTGAGGGTGCGTGGCTGTAAAGGGGTATGTAGGAGACGACGGGTGGGTAGTAGGGCAGAAAATCCTGCCCTCCCCCAAAAAGGAAGAAGAGGTTCAAAAATGCTGTGATGAAAAAAAAAAAAAAAAAGGTCGAACACTACCCGCTCTCAAGTTAACCCGACCAAGTCTTCCGGAGTTTCCCTGGCACCCGCGCAGACCCTAACACTAGCTGTCTCTGCCTCTGTGTGTCTCTTCAAGGAGTCATCACTCCCAGATGGGCACGTGCCCCCTTCTTGGCATTTGAAGGACAAGGGAGTCTGGAGGAAGAGGGCGCAGAAGGGGAGGAGGCAGTGGGCGGGGAGTGGAGGGAGAGAAGGTAGAAGGGTATTTACGTCTTGCATGAACTTGCGGCAGACAGGACGGATCTCTTTGCTCAAGGTAGCACTGAACATCATGACCTGCTTCTCATGGGGGGTCATGCGAAAAATTTCCTGGACATCCCGACGCATGTCTACAAGAAAAAGGAAAAAAATCCTAGAAGGAAAGAAGGAAATGTCATAGACAAAGACCGGAGACAGCCTCCCCAGTGAGGTGAAACTGCTGGAAACAGGTAAGCAAGAGCCATTTCCCACAAAGATTTGTCTCAGGTACTCTATTTACACGAACCACCGTAAAATCACATCCATTGCAGTAACACATGGAAAATTTCAAATAAAGACCTAGAACCAAATTTCAGCACTATGTGTTTTAGCCAGGCAAGAAGATAATGAAACTCCAAATCTCACAAGTATGATATGGAGATGAAGTCTACTGCAGAGGCTCACAAACCTAAGACCCTTGAGAGATGCTTTACAAGGCCCTTCTCCCTACTTTCTCCCCACACCCCAACTGTCTACAAATACTGCACACATAATTATATTCTAGTTGTCAAAGTCTAGTCCATGCTTCCTCTGGATCACTGTCCTATCCAGCCAGGCAAATAAGACCTCTACCCAGAGCCCATCTTATAGTTCACCATCTAAAATAACCGAAGATCACTTGGAACTACTTATCCCTGGGGCTAAGTCCATCCCCACTCCCTCATTTATTAAATGTGAGTTCCAATTTTCCACTCATTTATTAAATGTGAGTTACAATTTTCCTTTCTTGTGGAACACTGAATTACAGAAAATCCCATAAACTCTCCACATTAATCCTAGCACTTAAGTCTATTCAGTTACAAATTCTGATATATGTGCAGGGGATGCCAGAAAGTAAATGGTCTTCCTCCTTCAGTTTATCTCCCCAGTTTATCTACCCAGCATAAGAATCTATAAAGGCAAAGAACAGTGGTGTGACTGATGTCTAAAAAATCAGCAAAGTTAATCCCCTCAAAGAAAAAAGAACTCTCCATCACAGAAAGAAAGGACAAAACACCCTTCCCCTTGATCACCAAGGATGCTTAAAAAGCCTAACAAAAACCAACAGGAGAGCCAGAGCCATCAGTCATGGGTGATAGATTAAGAGTCGTCCTGGCACTAAAGTGCTCCTCTATCAAATAAACATCATTTGGCTCTAAAGAGCAACTCCCAGATCACTAGCTTCACCCCAGCACTGTCACTCACCGAGCTGTTCAAGCATCTTATCACATTCATCCAAGATAAAGTGTTTAATGTGTTTGAGATTGAGGCTCTTATTTCGAGCCAGGGCGAGGATGCGGCCAGGGGTCCCCACAACAATATGCGGGCAATTCTTCTTCAGCACCTCTTCATCCTTCTTGATAGACAGACCACCAAAAAACACCGCGACCTGTATTAACCCAGGAGAAAATACGGTCTCACAAGGAAAGAGTCCAATCTCCCCAGTTCCCACCCTTTAAATTTAATCTACATGAATTCTTAGAACATTTCAAAGCTAAAAGAAACATCAAAGGTCAGCAAATCTAAAATTCTTATTACGTTTCCCAAACACTGAAGCTAAGAAACAAAAGTGTCTTGCCTAAAGTTATGTGGCTAATCAAGGTAGTTAGGACTAGCATTCTTCTGACTTAATCTAATAATCTTCCTTCCCACAGTGCTATGGCCAGACTTCCAAGAATGAGGAATGCAAGGGGTGCCTGGCTGGCTTAGTCAGTAGAGCATGTGACTCTTGATCATGAGTTTGAGCCCTTCGTTGGGTGTAGATTATACATAAAAAACTTGAAAAAAAAAAAAAGAGGACAGCAAGAAATCACCAGAGTGCAAAGTACCACAAAATGCCTCATAGAACATCAAATTTTCCTAAACTCTGATTTTTCTTTTTTTAGTAGGCTCCATGCCCAGTGTGGAACCCAATCAGGGTGTGAACTCACAACCCAGAAATCAAGACCTGAGCCAAGATCAAGAGTCGGATGCTCAACCACCTAAGCCATCCAAGTGCTTCTGAACTCAGATTTTCAAATGCCTTTTTGCACAAACCCTATCAAATTATTGATTTAAGCTACACATACTACTCCGTATTAAAAACGTTACGGGGGATCCCTGGGTGGCGCAGCGGTTTGGCGCCTGCCTTTGGCCCAGGGCGTGATCCTGGAGACCCGGGATCGAATCCCACATCAGGCTCCCAGTGCATGGAGCCTGCTTCTCCCTCTGCCTGTGTCTCTGCCTCTCTCTCTCTCTCTGTGACTATCATAAATAAATAAAAAAAGTTAAAAAAAAAAAAAAAAAAAAAAAAACGTTACAGAAGTATTTGTTGAGAATCTGAGCCTTATTATTATAGTATCGAATAACACCAGAAACTGCTTTCCAGCTTCAAAGAATGAAAAATCAATTACAAGATCAGACTGTTATGATAAAACTAAAAGCACTAATTATGGGACAACCAAGTCTGCTGAAGAACAGGAAATATACAGTGTATCAACTCTGAACAATTCTTGCCAAAAATGTTTAACTTAAATTAGTTGAGCTTTCAAATACATATTTGAGTTAGGAAATACTGAAAAAAAAAAAAAAAAAAAAAAAAAACAAGTTAATACCATAAGGGAGTAACCAGACAAATCCAGAGGTAGGATATTATGTAAAACTAGCCAACCTTGGGCAGCCCTCGTGGCTCAGCGGGTTTAGCGCCGGGTTTAGCGCCGCCTCTAGCGCCGCCTCCAGCCCAGGGCGTGATCCCAGAGACCTGGGATCAAGTCCCACATCAGGCTCCCTGCATGGAGCCTGCTTCTCCCTCTGCCTGTGTCTCTGCCTCTCTCTGTGTCTCTATGAATAAATAAATAAAATGTTAAAAAAAAAAAAAAAACTAGCCCAACCTCAGACAAGTCACTTTAGCACAATTTTAAAGAAAAGTAAGAAAATGTCACGACAATTTGATCTTAACACCAAAAATATTGTTTTGGGGTGCCCGGTTGGCTCAGTTGGAAGAGCATGTGACTCTCGATCTCAAGGTTTTGAGTTTAAGCCCCATCCTGGATGTAGAGATTAAAAAAAACTAATAAACTTTAAAAAAAATCTCTTTTGAGCAGCATAATCTGCTAAATTGGACCTACAGAGGTCAAAATACAATCCTCACTCACTAATGAGCCCAACAATAAATGTTTCAATGGTCATAACAGTGGAAACCATTTTCTGGTTTTCCACTTTTTAGAATCAATAGGCCATCGAGCCTGCTCAATGAAAGGACATAAAAGAAATGCTAAGGATAGCTACAACATAAGGAGATATGACACTTAAATTATTGTTAAAGAATTAATCTTCAAATATAAAAAAAAATCGCAACCAATCTCTCATGAAAAGAAATAAAAAACACTCATAAGGTTATAAAACGAGAGAATAGTACCTAATACTTGGTGTCACAGAACCATAACGAAAAAAAAAAGGTTAACAAATGATTACCTTCTATGAAGTTCGATTAGAGGTAAGAGAACACAAATCTTTTCATCATGAACCTTCTATTACTTCAGCATATTTACTGCATGTTTACCCCCACATTGTTATTTATTACTACTTTGGTTCTTAAGACTACTTCCAATTTAGGGGTGCCCGGGTGGCATAGTCCGCTAAGTGTCAGCTCAGGTCCCAATCTTAGGGGTCCTGGGATATAGCCCCATGTGGGACTCCCTGCTTAGAGGGGGAGTCTGCTTCTCCCTCTCCCTAGACCTCCCTCCCCACCCGACCCCATCCCGTTCGTGTGTGTTTGCTCGCTTAAATAAAATCTTTTTTAAGAATTACTATTTTTAGTTTAGGGCTAGGACTCAACACATGAGTAACAGGAGAATATCACAACAATCCAAACAAAAGTACTGTTTTTCACCACATCCTAGTCAGGAAGGTAGGAGGTTATACACATCAGCGCTTCTCAAACTCCAATTACCTGAAGATTGTATTAAAATGCATGTTTAAAAAATAAATTAAATAAATAAATAAATAAATAAATAAATAAATAAAATAAAATAAAACAAAATAAAATAAAATGCATGTTTATACTCAGTTAGGTCTGGGATGGTACCCATATAATCAGCATTTCCATCAGGCTTCCAAATGATGCTCTAACTAGAGGTCTGGGAACCATACTATGAAAATCAAGATCATATATGGAAAACCGCCCAAACCTCGTCTGTTGTGGCCCCTAAATATCTTTCAATTTTCTGCCATTTTAAAGAATCCTCAAAATTCACACACCACACACTTAAAGAGATATTTTGAAGCTTCCAGCTTTCTCTTGCACACATCCTAGAATTCTCAAACTGTCAACCAAAGCACAATGAAATCATTCAAAGTCAGTATAAAAAAGTAGTAAACCCAAGTGTAGTACTGTGGTAAACATCCTCCAGAACCCATTCCATGCAGTCTTCCGCTGCTAGCTATATTAACATGATGTGTTAAGAACAAACTAGCTTCTCCAAAATTGGAATATAGTGAACATATCAGAAATTGCAATGTGTATTCAAGTAAACCATAGAATGTAAATCTCCTGCACACCAAAGTTTGCAGAAACTGACCAGCTATTACAAGTAAATGACCTTCATATAAAGTTAATTAATCATCTGAGAAAATGAAGACTGCTGGTCTACAAGTCTTCAATGTCTCCAACTCCCCACACTCTCCCAGGTTTATCTTGGCTTACCTTGACATTGGGCATGTATTTAGAGAAGCGCTCATACTCCTTGCTGATCTGAAATGCCAACTCCCGGGTGTGACACATCACCAGCACAGACACCTTGGGTGGAGGGGGGAGTACATGGAGATAAACAGTATATACTTACTATCCCCTCTGGGGAACCAACTGTCACAAAAGCACATCTGACAGATCATAAATTACTTCAATTCTGAGATCTAAACCATTAACCCCATGATTACTATGTAATATCCCCCAGGGCCATCAGTCAAAGGTGACAGAGTTCATCTTAGCCACAAACACTCATGGCTCTAAAAGCATCACACAGCTGAGACAAAACACCCTTCTCCAATATTCCTAACCAAAAATGTCTTCCATAGCACTCTCCCCAAGTGTACCTGTCCAGTAACTGGCTCCAACTGTTGTAGTGTGGCCAGCACAAACACTGCTGTCTTTCCCATCCCTGACTTGGCCTGGCATAGGACATCCATTCCCAGAATGGCCTGAGGGATGCACTCATGCTGGACTAGAAGCAGGGGGAGAAAAAAGATAAATTAGACTTCAGTCTCCAGATAACTCCACAACCTTTTTTCACCATGTCAAACCCATTTCCCACCCCTTCTTAAATGGTTATCAATTTCCAGACCCCTTCTACCTCTCTGCTCCCTCAGATTTATCTCAAAACCAGATAGACCTTCCTAGTTCCTTCTAGCTTTAGCCTCCTCCAACTCCAGTGCCCTCCCCCCACCCCACAAACTGCAAACAACCCTCTTGCACCTACCAACAGTTCACCTTTGGTGCTTCTGACTCTGTCCCGACTTTCCTTGATCTGTAACAATCCAGGACATGTGACTGCCTGCCCCAAGCCATTTCTCCTACTTAGCTTCCCTTGCTTTAAGGCTACAAAACCTTGCAACTCTGAAGGGGTTGGTAGCTGATCCAGAAGCCACCCATTTTAGACCAGCTATGAAGATTTCCAGAGACCAGAGGTGGCCTGGCCCAACAGGGAGAGACTAAAGGTCCAACCAGTCCTCTCAGGAAATTCAAATTTAGAAACCTAAACAACAAAATTAATAACAAGTAGACAAGAATAAATGCTGGTCACAAGCACAAACCTCTAAGTTGCTTTTAGGTCACTAGCCTTTTCATGTTATCGTGAACAAAAAAACCAATCTATATAAATCTTTCCTACTGCTGAAATAGTTTTTGACCTTTATTTCCTAAAGTAGCCTAAATAAGAACGTTATTACATTAAGTGACTGTTTAACACACCTTTTTCTTGTATCCTTAGAGAGCCTAGTGAACACTATGACCTGCAGAAAATTTACCTTCTGATGGATGTTCAAAGCCACAGTCAACAATGGCCCGGAGCAACTCTGGCTTCAGCAGGAAGTCACGAAAGCCAGAGCTGTGGATGGAGACGTAGGAACCCTTGACATCCTTCTTGGCAGGGGCCTCAGACCCGTCTCCCCCAGCTGCTGTCTCTACTTCATCTTCTTCATAGTCCAAGAGTTCATTGTCCACATCATTTTCTGCCATAACTGGGCCGGCAGGGGGAGAAGGAGATGGGTCTCTGGATGGGTTCACGCAGAATAAGTAAAAACAGAGGAGGAGAGTGGGGGCTGGAGCAACAGTTAAAAAAAAAAAATACCCTAGTTTGTGATAGAAGAGCTAGGAAAAAAATAGATGGAGGACTTATTAGTCAGGAGCAGAGCCTTCGCCCCTCTTTTCCATCCCCACACTCTTCCCACTTTCCCTAAACTGTGACCCCTTTACCTGGGGATAAAACTAACAGGAACACAAAACATAAAAGCAACAGCAAACATAACACAGTGGTCCCAAGTGAGGTGGTTGAGACACAACTTTTCAACAAAATTAGGATCAGAATAGCATTAAGCAGGAAGTAGGAAGGGGACAACCAGCCCATGAATTCCTCATCTGTAAGCAACAGTAATGAAGAAAAACGGGTAACGAAAAGCAAAGTAGGACAACGGAGTGAAGAATGGAGATGACAAGGTAAGTGCTGAAAATCCTCACAGGACCTCTCTGCTTTCCTAGTAATCTCCCTAACAAAGCAGCCATCAGTTACTGGTGATAGATTAAGGTCATCCTAGCGCAAAGCGCTCACTCCTCGAAATAACATCATGTGGCTGCCATCCACCTCCCACTCCTCAGGAACCTCCCGGTGTCTAAGGGGTCCCCGTGTAACGTGGGGGAGGGGATACAGAAGACGTGGCTGGGACGGGAAAGTACTCGTCTCTTCTCCATAGAACGAGAGAGAGACAGCATTCGCTCCAGCTCTACCAGGAACTATAGCAAAGGGTCTTCTGTTACTCCTCAGATCAGACTCCTCTCCGATAACCGACATGACACCACGCATGAACAAGTGGAAAATGTTCCAAGTGATGGTTGGTGAGCTCACAGAAGGGTCCAACCAGGCTCAGTAGTCGGCTCCTCCTCCAGTTCCCACCTTGGGCCATTAAGAGGACCCACAGAAGAGAGGAAAAGTGAAAGGAGCCCCGCCCTCCGCAAATGCCCTGGACTAGAGGACATCTACGCCGCCTCTCACCATAGCTAGGGCCTCGGATAAACGAGAAGCCCAAGCGAAGAAGCAGTGAGCGAAGGGAACACAATGGCGCTGGGGCCACCATCTTGGATTGGGCCCCCTAGCATCGCTACCCCCCCCTCCAGAAACTCTTAAGAGCTCTGAAAAGGGATGCAAGCAATAGAAATAATGACCCAACTAGGCCCCAAGGACCAGACTATAGCCTGTGGAAGGGGTATCAGGAGTCCAGGGAACAGGATGGCCGCAAAGAAACGCAGATGGAGGCGGATGATACCGAAGGCCAAAGCTTACCTGAGCAAGGCGAGCGCATATGGCGGCGGCAGCAGCGACGAAAGAGGGACTCTGCCTTCACTTCCGGTTTTCGCCTTCTCTCTCCCAGGCGCCTCGCCTTCCCGCCTGCCAGCACGCAGGCGCAGGAGACCGGAAGAAGACCCTTTCAGATTCGAGAGTTCCGCGCGCTCCGAGGTTGCCTTTAGAAAACGCCTGTGTGAATTTTTTTTTTTTTAAAGGCACTTCTAACTCCTTCGCTACTGCAAGTAACAAAAGCCTTGAAGGAAACTAGCATCGTCTCCCACTGTTACCTCTTTTCTCTGTCCTCGTCCACTCCGCGTCCCTCACCTCTTCCCTCGGGTTCTTGCCGGCAGGTCTTCTCTCTGGTCACCCCTCCGTGGGCGCCCCGCTCGGCAACAGGCTGGCGGGGCTGAGAGTTCCCACGGGGTCCTCCGCCCGGTAGTCAAGGTGACCGGCGCGTCCTCGCTGGAGCTAGTCTGACCCCAGCTGAGGGGAGGGAGTGAGCCGGCGCTGCGCCCGCGGGTCCTCCCCTACCCCTTCCCCAGCGGTGGAGACGGTGGGCGGTGTCTTCCCAAAATAATTTGGCCGGTGTAATTGACTGATGGGCAGGAAATTCGAGTCAAGAAGGTGTTCTGCAACCAACGGGTTGGATCGTCTCCAGGTGTTAAAAATAAATGGTAGGACTCGAGGGTTACACAGTATCCCATAAATATTATTTCAATCAGAATGTCGCCAACCCCGCCTCCAGCAGGCCAGCCCCATTATTCACCTTGAATTTTATCCTGAATGAAACCTTCGATACCCCCGTCTTTGATATGCTAGATAAGTCAGATGTGATGTCCACAAAAATGACAGCAAACGTTTGGCCCTTGACCACAGTTAATCATCTAACACTAAGGAATAGGTACCATTAGTCCCAGCCTGTAACAAGCAAACGAAGCAGCATGTCCAAAGTAACAAACAGCTAGTAAGCTGACAAAGCCAGGATACAAATACCTTTTGTTCTCTATTATATCCTGCCTCTCTGCTGAAGGAGTCTGGTTAATATTTACACTGTGGATTACCTCATTGGTTCAAGTCTTCGGTCTGGTGAAGCAGGGATTGTTTTCTGAGAGAAAACACCGTGTCCAAGAGAACGGTGACCCAAGAATCGTGTGGTAGAAGGGCGGTTTTTCCAACCCTAAGTATCCGTCGATTCAACAGTATTTATCCACTGCCTACCTTATGTCGAGTGCTAACCTAGGATCTGGAGACTCAGTGAACAGCCCTGTCATCACAGAGTTTCCACTCCAGGGAAGAAAACAAATAAGCAAATGTCAAGTAGTAATAAATGTCATTAAGAAAAATAAAGAGGGGATCCCTGGGTGGCGCTGCGGTTTGGCGCCTGCGTTTGGCCCAGGGCGCGATCCTGGAGACCGGGATCGAATCCCACGTCGGGCTCCCGGTGCATGGAGCCTGCTTCTCCCTCTGCCTGTGTCTCTGCCTCTCTCTCTCTGTGTGTGAGAGATAAAAATTAAAGAAAGAAAGAAAGAAAGAAAAATAAAGATAAGGGGCAAAGAGCGCTTGTTCAGACACTGTAGCTTTTCACTACAGTTGCCATCTATAGTTCTCAGGTTCCCAATGAGTAACCACATGTTTCTCACTTTGGAAAAATAACACACCAGTTCCTTCTGTTTTTCCAACAAGTTTTAAAGAACAACCCTTTTGGGTATTTGGGGAATACATAAATAAGACACGAGAGAGGGTGTCTGAAAATGAGAAATGATGAAGTAAAAGGAAGCTGCTTCCACACACAAATTGATTTGTCCATAGTTTTTTATTGACACTTTTTCAGTGTTACATAGGGGAAGGTATTGAGGATGTAGAAAGAAAAGCCATGCATACAAGGGAATGCAGCATCACTTTAGATCTCAGGAAAGTGAGCATCTGGTGGGTCTTTGGGGAAATTGGGAAAGAGGAAATCCAATAAAGAGAAAGACCAACTTAGAGACAAAAGAAAGACTAAGAAATGTAACATCTTCCTGGAACCATAATAGAGAGGCTAAACTAGGTCTTCATTCTTTTTCATGGACCATATAGTCTCTGGGAAAAGAGAGGTGGGAAAAACTAATTCTTCAGAGAATTACTAGTTCACAATGAACGAGTAGAATTAGAGAGCCATTGACAAACGTGAGGAAATAGCTGTGTTTAGGTTTTGGCAGGTGGGCAGGGAGTGGTAATAATATCATAGGGCTGCCATTTAATGAATCACAACTATTACATGCCAGAGACCATGCTACGCCCGCCCTTTACAGAGTGATTCTTAAGCATTGCAGCAACCCCATGAGGTAGGTATCATCATTATTGTTATCATCATCATTAGCATTCCAATCTTGTAGAGGAGGACACTGGACTACAGGTTAAGAAGCTTATCCTGTCCCAGCAAGTGGCAGGGTTAGGAAAAGGACCAAAGCCTGCCAGGCTCTGAAGCCCAAGTGCTTTACATATCCCTACTTCTCCATGCTGCAAATTTCAAAGAGGGGTCGGGTGAGGGTGACTTGGGAGTTTACAAGTTCCCATTGAAGGTTAAAGAACAATAAGATTCAGATCTGAGCAAGTTATCTTGCTAAATTTCACAGAATTATTGGATCTTGCCCCTAGAATTTCCCGGGAATGGAGAGAAAATGAGAAAGAACCAGTGAAGATGGTGGGAGGTAATTTTGATTGGGGGATTTCTTTGAGGAAGGGACCTGGAAGGGAAGAGTCAGGCCCTGCGGTGGATCCTAGACAGCAATCCGGTAGTTGGGATGGACCTGGGGCCTGACGTCGCAGACCATGCCAAGAAGCTGGGCCAAGACGCGTTCACGGTTTCTCTGCTGGGAGCTCTGCATGCCCTGCACCTGGCGTCTGGTAGCCTGTTCCACCTCAGCCGACAGGTTCCCCTGGGAGCCCATGGCCTGGGGGGATTGGGAAAGAGATGGAAGAGAGAAAGGCAAAAGCAGAAAACAGAGAAAGAAGGGTCCAGGCATGTGGAGGGAAAGATTCTGGAGCAACCAGGAAGAAAAGCCCTTGCCAAAACCATCCCCATCCCATCAAAATATCCAGACACCAAAGAAAGCAACACAATTCCCTTTCCTCTGAGACTTGACATGCAACTGCATCCAAAAACAGTAAAATCCCCTCTACCTTACCACACATAACCGTAAAACTCTGCCTTCCACCCCAAATGACATCATATTCCATGTAGACAGTGGCAATCCTCCCCCAAGTTGTTCAATTCTTTCAAAACTCTCAGATTCTCTTATCACACATCTTTATCAATAATGTGGTCCTTGCTAAGGGTCCCTTTCAGCCCTTTATCATGTTATTTTCTTGTAGAGCCACCCTGTACACACCTTATCATATACACCCACCACCTTGCACCTTGGGGTCCCACCTCAACTTTCCCACAACTCACCGCCTGTTGCTTGCTCTGGAACTCCTGCTCTCGTTCTCTGCGGTACAGCTCCACCTCCATCTGTGCCTCCTCCTTTGCCTGCTTCAGACGCCGGGCCTTCCCTGGAAGCAGAAGAAAGGAGGGGGGGTGGGGATAGACCCCCTAACACCATCCATTTCTTCCCTCCCAATCAGCCATCCCAGTCCCAGCTTTCTCCCACCAGCCTTAGATTTTCCCAGGGACTCATATGTTTGCTGTCCCCCCCCACCCCAATTTTCTTTCCAGACTCCAAAGGGAGAGGAGACTCACTCTTTCTGGCATCTGCCACCTTCTCAGCCGCCCGTTTCTCAGCTTGCAGGAGCTGCTGGATACCCTGGGACTGACTGGCCATTTCTGTGGTTATGGCTGATGCTGTTTTGGATGCTACAGAGGTACCAGGTGGCTCCCCCCACCACCACTACACATGCACCCTCCGAAATCCTCCCCTTCCACCAGCTCCTTGCTGCAGTCCTCCACTACCCCTGGGTCTTAGTGCTCCCCTGTTCTGCTCAGCCTCCTGCACCAGGTGTCTCCCCCAAATTGATCCTCCCATGGATGGCTGGTGTCTTCTCCCTCTCGCACCGGCAGTACCTAGGAGGACCACCTGGGGGCAGCAGAGGCCAGGCCCAACGCTGCCCGCCGCGGGCACAGCAGGTGCCGCGTTTTCGCCGTCGAACATCCAGGAATGGGGGCAGGGGCAGAGAAGAGTGAGAAGGGGGCATAGAGGGGTTGAAGATGGGGTGACAAGTAAGAAAGTGTGTCTTGGGAGAAGAGGATGCTGGCTTTCTCTGAATTCTTCCTATTTGTCTTCCTTTTTTCGCTCTCCCTCCCGTTTCCTTCTCTCTTTTTTTCTACATATTTCCCAAGTCTAATTTATGCATCCATTTCAATGCCTTCTCGTACGGTTGTTTATGTCTTTCACACATGCCTTTTTTTTTATCTGTCCCTGTTCTTGGCTTCGCTGTGGCTTGAGTTTTAGTGTTGCGTTTTCACTGTAATTTTTAATCTTTTCTCCGTTTTCTCTCTTTTCGTCTATCGCTGAACCGTCTCCTCTCTTCCCGGTTGGGGGAGGGGAGGATACATTAAGTCGCTGTGTCCCCCCCTCCCGTGCTCGGCTCCTCTTCCTTGTCTATGGTCCAGTCTTCCGGATTCAGGCGGACCCTTATCTTAAGTTCCCAAGTTTCCCCCCGAGGCCAGACTGAGGAAACACACACACACACACGCCCGCCCCCTCGGAGAGAGAGGACATCCGGTAGCGCGTTCCCTTCCGGCCTTACCTGCGTCTCGGCTTGCGCCATTTCCGGCCGCCTAGAGCGTCCCGCCCTTCCCGCCTCCTTCCTCGGAGCATCTTAAACCCAGGCCTCGGGCCTGCAGCTCCGGGGGTGCTGAGGGGGCGGGGGGCAGGTCTGATGAATAACCCCTCCCCCCAGGCCCCAGCGGGAGAAGCCTCCACATCTGTCTGCCGGGTACATCGTGTTCCATTTCTAGATCGTTATTTGAAATTATCTGTGACTTTAAATTCAGGGTTTTGTTGATAACAATTTTCCCCATCATTTTTCATTCGCCTTTTTCAAAGTCTTATTAAATATTACCTGGGCTCGTGAGCCTCAAAGCAATTATCTGTCCTTTTCTCAAATTTTACGTTAAAAAATCTGTGCCCCGAGCCCCCTTCAGGATTTTCTTCAGACCCACGGTGTGGTAAAGGGGTGAGAGTGGGAGAGGCCCGATTCCTGCCGATGGGGAGGGGCGCGGGGAGGGGCGGGGATGTCAGAGCCGGCGGGACCCTGACCACTGCCTTTCGTCCTCCGTGCGCAGCCCAAGACGTCCATGGCCTCCGGGTCCCGCCGCCAACGCCGAGAGCGTCGCTTCCGTCGTTACCTGTCCGCGGGGCGGCTGGTCCGGGCCCAGGCCCTCCTCCAGCGACACCCAGGCCTCGATGTCGACGCCGGGCAGCCCCCACCCCTGCACCGGGCCTGTGCCCGCCACGACGCCCCGGCGCTGTGCTTGCTGCTCCGGCTGGGGGCGGACCCTGCCCACCAGGACCGCCACGGGGACACGGCGCTGCACGCCGCTGCGCGCCAGGGCCCGGACGGTGAGTCTGCCTGCTGGGGAACAAGGTCGTGACCCGGGGACATGACGGGGAGTCCGCCTGCTGGGGAGCAAGGTCGTGGCTGGGGACAGGGCGCTGCACACCACTGCGCGCCAGGGCCCGGACGGTGGGTTTGCCTGCTGGGGAACAAGGCCACGAGCGAGCCCCTAACTGACGGGGAGGAGATGAAGGCCAATCGTTGAAAAATCGGCTACTTCTATCTAGGAAGGTAGTTGACCCCATTGGCATGTGGCAGTCGTTTCTGACTTTACATCACTGAGCTACCATTGTCCCAAGAGCCCAGCATTCTCAAAACAGCAACTTCAAATTTCCCATCTTTCTAGATGAGTTGCAAATTTGTCACTTGACTGGTGTTCCCCTACAGTGCAAAAAGTGAGAGAGAGGGTAGGTTCTGCAGTTAGGTTGCCTGGGTTCGGATCCCAGTGCCACACTTAGCTGTGTATTCTTGAGCGACTTACTAAACTTCTGAGGCTTAGTTTGCCCTCGTATACTATTAACAGCAGCTCTTGCTGTGTATGTGCCGGTACTTCTCACAAAACAGCTCATTTAATCGTCACAATAAGTACTAATATTATCCCTGGTTTCTCAGATGAGAAAACAGCACAGAGGGGATCCCTGGGTGGCGCAGTGGTTTGGCGCCTGCCTTTGACCCAGGGCACGATCCTGGAGACCCGGGATCAAGTCCCACATCGGGCTCCGGGTGCATGGAGCCTGCTTCTCCCTCTGCCTGTGTCTCTGCCTCTCTCTCTCTCTCTCTCTGTGACTATCATAAATAAAAAAAAAAGAAAAGAAAAGAAAAGAAAACAGCACAGAGAAGTTAAGTAATTGGCCAAAGTCACCCAGTCACAAAGTGGTAGAGCAGGGATTAGAACCCAGGCAGCCTGGCTAGACCATCTGTACTCTTGAGGACTGTTGTATACATTATAGGATTATTCAGTCATAGTGCCCATGTTCACAGCGCCCATGCCATCACATATGTTTAGAGAATCACCTGACACAACGTGTAATTAGAGCACCTGACATGTGATTAGCACTCAGTAGATGCTGGCCAGTGTTGTTCCTGTTATCAACAGATCCATACCCTTTACCCTCAGTTCTACAACAACTAAAAAACGGGATCCCTGGGTGGCGCAGTGGTTTGGCGCCTGCCTTTGGCCCAGGGCGCAATCCTGGAGACCCAGGATCGAATCCCACATCGGGCTCCCGGTGCATGGAGCCTGCTTCTCCCTCTGCCTGTGTCTCTGCCTCTCTCTCTCTCTGTGTGTGTGTGTGTGACTATCATAAATTAAAAAAAAAAAAAAAAACATTCAAAACAACTAAAAAACAGCACTAAGAGCCAAACATTTTTCTCATCAGTCTGCCAGCAGACCCGTGTGGTGAGAAAACCCAACCTGAACTAAAATGAGACTGTGATTCATTTTTATCCTACTAATTGTCGATATCCGTACATTTCTCTGCAGTGTCTTTCATGTGTTTGGTTACTGGAGCTGCCCAGGCCCTCTAGGCTACTTAATACACAGTGTATGTACTTTAGATCAGCTCTACCAAATCTGAGTTCTGAAAGACCTTTGACACTGAGGGTTTCAGATGGGGACCTATTGACTGTGGAAGCAGCTCTGTAGAGATAATAGCCTTTAGGAAAATAAAGCCTCGTAGAGACTTTTCTTCTAGAATAAGAACATTAGAGGAAGATCCCTGGGTTGGGATGAACAACCTTACCTCAGTATGATTGCTCCTATTGCCATCTTCCAGCTCCCCAACAGAAACCCCTCTTACCCCAAAAACTTCCCTCATAGAGTAAAAAAAAAAAATCCTCTTTTCTTTAATTCCCCTTAACAGGGCAGCCCCGGTGGCGCAGCGGTTTAGCACTGCCTGCGGCCCGGGGTGTGATTCTGGGGACTCAGGATCGAGTCCTGCATCGGGCTTCCTGCATGGAGCCTGTTTCTCCCTCTGCCTGTGTCTCTGCCTCTCTCTCTCTCTCTCTGAATAAGTAAATAAATAAGTAAATAAATAAATATTTTAAAAAGTATATTAAAATAATAATAATAATAATTCCCCTTAACATAGTGAGATAGGCTGGCATATTCAGATTTTTTTTAAAGATTTTATTTATTTATTCATGAGCGATACAGAGAGAGAGGCAGAGACACAGGCAAAGGGAGAAGCAGGCTCCCTGCAAGGAGCCGGATGTGGGACTCAATCCTAGGACCTGGGGATCACGCTGTGAGCCGAAGGCAGATGCTCAACCTCTAAGCCACCCAGGTATCCCTCAATTTTTTTTTTTAAACTTAAACAGAGGAGGTTTGCAAAATGTAAGCATCTAATTTGACAGCTGACATTTTACATGGCAAGAGAGCAGAGAACCCTGTGACAAATCTCAGTCCTGTTCATTCAGCCTCTAACACTTATAGGCTATGTACCAGGGACATGCAACTTAACTTCCATGACCCTAATTTGCCTCTTTTCATTATTATTAAGTTTTTTTTTTATTTTGTTTTTAAGATTTTATTTATTCGTTCATGAGAGACACAGAGAGACAGAGGCAGAGACACAGGCAGAGGAAGAAGCAGGCTCCATCCAGGGAGCCCGATGTGGGACTTGATCTTGGGACTCCAGGATCACACCCTGAGCCAAAGGCAGACACTCAACCACTGAGCCACCCAGGCATCCTGGAGTTTTTTATTTTGTAACTTGTCTCTCTAAAATGGAAGCTGTGACAATTAAATGAGGCAAGCACTTGGTACAGGTTTGGCAGTCGCCAAGTGAGAAGTATTGTTATTTGTATTCTTATATTATCCAATTATGGCTTTGGGGGTAATAAAAAGATCTCTCATAGTATGGTAGGATATTCTTTCATTATATTGACATCTAAGAAGCATATGAGATCAATACTGTTATCCTATTACAGAAGACGAAACAGTGTCTAGAAGGTTCAGGAACTTACTGCAATCTAATAGCCAACAGGTTGTTGTCTTCCCCGTACTTGGGTCACTCCCAAGCCTTGGGATCCTCTCAGGCCTTACTTCCTCCTGTTCCTCTGACAGCCATGCCACCAGATGGCCTTCTGG
Organism: Canis lupus baileyi; assembly: GCF_048164855.1. NCBI lineage: Eukaryota > Metazoa > Chordata > Mammalia > Carnivora > Canidae > Canis > Canis lupus. The sequence goes on along the minus strand of NC_132844.1, from coordinate 71,533,298 downwards.
CTCTTTGGTAAATGGCTCATCATAGTCAGCTTCAAACTGCTTTAGAGACCATTAGGTCTTAAAATGCAAATATTTTCTTTGAACAAATGAAATGACCCAGGATCCCCTAAGGAAGGGGAGGTTTTCCCCCATTCCCACGTTAGCTATGTTAGCTGTTAGGTTCGAGGGATGAGGCAGTTGATGCTGGATTGACTGGGCTCTGTGATCACAACCAATGAGATGCTAGTGAATGGCTTTTGGTAACTTCCTTTTGGGACCCATCACCTCAAGGGGAAGTGGTCTTAACTGTCAAAGGCCCCCATATAAACATACCTTAGTCAGACAATAACCATTCTCTACACACGAGTATTGGTGAACATTAAGAAACAGTGGGTCATTTTCTCACAGACTTTGCAAAAAGAATGAAGTCCAAAGCCAGACGGCTTTTTTTTTTTCTTTTGATGTAACATTCACCGCACTTCTGCTCTGCGCCAGCACAGTACCAGACAACTGCCATCCATTACTCACTTTGACCTGCACAGTAGGAGTAAGCTGTGGCCCTATTTGGCAGATAACTGAGCCATTTTCTGGCGTATGTTCCATTCGCCTTTCCAGCCTTTCCTACCACAGCACAACCACAAAACTGCAGTTTCAGCTACGTAGCTCTGTTTTGTTACTCTTGATCTTCAGGATCATGAGTTCAAGTCCCACATTGGGTATACAGATTACTTAAAATCTTTAAAAAATGGAAAGAAGGGGGGCACCAGGGTGGCTCAGTGGATGAGCATCTACCTTCAGCTCAGGTCATGATTCTGGGATCAAGTCTCACATCGGGCTCCCTGCATGGAGCTCCTTCTCCCTCTGCCTGTATCTCTGTCCCTCTCTCTGTATCTCTCATGAATAAATAAATAAAATCTTTAAAAATAAAATCTTTTAAAAAAGGAAAAAGCCAAAAAACGTATTAAAAAAAGAAAACTTCATTAATAAAGTCATCTTTTTAATCTATCTGATGAGCAAAATTACAGGGTTAGTTGGTGATAATCTTGGTAAAGGATGACACATGCACTCATATTCTTTGTAGGAGTGTATGTTGGCACAAATTTGAGAGCAAATCGGTAAAATCGCACATGTTCTTTGACTCAGAAATTCCACTTCTGAGAATCTACCCCACAGAAATACTGTAAGGAGTCTACAAAGACACGTAGGAGGCCAAACATTTTTGGAAACAAAGTCTCTTGACCAGGGGTGGTGAGATGTTTATTTCATACACATAGCGGAACACTACACAGTCATAAAAAAGAATGAGGTAGACTTGTTTATGCTCCTGTGGAAAAATACAAATGAGACATCAGGTGAAAAAAGCAAGTTGCCAAACAAAAACATATAGCTTGGTTACACATCTCTGAAAAAAAAGTCATCCTGTGTATGCATTTTGTTTGTTTGTTTGTTTGTTTGTTTGTTTCTGTGTATGCATTTATATGCACCAAGACAGGACTGAAAGGGACCACAATAAACTGTTACCAAGATTAAATTTATTCTTCGTTCTTTAAAAAGAAAAGATTTAGGACACCTGGGTGGCTCAGTGGTTGGGCGGCTGCCTTCAGCTCTGGTTGTGATCCCGGGATCCAGGATCGAGTCCCTGCATGGAGCCTGCTTCTCTCCCTCTGCCTATGTCTGCCTTTCTCTCTCTGTGTGTCTCTCATGAATGGATAAATAAATCTTTTTAAAAAATAAAAATAAAATATTTTTCAAATTAGTTAAATCCCTTTCACATTAAAATGTTACCCAGGTAAGATTGGAGGACAGCCACCCATAGTCCTACCACCCAGAGACTAGGATTTTTACACATTTCCTTCTAGCCTATTTTTTTTTTCAGCCATAGGAATTAGCCCCTTATTTTACACAATTGTGATTGGATCCTATGTATAGGTTTTTAGCCAGCTTTTTCCACACACAAACATCATTTTTAGTGGCTATTGAATATTCTGTACCATATTTTACTTGCCATGTTTTATAGTTGGAAGCCTTACTCCTTAGAGCCTATGAATTTAAAAACCTCCTATGCAAGTCTGAACACCCACCCACCTTCATACCTGCTGTGAACCCTGTCAGGGAATAAGCAGTTGAAAGACAGGACTAGGTATATGTTGGGTGGGACAAGTTGGGAGCGCTGTGATAGGTCATGTCAGTAGTAAAGAGACATAGCCCCTCCTCTCATCCTGATGTGGTTTGAGCTGGGCAGCACTCAAGTACCAAGCGTGATGAGTGAGGGGCAACAGGCCTTGACCAGCCAAGGTGGGCCCATTCTGTCTTCCTACCTCCCTAGCAGTGACAGGACGACCCTTCCCTTGTCCATCCTTTTGCCAGGTGACCAGTATGTTGCAGCACCACAAAGTAAAGATTTAAGGACTGGTGGCCCATTTCCTCCTGCCCTAGGGAGAGAAAGTAGGTCCACAGGAAGGGAGGGTGCCTCACTCACCTTCCTCTATCCCTGCAGTGAAAGAGGTGCTTGGTAGCCATAGTGGGTGGGCTTGGCCAGGGGTAGAGCACTGGGTTGGCAGTAAAGTGAACAGCTTGACCTTCAGCTTACGCTAGAATGGATGCAGTAGGTCAGGGCTCGGGAAGAGAGGAATTCAGGAATATCAGTCCTGCTTCTGTTTACCCCAGCCTCCTGTCAGCAAGCCCCTGGGCAAGACCCTAAATCTCAGCCCCTTTCTCCTGCCCTACATCAGTAGTCATTTGGAAAGAACTTGATTTGCTGCTAGGAACATTTCTATGGCTTGAACTCGTTGCTAGTCTGGACCCTCATACCTCCTCACCCCCCTCCCAGTATGCCCTGTATGAGGTTGGCTGAGAGAAATTCCCCTGAAAACATTTATTTTACTCAGTTTATTGAGCAGCAATATGTAAAGGTCTCTGTTATTTATTCGTATGTTTATAATCGTGCAGAGTAAAATATTCAATTATTTTACAGTCTGAAGTACAGTTTTGGGTGAGAAACACAATAAGAGTTGTAAAGTGACAACATTTTCATATGAAATACATAGAGGTTTTTGACATTGCCCAGGGTGGCTGGAAGCAGCCTGCAAAATGTCACTTAACATAGTAGGACTCCTATATTTGTGGACACTAATAAAATTGTTTGTAGGGACGCAGACTAGAATATTTTAAACTACCATGCTTATCACACATGCGGTAAACTATCAGTAAATATTTGTCAGTGATGGTGATTTCCTAATACCCAGGAGGCTACCACGTGGGCAACTCTCCATGGCTCTAAGACCAAGGGAGTGAGTGACCCACAGGATTCAAGATGGCAGTCCTGCCGAGGAGTGGGAGTCCCAGCTAACGTCTGCTTACTGCTCTTCCACCAACAGCCTACACGGACTTCTTCCTGCCACTACTGAGTCGCTGCCCCTCTGCCATGGGAATAAAGAATAAGGATGGGGAGACCCCTGGGCAAATTCTGGGCTGGGGACCCCCCTGGGATTCTGCTGAAGAGGAAGAAGAAGACGAGGCCTCTAAGGAGCGGGAATGGAGGCAGAAGCTGCAGGGAGAGCTGGAGGAGGAGTGGCAGGAGGTGATTGGGAGGTTTGAAGGTAAGGAATCCATCCCCATCTATAGCTGCCCTCCTTCCCTTGACCGCTCTTCCTGTACCACCGCATGAATGCTCCCGTTGGCCCGCTGTACCCCCTCCTCTGTACTCTCCTGCCCCTCCTGCCTATCACCTTCTCACAGCATTTTCCTGGCTACCCTCATCCTGCCCTCCCAAACAGATGACGCTTCCCATGAGACCCAGGAACCTGAGTCCTTCTCAGCCTGGTCAGATCGCCTGGCCCAGGAACACGCCCAGAAGCACCAGCAGCAGCACGAGACACAGGGAGCCTGCCGACCCCCACGGGCCGAGGGTTCCAATCACAGCTGGCAACAGCAGGAGGAGGAGCAGCGGCTCTTCCGAGAGCGAGCCCGGGCCAAGGAGGAAGAACTGCGTGAGAGCCGAGCCCAGAGGGCCCAGGAGGCTCGTGGGGACCGAGGGCCAGAGCCAGCCAGGGCTGGGCCCAGCGCAGAGCACCCACGAGGAGCAGGGAGAGGCAGCCTCTGGCGCTTTGGTGATGTGCCCTGGCCGTGCCCTGGGGGAGGGGACCCAGAGGCCATGGCAGCAGCCCTGGTGGCCAGGGGCCCCCCCTTGGAGGAGCAGGGGGCTCTGAGGAGGTACTTAAGGGTCCAGCAGGTCCGCTGGCACCCTGACCGCTTTCTGCAGCGATTCCGAAGCCAGATTGAGACCTGGGAGCTGGGCCGCGTGATGGGGGCCGTGACGGCCCTTTCTCAAGCCCTGAATCGCCATGCGGAGGCCCTCAAGTGATCTAGGGAAAGAGTGAGAACTGCAGGGAACACAGTGTTAGAGGCAGGGCCATAGGAAGGGGAAAGTCAAGTATGGGGATGACGAGGAAGAGGCCAATGCCACAGGATGAAGGATATGGGGTGGGAGCAAAATTTGTATTGAGTGGGAGTGGGGAGGATATGGGCCACCACCACTGCTGCTTGGCACCTCCATTTCCTAATAAGACCTGGTTCCACATCTCACTCCCTGTGTCTCCTCTGCCTTTTTCCATTGCTGTGGTTTTCATCATACATGACATCTCTTTCCTACCCCGCCTGCCCAAACCCGCAGCTCCTACACACCTGCAGCACACACGCACACACTAAGATGTGCTCTCAGCTGGAGCCAGGAGGGCCCTGCATGCCCACCCACAGAGGCAGCCCTTAGGAGACCCAGTATGCCCACCAGTCTCACTCCATTCCCTGCACTGGGCTCCTCCACTGTGCAGTCAATGACTGGAAAAATAGATGTGAACTGAGGCAGAAAAGGGAACAAAGCCAGTTTCCCTCCTCTCCCCAGTTCCCCAGGCAGAACCACATCCTCCTCCCCATTTAACACCCCCTCCCCCAACACAGGGCTTTCCCTTTGCTGAGTCACTGAATGCTCTGAATTGGGGGCAGCTGGAGCTGGGGGCCCTGAGGAGGTTGTGGGAGGATGGAATAGAAGCAGAATGGACAGAGGAAGAGCCCTGGGGGGGGGGGGGGAGTGGAATTTTGGTTGCTAAAATTAGGAGCAGGGGAAGGAGATGGAAAGAGCCAAATTATGTAACCTGGGTTGTCTGTTCTTGGGCAACTAGAGATCCACACCCAAAGCTATCTCCCCTGGAGCTCCTCAGTCCTCTGTATCCTCCAGGGCGCGGGTCCTCTCCAGCTTCTGCTCCCATCGCACCCCTGGAATTCATCTCTGGGCAGTTCAGCTCAGCCTTCCAGATAGACCTCTTGTGCTGAGGTTGAAGGAAAGGTCCTGAGGAGCAGAGGGAGAGGGTCTGGCGCCATCCCCTTCCCTGTTCACACTCCATTTCCACTCCAGCTCCCCAGACCTGTAGACAGTACCAAACCCCACTGCCATCCCCCAGGACACAACAAGGAACTCCGTGAAAAGAAAGGAAAGTACAGGCATGCGCCGGCCTGTGCAATCTGCACAACTCTACATCAGAGCATCTTATGAATCAGGAACTTACTTTCCAGGCTTGGAGCCCTGGTTTACTCAGGAGGATCCCAGGAGTGGAAGCAGAGGGCAATAGAGGATAGGGAGGGGAAGCCCGTGGAAGCAGGGGTATGCAGAGTGGGCAAGGGACCTGGGAGAAGACAGCCAGGAGACCCAAAGCCTCCCAGACCAGGCAGCTGTTCAGGGTCAGGAGGAGGAAGGGCTGGTGAGAAAGATCCTGTGAGAGGAAGCTGCTGTGATTCAGAGAAGAGTCTGCGAGCTGTGAGCAACCCAGGCGTCCGGTTCCTCTCACAGGCCGGAGATTTCGGAAGTGGCATGCAAAGAGCCCACATTGGGAGTGGGGGGAGTTGGGGTTGCTGGAGTTAGGATCCCTAAGCTGGGGGGTCGAGAGGTAAGCATTAGAAACCTTTGGCAGCCAAATTTGCTCCTCCATCCAGATTTTTTTTCTGGCTTTTAAGCACATCTTTGCCCTTCTACAAAAGTTACATAAAACCAAAGCAAAATAAGCCCTGATACCTGACCCCCAAATCTACCTCTTTTCAACGTCCCTTCCTGGTGTCTGGCCCCCAGCCCTGTTGGGGGTTCCCCTGAGATGAGGGCTGTTCACTTTCTCTGACCACAGGGTTTCCGCTTCTGTGTCTCTTGTTTCCTAGTCTGATAAAAATACTGAGCCCTAGAGGCCCTAGCTTCCTCTGACCCCCTGGGGCCAGGCAGCAGGCATCCTGTCCACCGTGGCGGGGGCAGGGAGGGGGGCCCAGGGATCCCCAAGGGATGACTCAGTGCCTACCGTGAAACACTGGAGAGGTGTGAGTGTTTCTGCTCTCGACAGCTGGAACGAGGAATCTTAAGTGAAGGACGATGCATTGGGGTTCAGTTAGAAAAACAAGATTAGAGAACAAGACTAGAGAGATCAAAGAGGGTCAGTTAGGGACTGGGGTTTAGGCAAGTTTGAGTTAAATTGAGAAAAGGATCTGGAAAGGAATCTATTCAGTGTAGTTCAACCAAGCATCAAGTAGCCCATTGGTAATCCAAACTGCTTCAAGTTTTCAGTCCAACAGCGGAGGTGAGGCCCATACCTAATTGTGATTCAGGGCATGTTGCGGAGTGAATGCCCTAGAGTAAATCCTAGTGGATCCAGAAAAGGGGAGGTGAATTCCATCTGAAAGCACTGGGGCGGTGGGGCTCTGGGTGTAAGTGAATGGAAAAGCTCCGTAGATCAATGAAATGGCTTCAGCAGAGACCAGGAGTCAGAAAACAGCATACTGAGGAAAAGATGAACATCCTGTGGTAGACCAAACACAGGTGTGAGTGAGCACGTGTTGAAGAAGGGACCATAGAATGCCAAGGTAAAGGGTTTAGGACACACTTCATGCTGTGTGCTGTGGTGCTGGTGACAGCTGTGCAGAAGAGGGAGAGAGAACGGGAGAGTGCTATATGTGTTACAGACAAGGAGTCAAGAAAAAACTATCATTCTGTGAACACCTACCATGTCAAGCCCCTTCCTAACATGAGTAATCCTGCCAACAACTGTTCAGAAGGTGGGTGGTCCATCTCCATCATAAAAAGGAAACCGGGGCTCATATACATGCTGAACTTGCTTAAGGCCACACAGGTAAAAAAGTAGCGGAATGAGCACAAAGCTCATCTTACTCCAAGACTCTGGTACTTGTATACTTTAACTTGGGTCCCAGTAATTCCAAGTGGTATTAAAGGAGGGAACATGGGATCCCTGGGTGGCTCAGCGGTTTGGCACCTGCCTTCAGCCCAGGGCGTGATCCTGGAGACCCGGGATCGAATCCCACGTCAGGCTCCCGGTGCATGGAGCCTGCTTCTCCCTCTGCCTGTGTCTCTGCCTCTCTCTCATTAATAAATAAATAACATAAAATAAATAAATAAATGAAAAAGGAGGGAACAGATCTTAAAAAACTGAGAAGATAAGTCATTAGCCCAAGACAACTGATGGGACACTGGGAGGAATCTTAGAAGAGGAATTTTAGATGACTCTGAATTTCGAGCCTGAAGATTAGAAAGATGCTGCCCTTAGCCTAGCTGAGGGGAAAGATAAGGAATTCAGTTTTAGACACTGAAGCAATAAATTTTTATTAAGCACCTGAGAGGAGCAGGGCACTCTACTAGACAAAAGGTTTAAATGAAATATAAAGTCACTGCCCTCATTAGAGGGCTTGCAGTATAACAAGTTAATATAAAAGTAACAACTACAAGTAATAATGGGAGGTGCACCTGCTTAGAGAAATAAAGTGTTCAAAGAAGGCTTGCTGAGTTTGAGGTGTTAGCATAATATGCAAGTGGAGATTTCCAACAAGCAGGTCCAGAACTCAAGAGAAAAGTTTGAACTGGAGGGGTAGATTTGGGCATCATTCCCTTCCTAGCAGAGACAGTCTCTGGAGTGGACAGGATCCCTGAGAGAGGGTGACCAGAATAGCCCCTAAAGACGGTCAAAGCAAGAGGAATCACTAAGGGAGGGAGGTGGGGGAAGCGGTTAGAGAAGTAGGGCAAGGGAGGGGTGTGCCAAGCAGAGACCGGGCAACTACATCTAATGCTTCAAAGAGGTCTAGTAGGGGAAGGTTGAAAGATCCTTTGGGTTCAGGAACTAGACAATTACAAATTTTGAGAAAACAGTTTCCACTTACCAGATGGGCAGAAATCGCTTTACAGAGGTTGAGGAATGAGTGGGAGGTGAGGAAAGGGAGGTGGTAGGTACAAAGTCATAGAATGGTGAATATATAAGACAACTAAGAATCATCTCTAGTTCAACCCACGAATTCTACAGATGAGGAAAATTTTACCAGTTCCCAAAAAAGTGGGTAGTTAAGGGGGCCTACTCTCTTAAGACATCACACAGAAAAGGAAGGTGAGAGATAGAATGGATATTTGCGAGAAAAACAGAGTCCAGGGAACTATTTTCAAGAAATAAAACTGGGGACTCTTGGGTGGCTCAGAGGTTAAGCATCTGCCTTCAGCTCAGGGCCTGATCCCAGGTTCTGGGGATCAAGTCCCATGTCAGGCTCCTTGCATGGAGCCTGCTCCCTCTGCCTGTGTCTCTGCCTCTCTCTGTGTGTGTCTCTCATGAGCAAATAAAATCTTTAAAAATAAATAGATAGAAATAAAACTGAACATGTTTGTAAAATGAAAGCAAGATGTATGAAGAGAAACATACTGAAAATGTGGGGAAAGAATATAGTAAAGACACAGGAAGTGGATTACAGAGTACAAAGGATCAGCCTTGGACAGAAGAAAGAGTCTTGGAGTCAAAAGAAAAGAAAGATGGGGTGCCTGGGTGGCTCAGTTGGTTAAGCATCTGCCTTCAGATCAGATCACTGATCCCAGGGTCCTGGGATCAAGCCCTGCACGGGCTCAGAGAAGAGTCTGCTTCTCCTTCTCCCTCACCCTTTGCCCCTCCCCCTGCTCATGCTCTCTCTCGCTCTCTCTCAAATAACTGAAAAAATTTTAAAAATAAAATTTAAATTTAAAAATAGATGAAATAGGGATCCCTGGGTGGCGCAGCGGTTTGGCGCCTGCCTTTGGCCCGGGGCGTGATCCTGGAGACCCAGGATCGAGTCCCACATCGGGCTCCCAGCATGGAGCCTGCTTCTCCCTCTGCCTGTGTCTCTGCCTCTCTGTCTCTCTCTGTGTGACTATCATGAATAAATAAATAAAATCTTTAAAAAAAAAAAATAAAGGACTTTTTCTTAAAAAAATAAAAAAATAAAAAAAAATAAAAATAGATGAAATATAAAGTAGAGGAAAAGGGAAGAAGTGAAGAGGTCAGCTTGGATGGCCGTAAGCTCAATGAAAGAGATGACAGCATCACCAACCGAGAGGAAAGAGGTAAAGTTGAGGTGTAAGAGGCTCAGAGAACATTGCGTGCAGAAATGTAAAAGGGAATCAAGAAAGAAGGATTGAACTGAGAAATACTGAGAGCTCTCTGATGGCAAGGGTTAGCAGAAGGCCTCTTTTGGTGACATGACTCTCCTGCACTATGTGGCAACCTTGGAGAAAGCCTCAAGAATAAGACCACTGAGTTCATCCAAATCAAGTTTTTCAAGATCTTGGTAGAACACCAAGTGCTTCTAAAGTGCTTATGAAGGGGTGTCTGGGTGGCCCAGTTGGTTAAGCACCTGACTCTTGATTTTGGCTCAGAGTCATGAGATCAAGCCCCACGTTGGGCTCTGCCCTAGGTGCAAAACCTGGTTAAGATTCTCTCCCTCCTTCTCCCTCTGTCCCCTCCCCTGCTCATGCACTCTCTCTCTCTCCCAAATACATAAATAAGTGCTAGTAAAAGTAGTTGAAATTTTTGACCATGCAGTGCAAATTAAACCATATGGGCAAGGAAAACAAGGAAAGAAGAGGAGTTGGAAGCCTTGGTGAGAATGGGGAACTAATTTGTTGGGGAAGAGTAGGGGGTATGAAAGTGAGTGGTCATGATGAGAGGGAAAATTCAGAGTTCAAGATCTCAAAGATGTAGCCCTTCCAGGTGATGCTGAGGTCTGAAATACAATCTTGCTCGTGGGTGCCTAAACAGGAGCAGGGAAAGAGGCTATAAAGTTGTTGTAATTGAGAAATTTTAAGGCACTGAGAGGACAGTGTGAGACTCATTCTGCGTGGTTTTGATGTCTCTAAAGATGTTGGTAGGGATGAAATATGAAGAAGAGCTGAGTTAGGTATAAAATTGTTAAGGGTGTGATAAAGATGGTGAAGACTGTGCTGTACAGATAGTAAGAGAATGGCAAATGCAAAAGGCATGGGCTTCAAGAGGAGAAAAGGAGGTTGCTAATGGTGCTGAATAGTGATCTCTCCTCTGCCCCGGTAGGGACAGAGGACCTTGTGATTGGGAGGAAGGAAGAGCAGTGTTCACCAAAGAGAAAAGGAGCATCATTAGGGTAAATCCAGGTTTCGTGGTGCCAGAGGAAGACTCTTTCAAAAATGAGACAGAGAATTTGAATATATGAGGAGTTCCATCAAATATTGTGAAATTGGCTGAAGTGTCCCTGTCAGGTAAGAAGTCTAATCCAGAGAGGTTAGATCCCAGTGAGACTTCAGGAGAAGACAAGGTCTGGAGGAGTTTTGCTTCTGGAGATAGGAGATTGCTGCTTCTGGAATTTAGAATGGAAGGGACATAGCATTTATTACGAGGGAAGAAACATTAAGTACCTTTTTAAAAAAGATTTTATTTATTTATTCATGAAAGACACAGGGACAGAGAAAGGCAGAGACGTAGGCAGAGAGAGAAGCAGGCTCCATGCAGGGAGCTCGATGTGGGACTCCATCCTGGGACCCGGGGATCATGCCCTGAGCCAAAGGCAGACGCTCAACCGCTGAGCCACCCGGGCGTCTCAAAACATAAATACCTTGAAGGAGGTCTCAGGGGGATGCACAAGACAAAATATGTCTTCCAGTTGCATGGCTTTAAATGCCATCCTCATGCTGATGACTTCTAATGTTGTCTCTCTAGCTCTGACCTTGCCTCTGAAAGCCAGACTCCTATCCAACTGGCAAGTGAAATCTCTACTTGGATGTCTGCCCAATGGATTTTTTTAAAGGTTGTTTTTTTTTTTTTTTTTTTTTGAAGATTTCATTTATTTATTCGTGAGAGACACACACACACAGAGGCAGAGACACAGGCAGAAAGAGAAGCAGGCTCCATACAGGGATCCCGATATGGGACTCCATCCCCAGGACTCCAGGATCACAACCCAAGCCAAAGGCAGATGCTCAACTGCTGAGCCACCCAGGCATCCCTACCCAATGGATTTAGACTTAACATATTCAAAATCAAACTTTTGGTTCACCCACTTCATCAGAATCCGTGTCCCAGTCTCCCTATCTTCCATCCCCACACACATCCACTCAAATTGAACATCAAGTCCTGTCAATTCTACCCCTGAAATATATCCCACATTTGTCTACTTCTCTCCATTTCCACGTCTGCCACCATCTTCTCTCTTCCTATCACTGCCATTGCCTCCTAACTTGTGTCCCTGCTTTCATTTTTTTCCTTCTACAATCCAATCTAGACACAGGATCTTTTTTTTTTTTTTTAAGATTTTATTTATTTGAGAGAGAGTGTGAGTGAGAGAAAGAGAGCAAGAGCAGTGGAGACACAGAAGGAGAGGACGAAGCAAACTTCCCACTGAGTAGGGAGTCAGATCTAGACTGTATCCCAGGACTCTGGGATCATGACCTAAGCTGAAGGCAGATGCTTAACCGACTGAGCCAATGAGGCACCCTAGATCTTTTAAAACCCTAGGATCTGGGATCCCTGGGTGGCGCAGCAGTTTTGCGCCTGCCTTTGGCCCAGGGCATGATCCTGGAGACCTGGGACCGAATCCCACGTCGGGTTCCCCGTGCATGGAGCCTGTGTCTCTGCCTCTCTCTCTCTGTGTGTGTGTGTGACTATCGTAGATAAAAAAAAAAAAACCTAGGATCTTTGAAAAACACAAATCCAATCACCTCTGCCTCACTCCATTCCATCCTCCACCTCCTCCCCAGTCCTCTTTCCCCTCTTCCCCCTTATACACAAGGATACATACACACTGACACCCTGCTTCTCATGATTTATTTACCTTTGAATGGCCCTGCATGGGGATCCCTGGGTGGCGCAGCAGTTTGGCGCCTGCCTTTGGCCCAGGGCGCTATCCTGGAGACCCGGGATTGAATCCCACATCGGGCTCCCGGTGCATGGAGCCTGTTTCTCCCTCTGCCTATGTCTCTGCCTCTCTCTCTCTCTCTCTCTCTCTGTATGACTATCATAAATAAATAAAATAAAAATTAAAAAAAAATGAATGTCCCTGCATGATCTGGCTCCTGCCTTCTCTCTCTGACTCCATCCCCTACCCCGCTCCCACTGTCTCTCTGCTCCAGCCACACACCAGCTTCCTTTCTGTTCTTCAACACCCCCTGCTCATTTCTACCTTCCAGCTTTTGCAGTAGCTGTTCCCTTTGCCTGGAATGCTTCTCCCCTAAATCTTCACCTGGTCACTCTTACCTGTCATTTGGGTCTTAGCTTAAATGCCACTTACTCGGAAAGGACTTCCTGACCACTGTGTCTAAAGTAGTTCTCTGCCACTCCTCACATGTCCTCTATTATTTCCTCATAGCACTACTTATTGACTTCATCAGGGTATTTCCTTTATGCTTTGCTTTACTAGGATGTCTGATTTGCTTGCCACTATATCCCTATTGCCTAGAACAGTGCCCAGCACATAATAGGTACTCAAAAAACCTTCTTAAATTGGGGCCAAAAAAAAAAATGGGGCCAAAAAGAAATTCTTAAATGGAGGGATGGATGAATAATGGAATAAAACAAGAGAAAGCCCAACTTTAGGTTTGAGGCTTAGATTGGACTTACCTGTAGAATCAGGTTTATTTATTTATTTATTTGTTTATTTTATTTTATTTTATTTTTTTTAAGAATCAGGTTTAACTATAGGGTCAGGTGTGGGGATGAGTTAATTTCAAGATTAGCTCTAGGAAACAAGGTTGGGTTAGTTTAGAGGATAAGTTTATTTTCAGGTTTATTTATTGGAATGTATTTAGATTTGAGGTTAGGGTTGAGTTTGAGTTGCGATTTGGGTTGAGGTTAAATTTGAGTTAGGGTCAAAGTATTAAATCCCAATTTAGGTTTTGAGGCTAAGTTCAAGTTTGAAGCTAATGTTCAAGTTTCAACCTCATTTAAAGGCCTCAGAGATTTCACTAGTTCTCCATAGAGCCAACTGTAAAGACTGTATGTCCCTGAGTTTGGGGCACAAGACTCCAGTCATCACCCCTCCCACCCAGGGAAAGCCCCAAACCAACTGCTGGCCTCCCCAAGAAAGAAACCAAATTTCACACAACCTCCGAAACTGAGATTGAAACCAAGATTGGTCCATCTCGAGGAGCGTCCTTCAGCACATCACAAACGCCTGTGACACTGAGCCTCAGCCCAGTCTTGCCCTTCCTTCCTCTCTGTCTCTCATGTCCTATCACTCCTTGCCTTCCCCTTTTTGTTCCTCAATGCCCTGTCTTCCTCTCTGACCTAAGTTTCTCCCTTTCTCGGTTTCTCACCATTAATTGCAACACTGTTTTATATTTTAATATAACTGAGGTCACTTAGTCCATCAGCTCCTACCATTAGAGACGCAGAAAGAGACAACAGGAAGGAAAAGGAACCCCAGAGAGAGAGACACACACACAGAGGAAAGGAAAGGAGCAGAGACCAAGAGGGAAACTAACAGTGACATAAGAGACAGTAGGTTAGGGATCCCTGGGTGGTGCAGCGGTTTGGCGCCTGCCTTTGGCCCAGGGCACGATCCTGGAGACCCGGGATTGAATCCCACGTCGGGCTCCCGGTGCATGGAGCCTGCTTCTCCCTCTGCCTGTGTGTGTGTGTGTCTCTCTCTCTCTGTGATTATCATAAAAAAAAAAAAAAAGACAGAGACAGTAGGTTAAAAGAATTAAGAAGAAGCCAAGTTACAGACTAAGATTTTTTTTTTTTAAGATTGATTTCTTTATTAGAGAGAGAGCGTACGCAAGAGCTCAGGGGAGGGGCCGAGAGAGAGGGAGTGAGAGAACTCAAGCAAACTCCTCATTGAGCATGGAGTCCAACATAGAACTCCAGCTCACAACCCTGAGATCACAACCCGAGTGGAAACCAAGAGTTTGATGTTTAATTGACTGAGCCAGTCCCCCTCCCAGACCAAGATAATTAAAAGGGACATCTATGGCTACTCTTCCTCCATCACATCTGGTCAGCCCCCAAGACCTGTAGATTTTTCCTAGAAACTCTCTTGTCCTTTCTGTCCTCCTGCTGCCTCCTCATTTTGTTATCTCCTTGCTGGATTATTACACAATTTTCCTGACTGCTCTCCACATTTTGCTTTTCCCTCCAGCCCCTCAATTCCTGTACACTAATCCATTCTTCATGCAGCTTCTAGACTCATTTTTCTGATGTACCAAGTGAGTCCCTCTCTCACTTAAAAATTTTGGTGGCTTCCCATCATTGTTAGAATGAAACAAAAACTTTTCTTGGTTTTAAACCCTTCAGAATGTGTTCTCAGCTTCCCTCGCAAGCCTCATCTCTGCCCCTTCTATTTGTACCCAAAGTGTGAATAAAGTGAAAGAAAAAAAAAAAGTGAAGAAATTCAGCTTGGATGGCCAGAGCTCAATGAAATAGATGACAGCATCACCAATTGAGAGTGAAGAGGTAAAGTTGAGGTGTAACAGGCACAGAGATTTAGAACATCTAAGATAGAGAACCCACAGGACTGTAATGGGGAATCAAGAAAGAAGGATTGAGAAATACTGAGGGCTTTTTGAGGTTAGATGGCAAGGGAGAAGGCCTCTTTTGGCTACATAACTCTCCTGCAATGTATGGCGACCTAGAAGAAAGCCCTAAGAATGAGACCATTGAGTTTACCCAAATCAAGTTTTTCAAGATCTTCTTGGTAGAACACCAAGTGCTACTAAAGTGCTTATGAAGGGGTGTCTGGGTGGCTCAGTTGGTTAAGCACCTGACTCTTGATTTTGGCTCAGGTCATGATCTCAGGGTCGTGAGGTCAAGCCCCATGTTGGGCTCTACTGAATGTGGAGCCTGCTTAAGATTCTCCCTCTCCCTCTCCCTTATGTCCTGCTCAGGCTGTCTCTCCACAGTTAATGCCTGACACCCACCCACCCCCAGGCCAAGTTCAACGGCTTTTCTATGGACTGCCATAAGCCCACTATCACACTTTTTATTGCAATATCTGGTAACTTTCCTATTTTCCACACTGGTCTTTGAGCTCCTAGAGGTCATGGGGACCGTCTTTCAAACCTGTAACCTTGATGCCTTGTGCAATATGCTCAATAAACATTTGTGAAATAGAGAGAAAGCTAAAGAGGTAGAAGGAGAATGAAAAGAAATAATACTCTTATTGGACCAGGAAGGCATGAAAGACAAAGAGCCTCAAGAAGGGGGAGGAAAGGGGATCCCTGGGTGGCTCGGTGGCGGTTTAGCGCCTGCCTTCAGTCCAGGGCGCGATCCTGGAGTCTCGGGATTGAGACCCACGTCGGGCTCCTGGTATGGAGCCTGCTTCTCCCTCTCCTGTCTCTGCCTCAATCTCTCTCTATGTCTATCATGAATAAATAAATAAAATCTTTAAAAAAAAAAAAAAAAGAAGGGGGAGGAAAGCAGGAGAAATGACTGATACAAACCCTGAATGCTACTTATGTGTGCCACAGGGCACCAAGACCACTCAGAACCTTTGTGCCAGAGGAGAACAGCAATATGCCCAATGCCATAGTGGGGGTGGGGGGACTTTAGCCATTTAAAACCCTCAAAGATGAGGTTTAGCATCTGCCTTCCGCTCAGGACATGCGTGATCCCAGAGTCCTGGGATCGAGTCCCATTTGGGCTCCTTGTGTGGAGCCTGCTTCTCCTGTCTCTGCCTCTCTCTGTCTCTCATGAATAAGTAAATAAAATCTTTAAAAATAAAATAAAATAAATAAAACCCTCAAGATGAAAGCATAACAACACCAATAAAAATGGTGATACTTGAGAAAGCCAGTTGTGATTTTCTCAGTCTTCTAAAACATGGATAAAATCATACTTAGAGGGATGCCTGGGTGGCTCAGCAGTTGGGCACCTGCCTTTGGCTCAGGGTGTGATCCCACAGTCCTGGGATCGAGTCCCACATCGGGCTCCCTCATGGAGCCTGCTTCTCCCTCTGCCTACGTCTCTGCCCCTCTCTCTGTGTCTCTCATGAATAAATAAATAAAATCTTTTTTAAAAATCATATTTTAAAAATCATATTTAAAAAAAATTTTTTTAAATTATATTTAGAAACCTTGCTTTTTTTTACATACAAATTAAGTGAAAACTGGCTCATGCATCAGAATGTTCATATCGACATCTTTCAGAGTAACCAAAAACTAGAAACAAACCAAATGTCTCTCAACAGAAAAATGGGCAAATAAGTTAGAGTATATTCACACAATAGATTGCTGCATCATAATGAAAAGCAACAACAAAAACAACATACTGAACATGCAAATCACATGGATGGATCTCACAAACATCATGTTGAGTGAAAGAAGCCAAACCCAACAAGTACATTCTGTATGACTTCATTTATATGACATTCAAAAGCAGAGACAACTAATCTATGGTGATAGAGGTCAGAAAGTGGTTGGTTATCTTTAGAGGTTATCAACTGGGAGGGAGCATGAGAGAACCTTTTATAGACCCAAAAATATGTTGAACTGGGTGGTGACTACATGAACAGATGGAAAAGCTCATCAGGCTGTAAATTTAACAGATACGTACCTTACTGTACCCAAGGTAAAAGGGGGAAATCTTTTTTTTTTTTTTTTTAATTTTTATTTCTTTATGATAGTCAGAGAGAGAGAGAGAGAGAGAGGGGCAGAGGGAGAAGCAGGCTCCATGCACCGGGAGCCCGACGTGGGATTCGATCCCGGGTCTCCAGGATCGCGCCCTGGGCCAAAGGCAGGCGCCAAACCGCTGCGCCACTCAGGGATCCCAAAAGGGGGAAATCTTAAACATTATACTGGTGCTGCAAATGCAGCTTCCAGACGAGTCTTTCAGAGTTGACCCTAGCTCAGTACCCTCAAGCTCCTCCTGCCTTCCCTCCCTGTAGAGAACTTTGGAAGTTGCTACATTCCTTAATCCCAGAGTGTGTGTTTGTTTGCCGTTATATAAATCCGATCTGGAGTGGGGGGGTGCGCCTGGGTGGCTCATCTAGTTAAGCATCCAGCTCTTGGTTTCAGTTCGGTCATGATCTTGAGGTCTTGGAATCAAGCCCCACTTCAAGCTCCACGCTTGGCAGGGAGTCTGCTTAGTTGGGATTCTGTTTCTCCCTCTCCTTCTGCCCCTCACCCTGTTCACACACTCTCCCCACCTCCCCCACCTAAATAAATGAATAAATAAAATATTAAAAAAAAAAAAACCTGGGGCACCTGGGTGGCTCAGTGGGTGAGTATCTACTTTTAGCTCAAATAATGATCCTGGGGTCCTGGGGACGAGTCCTGCATCAGGCTCCCCATGGGGAGCCTGCTTCTCCCTCTGCCTGTGTCTCTGCCTCTCTCTCTCTCTCTTTCTCTGTTTCTCATGAATAAATCAATAAAAATCTTAAAAAAAAAAAAATCTGATCTATGGAGGTCACCTAAGGTGGGGTGAGGTGAAGGACATTCTTCACGAGTGAGATGAGACTTCATCATATGTGAGCCCAAGGCAATATCCCTAAGTAGGGGAACCATGACATTCATCTCCCAAACCAGGACACTTTTGAGAGCAAAAGGGAGATCCATGAACATTTTCACCAGGACAACAGGCATCAACCAGAATGTCCCAGGCAAAGGGATATATAATGCAACTTCTTGATCTAAAACCTGCCAGACGGCCAGGAAAGTACACACACGGGGACAAGTGTGATTTGAACCATTTGGGACAAGGCTGGGGGTATACGAGGAGGAAATGGGCACAGAGAGTAGCCTGTGATCAATGGTGCAGAGGTGTTCTATATAATGGCTCTTCAAGGAACCTGGCCTCCAGCCCACGCCCCAGCTGCTCCCTTCCTCCTCTCCGAATTGACTGTCCCTTCTCTGGAACTCCTGGGCCTGACCCCGCTCCCTGGCCCTCCCAGCCCACGGTTCCCCTGACCTGCTCCCTTTCCCAGAACTCAGTCGTCTGAGCCCCCAGCCTGTGGTTCAGTCCTAGGCCTCAGCCTTTCCTGCCTTCGACTGAAACGGCAGCATCTTCTAAGCCCTGGGGGCTTCCCCGGGCCCAGCCAGGGGCCTAGAACCCGCCCGCCTGCCACGCTGCCACTGCCGCTTCCTCTATAAAGGGGACCCAGGCGTCCGGCCCAGGCACCCAGCCTAGCAGGTGAGACTCTCCGCCCGTCGTCCCCGTGGGTGGCAGACCCCGCTGGGCACTCTGCCCCTCTGCCTGCGCCCCAGCCCCCCAGTACCTCCTGCCTGGGGCTGGGCCTGGGTGGGTTCACTGTCGGTTTGTTCCCCTCCCTCTGATGCTTCATCAATCAGACTTTCTTCTCTGTCTCTGTCACACGTTCTCTGTTTCTACCACATACCTCTCTGTTCCCCTCTCGTGTCTGTTTCTCTTTCTGTGCCCCCCTTGTTCAGCCGGGCTTTCCCTGACTGCATCCTGTTCCCTTCTCTCGCTGCCCGGTCTCTCCCGGGCTCTGTCCGCCGGCGGGAGGCCCGTCCTCCGCCCCCCAGCCCCGCCCCGCTCACGCTCACCGCGCGGCGCACCACTCACCGGCTCTCTCCCTGCAGGTTCTCCCCATGACACCACCTGGAAGGCTCTACCTCCTGAGGGTGCGCAGCGCCCCCGTCCTCCTCCTCCTGGGGCTGCTGCTGGGACTGCCGCCTGGGGCCCAGGTGAGGCAGCAGGAGAATGGGGGCTGCAGGGGTTGTCCAGCCACACTTTGGGCCTTAAGCCACCCTCCACCCTTTTGTCCTCTAGGGGTTTCCTGGTGTCGGCATCTCACCCTCGGCTGCCCGGACTGCCTACCAGCACCCTCAGAAGCACTTCATACAAGGCACCCTCAAACCTGCTGCTCATCTTATTGGTAAACAGCACCTGGCGCTCTGGACATGTGGCTCCCAACTCTCCTCCCACACCCCCTTCAAGGGACCAAGCATCTAGTGCACTTCTCCCCTAACTTCCCCCACCCTCCCACATAGAGGTATCCCACTCCCATCTGTCCTCCCAGCCACCCCCAGGAACTCAGCCCAGTACCTACTTCCTCAGGGTTTAAGACTGCTGACACCCCAGGTTCTTGACCCCTCCTGTTCCCTCTTTCTCCTCCTAGGAGACCCCAGCATCCAGAACTCGCTGCGCTGGAGAGCAAACACGGATCGTGCCTTCCTCCGCCATGGCTTCTCTCTGAGCAACAATTCCCTCCTGGTCCCCACCAGTGGCCTCTACTTTGTCTACTCCCAGGTGGTCTTCTCAGGGGAAGGCTGCTTCCCCAAGGCCACCCCCACCCCACTCTACCTGGCCCATGAGGTCCAGCTCTTTTCCTCCCAGTACCCCTTCCATGTGCCTCTCCTCAGTGCTCAGAAGTCTGTGTGCCCAGGGCCACAGGGACCTTGGGTGCGCTCTGTGTACCAGGGAGCTGTGTTCCTGCTTACCCAGGGAGACCAGCTATCCACTCACACCGATGGCATCTCCCACCTACTCCTCAGCCCCAGTAGTGTCTTCTTTGGAGCCTTCGCTCTGTAGAAAAATCCAGAAAAAAAAAATTGGTTTCAAGACCTTTTCCCCATTTTGCCTCCATTCTGACCACTTCAAGGGTCACCGTGCCTCTCTTTTGACCCTTCCAATAGCCTCAAGTCTCCCCTGCTCGAGTTACCTGGAGCTTCCAAAGAAGGAATTCTAAGGCACTCCAGGGGACCATACCTCCCTTCAGCATACCCCAATGCTAGGCTGAGGAGTTCGAGTTCTGCCTAGAAATTCCTGCCGGTTCTCCAACTGTCCTACCAGTCTAAGGAGGACCTAGCCATGGACATGGAGGGGGCAGACACCAGGAGGAGCTTGGGTGGATAACAGAAGGCAGGGGAGGGGGGATTATTTATGAAGGGGAAAAATTAAATTATTTATTTATGGAGAATGGAGGGAAGGAAATAATAGAAGTCCACCAGAAGAGAGAGAGAGAGAGAGAGAGAGAAATATGCCCAAGAGATGAAGAGCAAGAGAACATCGGCATAAGGATAACCCAGTGAAAGAGAAACCAAGCATGTCTGAGACACCAGGGAGCTCTAGAAGGAAGCAAAGGACTCTTCAGATCAACCACTGCTTGACTAGACATCCCATGAGGAGACATCTGCACCTTCAACGAAGCCCAATAAACCTCTTTTCTCTGAAATGCTGTCTATGTCTGTCTGTCTGGGAGGGGAGAATTTTCCTGGTCTCAAAGAAATGGAAGGGGGACAGGGGCCTCAGAAGAGACAGTAACTGTGGAGCTGCAAGGAGATGAAGGGGCCTAAGGAGCTTGGGGGGCGAGGGGGGATGTGGCAGGATCACAGGGGTGAGGCAGCCAGACTGCTCAGGGAAACTGAAGGATAAGCTGGGAAGAGAAAGGAAAAATAAGAGCCCAAGGTCTGCAGGAGTGGAGGTCAGGGCCCGGTGGGCTCAGACGGCTAAGTGTGGAGGCTCAGAGGAAAAGGGATTACAGGAGTCCTCTGGGGAGAAGCGACCACACCGAAGGCTGGGCACAGGGACCCTCTGGAAGAATGGCTGTGCAAGGGCCCTAAGGAATGGGAGACCCCCAGGTTAGGGGGGTGGGGAACATGGGAGACATTTTAGGAGACATGGTCACGGTCACACAGAGGGGCTCTGACGGCTAGGGCTATCTCCAGAAATCTGGGGGCATGGAGTTCTTTGGGACACAAGGCCACACACAGGAGCTCTGACAGAGGAGAGCTCATGCAAAAATCGGGGCTCAGAGTCCCTTGGAAGCCAAGACTGAAACCAGCACTGCTCAGTTCCCGGTCAGAATGAAAGGAGAAGCCTGCCCTCGTGGGGTGAATTCCCAGGCTTGATTTCGCTCCCACAGGGGCTGCCCCGGGTGGGTCCCTGCCATTTACCGCCCCTCCCCAGCCCATCAGGGATCCCATCCACATCTCCAGCCTCATGCTCCCTTCTCTCAAGCTCCCTCCCCCCCCCCCCCAGGGACCCAACACACGTGTCAGGACCCTGCATAGCTCCCCCTCCAAGCTCTCTCCCCACCAAGGACTCAGCTTTCTGAAGCCCCACCCCTTGCACCTTTCTGGCTCTATACCTACCAAGTCCAGTCTGGAAATCAGAGGAAAACAGGCCGCAGACCTGAACCTCAGGAAAAAAATGGAGGGAATGGGAATTGGGGGCAGAGGGAAACTGGGGTCCAGTCTCCAGGGTCCTACACAATGTACACAGCAGTGACTGGCCCAGGAAGTCTCCCTCAGAATCCGAGGGGGGCGAGTAGGAAGTATCCTTGATGCCTGGGTGTCCCCAACTTTCCAAACCCCCGCCCCCACGATGGAGAAGAAACCGAGACCGAAGGTGTAGGGCCCCACCGCTTCCTCCAGATGAGCTCATGGGTTTCTCCACCAAGGAAGTTTTCCGCTGCTTGATTGAGAGCCTTTCCCCGCCCTCCTCTCGCCCCGCGGGTATATAAATGCAGCTGTTTGCACACCCAGCCAGCAGGAGCTCCCTCAGCGAGGACACCAGGGGACCAGCGGGGAGAGAGCACGCAACTCCAGAGGCCCCTGGAAATAACTTCTCAGACGACGCCCCCCCAGACAAGCAGCCAGGCGATTCTCTCCCTCTAATATACAAGGCCCCAGGGCTCTACCGTCTCCCCACTGGACTTGAGCCCCTCTCAGAAGCACACCATGAGCACTGAAAGCATGATCCGGGACGTGGAGCTGGCCGAGGAGCCGCTCCCCAAGAAGGCGGGGGGCCCCCCGGGCTCCAGAAGGTGCTTCTGCCTCAGCCTCTTCTCCTTCCTCCTCGTCGCAGGGGCCACCACACTCTTCTGCCTGCTGCACTTTGGAGTGATCGGCCCCCAGAGGGAAGAGGTGAGTGCCCCACGGAGGACTTGGCTCATTCTCCCGCCAGGGAGGGTGGTGGTGCTGGTGGGGACCATTGAGAGAGGAAAATGTGGAGAAAGATGGGGAGGCAGAAGGAGATATGGGGAGAGATGGAAGAGGGAGAGCGAGGAGCACATGGAAGATGCTCATGGATTGCTTCTTGAATGAATGAATGAATGAATGAATGATGAATGAATGAGCATGCAGACAGACATATGTAAAGAGAGATGTGTGGAGAGATGTGGGGTGTGGGTAGAGAGATGGGGACAGAACAAGTGATATGAATAAAGATGGTGAGACAGAAAGATATGGACAATATGAGAGAGAGATAAGGAAAAATGTGAGAAAAGAGATAAGGAAAGATGAAGGTGTCTGGCTCATGGAAGCCACTCCGCGAAAGTGTTGTGATATGGATGAATGGACAAGGGATGGATGGGAGAGAAAACTAAAGTCTGAGCTGCATAAGCTGTTTCTCCTACAGGGGTGACTTGCTCTGATGCTAAACCTCCTTCTTCTCCCCAACAGCTCCCAAATGGCCTCCAACTAATCAGCCCTCTTGCCCAGACAGTCAGTAAGTATCTCCAAAGCCTCTCTCCTCATTCTGACCTTGTGTGGGAGTGAATCCTGGGAGAGAAGCAGGAGGGAGATTCAGGCACTTGTTTGAGGGGAGGAGGCATGGAGGTCAAAGTAGTGGGATCTTTTCCAGGAAGCTTAAGGATCTCACCATTTTCTTTCCTCTTCCCTCCTCAGAATCATCTTCTCGAACCCCAAGTGACAAGCCAGTAGCTCATGTTGTAGGTAAGAGCTCTGCGGAGGCAACTGGGTGGGGGATGGGGAAGCACATCGGCTATTGAGGGATAGGATTTGGGGGCTGACCCCAGGCTGAGGGTAAACAGACCTTAGAGATGGTATGAGAGGGACTCACTGGCCTTGAGGCGGATACTCAGAATCTCATGGCCAGATGGTATGTGGGAAGGCAGAGGGGACAGGAACCGGATGTGGGGGGGGGGGGCAGAACCCGAGGGCCAGGATGTGGAGAGTGGAACTGACAGGGGTCACACTGACTCACCCCTCTCTCCTTCTCTTCTTCCCTCCAGCAAACCCCGAAGCTGAGGGGCAGCTCCAGTGGCTGAGCCGACGTGCCAATGCCCTCCTGGCCAACGGCGTGGAGCTGACAGACAACCAGCTGATAGTGCCGTCAGATGGGTTGTACCTCATCTACTCCCAGGTCCTCTTCAAGGGCCAAGGGTGCCCTTCCACCCATGTGCTCCTCACCCACACCATCAGCCGCTTCGCCGTCTCCTACCAGACAAAGGTCAACCTACTCTCTGCCATCAAGAGCCCTTGCCAAAGGGAGACCCCAGAGGGGACCGAGGCCAAGCCCTGGTACGAGCCCATCTACCTGGGAGGGGTCTTCCAACTGGAGAAGGGTGATCGACTCAGCGCTGAGATCAATCTGCCTAACTATCTGGACTTTGCCGAGTCCGGGCAGGTGTACTTTGGAATCATTGCCCTGTAAGGGGGTAGGACGTCCATTCTTGCCCAAACCGACCCTTTGATCACTCACTTCCTCTGACCCCTCACCCCCTTCAGGCTTAGAAAGAGAATTAAGGGCTCAGGGCTGGGCCTCAAGCTTAGAACTTTAAACGACACTTAGAAACCTAAGATCCAGGGATGTGAGACCCCGATGACATGACACAGCACTGGCCACCACCAAGAATTCAAACCAGGGCTTCCAGCACTCACTGGAGACCTCAGGTTTGGATCCCTGAATGCAACTTGGAATTCTTGGAATGTAGGGGTCAGGGAACCTTCAGTTCTGGCTAGAACACTTCAGAACAACCCTTGAGAAGATCTCAACTAGAATCTGACATGAGTGGATCTCACACCTCCCTTTCGTCATATGTTCCCAGACTCTTCCTGAGAAGGAAAGCCCAGTGACTCCCACGTGGAGCCAGCTCTTCCTATTTATGTTTGCACTTGTGATTATTTATTATTTATTTATTATTTATTTATTTACTGATGGATGTATTTATTTGGGAAGTTGGGGTGTCCTGGAAGACCGAACGTAGGGGCTGCCTTGGCTCAGACGTGTTTTCTGTGAAAACGGAGCTGAACTCTAGGCTGTTCCCACCTGGCCTCCTGGCCTCTGTGCCTCCTTTTGCTTATGTTTTTCAAAAATATTTATCTGATAGAGTTATCTAAACAATGCTGATTTGGTGACTGACTGTCGCTACATCGTGGAACCTCTGCTCCCCAGGGGAGTTATGTCTGTAATCGCCCTACTGGTCAGTGGCGAGAAATAAAATGTGCTTGAAAAAGAAACACAGTCTCTTTCTTGGAATTAATTCTGAATCTTCCTCTCCTCCGGGGTGGGAGGCCACTCCCTGAAGTCCTCTCTCTATAAGCCTTCAGATCCTTGAACCTGGGGCGCCTAGGTAGCTCATCCAGTGGGTTGAGCCTCTGACTTCTGATTTTTGGCTCAGGTTGTGATCTCAGGCTGGTGGGATCGAGCCCCATGTCTCTGCAGGGAGTCCGCTTCTCTTCCTCTCTCTCTGCCTCTCCCTCTGCTCACTCACACGTGTGCGTTCTCTCTCTCAAATAGATGAAGAATTTTTTTTAAATCCCTGAATCCATATAAAAAATGCAGAGAAGAGTTTGTTTTTGTTTTTATTTTTTAAATGATCCCTAGGCACCTAGGTGGCTCAGCGGTTTAGTGCTGCCTTCAGCCCAGGGCGTGATCCTGGAGACCTGGGATCGAGTTCTGTGTTGGACTCCCTGCATGGAGCCTGCTTCTCCCTCTGCCTGTGTCTCTGCCTCTCTCTGTCTCTCTCTATGTCTCTCATGAATAAATAAATAAAATATTTTTTAAAAAATAAAAAATAAATGATCCCTGAACACGGTCCCCACTCACAGGACTACTGAGGCTCAGGAGACCCTCCGTATAACAAAGCCCTGTCAAACAGGCCCCTCCCCCAGGAAACTGAAGCCTGAACCTAATACCTCTCCCTCAGGGCGTGGGAATTTCCAACTCTGGGAATTCCAATGGGGAAGTCCTGCACCTGAAATGCTCAGGTGAGGTTTCCTGCTGTTGCTGCCTGTAGGAGAGTCTGGGAAGGGCCACATTCTCAGGCATCTGAATCACAGCCAAAGGACTTCCAGATATTCAGATCGCCTGATCCTAGGCTCCCCAGCAGCCCTAACTGTACAACATGAACCAGTTACTCTGCCTCATCTACCCACCAAAGACAGAAACACATCCCGCAAATGGGTCCACAAAAGAAGAGAAGGCCCAAGCTACATCTGAGCACGTAGCATAGCACTTGGCATAGTAACCACTCAGTGAATTCTGACTTTCTATCTGCTTTCATCTCTCAGTGAGTGGAATTGAAGAGACGAAAGAAAATTCAGAAACAGGAATAGGATACGGGTGAAGGACTCACATAGCAGCTCTCACAGATGTTCTTGGTGAATATGAGGGAGGGTCATGAGGTAGATGGGCTGGAAAGAGAAAAGGGCCCTCTCTCCTCAGGAATTCCTAGTTCCTGGGCAGCCCAGGTGGCTCAGCGGTTTAGCGCCGCCTTCAGCCCAGGGCGTGATCCCGGAACTCGAGATCGAGACCCATGTTGGGCTCCCTGCCTGGAGCCTGCTTCTCCCTCTACCTGTGTCTCTGCCTCTCTCTCTCTCTCTCATGAATAAATGAACAAAATCTTTAAAAAATAAAAAAAGGAATTCCTGGTTCTTCTGGAGACAGTCGAAGATCCAGAGGGTGGGAGCCCCACTGGATTCAAGCCCGACAGCTCTGGCAGGAAGGGGAAAACTGTGTGGTATGACGCAGGGGTGGGATGGCTCACTGGAGTGACCTAGATAGGGCCTCCTCCAGCCGAGAGCTGAAAGTCGGTCATGGGGTGCATGGGGTGAGGGGACTGCTGTTACTCGCCCTGGGGCCCCCACACTTGCCAATGATATATGGAAAGCAGACCTGAAGTGTGAACGAGGGGTGAGGACTTTCCATCTCACCCTGGACAGGGCCAGTGGTCCCAGAGTTTCCTCCTCCCTTTCCTCTCCAGGCTTACCCAGCCCCTATCTTTCCACCTCCTCCCTCACACCCAATGAGCTATAAGTTTTTCTTTGGAGGGCAGTTGACTGGGTAGTGGCTGAAGGGGCCTTTGGGCAGCAGGGAAGAAGTGCTAGGCCCTCAGGGCTTCATTCCTTCTCCCCCAGCCCTGTTGCTCTGGGGAAGCTGCTAACCTTCCCCTGTCACCATCCTGCTCTCTGATGAGAGGGACGCCAGAGAAAAGCCTGCCCTGTGGAGTCTGGGGAGGACCAGGTGGCTCTGAGAAGAAGGTGCTTGGAGATGCTTCGGGGTTTGAGGAGATGCCCTTCTTCCCCCTTCCCACTGGGCTAGTAATGCTGGGGCAAGTTCATTCAGAGGCAGGAGGTGGGTGGGAACCGAGCAGATGGGCTTCTCAGAGGGCAGAGGCCAGAGGAAGGGATACGAATTGTTTCAAGCAACCAGAAAAAGAGAGCCTGTGGGGACACCTGTGTAGCGCCCCGACAAGACCCGGGCGCAGCGCGGCACCTGTGTTTGGCAGCACTAGAGCTTTACGGACTTTATTCTCTTGGGGCTCGCCAGCAGATTCCAGACGGGCCCCTACACTTCCCCGGCCTCAGCCCACCATCACCGCCCCGAAGAAGGTCTTCCCCCGGCGGTAGTCCACCATATCGGGGTGACTGATGTTGACGTACACGCGCTCGCCCCTGCGGAGCTGTACCAGGCCGCCGAAGCCCACGCTCGTGTACCAGAGCGGCCCGTACTCGCGCGCCCGGGCCGGGCCGGGGGCCGGGGTGACGGTCTCCGCGCCCTCCAGCAGCAGCTCGGGAGACCCGGGCCCGTAGGCGCCCCCCGCGCGGAACAGGCGGCTGCGCAGCGTCACCGGGGGCTCGGGCGGGCCCCGGCCGGCAGGGGGCGCCCGGCCCCGGTAGCCGACGTGACAGTAGAGGTAGTAGAGGCCGTCCCGGGGGAGCGCCAGCCCCTCGGCGCCCGAGAACAGCGTCCCGCTCCTCAGAAACGCCTCCTCTTTCTTCGCCTCCCAGCCGAGGCCCTGCCCCTTGGTCCAGGCGCCTGCGGAGAGACGGGCCTGTCGGCGCCCGGGGCCGGCCTGGAGGAGCGGGCCGGGCCGGGGACGTCGGGGTGCGCCCGGGACAGCACGCGGGCGTTTACGCCCCCGCAGGCAGCGGCCGGCCCGAGAGCGCGTGGGCGCCCCCGCCGCGGCGACGACGGGCAGGGGCTGGGGCCCCGGGGGCGGGGCGGGGCCGGGCGGGGCGCGGAGACCCAGCCGCGTTTTGCCTGCTCCAGGACGGGAGAGGCTGGGATGCGGGAGGAGAGGAAGGTGGGCGCTGTAGGGCCCAGGGGGGTGATGCAGGTCCCACTCCGAGCCCCGCAACAGCAGAGCAAAGGGAGTCTAACTGTGACGAGCAGAACCGGCCCCCTGGGACCACCTATGAGGTCCTTACCTATGAGGTGGGCGGCGGGGAGCCTGGAACTGAAATCTGCTTCTGCTTCCTCCTCTGGCAGCTCCTGTGACCCTGGAAGAGGGGAAGAGTCCACTATTGGGGCCCGGGGTGGTCATCCATGCGTGGTGCCCCTGAGAGGACAGGGTGTCCGGGTGGGATTCCAGAGGAAGAGTACATCGGGGTGCAGATAGATGGGACCTGGGCATCCCTGAAAGGCTGGAGCAGGGGAGGGGAAGATGGTCTGCTCTTACCCAATCGCTGCTGGGCCTGGGCTTGCATCCCCGGGTCAGCGGTCCTGGTTACCTGAGCAGGTGGGGTCACAGTGCCCAAAGTTCAGTTTTAGCTGACGCCAGCCCCACCCCTCCCATCGCAGACTCAAGCTCCAGGCCTGAGGTGGATTCCCACCAGTCCTATCCCCAGCACACATCTCCCTGAGAGCGCCAGCAAGTGAGGCATATGGACTTGGTCAGAGATGGAGGGCTGAGGATGTGATGGGGAGAGGAGAGGAGATAGCCACACAAGCAGGAAGGAGCTTGGAGCTAGCAGGACACAATAGCGTCACAGAACATGGAAGGAGGACCAGCAAAGAGACAGACAAGGCATCCCCACCAGGCACAGCCAAGCCAACTGAGCAGGATGACACAAGAGACCCCCAGGCATCGAGAGAGGTAAGTGGGCATTAGCATACAGCCCTTCTAAGGCTGGCTGCATCTACTCACCAGTCCTCCTCCTGGCTCCTGGGGCACCAAGGCCCTCACAGCCAAGACAGTGATAGGCACAGCCAGCAGCAGGGTCACCAGGGAAGTGGCTCCTGCCACAGCCAGCAGGAGGCAGCCCTTCCCCTGGGGCCTCCTACCCCAGCCCTCTAGCCACAGTGCCCCCATTGAGACTGAGCTAGGGCCAGGGCAGGGGGGCTTTCATACCTAAGGGGTGGGGCCACCCCCTCCCCATAGACCCACACACCTGGCTGGGACTTTCCCCACACCCCTGCTCCCCTCACCCAGCTTCCTGTTTACCCAGAGCTGGGGTGGGGCAGCTGGATGTCAGGTTCTCTGAACTGGGGAAGGAGTTGGGGTGAAGAGACAGGCCTGCAGGGTAGAGCTGGAGGGGGCCTTAGAGATCTTCTGGCTCAGCGGGGAGAGATGATAGCTTACAGAAAGGCAGGAAGGAAAGCTGCATGAGGAGAACACCCAACTGCATTTCTAGGGCAGTCTGCATTCTTCTACACCCCAGTGATGGGTGCTGGAGGGAGGGCTGTATCCACATCCTTGAGGTCAAGCGCTGCAATAGGAGGACAAAAACTGAGGTCTTGAGGGATGGATATCTGGGTCCCTGAGAAGAACTTATGCTCGCACTGGATTGATGCCCCCTTCCATCCCCTCACTTACCCCTAACGCCCAGAGCTTGCTGAGAAGCAGAGTTAAGCCAATCCACAGAAATAGTAGGTGAAAGGGGCCTCAGCCTCCCCACTGACTATTGACTCACTGAGGAGTGATGGAAATGAGTATTACCTCCCTTGCTCCACAGAGTGTAGACAGGAGAGCGATGGGGGCATGGCCCCAACTCCTAAGAGCTTCACTGTCTAAAGTGGGCCCCATCCATGTTTATGAATAAATGAAGGAAGGACAAATGAATGAATGAGGAAGCAAAATAGAGCAGCAATGAATGGTATGGTAGACAGTGCAGTGGGAGTTGAAGGGAGGAAAGACCAGGTCCAAGGAAGTTGGAGGTGGTCCCAGATCATGTCCCCTTCTTAATAACATCTCTGGGGATCCCCGGATGGCACAGCGGTTTGGTGCCTGCCTTTGGCCCAGGGCGCGATCCTGGAGACCCGGGATCGAATCCCACATCGGGCTCCCGGTGCATGGAGCCTGCTTCTCCCTCTGCCTGTGTCTCTGCCTCTCTCTCTCTCTCTGTGACTATCATAAATAAATAAAAATTAAAAAAAAATAAGATCTCTGCAATTAGGTAATAGTAATAATAATGTAGCTGTTATACAAATAGCACGTAGCATGTGCTTGCCACCGATCCATGCACTTTATATATAGTAATTCTTTTAATCCTGACAAAAACTCTACGAAGAAACTGAGGTACAGAGAGGTAAAGGAACTTATAGAAAGCCACGCTGTAGTGGCAGGGTCAGGATTTGAACCCAGGCAGTCTGGCTCCACAGATTTGACCACAAGACAGTTAAACACACACACACACACACACACACACACCCTGAGTTTTTACATTTTAATGTATGTAAATCTTAACTTCCTCAGAACCCCAAAAAAGAAATGAGGAAATAAAAGCTGGATTCGAATCACTGATAAGCATGGTAAAAGGTTTAGAGGTAAGATGTGTACTGATGTCTGCAACTTTGAAAGGTATCCATAAAAATGAGATAGATTGATAGGTATGTGATAAAGCAAATATAGAAAACTGTCAATTTTAGAATATAGGTGGTAGGGATATGTTCACTGTAAAATTATTTCAATTTTGTTCTGTTTGAACATCTTAATAATAAAATGTGTGGGGAAATAAAACCCTGAATCTTATCCTGCTGTCCAACACGGAGGACACTGTGGATGGGGGGAGAGGGAAGAAATGCCAGAAAGTTTCTGAATGTGAAGGAGGAAATGTACATGCATATGAACGCAGGCATGGATGGCACCTTACCTCCTCCCTCAACATGAGTTCTCCAGTCTCCACCCTCCTTTTTTTTAATTTAATTTAATTTAATTTAATTTAATTTATTTTATTTTATTTTATTTTATTTTATTTTATTTTATTTTATTTTATTTTATTTTATTTTATTTTATTTTTTAGTCTCCACCCTCCTTAAGGACTCCAGCACCCATCTCCTTCTCTATCTCAGTGCCACTAACAGGCCTTCATCCAGGTTACTGTCCAGAAGTTCTCAGATCACGGCTTTTATTTTTGTGCTCAACATCAGAATGCTGCCTCCTACAGGAAATCCACCTAGATTGCCTACTCTTCTTTTCCAACCCCAACTTGTCATCAGCTTTCTGTCCTAGACTCTCAGCAGTACTGAGGTACTCCTATGCATCTAGTCTGGCTGCCTCTGACTCTGTCCATCAATCAGTCAGTCAAGTGCCCTGCTAGATACAGCCTCAGAACACCAGGCAAGTTACCCCCAAACTACCAGTGCTCCCATTCTGGTGTGGGAGCCTGGAGGTGTGTCTACACATATACATTGGGATCATGAGCTCACAGCGGATGCAGTGTGAGGAGTAATTGAGGGAAAGTTAATCAGGAAAGGTACCTAGAGAAGGTATACACTCATGGACTACTAGCAGGCTCAGCAGGCTGGCTGGAGCTGAGGGGGATTATAGGCTTGGTTATGGTCCTAGGAGTCTGAAAGGAAAGATGTCATAACCCCAACCTTCAAAGCCAAATTTCCTCTCCTGACAAAGCTAGGGAGGTATCCAGACTGGGGGAGACGGTAAAGCCAGAGGAGGGGCAAGAATGTCTGAAGTGGCAACACCTCTCCACCCAGACAGCTCTGGCCAGTCTGGAGTCTCTACCCGCAGGCCACAGCTTTGGATAAGCTGGGAGAGAGTAGGCACCCTGGTAGGGAAAATGGGGGGGGGGGGCAGCCACACCCCACAGTGAAGCTAAAATGAGGGAAGAGAGTATGGCTTTTGAGGTTCCCTGAGCCCTGGAGGCACCTGCTGTCCAGCCTCTGTCTCTGCTCCCCAAAGAATTAAATACAATCTACTTCTGCTCCCACTTCCTCTCATGTCTATCTCAGGCCCTCCTCTCCACCTGTGTTTCTGCTCCACAGTCCACACACACACCCCACAATTCCTCCTGAACCTAGGAGGGTCCTAGTTGCCAGACCCTGGTCAGTGCAGCTGGCTCTGGTGGCATGAAGTCAGCAATCCCCTCTTTGCCCTCAAACAGGAACCAGTGGTTGCAGGGCAGGAAGTGCCTGAGGGGAAGTTATGGGGCCCACACGCTCCTCCATGCCACACTTCAGCCCTTGCAGGGTCTGCCCGTGGGAAGTGGCTCTCCACACCAGCCAAGTGGGGCCCTGCTCTCCTCAGTGGCTCTGGCTGAGGGGCGGCCCCAGCTGCCAGGTAGCACTGGATACCACCCTCCCCACTTTTCACTAGTCCACACATATACTGGAAACCCTGTTCCTCCTCTTCCATCAGCCCCTCACCAGAACCTAGAACTACCCAGTGCTGGAGAGGCCCCTAGGAACCACCTCATCAGTCTAGGGCAGAGGAAGGGGGGTGTGCTCTAGATTCTGGGGTTCAAGGCCATTTGTGCCACTTCTGGGCTGGACCTGCTCCTAAGAGTCTGGACTCAAGTTTGGGTTCCTCATCAGGCAAAAGGGGCACCTTTTGATACCTATGTTGTGGGGATTAGCAGTGACAAATGGAAAGTGCCCAGATCAGGGTTGACACATTAGTGGGGCTCCTCAGCCTTGGGACAGTTGTAATGAAGGGCCCCACGTCTTACACATGAGGAACTTGAGGCACGTGATGTGGCCCAGGCCACTTAGCTGAGCAGAGCAGGGCTACATTTCCTGACCTCCGGGTCAGTCTTCAGTGCTGGACCTAATGACAGTTTGTGAGAAATGGAGAGAGGGTAAGGAAACCCTCTGCCCAGGGAGGGTGGTGGGGAGAGAGGATAAAAGGCAGTGTATGTGTACTTTTACACATAGTAGGTGGGCAAGGGACCTCTGTGGGGAGACCCAGGGACAGCAGGGGTGGCAGTGGGAAGCCTTCGAGGGGTGAGCGGTCGTCATGCGTAGGCCTGAGGTCGTAGGCCTGAGGTAACCCATGAGAGATGGGCACCTCTGGTAGAGGTGAGGTAACCCAATCCAGGTTGAAGAATCCCAGCATGTTTCTCTGCCTCTAAACTGTTGGGGGGGTTGCAGAGACACCCAAGGCTGAGCAGGAGGATGAGCAGGAGGATGGGGGAAGCCAGAGGGACAAACGGGTCTCCCCTTCCCTGCAGGTTTATGCCCTTACCTATATGGCGGGAGCTTGGGGCTGGGGGGGCTCCTGCTCCTGGCTGTGCTCATTCTGTCCGCCTGTCTGTGTCGGCTTCATCGGAAAGGTGAGCCCCACCTTTACCCTCATTCGCCCCCCCCCCTTTCACAGAAGTCCCTGTCCCATCCCATCCCACCCGCCCCGAGACGGAGAGTGCAAGTGAGGAAACACCCTCTGGGCCGGGGCGGGGGCGCCGGCCTGCTGAGCTTCTTCTTTTCTTCCAGTGAGGAGGCTGGAGAGGAGCTGGGTGAGTCCGGACCGGAGGCGGCGACGGCGGCAGGACGGGCCGAGGGCCGCGAGGCGAGGCGAGGCGACACAGGGGAGGGAAAGCAGGGGCATGAAGGAGGCGGAGGCGGGAGAGGAAGAGGCAGACAGAGGGACATAAGAGAGAACTGGTGTAGGGAAAGGAAAAGGGGGCAAGAGAGAGGAGACAGAGTCAGAGAGACAGAGAACCAGAGAGAGAGAGAGAGAGAGAGAGAGAGAGTGGGCTAGAGAACGAGAGGGAGAGTAAGGGCCACGGAGCTGGAGCTGCGGGGAGAAGAGGCGGGGGGGGGGGGGGGGGGGGGGAGCGGGGCCTTAGGCGGCCGAGGCGGGGCAGGGGGCGCTGGGGGCCGTGAGGCGCGCTGGGCTGGGCAGCAGCCTGCGGGGAGGCGGGGAGGGCCGGCCCAGGGGGCTCCTCCAACCACCTCCCAGCAGCACCTTGTCCCTGGCCCCAGGCCCAGCTCTCAGAGCAAGAGCTCCACTACGCATCTCTGCTGCCCGTGCCCTGCCGTGAGGGACCCGACCTCAGCCACAGGGAAGGCTCCAAGGAGGACCCCGGCACTGAATATGCCTGCATCGCCAAAAACTAAGCCCCCCGAGCTCCCCCAGCCGCCTCCCTGAACCCAGGAGGACCCTGTGGTCCATGCAGTAAACACCATGATCTCGCCACCTTCTGTGTCTCAGTCTTCTCAGTCCAATTCAACTCCATCCCACCAAACAGCACCACCGTCAAAACCTAAGCAACTTATCTCCCCACCCATTCGGTGGTCCAGGAGTGATTCCTCGGGCAAAGAACGGTGTTGAGGGGCCCAAACTCTCCTGGAGGCCAGAAAGAGTACACATATGGGCCTGGATGGAGTGGGGGTTGACACATAGGGCTCACCAGATCTGATGCCCCCATTCCTCAGGAGACTCAGTCTCCATGCCCCAAAGAGGTAGAAGTGTTGAGCCCTGGGATGGTGATGGGAAGGGGCTCCAGGTATGGCTGCTGGGAAGCTTGCTCCTTGGACCTTTCCAGGCCAGGCTTGGTGAGGGGAGAGTAAAGAGTCGGGGGACCCTTGGGACGCCTGGGTGGCTCAGCCATTGAGCGTCTGCCTTTGGCCCAGGGCATGATCCTGGGGTTCCAGGATAGAGTCCCACATTGGGCTCCATGCGTGGAGCCTGCTTCTCCTTCTGCCTGTGTCTCTGCCTCTCTCTCTCTCTGTCTATCATGAATAAATAAAACCTTAGGGAAAAAAAAAAAAGAGTGGGGGGACCCCGGGGAGGAGCATATTTGGGTATCAAGAATGGAAAAAGAAGTACAGGAGACTCATAAGATGGCATTAGTGGTGGGGCAGAGGAGGATTTATTAGGGTCTCTTGAAGAGGGTTGGATGTCTGGGGTCTGGAATCACTCATCAGAGTCCACCTAAGAAATGGCAGCGTGTTCCCAGGTGACCGTGGCCTGCAGGAGAGAGGACAGGAGTTGCTGGGCACCGCAGCCCTCTTGCTGGTCTCCGTCCCCACCCCCCAGCTCTCTTCCACCATTGCCCTGGCCCCATTCCTTACATTTGCCTTGGTAATAGATGGTGCTGCCCATGGCCACACAGATAAAGCTGAAGGCATAGAATCCAGCCCGAAGGAAGAGGACTGTGCTGGCCCCTAGCCAAGGAGATCCTGCATGGGGACCATAGAAGGAAGGGGAGGAGGGGGCCCTAAGGAAGAAGCACGCACAGGCCCAGGGAGGGACAGAGAGCTAGGGCCTCAGGGAAACACTCCCAACTTCCAGGAAGAGGGGGGCCTCCCACCTCACCTTTCTCTACCACCAGCAGTGTCCCATTCCCTGTCCCAACACCTAGGCCCAGAACCTCCACTCTGCACACATAGACTCCAGCATCACAGTCTTGGATGTCCCAGATGTGTAGCTCAGCCTGATGGTCACAGAGGAAACGGGAAGAGGGAAGAGGGGCCAGGCGGCCCCTGAACTCGGGGGTCCCATTCCTCACTTCCTTCCCTGGGGCCACCTTGTCCCGGTACCACGTGACAGAGCCAATGGCCAATTTCCTTTCGCTGGCATTGAAGGAACACGGCAAGAAGGCAGCAGTGCCCTCCTGGGTATGAATCTCAGGGGGCTGGAACACCCAGAGAGCACGGGATCCTGGCAGGCAGAGAGAAGACCCAGAGAAACCTCCCCGGTTACAATATAGGGTGGGAAAGGACAATAGAGCTTGCAGTAGAACATCCCGACTGTGTCCCCACCCACGGAGTATCCAGAGGAACAAGCACTTTGGTACCTCATAAAACCCTTTTCTCTCTACCAGCCTAGTTTCTTAACACTGCTTATTAAATAGTTTCTCAAATCCTTTCCTATACCAACTCTCATCCTCACCCCATCCCATCATTCTCCAACTACATTCACTCGTAGTATCTTGCTGGAACTCAACCTGTTACATTGAAATTGGAGCTCATTAATGAATGTGGCTGTCTAGTTAACTAATAATTAACTATATTACTCCAGGTATTCTTTTCATACCAATGGCATACTCTATAAGTACACCACCCTGGCTACTTTGCTTTTTTGTTAAAGAACATAAACTAATAAAGTCTTCGGGTGAAGACACAGCTATAATTGATTGAAATCCCTGTTTAACTCATCCAAATTAATTAAGGCAATTAGTAAAATCTCCGATTAGATTCTCTAGTTCATGAATTTTACCTGTCATTCTTCTGTTTCAGAGGTTCTTAAACTTGAGGGCCTATTGGAATCACCTGGAGGGTCTGTTAACACAGGTTCCTGGGCCCTACCCCCAGAGTTTTTTACTCAGTAGATTTAGGGTGGGGGGCCTGAGAAATTGCCCTAGGTTCCCAGCTGATGCTAAAGCTATGGGTCTGATGGGGCCCCTGGTTGGCTCAGTCCGTTAAGCATCTGTCTGCCTTTGGCCCAGGTCAGATCCCAGGGTCTCAATTGAGATGAAGCCCTGTGTCAGGGTCCCTACTCAGCAGAGAGTCTGCTTCTCCCTCGGTCCCTACCCCTACCCCTGCTCATGCTTGCCCACTTGCTTGCTCTCCCTCAAATACATAAAATCTTTTAAAAATAATAAAGCTGTGGGGATCCCTGGGTGGCTCAGTGGTTTAGCATCTGTCTTTGGCCCAGGGTGTAGTCCTGGGGTCCCAGGATCAAGTCCCGCGTCAGGCTCCCTGCATGGAGCCTGCTTCTCCCTCTGCCTGTGTCTCTGCCTTTCTCTCTGTGTGTGTCTTTCATGGGTAAATAAATAAAATCTTAAAAAATAATAATAATAATAAAGCTGTGGGCCTGATGTCCACACTAAGTTCATGGATATGGCTGATAGTTAATGTCTCTCAGTTAATTAAAATCAGTTTCACTAAAAAACTTCCCTTAGAGTTAATTAGGTCTTCCAAACTCCTAATTACATCTAGACTCTAGATAATAAGCCTTGCTTAATAGGCTTATTAAGCTCATCGAATTAAAATTGACCCCTTAAAAAAAATTCACCTCTTCCTCCCCTCCAGCCCTTTATACTGGTTATTCAACTTCATCTTACCAAGATGGTGGCTGGGAAGAAAGGATGTTTGGGATGGAAACTGGGGTGTGACTCTCCCAGTAGCAACATGGAGAAATGGAGGAAATTGTGAACTGGGGGTGTCCACACTGCTTCGACTTCCAGAAGACCCCACCCGCTCCCATTCTTTCCCAGCCACCCACCTCAGGCCTCAATGTCAGCCTCTTCCATCCTCCCTTTTCCCAGGCCCACACACTCCCAGGGTTCTGGAAGAAAGCTCTCTCACCTGGATGGACCACAATGAAGATGAGCAACAGCATCCAGGTCATGTCAGAGGGTATTCCAATTGGCAAAGGGGACCTGAGAAGTAAGGTCTGGGTGGAGAAAGAGCAACCTACTGCTTGTGGCCAAGCCTTTGGTCACCAGATGGAGATTAGGAGCTTCCTATGATACACAGGACTCACATATCTCTTATCAAGGACTTCGACTGCCTGGGACCTCAGGCATCAAATGCATGCCTCACTGAGGAGAGAGGATGCTGCTGAAGACAGTATCTGGGTCACTAAGAGGCGGAAGTAACACATGGTCAAGTGGCCTAAGTGTTTGAGGGAAAGGGGGGCTTAGATCGCTGTTCACAGTAGGGTGGGTCTGTGAGACCAGGATGTGGTTCCCCTACCTCCTGAGGTTCAAGAAGACCATAATAAGCTTCCAGAAACCCTCCTGTGCTCAGAGCTAACATACTTCCACCTCGCCTCAGTTCAGTGGTGCCCAGGCCACCCCATCTGTTCCCTTCCCTTTAGGCTGGGCCGTCCCCAGAGCTGCTCTAGAAATTCTATAATTGAGGGGATTAGGAGAAGCAAGCTGATTGGTGATGGTGGCAGGCGGTTGCTAGGGTCTTTGCTTGGAAGCTTCATTTGCATAGCAATCAACCTGTTTTACTTAGATCCTGTTGACTTGAGTGGTTTGGCTGGGTGATTGCGAAGGATGGAGAGGTCTGGATTCATTCATATTCAGATCTCCATTAAAGGAATATACCCCTTGCTGGGGTCTACTCTACTTGTGGTGCTCTGCAAGCACTTGTCACCCACTGGTAAACCCACTCTATTATTTTATTCACTATTTAGCTAGCATTTCTTGAGAAACTACCAAGTGCCCATTACATGAAAAATATTCTTACAGACACAAAGGAAAGCCTTTGAGTTCGTAACTCCAAGGTTATACAAGGATTGGTACAAGGATATACCTCAGGGGCCCCTGGGTGGCTCAGTTGGTTAAGCATCTGCCTTTGGCCCAGGGCATGATCCCAGGGTCCTGGGATCAAGTCCCATGTTGGGCTTCCTGCAGGAAGCCTGCTTCTCCCTCTGCCTGTGTCTCTGCCTCTGTGTGTGTGTGTGTGTGTGTGTGTGTGTGT
The DNA here is from genome assembly GCF_048164855.1 of Canis lupus baileyi. Lineage (NCBI taxonomy): Eukaryota > Metazoa > Chordata > Mammalia > Carnivora > Canidae > Canis > Canis lupus. The sequence goes on along the minus strand of NC_132844.1, from coordinate 71,495,487 downwards.
GTGTGTGTGTCATGAATAAATAAATAAAATCTTTAAAAAAAGAATACACCACACATTGTTGTATATGTATTACACACCTATATGAGATAGCACAGCACCTAGAAGAGGAGGATTATATGCACAATACTAGATGAGGTATGGGCCCAGCCTTTACCATACAATTCTCTTTGGCTCTTTTTATATTAACGCATCTTTTCCCTTTGTGATGGGGAAACAGAGGACTAGCTGAGGACAAAGCACAAGGCCAGGGCAGCACATTGACAAGTCCTTAAAACAGGCAGAGGGACCTTCCTCTATGGACTCAACTGCCTCAATGGTCATACTTTGCTAAGGGTAAAAGGTAATCTTAGCTCGACCCCCAGGATCCTACAAGTCTACTTTAACAGGTAAAAATTCCTTTAGAAAGTTCCTTTATCTCCATCCCCCAAGATACATGTTGGCAATCATCCCCCAAGCACATAGCCCACCCATACACATCTGAAGGGTCTCATGACTCAGGTTTTATTAGACGGTAATAAGTGACCTTTTCCCAACAATAGCTGGTCCCCTCAAGGTCCTGGAAACCTTGCTTCCAAATTCCTTAGAGAGTATGCTATCCTCAAACCCCTCCCAACTCCCAGGTATATAATCAGCCACCCCTCATGGGCCGGGGCAGCAGCCCTTCCTGCCCATGGGTCCTGTCCCCCTGCTTTAATAAAACCACCATTTTGGGATCCCTGGGTGGCTTAGCCATTTAGCGCCTGCCTTTGGCCCAGGGCGTGATCCTGGAGTCCCAGGATTGATTGCCGCATCAGGCTCCCTGTCTTGAGCCTGCTTCTCCTCCCTCTGCCTGTGCCTGTGCCTCTCTCTGTGTGTGTCTCTCAGGAATGAATAAATAAAATCTTAAATAAAAAAAATAAAAAAAAAACACCATTTTGCACCAAAAGTGTCTCAAGAATTATTTCTTGGTCATCAGTTCCAGACCTCACCTATATTCCAAAACATCATCATTTGTGTCCCTGTTTCTAGCTCTGTTTCACAATACATCGGTAAACTCCAATTCCTATTCTTCACTGTAGTGATTGGAGTTTTCTTTTGGAGAAGCAGCAGTGTCATGGTTAAGAATGCTGGCTTGGGAATGCATAGGTGGCTCAGTTGGTGGCTCAGTTGGTTGAGCGGCTGTCTTTGGCTGGGGTCATGATCTCAGGGTCTTGGTCTCGGGCTCTCTGCTCCACAGGGAGTCTGCTTCTCCCTCTTCCTCTCCCTCTCTTTCTGTCTCAAATAAAATCTTAAAAAAAAAAAATACTAGCTTGGAATCAACCTGGGTTCAAATACCAGCTTCTCTACAAACTAGCTATATGATCTTGAATAAATTATTTAACCTCTCCAAACCACCTGCTCAAGCACACATGCCTCATCATCTGGGGAGGACTGTCTCAGCCATTCTCCATCTGTAGAGTAGAGCCATTCCTCTTCTGGGCCTCTAACCCGAGGGTGGGAAATGGACCTGCCATGGTCAGGCAAGGGCTGCCCCCTGGTGGTCATGGAGCAGGGGGAGGTGGTTTTTCTCACTCTGAGATGCAGAAAGGTGGTTTTTCTCGGATGGATCTTAACTCCAGCTTCCTTGCGCCCAGTACGTTACCTTGCCTTGCCCCCTCTCGTCCTATCAACAGCCCATCTCCACCCCCAAAGAGTCAATGTAGAGGCCATTGTCTCTTCTACTCACCTATGTATGAGAAGCCTGCAGTTTGAGGAGGGAGTGGAGATCGTCACCAGTAGAATGGGGGTGTGGGGCTGGGATGGGCACCTGGCCTAAAGATATAACTTCCATACTCTCACAGTACACACACATGGCACTGCTCCATGTCCTAGGGCAATGTGGCTTAGAAGTAAAGTCAGCCGAAGTTGGAGTCCTGGTTGCACTACTCACACCTGTGCGATGAGAGTAATATCTTGTCAATGTCCAGACTCCACTGTATGGGATGCTCTGTGTATGTTAGCTCCCAGTTCCTCCTCAGTTTGGGGCTAGGATGACCATTGTTACAGCTGTGTCTGAACTCAAGTGTATCCTGCTCTCTCCACCTCTTGTCTCTACCTAAGATTTCCAATTTCCAAAAATGTGGATTCCAAAGATTGTACTTGGGTTTTTTAAAAAGATTTTATTTAATTGAGAGAGAGCACATGAGTGGGATGAAAGATCAGGGGGAGAGAAAGAAAGACTCCCCACCGAGCAGGGAGCCTGACATGAGGCTCGATCTCCAGACCCTGGGATCATGACCTGAGCTGAAGGCAGTCACATAACTGACTGAGCCACCTAGGAACCCTGTACTTGGATTTTTTTTAAGTCCATCTAGAATAAATCCTAGTATACTGTGTAGATTCAGGGACCCTTTTCTTTTCTTTTCTTTTTAAAGATTTTATTTATCTATTCATGAGAGACACAGAGAGAGACAGAGAGAGACGCAGACTCCATGTAGGGTGCCCCACGTGGGACTCGATCCCAGGGCCCCAGGATCAGGTCCTGGGCTGAAGGTGGCACTAAACCACTGAGCCACCTGGGCTGCCCCTGGGGTCCTTTTCAATAGCTCTGAGATCTCTAGGGAACTTTAACCTGCAGGATGGTAACTGTTGCACTAATTAGCCCAAGGATGGACTTTTTTCAAAGAAACTTTTACTGGGGACTCAAGAAGAAAGGCAACCAATAAAGTTGTGAAGTGGATGCACACACATCTTGAATTTAACTCCTTTCTTTCTAAACCTACTTTAAAAAATATTTTATTTTTAATTAATCTTTACACCTAGCACAGGGCTTGAACTCACAACCCCAAGATCAAGTCACATGCTCTTTGATCCAGCCAGGTGCCCATCTGGTCTAACTTTTTAAACATCTCCCTATGAGCTGCCTTGTGGGTGGTCAGGACCAATAAACACAACTCAGAGTTCAGAGCAGGAACAGAAATGAAGACACAGAAGGAACTCTGGAATCCCAGTACAGTGATCTTGTGTTAGTAGTGCTGAGATGTGGGTGCCTTCTCCTTTAGCCAAGTCCTTATAAACATTTTCAAAGAATTAGCAGCTCCCATGTTCTACTTTTAACCTCTAACCACAGCTTCTCTGAGGCTCCTGCATCAGACCTCACCACCTTCAGTCTCCTTGCTGACACAGACTAATCTCCTTCCCATTCATCAAGAGCAGGCACCTAACTTCCCAGCTTCCTATCTATTTCAACCTCTGCCATCTTTCTGGGAGACGATATCCATGTAAATTATGTTTTAAACACTGAGATATAAATATATGCAGTAAAATTCACAGATCTTTAAAAAAAAAATTTAAGCGCCCAGACCTTAAGCGTCTAGTTCAATGTCTATGCACCCCTGTAAACAACATTGCAAGTGAGAAACAGATCACTTCCATCACCCCAGAAAATTCTCCCATGCTTCTTTTTTGGTCAATCCCTCTCTTCTCCCAGAAGCAATCACTGATTTGTACCCCTATAGATTCATACCCCTATATTATACCTCTATACCTCTATTCTTGAACTTCATGTAAGTGTAATCATATAGTATATACTCCTGTATCTGACTTCTTTCATTTTGTATAATGTCTGTGAGATTCATCTATTTCGCATGTATCAGTAGTTTGCTCTTTTTTTTGTCTTTTCTTTTCTTTTCTTTTTTTTTTTTTTTTTTGCTGAGTGGTATTCTATAATATGGGTGTACTACAGTTTATCCACTCACCTGATGATGTACAAATGGGTGGTATGAACATTCCCTTTTTTTTTTTAAAGATTTTATTTATTTATTTGAGAGAAGGAGAGAGCACAAGCAGGGGGAGTGGCAGAGAGGGAAGCAGGCTTGCTGCTGAGCAGAGAGCCCCATGCAGGGCTCCATCCCAGGACCCTGAGATCATGACCTGAGTTGAAGGCAGATGCTTAACTGACTGAGCCATCCAGGCACCTATGAACATTCTTGTACATGTCTTGCAAATGATTTTTCTTTTCTTTTCTTTTAAATTTTATTTATTTATTCATGAGAGACACAGAGAGAGAGGCAGAGGGAGAAGCAGGCTCCACGCAGGGAGCCCGATGTGGGATTCGATCCGGGGTCTCCAGGACCACACCCTGGGCTGAAGGCAGGTGCTAAACTGCTGAGCCACCAGGGCTGCCCTTTCTTTTCTTTTTTTTTTAGAGAGAGAGTGTGTGTAAGATGAGGGGAAGGGCAGAGGGAGAGAATCTTAAGACTCCATGTTGAGCCCAAGTGGGGGCTCAATTCCACGACTCATGACCTGAGTCGAAATCAAGAGTCAGATGCTCAATGGACTGAGCCACCCAGGTACTCCAACAAATGATTTTTCAATATACTAATGTCCCAGTTGCTTACCTTGTCTACTCCAGCCATCACCTTGATTCTACATGCCTGCACCTTAGATCATGTGACCATGGAATTTGTTTCACTTTGGAATCTTCCCTCTCTTTCCTAGGAACATAAAAGCAATTAGGTCTGAGTCCCTCCAGACTCCTATACCCTGTATATGTGCTTTCACACAATTCCACTGTTGATGGATTTTTTTTTAATTTTTATTTATTTATGATAGTCACACACACAGAGAGAGAGAGAGGCAGAGACATAGGCAGAGGGAGAAGCAGGCTCCATGCACCCGGAGCCCGACGTGGGATTCGATCCCGGGTCTCCAGGATCACGCCCTGGGCCAAAGGCAGGCGCCAAACCGCTGCGCCACCCAGGGATCCCTGTTGATGGATTTTTGTATTCTTTCTCTCCCACTTTCATTCAACAAATATTGAGCATCTACCAGGCTTACCTAGGCAATCCTGTCATAGACAGTTTTAACCACCACTTATTCTCTGTCCAGTCTCCAATCTATATCTCCATCACAGTCTATACCTTCCCCTGAGGCCTCTTTCTTGAGCCAAGTCCAGAATATCTAGCTGTCCTCTAGACATCTCCTCCAGAGTGTTCTACAGGTGTTTCAAAATTATCAGTGTCCACCCAAACTGGGTCAGCCTCCTGGTATTCCTCATCTCAGTGAATGGAAATACAATCCATCTAAATCACTTAAGGCAAAAACCTGGGATTTCTATTTTTCTGCCTTCTCCCTCAATTGCCCCATCCAAATAGTCTCCAAGTCCTGTCGATTCTGCCTCTGAAATCTCTCTCTCTCTCTCTTTTTAAAAGTTTTATTTATTCAGAGAGAGCAAGAGAGAGGCAGAGACACAGGCAGAAGGAGAAACAGGCTCCATGTAGGAAGCCCGACGTGGGACTCGATCCCGGATCTCCAGGATCAACCCCGGGCTGCAGGCGGCGCTAAACCGCTGCGCCACCGGGGCTGCCCTGCCTCTGAAATATCTCAAGCATCTTCCCACCTCTTAATTCTCATAGCTAGTTAAGGCCCTTGTCATCTCAGGATGAAATTAGTACAATTGCTTCTCTGACGGATAGTGTGGTTTCTTCTCAATATCCATTCCATACCTTCTGTTCCAAGTGTTGAGGCTCATCTATCTATTCAGCAATGCTTTTATTGAGTTCTTTCCACATGCTAGGCTTTCCATCTACCTCTTCTTTTATGTTTTTCTTCACCTTTCCCCTTCTTGGTCCTATCTCCCACATCTCTGCACATGACTCTTCTCACCAAAAATTTTAAAAGATATTTATTTATTTATCTATCTATCTATTTATTTAAGAGAGAGCAAGCATGGGAGCGAGGGGCGGGTGAGCAGAGGAGAGGGAGAAGCAGCCTTCCTGCTGAGAAGAGAGCTGGATAGGGGACTTGATCTCAGAACCCCGGGATCATGGGATCATGACCTAAGCTGAAGGCAGATACGCAACTGACTGAGCCATCCAGCTGCCTCTCTTCTCACATCTTTATTCATATCACTTGTTTTTTCCTTATGTCTCTATCCACAACCCACGTCTCTCTCCACATCTTTACTCTGTCCCCCCAGGTACATCTGCTTATTCACTAATTCTTTCATTCAACAAATATTTGGTGAACACCTTCTATTTGTGAGGCACTTATCTCTCCAACCCTCTCTCTTACCTCATTTCTCTCTACATCTTTTTCCACCTCCCCATCTTTCCCTACATTTTCCCAGCACCTCTCTTTCCCTCAGCCCATCTCTCATTTCTCTTTCTCCCCCATTTCTTTCTGGGTGGGAGAATGAGTCAAGGCTGGCAAAGCACTTGCATTTTTCCTCTGGGAGCCAAGGAAAGCCTTCCCAGACTCTATCAGGCTGGCTGGGACCACTCCCAGATGCCCTCAGATTCTCTGTGCCAGGTTCTTTACTCAAAAAAAAAAAAAAAAAAAAAAAAACAAGAAAGAAAGAAAAAGAAAAGAAAAGAAAAAAGAAAATTAACCTACGCTATTAAAAGAAAACTTTATTTTATTAAAATATTTTATTTATTCATTAATGAGAGACACAGAAAGAGAGGCAGGGACAGGAAGAGGGAGAAACAGGCTCTCTGCAGGGAGTCCTGATGCAGAACTCAATTCCAGGATCCCGGGATCACGACCTGATCTGAAGGCAGATGCTCAACTGCTGAGCCACCCAGGTGCCCCTAAAGGAAAACTTTAATTCACATCCATCAGAAACTGGTAAATCAAACAGGTAAATAATTACTAAAGACAAAGAAAATGAAACCAGATAGTAAACAAGCTTGATCTAAGGGAAATATATAGAATCCTAGAAAAACTAGAAAATATGCACTTTTCAGGTACAACATAGACATTTAGAAAAAGAATCAAAATCATATAGAACACAATTGCTGACCAAAAGCCATAACAATTTAAGAGCAATAACAAAGAATATTTATTACATGCCTAGAAAGTTTTAAAAGTATTTTCTTTTTTTAAAAGTATTTTCTAATGTATTTTTAAGCTTTAGAAACCCTAAGTAATTCAAATGTTCAAGAAAATATTATAATAGAATTCAAAATATTTTGAACTGAAAGACAGTGATAATACTGCCTATCTAAGCTGTGGAATGAGCTACAACAACTCATGGACGAAAATAAAGGTGTATATTAGGAAAGAAAGTTTGTGAGGCATCTGGAGGACTCAGTCTGTTGGGTGTCTGGTCTTGGTTTCCGCTCAGGTCATGTTCTTGGTATCTTGAGATGGAGACCCAAGTCTGGCTCCACACTCAGCAGGGAGACTGCTTGAGATTCTCTCTCCTTTCCTCTGCCCCTTCCCCATGCACATATGCTCTAGCACACGCCCTGTCTCTTACTCTCAAATAAGCAAATAAATCATTAAAAAAAAAAAAGACAGTTTGAAAATCTTTGAGTTGGACAGATAATTCAAGAAATTAGAAAAAAAGCACATAATAATCCTAAGAAATTGAAGAAAATAATAAAGATACTTTTAGAAATTAGGGACATAAAAAATATACAATAGAGCAGAAAACATTTTTACATATATATAAAATATGTAATATTCTACATATTTACAAAGACTACTAATATTAAAAAAATCTCTGGGATCCCTGGGTGGCGCAGTGGTTTGGCGCCTGCCTTTGGCCCAGGGCGCGATCTTGGGGATCCAGGATCGAGTCCCGCGTTGGGCTCCCGGTGCATGGAGCCTGCTTCTCCCTCTGCCTGTGTCTCTGCCTCTCTGTCTCTCTGTGTGTGACTATCATAAATAAATAAAAATAAAAAAAAAAATCTCTGACCAAATTGATTACACAAAAAAAGGAGAAAGGGAGAGAGGGCACACACACACACGAATAAATAATTTAAAGGGAATATAATGTCAGAAACAGTAAATATTTACATTGTAAATTTTGAGAAATGAATAATTTTCTAGAAAAACATATGACCAAACTGACTTAAGAAAAAAATTAAAAGCCTGATATACCTATAACCATTAAAGAAATTGAATCAATTGTTTAAAATTTAGCCATCATCAATGGAGTGCCTGGCTAGCTAAGTCAGAAGAGTGTGTGTTCTTGATCTGAAGGGGAGGAGGACTTGTGAGTTTGAGCCCCACAGTGAATGTAGAGACTAGTTAAATAAATAAATAAATAAATAAATAAATAAATAAATAAACTTAGAAAAAAAATAAGCCATTAAAAAAAAATCACCAAGCCCAGATAGTTATGAAATTTTCAAAACAGATCATTCCAGGGATGCCTGAATGGCTCAGCTGTTTAGCTCCTGCCTTTGGCTCAGGGCGTGATCCTGGAGTCCGAGGACCCAGTCCCACATCGGGCTCCCTGAGTAGAGCCTGATTCTCCCTCTGCCTGCGTTTCTGCCTCTCTCTCTGTGTGTCTCTCATGAATAAATAAATAAAATCTTAAAAAAACAAAACAAAACAAAACAGATCAGGCGGATCCGTGGGTGGCTAACCGTTTTTGCGCCTGCCTTTGGCCCAGGGTGTGATCCTGAAGTCCCTGAATCGAGTACCACGTCGGGCTCCCGGCATGGAGCCTGCTTCTCCCTCCTCCTGTGTCTCTGCCTCTCTCTCTGTGTCTATCATAAAAAAAATAAATAAATAAATCTTAAAAATAAAAAGAAAAACAGATCATTCCAATCATATAAAGATTGTTCTAGTGATTCTAATGATCAGGAAACAGGAAAAGTTTCTCAATTTATTTCATAAGATTAATGGAAGCCAGGCAAAAGCAATCTGATAAAGTAAAATGATAAAACAATTTCACTTATAATTAGATGCAAGACAAAAAAAGAACTTAATAAAAAGATTAACAAACATAAACCAGAATTGAATAAATAATATAAAACAACTTAACCAAGCAGAGGCAGAGACACAGGCAAAGGGAGAAGCAGGCTCTATGCAGGGAGCGCGATGTGGGGCTCGGTTCCTGGGACTCCAGGATCAGGCCCTGGGCAGAAGGCAGACGCTAAACCACTGAGGCACTCAGGCATCCCAAACAGCAGTCTTTATCCTAGGAAAGTAACTCACTGTTCATGCAATTCCTAATTCTGTTCATACAATTTATTGCATTAAGAGATTAGGAGAAAAATCCATGGGACTCTCAATCAATACAGTAAAAGCATTTAGTTGCTTTTGTTCATGATAGTAACTACTCAGATTTTAAAAATAGGAAGAAAAGTTCACAAGTCATTCATTGTTTTAAAAATTACAAACGTAGGGCAGCCAGGGTGGCTCAGTGGTTTAGCGCTGCCTTCAGCCCAGGGCGTGATCCTGGAGACACGGGATCGAGTCCCAAGTCAGGTTCCCTGCATGGAGCCTGCTTCTCCCTCTGCCTGTGTCTCTGTGTGTCTCTCATAAATAAATAAAATCTTTAAGAAATAAAAAAATAAAAATTACAAATATGTATTATGTCTATGTTTTTCCATGAAATGTAGTGTTCATTTTTGAAATAGTTTTGTATTTTTTTTGTTTCTTCCTGTTCCCATTCTTGTTATCTACCATGTTTTCTGATTATTTGCATTTCTTTTTTTTAAGATTTTATTTATTTATGAAAGACAGACAGACAGACAGACAGAGGCAGAGACTCAGGCAGAGAAAGAAGCAGGCTCCATGCAGGGAGCCCGACATGGGACCCGATCCCAGGACTCCAGGATCACGCCCTGAGCCAAAGGCAGACACTCAACCACTGAGCCACCCAGGTGTCCCTGATTACTTGCATTTCTGATATGTGTCCTTCCTTCACTGCTAAAAAGCTACACCAAATTTTGTTGCTTTTCAATTTATGATGGAATTTTAGACTGCAATTTTCACCAGCTTTTGGCAATGTATCTCTGGTGAGTTGTCATCTGTCAATAAATTGTGTTGCCTTTATTATTATTATTATTTTATTTATTTATTTGACAAAGAGTGAGAGAGGGGGGTGGGCAGAGGTAGAGGGAGAAGCAGGCTCCCGCCTGAGCAGGAAGCCAGATGCAGGGCTCAATCCCAAAACCCTGAGATTATGACCTGAACCCATGAGCCTAAGCCAGACACTTAACTGGCTGAACCATCCAGGTGCCCCACTCTTTTTTTTTTTCTTTAATTTTAAATTCAATTTAGTTAACATATAGTGTAATATTAGTGTCAGGGGTAGAACTTAGTGATTCATCACGTGCATATAACACCCAGTATTCATTACATCACATTCCCTCCTCAATGCCCATCACTCAATTACCCCATCCCCCACTCCCCTCCCCTCCAACATTTCCTACAGTTAAGAGTCTCTCATGGTTTGCCTCAGTCTCTGTTTTTATCTTTTTTATTTTTCTTTTGCTTCCCTTATGTTCATCTGTTTTGTTTCTTAAATGCTATGTATGAGTGAAATAATGATATTTATCTTTCTCTGACTTATTTCTCTTAGTACAATACCCTCTAATTCCATCCACGTCATTGCAAATGGCAAGATTTTTGTGTTGCTCTTTTTTACCTTCTTTCTCATAGAAGATATCTTTCTTCTTTTTATCTTCTTTCTCAAAGAACAGAATCGTTGTTCATTTCTTTTTTCTCTTCCTTTTTAAAAAAGATTTTTATTTAATTATTTAAGAGAGAGAGATAGAGCATGAGCAAGTGGGCAAAAGGAGAGGGAGAAGCAGAGTCCCTGCTGAGCAAAGAGCCCTAAGTGGGTCTTGATCCCAAGACCCTGAGATCATGACCCGAGTTGAAGGCCCATGCCTAACCAACTAAGCCACCCAACAACTGCTCTTTTTCTTTTTTAAACTCTATGTTCAACGTGGGGCTCAAACTCAGGACCCTGAGATCAAGTTACATCCTCTACCAACTGAGCCAACCAGAAGTCTTTTTTTTGTTTGTTTGTTTATGTCCATGTTTTTTTTTAAGATTTTGTTTATTTATTCATGAGAAACAGAGAGACAAAGACACAGGAAGAGGGAGAAGCAGGCTCCATGCACTGGGAGCCTGATGTGGGATTCGATCCCGGGTCTCCAGGATCGCGCCCTGGGCCAAAGGCAGGCGCCAAACCGCTGCACCACCCAGGGATCCCAAGAGCCGCTATTTTAAGGAGCTTCTACATATCTGTGCTCAGATCTAGATTTTGCAGCCTGTCAGCAAACCATCTATTTCTTTTATCTCCATGTTCTCAGTGGATTCCTCACAGCTGCCCTCTAATGCACCCCTGAAGCAATTTGCTGGCCTAGAAGTCCTACATCCCCTTCACCCTTACTATTAGGAGCCGCCTTGTCTATGACCCAGGGGGCGGGCCCCTGGGTCTGGATGGGCCATGTCTTGCCTGTTACTTTTCATAGGCTTTCTCCACATTTGTGTTTATGCTGGGTTTTGTTCTCCACCCTTTTGCCCTCCTAGATACTCTTACTTTTCACGTTTGCCCTGTGTGAGAGCAGCTATTGCTTTATCTCAGGAAGTTTCTCTGAGCCTCTAAGCTCTATCCCACTATGGTAGTCTGCCAAACCATCCTTGATAGAAAGAAGAGTCCGGGAGGCAGTCTCACCTCGAATACAGGCCAGAGCCTTCCCAAAGGCCTATCACGCCCTATACAATCTGGCCTCATATCCTGCCTGTTTCCCCTCACACACCTGGCTCTAGCTACACGGGCCATCCTGCTACTTCACAAATACTCCAGATAGCCAGACATGTTCTCACCTCAGGACCTTTGCACTTGCTGTGCCCACTGCCTGAAATGCTCCTCTCTCATATAGCCACATGGCTTATTTCCATACTTCCCTGAAATAGTTTTTTTTAAGATTTTAAGTAATCTCTACACCCAACATGGGGCTTAAACTTACAACCCCGAGATCAAGAGTCATGTGCTACACTGACTGAACCAGCCAGACACCCCTTCCTTGAAATTTTTGCTCAAATATTTTCTTAGAGAAGTCTCTCTGATCACCCTCTTTAAAACTGCAGTCCAGGGCACCTGGGTGCTCAGTCTGGTAAGCATCCAACTTCGGCTCAGGTCATGATCTCAGGCTCCTTGCTCAGCAGGGAGTTTGCTTGTCCCTCTTCCTCTTCCTCTGCCCCGTCCCCTGCTCATGCTCCCACTCGCTCTCTTTCTCAAATAAATAAAATATTTTTTAAAATAATAAAAATAGGGCAGCTCGGGTAGCTCAGCAGTTTAGCACCACCTTTAGCCCAGGGCCTGATCCTGGAGACCTGAGATCGAGTCCCATGTCGGGCTCCTTGTATGGAGCCTGCTTCTCCCTCTGCCTGTGTCTCTGCCTCTCTCTCTCCCTGTGTCTCTCATGAATAAATCTTTAAAATAATATTAATATTAATATTAATATTAAAATAGAATAAACCAGCAGTCCACCACTGCACGTTCTATCCTCCCTTCCCTACTTTGTTTTTCTGTATAGGTACCTGCCACCTTTAATATGTTTATTATTTTAAGAATTTTTCATTTTTAAGTAATCTCTACATCCAACTTGGGGCTTGAACTCACAACCTCGAGATCAAGAGTCACATGCTCCACTGACTGAGCCAGCCAGGTGCCTAAATATGTTTATGTTTATAGTCTGTCTTCTGCAGTTAGATTGTCCATGAGGATGAGAATTGACATTTGTTTGGATCACTGAGGTGGCATATAGTACGCATCTGATAAATATTTGTTGAATGAATGAATGTATGAGTAAGGAAATGAATTCTCCTCACCAGGCATTGAGACTTGAGTGCAGGGTTGCAGCTTTCTCTGAAAGGGACAAAGCAGTTACAGTAAAGAGAAGTCCAGAAGTCAGAGTTTACCCCAGCATCTTCCCCCACCTGCATGGGTCAGGGAGAGGGCAGTGAGAAGTGAACACTCCCAGTTGCAGAAGGGGAAGTAAGGTGGGGGGGAGAGGGAAAGGAAAAGTGTTTCCATCTATGCTGGGGGAGGGTAGGTGGAGCTCTGGGTGGGGAGTTTGTTTTTATTTTATTTTATTTTTAAAGATGATTTATTTGAGAGAGTGAGAATGGAGGGGCAGAGGAAGAGGGAGAGAGAGACTCTCAAGCCAACTCCACACTGAGCAGGGAGCCCCCTCAGGACTGGATCTCACATGCCTGAGAAACCAAGTGTCAGACAGTCACTGAACTGAGTCACCCAGGCATTCCTGGGTGGGGAGTTTGAACAAAAATGTCTCAAACATTTGAGGGGAACATGCTATCCTCACCTCCCCTGGAAGTACTACCCATGCAACAAAAAAAGGAAAAATGATATGCGTGGGGAAGACATTTATTAGAGGCTACTTACCCACTCTATTGAACCCAGGGTGACTGGCACCAAATCACATACACACACACACACTGCCTCCTCTAAGGCTGGCTTTATACACACACACACACACACACACACACACGCTTTTGTGTCCACAAATGCTGCCTGTCTCAGCACCACTTTCATTTCTTCCAAAGAATCTACTTAAATTCTCTAATTCCTGAGCTCTGTAGATTTCACTAAATATTTCAAGGAATATATGATGAGTGGATTACATTGCACACTCTAAAGCAAACAAATACAACTAATGTGCTAGACATTTCCATATTTCCGAGTGCCTCTGGGGAGCTCCCAGACTGGGAATGAAGCTTGTCTCCCTTTCTGATCCTATACCATCTTGCCATCCTCCTAGATCTGCCAGTGGACTTCAGATTTTTCTCCTATTTCACGGCATAGAAAAATCCCAGTCAGTCCTTCCTAGGCTGTGTATCCAAACCTGTGTGCCCAGACTCATGACATCCAACAAAATGCAAGCCTTAAGACTTACCTGCCCTCCTGACTTGTTCAAAGATCATTTATTTGTTCCTGAGAGTAACTACCCCTCCCCCATACCTCCAGTGGCTTCTTCCTCCCCTGCACAGACTGGGCTCTCCTTAAGAGGAACCAGGGAGAATGCTATTTTCTCATCTCCATCCTAGAGCCCCCCTCCCGGCCGCTTGCTCCTGGGGTGCTCTGTCAGCAGAAGCTGAGGGGGAAGTGAGGCCTAGGACAGGAGGAGGAGGGAATGAGGAGAAAGGGGAAGTTTAGGGGGAGGGCTCAAAGCAGGCTGATGGGAGAGGAAAGCCAGCAGACGGAGAGCACTGGCTTGATCTCTATCCACCTGTCTACCGGCCTCTCCATCAGCATCTGCTGAGCTATGAGCCAAACCAGGGATTTACAGGGTAGGGAAAAGTAGAAGAGGCAGCACCTAAAATGAGGGCAAGGAGATGGACAGACCTGGGGGGCGGGGGCAGGAAGGTTGTGAGCAAGCCCAGGAGGGCAGAATTGTGATGACCCTGGGCCAGTGTGTGGCTAAGAAGAGGGATGGGTAATGGGGGGTGGTAAGGAAACATTAACCTTTGTGCCCCCTCAGGAGGAAAAGCCTTCGGGCTCCTGAAGGCCCAGCAGGAAGACAGACTGGATGAAATCAACAAGGTAAAAGGAAGATCTAAGGGGGCCAGAGGGGGGAGGGAACCAGGGGACCTATCCTGGCTCTTGCTTTCTCCCACAGCAATTCCTGGATGATCCCAAATATAGCAGTGATGAGGATCTGCCCTCCAAACTGGAAGCCTTCAAGAGTGAGGGGAAAACTGCAGGGGCTGAGATGGGGGGTAGGGGGTGAGGAGGGTACAGTTTCCTCAAGAACAGAGAAAGGACAGCAGAGACAGAGTCTACATGTATGGTGGGGAAAAGAGAGGCTGCCTCTCCTGCCTTCCTGGTTGCAGTCTCTTCCCTTGGGCTGCCCCTCTCAGCACCCTCTCTGGTTCCCTGTATCTTAATAGGGCCCCTCAAGCCATCCAGCACTTACCCTGCCTGCCCCATCTCCCCCTTCCATGTCTTCCCCTACCTAGTGCTAGGTCAGCAGCCCCTTTCTCAAGTCCCTGCCCTGCTCCTGCCTGAGACCCTCCAGCCAGCACTTACCCTATCTGCTTTCTCCCCTCACCCAGAGAAGTACATGGAGTTTGACCTAAATGGAGACGGAGATATCGGTGAGAAAAGGGTGTTCCAGGGAAGTGTGTGGACCCAGGAAGAGGGAGGTCTCCCCTGGAGTGCTACATTCCTGGTGGTTTGGGAGAGGGTCCAGCTCCTAGAAGAGGAACTAGAATGGAAATGTGAGGGTAAAGACAGAGAGAGAGAGAGAGAGGGACTCCCTTCTTCCACCCTCCTTTTGCGCTTCTAGATATCATGGCCCTGAAGCGAATGCTGGAGAAACTTGGTGTCCCCAAGACCCATCTGGAGCTCAAGAAATTAATCAGGGAGGTCTCCAGCAGCTCTGGGGAGACCTTCAGCTACTCTGACTTTCTCAAGATGATGTTGGGCAAGAAATCTGCCATCCTAAAAATGTGAGAGTCCAGTTTCAACCTCTACTATGCTTACCTGTTTTCTCCTCCACCCTCCCCCATCCCCAGGCTCACCTACACATTACTCAGTGTCCATTTCTTTCCTTCTTTGAGGGACCGTTCCACATTCCTGTCCCTATCTGTTGTTCTGGTCTCCACACACCCCCAGCACTGCCATCCTTGCTCTTCTTCCCCCTCCCCCTACCATAATGACCACTATCCTCTTCCAGACTTTCACAGCAGCCTGAGATTTATTATCCCGAGAAGACTGACCCCTGATCCCTCTGTCTCTTTCTATCTCAACCAGAATCCTGATGTACGAGGAAAAAGCAAGAGAACAGGAGAAGCCAGCAGGTCCCCCAGCTAAGAAAGATATCTCTGAGTTGCCCTGAATTGTGGTAGGGGAGATGTGGTGGGATTTATGGGGCTTCTAATGACTTCCACATAGAAAAGGACACAGAATTGTGAGCCGGAGGTACACTAAATTAAATAAACTATCCTTCTTCAGATCAAGTTAGCTTGGTCTCCATTTGGCGGGGATAGTTTTCCTGGGTTTGGGAAGAAGTGAAGCACCTTTGACGAAAAAGCAGCAAGGATTTGCCGATATGAGCAATCCATCCACAATTTTGTAACGTGTGAACTACAGTAGATGGTTTTATACTCCAAGGGAGATTCCAGATATATGATAGTCTGGATCTCAAGGAATTTAGATGGGACAAAAGGACATGTACAGACAAAAAAAATATTGCCCAGACCCATGGGGAAGAGCAAGGATCATCTCTGTTTTTGTTTTTTTTTAAGATTTATTTATTCATAAGAGACACACACACACACACACAGAGACTGAGAGACAGAGACACAGGCAGAGGGAGAAGCAGGCTCCATGCAGGGAGCCCGACGTGGGACTCCATCCGGGGTTTCTAGGATCATACCCTGGGCTGAAGGTGGCACTAAACTGCTGAGCCACCCGGGCTGCCCTTATCTCTGTTTTTAAAAAGATTTTACTATTTTTAAGTAATCTCTACACCCAACGTGAGGCTCCAACTCACAACCCCAAGATCAAGAGTCATATGCTATATTGACTGAGCCACCAGGCACCCCAAAGAAGGATTATCTTGAACCAATATTCTCCATCACTAGTCTTTGTTACCTAACAAATCACTAAGCCTCTCTGAGTCTTTCATCAGAAAATAGGGATGATATGACCTCACACCACCGACTGACATATCATAAGCCCTCAATAATGTTTAAAACTTGAATAAATGGATGGATGGGTGGATGGATGAAAGAACTAATGTTATTAAAAAACGGGATCCCTGGGTGGCGCAGCGGTTTAGCGCCTGCCTTTGGCCCAGGGTGCGATCCTGGAGACCCGGGATCGAATCCCACGTCAGGCTCCCGGTGCATGGAGCCTGCTTCTCCCTCTGCCTATGTCTCTGCCTCTCTCTCTCTCTCTGTGTGACTATCATAAATAAATGAAAAAAAAAAGAACTAATGTTATTAAAAAAAAAAAAAAGAACTAATGTTATTGAGTAAAGCCTGATAATTCAAGTGTTAAATAAGTCATGGAGGTCCTTTTAGGGGACAAGCTGCAGAAACTGAATCTAATGAAGGGAGAGGGGGCTTGTATTTGGAGGATATTGAGAACAGATACTGGGGATACAGAAACCCTGGATGGGATCCCTGGGTGGCGCAGCGGTTTGGCGCCTGCCTTTGGCCCAGGGCGCGATCCTGGAGACCCGGGATCGAGTCCCACGTCGGGCTCCCGGTGCGTGGAGCCTGCTTCTCCCTCTGCCTGTGTCTCTGCCTCTCTCTCTCTCTCTGTGTGACTATCATAAATAAATGAAAAAAAAAAGAACTAATGTTATTAAAAAAAAAAAAAAGAACTAATGTTATTGAGTAAAGCCTGATAATTCAAGTGTTAAATAAGTCATGGAGGTCCTTTTAGGGGACAAGCTGCAGAAACTGAATCTAATGAAGGGAGAGGGGGCTTGTATTTGGAGGATATTGAGAACAGATACTGGGGATACAGAAACCCTGGATGGGATCCCTGGGTGGCGCAGCGGTTTGGCGCCTGCCTTTGGCCCAGGGCACGATCCCGGAGACCCGGGATCGAATCCCACATCGGGTTCCCAGTGCATGGAGCCTGCTTCTCCCTCTGCCTGTGTCTCTGCCTCTCTCTCTCTGTGACTATCATAAATAAATAAAAATTAAAAAAAAAAAAAGAAAAAAAAGAAACCCTGGATGGCAGAAAGAATTAAAAGGCCAATCTCAGGGAAGGCAGGAACCTCAGAGTTCCTAAAATTTCAGTGAAGCTATTCCTGGACCTTTCCTCCAACAGGTCCAGATGAATTAACTCTAGCCATCTCCAGTCACTGGATACTATTCAGATTTCCTGACATTCTGGAAAGAGATAATCCAATTAGCCCAGCTTGTTTCACATACTGAGGACAGACTGTTGGCTCTTCTCAGTGGTGATGCCAGGTTGGCCTCCTAAAAAGTGCTACAGTAACTATATAGGACTTCAGATGAGGAAAAGATCACTGCAAGTTGGGTAAAATATCTGAAAATAATGAAATCAATAGCTAAACTTATTGAGAGTCCACTCTATACTGGGTATTATCCTAAATGCCTTCTATGTATTAATTCTCTTAATCTTTGCAACAACCCTGGTGATACCAAGGAGGATACAAAGGACCTGGAGCTTAAAACACTCATTCATTCAGCATAAATACATTAGGTTCTATTCATACATCAGACCATTATTATACAGCAACGAGAAACTACAACGACATGCAGCAACGTGGATGAACCTCCTTAGTGTAATGTTGAGCAAAAGAAGATAGACACAAGAGGACCCTTATGATATAATTCCATCTGTATAAAGTACAAAAATGGGTAAAACTAATATATGTTGTTATAATTCAAGATAGTAGTTAGTTTTGAGGGAGGGCAGTGACGGGAAGAGGCCCTCTGGAGGCCTTCCATGGTACTAGTTAAGGTTCTATTTTCGGCTACATGCTCTGCTTAGTTTGTGACAATTTATCAACAATCAATCGATCAATAAAATATGCTTTTGATAAAAAAGACTTTAAAAATCGTTTACTGGGCATAGGTGCTTGGGATATGAGGGTCAATAAAACAAAGACCCTTGCCGGGATCCCTGGGTGGCACAGCGGTTTAGCGCCTGCCTTTGGCCCAGGGCGCGATCCTGGAGACCGGGGATCGAGTCCCACGTCGGGTTCCCAGTACATGGAGCCTGCTTCTCCCTCTGCCTGTGCCTCTGCCTCTGTCTCTGTGTGTGTGTGTGACTATCATAAATCAAAAAAGAAAGATCCTTGCCATTGTGAAGTTTACATACTATTGTGGAAAATGGTGTGGGAGGAGGACAGACAAACATCATTTAAAATGTATATGATAAAAAAATAAAAAATAAAATGTGTATGATATTAGAAGATAAAGTAGAGCAGGTTAAAGGGGATCAGGGGTAACAGGATGGGCAGGGAAAATTAAAATTTTGAGCAATCAGAGTAGGCCTCACTGAGAAGATGACCAACACTGAACAAAGACCTCATGGAGGTAAAGGAGTGAGGCATGGGGGTTTCTGGGGGAAGAGTCAACTTGGTGGAGGAAAGAGAATCAAAGGGCTCCAAGATGTGATATGCCTGGTAGAGGTAGGGAGAGTAATAAAATCAGAGGGCCCGGATGGCTGGGTGGCTCAGTGGTTGAGCATCTGCCTTTGGCTCAGGTTGTGATCCCAGGGTCCTGGGATCTATCGAGTCCTGCATCAGGTTCCCTGGGGAGAGCCTGCTTCTCCCTCTACCTATGTCTCTGCCTCTTTCTCTGTCTCACATGAATAAATCTTTTTTAAAAATAAAATGTTTTGAAGGTCTGGAGATGAAATGTTCAGTGTTGGACGTACTGAATTTGATATGATCTATTAGGTACCCAAGAGGAGGTGTCAAGTACATGGCTGTGTATCCAAGTCTGGAGTTTGGGAGAGAGGTCTGCAGTGAAGGTATGCATGTGGGGAGTCATTACCACATGAATGCTATTTCAAGTCAGGAGACTGATATCCTCCACACACAAGTGGTAAAAGATTGGGGTGAAGGTTTGACTGGAGTTGGTTTAAGAATGAATGACAGGATGGAAATTGGTGACAGTGACTATGGATAACTCTTGCAAGAAATTTTGCTGTGGTAGGTGACCAGGGAGAGGGGAAAAGGGAATGATTTTGAATGCTTAAGAACTGAAGTCATCTCAACTATCTTAATAAGCCTCAAGATAAAATTCTTTATCTGATTCTTGTTAATTTTTCTCCTCTCAGGCAGTCTCTTAATCTAGTCACACCAGCCTAGGCACGGGACCCTAAAACCATGCCTCTCATCACCACTTCACTAGGCCTGAGCTGTGCACTGTCTCCTCAAACTTGGGTAAATCCTAACTAGTTATTCATATATCTTAGTAAGAGTCACGTTTTTCTAGAATCATCTCTGAACCTCTCCAAGCAGGATCTGGTTTTGTTCCTCTACTTCCATAACATATTGCGGGTATCTCCGGGGCCTTCGAAACATAGTTGCCGAACCATCTGCGGAATGGGTAGCAGGTCTGATTGGGGTACAGTAACAGAAGACAAAGGAGGGAACTAGCACATTTCGTAGAATGAAACCCATTGTGAAGAGAATACGAACTGCCAGCAGTACCAGATATACAAATATATTCAGGAAAACTGTTATAAAATTAAATGTGTCTTATTCATGGGCTACCGATTTGTTGATTAAGAGGTCGTTCCAATCCTATCTTTGTTCAAATGATTTGCACGTATTATGCAAATAAATAGAACTAGCAAAAGAAGATCTCCCAAGCCGGGGGCCGACGACCACGCCCCTGGGCCCTAGGATTGGCCGTCTAGCCACCTCATTTGCATGACGTGATTTAATAACTACAAGGTCCCGCCTCTCCGTGCTTTCACTTCTCGCGAAAGGACGCGTGAGTTGGGACTCTTCCTTGGTTACGTAAGCTCCGCCCCCCAGCTGCTAATCCCTTCCGCCCGGTGCTTTCGCTCCGTCTACTCCGCCGAAAGCTCTACTACCCTTGCATCGTTTCCCTCCACTCTCCGCGTCCCTACGTCTCTCAGCTCTCATCTTTCCACGAACACACGACGTATGCCCCGCCCCTTCCCCTCCTCAATTCGTCGTGCAAATCCTGCGCCCTAACCGCCGGGACGACCGGCACTGCATTCCCGCCCCCTCTACGCCTCTTAACGGCTGACGCCGGGGGCTTGTCTCTTTAGCCAACCGGCGTCCTAGCGCCTGAAAGTCCTTCCTTTTTATGCAAATAACCTGTGCCTGCTCCGCACGCCTTGCTTTAAAAAAAAAAAAAAAAACTAAGGACAGCCCTCGAAGTAAAGGAGGCTAGGGAAGATGGTGCCCCGCCCTTTATGCAAATCAGGGGGCGTGCCATGCGCCGAGGGAGGCGGGAGGTGGGGGGGGTGCTCCCGGGGGCGGCGGTTGCCCGGATGGGCCGTTAGTCGGAGCCCAGCCGCGGAGTGAGCGAGGGAGACGGGAGGAGCCGAACCCGGCGCCATCCGCCGCCATCCGCCCCCGCCCCACCGCCATCCCACCTCGGGGAGCCCCTAGGCCCCGGTCCCCGACCCCCGCGCACCCGGCCAGGTGAGTCTGGGGAGCCGAGTGCTAACCCCCCTTTCCGGCGCGGGAGCGGTGGCGGTGGCGGCGGCGGCGGCGGCGGCGGGCCGGGGGAGAGGAGAAGCTGCCATTAGCCGCCGCCATTTTGTCCTCCTGCTGCCGGGGCCTGCCTGCCCCTCCCCCTCTGATACCCCAGCTTGGTACCCGCACCTCCAACCCCTCACCCAGAGTCCGTGGCGTGCCCCTAACCACCCGCCTTCCCGGGTTCATGGGGCGACCCCTCTCCTGGGCCCCTGGCTCCCCTCTCCTAGCTGCACTGTTAGCCTCTTCACCCCAATCTGTGGGTCCCCTTCCTCGCCGCCACTCTGGTGGGCCGCGCCCGACGATCCTCGGAGCGTCTCCTTTCCTCCATATTGGGCCACCCTCCCATCACCCAGTGCTCGGGTTCCCCGTTCTTGACGCCCCTCTTCGCCTCGAGTCACTCCCACCCTAAAACCCTGCTTTTATCCTACATCGTTGCTTTCTACGTTCTTCAGCCTTTCTCTGCTTTTGTATTTTCCCTATTTTTATTTTCCTTTCTCTTCTCTATTTGAACCCCCCTTTTTTTCTTGGGTCTCTTGACATTGCCTTCTTACTTTGCTTTGTATCTTTTCTTTACCATTTCTGGTTGAGTGTATGATTTCTCACCTGCTTTCGTGTTGTCATCTTTTATTAGTGTTACTCCACCATTTTCCTAACCTTTTCCATCATGTATTTATCTCCAAAGATTGGAGTCTTTCAGCACCTACACGGCAACCCCCATTCCTTCATCTTACCTATTTTAAAGTTCTTGGTTTTCATCCTGATTTTACCGAGTTTTTATCGTGGGCCTGCCTGGATTTAACACCACCTCCCATGTCTTTCCTGTACATCATTCCTTCCTATAAATGAATGCCTGGTCACTCAGGAACCGACTGACGATGCAGAGTTCGGCCTGCTTAGGGAGGAAGGGATAGTGGGGAGAGAAATGACTGCTGATGGACATTCTTACTGAGGGTAGGAAAATGAAGTAGTTTCTGGCTTTGGCCCCATGGTTACAATGTGCTTGAGGTGGCTCCATAATGTATTGTTTTTCTCAAATCTGCATAGCGTAAGCCAGAGCCCACCAGTGTTTATTTCGTTTGGAGACCAGATTTTTTTTTCCAAGAGCTGGGATGGGGGCAAGTGGGAAAAGATGGAGTGAATATTCCAAATACTTGGGGTTCTGTAGCTTGGAAGTATATAGAGCCCCAATTCCATGAGGAATTTTCTGCCACTAGCCCCCAGTCTGACTGAGCAAGCTTGTAAAATCGTTAAACTCCTGGCATACCTTCGTGCAAACCTCCCCAGATGGGAGTGAGGCTGCTGGGAAAGGGCACAGTTAGGGAGCTGGTGTCTGATAAGTCAGAAATTGAAAGCTCTGTTCCTTGCAGGATGGAGTTCCTATGCCTCTTTCTGGTTTTCTCTGGGACTGGGACTTGCCATGTTTTATCATACATCTCTGGAATGTTTTTTGTGGAGGGAGAAGGGATTATTACTTGCGATAATGAAGCAGCAGCTACTTTTTATAGGCTGGCACCAAAAAAGAGTGTATACTACTAGGAGGATATTGGATTTTTTATTTGGATTTCCTTGGCAAGAGGTATCTGGGGGGAAGAGGAACCATGGCATTTGGGCTCTGTGGGAGTTGCTTTTAAGGGACTGGGGAGTTTGAATTAGGCTAGAGGAAAAGACAGAGGGCCACATATTTGGGCCCGTAATGAAAAATGAAAAGGAGCATCTGGATTTCTCTTGGAGTCAGTAAAGGAAGCAGAGACTGAAACACCTTGTGTCTGGCCCACAGGCTCCGGCACGTTTTGGGGGAGGTGCCTGCAGGACCCAACATACTCAATGAGCTTCCAGCGCAATGTCCGATCGCTCGGGGCCGACTGCCAAGGGGAAGGATGGAAAGAAGTATTCCTCGCTCAACCTGTTTGATACATATAAGGGCAAGTCCTTAGAGATCCAGAAACCTGCTGGTGAGGGTCCTCCTAAGATGTTCCTAATTCCCAAAGGCTGGGCATGAATGGGGCATACATTTTAAAGTTCTTTGAAGGGAAACGGTTGAGGTACAAGTATCTGAAGACTAGAGGATTACTAAAGACTTTCCAGCTTTATCTTGGGTCCCATAGGGGACATTGGGCTTTGGATGGACACCAGTTACCCTCCTACAAAGGCATGTCTGTAGTTCCTTGTCTTTGGACATGTAAGAATTGGAGGCAAAGAAATGTGGACTTGGAGAAGTCTGGGGCCAGCTTGCTCCCTGCAGGCTCAAGATGAACCATCCAACAGAGAAGTATCAAGTGTAATGCATCTTAGTGTTTCCACTGGAATTTCAGAGATTGCTGAGGACAGAGGCAGGAGTGGTTTCTAAGAGAAGTTGGTAACGATATTGAGGTATAAATGGGGCCTAGGGTAGGAAACTGTCAGATCACCCACCTGGGGTGTTTTTACCCTCCCCATCTTTTCTCCAGTTGCCCCTCGCCATGGCCTGCAGAGTCTCGGGAAAGTTGCCATTGCCCGGCGTATGCCACCCCCAGCCAACCTTCCAAGCCTGAAAGCTGAGAACAAAGGCAATGACCCCAACGTCTCACTAGTGCCGAAAGACGGAACAGGATGGGCAAGCAAACAGGAGCAGTCCGACCCCAAGAGGTAGACAGAGGCCTGGGGGACCCAGAGTGATAAGTATTTTAACTTTGAACTTCAGGATGGATCGGAGACTAGTCTAGCCCAGCCACCTAAGCTCCAGAGACTGAGGGAAGCTCCTTTCTTGGCAATGCGAGGGCTCCCATTAGAGGTCTCAGGAATGACACTTTTAGCTTTGTGTCAGGTTGAAGGAAAACAACAAACAGATGACACTGTATGTGGGGTGACTAGGTTATAGTATTTTGTCACAAGTGCTTGCGAATAATAACACATGGGCTTGGGTCTACTTTCTGTCCTCCACCAATTGGAGAAGTAGGGGAGGCATCTCAGGTTCCAGATAATCTTTCTGTTCTACTATCCTCTTAGTTCCGATGCCTCAACCGCTCAGCCGCCGGAATCGCAGCCACTGCCGGCTTCACAGACGCCTGCCTCCAACCAACAGAAACGACCCGCAGCAGCCCCCGAGGTATGAGGAACTGGATGGCATCAAAGGGCTGGTGGCTAGAACGGTTTGTAGTTCCAATACCCACATCGCTGTTTATTATTTCTCTGCTTCCTCAGAACACTCCTTCGGTTCCAAGCGGGGTAAAGTCCTGGGCACAAGCCAGCGTCACCCATGGAGCACATGGAGATGGTGAGTGCAGGGCTGCTTGGGGAGCTTGCTCTGTGCACTGTGGTAGGCAGGAGTGTTCACTCACTTTAGCAAAGTGTTTTCAGTCCTCTGGCTAAATTTTGGTCCTCATGTTCAGTTTCATGGATCACGTAAGCCGAGGGTGAGGGTATCCCAGGACTGACCTTGTTTCTTGGGGAATGAATACACAGTGTAATAGTGCATGAGTTTGAAAAAAATTTGATGATTTGGTACTGATCAGCCTTCAGTTTTTTAGTATCTTCTCAGTAAATGTGATTTTTTTTTTTGGTTTGCTGTTCTGCACGCCAACAGGTGGAAGGGCATCAAGCCTACTGTCACGATTCTCTCGAGAGGAATTTCCGACCCTGCAGGCGGCTGGCGACCAGGACAAGGCTGCCAAGGAAAGGGAGTCTGCCGAACAGTTGTCTGGGCCCGGACCAAGCCTCCGCCCCCAAAGTGAGTGGTTGCCATTTGGGAGTTGAATTGGGGGGTGGGTGGTTATATTTTGCCCAGAACAATACCTTAGTCCATCTCAGAGCTAAGTGTTGGCTTATTCACCTTGTTCCTCATCATTTTTGGCTATGTTCTTCTTTGTCTTCTTCAAAATACAGATTCTACAACTTGGAGGGACGGAGGCGGGCGTGGCCCTGATGAGCTGGAGGGCCCAGACTCCAAACTTCATCACAGCCATGATCCCCGGGGGGCGCTACAGCCTTCGGGCCCGCCCCAGTTCCCTCCCTACCGCGGAATGATGCCGCCCTTCGTGAGTGTGCATATCTTATTTTGGAGTGGTTGCACTTGAAGCTGGAGAGTTAGCAGTTAGGACTTAGCCTTTGAAGGGGACAGGGAGGATAACAGGTTTAGGGAGCTGGCTGCGTATTTGTCCCTCTAAGCAGCTACTGTTGGGCCTTTTTGCAGATGTATCCCCCATATCTCCCGTTTCCTCCGCCCTATGGACCCCAGGGGCCTTACAGATACCCTACTCCTGATGGGCCCAGGTGAGTAATCCAGGTCTGGGCTTGTGGTTGGAGACAAGGGAAGCCTCTTAGGAAGGAAGATGGTCTTCTAGCCTAGAGGCTGAGTCTTGTATGTGGTTCTATAACATGCCATCTTTTACTCTCTCTCCATTTGTCTTTTCACACACAGCCGTTTCCCCCGTGTGGGGGGTCCTCGGGGTTCAGGGCCGCCAATGCGCCTTGTAGAGCCTGTGGGTCGGCCTTCGATTCTCAAAGAGGATAATCTCAAAGAGTTTGACCAGTTGGACCAGGAGAATGATGATGGTTGGGCAGGTTAGTACATATGAAGGATGAAACGTTTTGGTTTCAAAAGGCAAAATCTGATGAGTAAACAGGGGATTGTGTGGGAGAAAAAGAGACGCTGAAGGGTAGGGCAGACACATGGCGGAAAGCCAAGTTCTGGTAAAGAACTGAGATATGGGAACGCGAAGACCCACACTGTGGCTTCATTCAGAGGGGTTTGGTGTTGGGAGTGCATCGCACTGTGTAATATTAGACCCCTTCCTGTGTTCCGAAAGTTATGAGATTAGAGAACAGAATGCTTGGGTTATCAGTTTTCACTTTCCCCCCACAGGGGCCCACGAAGAGGTTGACTACACTGAAAAGCTCAAGTTCAGCGATGAGGAAGACGGGCGAGACTCTGATGAGGAGGGAGCTGAGGGCCAGTGAGTTAGGGGGCTCAGTTTCTCTTGCAGTAATACCCTCTTAAAGGAGCTGGTTTCTAACTGATTTTAATTCCACTGTTGGTCTCCTCACAGCAAGGAGTCCCAATCAGCTGCTGGTGAGGAACGGCCCCCTGAAGCAGATGGCAAAAAGGGCAACTCCCCCGGCAGCGAACTGCCCCCTCCCAAGACGGCCTGGGCAGAGACCTCTCGGCCTCCAGAGACAGAGCCGGGGCCTCCTGCCCCAAAGCCTCCCCCACCCCCACCTCACCGGGGCCCCGCCGGGAACTGGGGCCCCCCTGGGGACTACCCAGTGAGTGTCTACAATGAGGGGTTGAGAAGGGTCAGTTGTGGGAGAGGAGTGTCGGCTGAGAAGTTGAAGCACTAGTAATTGAGAAAGCTGGAGGGAGGGTCAGGAATGGGCTACAGGAAGTGTAAAGCAGTGGAGCATCTCTGAAAAGGTTTGGAGCCTCTTTGGTGTTAGAGGATTCTGGATTAAAAGAAATTGGGATGCTAGTGAGGAAAAACGAGGCCTGGGTATTTGGGTCTCTGAAAGGAGCGAAGAAGTAAGAATAGGACAAGTTGGTCCCTACCCAAAAAGGCCACCAACCCAAGGCCAGTTCCTGCCCCTACAGCTAGAGACAGTTGATCAGTATGTGACAAAGATAAGAAACTTGATGACTGATACCTCTGGCCCTGACGGGTCTGCCCATTGACAGGATCGGGGGGGCCCTCCTTGCAAGCCCCTAGCACCTGAAGATGAGGATGAGGCCTGGCGGCAGCGGCGAAAACAATCTTCATCTGAGATCTCCTTGGCCGTGGAGCGGGCCCGGCGCCGGCGTGAAGAGGAAGAGCGTCGCATGCAGGAGGAGCGCCGGGCAGCCTGCGCTGAAAAGCTCAAGCGACTTGATGAGAAGTTTGGGGCACCTGACAAGCGGCTCAAAGCAGAGCCTGCTGTCCCACCTGCTGCTGCTGCTGCTGCTGCTGCTGCTGCTGCTGCTGCTCCTGCCCCAGCTCAGCCACCTGCAGTCCCCAAAGAAAATTCTGCACCTCCAGCTCCTCCACCCGCACCAGCCCCGACACCAGAGAAAGAACCAGAAGAGCCGACACAGTCCCCCCCTTTCCAGTCCACCCCCACTCCAGGTGTGGCTCCAGCTCCCACCCTGGTGAGTGGTGGTGGCAGTACCAGTAGCGCCAGCAGTGGCAGCTTCGAAGCCAGCCCAGGTATGGTGATGGGGATAGGGTACTACCAGGTGTCACATCTTTTCTCTTGGGGCTGAGGGTGCAGGTGGTATGGATGGGAGGCAGTTGTTTCAGTTTATTGGATTATCAGTGGCAGAGAAAAGGAGTCCCTTTGCGCGTGTGGGTATCTATCTAAGGTGGGAAAGGTTTTACTATCTGCATTCCTGGATGAGTAGTGGTCTGAAGCACTTGCCATTAGGTTAGCATGGAGTGAGACTGAAGACAGTGTCTGTTTTGGCGGTTTTTTGGGAAGTTCACTCCATCATCATTGGCTCTTGAAGTAAGCGCTTATCTTTAGAGAGGGTGCTCTAGAGTTGAGTGCCTGGAGGTGTTTTGTGGCAGGTCTCTCCACAAACTCGTTCACTCTGATTATCTTTTTGTCGATGCAGTTGAACCGCAACAATCCTCAAAAGAGGGTTCTGAACAACCAGAAGAGGTTCCCTCTCCTGCCACGACCCCTGCCCCAAAGGTGGAACCCAAAGGTGATGGGGTCGGTCCCACCCGACAGCCCCCCAGCCAGGGCTTGGGCTACCCCAAATACCAGAAGTCATTGCCACCACGGTTCCAGCGACAGCAGCAGGTGAGAGCATTTTTTCCCTTGGTAAGAGCGATTTCCCTCCCTGCTCCATGTGTACCTGTTCTAAGGTGTCAGCTTGAATCCCTCTACTATTACTGTCTCCAGTGTGTCATCCTGGCTTTTATTTAGTCCTGATCTTTTATTTTTTATTTTTTTGAGTCCTGATCTTTGTTACGTCTGTGTGTTAGCGTTGTTTCTGGGCTGGTTTTTTCTGTTAGGGGCGAGGCAAGGGTTTTGATGGCCTCTGTTGTCTTTCCCCAGGAGCAGCTTTTGAAGCAGCAGCAACAGCAGCAGTGGCAGCAGCATCAACAGGGTTCTGCTCCACCTGCTCCGGTACCACCATCACCACCGCAACCTGTGACCATGGGGGCTGTGCCAGCTCCACAGGCTCCGCCACCACCCCCCAAGGCCCTGTACCCAGGTGCTTTGGGCCGGCCCCCACCCATGCCCCCGATGAACTTTGATCCCCGCTGGATGATGATACCTCCTTATGTGGATCCCCGGCTCCTCCAGGGCCGGCCCCCTCTGGACTTCTACCCTCCTGGTGTGCATCCCTCTGGTAAGGGCCTTTGAGGGGTGGGTAGGGGACGCTGCAGTCCCAGGAAATTGCTGTGGACGAAGGGCCCCTGGGTAAGGAGGGAGGGTGTGTGCTTAATGTTGCTGAGATTGCTCTTTGTTTCAGGAATGGCCTTAGGAAGGAAAAAGGGGGCTTTCATTGGCCAGATTTATTGGGGGGGGGGGCAATTCATTGATTCATTCATACACTTGATTTTAGACAGAAGGCCAAGAAGTGATCATCAATTCATTCATAGGGAAGCTGAGTGTATCAGATAACACTTTCAGGGGAGCATGTCAGGACCAGACTTGCAGGGAGTAAGAGCTGGAGGAGTAGACGTCGACGTGACTAACAGAAGTAGATGGGGGGAGAGATGCTTTTTGAGCTGGATGGCCTATCACATAGAAGAGGGCTAGCTTTCTCGTCCGTCTTGTTTTCTTAGGCTTAGTTCCCCGAGAGCGCTCAGACAGTGGGGGTTCAAACTCAGAGCCATTTGAGCGTCATGCACCTCCCCTCTTACGGGATCGGGGCACCCCACCAGTGGATCCAAAGTTGGCCTGGGTAGGAGATGTCTTCACCACCACATCCACTGACCCCCGCCCGCTTACCTCCCCACTGCGCCAGGCTGCCGATGAGGATGACAAGGGGATGCGGTGAGTCTGAGCAGTGGAAGTGGGTGCATTGCCAGTGAAAGGATTTGGGCTAGGAAAAGAGGACCTTGGGATTATTGGTTAGGTGACAGGAATAAACATTAGAGGAGTGTTGGGGTACTAATAGTGTTCTCTTTCTCTACC
Source organism: Canis lupus baileyi (assembly GCF_048164855.1). Lineage (NCBI taxonomy): Eukaryota > Metazoa > Chordata > Mammalia > Carnivora > Canidae > Canis > Canis lupus. The sequence goes on along the minus strand of NC_132844.1, from coordinate 71,466,475 downwards.
TAGTTCTGATTTTTCTCATTCTAAGTTACTTAATTTTCATTTTTTTGCGTGTCCCTTTTTAGGAGTGAGACCCCTCCAGTACCTCCCCCACCACCCTATCTGGCCAGTTATCCAGGCTTTCCTGAGAATGGAGCCACTGGGCCCCCAATCCCTCGCTTCCCTCTGGATGAACCCACTCCCCCAGGGTCCCGTCCACTCCCCTGGCCCCCAGGCAGTGATGAAGCCACTAAGATACAGGCTCCACCACCCAAAAAGGATACCCCCAAGGAGGAGACTCCACAGCTGATGGGGACAGAAGCCAGCCGAAAGCCTGCCCGAGGAGTTGGAGGCCAAGGCCCCCCCCCACCTCGCAGAGAGAGCCGCACTGAGACCCGCTGGGGCCCTCGCCCAGGCAGCAGTCGTCGTGGGATCCCTCCAGAGGAACCAGGGGCCCCTCCCCGCCGGGCTGGGCCTATAAAGAAACCCCTACCACCTACAAAAGCTGAAGAGCTGTCTCCCAAGCCTCTGGAGCAGAGTGATGAAAGCCCCAAGGTTCCAAAGCCAGAGCTCCTTAAGACGGCAAAGGGGAAGATGGGGGTCCCCAAGGAGACCCCACCTAGTGGGAATCTTTCCCCTGCCCCTAGGCTTCGGAGGGATTACTCCTATGAAAGAGTGGGTCCTGCCTCTTGTCGGGGCCGGGGCCGAGGCGAGTATTTTGCCAGGGGGAGGGGCTTTCGGGGGACTTACGGGGGCCGGGGACGGGGAGCCCGAAGCCGAGAGTTCCGCAGTTACCGAGAGTTCCGGGGAGATGATGGGCGTGGAGGTGGAGCAGGGGGACTGAACCATCCTCCTCGAGGTCGCACTGCCAGCGAGACGCGAAGCGAGGGTTCAGAGTACGAAGAGATCCCCAAGCGGCGCCGACAGCGGGGTTCAGAAACGGGCAGTGAGACCCACGAGAGCGATCTGGCCCCCTCAGACAAGGAAGCTCCCCCCACCAAGGAAAGAGTGCTCACCCAAGTCTCTCTTGCTCCTCCACCATCAGGAGCCCCTCCTTCACCAGCCCCAGCCCGCTTTTCGACTGCCCGAGGTGGGCGCGTCTTCACTCCCAGAGGAGTGCCATCACGCCGGGGGCGAGGGGGAGGGCGGCCCCCTCCACCCATTTGTCCAGGCTGGAGCCCTCCAACCAAGTCCCTGGCTCCCAAGAAGCCTCCAGCAGCTCCTTTGCCACCAAATAAGGAGCCTTTGAAAGAGAAGCTGATCCCAGGGCGTCTGTCCCCCGTGACCCGGGGAGGCAGCAGTGGAGGCAGCAACATGGGTATGGGTGTGGAAGACGGAGAACGGCCCCGACGGAGGCGGCATGGGAGGGCTCAGCAGCAGGACAAACCGCCTCGGTTCCGGAGGCTGAAACAGGAACGAGAGAATGCTGCCAGAGGGGCAGAGGGCAAGGCCTCTTCCTTAGCCCTTCCAGCCCCCAGCTCTGGAGCAGAGGAGACACACACAACAGTGTCTGTGCCCCCACCCCCTCGCCGGGCAGCTGCCAAATCTCCTGATCTGTCAAACCAGAACTCTGATCAAGCTAATGAGGAATGGGAGACTGCATCAGAGAGCAGCGACTTTGCCGGTGAGCGCCGGGGGGACAAGGAGGCTCCCCCACCAGCACTGCTGACCCCCAAAGGTGTGGGAACTCCTGGGGGCAGCGGAGGTGGAACCGGACCAGGCATTTCAACCGTGTCCCGTGGAGATCTGAGCCAGAGAGCCAAGGATTTGAGCAAGCGGAGCTTCTCAAGTCAGCGGCCAGGCATGGAGAGGCAGAACCGGCGCCCGGGCCCAGGCAACAAAGCTGGCAGTGGTGGCAGCAGCAGTGGAGGAGGTGGTGGGGGACCTGGAGGAAGGACCGGCCCAGGGCGAGGGGATAAGAGGAGCTGGCCCTCTCCCAAGAACCGGAGGTGGGTAGGGACAGGCTGTTCAGTTTATTTTTAAGGTGGAAGAGGGGAGAGAACCTGAAGGGAAGGTTCAGTTGATTGCGGTGAAGTTTGATATGTGAGGGTGAGGGCACAGGGGCTGCTGGGCACCAAACACCTGTGTCTAGGGAAAGTAACTGGAAAGCAGTTGATTGAGTCAGGAGCAACCGTGTCTTTTCTGTTCTTTGTTTTTCACCGTATAGCTCCAGGCACAAGGATTTCATTAGACGTAGTTGGGAACACCTGGGTTTTAACAGGCAAGAGGAAGGGGTTATAAGATTGACTGGTAGGGAAGGAGTTAACAATTCCAGAAATATCCTAGCTAAAGTTCTGTTCGTTTTCTTCAGCCGACCTCCAGAGGAGCGGCCCCCAGGGCTTCCTCTGCCTCCTCCACCCTCCAGCAGTTCTGCTGTCTTCCGCCTGGACCAAGTTATCCACAGCAACCCCGCTGGCATCCAACAGGCTCTGGCCCAACTCAGCAGCCGCCAGGGGAGTGCAGCTGCACCAGTGGGCCACCCAAGGCCCAAGCCTGGGCCTTCCCAGACCCCTCAAGGCCCCTCCACTCGGCCCCCAACCCGATATGACCCTGAGAGGGCCGCTAACAACAACAGCGTTAGTTCAGGTAAGCTGGAGGGGCCGAGGGCAGGAATGTCTCCATCCCCAGGGAAGAAGATCCGGTGGCAGAGGGGGAAGAGTCTGGCCAGGGGACCTTGACGCTGGGTGCCTGTACTGGACAAGGGTGGAAAGATTGGGAGCCAAGTAGCAGGAAAGGCTAGGCTCAGTGGTAGCGCAGAGTAGAAGCTGACAGATACTGCCTTTTTCCCAGACCCCCACTTCGAGGAGCCAGGGCTGATGGTGAGGGGGGTGAGCGGGACTCCCCGGGACTCTGCCGGGGTTAATCCCTTCCCCCCAAAACGACGGGAGCGGCCTCCCAGAAAACCAGAGCTGCTGCAGGAGGTGAGGGATGAAGCTTGAGCTTGTGCTTTACTGCTCTATAGTCCTTTTTTGTCTTTTCTCCATTGTCCTGTTCTCATCTCTGTGTCCTCACCCCAGATTCTCAGTATTAGTCCCTTTCTGCCCCATACCTCACTCCGGCCCAGGCTCTTCCAGTCCCCGGCCCCCACCTCATTCATGTTTTGTTTCTGGCTTTCCTCACCTTTAGGAATCTTTGCCACCTTCTCATAGCTCTGGTTTCTTGGGCCCCAAGCCTGAGGGCCCAGGCCCTCAGGGAGAGTGCAGAGATACAGGGACAGAGGCCCTGACCCCACACATCTGGAACCGTTTACATACTGGTAAGATGGAGTGGTAGCAGGGGAAGGGCTCTGTCAGAGGGCCAAGAGGGCAGCCTCGGGATGGTCTCTCACTTCTGTCTGGTCCTCTTCCCAGCCACTACCCGGAATAGTTACCGGCCTGGCTCCCTGGAACCCTGGATGGAACCCCTGAGCCCTTTCGAGGACGTGGCTGGAACAGAAGTAAGTGACAATGGGAGGGAGTATCAGAGCTGGGATTCTTCTCCACCTGTTCTGGGTGTCCGGGCTATGCAGTCACGTAGTTGTGTTATTTGTCAAACATCAGTCAGGTATTAGGGTGCTTTCCACCTTGACTTAACTGATTCCTTCTCCACTCCTCTCAGATGAGTCAGTCTGACAGTGGGGTGGACCTGAGTGGGGATTCTCAGGTGTCATCAGGTCCCTGCAGCCAGCGAAGTTCCCCTGATGGAGGACTCAAGGGGGCAGCAGAGGGGCCTCCCAAGCGGCCTGGAGGCCCCTCATCCCTGAATGCTGTTCCTGGTGAGGGTCCACCTGGCTCTGAACCCTCTGAACCTCCTAGGAGACGGCCACCTGCTCCCCATGATGGGGACAGAAAGGTAAAAAAAAAAAAAAAAAAAAAAAAAAAAAAAAAGATAAAAGAGGAATATTCTTGAGACTCTGAATTTGGCCTTATGTTTTTCTCCTCCTTCCTGTTCTTGTGTGTCCTGGACATTCCTTCATTTGCCCAAATTTCCTTTACTTCCCCAACCCAGGAGCTGCCCCGGGAGCAGCCTCTGCCCCCCGGCCCCATTGGCACAGAACGATTGCAACGTACAGACCGAGGCCCAGAGACTGGCTCCCTCCGGCCATCCCATCGACCTGGTCCCCCCGTCCAGTTTGGCACCAGTGACAAGGTGTGCATGGGCAGGATCTGAGCACCTTGGGTGGAGAGGAGGAAAGGATTGGAGGTGGGATGTGGAGGATATGCATCTTGAACCACAGAATGATCTCCTTTGCATCACTACCACAGGACTCAGAGTTGCGCCTAGTGGTAGGAGACAGTTTAAAAGCAGAGAAGGAGCTAGCAGCATCAGTTACCGAGGTGAGTGGGACAATGAGAGCTTGGTGGAAAGGTCTTCAGTTATGGAGATGATGGCTGGGTGTGACCTCGATGGACGTCAGGGAAGCTGACTTTGCTTCTGACCAGGCTTCTTTACAGGCCATCCCCATATCCCGAGACTGGGAGCTGCTCCCCAGTGCTTCTGCCTCGGCTGAGCCACAATCCAAGAACCTGGGCTCTGGGCACTGTGGCCCAGAGCCCAGCTCCTCAGGCCAGCGCTTGTACCCAGAGGTCTTCTATAGCAGTCCCGGGCCTCCCGTTTCCCAGGTAAGTGACCTGCCTGCTTCCTATCCCATGAACCCCTTCTGCCTGCTGTCCCTCAAAATCCAATCTTCCAATTTGTGTAGTTGTAAAACATTTATAGTTTTGTTTTGCTTCTTGCTTTTACTGTAGTAGGTGGGGTGGGCAGTCTTTTCTTGACCAGAAAAACTGGAGCTATTCCAGCCTTGCCCCTCCCGCAGGTCTCGGGAGGAGCCATAGACTCTCAGTTACATCCCAACAATGGAGGTTTTCGTCCTGGGACACCCTCTCTTCACCCTTACAGGTAAGATTGGATGCCTGTGGATCTCAGAAGGAAATGAACTGTGTTTCAGTGGGGAGGCCTGTTTCAGGGGTACCAGAAGCTGGTAGACTTTTAGCTCAGAACAAAGGAGTAAGTGATTCGGGCTTCCTGACTCCTTCCTCTGCACCTAAATTTTGCCTCCCTTCAGATCACAGCCCCTGTACCTCCCCCCGGGCCCAGCGCCCCCCTCAGCACTGCTTTCTGGGGTAGCTGTCAAGGGCCAGTTTTTGGATTTCTCTGCACTGCAAGCAACAGAGCTGGGGAAGTTGCCAGCTGGAGGAATCCTGTACCCTCCACCTTCCTTCCTGTACTCTCCAGCTTTCTGCCCCAGCCCTTTGCCCGACCCACCTTTGCTTCAGGTGAGAGATGGGCAGGTGCTGGGCTTTTGGGGGGTTAGGGGTGGCGGGGGGATGCTTTTGGGGCAGTTGACATTGCTCCCTGTTGTCCCCAGCAGGTGCGCCAGGATCTGCCATCCCCTTCGGATTTTTATTCTACTCCTCTGCAACCCAGTGGCCAAAGTGGCTTCCTCCCCTCAGGGGCCCCTGCCCAGCAGGTAACTTTTGTCCTGCCACTCACCCTTCATTCTGTTTCTCTATTCAATCTCTGGTTTATTTGTCTGATTGTATTTTTGGTTTTCTGATATTCTTTCCTGCCCTCGACACCCCTCCCTCATCACCTGTATTTCTTATTGTAGATGCTTCTACCCATGGTGGACTCACAGCTGCCTGTGGTGAACTTTGGCTCCCTGCCACCAGCGCCACCTCCTGCCCCACCGCCCCTTTCTCTGTTACCTGTGGGCCCTGCTCTGCAGCCCCCCAGCCTGGCTGTACGACCCCCACCTGCTCCTGCTACTCGGGTGCTGCCTTCACCTGCGAGACCTTTTGCCCCTAGCTTGGGGCGAGCAGAGGTAAGGTACAGGAACTGAAGTGTTAGGGATCTCCCAAGAGCTAGGCGTGGGGATTCAGTATCTCAGGATCAATTGGGTTGAAAGGCAGGAGGCTCATGAATTTTTTTTTCTTTCAGCTGCACCCAGTGGAACTAAAGCCCTTCCAGGATTATCGGAAACTGAGCAGCAACCTTGCAGGACCTGGATCATCACGTACTCCCCCATCTGGAAGGCAAGAGGAGGGTGTGGGGATGCAGATTACCCATCCATATGGCTTTCTTAGGGGACCAGGGAGCAGGTTAGGCTTGCCTCAGACACCCTTCTCCTTTAGGTCCTTCTCTGGCCTGAATTCCCGTCTCAAGGCCCCGCCTTCTACCTACAGTGGAGTCTTCCGCACCCAGCGCATCGACCTCTACCAGCAGGTGAAGGAAAGACCCCTGTGGCCCCAAGTCTGAATCCAAGAGTTACCATCTGAATTCCTGTCTTTCCATCCCTGGCATCCCAGTAGGACTTATTTTTGCACATGTGCCTGTTCCCCAGGCCTCTCCACCAGATGCCCTGCGCTGGATGCCGAAGCCCTGGGAGCGGACGGGGCCACCTTCTCGAGAGGGGCCTTCCCGACGGGCAGAGGAGCCTGGGTCCCGAGGGGACAAGGAGCCTGGATTGCCCCCATCCCGCTGAGGGAGTTCCCCTTGCCCCCCACCCCCCGGGGCTTGTATATAGATTATAAATATATAAGGGGGAATGGGGGAATGGGGTGGGTGGGGAGGGGTTGTGGGGCTGGGGCCTCGCTTCCCCTCCACCCCCCTCCCCTGGTCCCCTATCCCTGGGGCCGTTTGTTAAAAAAGAGTAATAAAAGGATTAAAAAAAATTTCTGGAATGATTTTGGGGATGGGTTGGTTTTTGATCTCTTCTGGCAGTATAGTGCTCAGGGATCTGTAGAGAGGTTTTAGGGAATTTACTCCCCCCAATGATGTTTTAACAAGCGGTCTCAAATCTGTTCTGTTGTATATTGAAGTCTCACGGGCTGGGAATTAGAGCTGGCCTTCACTGGTGAATGATTCGTATGCCATTGAGTGAGGTCTGCTGGCTACCAGTCTGCAGCTGGTGGCTAGGCTGGTGCCACAGGTCTACCGTCGTGTGTCTGGGGCTCTGGTGTTTATCTCAAGGGTAGAAAAAATCCCACTGGGTTGTCAACCAGTGTCTGGTTTGTCCAGCAAGGTGGTAGAGTCCCGGAGATCCCTGGGTGGCTCAGTGGTTTAGTGCCTGCCTTTGGCCCAGGGCGTGATCCTGGAGTCCCAGGATGGAGTCCCGCATCAGGCTCCCGGCATGGAGCCTGCTTCTTCCTTTGCCTGTGTCTGCCTCTCTCTCTGTGTCTCTCATGAATAAATAAAATATTTAAAAAAAAAAAAAAAAAAAGGTGGTAGAGTCCCAGGGCCTGCTACGTCCGAGTTAGTGTTCCAAGAGGTCCCAGCGGAAACTGTGAAGCCTATGACCTGGCCTTAGTGTGGCTTCTGCCACACAGTCTCAGCCCAGCACTAAGCTAGCCAACGGGAACGGGACTGCAAGCAGGCGTGTGTCTCAGGAGGGAGCAGCAAAGAATTTGCAGCCTCCTCATGGTTTTGTTCCAGCTGCAAATGAGAGGACGTGCCTTTAAAGCTGCTGTGGCTGCAGCAGAGTTCTACCAGTCACTCTGCAAGTCATGCCAAGAGTGTGTGAAGTCTGCAGCTGCTTAGAAATCGTTTTTCACTGAAACCACTTTTGTCCATCTCTGAACTCCATTTCGTTTACATGTAAAACGCTTTTGCATGAAAGTGTGTTCTGAAAACCACTGGGCTGGGCTGCTTGTCAGCATTGTGCTACACGAGCAATGAATATGTGGTAGCGTGCAGCTCCTTACTCGGCAAGGTTGACAGCGGTCTTACACAGCTGGGTTTCTAGGGACTATTTATTCATTTTAGACAACTTAGAGAAGACAAGTATTTAGATTACTTAGGAAAACTCCGAGACAAAAGAGCCAGGAAAATCTGACTTTTATTCCTTAAATACTGTGAAGGAAGATGGGGGAAATGGTCCCCTGATGAGGGAGGGCCAAAGAGCAAACAGCTAGGGATCATCAGTGAAGGCCCGGTGGGCATTAGGGAAGCGCTGGGGGCTGTAGTTGGGGTCTTCCTGCAGTCGCTTCTGTATATCAGCCCGGAGCTAGAGAGAGAGAACAAGCAGGTTGGAGGGGCACCGGCCAGGGCCCTAGGATCCCAGCAAGCACGCGAGGCCATCCCCTAGGAGCTAGCGCTTCCCACCAGCCACGCTGTCAGAAGCCGAATACGGCATCACTGAGCCTTCCCAGATGCCACTAGGGGAAAACTTCAAAATATCACGTAGTAGCCCCAGACTGACCAGTTAGTCTCTGAAGAAATTAGAAAAGAGAGGCCCTAGCCCGACCCCTCCCACTACACCATCCCTATTCTGCTTCAAGGTGGGGGCACCTGCTGCCTGTAGCTCTCCTGAACCTCTGGTGCCTCCAGGTCCCGGCTCAGGCTCTCGGGGCTCGTCAGGGGCCGAGCTCCGGCTGCCTTAGCTGCCCGGCTCACGGCCTCTGAGAGAAGCAGCTGGGGGCCCTCACCCTGCATCGTCTGGGGGACAGGGGGTCGGGAGGGAAAAGAGGATCGACGTCAGATCCAGTGCCAACCACCCAGCTCACCCTTTCCAGGAGCCAACCACTGAGTTTCTAAGCTAGTGGAGAGAAGGGAACTAGTTCACGAGTGGTTCTGCCGGCAAAAACACCTCCCTAATTTTATCTGGCTCTGACCAAAACACGACACTTGCGCATCCTGGACTCACTCTTCAATACCAGAAGGACAGGGTAAGTGGAGCCATCGGCACTCGGCTAGTCAGTGAGAGGAAGCCGCCTGTGAGGAAGCAGGCCCTCGCCACACAGGGGAGTCAGGCTGTTGAGGGACGACCACACTGCTGGCATATGCTAGCGTGAGGGTGTGCCGCAACCACCACGAGCAAATCAAGTCCCAGGAAGGTTTCCTCACCCCATAAGTGATAGGACAAAAGTAGGAAGAAGTCCTTCCAGCTCTAACTAGTCTGATTCTAACCACCCGGGGGGAACTGGATGAATCGAGATCCTCAGGGAAGAGGCAGACCAACCTTGCGTCTCTTGGCAGGCATACCACTGAGGTAGGCATCGCTCAAGGGGGGCTGCGGCTTCACTTTCCGCTGGCTCTGAATGTCCTGCTGGATAATCGGGACCCACTCCTGTGGAGGGAAAGAGGACGAGGAGCTGGCGCCACGTCCAGCTATCCCTGGTGCTCCAGCTCTCCTCCCGACACTTACTGGGGGGACGGCAGCTGCCCAAGGCTCAGTCTCGGCTGCAGCTCCGTCCTGCTCTTCACGGGAGCCGCCGCCGCCGCCCTCAGGTGCAGGAGGAGGCCCTCGAGACATGGCCTCTTCTGCCGTTGTTCCTGGGGCCGGGGAGGCATTCTCCCGCTGCAAGTTGGAGCGGGAAAACATGGGCTTCAGCATCCCCAGCCTCCAGCCCTTCCACCCTCAGCCCTCCCCGCCACCTTATCTGGCCCCTCAACCTCTCCCTGGTACCTGAGGCTCAGGAGAAGTCCTCTCTGATCCCTGAACTTCCATCGGCTCCTCAGGAAGTGGCTAGGAAATTGGACAAAAAAGCAGAAGAGCACAAAAGGCCTTCTCAAGCCTCTCCCGTCCCTGCAAGTCCCCTGACCACACTGCCCATCCAGGCCCTTACCTGGGGTGGGTCGCCAACCCTGCGGACGTATCTGAGGATGGCATCGGGGCCCACAGGCATGTGCTCCAGAACCACCTGAAGCCTCAGCCCCATCATAGTGGTCAGCCAGCTCACCAGGGACGGGTTCACCCCACGAGACATGCGACGCTGAGGGCAGAAAGCAGCCTTGGAACACAACACCTTCAACCAGCTTTTGAAAAGTATCAAAAGGTAAAGGACAGCAATTTGGAGAAGGCAAAACAAGAACTGCAGGACAGCAGAGAGAACAAAGGCCCGGGGGCTGCGCGGTGCTTACTATCCGGCCATTGATGACAGCAGCGAGTTCCATCTGCTGGCCCCCCAAGCAGTGCAGGTTGAGGGCCAGGCACTCAAACAGGCCCTGGTTACACAACTCCAACAAACGGGCCCCAAATCCACTATCTGTGGACAAGACAAGAGGTGGGGATGCTGGCAGCTGGCACCCCGCGCCTCGCACCCCCAGCCCTGTGCGCCTGGCCGCCCTCACCTGTGCAGTGCAGCACATGAGCAGCAATGCTGTTGAACTGCTCCTGGAGAAACTCCAGGTTGGTCCGGATGATGTCCACACCAGGCTGAACCTGCACCAAAGACTGAAAACCAAGACACACGGAGACCCCCAAATCAGGGAGCCTGGAAGACTACATTCGCTCCGAGGCGGTGGGAGGAACAGCAGCTACCCCGGCCCCCCGGGAGATGAGGAACTCACGAAACTCTCCCGCACGTATTCTTCCAGCCCCGTGATCAATGTGTGGGTCGCCGTCTAAGGGCAAAACAGCAGGAGTTCAGATCCCCCACCCTGGCCTGTGAGACATGCCCTCCCCTCCACCTCCAGTAAGTGCAGGGCTCAGGCTGGAGCGATCGGCACTTTAGGTGACAGAGTGGAGTCAAGAAAGAGAAGCTGAAGAGGAGCATGCGGCGGCCCCCGGCCTTCATTTACCCGTATGTTACCGGGTGTGGGCTCTTGGCCACCCAGGTAGTGCTGGTGGAAAAAGGACCGCAGCTGGGGCTGGAGCCGCTGCAGTGGCTGGAAATGGCCGTGAAGAAGCATCACCACGTCTACCATGGAAAAGTTCTGGCACAAAAGAGAAAGCAGGGCCCCGAAGAATCCTAGGGACAGGGGCTGAAGTCAGCAGTGGCCTTTACCCCCTGCCCTGCCTGTGCACCACCAACCCATCGACCTCATCCAGCTCCAGCAACACTCCTTGACAAAGGTCATCAACCTCCCCTCCCCTCCCCTCCCTGGAGAAGACCAAGGCACCCTCGATGGCTCACCGAGGGCCCCATCTGCCCCAGGCTCGAAGATGTTACTGGATCCGCTGAGGCGCTGGATGAAAGCAGCGATGCTCTCACTGCTGCCGGCCCGCGCCCCCAGGGAGCCCAGCAGGGAGTTCAGCACACCCTGCACCACAGATGTAAAAAACTCCGGTGAAAGGCTCTCAAGACCCAGGCCTCCAGGACTCCCTGTGCCACCAGAAGGGGACCCTGGTGGGGGCACAGTCTGCTGCTCCGGTGCTGGGGGCGGGGGCGGCGGCGGCGGCGGGGGTGGAGGGGCTGTCTGTGCTGCCTGGCAAACAGAGAACACACAACAGAAGACAAGGTGAAAACGGGGACGAGACACCAGAAAGGCACAGGCTGAGAGAAGCCCAACAGGAGAGCCCCACTGTGGTCTTTCCTCCCTGGAGCAGAATGAACACATGTGGTGACATAGCAGCAGACTTAGGTGGGGCTCCAGCCCCTCTCCCCCTGAACGCATTAGGTTACAAAACAGCAATGCCAAGTACTATGTCCTCATAGCCTCAGCTGCTGCTTCTCCCAAATGGGGATAGGTGGGGAATCGGAATCAATGAGGTCCCAGGGCTCCCTCCCATCGACAGGCCACCAGGGACCGTAGCCCAGCAGCAACATCACAGAAACAAGGCACCAGCACCTGGCTGGACCAGCAGGTGTGGGGGGGAGCCAAAGAGCAAGCCAGCAACTCACCTGCAGAAAGTCAGTCATGCCCTGTAGAAAGGCGGGGACGCCGGGCATGGCCACGGTGATGGTGGGAGAAGCCATGCCAGGCCCGCCGGCCCCAGGCCCTGCTGGCCCCAGCAAGTTCCCCAGGAGCTGAGAGAACTGCAGGTCGGCGGCCGAGGGCTGAGGGGGAGGAGGCTGGGCAGGCCCCCCGGGAGCAGGGCCAGCTGTGGTAGCGGTGTTGGTAGTGCCGGCACTAGCTGAAGCAGTGGCAGGGGCTGGAGGTGGAGCCATTCCTGGAGTCCCCTGAGCTGGAGAGACCAAAAGAGAAAAGTTGAACTCTGTAGAGAAACGAGACACCACAGCATCTCATTCTGGTCTTGTCAACAGGAAGGCAAGGAAAAAGGATCTGTGGAGAAAACTGGGAAGCGCTCGTCAGGAGACTGAGGAGCACCGGCCTCCAGGGTGGTGGACATCCCTTCAGGTTGAGACGGGCAAGAACAAGGACTCACCCACCAGAACAGGCTGCATCAGGAGCTGCCCCACAAGGCCGCTCACCATCTGGGCCAGAGAAGCATTGGTACCTAGCCCGGAGCCCTGCTGGAGGGAGACAGAAACAGCTTTCAGTCCTGCCCTGCCCATTCCCCACGAGGATTCTTTCCCCAGACTCCCCCCAACGAGAGCTCCTCCATCCTTACTCACTAGAGTACCCGAGACGGGGGGCCCCCCAGGATGGGAAGGCCGAGCCTGTGGAGGGGTGGGCCGGGCAATCACCACCCGGGTCGGAGCCGTAGGGAAGCCTGGCACCTGCTGTCCTGTGGGTGGCAGAGGGGAGACCGAAGAGGGCTGAGGGCCGGGCCCTGGCCTGCTAGCCGACAGCACCCGCCACCATGGACCGTGCCCCACCTCCCAAGCTTCCCCTTCCGGGTTATTACCTGCGGCCGCGGAGGCAACAGCTGCCACCATGGCCTGATGAGTGATCTGGTGGGCGACGGCGTGCATGAACTCAGGGGGCAGGGAGGGCAGCTGGATGAGGGTGGAGCCTGGGGGGCGGGTCTGATGTAACCTTGAACCTGGACCCCCTTCAACCCACCCAGTCGGCCCTACCCCTTCTCTACCCAGAGCTTGCCTGCTCTGATACCCTCACTCTTACCCAGGGTCTGGCCATGACCAGGGGGTCCTAGGGGGCCAGTGGGAGCACTCGGAACTCCACCAGGCTGTGTGCCGGAATCTGAGCAGGGAGACAGAGAGAGTGGCCCTGAGGCAGGTGGCACCAAGGCTTAACCACATCCTCCTGTGACCAGCATCCTGCTGGCCCCTACCGTCCCCATGAGAAAGCCCGCTTTTCCCTCCACCTAGAAGGGAGGAAGCACTCCCTTCGCCACGCAAACAAACCTGCAGGGACAAGCAGTCCCTCCTGCCCTTCCCAGCACATGTGCACTCAAGCTTCTGTCCTGGTTCCTCTGCTCCATCCCCACCCTCGCTCTCTCACATCTCTGTGCCAACCCACCTCCCACATCGTGCTGCTCTTCTCTACCGACAACCAACCCTCATTCACCTTGGATATTCATGTGCATCATGACCACGGGTTCCACGCTCTGGTGGGAAATTCGGATGACCCTCGGGTGACTGGTGGTTGGGGGGGGAGCTGGCCCTGGCGGGGGAGCCCCCTCGGTTGAAGACTCGACAGTGGTAGAAGTGGGAGCCAGGGACGAGGCCTGCCCAGGACCAGGGGGAGCTGCCTCCGCATTGGCAGTTGGGGGGGGCCGAGTCCCATTCCCCGTCATGGTCACAGTGGTTCCCACATTGATCTGGAAGAGACAGATACAGAAGTCAGAAATAAGTAAAACAAGAGCTTAACCCAGAGCATCCCGAGGTATACTGCTGCAGTCTCCCCGTTCTCCACCACTTTGTGTTTCCGAGGTCTCTACCCCTTCTCAATTCAAGCCTGACAGCTACTCTGGGTCATGCGCCATCCCTCCAAGGCTCCCTGGACCCACCTGGATGGGAATGGCTGCTTGCTGAAGCACCATGGGGGTAGTGTAGTGAGACATGGGCCGGACCACATGCAGGTGTCGTGGGGGCGCACAGGCCAGATTGCAGCGCAGGTCAGACAGCGCCACGAAAGTGTTACCCAGCAGCCGCAGGCTCTCCCCCACTAAGTTGATCAAGCGCTGGTCCTCTTCTCGGCCCTCCTGCTGTAACCCCCAGGGCCGAGGACAAGAAAGCAAGACATATTAGGTTGCAATAAACCTTGACGACAAAAGCAGGTAACACCCTTGAAAAGCCCCATACTCTCTATCTCTATACCTTCAGCTATAGCCTTGGAAGGTTCCAGGTAGACCGGTCTCGGCAAATAACTTCTATATCGAATACGCAGAAAGTTCCCTATTACAACAGGCCTTACAGAAAATCAGTACAGCATCATCTACTAATCTCCCTCACTCTACCTAAGCTTCCTGAGTAATTGAATCAAGGAATCAAGAGACAGAAACAGTAGATTTACGCAAAGATCATCACCTTCCCTATACAAAAGAACACGTCATTTACTCACAAGTCTATAGAACTGTTTTGTTGCAGACAGTATTTTTTTGGAAGAAAGGGTTAGATGTATTTCTGCCTGTTCCATGTGGGACACAACTGGGGGTGAGGGGGTGGGTGGCACTCACGTTATTGTTGTAGTCCGTGGTGGCAGCAGTACCCAGAACCTCGTAGTAGCGCTGCAAGAAGGGCTGAAGGCGGCTCTCAAGCCGCTGTAGCTCCTGAAGCACTTCGACATACTCCGCAGGGGAAGGATGACTGTGGGCAACCCCAAGAGGCAGTGAGCCGAGGCCTTCCTTAGATCCCCAACCTCCAAGCTGACAGACTACACCTGCCCTGTCCCCCTGCAGCCTCCCAGACCTCTGGCCCCATCCCTTCTAGCACTAGCAGAACACCTATCCTTCACCTGCACCCACGGGAAGACAAGAAGAAAAATAATTGCGTCTGTCTTTCTTGCCGCACAATCCCATCCCTACGATGGCAAGAAACTTAACTCTCAGAAAGGAACATAATCTATGTGAACTCAGGGGAGAGAACCTTGATTGGGCTCAGGAAACAGCATCTGTATTTCCTCAGCCGAGAGAAGAGCTTCTGGCTCAACTGCCAGCCCCAACCTCATTCAGCTGGTCCGGAACTCTCTCTGCCCTGCCATGCTAACCCCAGAGGTAAGACTGTCCAGCAATTCTCTTCTCCTATCATCCCCTTCCTGGTTCTCACACTTCACTTAGGACTCCCAACCACTCTCCCAGAGGGTCCCTCTGGTTCTCACTTGGGTGCATTTGTCTCTGGGGCAGGTGCTGGGCCCACTGGGGCTGGGCCAGAAGGGGTGAGTTCCGGGCTCTGGGCTGAGGCACGCTCCTCCACTTCTTCTGCCTCCATAGGCTCCCGAGGAGGCACTTCACTCTCAACTGCTTCTGATGTTTGAGAGCTCAAGGCTACCGGCTCCGAGGCCACAGCTGGTGTCTGGGGGGGCGGCTGACTATGCTGTGCTTGGGGTCCCCCTCGACACTGAAGTGGAGAGATTCGGGATACCAGAGGAAGAGGAGACTGCTGCAGATTACTCAGGTCAACACAGAACGAGTGGAGAAGGAACTCTAACTAGGCTCCCTGAAGGCAGGGCTTTGCACTGGTCTGACTCCCTAGCAACCATGCAAAACTTTTAACAAGACACATAATAAAAAGCTGTAATGCTTAAGGGTTACTAACAAAATAGAAGAATTATGGTTCCCTAAGCTTCCACAAGAAGAGTAAAAAATGTCACAAGCTACAATCACAACACAAACGAATGGAATTGGGCCATCTCAGCTCAAATATGCTAATTAAGAAACTATAATTGAGAAAAGATGCCATGAGAGTTATCTGACCAATGTGAAATAAACTTCCCAGATACCAGGCACCCAGAGGATTGGCAGGAACAAGATAGCCCAACAAAGATACTTTTTCACCCCAAAGAGTGAAGACTGAAGAGAAGAGACCAGATTAGGCAGGAAGAATCCAGCTGATATGGCCAGTCATGCCTTCGCCACCAGGTGGACACAAAACCATTAAGAAAGAATGAAGAAACGGACAGACCCTAGCCAGCCTTGCCCACTGACCTCCATCCGGGATAGTAAGGTTTGTATATCCCTGATCATGTGTTGAGCCATCACCAGCCGTACTCGGGGCTCACTCTACGGTAAAAGAAGTACAATCAGGGTACGTCTGAGATGAAGCCATGCACTCTACCACCCACTGAACCAGGGCCGAGTGGGCTCCTCACCAGGTCCATCCCATCTCATGGCCTCCTTCTCCCAGATCCCCTTCCCTGACCCTCCCAGGCCCGTGATACCTGAATCGGGGCCTGTTCCATGTTGATGTGAACATCCACAGCAGAGCCGTCACTCTGGGAAAAGGGTAAGGGAAGTTGCTCTGGGAGAAGCCAAATACTAAGGCCCCCACACCTCCAACTCATTCTCTGGAGCCCCACCCTTTTTCTCAAAGACTGAGGCCGTATCAGACCGCAGGACCCTGGAAACCCAATCTAAAGACCAAGACACCTTTCTTATGAGCTCTCTGCTATTACCACAACCAAACCACCCCTCCCCACAAAAACTGTACTATGTGGAACACAAGCTTACAGGAAGGTTAAAGGTTCCAACCATGACATAGCTGTTGGCATTCCGGTCATGAACAGAGGCCCCAGGCCCCCGAGTACCAGGCGGGGGTCCTCCACCATGGGTGGCTGAGGCAGATCCTATCCCAGAAGATGCCCCAGAAGGGAGCGGAGTCTGAGGAGGAGCCCGTTCCACCAGGTGAATAACCTTTCCCCCAACATCTGCAGGAAAAACACACACACACACACACACACCAAAGCATTATATAATCAGGTAAGCCCAATGCCTCAATTCATCTCTCTAGACAGCTGCCTCAACAACCTCTGAACTGCCTCCCCCAAACTCTTACTGTATTCCTGGAGCTTCTTATCATCCTGCAGAACTCGTCCCTGATAAATGAGCCGTTGTTTCTCAGAGGGAATACTAACAGAGGCAGCAATGTGCTCTTTAAACTCCTTTACATTCATCTACAAGGAAAAAGAGACAAAAAACTAGCAGCGATTGGAGGAGAGGAGTACGGAAGGGGAACAAGTGACTTTTGGGAGTGAGGGGTAAAAACCACTCAACCATAAAACCGCTACCCATTTGTCTTGACTGTGAGGTAATTATTATGCAAAGCCCCAAACTAAGACATTTTAACACCTGTCAAAAAAGACAATAAACATTAACAAAGTTCAGATTATGTGCCCAGAGAAAAATATGTGGCTGAGAAACAGAAATACTGAGTGACATATCCTTCTCTCCCCGCTCCCAAAAGAATGTGTCTACAGATACCAATGACCCCTCCCCAAACACAAAATGCTACAACTCTGCAATCTCAAAGACAAATGCAATGATAAGGAAGCGGGAGTAGAAAATCAAGAAAGGAAGGTTCAACAGAGCAGAAAGAAAAGAGCAAACACTTTCCTAACTGTAGTAGTGATTCTTGGGAAGCACCAGTTTACATACATCTAATCACAAGGACCTATATGATTTTTTCTATATGTTTTAAAAGCTACGGAACAACCCCTCATGATTTTGTCTCAAAATATCACAGGAATTAATGGCATAACAGCCATGTCTGTGGCGCTAAAAACAAAAGATTCAAATTATGCCACACACACTAGTGATTCCGCTCAGCAGTGTGTTAGAGTTCTACCTGCATTATAGGCTCTGACTTCTAGCCTTTAAAGGCATAAAACAGGGATCCCTGGGTGGCGCAGCGGTTTGGCGCCTGCCTTTGGCCCAGGGTGCGATCCTGGAGACCCGGGATCGAATCCCACGTCGGGCTCCCGGTGCATGGAGCCTGCTTCTCCCTCTGCCTATGTCTCTGCCTCTCTCTCTCTCTCTCTGTGTGACTATCATACATAAATAAAAATTAAAAAAAAAAAAGGACATAAAACAGACCTGACCAATTTTTAAGACTTGAGTTTTGGATCTCTGTTCTGTTTCCCTTCCCAAAGGCAGGAGCCATGTCTGTCCTCTTGGGCTGGGGTTCACTCATGATGCTGGCATACGTATTTCTCCCTCCGTATTTTCCTCTGCACTGAATTCTTTCAAGGTGGGAAAAGGCAGAACAAAATCTGCCTCATTCGACAGAATCCATACCTTCTCCCTCAACAACAAACACCAGAAAACGTCCTATCTAGAACGTGAACAAAGGAACCAATGAAGTAAGATTTAAGGACCAAAGAAATTCGGTTCTCTCAGGATAACAGACCTACAACAGAAAGAGTTAATGGGTGTCTTCCAAAAGTACTGGGGTCTCACCTGGGCCCCCACAATAAATGTCCGAGTCTGAGAGTCCAAGGTCTTCACCAGCACCTCCAGGCTGTCAGGCTCCTCCATACTGGAAGTGGTACTGGTACTATCAGTGGGCTCCATCGCAGATAGATCTCTAAAGAATAGAGGGAGGGAAGCCTCCTGTCGCCCAGAGCTGATTTTATATACCCGGAAGCCTCACCGGCTTGAGTCTCCGCCCTAATATCTGAAGAGTTTTTCCCGCACGAGCCTACACACTCACACCCGCCCCCATTCCCCTTCTGATTCCGAGGCACCAGGAGAGAAACACAAAGGGCAGGAGATCGACGGCACAGGGAGCTGGAGGACGGGCAGGTGGGAGGGGCTCCGCAATGCCAATCACAGTAAGGGAGGGCCAGTCAGGCTGGGAAGCCGGCAAAGTAGGAAGCAGGAGACTCGTGTCATCACCAGTCGCGATACGACAAAGGCCCCAAAGGTCGGCAAACCCCCGGGAGCACACGCGAGCGGGGGGAGGGGGGAGTCGCGCCAGATTTTGCGGAGACAGTGGTTTCGCGCACGCGCGCCACGCCACGCCCACCGAACCCGCCTAAATCACGACAGACCCGAAATGACGGACACGCACGGGGGGCCAGATTGGCTAGCTGACTGCCCCCCTCTTCCGCCTTCCCTCGATGCTCCAGGAGAGCGGCGCAATCAACACCACACACACGCACAAACCCCACCGCAACCCACACCACCACCCCGGGCTCCGCCCCCGACTTCCCCACGGTACCGTCACTTCCGGTCTCCCCCAACTTGCCACCGATGGTCACTTCCGTTTCCCCGATAGTATTTGGGGATCGCAAGGCGGTACTTCCGGCTCCCCCCAGGTCCCGAAGTTTTACTTTTGTTGGGAACGATGAGGAAGTTCGCGGCCCCAAACAGTGAGTTCCTTGGGGCCAGACGGGCCGGGGCCGGCCTGGATGGGAGGGAGCCGAACACCCCGAGGAGCCACCGCCACCGTCGCCCGGGGGGCCGTCCTGCGCCTGCGCGCGTCGCACTACGCATGCGTACACCTTTAGGCACCGCCCAACCCCCGCTAACGCTGTTCTTGTCTGTGTACGGGCTTGAGCTGTAGGTGGTTGAGGTGGCTACTTTAAATGCCTGAAAATAATTACCAGGTGAAAGACTATGTTTCAAGAGGCTTGGGACAGTTGTGTGCCTCTAGCGGTTTGGCGACTGGGGATTATGCCTCGTGAATCTCTGTTAAAGTCTTGGCCGGCCGAGAATTTGAGGCGGCACTGCGCTGGCCTCCTAAAATTCTGTCTTCGGCGCCTCCGGAAGTCCTCCTTTCTCTAGGCGTTGGAGGTGGTTCGCGAGCAGCCGGGGCGTGCCGCCGCGTGGTTGCGGCCGACCTCGGCGCTGCGTGGTGGGCGTTTGGCTGGACGCGGGCGCCATGTTCCTCGGTGGCAGCGTGCGGCCGGTGGACACGCCATGTTGTGGAGCAACTACGGATTCACTGCTTCACAGGACTCTCCTCAGAAAGGGCGCCTCCGAGTTTGGGAATTGGAAGGGAGTGGAGTTGGACTGGGCCGAAACACAGGATTCCGGCCCTGGAGCACTGAAGGGGCCACCGAAGGGCTTCCGCAGGCCGGGGTCCCCCGGCGGACTGGGCAGTGCTCACCGCCTGAGCCCCCAACCTCGGCCTCGGGTAGGCCTGCCTGCCTCCCTTCCGGGCCCACGGCCTTTGTGGGGCCTGTCGTTCCTACTCGATTCCCAGTACTGATTCATAAGAGCCCTAATAAATAATTGTTTAGCGAGCACTTGGTTTGTAACAGGAATATACTCAGGGCTTTGCGTACTGTCCTGTTTAAAAGCCTTTCAATACCGGAGATGGTCATTACATCCATTTTATAGGTGAGTACACTTAGGCAAAACTAAGGCAGAACCGACAAACCCCGGCCTACCAGCCCCCGGGTCAAGCACGTCTACTTTACTGCCCCAATAAACTACTGTATTTTATATATATTTGCTTCTTACTATAAGAAATGGTAAACATTAAACAACAAAAAAAAAAGAAATGGCAAACATTACTCCCAGATGTTATAATGAGCCCTCATATACCCGTTACCCAAATTTTCTTTTAACTAAATCACAATCCCATAACAAACCCTACCACTCAGAACAAATTGGCAGTCTGTGGTTTATACATAATCTATTAGGAAGCCCCATCTTTCATTGCATTAACTGCCCCACCCCCTTGGCACTATCAAATGACTGCTTCTTGACAACTATTTTCTTGCTATTTGAGAACCTGGAGCCCACCAGAAACTAAGTGCCTTTACAAACATTAATTATAGCAAATACTTCCTTCGGATTTAACAACAGGCAGGCCCTTGCCAAGGGCTTTATGTGCATAATCTCGTTTAATCCTGTGAGATTGACGATTTGGTCATCAATGAAATGAAAATGGAAAAAAAAAGGCACTGAGATTAATAAAACTGCAAGATCTAAGATCTAATACATAGTGGAGTTAGGGTTTGCACCCACTCTGCCTAATAACCAATATCTTCTAACCCTTACATCATGTATTCTCTTCTAATGATAAACATTAAGTGAGTGAACTTTTCTCAGGGGTGTACATACTGTTTCCCCAATTACTTCAGAAAGAAGGCCTCCCATCCACTAGGCCCCAGCACCTGGTTCATACCTGTTTTAAAGAACTTACCAGGCTGTGTACTGCAATGATTTGTTTTGTTTACTCAGCTATTTTTCTTTTTACTGCTCTCAAGGCCAGGGACTGTCATTCATTTTTATGTCCCTAGGGGCTTAGCTGGCACACAGCTGGGCCTCACAACAGTCTGCTAAGTGAATCAATGAAAGAATCAGTCTGCCTCTTTTCAGTGCTATACAACTGAGCAGATATCCAGCTCGGATACAGGTTGAAGGGCCACAGGCTTCTACCTGGAGGGCTCAGCTCCCATTAATTCATAAGAGACTCTGGACATGCCAGGGTGTATTATGGAGTGATGGCATTTAGAAGAGGGGGAGGAAGGCCTGAACACTGTAAGTAATCTATGATTGGGTTGGAAAACAAGGTTGAAGTTACTCATTAGCAGGTGAAAGGGTCAAGGGTCAAGGCAAGGGGGCTGGAAGCAGAGTGGACTAAGTAACAAGGGGGTGGGGGGAGAGCAGTTAAGGCACCAGCCACTTCACGAAGAGCACCAGCTCCCTGCTACCTGAAGATGTTCCACCAAGTATGGGCAGCTCTGCTCTATCTCTTTGGTATTCTCCTTAACTCCATCTACCAGTGCCCTGAGTACAGTCAACTGACAACTCAGGGAGTGGATGGGAAAGAGGTATGGACTGAGAATGGGGAAAGCTGATGGTGGGAGCTCTGAGGGACTTGAGTGGGTGGCCTTGGATGACCAGAAGCCATGCTGGGAACGAAAGGGAGAAAGGCTGTGAGTATCGTGATAATGAATGCAAGAACAAGTGGAAAAAAAAAAAAAAAAACACAGTACTGTGGCCATCAATGTGGAAACACGGTAGAATTGGGGGCTGGGTGGTTACTCAGGTTGATTGAGAGGGCTAAAAAGGAAAAATTCCTTAATGACTCCATGTCATAACCCACCCCTAGTCAGAACAAAGCAGCTGCCACGCCACTCCTCTAAGTCTTGCTGTCTTAAGAGTAAAGATGAAGAGGTTGAATGGGCCCTGTGGTGGGGACCCACCCTCTTCTGATCCCCTCATTCTCTGCAGTTCCCAGAGCCACACCTGGGCAGGTGGTACTTCATCGCAGGGGCAGCTCCCACCAAGGAGGAGTTGGTGACTTTTGACCCTGTAGACAACATTGTCTTCAGCATGGCTACAGGCTCTGCCCCCATGCAGCTCCAGCTTCGTGCTACCATCCGCATGTGAGTGATGAGGCAGGGGCACCAGGAGGTGCAGTCTCTGCCCAAAATATGAGCACCCACCCACCAAGAGCTAGGCTCTTTGGGATATCCACTGTTTTTGGCCCACTAAGTTCAACAATTCTGTTAGTTTCCCTCTGAAAAGAGATGAGCCTACCCAACCATCCCTTGGTAGTTTGAAACTTCAGAGAGAAATAAGATGGGATAAATAGAGGCTGGTACTGTGTGGCTGGGAGGTCACTGTCTTTTGTCTTTGCCACCGCTTCTGTAGGAAAAATGGACACTGTGTGCCCCGGAAATGGATCTACCACTTGACTGAGGGGAGCACAGATCTCAGAACTGAAGGTTGGTGTACTCCGGCCTTCACTCTCCCCATGTCCCCTGGGCTTGCTTGGTTTTGCATCTCTGTCCTCACACTTCCCCCCCCAACAGGCCGCCCTGACATGAGGACCATGCTCTTCTCTAGCTCATGCCCCGGTGGAATCATGCTGAAAGAGTCAGGCCACGGTTACCAGCGCTTCCTCCTTTATAGTGAGTGGGGATGCCAGACAGGAAGGGTTGGAGAGAAACACAGGAGGGCGGAAGAGCCTCTCACTCTGGGCCTTATGAAATCATCCCAGGAAGGACTGGGTGCTTCCCCTCACCAGGGCAGTGCTGAGAAGCTGGGACTTTGATG
Organism: Canis lupus baileyi; assembly: GCF_048164855.1. NCBI lineage: Eukaryota > Metazoa > Chordata > Mammalia > Carnivora > Canidae > Canis > Canis lupus. The sequence continues at coordinate 71,444,040 of NC_132844.1, read as the reverse complement.
GGCCTGGCCCTGCCCTGCTCTTCCAGATCGCTCACCACACCCTCATGAGACATGCGTGGAGGAGTTCCAGTCCCTGACCTCCTGCCTGGACTTTAAGGCCTTCTTACGGACTCCCAGGAATCAAGGTAAGGGGGTAAAGTCCCACAGAAGAGGACTAGGACTCACCAAGTCTTCTGCAGGTGCTGGATGAAAGGGACTCAAGTGATGTCACTGGAGGGCAGGCCAAAGGCTGACATTATTAGAGTGGCTGTGCTGACACCTCCATTTGTGTCATAGGCTGTGATGTCACCTGAGGGAGCCAGGCTGGGCTCTGGGCTACTCAAAAGAGAGGTTCCTGAGTTTGTGGTGGATAAAAGGAGGGGGGGGGGTCAGACACAGGGAAAAAGACCTCAGAGACCCCTTCTTTGATGTGGGGAAGAGCAGAAATGCATTCTCCTCTACCCCACCATCACCAACCTTGCTTTTTTCCCTGGAGTTCCTTCCTTTCCATTCTCTTCTTTTCTCCCTCCTCCCACCAGAGGCCTGTGAGCTGTCCAGTAACTGACCTGTGGCTTCATCTGTGCCCCAAATGGATATGGTGAGAGCTACAGTTGTGCTGGGGGAAGGAGAAGCTGGAGACTCCCAACTCCCTTTCAAGAGTAATAAAGATGATTTTTCAGTCCTCATCTCATTTCGGGTTTGTCTCCAGACATCAGTCTTCCCCACCTCTATCTCAGTACTTCCTTGCACTTTCTACTACCTAAACCCCCTGCTGGACGGCGTCAGGAAATGACACTGAGTGGTGGTAACTCTCTTTGTAGTGGTATATTTAGGATTTGATGTGACACATTTATTGCTGACTGTGCAAACACCTAGTCCCAGAGTGGGAACTCCAAGCTCCAGTTCTTCCCCATACTGCCTGTCTGAACTGCCAACCCCTCTGAATCGGTCCTCCTGCCTATATGACCTGCACCATACCCACTCCCCCTGGCTCCTGGGAAGATCCAGATCCTTCCTGCAGGCTCCTAATCACTGTAGGCCCCTATCCACACCCCTTAACCCACCTGCCTCAGTCCCATTCTTCCCTACATGGCTTAGATCCTAGGATCCAAGGGATCCCTTGGGTCTCCAACCACCCTCTTACCCTAGTCAGAAGCCTTTCTGTCCTGCTTCTGGTCTCCACCTCTGGGTAGTTTTGAAAGGTAACGATGACTCTTTAGTCTTTATTTTTCATCACTATGCTTTTTTTTTTTTCTTTTAAAAAGTAAAGGTGGAAAGAATAAACGAAATGGGAGAAATGTAAAAGCAAGAAGTAACAACAGCTGGTGAATTCAAGGGCCATATCCCCATTGTACATAAACAGATGCCCTAAATAGCTCTACTCTCCTGTGTGTGAAGGAAGGCCATGCCCTCATACTCTGGGGTTTCTTCCCCATTCCTGAGGTCCCTATGCTTACATCTGGGTCATGGCCCCCACTCTCCTACACCTACTCTTTCTCCCACCCCACTCAGGGTTGGGTCACTAGGTCACACCCTATCCTGCAGGCATAACCCCTCTCCTGGGTCTCCTCTATTCCTTACCCTCCCTCTCCAACTTCTCATCCTCCAAGTCAGTGGCTTCCTCCTCCCCACTGGGCTCCCGGAGGCTGACTGCCAGCACCAGGGCCTGTAGGAGACCAAAGAGGCAGGCAAAGTGCAGAGGGTGAGCAGTAAGTAGGCTCAACACAGCATGGAGCCCATGCAGAGCAGCTAGGAAGGATAGTAGCCCATGCAGCCAGAGGCCCAGCGGTCCACGCAGGCCCAACGCGTCCAAAGCTGCTCTCAGAGGGCGTGAGCACAGCCCCAGCAGGGCTGAGGCAAGCAGCTCCAACAGATGCAGAGTCAGGTTGGTTGATATCTGCAGACTCTCCTCTGGGCTCCCCAGGTACTGCAAGGGAGCCCCTGTTCTTCCACCTGGATCCCCCTGCAGCCAGCCCAGCAGCTTCTGACGCTGCCCTGGCTTCTCCACTGGGGCTTCAGGCACAGGGGGGCTCAGTACCTCTTCAGGGGACACTCCAAGTCTGGTGCCACTTGAGTCCACAGGATCCCAGCCCAGTTTGGGAATGGTCCCTCCAGTCTCCAGTCTCCCAGACTCTTGAGTGTTAGAAGCAGTCTTGTTCCACTTGAAGGAATCCATTCTGTTGCTCCCCAGTTGCTCATCTCGGTACTCTCTGCTTGGTTCTGGAGCAGCCCCAGAGCTCCTCCGTGCCCCTGTGTCCTTGGTCTTGGGAGGCCCCACATCTCCCATGGTTTCTGGGGCACTATCCCAGTCACTCCCTGAATTCTCAGAGGAGCTATCCATTCGTCTGAGTTCTGGGGTAGGCAGGTCAGGCTTCGTTGGTTTCCGGTGGCCCCAGGGGCGAGGTAGCCAACCACCGAGGCGTCGCAGGAACATGGTTGGGATGTGTAGTGAGTCCCTAGATTCTGGGGCTGCTTCCTGGCACCGCTTAGATTTTCAGGTTTGGGGCCTGAGTGTCTCCTCTGAAGCCAGTCTGTTCCAGCTCAGAAGAACTGTTATCTGTTTTGTGAGTTCTACTCTGAACTCAGAAGTGGCTCTCCACTTCTCGGGATGCTGTGCAGCCTCAAGTGTGGAAAGCGGCTTGTTTCCTTTTCAATTTTGAGGTAAAGAAGAGAGGCACATCCAAATTCGTTCACCACCACCACTACCACCCCACACCCAAGATGCAGGACAAGAATCCCAGGACCTGACAAGGCCTGGGTTACCCCCACGGTGTTCTCCCTGGGTTTCTGGGTTTCCTTTCCTGCAGGCAGCACCCCAAGTTTCACTCACCAAGGCCACGCCCCAAGGTGCCCCAGAAACTGGGGAGGCGGTACTCCATCCAAGAGGGAAGGAAGGAAGGCAGGTGGCCCTGGGTCTCAGGTAATCCCAATCTGGAGAGTCCTGAACTGCTGACCTAAGGGAGCTCAACAACAGGCAATCAATCTCCTATTGGGGGTTAGGAGAGAGGTGTTGAGCAAACTCCAGCCAGCAGCGTTCTTCCCTTGATTCAGAGGGTTATGAATCCTACACAGCGGCCCGACCGGCAGCTGAGACGCAGCCTCCACAAGGTCAGGCCAGAGGTGTCTCGGGAAATCGTCGTCGCGAGGCCAAGCGCGGGCCTGCCGGGGTACCTAGGCGTCCGGGCACTGTGCACTGCGACCCCTCCCGGGCCGCGGCCTCCCCAGGCCGCCTGGAGCCGCAGAGCCCGGAAGCAGCTGCACCAGGGCTGGAGGGACAGACGGGGGCGGAGCCTGCAGCTCGCGGGGCGGGCCCTGCGGATCCACCCCCCCACCCCCACCCCCGCGCCCCCGCGCGTTTGTACGCGCCACTCTGCAGGGTGCCCGCTGAGATTTGGCCGGGCCCGGGCAGGAGGGGAAACCTGGCAGTGAGTTTTCACTGCCCGAGGGTCCCTGGGCCGCCAGTGTTTCCCTGACCCTTGGTTCTTCCCTGCCTCCCCCCCGCCCCCCCTAACGCCAGCTTTTCATGGCCATGACTTCATGAAAGGCTTTTCCGGAAAAGCAAGCTGCTTCTCCGGTACCCGTGTTGATCTTCCTGACCCCTCCAGGCCGATTCTACTTCCCGGGGTCAGTCGGACAACAGTTAAGCTCTCCTTCAGCCAGGAACCTGGTATGAGCAGCAGGAGGGCGGAGGAGACAAGTGTAGACAAATAATGTGCTTCCTACCTCTGGAGTTTCAGGTAATAAAGTGAACCTTGATTTAAAGGTTACATTTGGGAGGCCAGAGTTCTGGCTCTAGTTCAGCTAACACCATTGAGGCTGGAGAATTCCTAGGCCCTCCCAGCCCATTGGCCTCTTCCTGCAAGACCCTGCCTACTCTCATCACCTCAGAGCTTGCCCAAGCTTCCCCTCACTATGCATTGTGTATTTGATCATGTAGCTGCCTCCCCCAGCTGTGAGCAATTAGAAGTTTGGGACTATGTCTCACACCTCTTAGCACATAGTATCTGAACTTGTTTAAAATCAGTAATCAGGGGATCCCTGGGTGGTGCAGCGGTTTGGCGCCTGCGTTTGGCCCAGGGCGCGATCCTGGAGACCGGGATCGAATCCCACGTCGGGCTCCCGGTGCATGGAGCCTGCTTCTCCCTCTGCCTGTGTCTCTGCCTCTCTCTCTCTCTCTCTCTGTGACTACCATAAATAAATAAATTAAAACAAAAATCAGTAATCAAAAGGACACCTGGGTGGCTCAGTGGTTGAGCATCTACCTTTGGCTCAGGGCATGACGGGGGAGGGGAGGGGGGGGCGGGCGCAGGATGGAGTCCTGTATCCGGCTCCCTGCAGGGAGCCTGCTTCTCCCTCTCTCTGCATCTCTCACGAATAAATACAATCCTTTAAAAATAAAAAAAAAGTCAGTACTTGAAAAAATAAAACAGTGATTGAATTGACTGGAGTGGTCAGGGGACACTTACTGGTGCAGGCAAGCCTGGCATAGAGCTTGGGCAATTCCTGGTTCAGGGGATTGAAAGAATAGCTGGGGGCATTCCAGGCTGGGGCTAGCACCTGGAAGTGAACCAGACGGGCGGGTAGGTGACCCTATCCTGCCACCAGAAAGGGCTACCCCTTCTGGCTCAGGTAGGATTTGCATGTGGCCCCCAGACTTGTTTGGCCTTTCCCACAATAGCTTCCAGAAAAGTGAATAAAACACAAAAGAAGAAATTTGATTTATTTTTCAGCTCTCAGCTTCTCTCTCCCAAAGGCAGAGCCCACTGACTACAATCTGAGTGTTTGGAACCTGGACAGACCCCCAGAAGTAAAAGCTAAAGTGCCTAGGTCCAAGTTCAGACTTCAGCAATAGATCAGGATCAGACCTTACCAAGGTCAGAACTCAAGGTTCATGTATGTCCTCAGATCCCACTCCCAGGCCCTGTCTTTCTCCTCCTGCCTTCTCTCCTCTCTCCAGCTCAGTGTGGTCACCCGAGGGGCTCTCTCCCTCCCAGCTATGGCCCGAGTATCTCGGGCCAGAAAGTGTGTGACTCGGGGTTGGGGCACCGATCTGTAGCCTAATCCTTCCTGGTCCCTCTTGAGGACAGTGGGGATGGGGTTGGTGCGGCCCTCACCCCGGGGTCCCAGCCCCATTCCAGGCTCCCAGCCTCCCCTCAGCAGCAGCTTAAAGCCTGGGCTGGAGGCGGGCACCCCAAGGGGCAGGTTGGGGGACCTGAGATCACGAGGCAGTGACAGCAGGTGAGCAGTGGATGTCCAATGATTAGAGTCTTGGAAGTGAGCATTGCAGGTCTCGCAGTACTGGAAGGAAGGGGATTGGGACCTGTAGGGGAAAAAGAGAAAGAGATGAGGGCAGGGGAAGAGTGGAGGGAGTGGAGAGGGAGGCAGGCAGAGCGGGGTGGCAAGGTGGGAAGTCCTTCTAGCCTTTCTGCTAAGAAAGAAATTGCTTTCCAACCCACTTAGCAATGAGGGACCCAGAGGGGAACAGCTAGAAGAAATAGCAACCAGGCTTCACAAGATCTTGGGCAAGGCATAATAACTACAATTTATATATATATTTATATATGTATATTTATATATATATAGTTTAAAAAAATTTTTTTTTTTTTTTATGATAGTCACAGAGAGAAAGAGAGAGAGAGAGAGGCAGAGACATAAGCAGGCTCCATGCACCGGGAGCCCGATGTGGGATCCGATCCCGGGTCTCCAGGATCGCGCCCTGCGCCACCAGGGATCCCCTATATATATGTATATAGTTAATCCCCTATATATATATATTAACTATATATATATATATATGGTAAACCGTCATCCTAACACTTTACATATATTGACCCATTAAATCCTCACAATTCTTTAACAGGTGCTCTTGTTACCCCCCATTTCTCAGATAAGGAAAATGAGGCACATAAAAATTAGGTTGCTTGACCAAGTAAGTAGAATCAGAATTTAAACCCAGGGAGCTGGGACACCTGGGTGGCTCAGCGGTTGAGCGCCTGCCTTTGGCCCAGGGTGTGATCCTGGAGACCTTGGATGAGTTCCACATCGGGCTCCCTGCAGGGAGCCTGCTTCTCCCTCTGCCTCTCTCTCTCTCTCTGTGTCTCTCATGAATAAATAAATAAAAATCTTAAAAAAACACACACACAAAAAAAACAGGGAGCTCACATTTACTACTACTCGATTCCATTGCCATATCAACCTACACTGGGGATCAGGGAGAGAATCTTTGAGTCTGTTCCGGAGCCTCTGGCATGGAGGGACTAGGAAGGGCAGAACACACTGAAAGATGGGCATGGGTTAAGGCTTCCTCTCACCGGTTCTCTGGATTCCTCGTCTCTCCGTGGCTCTCTCGGACCATGCGCGCCACCTCAGGAAAACCCGCTTCTTCAGCCAGCTGAGCAGCATCCTTGCCACCCAGCTCACAGACACCCACCCAGGCAGCTCCACGGCCCAGGAGATAGCGCACAGCAGCCCCCTGGCCTGCTCGAGCAGCACACATCAGGGGGGTCCACCAGAAGGCATCCCGAGCATTGATATTGCCCCCCGCTCCCCCTGCCTCGTGGGGATCCAAGAGCCTTCTTAGTTCTGCTAGGTCACCCTCCTGGGCTGCCCTCAGTATCCAATGGGTCATCTTGTCCTCTGCCTCAAGGGATCTCCTTTGTCCATGTCCTGCTGAGGCTCCTACAGCAGCTTCCCCCATCATTCTTCTCTTCTTCCTCTTTCTTTTCCTGTCAGGTTCAGGCTGAGATCTCTGGGATGCAGGGATGCTGCTCTCTTCTGCAATCAGGGCCTCATAGAAAGCCCGGGCTGCAGCCCCATTCAGGGTGGGCTCCAGCTCTTCAGGCTGTGACTGCTGCTGCCCATCTTTCCAGAGGTCACTGGGGTTGGTGGCCGGGGTGAAGGTGATGAGGGAGGGCCTGGACATGGCTTTTGGGAGAACTGAGACAATGAGACTAATTAAAGGGCGTATGAGACAAGCAAGCCAATCCCTTGGTGGCTCTGCACTGACCAGAACCACCTCCACAGATCTGCTGGGATGAGGAAAAGTAGCCTTTTCCAAGTCAAAAACCCGTCTTATACTCTAAGTGACCCCACAACCTAGGACCCTACAGGGCCTAAGGACCATAGGTCATGTGGAAAAACAGGGAGCCATACAATAACAGCCCATATCCCTCGTAAAGGTTAACTTAACAAAGATTTAATGAGAATTGCCCAGAGGCCCATCCCTATCCTCACCAATAAGTAAAAACAGCTTCTCTCTCAAACTACTTGATCACCAGGTAAGACGTGCAGTTAAGAAAACAATCAGCCTAGCCCTTTAAATCTTCCTTGATCCTATGTCAGGGTAGGGTCTTTCCAAACAAAAACAGACTTTTAACCTTCTCCGGATGCAAGAAGAAGATTTGGGGGAGAAACTCCAGTCTCTGTGGAGACCCCACAGGGTCTCTGTACCACAAAAATTTTATCTAAGCAAAGGTGCTGCCAGTCCAATAGCCACACGACCCAGACACACATGTGTGACTGAAAAAAAAATCAACCACCACAAAGCAGAACTTGAGGGTGCGGGCGTGTGCGAAGCGCCAGGCTGAGCCTTCGCACGGTGGGACCCTCCAGGATGCCACGTGCCCAGGCAGCGCGAGGACAGAGGCTCTGTCGGTTGGGGTCCTACTTCTACATAACGCCCCACAATGCCCTTCGCCTCCCGGAACGTGGCCCCCCACTCCGAGCGCAGTTTTTGGACCTGCGAAACCACCGAGTTAAGGAGGGCTCTGAGAAGGCGGGAGGAAACCTGTGGAATGCCCCGAAGCCGTGAAGTGAAATAACGTCACGCCACCCCTCACCATTATTCTGAGCAGGGTTCGAAGGTCACACTTAGTGCCCGCAGCAGAAGGCCCCATTCAAGCTCTGAGAGGAGATGGAAAAGTGCAAGGGGACGAGCAGCAGAATGGCTGGCGCCACTTCAGGTTAGCGCACAGGCCGTCCCAATTCTCACACCGCTCACCTCAGCCCAGCCCACTCTTCCCACGTCCCGCAAGCAAGGAGCCCGGCCTCACCTCCCGCCTGAGGAGACTAGACCCCGGGGTGAAGCACCGGCCCGGGTGGGGCCTCCAGTGGCGGGCCTGACTCTGGCGAGAGGCTCCGCAGGCAACAAGGACCCGGTGGGGTAGTCGGGGACGAGGTCAGCACCCTGGGCTGCCGGCAAACACCTGGGGCAGAGCCTCGCTGTGTGAGGGGAGTTGCAGGAATCCAGCCCTCCAGCCCCGTTCCTTCCCCGCCCCCTCCCGGCCCCTCAGTTGCGCGACCCTACGACTCTATTTCCCATACTCCCTGGCCCAGAACGGGGTACTGCGCTTCCGCTTCCGGTGGTATCCCGCTGCTCCCCACCCCCGAGCGTCTTGTTCCTGGGCCTCGCGACGCCAGGGTCGTTCGTGGGTCATCCTGGGATTCGTAGTTCGCCTGTTCTTCGCTTCGCCAGTTTCTCTTTACCTGGGACTCCATTTCCCGGCGTTCACTGCGGCGCCCGACCCTTGGCGCTTGCGCGTTGCCCTCTCCCCACCCTCCCCAATTTCCACACACACCGCCCCCCGCCCCCCCCCTCGCTACTTCGCCTGCCGCGGTCGGGTCCGCGGCCTGCGCTGTAGCCGTCGCGGTTCTTTGGAAGCAGCAACTCCCCTCCCCCACCCCGGTCCCGGTCCCGGTCCCCGCCCAGCCGGTGAGTCTGAGGTCGTTGCCGCATCGAGTCTTCCGTCCTTAGGCGCGGCACATGGGGTCTCCGCGCGTTGGTGTGGGGGTGGGGAAGGAAGTGACCCGGTCCGGCACCGGGGGAGGGAGGGTTGGCCTGAGAGGCGGGGTGTGGGGACTCCTGTGAGAGGGACCCAGGGCCACCTCCAGGTCGTGAGGGGAAAGGGTCCTGGCTTTTGCTTGGAAAGGATAAACTTCGGAACCCTTGGGAAAGGTGTCGGGGACATGCGGAGACCTGCGGGGTAGGGATCTCGAGCCGAGAGCCCTGCGAGGGAGGGACTTGACGTAAAGAGGAGAGGGTGCTGGTTTTCGGGATTGTTAGGGGTGTGGGTAGGACGGGTGAGCCTAGACCTGTCGGTTTTTCAGAAGTGGTGGGACTCCAAAGAGCCTCTAGTGAATAAGAGGAATTGGAGGCAGGTGCGCCAGGGTCTAGGATCCTTTAAGAAAAGGGGGCTCCAAATTCTTCCATGGTCGGGGAGCAGAGTGTGGGGAGGAGGGAAGGTACCAGAGACAGGGTGGGGGAGCTTGGCCTTTGTTTACCCTCTTTTTTTTTTTTTTCCCAGCTGACGTGAAGATGAGCAGCTCAGAGGAGGTGTCTTGGATATCCTGGTTCTGTGGGCTCCGTGGCAATGAATTCTTTTGTGAAGTGAGTTCTCAATCTCCCAGCTATGTCCGCACAAAGTTTGGCTGTATGTTTTTCCACATATTTAGCTTCTACTTCTCTTACAGGCTGTCATAGAAACTTTTTCCTGTCAAGGAAGAGTCCCTTCAGTAACTCCCCTCACTAATTTGTGAAGTGGCAAGACTTGCCCATCCCAAGCCTGTTACTGTCCAGCGGTGTAATATTGGAAAAGTCAACTTTATTACTACTACTACTACTACTGTTATTCTTATTATTATTGCTAGGCTTGTACTAGTAGTGCTTAATTTGGGAGCCTATTAGGATTAAAATGCCGTTTATCAAAATGTTTTGTAACAGGCAAAGTTTTGTGCTAATGATATAATGGATTATAACTGCCCACAGGACCCAAGCTGTTTAGTCGCTGCTTTTCTTAGAGTTCTAGCTGCCGGTAAGGAGAGGACAAAACTGGTCTGTAGAGATGGGATCAAGAATAGGAACAGGGATTTTAAAAGGAGTGTCTCGTTAAGGAAGAGATTGTTGTAGCTGCTTATCCTTAGGAAAGAAAAGCCAGAGCTTTTATGGGAAGGCAGTGTATGTGAACTGGGGAGAGAGACTCAAGGATTTCTGCTGAGTTGGTGTGGGGAATTAGGGAAAACAGAAGCAGTTGTGTTGGAAACAAGGCACCAATTAGAGCAATGTGCCCAGATCAAAGCTGAGGATTCTGCTATGGGTTTCTTCTTGACTTCCACATCCTGACAGGTGGATGAAGACTACATCCAGGATAAATTCAATCTCACTGGACTCAATGAGCAGGTGCCTCACTATCGACAAGCTCTAGACATGATCTTGGACCTGGAGCCTGGTGAGGCATCCTCGGGGTTATCTTTGTGTGTGTGTGTGTGTGTGGTTTTTCTTTTTTCTCCCAAATTCCTGTTGATCTGCTTCTTGAATTTCTAAATTTCCTTTTGGTTCTCTGATTGCTTTTGTCCTAAGTTCTGTACTTTATTTTGCTCTCTCATCTGACTTTTGCCTGGATTTGTGACAGCCTCATTCTACACTCTGATCCTGTAACTTGGCTCTCTCCCTTAATGTTAGTTTCCTCATGGATCTCATTTCCTGCTTACCTGTCTTGCCTTGCACCTTTCAGTCTAGAGTTCCAGCTTCTATGTTGATCTTTTTCATTTATGTGTTGAGAGAGTTGGGAGGGAGAGAAGAGAGTAAAGGCTGAAGAGGTATAGAGAGAAGGCAGAGCTGCCTTGGGTGGGTGGGTGGAAGGGCCAGAGGCCCAGGTTTCTGGGTCAAATGCCCAGGTGATGGGTGGCGCAAAGATGAGTAGCCAGCAGCCCCTGGAGGTGGATGGGGCACCTAAGAAAGCTGTAAGACAAGTGATTGCAATTGGCTGCGGCCATGTTTCAGATGAAGAGCTGGAAGACAACCCCAACCAGAGCGACCTGATTGAGCAGGCAGCCGAGATGCTTTATGGATTGATCCACGCCCGCTATATCCTCACCAACCGTGGCATCGCCCAGATGGTGAGGCCTCTCTGCTCCCACTTGACTCCTCTGAGGTAGTAAGGGAAACAGGTTCTTGCAGCAAGGAGTCACGTTTTCAAACTTGTCACAGATTATAGCTAAGAAGAGGGGAAGAGGGCGCCTGGGTGGCTCAGAGGCTGAGCGTCTGCCTTCGGCTCAGGTTGTGATCCTGGGGTCCTGGGATTGAGTCCCGCATTGGGCTCCCCGCAGGGAACCTGCCTCTTCTCTTGCCTGTGTCTGTCTCTCTTTCTGTCTCTCGTGAATAAATAAAATCTTTAAGAAAAAAAAAAGGAGGGGGAAGAACCCCAGAACCTGGGCCTGGGGATTAAATCCTAATTGGGGTTGTGCTGACTGAGGTATTTTCAGGGAGGGAGACGTGACCTTGGACAGGAATTTTTTGCAGTCTGCCTCTTCCTCAGGGAACAAACAGCAAATGGCTCTGATGGTCTGTAACTTGCCTACCTGGAGAAAAGGAAGCAGGGGAGTAGGAGGGCCCATCTGGCCAGCTTAAAATGGGCATCTGGACGGAAGGAGGCAGGAGTGGAGGACAGAGCAATGTGGGTTGGACTGAGGAGGGGATTGCCTCTTCTTTTCATACCTACCCACCGGCCCCTTTCATTTTATTCACCTCAGTTGGAAAAGTACCAGCAGGGAGACTTTGGCTACTGTCCCCGTGTGTACTGTGAGAACCAGCCAATGCTTCCCATCGGTGAGTGTTGGAGAAGGGAAAGGAGGCCTCATGAAATGGCCAGTCCTCTGGGAAGGAAATGGGGCTCAGCAAGTCTGAGCCTGAGTCTGGGAGGGTGGTGGGGCAGGCTCGGGGGTGCCTGGCCTGCTGAGTCTAGCTGTCTCCCAGGCCTTTCGGACATCCCAGGTGAGGCCATGGTGAAGCTCTACTGCCCCAAGTGCATGGACGTGTACACACCCAAGTCATCGAGGCACCATCACACGGATGGCGCCTACTTCGGCACCGGTTTCCCTCACATGCTCTTCATGGTGCACCCCGAGTACCGGCCCAAGCGGCCCGCGAACCAGTTTGTGCCCAGGTGGGGAGCAGGGATAGAGTTACCCAGGGTCAAAGGAAAGGTTTGGGATTCCCCAGAGAGAAGGGAGGACAGGGCATGGTCCTTTCTTGAGGTTTGCTTCTCCCAGAGCGAGTAACCTTGGGGAAGGTGTTTGCCTGCCTGTGCCTCAGTTCCCTTATCCATGAAATGGGGGTGATGACAGTACTTGACTGACAGGGCACATTTAAGTAGTGTGGTGCTTCGAATCATATTGGCACTTGAAGTCACCATTCAAATGATAACTGTTCTTGTCATCATCTTGGGTGCTCAACCTTTTGCCAGGAGAAAGTAGTTTAAAAGTGCAGTTTGGTATCATATTGAAACAAGTATGAATATGCGCACACACATAGATGCGATTACATGCATGTATGTATGTGTGTTTAAAGTAGGCTAGAATTTGAGTTTTAATGGTTGTTGAAGGTACATTTCCTAGTATTCTAGAGGGAAGATGTTTGGGAGCCACTGTCCTTAATCACTGAGCAGACTCATGGAGAAGCTGAGGTGGGGAGGTGGAAATACAGGCTGCTGACAAGGCCAGGGTAGGGCTCACCTTGCTGCCTCTCTGACCTCTACCCCTTCCCAGGCTCTACGGTTTCAAGATCCATCCAATGGCCTACCAGCTGCAGCTCCAAGCCGCCAGCAACTTCAAGAGCCCAGTCAAGACGATTCGCTGATTCCCCACCCTACCTGTCCCTCAGTCTTTGACATCTCCGATCCTTTGCTGCCACCCTTTCAGGAACCCTCTATGGTTTTTAGTTTAAATTAAAGGAGTCATTATTGTGGTGGGAATATGAAATAAAGTGGAAGAAAAGGCCATGAGCTGGTCTGCTGGTGCTTGGGGTTGGGGGACGGGAGGGTACTGCTGTGCTTCATTCCAGGGACCCTCATGGCCCAGCCCACCCTCAACGTGAAAACCAGCACAGATTCAGATTTGTGCCCACTGGATTTGGGTGATATTCTTAGCAGTAGAGCAGAATTTCTAGTATCAGATGTGGAGATGTGCAAGGCACAAGGAAAAGACCCAGGGGAAGATCAGATTTCAAAAACTAGAGACCTATTTGTTCTTTTTTGGCCACCTATGGCTGTATATTTGTACTGTAAGGAGTATAGTCAACAACAAAAATCTTCCAGTTTTTATTTTACAGGGCCCTGGTTCTGGCAAACAGAACTCTAAGGGGTGGAGAGAGAATGAGGTTCAGAATTGCTGCTGGGTGGTGTCTGTTCGCCCCCTGCTGGGGGAGCTAAGACATGCCCATCTCTGAAGAATGGAGATCCTAGGTACCTGGCCAGGTTTTCCCAGCACTGTAGGGACTGGTTTTATTGAATGGGGAGAACAGCAGGTGATACCAGAGGTAGAAGCTGATCCATGGACCCTTGAGGTGTGTGAATAGATATTTTCAGGACATGAGGGACAACAATAGCTGGATAAAGGCCCAAGTGTCCTTTGTCTGGGCCACTGTTCCCACGTTCAGGAACCCGACGCTTGTGGGTGAGGACGCACTGTCCTCCAGCCAAGTTAATAACTTCCTCCCCCAGTCAAGGAATATAGCTCTGCCCCTGCAGCAGCTCCTGCTCAAACTGTCTATCAAAACCACTCTGCAGCTCAGGATCAAGGAGCATGGTCACAGGAAGGTGGGGTTTCAGAATACCCCTCAGGGACTGCCCTTCTCCCCAGAATTCCATCATGAAAGCCCATATGCTTGTAGGTGTGCTGGTCATGGTGGGCTTCGCAGTGGGAAAAGGTAAGTGGGGGCCCAGGGGCAAGGAGAGAAGGGTGACAGTCCTGAGAGTCTGAGAGGGGTGGGGTTGTAGCCCTGGTTCACGGGTTGCCTGCAAGGCAGAGAACTTGGAATGAGCCAACACTCCCGTCCCTCCTGTCTTCTGCTGCTGCAGCTCCTGGTCCTGAAGTCCGGACCTGCCACCTCTGCCTCTTAGAAGACCCTTCTACAGGGTGCATTTCAGGGTCAGAGAAGTGTACCATCAGCAGCACGTCACCGTGCATGGTGATCACCATCTATTATGGTAAGTCAAGCCCCAGGAAGGGGCTGCTGGTGGGATAGCCCATGGCCCAGTCTCCTTTCCTCTCCTAAATGAGGGCTGCTTAGGGCCTGTGGTACAGGAATAGGACAGCAGGATCCCGGAAGGAGGAGTCTGGGGTTTTGGGGGTTCCACTAAGCCAGTTTTTCTGACCCCTTCTGAAGGAGTCTGGGATGGAAGTCAGGTCTTGGTGAGGGATTGGGAGAGTTTAGGGTGAGTATATCAGGTTTGGGGACTGTGGGAGACAGTGGGGGTTATTAGCTGTTCCCTCTTCTCCAGATACCAAGATTCGTTTCTTCATCCGAGGCTGTGGACAGTATAATTCCTACCGCTGCCAAGAAAAACGCAATACCTACTTCCCGGAGTACTGGTACCAGGCCCAGTGCTGCCAGTATGATTACTGCAACTCCTGGTCCAGCCCCCAGCTCCACAGCTCCCCTCTTGACCCCCCTGCTGGGACCTGGGGCCTGCCCCTCTCTGAGTCCCAGATCCAGTGGTTCTACCGGGCCCTGAACCTCTCGCTTCCCCTCCGCAGCTTCCATGCTGGGGGGGAGCCTGAATGCCTGGGTAACCTGGCCACCCTGCCCCTGAATCTGAGCTTATCCATTGCTGACCTGCGTCACATATATTTGTTTCTCAACAGTTCGGGACTTTTGGTTCTTCCCTGGACTAAGCCCTGATGCCTGAGCCTTGTGGATTTCACTCCATTACAGCATCTCTCCCCTAACACCACAGCTCCCTGTGCTGTCCTAGAACACCTACTTTCTCTGCTCTGTGATTTCTCTGGTCTCCATTCCCCTGTATTTTCAGTGTCTCTGGCTTTAGTGTCATTTTCTTCCTAGAAACTGGGATGCTGCACCTCCTAGAAAATAATGAGTTCAGAGTCTGCCCAGGCTGGCCTGGGGAAGGCACAGTGGCTTCCTGGTCCCCTTCTGGTCACCAGAGTCAGCCATGCCCCTCATCTTCCCAGTCCTCTGCCAATCTGGTCCCCTGCTGCCTCTGTTCAGATCTGTTTGTAGATCACATTCTACGCCTACCTTGAGACCCAGACTGAACTTGCAGTAAGAAGGGTAGACTAATGTGCACGTTTCCTTACTAGGCACTGTGGTGTCCCTGCCTCACTGTGTCTACTCCCACCTGCTTCTCTGGTCACCTTGCCCTGGTCACCTGCTTCTCTCCTCTCGTTGCAGTCCGTGGTCTCAGTCCCACTCCGCATCACTGAGTCCTGAAACCCGCTTCCATAGATGCCAGGGGAGAGGAGAGGGTCCCCCCTGCTCTGCTCCACATCTCCTGCTTGTTCTCCACAAACTCCACAATAAATGGACTGGGCTAAGTCTGTGTCACACTGTTTATGGGGTCAGGCTCAGGTATGGGCAAGTATAGACCAGTTCAAGTTGATTGGGCATGGGGATCAAACCGTCTACAGCCTGACCCACTCCACTTGGCCTTTGTGGCTTCCTCATGGCTTGCTCCCAAAGAGCCTATATCCATCCCACCTTCCACTTAGCTAGAGGTCTGTTCAGCTATGAGGATTATGACTTCTCTCAGCCTTTGACTTACCCCACAGGGCTGCCTGGCTGGTTCAGTCAATAGAACATGTGACTCTTGATTTTGGATGGGTTTTTTTTTGTTTTGTTTTGTTTTCCTTTTTTTTTTTTTTTTTTTTTTTTTTAATTTTTTTTTTAATTTTTATTTATTTATGATAGTCACACAGAGAGAGGGAGAGAGAGGCAGAGACACAGGCAGAGGGAGAAGCAGGCTCCATGCACCAGGAGCCCGATGTGGGGTTCGATCCTGGGTCTCCAGGATCGTGCCCTGGGCCAAAGGCAGGCACCAAACCGCTGCGCCACCCAGGGATCCCTGTTTTGTTTTCTTTTAAAGATTTTATTTGGGATCCCTGGGTGGCGCAGCGGTTTGGCGCCTGCCTTTGGCCCAGGGCGCGATCCCGGAGATCCGGGATCGAATCCCACATCGGGTTCCCGGTGCATGGAGCCTGCTTCTCCCTCTGCCTGTGTCTCTGCCTCTCTCTCTCTCTCTCTCTCTCTCTGTGTGACTATCATAAATAAATAAAAAAAAAAAATTAAAAAAAAAAAAAAAGATTTTATTTATTTATTCATGAGAGACACAGAGAGAGGCAGAAGGAGAAGCAGGCTCCAGGTAGGAAGCCCATGGGACTCGATCCTGGGTCTCCAGGATCACACCCTGGGCTGAAGGCGGGGCTAAACCGCTGATCCACCAGGGCTGCCGATCTTGGAGTTTTAAGTTCAAGCCCCACATTGGGTGTAGAGATTGCTTCAAAATAAAATCTTCAATCAAAAACGAAAACAAATTTGCCCTACAAAACCTAGAAAGTTAAACCCCTTAGATGGCTTTTCTATCTAAGAGAGGAGGAAAAATGCTTTTAAATCAGGAAAATTCAGGAGCAGAGCAAACAGCCCAGGTATCTGAGTTACCTGGTACTGAGGGACCTGGCTTCTTGCCTGCTGTTCTTTTTAGGATCCTGGCACCCAGAACCCCTCAGTAAGGAGTTAGGGTGGACGTTGTTCGGTGATACACAGATGGAGCTGCAGTGGTTAGATCTTTCATTTTAATATTTTATTTTTGGAAAAAGCACAAACGGGCAGCCCCGGTGGTGCAGCGGTTTAGCACCGCCTGCAGCTCAGGGCGTGATCCTGGAAACCCGGGATCGAGTCCCACGTCAGGCTTCCTGCATGGAGCCTGCTTCTCCCTCTGCATATGTCTCTGCCCCTCTCTCTCTCTCTCTCTCTCTCTCTCTCTCTCTCTCTCTCTCTGTCTCTACGAATAAATAAGTAAATCTTAAAAAAAAAAAAAAAGCACAAGCATACAGAAAGCAATAATGAATATTCATAAGTTTTTCCATACAGCTGGTAAACACACTGCTGTGGGCAGCCAGGTGCCTGCCATTCTGAATCTCTAACTCAGTGCTGGGGATGTGCTTTTTATGAAAAGTAATGCAGCTTTGTGGTTGGGAGGCCTAATCCCAGCTCCTCTGACACTTGGGCAAGTTGGTTTCTGCCTCACTTTGGTCACCTGTCAAGGAGGGATAGTACCTCAGGATTGAAAGAATGCATGTAGTGTGTGTACAAGTGAAAATTAGAGCCTCCAAAATAGATACGTGCCTTGGGGGAAAAGGTACATATGGATTGTGGCATTTGTATATGTACATATTTATTATTACTACTACTATTTTTTTTTATGATAGGCACACAGTGAGAGAGAGAGAGAGGGAGGCAGAGACACAGGCAGAGGGAGAAGCAGGCTCCATGCACTGGGAGCCCGACGTGGGATTCGATCCCGGGTCTCCAGGATCGCGCCCTGGGCCAAAGGCAGGCGCCAAACCGCTGCGCCACCCAGGGATCCCTACTTTTTAAAGTAATCTCTATCCCCAACATGGAGCTCAAACTCACGACCCCAAGATCAAGAGTGATGTGCTCTGCCAACTGAGCCAGGCAAGGTGACCCTGTGGCCGATCTTTAAACCTTTTTGGCAAAACGTACAGAAGCTTCCACATACTATAACTTGAGTTTTTGTAAACCACATAGCTGTGTTACCAGTCCTCGTCAGTATAAAGGCCTTTATCACCACCCAGAGCTTCCTTGTGCATCCTGTCTTCCCAGGCACTTCTCCCAATTCAGCCTGGTTGCTGTTGTCCTGAGTAATAGCTGCTTAGAGGAATTTGGTTGGCATTTGATACAAATGGCATCCTACAGCATACACTTACACAACATTCTGTACATATGTTAACAGAGCTTCATGGCTCCTTAATGGCCTGTGCTCTGGCAGGAAGTGCCAATATAATTTGAAAGGTCAGGAAGAAGTTGGAGGTACAAAAACCTGGGTGCACCTTTCCTCATCACCTCTGACCTCAGTGTAGAAAGAAGTCTGGGTTTACACAACTCTAGCAAGTCAAACTAGAGGACAGTCTCAGGCTGAGGAGCCCAAGGCCCAAAATTCTGCAGTAATTTCTCACACCGTTGAAGTGGGAAGCTGAGCCCAGGATCAGGCCTGGGCTCCACTAGACTTAGCGACTTCCACAGAATGCCTCCCCTACCCTCTGCCTGGGCCCATGCCTCTCAGCTCCGCTCCCACCAGCATCCCTGTTTTCCTCCTGTGGACCTCCCCTCCAATCCTCACACAGCTCTGGGTTTCACCCCACTGCCCTTTTTGCCTTTACTGCGGTGTGGAGCTTCCAGTTCCTTTTCACTGTTTTGTGCCTAGAACTGAATCCAAGATGTGGAGACCAGGCAGGAGCAGAGCTCAGCAGAGCAGGAGCCCTTTACCTGCTGCCACAGTGGGGCAGTCAGGCAGGACCTCAGCCTCCACCACTACCAGAAGAGAGACAAGCCATAGAGTTTGTACACCAATTTATTTGGGAGGAACACCTGGGGACTTGAGGCGAGACTGGCTTGTGGTGGGAGATGGGGCAAAGCCGGGCAAAGAAGCAGCTGAGAGGTGGGAGAAGAGGACAAAAGCTGTCAGACCGTGAGGACTTGAAAACTCAGACTTCTGGAGAGGGAGCCTGGGGGAGGGGCAGAGTGGGAGTCGGGGAGCTTGAGGGGTGTCAACTAAGAGACAGGGCTGGGGGCCAGTAACTTGAGAGAGGCAGGGAGGGCTGGTAAAAAGGATTGGAAGTTGTCCTGGCTGTGCCAGCCAACTGGAAATCAAGAAGATGGATGGCAACTGGCAGGATTTTATTCCACAAGTCTTTGCAGAAATTCTAAGGAATGTAGAAGACTCTGTTCTGAGGGTTATTGCAGAACTCCCGGAGGCAGCATCGAGAAAATATCCAGAAGCCAAACACTGGAGAAGAGCGGGTATATGAACAATCACTCATCTGCTCCTTGTGGCGGCAGTCACTCACCATGATGTCAGAACCGCTGCTGCCTGTGGGGAAGGATGGCAGCATCCAGTGATAACTGATGTCCCAGTTCCCGGGCACAGCCTCAAACCCCTCCTTCCCCTCACTCCACATGGACTTACCATCACTGCTCCCACACCCTTCCCTGGACCCCCAAAAGGCAGATTCCTGAAACTGGGAGGGGGCAGGGAATGCCCGGGAGTCACCAGCAATGGATTCCGTGGAAGGTCGGTGGGAAAGAGCCATTCAATGGTTGGATGGTTGGAGGGGGCTGAGTAGGGTTTTGCTGAGGGAGAACCAGCACTTCAGGACCATCTAAGTTGGGAGATGTATTTATCAGTGGTCAGATTGCAAAGAAATGGTGTTTGTCATCATTTTATGGATCAAAAGTAAGAGAAGGGGCAGCCTGGGTGACTCAGCGGTTTGGCGCCGCCTGCAGCCCAGAACGTGATCCTGGAGACCTGGGATCCAGTCCCATGTCAGGCTCCCTGCATGGAGCCAGCTTCTCCCTCTTCCTGTGTCTCTGCCTCTCTCTCTCTCTCTAATAAATAAATACATAAAATAAATACATAAAATCTTTTTTTAAAGTATAATAAAAAGATTTGAGTTTTGATTTGAAGGCAATTTCATGCAGTGAAAGAGAGCACCATCTCTGGGATCACCACACATTGTGACTCAGCTTTTAAGAGACTTGGCCAAGGTAACTGACCTTTTGTGCTTCCGTTTCCTCATCTGTAAAATGGGGATAATAACAATTCCTATCTCAGAGGGCTGTAAGTGCTTAGAACAGTGCTCGCATATAATACATGTTTTGTGGTTGTTAAAAAGGGTAAGGGAGGGGTGCCCAGCTGGCTCAGTCTTAGAGCATGTGACTTCTTGATCTAGAGGTTGGGAGTTAAGCTGCAGTTAGCGTTGAGCCAACTTAAAAAAAAAAAAAAAA